>NC_092504.1:96868995-99268995 GCF_047511675.1 Marmota flaviventris
GATACATGAATTTATGTGTGTGAGTGTACATACAACATATTATTTATCTGTTCATCTGTGGATAAACATTTTCCACATCTCAGCTAAGCAATGTTGCAATAAATATAGGAGTGTTAACATCACTTCAAGATCCTGATTTCAGCTGGATGTGGTGGCACACACCTGTAATCCCAGCGGCTTGGGAGGATGAGGCAGGAGGATCACAAGTTCAAAGCCAGCTTCCCCAACTCAGCAAAGCCCTAAGAAACTTGATGAGATCCTGTCTCTAAATAAAATACATAAAAAGGGCTTGGGATATAACTCAGTGGGTAAGCCCCACGGGGTTCAATCCCCAGTACCCCCCCCCCCCAAAAAAATCCTAATTTCAGTTCTTTTGGATATATGACCAGAAGGCTGTGTCTTAGTCCATTTGAACTACTACAACAGAAACTTACTGCTCACAGTTCTGTAAGGGGAGGTCCAAGATCAAGGTGCCAGCCCATTCAGTATCTGTTAAGGACCTGTTTCCTCATAGACTCAAAGGTCACCTGGTAAAATATGAAAGGGGTCTCTTTTCTGCCTCTTTTATATGGACACTGATCCCATTTATGAAGATTCTGCCCTGGTAACTGAAGTACCTTCCAAATGCTGTACCTCCTGAAACCATTACCTTGAGAGTGAGGATTTTAACATATGAATTTAGGAGGGCAAAAATATTCAGGCCATAGCTCTAGGATTGTTGGATTAAAGACTCAAATGTATGATCTGAGTTGAACCTGGAGAATATTATGCTAAGTAAAATAAATCAGACTCAGAAAGAAAAATACAGCTTGATCTCACTTACATGTAGACTCTAAAAATTTGAATTCGTAAAAGCTAAGTGTAGAATGATGATTGTCGGGGGCTGGAGGGTGAGGAAAACAGGGAGGTCTTGTCCAAAGTCACAAAAGTTCATTATTCCTGATTAATAAATTAAGGAGATCTGATGTACACCATAGTGTCTATAATTAATATTGCTGCATTATATGCTTGAAATTTGCTAAAGAGAGCTGGGTACAGTGGTGCACACTTATAATACTAGTGATACAGGATGCTGAGGCAGGAGGATCTCAAGTTGGAGAACAGCATGAGCAACTTCGGCTCAGTCTCAAAATAAAATAGGGCTAAAGATATAGATTATTGGTAAAATGTTCCTGGATTCAATTCCCATATTAAAAAAAATTGCCAAGGGAGTAGATTTTAGATGTTCCCAACATACACACACACACACACACACACACACACACACAGAGAAATCATAACTTTATGAGGTAATGGATAGTAATTAACTTAACTATAGTAATCATTTAACAATGTATATGTGTACACACACACACATATGCATATATAAAAGTATCACACTTTAAATATAAACAATATTTGTGAAGAATGCATCAATAAAACTGGGGGGAGAATCATACTTAATATTACAAAATATACTTTTTTCTACATAGACATCAAGAGATTTAAATATTATTCTCACCAATGCAATGGCACATGCCTATAGTTTCAGCAACTCAGAAGGCTAAAGCAAGAAGATTTCAAGTTTGAGGCCACCCTCAGCAACTTAGTGAGGTCATAAGCAACTTAGCAAGACCCTGTCTCAAAAAAAAAAAAAAGTACTGGGGATGTAGCTCAGTGGTAAAGCACTCCTGCATCCAATCTCCAATGTCAAAGACAGAGAGAGAGAGAGAGAGAGATTTAAATATGATTCTCAAAATTATGTTATTGTACTAAAAAATAAAATATAAAAAATTTAAATATATTAATAATAATTTAAGTATACAACAACATAAACCATTAGCACAGCAAAATTTTTAGAAGAGAAGGGGAAAAGCTCCAAGATAACTGATCTAAGCAACAATTTCATGGACATGACACCAAAAACACAGGCAACAAAAATAGAAATAATCAGTTAGTACTACATAGAACTAAGAAGCTTCTGCACAGCAAAGAATTAACAGAATGAACAAACATCCTATGAAATGAGGCAAAATATTTACAAACCATATATTTGATAAGGGGTATTTTCTCAGAATATATGAGCAATTTCTACAACTACATGGTGATAAACAAACAACAAAGCCTATTAAAAGCCTAGGTTAAAAATAGGCAAAAGACCTGAATAGAACTTTTTCCAAAGGCCATACACAAATGGCCAAAAGGTGTATAAGAAAATCATTAGAGAAATGCAAATCAAAACCACCAGGAGCTAGATGAGGTGGTGTACTTCTGTAATCCCAGCTACTTGGAAAGCTAAAACAGGAAGATAACAAGTTCAAGGCCAGTCTCAGCAATTTAGCAAAAGCCTATCTCAAAATACAAAATAAAAAGGGCTAGGGATGTACCACAGTGGTAAAATACCCCTGGGTTCAACCTCTGGTAGCAACAAACAAACAAACAAAAACACTATGAGATATTACCTCACCATTGTAAGGGTGAATACTATTTTTTTTTTCTGGTACTGAGGATTGAAACCACGGGCTCTTAACCACTGAGCCACATCCCCAGCCCTTTTTAATTTTTATTATTATTTTTTTTATTTTGAGACATGAGCTTGCTAAATTATTTAGGCTCTCGATAACTTGTTGAGGCTAGTCTTGCACTTGTAATCCTCCTGCCACACCCTCCCAAGCCACTGGGATTATAGGTGTGAGCCACCAGGCCAGCTGCATACTAATTTTTTTTTTTTTTTTTAAGACAAGTGATAGATGCTGGGGTTGTGGCTTAGTGGTAGAGTGCTCACCTCAAATGTGTGAGGCACTAGGTTCAATTTTTAAAAATTAAATTGCATACTTGTAATCCTAGTGACACAGGATGCTGAGGCAGGACATTTAAAAAAAATAAATTAAATTAAAAAAATAAAATAAAATAAAAGATACTGTGTCCGTCTACAACTAAAAAATCTCTCCAGTACAGGGTTGGGGGAGGGGGAGAAAGAGAGAGAGAGAGAGAGATTGAGATTTAAAGATTATTCTCAAAATTATGCCATTGTAGTAAAATATAAAATATTTGAAATTTATTATTGAAAATAATTCTTTTTTTAAGACAAGTGATAGATAGTGATGATGTTAATAACTCAATCATTTGTGCACTGTTGGTGATAATGTAAAATGATGTCCTACTTTAAAACACAGCATGGAGTTTTCTTTAAAAAAATAAAAAATTACAGTCTTTCTTTTTCAATTTCCACTTATATTGAAATCAGTTTCAACTTTCTCTAGTTCACCATCCCAAGTGAGGAAATATAGTGGGTTTAGTCAGGAAAAAATTTACCCAAAGACCTTAAAGCTAAGTCCCTGAGCATCCAGGCTGAATGAACAAGAGGGAAATTGGGGTGAGACGTACTTAAGGCAGAAGTACTACATCAATCAAATGTTACTGTTCTGATTCATGGTCAGCGTGCATGGTTTCCAATGGAATGGGCATTGGAAAAAAACAAACAGCAAAGGGAAATTACCTTCCAGGAAATTCCAACAGCTAATCTCCAATATAAATCTCAAATGTAAATTAGTTACTTAAGAACTAGATTGGCCATTATTCAAAGTTCTACCAGTTGAAAGAAAACCATACCTTATTCTGAAAGTTTTGTGAATATGTTCTGAGTGTGTTATGATTAGATTTCATTTCTGATTAGTTTCTTTTATCCTCATCTGGCAATTCCCAATGTAAAATACTTTACCCTTTACTGAATTATAAACAGTTTAAACTCTTTTGAGATGATAAAGCATATATGTTTTCTGCCTTAAGACCCAGAAACTTAGAGCTGGCAAATACCTTTGAGTTAATTTTGACCCAATCTCATTTTTATGGGTGAGAAAACTGAAGGTCCTAAGTACAGTGACTTCCTCAAAGTCCAGCAGCTTCCTAGAGCTAGTGACATTGTAGATCCCTGAGTTTAGTTTGGCTCTGATCCGGAAGATAGCAGGGGAGGGCAGCAAAAAATTTATCAAATAAACAAAGAAATGTATCAATCCACAGACTGGATTTTGTATTACTGAATTGGAATTGAAGATGTCAACATAACTCATTCCTTACAAATAAATGTGGAAATAAATGGAGTTGTAAACGTATGTATATGTATTAATATATATATGTGTATGTTCATTGGTATGTGTACTCATACATATATTCCCTATTTCTAACCACTGACAGTGTCTTGAAGTGGTAAACCTCCAACTCCCCTGCAATAAGAACACTAAGCACCCAGACAGTGGCTTACAAACCAATTTCCATGAAAAAAGAATAAGTCCTCTTTGAAGAAGTGACTGATGTCAGGGATGAGATTGACAAAGTATTAGACGAGCCCGGAACATCTTGTGCCCCAAAGCAAGAAAGTGCCCAGAATGACAGGGACATGTTAAAAGTATATAGATGCCAGCCTCTCTTACTGACCAAATCTGGGGCCCCTGAGGCACAGTAGTAAGTAATGGTCCTTAAAAAATGATGCATTGAATAAAATAAGACAGCATGGGTTTAATGTATATGTACAAATGGATACATAGAAAGTATGATGAGAAATAGAATGAGGAAGACAATTTCCAAACTCCTTTCACTTCTTCAAAAAAAATTTATTAATTAAAAAAAAAAAAAAAAAAACACTTCATAGTGAAGAAACCTGAACACTTACCTTAGTCAAGTGATCAAAATTAATATTATCAATAATGGGACAAACTGGAATTAGGAGCCACTTAAAAGAGTGTCGTGAAATTCAGTGACATCCCTGCCAAAGATGCAAAATCTGAGTGTAATTATGAGACTTTGTAATTATGACAAATCTGAATTGAAAGTAATTTCACAAAGTAAGTGGCCTATAATCTTAAACAAATGTCAAAGTCATGAAATTCAAAGAAAGGCTGAGGAATAGTTTCTGACTGAGGAGACAAATAAGACAGGACAACTAAATATGATCGCTAGTTTTGAACTGGATCCTTTTGCAATAAAGCACATTATTGGGACAAATGGAGAAGCTTGAATGGAGTCAGTGGACTTGATTTGATTTTGATAGTAGGAATGTAGGAATGGCGATTTTCTAATTTTGATGGTTATATTGTGATTTAGGTAAGAGTATATCCTTGTTTGTAAAAAATATGCCCCCATGTACTCTCAAAATTCCTGAATATTTACATGTAAAATGTTAGCAAATTATTGAATAAAATATCTTTTATCCCCTTACATTGACAAAATTACATTTATGTTTAGCCAACTCTGGTGGCTAAACATAAACACAAATTTTATAAGCACCACCTGAGACTCTGTCTGGGGAAATAAAAGTGGGGGGCGGCTGGGGATGGAAATCATAAATTAATCATCTTTGAATCTTCTAATTTGCAACTATATGTAAATAACACAGCTCTTCACATTATAAAAGAATTTGGATATGGTGGATTTAAGATTAGTCGCTAACTATCCAATGATTTAGGAAAAGAAATTTCATTTTATTATACTTGTAACTTTCCTGTATGTTTGAGATTTTTTCTTTTTCAATTATTTTTCCAGTAGTAGGAATTGAACCGAGGGATGCTCTACCACAGAGCCACATCCCAGTCTTTTTAAAGAGTCTTAAAAAGTAGGTAAAGAGAGTGGTCCAACTGGCAATCCTCCTGCCTCAACCATCCAAGTAGCTGGGATTACAGTACACCACCATGCCCAGTTTATATATATATATATATATATATATATATATATATATATATATATATTTTTTTTTTTTTTTTTTTTTTTAATTTCCTGGTGGTGCTGGGGATTGAACCCAGGACCTTGTATACGTGAGGCAAGCACTCTACAGATTGAGATCTATCCCCAGCCCCTAAATGGTTTATTTTAAACCTCCTATATTACCTATATTCAGGTTTTGTCACACAGTTGTTAATAAATACAACTTCTTGAATATTAGTTATTACTTGATACTTCACAGACCATTCTTCATTAAATCAAAATTTTGCTTTTCTAATGGTTTGTGAATTTTACTCCTATTGAAACAGTTGTTGAATATATTTTGGGGTCATAAAAATTTAGTATTATGCATATTTGACTAGTTTGAGTAAGGTGATTCAAAAATTATCATTCAATTACAAGTTAACATAGATAATTTATTGTACCTTTAAGCTGCAATGGTAAACAGCTATGTATTTTCAATTTACTTATCAAAGATCTGTGATATTTTAAAACCTCTGCCATTCTTCTCATCATTATGACTCTAATGAAATAGAGATTTAACTTTGTTTCTTATGCCTTAAAAATGTACCTCTTGAAAACTATTCTTCAATGGTACAGCACTTGCCCAGGATGCACAAGGCCCTGGTTTGATTCTCAGCACTGAGAATCAAAAAAAAGAAAAAAAGAAAAAAACCCCACAAAGAATTATACTTGTTTATGATTGGGCTGCTTGTTGACAAAATCACATATCTACAAAGCGGTTCTGAAGCTAGGGCAATGCAATAGTTTCTTGCTTAACAAAACATTGTTTCGCAGTAGTTCCAAGTATTCACTTTTTTTGAATTTGGTGTATATTCCATTTGTGGTTCCAGCAATACTCATAAATTAGCATGGTTATCACTACAGCTGTACATAGAGGCTGAGGAATAATTTTCATTATCATGCAATTCATATTGCAATTGAATATAGCATAAATCTAAATATAGCATTAGTCAAAAGTACTATTGATTCTAAAGATTTCACTGTTACTTTAAGAACAACACAAACTTCCATATGGTTAACAAAAATAATTATCAGAAGCAAACTGATTACAATGCATGAACATGCTATGTAAAATTCAAGATGCATTGTTAAGAGTATTGCTTTTAAAATTTTATTAAAAATTCCAAATGTGCCAGGTGCGGTGGTGCATGCCTGTAATCCAGTGACTCAGGAGGCTGAGACAGGAGGATAGCAAGTTCAAAGCCAGCCTCGGCAACTTATCGATGCACTTAGTAATTCAACAAGACCCTTTCTCTAAATAAAAAACAAAAAAGGGGTGGGGATGTGGCTCAGTGGTTAAGCACACCTGGGTTCAATCCGAGGTACCCTCTCAAAAAAAAAATACGAATATTATTGCCTCAGCAAAATGAAGTTTAAAACAATTAAAACTAATTTAAAAACTATCTAAGTTTTAATAAATCAAGAAAAGCCATCTCATTTGGTACACTATCAACACAAATTAAATAAAATCTTGATAATAACACAATTAGTAATTTTCTAAAATGAAAGTCAAAAGAACAATTCTTATAGGACAAATGTATAAAACTTATTAATTCTATGTGCCATTATACCATCTAAACATCATTGCTGTACTATCACAAGACCAGACATACCAAATATAATTAAAATTATCCTTTACATCTTCTAATTTTCAGCTACATGTAACATACCTCTTCTCGCTCTCTCTCTCTTTTTCTCTCTCTGGCTGTTAAAAGGATTAAACCCATGGATACTCTACCTCTGAACTACATCCTCAGCTCTTTTTGTTTTGTATTTTGAGAAAGGGTCTCAATAAGTTCTCCAGGTTGGCTTCCAACTTCCGATCATCCTGCCTCAGCCTCCTGAGTAGCTGGGATTATAGGCAAGTGTCACTGCACCCAATTCTCTTTACATTTAAAATTTTTTGTCATTATAAACATAAACATAATTTTGTTAATGAAAAAGCATATTTCATTCAACAATTTGTTAACTTTTTACATGCAAATATTCAGGAATATTAGGAACCATAAATGTTACAGCTGATTTGTTAAAATCATCACATAAAGGTACAAAGTTATTAGTGTTTTATTCTCAAGCAACCAAGGATTTATATCTTATTTACATGGCTAAATTTCAATTGATCAGGTGATACATTCTGATTCTGAAAAGAGATTATTGACTGTTTCTTATGCAGAAGAACCCCTGTTAAGATTACAAAAACAAAGCCAACATGCTGTAGTAGGCTAATAATAGACATTGCCTACTCATTAAAGTACTGACAGCTGCATTGTTTTATTCCTGTCCCACAGAAACAGTGTATATCTTCCTGCTTTATTATAATCTACTAGACATAACTTAGAGATACCAAGAGAATTAAGATCTAATGAAATCATTAGATGCATTCTATCAATTCACATTTTATCTAGAATTTTAAAAATTCTAAGAGAATTATTAGAAAATAATAGGGTTTTGTTTTTGTTTTGCTTTGCTTTGCTTTGTTTGATACCAGGGATAAACTCAGAGGGCCTTAACCACTGAGCCACATCCTCAGCTCTTTTAATTTTTTTATGTTGAGACAGTGTATTGCTAAATTGCTGAGGCTGGATTTGATCTTGTGACACTCTTGCCTTAGCCTCCTGAGTTGCTGGGATTAAAGGCGTGTGCCACCATACCCAGTGAAAATAGTAGTTTTATCATATCAGAATAACTGAATTAGAACCTCAAAGATTTAAATCTAATAAACAGACACTACATATTGGCAATGCTAAAATAAGTTGATAATAAAGAGAACAACTTTGAGGGCTAGGGTTGTAGCTTAGTGTTACAGTACTTGCCTAGCATGTGTGAGGCTCTGGGTTCACTCCTCAGCACCATGAATGAATGAATAGATAAATAAATACATAAAGTTGAAAAAAAAAGAGAACAACTTTAACCTTGCTCCAGGTGTTTTTGAAAATTCTCTGTTCCCCAAGTATACCAACATACCTACATGTGAATTAAAGGAGTGAAGGCAATAGAGGGAAAAGAAGGAGCAACCATGTGGTATCTTAGAAGTCAAGGAAAGACAGTGTTTAGAGGAAAGCATGGTCAAACTGCTGAGAGGTGAGAAGGCAGAAAACTGACAGGTATTCTGACAAGAACCATTTTGAAGGTCTAATGGGAATGAAGGCTAGATATAAGTGGGTCAAAGAGAGACTTGGAGGTGAAAAATCACCTGCTTAAAGATTTATGAAGCTTTCCATGAGAGGGAGCAAAGAAAACTCTTTCTTAACTACAATAGGAACAGAGTAGAAGATGGATACAGAAGTAGGGAGGATGCACGTATGACATTGGTAGTAAGAGAATTGTGATAGTTACTATAACAAAATGCTTGAGATAATGCATTTGTAAAGGTAAAAGTTTATTTTGGTTCCTAGTTTCAGAGGTTTCAGGCTCTGTTTCCTTTAGGCCAGTGTTGAGGCAGTGTGCACCATAGCTGGAGTATATAGCAGAACAGAGTTGCTCATTTTATGGAGGCCAAGAAACAGAGGGAGGAAAGGGTTGGAATCCCAACATCCACTTCAAAAGCATGCCTGCAATGACTTAACCTCCTCCCACTAGATCCCTCCTCTTAAAAAAATTACCTACCTTCCCAAGAGTGTCACAGTCTGGTATCCAATCCTTCAACAAATAGGCCTTTGGGAGACATTCAAGGTTCAAACTATAGCAAGCACATTCTCATAAAATGAGGACATCAGTTGTGTTAAGGGCAGGCAGGTGATTAGGTCATTTATTCTTAACCATACCTGGAGTCATCCAATGGGCTTTAAATAGTATTGATGCTTATATCTCTATTTTGGAGGGGGGGAGGACAAGGGTACCAGGGATTGAACTCAGGGGCACTCGGCTACTGAGCCACATCCCCAGCGCTATTTTATATTTTATTTAGAGACAGGGTCTCACTGAGTTGCTTAGCATCTCACCATTGCTGAGGCTGGCTTTGAACTTACGATCCTCCTGCCTCAGCTTACTGAGTTGTTGGGATTACAAGCATGTGCCACAGCGCCCAGCTTAATGCTTATATCTCAATGCTGCACACTCCTCACCCCTGCACATTCTGATTTAATTGGTATTGGAGCAGTCAGGCATTCATGAGTTTCAAAAGCTCCCCAGATGATTCTAATATACAGCAAATTTTGAGTATCACCAGGTAAGGTTTTGTGAGGATAGAGAAGGTATTAGGCACCCACTACTTGCATAGTTCCAGACTGCTATGTGGAACAAAAGAAATAGGAGTCATTCTTTGATTTCAAGGGACCTATAAAATCAGTAAGCTGTTTAGAAATCTAAAATCTGTCCAGGAAATATGAAAATGATTTGGGAACATTAGTAATTTTAGACATATTAAAGAAAGCAGAGTACATACAATATTTAGTTGCACAGAATAAGATAAAAGAAAAGTGGGGGGACAAATTTTGGAGATAGTGGCTGAGGAAAGGCCACTATAGAGGATCAAGCTATAATTTGAAGAAGTGAGGGCAAAATTAAAGAATGCTTGAAGGACATTTCAGGGCAAGCCATGAACACAAAAGCGAGTGACTGAGGAAACTATGAGGAAAACACATTGCAGGATGGCTGAAGGACAGGCGAGAGAGAAAATTTTCATTATGCCACTAAATGTTGAATGTTGAAATGTGTAAAAGTTTAACCTTTTTAAAACTGAATTAATTAATATTTGCAATGGAAATCTAGATTGAAAGACTATTAAGTACAGTGAAAAATTACTCCCAGACACTTTGGAGGCTGAGGCAGGAGGATCACAAGTTCCAGGACAGCCTGGGCAATTTATTGAGACCCTGCCTCAAAGGGGATGTAGCTCAGTTACCATTGAGTTTGCCCATCATGGGTAAGGCCCTGTGCTTATTCTTTAGCACTTTGGGGGGCGGGCGGGGGCAGGGTGGACAAAAACTCTGGGCCTTGGGGCATATACCTATAATCCCAGAGGATCCAGGACTGAGGCAGGAAAATTATGAGTTCAAGCCAGGCTTAGCAATTTTAGCGAGGTCCTAAACAATTTAGTGAGACCTTATAGCAAAATAAAAAATAAAAAGTTCTGGGGATGTGGCTCAGTGATAAAGTACCCCAAGTTTCAATCTTTGCTACAAAAAAAAATGGTTGGGGGAGAGAATAAGAATTATAAAAGAGACAGTTGATAGATGTACTGGAACTTCTGGTAGCATCCATAGGAACATAAGGTTTTCACTGTCATTTCACCGTAAGATACTTTTATATTTTTGAATCTGGAACATCCTCTGAAGCCTCATGTGTTAAAGACTGGTTCTCTCAATGATGCATTGAGAGAAGGTGGAAACATGAGGTGGGCCTATCCTGTCATTGGGGATAAGCCCTTGAAGAGGATACTAGGACCCCAGACATTCCTCTTCTCCTTCTCCTCTTTTGCTACCTAGTCATGAAGTGGAGACCTAGTAAAATAAAATATAATATGAAAAGGGCTGGGAATGTGGCTCAATGCTTAAGTGACCCTGGTTCAATACCCAATACCAAAAAAAATACATAAACAAACAAACAAATAAATAAATAAAAATAAATGAAAAAATAAGCTCAGTACCAAATTTCAATAATCATCAATATTTTGCCATATGGTTTATCTCTCCTGAACTTAAATTTTTTTTTTTTTTTTTTTGAGCCAGAGCTTTGCTGTAATCCCAGCAATGAGGGAAGCTAAAGCAGGAGGATCACAAGTTAGAGGCTGATCCTCCTGTTGATGCAATTTGCTGAGATTCTTTTTGAAAATAAAAAGGGCTGGGGGATGTAGCTCAGTGGTAGACAATCCCCAGGGATAAATCCCTAAGACCACACATACTAAAGAAACGAATAAATAAATAAAATTTTAAATAAAATCAAGGCCACACCACAGCCTGGAGATCCAGAGGAGAGGCCCACCCTGTGCCCGCATGCCAAGAGTAACCCCATGCTGGGGTTTCTTCTTCACCAAAGTGTTGCTCCAAAGCCCAACATCAGGGTACATATAGGCTTGGGGCTGTCCCCACCACGAATCCAGGATATCGCCGCTTCTATCAAGGGAAAACAACAAGGACCTGATAAGACATAACCAAGGTCCCTGTGGGCCTAGCTGAACCAGAGGTTTCTCTACTAGGGGTGCTAACAGGTATCCTGTTGCTGAGGTAACAGGGAGTCTTGCAAGGCATTGCCTATCTCTTGTTTCTCCTACTAACAACCAACCTCTTATGATTACCTTCTCACTTGTCATATAATCTAATACATCCATATTCTCACATCCTACCTCATAAACATCTCAGCCAACCCCCCAGTTCCCTCTTCTACTATTAGAAACTGTAAACCATTACATAAACCTATTGACTACATGGTAGAAGATAATCAAACTCATCATTTCTGATTATAGTGACAAAACTGTAAATGTAAAAATAGAAGCTAACTGATCTATGGCTGCATGTTGGGTGCATTGAGTGCTGTAATATTGACCTCTCCCTTAAAAGTGAGGTATTGGTAACCTATAGGGACACTATAAGACAATAGGGCAGAAGCTGTAATACCTCGGATCTACACTGCAAGAGAGGAAGACACATAGACATCATGAAAAACAAGGGAGGAAAGTGCCCCAAGCAAACCAAATACCGCAACAATAGAATCCATAGATAGTGTAGTAGGTGAAATGTCAGAGAAGGAGTTCAGAACATACATAACTAAAATGATTTGGGAATTAAAGAACGACCTAAGTGAGCAGATGCAGGCAAAAATCAATCACTCCAACAAAGAGATAAGAGAACAAATACAGGTTGCAAGAGATTACTTCAAGAAAGAGATAGAGATACTGAAAAAAAAAAAAAAAACACCAACAACAGAAATCCTTGAAATGAAAGAAACAATAAGCCAATTAAAAATCTCAATGGATAGCATCACCAATAGACTAGATCACTTGGAAGTCAGGACTTCAGACAATGAAGACAAAATATACAATATTGAAAATAAAGTTGACTTCACAGTGGAGATGGTAAGAAACCATGAAGAGGATATCTAAAATTATGGGATACTATCAAAAGATCAGATTTAAGATTTACTGTGATAAAGGAATGTTCAGAGATTCAAACCAAAGGAATGTACAATCTCTTCAATGAAATAATGTCAGAAAATTTCCCAAGCATGAAGAATGAACTGAAAAATCAAATATAAGAAGCCTATAGGACACTAAATATACAAAATTACAACAGATCTACACCAAGACACATTATAATGAAAATGCCTAGAAAACAGAATAAGGATAGAATTTTAAAGTCCACAAGAAAGAAAAATCAGGTTAACTATAAGGGAAGACCAATTCGGATCTCAGCAGATTTTTCAACCCAGACTCTCAAAGCCAGGAGATCCTGGAACAACACATACCAAGCTCTAAAAGATAATGGAAGCCAACCAAGAATCTTATATCTAGAAAAATTAAGCTTCGAATTGATGATGAAATAAAAAACTTCCATAACTAACAAAAGCTAAAAGAATTTACAGCAAGAAAGCCTGCACTACAGAATATTCTTGGAAATATTCCACAAGGAAGAAATGAAAAACAACAATAAAAATCTGCAAAGGGAAGAACTACAATAAAGGAAAAACCAATCAAAGGAGAAACCAAGTCAAGCTAAATACCAAAAATAAACAAAAATGACTGGTAATACAATTCATGTCTCTTTCAACTCTTTTGGATAAATTTTTACACATAAAAATTTTTATTACAGTATCATCTAATTTTTCAGGTTTTTGTTTATTTTATATTTTTTTGTTTTCTATTTCTCTTCACAAAGTTACACAAATATTTTCTTTAAAAGTTTTAGCATTTTATATGTTATATTTTAATACATAATTAATTTGCTATGTATATATATATACATTGCCTGGGTTTTGAGATGAGGTATATTATATTTCTTATAATTAAAAAAAATTATTCAAAATTCAATGTGAAAAAGATCAATCAGGGTAAAAATTGTTTAATAAGGTATTTATAAAGGTAAGTGAAAGGTTGAGGGAAACCTACAAATTTTGTGAAGTACCTTTCCTTTGTAGACTTGGAGAGGTAGGAGGTGAAAGAAGAGAGAGCCATTATGAAAAACTTGTGGGAAAAGGTGACCTAACTGAAGTTATTCCCACCAAAAGCATGAAGAAACCAACTCACAGTCTAATAGAGCCTTATAGGGAGGAATAAATCACCCTACTCTTGTATATTCTTTTGTATATTCATCTCTTTGGTGTTCTTTTTGATGGAACTCAACAAGAAACCACATAACAAAGGGACTTATACAGCCTACAACATGTCTCACCAAAAGGTGAAAGATGGAGAAAGGAGCCAATATGGCAGCCATTGGTTACATGAGGCTACTGAGATTTGAGATGTATCTAGTCTAAATTGAGGTGTGCTATGTGTTAAATAGACATTAGATTCCAAAGAATTACTAGGACGAAGAAAATGAACATAAAATATCTTACTAACAATTATTTTCTTTGCAAATTATGTTGGTAATCCATTGGGTTTAATGAAAATATATTAAAATTAGTTTCTCTAATTGTTTAAAAAAAGAAGTAAAGGAGAACAAGGTAATATATTCTGTATCTTGACTGTAATAATATATATATATATATATATATATATATAGAGAGAGAGAGAGAGAGAGAGAGAGAGAGAGAGAGAGAGAGATATTTTTAAATTTGTGTTGTCAAAATTCATATAACTATAAAACTAAACAAAGCAAATTGTACCATATATAAATTATATCTCAACAAACATGACTTTAAAAAGAACTCTAGTTTATGAAGTGTTTTAACAGTATTGGCAGATACTAACCACTTGATAAATAATGGTTATTATTATGATTCATTAAAACAACTAGTATCAGGCTGTTTCATAGTGGGGTAGAAAGGGGGAGCATGGTAGGAATAGACAAACTCTAAATACGGCAGAGGGGTGGGAGGGGAAAGGAGGGGACATGGGGTTAGAAATAATGGTGAAATGAAATGGACATCATTATTTGAAGTACATGTATGAAGATATGAATGGTGTGAATAAACTTTGTATACAACCAGAGATATGAAAAATTGTGCTCCATATGTGTAATATGAATCGTAATGCATTCCACTGTTATATAAAATCAGAATAAATAAATACATAAATAAAATCAAAAGGTTTGGGGAGATGGCTCAGTGGTAGAGCACCCTTGGGTTCAATCCTCAGTATAGGGTGGCAGATGGATCTCTTATTTTGTTGCAACATTGTAAAGCAACTACAGAAGTCATTTTTTCATCTTATCCTTAAATATTTTAGTGTGTGCATCTCTAAAATTAATACAATTTTGTTTTTTTGGAGGGGTACCATGGATTGAACTCAGGGGCACTTGACCACTGAGCCACATCCCCAGCCCTATTTTGTATTTTATTTAGAGACAGGGTCTCACTGAGTTGCTTAGTGCCTCACTTTTGCTGAAGCAGGCTTTGAACTCATGATCTTCCTGCCTTAGCCTCCAGAGCCACTGGGATTATAGGCATGTGCTACCGCACCCAGCTAAAAATAATATAATTTTCTTATATTTTTTTACATAACAAAATGCCATTGTTTTGTAAAATAATATTAACAATGATCCCTTCATATTACCTAATGTTAAATGCATATTAATTTTTTGTGTGTATCAAAGATTGGACCCAGGAGTGCTTAATAACTGAACTATGTCCCCAGACCTTTTTCAAAATATTTTATTTAGAGACAGGGTCTCACTAAGTTGTTGCTTAGGGCCTTGCTAAATTGCTGAGGCTGGGTTTGAACTTTCCATCATTCTGCCTTAGCTTCTGAGCTGCTGGGATTACAGGTGTGCAGTGCGGTGCCTGGTGCCCAGCACATATTAATTTTTTTGACGGTGCTGGAGATCGAACACAGGGCCTCAAGCTTCCTAAGAAAGTGCTCTATTACTGAGCTATAACCCTTCAATTTTTTTCAATTATCTAAAAGAGAAAAATTGGGAAGTTAATGACATCAGTTTCCAAATATGGTTCCCAGTTTTAGTTGCTCTGTCCCTAATTTTTTTTAAATCTCATAATCTAAAATAGTTTTCCCCTGGTTAGTCATATGTAGAAGAATGAAACTAGACCCTTATCTGTCACCCTGCACAAAAAATCAAATTAAAATGGATCAGAGACCTAGGAATTGGATCAGAAACTTTGCAACTCCTAGACAAAAACATAGGGTCAACACTCCAACATATAGATACAGGCAACAACTTTCTCAATGGGACCCCTAAAGCTCAGGAAATAACACCAAAAGTTAACAAACGGAATGGTTTTGAATTAAAAGACTTCTGTGCAGCAAAGGAAGCAACTGGGAATGTGAAGAAAGATCCTACAGAATGGGAGAAAGTCTTTGCTAACTACTCATCTGACAGAAGATTAATATCCAGTATATAAAAAGAACTCAGAAAACAAATAGCTCAATTAATAAATGGGCAAATGAATTAAACAGACATTTCTGAAAAGAAGAAATACAAATGAACAACAATATAAAAAATGTTCAATATCATTAGCAGTTAGGGAAATGCAAATCAAAACTACACTGAGATTTCATTTCACTCTAGTCAGAATGGCAGTCATCAAAATAAAAATAATAAACCAGGTGTGGTGGCACGCATCTGTAGTCCCAGTGACTCAGGAGGCTCAGGCAAAAGGATTGTTCAAACCCAGCCTCAGCAAAAGTGAGGTGCTAAGCAACTCAGGGAGACAGGAGGGAGAAGGGAGGAGAAAGAATATAAATAATAATAAATGCTGGAGAGGATGTGGAGAAAAAGGGAACACTTTTACACTATTGATGGGATTATTAGTACAACCACTTTGGAACTCAGCCCAATTCATAATAGCCAAACTATTTAACCAGCTTTAACTAGGTGTCCATCTATGAATGAATGGATCAAGAAAATGGGGGTATATATACACAATGGAGTTTTATTCAGACATAAAGAAAAATGAAACTTATGTCATTTGAAGGAAAATGGAGGGAACTTGAGAACATTACGTAAAGTGAAATAAGCTAAACTCAGAAGGTTAACGGTTATATGTTCTCTCATATGTGGAAGCTAGAGAGGAAAAAGGAAAAGAAAGATGTGTTGAGAGAAGGCCAACTCATGAAAAATGAAGTGAGATCAGGGACCAGGGGAGAGAGGATGGGAAGGAAAGGGGAAATACTAGAGAATGATAATGGCCAAATTATATTGTAATATTGTGGACATGTATGAACATGTAACAGCAAATCCCACCATTATGTAGAAATTTAACACCCTAATAAAAAGGGGAGGAAAAAAAACCTTAGTTAAAATATTTTTTAAAAAATCAGACCTTATCACATGACAAAAGCTCCCCCCACCCACCATAGTTTCCCCTCTCCCCAGCTTTACTCTATTACTTTGTTGAGGAAACCAGGCCAATTTCCCACACTATTAGTGTGGCCCTTTATTCTCTTGCATTGTCTGTCTATCTTTTTTAGTAACTGGCTAAAATATTAGTTTTAAGAACTTGAATAGATACAGTTGCATTTTTTTCTCCCGTGGTCTCCTAGGTGAAACTGTATAAATTTTCGTATGGATTACATTAGAAGGCATATAGCATATCTGGTTGTTTTAGTTTTAGTGAAGTGAAGATTAATCAGGTGGTTACAGCCATATTCCTCCACTGTAAATTTCCTAACAATCTTTCACCTAATAACTTTACAAGGGATGAATGGATTGATGACCTCTAAATGATTAAATTGAAAGTCTGAAAATGGAAATTTTCTTCCAATTTTACCATTTTTTTCCCTGGTATTTATTAGCTGGAATTCCCTAGAGGAAATACAGGGCTTAGCATGTTAGGCAAGTGTTTCTATTGTACAGTATTAACAAATAAGAGTAGTGTCCATGTTAGTCATCTTTTCGTCACTGTGATCAAATTGCCTGACAAGAATAATGTAGAGGAGGGAAATTATATCTTGGCTATGGTTTCAGAAATTTAGTCCATGGTTGGTTGAAGGCAGTGCTCTATGCCCAAGATGAGGCAGAATATCATGGTGGATGGACGTGGTGGAGAAGAGCTGCTTCATTTATGACTGACCAGAACAGAGAGAGGGGGAAGAGGGAAAGGAATCACAGAATATGAACCCTTCCAGGACATCCCTCAGTGACCCACTTCTTCCAGCCAGGCCCCACCTGTCTGCACACACCCACTTATTCCAATCAAATTTGGATGAACGGATTCGGTTATAGCTCTCATAATGTAATCATTTCCCTTCAGAATATTCCTGCATTAACACAAGAGCTTTGGGAGGATATTTCATATCCAAACCATAATGGCATCCTAATAATAGTGGATTACGTAGAGGTTTTATTAATTAATTCATCTATTTATTTATTTATTTGCAGTGCTGTTCCTCTGAGGTACATCCTCAGCCTATTTAATTAATTAATTAATTAATTAATTAAGGGACAGGTTCTCTCTAAATTGCTGAGGCTGGCCTCAAACTTGTGATCATTGAGCCTCTCGGCCTCCGGAGTCACTGAGATTACAAGCCTGTGCCACCAAGCATTGCAATATAGGTTTTTCAAAAATATTTTCACCTTATTTTGTGACCCTAAATAAGTTTTATGATTTAGGGAGGGCTAAGTGCTGAGGCGATCAGACAAGAAAATTGTGGTGACTCAACACAACAAAAGTGTTGGTATTTCTGGTTGTCAGGTGTTCTTTTATGTGATCAATCTTGTGGATTTATCCTCCTCTCCTGCTTTGGAGTCATATGCATGCAGTACTCAATACAGAAAAAGCGCGTGGAGAAAGCACTCCTACTTTTCAAGAGCCTTGACTTAGAAATGACTCCTTATTTCCACATACATTGATGAGAATCCATTACATGGTTGCCCCTCTCTGAGAAGCAGTAGTATTTCTGGTGGAATGTTCTGGAGGTAAAAATGAGTCTTGGGAAGAGTATTACTTCATATTCTTTAGCGTATTTACCCTAGTGTTTATACACACATATATAATCCATATAGAGAGCACATAAGTGAAATGGTGCTTTGTCACTCATTCAAAACAGTCTTTGGAAGTGTGTGAAGCAAACTGACCAAGGGAACTTACAACAGGTGCAATCTTATGTTTATATTTGTACATGAGTTATCATTCAAGGCAAAGCATCTCAGCACCTAGTGGTGACTTGAGGAGATTTGGCTACCTTCAAAATATGCAGTGTGAAGAAAAATGTGCTTGCTATGTAGATGAAATTTCAAGCCATGTTCCCCAGACTTTGAGGCCAAGTTACCACAGCCAACCAACAGTAGAGGTGTAGCATTTTCCATCTTGTATATCTGTGTTTTTTTATGTTACTGGAAATTGACCTATAATTTGAACTATCCATTAAGAATATTTATAAACCATCTTAATAGGAGAACACAAATACTCCTAAACATACATTTAAAAAGTTCTTGAGCTGGGTGCAGTGGTACACGTAATCTGTAATCCCAGTGGTTTAGGAAGCTGAGGCAGGAGGATTACTAGTTTAAAGCCAGCCTCAGCAATTCAGAGAGGACCTAAGCAACTCAGTAAGACCCTTTCTCTAAAACACCAAAAAAGGACTGAGGACGTAACTCAGTGGTTAAGTGGCCCTGGGTTCAATACTCAGTACAAAAACAAACAAACAAACAAAAACAATAAAAAGTTCTTGAGTTTTGATATACTTGCAAAAAATGCTGTTATAAGTCCTTTGTGTTTGTGTGTGGTACTGGGGATTGAACCCAGGGCTACTCTACGACTGAGCCAACCTCAGCTCTTCTTTTTTATTTTGAGACAGGATCTTGCTAAGTTGTCAAGGCTGGCCTTGAACTGTGATCCTCTTCTCAGCCTCCCAGGTCACTGAGATTACGAGTGTGTGCCACCTGCACCTGGTTTATAAATCCTTTTTTTTAAAAGCGAATCTACTAGTATTTTTCTTGGCAACACTGGTTAGCAGCCCCTTGGAGTTTTAGATATTCATATGCAAAAGTATATAAATCGGTTACATATTTATGCAGCTCATAGATGTACATACTCTATCTTCAAGTGCTCTATAATTTAAAATATTCATTAATTTGATCAAGCTCTTTCTGCAAATCAGTAAAGTTTTACTACATTATAAAATTAATGATGTGAAGCAAGTACTTCCACATTATAATAATACACAATAGCACTGATTAGATTTTGTCCTTTCTCTACATATACTGTAAAATTACTGAATTTTCAGCTTAGTTTAGAGGAAAAAGTGACTTGCTTCATTTTGGAGAATTAAGATGAGTATACTATTTTAACTTTAAAACAGGAAATAAAAAACTAAACAGAGAGCCAACATGTAAATTTCCATATCCTGTAGTGAAATATGATAAATGGCTTGGACGGCTCTTGCCTGGAGTTGCTGGATTAATCTATTAATGGAGGAAGAGATCTACTCTGTTTCCTGATGAGATTATGAGCAGTTGAGAAGGCTTATTGAGGAAATTAATGACTTTCACAAAACATCAAAACACAAGAAGATAGTGAAAACAGTACCCATCTAGAAAGAATAGCATTGAAGTCTTAAGGTTGTTCAGAGAAAGAGTTTACATATTTTATTTAAGACACAGAAAAATCACAGTTCTGTATGGACACAAATTTTAAATTAAATCCTCTTCTGAGAAGTTTTCCATTCAAAAGCACAAGTCTATAGAAAGAACATGGAGGATCCTCACCTGGTCTTCGTGTGTCTGAATGTTCCAGAAGCCTATTTATTTGTCTTTTAAAAAGGAGATAAGTCACGTTCCTGTCTACCTTAGATGTTTTCAGGTGGAAATGAGACTGTGGATGCAAGTTCACTGAAAACTCATGAAATGCCTTAGAAAAGTAAATAATCACTTGGAAGAATTTTAGAGCAGTTGATCTTCTTTAATAACATATCTCAAATAATCTAATCCTGCTGATATATCTATTCCTATGCACTATTCAACAATTCTTTTATCCCCTGCATGGACCCTGGCAATATTAAATCCCAATAAGGGTAATTCTCTATCCAACTGGGATACACTCCTTTAAATAGTTCCAATATCTAACAAGATGTCTCTTAGATGAGTTGACAGCCATGTTTAGGTAGATTTGACTAGGTCATACTGTGCTAACAAATGATTCTACTTTCCTTCACCATACCCACTCAAACACACACATGCACACACACCCAGAGTACAGAAAGTCTATGGGTGTGGAAAAACCTGTCTCTTCTCTGAGCCATTTCCATCCAACTGAGAGGCCTGGATAGTCATGTTCATCTGTTTTGGGGTTCACAAATAATGTGATGGCCCCAACTTTTATATGGTTTTTACCCTAAGGCTGAATCTCTGAAAGGGTGTGAAGTATACATTGTGTTCTTCTAAACTCTTGTCTTTTTTTTTTTTTTTTTAAGTATAAAATCTGGGTTTATTTTTTTACATTTTTATTTGTTCTTTTTTACATATACATGACAATAGAGTGTATTTTGACATATTATACATACACAGAGTATAACATTCTAATTAGGATCTCATTCTTGTGGTTGTACATGATTTGGAGTTTCACTGGTCATGTATTTATATATGAATATAGGAAAGTTATGTTTGATTCATTCTATGGTCTTTCTTATTCCCATTCCCCTTATTTCCCTCAACCCCTTTGTTTAATTCAATGAACTTCTAATCTTTCCTGTCCTCCCCTAATTGTGTGTTAGCATCTGCATATCAGAGAGAACATTCAGGCTTTGGTTTTGGGAATTGGATTATTTTCCATTAGTAGGATAGCCTCCAGTTTCATCCATTTACCTGAAATGCCATAATTTCATTCTTCTTTATGGCTATATATATTTATATATAAAATTATATATATATATATATATATATATATATATATATATATAATTTCTTTATTCTTTCATCTGTTGAAAGGCACTAGGCTGATTCCATAGCTTAGGTATTGTGAATTAGCTGTTATAATGGAATGGAACCACCATTTGATCCAGTTATCCCACTCCTTGGTATATGCCTAAAGGATTCAAAATTAGCATACTGCAGTGACACAACCCATCAATGTTTATAAACTCTGGTCTTTAAAATTTTTTTTTAATTTTTATTTTTAGTTATACATGACAGTAGAATGTATTTTTGGCAGGATACACATGTAACTTATTCTATTAGTTCCCCACTCTTGTGGTCACACATAATGTGGAGTTACCTGGTGGTGTATACAAATACAATGCTAGGAAAGTTATGACCAATTACTTCTATTGTCCTTGCTGTTCCCCTCCCCGACCCCATCCCTCTATCATCCCCTGTTCAGTCCAATCTATTTCTATTATTCCCCTCCCCAACCTCCTCTGTTTGAGATTAGCATCCACAAATAAGAGAGAATATTCAGCCTCCAGTCTTTTTGTGGGGCCTCTTTTTCCTCCTTAGAATGAAGGAGGTATTTGGATTCCTTATAATACTAAGAAGTTGTGAAGAATTTCACAGTTACAGCATTTAGCCAATGAGCTTTTCTCAGTTGTCATTCTCTAGTCATGTGGAGTATTAAGAGATTTATGTAACAACAAAAAGTTCTGATGATACCTGATCGAGTCACAGAATCTATGGCAATATTATCACTTTTAGTAAACAGAGGAGTATATTAAAGATCAACATCAGATTAATATGAATCACACAGAACTAACAATGCACATGTGGTAATGTTCTGAACAGAATCTTATCAGATGGTGTAACCACAAGGAGTTGTCTTGTTCAGTGTGCAGTCACTGGGCCCACAGTGAAATCATGCTTCAATTCTGCTTTTGTTTGTAGTCATTCTTTTCTTTGCTATTCTCATCTGTGGTAACAAGATCATCTAACTTTATGTCAGAACATTCCTCAGCATATATCTTTTATAAGCCCTTTCAAATCGGCAGTTTTTATACATATTTATGGGGTACAGTGTGATATTTCAAAATATGTATATAATGTACAATGACCTGATAAGGTAATTGGCATATCCACAACCTTAAACATTATTATTTCTTTGTGTTGGGAGCATTCAAAATCCTACTAGCTATTTTTTGAAATACACAATTAACTCGCCAACCACAGTTAACCTATTGTGCCATAGAAGTTTTTCCTCTTATCCAGTTGCACTCTTTTACCATCAGCTATCATTTCTCTGTCTTCACTGAACATTAACTGGGAGATATATGTTTGAAATTGATTCCTTTCACCATCCCTTCCTTTACTGCCAATATACTACCAGAAAATTTCACCTGGATTCCACTGTCAGTCCTTTTCACAACTTTTCTGGCTCACTCTCTTCTCTATCCATTCACATCCACCCTTTTGATTTTCCTGTCTCTATAGATGGTTTTCCCACTTTATGTTTCAGACCACCAGTCTAAATCACCTGGGTATTTTCTTTGATACTATCTCCCTTGTCCTTGATATCTACCACTATACCTTCCTAAAAGTCACGGTCACTAAATCTTTACATTTTTTCCTTCAAGATCTTTTACAACCTTCTCTTGGTTTAAGTGTCATACAGTATTTGGCTTTATACCCAAGCAATGTCAACATTGCCAGCATTATAACAAAAAATTTCTTTTACAATTTTCTTTGTATGCCATGATGTGCTAAAATTGAGGAACACTGTATTTTCCCCTTCTCAGGAATATTAGATTTCTCTGTTCTTCAGGGTAAACTCTACTATGTTTCTCCAAGTATTTAGGGTGTTAATGTATAGAAGTTCCCCTCTTTTCCGTGGTTTTGCTTTCTGTGATTATAGTTACCTGAAATCAACCAGTCTGAACGTGGAGTGGAAATTTCCAGAGATAAACAATTTATAAATTTTAGATTGTACATTATTTTGAGTGGCGTGATGAAATCTTATAATTCCTGCTACATCCAGCCTACGACATGAATTATCCTTGTCCAGCATATTCACATTGTATACATCTCCCAAGTTAGTCCCTTAGTAACTCTTGTGGGATTGCATGATTGTGTTCACATTATGCTTATATAGTAGCCTAATGCTGTCACAATACCTACATCATTCACCTCATTTATTCTCATTACCTAGACATTGTATCATATCACATCATCACAAGGTGAGTATAAAACATTTTTGAAAGACCACATTCACACAAATTTTATTACAGTATATTTCATTGTTGTTTTAATCTCTTACTGTGTCTAATAAATAAAGTAAATGTTCTCATAGGTATGTATGTATATATGTATGAGGAAAAACAATTCATAGATTCATCCCCTCTAGAGGATGCAGCATTTTGTGTTGTCAGTGGTTTCAGGCATCCACTAGGAGTCCTAGAACATATCCTCTGTACTACAAATAGTTAGAATTGAGTTCAGCTGCTAGTGACAGAACCAAAATAAGAGGAGCTCTTTCAAACAGCCAGGTGCAGTGATGTATGCCTGTAATCCCAGACACTTGGGAGGCTGAGGCAAGAGGATGGCAAGTTTGAGGCCAGTCTTGGCAACTTAGTCAGACACTGTCTCAAAATTTAAAAAAGGACTGAGGAGATATGTCAGTGCTGGAGCACTTTCTTAGCATACACAAGGCCCTGGTTCAATTCCTAACCACCACCAAAAGGAAAATTTCAGGGAGATCCATGGCAAGTTTGATATTCCATAATATCAAAGACCACTGATCCTTTTGTTTTATCATTCTCTCATGTTTGACCTATGTTTCCAAATTCATTTCATGGTACAAAATGGTGCTCAAACTCTGTCTTCATTCCAGTTAGTAATGGAGTTAGGGAAGAAAGTGCTAAGTGAAATTAGCCAATCCCAAAAAACCAAATGCCGAATGTTGTCTCTGATATAAGGAGGCTGATTCATAGTGGGGTAGGGAGAGGGAGCACGGGAGGAATAGATGAATTCTAGATAGGGCAGAGGGGTTGGAGGGGAAGGGAGGGGAAATTGAGTTATTAATGATGATGGAATGTGGTGATCATTATCATCCAAAGTACAGGTATGAAGACACGAATTGGTGTGAATATATTGTGTATAAAACCCAAGATAAGAAAAATTGTGCTCTCTCTATATAATAAGAATTGTAATGCATTCCGCTGTCATAAATAAAAAATGCTTACTAATATAAAAAAAAGAAGAAAAGAAGAACTGACTTATCTTATTTAAGGACATTTTCTGTATGTTGCACTTACCACTGCTGCTTTCACCTTTGGGAAAAAGCTTATTTTCATGACCGAATTCAGTTTCGTTCTGATGACCATGTACTGTGGTTTAAATATTTTTGTCCCTTCCAAAACAAAGCTGAAACTTAATCCCCAACTTAACAGTGTTGGGAGGGGCAGCCTTTAAGAGGTGATGGAATCATGAGGGATCTATCCTCACCAATGTACAAAAGGTCTTGAGAAGATTTCATCTCTTTTTACCTTTCCATCCACTGGATACAGATTCATCCCCTCTAGAGGATGCAGCATCAAGGCACCATCTCAGAAGCAAAGAGTAACCCTCATCCAGACAACTGAGTGTTCTGATTCTCCATAACTGTGAGAAATAAATTTCTGTTCTTTATAATTCCCAGCCTCAGGCATTTTGCTACAGTAGCACAGAATGGATTAAGAAACCATGTGTCCTGCTCAAACTTCCTGATACTGAGGGAGGTGGAAAAGTGGATATAGGATAATAACTAGAAATCTCTGTCATAACTACCTTCTAACTGCTACTACTTTATAACAACCTGATATTCCAAACTCTCTTCTTAGTCCAGTTAAACATGAACTCTTCAGAACACTCCAGTCTACAATTGTCTGTCTTTTAAATTAAAGGTACTGTCAATTTGGCAGCTAATCTGATACTCACTTTATAATAGCTCATTAATGTGGTCTTAATGAGTAAAGCCTTGTTTTACTAATTGTCTAAGCTAGACTGAGGGAAGGACCTAAGACCTTCAAATCCTGTTTCCCAATTGCTATTGCTTGGCACACCGCCTGGCAAGAACTACAACTGAATGAATATGCTCTGTTTTACTTAATAGACTGATAGAACCAATCATTATTAGGGAATGATTACATTACTAGGAAGTGACTATATATCATGTGTTATAGTATCTGGTATTATATTCTGTCTTGGTTATATACAGCAAGAGACAAAAGAAGACAATATGATAATAAAAATGTTAAATGTTGTGTCAGTCAATTTTCATCACTGTGCCCCAAATACCTAACAAGAACAACTTACAGGAGAAAAAGTTTATTTTGGTTTCAGAGCTTTAGTCTATGTTCAGTTGACTCTATCGCTCTGGGCCTACAGCAGAAAGTCACAGTAGAAGGCATAGAAAAGGAAAACTGCTCAGCTCATGGCAACTGGGAAGTAGAAAGAAAGTGAAGAGCCAGGAACAAGACATGATCCCTAAGTGTACTCCCCCTGTGATGGCCTTCCTTCAGCTATGCCACACTTGCATACAGTTACCACCATACAATCTATTTGAATTATTAATCCATCAAATGGATTAAGCCCCTGATGAGGTTTCACATAGCTCTCATGATCTAATCATTTCACCTCTGAACATTTCTGCATTAGGGATCATGCTTTTGAAACATGGGCTTTTCAAGGAACATTTCTAGATCCAAACTGTAACAAATTTCTATAACAATTTGTTAGAAATGTGGTGGGGATATTACTATGCATGTCGACTTGCATATTAGCTGGACAGATAAATCTTACAAAATACAGATACAGTCAAGTAAGATCATATTTGGGAAAACAATATCAATTTATAGACTTACTTCACCAATTCCCCAAATCCTAAAGATCAATATTGATATCTATCAACAATAGATGATGAAAGAATAATACGAGAAGGTAATACTCTTGAAATTTTTTTTTTCTTCCTGTGGTGCTGAGGATTGAACCCAGGGCCTTGTGCATGTGAGGTAAGCACTCTACCAACTGAACTATGTCCTCAGCCCAATACCCTTGAATTTTGATGTCAAAACATTATATTTCCAAAAATTCTGAGGACTTTTAGATGTGGAAAAAGTTAGTGCTGTAATAAAAGAGGTATTAGGTCACACAATCTTTGAATTACTTTTCCTGAATGGCAGTGGGTCTGGGATAAGTAGAGTCTGTTGATCCTTTTTGTACTCTATGTCTAGCATTTTGGAATTGCCAAGTGTGTCATCTGTGGTCGGGGAGGTGCAGATGGAATTCAAACACATGGACTCGGTTTTAACACAATTAAATTCAGAGACTTATCTTACTGTCACATTTATGTGAAGAATTCATGGAGAAATATGCATGACTTTTGTGTCAAACATTAATACATCACGCTTTGTATTCTCCTCACTTCATGAAATTCTTTAACAATTTTATAAGGTTAGTTTATCCAATCAATGAAAAAACTGTGGCTCAAGAGTTTAAATTATTCCTGGGCATATAGCTAGTGAGTAGCTGCCCAGACTTAATCCAAATTCTTTTATTCTTGGTTAATATTTTGTATTACATCACACTGGAGCTCATTTTCTGAATGAATCCTCAAAAGCACATTTTTAGTGAATGTTCTAAGTGAAAATAAGGGTTTTTTTGGGAAGGGGGTACTGAGATTGTTCCAAGGGGTGCTCTACCCCTAAGCTACATTCCCAGTCTTTAAAAAAAAATTTTTTTTTTTTTTTTGAGACAGTCTTATTGAATTGCTGAGGCTGGCCTTAAACTTGTGATCCTCCTGCCTCAGCCTCCCAATGGCTGAGATCTTAGGCCTGTACTGTGGCATTCAGCAAGAATCAAGATTCTAAGCGGATTTTAATGAAGAATGCTACAGCTATATAAATATAACTAAAATCCTTTTACGTAAATGGGAAATCTGTTCCTACTTACTTAAAAAGAGGTATTTAATGCAAGACATAGTTGAAAAATTAAAAATTCCCCAGTTGAGAATTTCCAATTCTCTACAGAAAATGTCATGAACAATAGTAGTTAACAAATATGTTTGAGAGAAAGTTTGGATGTTAGGAAAAGGCTGTTAAAGATAATAATAGTGGGGGCATCTACTTCATATTAGTTTTTCGTTTCTCGTGACAGAAGAAAATTCATTAAGTAGCTAATTTGATATGGCATTGAACAAATAGAATTACATAGTTTTGGTATATTATACATATATTATTATGTATACATGTATTACTATAAATACATGTATTATTACAAATACATATATTATTATGAATACAATTAGAGAGAAGGTAAGCCAAGAATATTAACATTTTTGCATTACACCTTTTCCAGGGCAGGAAAGGAAGTAGGAAATTATTATTTGGGGAAACAAATATTGTCTTGTTATCTCAAGGACAAGGAAATTTATTGGGTATATTAAACCAATTTTGGATTTTTGGATGTTGAGTGATTTGGTTTTGTATATTTTGGATAGGCTTCAGGTTTGCTACTTTCAGTCAGTGGAAGCAAATATACTAGTCAGGAAAAAAAGATTTAGGAATAAAAGATACTTTATTTCATCTCTCTCTGGAATCCCATGTAGAACAGAATAGTAGTTATTTATCAAGTGCTTACTATGTGCCAACTACATGCTACTCATAGTATACCTTCTCTCTAATCTTTCAACAAATATGTGGAAAATAGGTCATACTATACCTGTTTCAAAAGAGGACTTGAGTGCTTGGGTTGTGGCTCAATGGTAGAGAGCTTGCCTGGCAAGTATGGGGCCCTGGATTCAATCCTCAGTACCACATAAATAAATAAAGGTATTGTGTCCAACTTCAACAAAAAAATAAATATTAAAAAAAAAAAAAGAGGTCTTGAGCCAGGCACAGTGGCACACACCTGTAATCCCCACAGCTTGGGAAGCTGAGGAAGGAGGATCACAAGTTCAAAGCCAGCCTCAGCAACTTATCAGGGCCCTAAGCAACCCCGTGAGACCCTGTCTCAAAAAAAGGGGCTGGGGATATGGTTAAGTGGTTAAGTGCCCTTGGGTTCAAGGCAGGGCACACACCCACACACCCACAGTGGTGGCGGGAGTGGCAGGAGGAATTGAAGCTCCAAAAGGTTAATAACTAAGATGAAGCAGGAGAAGCTAGAGGCACAATTCATGACTATGTGCACCTGAATTCAGCTTCTCAACAACTATTCAATGATGCCACAGTGAATTCCTTTAGTTAGGCTTCAAAGAAAAGAGCTCATAAATAATTGTTTAAATTGGAGAAGATACTAACTTTGGTTAGAGAGCTATACATCATGAAGCCTCATTGGAGCCAAGGTTAACTATTACATCACGTTTCACAGCTTTCTATTGCCATTACATTCTTGTTACTGATGACATCATAATAATTCCTTAGTTCCATGGAGAAGAATCGCTAAATCTTATTATAAAAATTACTGGGTACCTCTTCTCTAGAATTTATCTCCCAGATATGGGGAGATTCTTTGATAAAATTAAATTTCAAATTAAAATCGAATCTAAAGTACTTCAGAGTTCCTTTCAAAATTTTCTCCACGTTGAAAGTATTTGATTATGTTAAAAGTGTAATGCACTATTAAGCACAATAAATACGAAAACTATAGATCATTACTTGTCCCCAAGCAGCTTGAAATATATGCAGGTGTTATTAATCTATTAGTTGGCCCTGTAGCAGGCATTATGATAGCACTGTGAGTACAGTACTATTTTTTAAGCCCACCATTTGTAATTGATTACATGGACCATCTGTAACTGCTTGTGAATCATGTTAGTTACCCCACTGACATTTACCGAACATTTGTCACGTAGCAAAATGTTTAGTGTAGAAAAGTTGACACATAATAGCTTTGAGGTTTCACTAAATCAACTTTAGACACTACATTATTGATATAACCCGTGGATGTGTAGTCTCCAGAAAAACAAGGTTCATGATTTGATTAAAGGAAAAACAAAATACCGCCTCACCCCAAGCTTCCTGTGGGTAGACAAAATGATCTTTTGTGACCGGCGAGGTGACTTGGCTCCACCATTTGTTCCCGCGGAACTATTTGTAAGGAAAGAAAGGGTGAAAGATTCAGCAGAAAATGAAGTGCAGTCGGTGGCAGGGGACTCGCCTGTGTGTGGCGGGGGTACCCAGAATCTCTTTCAAGGTTGTGGTTCGCCGGGTCAGGGCAGACCTGAGCTCTTCTACTGAACATGTCTGTGCCACCTGTCAGACAGGAGGAGCCTCCGGGAATTGAGACTGTGCAGGGGAGCAGCATGCCAGGAGCCCCGGGTCTCGGAAGAAGAATGCGGGGAAGCAGATCTTTGCTGGCTAGGAGCTCGGGGTTAAGAGTTGAGAAGGGTGGGCTAGACCCTGAGGCAACTTCACGTGGTCACCAGAACTCCTCTAGGGGACCAGGGTGGGGGCAGGAGACACTACCGCGTGCTCCTCCCCTGGGCCTTTCAGCTCCTCCTTTCAGACACGTGACAGCAACCGGCTGATCTCCGCGCTCACCGAGCCTAGATCGCTCTGTTTCTTTCCTCCCGCCGCTGTGCCCTTCTTCTCCCCAAGTCTCATCCCTCCGCCCTCCCCCACCTCCTCCCCATGCCCCAATCATGGCTCGAGTTTTAAAGCACCCGCCCCTCCGCCCTTTTCTTCGCTTGCTCATTGGCTGAGGCCTCAAGGACGCGTCCCGAGGGCGGGTGGCAGCCATTGGTGGGATGAGCAATCCGAGTTCCCGGATGAGGGAACATTCTGCAGTATAAAGGGAGCGGGGAAGGCGGGAGACAGCGCAGTTTGAATCGCGGTGCGACGAAGGAGTAGGTGGTGGGATCTCGCTGTGTGTCTGACTAGCCTTTTCTCGCCTTTTCTCTGCCTTGCTTGTCTGAGCTTCAGCAGAATTTGAGATGGTAAACTTCGAAGAGACGCTCGATGACTCCGCGGCTTTTTGACGGCGGGGGAAAAACCCGTTACACACGGGGATGGGAATGAAGTGGCGACGGTTGGGAACGCGCGGAGACAGGATTTGGAAGTGCGGGGGGAGGTGTTTTGTCGGCTGCAAGCGGAGCAGCCCCCGATCTCGCGGCGGGCGGCGACGGTTGGGGTTGGGTGGCGCGCGCAGCGCCGCTGGGGGCCAGCGGGCGGAGGCGCGCGGCCGCGGCGGGCGCGCGGCGGGGGGCAGCGGGCGGGGTCGCCGTTGCACTGCGCGGCGGGCCAGAGACCCCGGCGGGGCGCGGGGACGCGCTCGCGCCCGGGACGCGCGGTGGGGGAGGGGCGCACCGCCCTGGTAATTCTATATTCTCCGTTCCTCCTCCGCTCGCGGGCGTCTGCGCGCTCCAGGCTGGTGGTAAGGCTGGGAAGGACTCCGGAAAGGCCAAGACAAAGGCGGTTTCCCGCTCGCAGAGAGCCGGCTTGCAGGTCAGTAGTTGTTTGTGCAGTGTGACTGCCATGGCTTTTTCTTTGCACCTCCTTTCTTGTTTATCATTGCTCTGGATGGGCGTTTCATCTTTGCGTGGGTGATGGGGTGTCGCGACTTAAGCTTGCGGATACGATAAATATGGGGGGGCATCGATCACGTGTGTAGGTGCCAGGGCGCGTTGCTGCACCAGTGTCCGTGCCCCTTGCTTTGGCGCGCGTGTAATTTGCCCGTATTTGACTCATTATCTTTATGCATTTGTTTGTGTGCTTAAAATTAAGTTCCCTGTGGGCCGTATTCATCGACACCTGAAATCTAGGACAACCAGCCATGGACGTGTGGGCGCGACTGCCGCTGTGTATAGCGCAGCCATCCTGGAGTACCTCACCGCAGAGGTAAATGGGTGTACGCCTGTAATCTGGAAAAGGTTTAGGGGGCGGGGGAAAGCAGCGTGAGGGAAGGAGGAAAGTGATGCAAGAAAACTCCCAGGCCCTAAGCGCGGCGAGAAACCAAAGAGAACGCTAGAGGGAGCTGGTGCTTAATAAGGATCCTACTGAGCTTGAGTTTGCTGCTCTTGGAAATATAATTGCGTGCCCTTAGCTTTTGCATATCTTGCCATTCAGGCTATTTGGGGGAGGCTTCGAAAATTTGGTAGATTTCCGCTCGTTAAGATTTTGATACTGCTTTATGGATCTTAGCTGAGGAAAGTTGGAAGATTGATTAGATTCTGCCTTCTAGGTACTTGAACTGGCAGGAAATGCATCAAAAGACTTAAAGGTAAAGCGTATCACCCCTCGTCACTTGCAACTTGCTATTCGTGGAGATGAAGAATTGGACTCTCTCATCAAGGCTACAATTGCTGGTGGTGGTATGTAATTCAAATTTTTAAGTAAACTTAGAAAAGGAAAGAATTTTTAGCTTTAATAATGGATTATAGTCTGGAAGAGGATGTTAAGTATATTTTTATTGATGCAGTATGGTTTTGAGTTTTTTTGTATAACTCAATATTTGAACTTTTAGGTTTTTAAAGACTACCAATTGAGCAGTCAACTGCCTTGGTTTCAAATACTGTCATTTAAAAAATATACTGACAGAAGAATTAATCCATGTCACTCTCCTAGGTGTCATCCCTCATATCCACAAATCTCTGATTGGGAAGAAAGGACAACAGAAGACTGTTTAAAGGATGCCTGGATTCCTTATTATCTCAGGACTCTAATACTCTTAACAGCTGTCCAGTGTTGGTGATTCCAGTGGACTGTATCTCTGTGAAAAAAAAAAAACACAATTTTGCCTTTTTGTAATTCTATTTGAGCAAGTTGGAAGTTTAATTAGCTTTCCAACCAACCAAATTTCTGCATTCGAGTCTTAACCATATTTAAGTGTTACTGTGGCTTCAAAGAAGCTATTGATTCTGAAGTAGTGGGTTTTGATTGAGTTGACTGTTTTTAAAAAACTGTTTGGATTTTAATTGTGATGCAGAAGTTATAGTAACAAACATTTGGTTTTGTACAGACATTATTTCCACTCTGGTGGATAAGTTCAATAAAGGTCATATCCCAAACTAGTTGTTCTAAAATTGTTTGATTGTAATAGAAATGGTTCTTTGGAACATCTCATACAGCAATAATCAAGCACATTTTTTTCCTTTAGGAATTAAACAGTTACTCTCTAGATCACCAAAGTCAGGTAACCAACTGTATTTTTTTTTTTTTTTTTACATTATATAATGAACTCTTAAAAGATTTTAGAAGTTTGGCAGGAACTGGAGAGGGATAATTGCTCTTTCTTGCACTGTTTGTTGCCTTGCCTGTGCTTGTCAGTATGTGACAGCACTACATCAGTGCACAGTTAACTGATGGACTTGGGTAGGTGGGGAAGTTATCTGCATAGCTACTTCCACATTAAGAACTTTTCAGTTTAGGATAGGTAGAATTACTGCTTTCTGGGTGCCAGGCACTGTTTTGAAGTCTGAAAGTTAATCAGTCATAACTTCGGGAATATACTCATTTTTATTTTTTTATAGATAATGAGAATTCCTTTGTAAGTAGTAAGGATAGTAGTTGATGCTGCTAACAATAGCTCGACCCACTCAACATGTAAAAATTGTGGTTGAGTTGCAGTGGATCTTTAACGTTTTGATACAAGTTCTGAAAAACATTTTTTTAAACTTTAAATGTGGACATTGCCAAACATTCTAAGTGGTCCTTTTCCCATCACTGAGATCAACAGGACATGGTGCTTCCTAGAGGTAATGTTATAAAAATGGAAAAGGAAGTATTAATAGGTGAAAGAGCTGGTCCTTTTTATCTTGGCCTAGGATTACCGCTGCTTGGATCTGCTTTCACCAGAATAATTGCAAATTCCAGATTAAATTTGTATCTTTTGGAAAACTACAGAGGTACAGTCTGGAATGAGGCAGTAAAGCAAGCCCCAGGGTTAGGGTCCAACGACGCTCTGACGTGCCGGAAATGCCAAGTGTGGGACTGACACGGTGATCCTCACCTGACCTAATCCTCCCACGGACGAGGGGCCCAGAGGCGGGGCCTCGCTCCCTGGGAATTTTTTGAGTCTCCTCCCCTACCCCGCCGTCCCGGCCGCACGCAGGGCGGGCTCCTATTTACGCCGGCCGCGCCCGGAGGTCAAGGGGCACGGCGCTCTCGATGCCGGCGGCCACGTCCCCACCCCTCTCCGCGTGGGGCTGCTGTCGCCCGCGTGCTGTGGTGGGCTCCTTGGCTCTGAACGAGTCGGCTCTTTCTATCGGCCGCCACGTGGGCTGGGACACCCAGGCCCAGGAGATCGGTCCGGGGCTGGAGAAGATGCGGCTCGCGCCGTAGCGGCCCGCGGGGGGCGGGGAGGCCGCTGTGAGGAGGCGGAGCTGCGAGGCCCGCCCGTGCGCCCGGGCCGCCGCCGCCACGGTCCCCTGTGCTCCTCCCCGTTCGCCGCCGCACGCCCCCACCCGGGCTGGCCTCGCCTCCTCGGCGGCGGCGGCGGCGGCTTCCCCGTCGTAGCTGTTCTTCCCGAGGAAAGGGAACCAGGCGCAAGCCATGGAGGGGAACCGGGATGAGGCAGAGAAATGTGTCGAGATCGCCCGGGAGGCCCTGAATGCCGGCAACCGCGAGAAGGCCCAGCGCTTCCTTCAGAAGGCCGAGAAGCTCTACCCTCTGCCCTCGGCCCGCGGTGAGACCTCAGTGCCCCTTCTCTCCTGCCTTGGGGCCTGGCCGTCGCGCAGCTCGCCCCCACCCCACCGCGCCTGCGGGAGCTGGCGGGGCCCGGGCCTGCCAGCCGCCGTGGGGTCCTGGGGAAGAGCAGGCCGGCGGTCCGGCGGTCGCCAGGCCCGGGCCCGCCTGGAAATAGGCTGTCCGAGACTCCCTCTGCACCAGCCTGCCTGCGGGTCGCCGCCGCTCTGCTGACCGCAAGAGTTGTAGGCTCCCCGAACCGTTTTCGAAAATGCCCAGTCCTCATTCCCCCAGGAGGAGACTGGTCCAGTCTTACCGTAGGGCAGTTTTATATGGGTGTTTGATTATGTGGTCCCCTCTCTCCCAAATAAGGCCTAGTCCCCTAATGAAGTGAGAGGATCAAGGAACTCTGATGGCTAATCTCAGATTTCACCATCTTCTGGGCTTTGTAGAAAGCTGTCTCCATAACAAACATCTTCGAATACCTGAGATGACATTGCTTTTCCCTGGGAGAGACGGATTCTTTAAAAGAGAGGAGCATACACTTTGAAAGATTGATCAAGAGTCAGCAATGATTTGCTAAATAGCATCTGACTTGATAATACCATAATTTCGACAAAATAGATTAATCTTTAAGTAACAGTGTACTTAAGTTGAAATTATCCTATTCATTGTCCTACTCTCTAGACTTCAAAGTTACACACACACACAAAGTTACAGAGTGCCAATAATTGTGCCTGGCATGTTTATGTGAATTATTTACTCCTTAGAACAGTCCTATACATAAGTACAGGAGTCATTTTCCCAGGTTTATTACCCATATGAAAATATTTTTGGTAAACGAACGAATGAGTGAATGAATGAAAGTATCTTACCAAGGTCACACAACACTTAGTAGCAAAGTCAGAATAGTAGCTGAGCTTTGGGATTCCAAAAGGCCTTTAACCACTACCCTTTATTGCCTTACTCACTGGATAATATTTTGGTTGAGGTTCAAAATATTTCCAGGTTAAGAACAAAATTACTGATAAGAAGAATGTGGGACTACCTATTTTATTGGTTTGTTACTTTCTGCATTGTTGAAACACTTGTGCTCTTTGCTTTTCTCTCTATCCTTTGCATTAACATTATAATTGAACTCTTATCAGAGAATACAGGAGGTGAAGAAAAAGAAAGGAGCTTTTTTTAAATTTTAAAAACACAAAATTTACCATCTTACCCATTTTTGGTGTACGAGTTAGTAGCATCAAATATATGCGCGTTGTGTAAAGGATCTTCTGAACTTTTTCATCTTATAACAACAACACAGTTGTTGCTTTTAAAGACCATAACCATTGGGAAAATTAAGATATATAAGTGTGAAAGTCAGTGATACCAATGTACTATAAGGGCATTTTGTAATTATCTAGTAAAGTTGATAGGGTATGATATTGGGGTAGTTGAAAACCTTAGTTGAGATGCAGACTGTGTCTCTAACATCTTGTAACCAGAGACAAGGTTCTTAGCTTTCTTTATACATGAAATGTCATCACAGGGTTGATGTGAGCTGGAATAAAGTTATGTACAAGTACTTATAAAAGTATTTTATGTCAAATATTCTCAGAAGATATTTTTTGGAATAATTTAAGAATTCAGGACAGGGAAAGATCTAGAACATTTGTGGAAGACCCTGATAAAAAAATTTAGTGTAGAAGAAAACTAGAGCTGTTGGTTATGAGATTTTAAATGTTATCCCTGATATTACCTATTTTAGACTACCATAAAACTCTTGTATTTCAGAAAATTGAATCGTTGGGGCTGGGATTGTGGTTCAGGAGTAGAGGGTTCGCCTAAAACATGTGAGGTGCTGGGTTCAATCCTCAGCACCAAATAAATATAAAGGTATTATGTCCACCTACAACTTTTTAAAAAATAAATATTAAAAAAAAATCGGAAGGCTGAGACAGGAGAATCATGAGTTCAAAGCCAGCCTCAGCAATGGCGAGGCACTAAGCAACTCAGTGAGACCCTGTCTCTAAATAAAAATATACAAAATAGGGCTGGGGATGTGGCTCAGTGGTCAAGTGCTCCTGAGTTCAATCCCCACTACCCTTCCCTCCCCCCAAAAAAGTTCACTTCTTCTGGATGTACCTGTACTAAGGCAAAAGAAAGTATTTAGTATGGTTTCTGTTATTCTTATAGTTCAGTAAATGGAAAAATTTACAACTGAGTACTAATAAATTGCAGGATTTTTATCCTTTTAAAATTTTTTTCTTGTCAGGTAACAAGTCTGATTAATAAAACGCTTCAAAAAATTGGTAAGAGTTTTCCTTGAGGAAAAACTTGATCTCCAAAGGGATCTAGGACATTGTTGCTTTCAATGTTTTTATTTGACAGTATTATTGTACAGTGTACTTGTTGCAGTGAACTTCTTGAATTGTACAACTTTTAAATATTTTTATACAATGAGTTGAGTTTGGGTTTGGGAGTGTTAATATACATGAATAGCTACCACACAGGATAAATAAATTTCTGGAAAAATAATCTCAGTAGGCAGAAAAGTAAGTTACATTTTGGTTTCTTAGATTGTATGTTTATTGAATTATTGATATGTTTTGGACTTTGGTAAAGGTTTATAGTTTCACTGTTTTAATGTTTTACATTGCTACTTTAATATTTGAGTCTTTCATAGGGGGACAGATTATAGATTATTTTTTAAAAAGGAAAACATTTTTATTGTTCATTGAATCAAATGGTGGCCTATAGCTTCATAAAAGACCATTCTGCATCTACTTTAATGAATAGGTAAGTTTAATGAATGGATTATCTATAATTTTCAGCATCTGTCTGCACTGTAGCAATTAAAGTAATCCTTTCCTCCCCTCATGTGAGAGATAACAGGTAAATTTTTCCTCCTTTATTTTTTGCTATATTATTTTAAAATTTTATCTAATAAAAATGAAAATTTCTCTCCCTTTTTGTCTCATAGTAATAAGCAAAGCACTTTAAGCATACATCTGGAATATTTCCAACCTATTCTTTTTATAATAATTGCATTTTATTTCTATTTGACTTAATTAAAACTTATTAGTACAGATTATCTATTCTAAAGTTATTTCTGTATGATGAAATTAAGTGTTAAAAAATTATTTCCAAATTTCATCTAGTAGTCAAAACTATTTTACACATTAGAGTTGAAAGAAGAATACTGAGTTTGGGTTTGAACCTTAATTATTAAGTAGTGTGATTTTGGGTAGGTCATTTAATCTTCTTGAACTTACTTCCTTCATCTATAAAATGGAGATTATTTTTGAATATATATTTTTCTGTGCTGGGCAGTATTCTAGGAACTAGGGATTCAGTGCATAATAAGACAAAAGTTCTTGTTTTCTTGGAGTTTATATTCTAGAGGAAATGTTAAGTATCTACTGGGCATAATAATGATTTGGTTACTGTCATTTCCTCCTTCCTTTCCTGAGCCTCAGTTTTCACAGGGTTATTGTAAGGATATTTTATTATCTTAATTACAATAAGAATGTCATGTATTATTATATGGCAAAAAATAAAAACACCCTGCATGATGCTTTGCAGTTCACAGTGTATTTGTCTCATGCCATTTTTTTAGTACTTATTTGAGGACAAAATAATTCCTTTAAATTAGGATTAATTTAAGTTGGGATTTGAACTCCATATTTTATGCTTTACTTAGCATTTAGTTCTGCCATGCAGTATTTCATTTCTTTGTTTTTTTGTTTTTGCTTTTTTTTTTTTTTCCCTGTGCTAGGGATCAAACCCAGGGCCTTAAATCATATGAAAAACAAATGCTCTGTCAGAGCTACATCCCTAGCCCTCATTTCTTTATTGTTTGTATAAAATCTCTCCCTCTTTTAGATTAAAAATTCCTTAGAAGTCTTGAGCCATTTTAACTTTTGTCATTCGTTTTACTACCATAATACCTAATGCTGTTTTACATATACTTATGGCATGTACAGGTCTCTGGAATGATATTTATTTATAAAATTTTACAATTCTCAATAAAGAGGATTTGTTAAATAACTAAATAAGAGTTTTATAACTGCATGATATTCCATGTTAACACTTTCACAAATGAAGCTTTTCAATAACACACTAAGTGTTTAAAATACAGATTTAAGGGTTATGATGAGCAAAAATTTGGGACGAATATAAATGTCCATCAGTGGGAATTGACAAAATAAGTTTTACTGCACTTATATACTATTTACCTATTAAAAATGCTGAGGACTATATTTATTGCTATAAAAGAATATCCACAGTATATCAACAATAGAATAAAGTTAAGCTACAGATGCATTTTTTTTTTCCTTTGAAATTGTCTGTAAAGCTGAGTGGCCAGCCAGTGAGAGTGACTAGAGTTAAAAATATGAAAATAGTATGTTTTTTTTTTCTTCTTGTGTGGGATTTTTAAGTAATGTTTACTACTACTACTTCTTTTTTTTTTTTTTTAATGAACCAAGCATATGTATTAATTAAATGCAGGTTATGTTAAAATCTCAGTGTATCTGGAAGGTAAATGCAAAAAATGAACTCAGAGAGTTTTAAAACCAAAAAGTAAATGAACTTTGTTTTATAAGTAGTTTGCACAACTGTTGTTTATGATATTGTACATTACTGCAAATGAGATTTCATGTGACTGATGACATTACATAAATCAGAAAAATCCAGTGTGTTCTAAATTCTGGCAGTATATTAGAAGAATCATGTTATTTTTTTCAGGCATTCATTTCAGTAATTGTTAATACAGAAAATTCTGATTTCACTTTTTATAAGGTGAAACTGGGTTTTGAAGCTCACAAATAATATCAGTTGTTGAGAGTTTTACTAAAAGAGTTTAGTGTAAACAGCTATTGTTAGGCAGAGACTGTGTAGAAAATTGTACAAAATTTTCAGTGTCATAATAACTCCTGAAAATGTGAAACAACTGCATGATCCTGCTTTAGTAATATCCAGAATGCAGCTATTAGTACAGATGATGTCACTAGAACACTAGAAGAACTTCTTTATGCTAAAAATGAAAGGGGACTTACGGATAGCCTCTAACTACATTCATAGGATCCTGTGGTCATCTGTAAATATTAAAAATAAATAATCACTTTCTTATCTGGCTTCATACTTTAAAAATAATTTCTTCAGGTATTAGCTAAAATACTTCCATAAAGGGGCACTCTACTCTCACCTGTTTTATGGTTATGCAGTTGTATGAACCAAATAGGAAAAGCATAATAAATGCTTGTTTTATTTTTTTTTAATCATTTTTTGAGAAAGGGAGCCTATTACCTTTTATTCTCTAAAAGCAACTAATTGTTAGTATTTTATTAGGTTTTTGGCTTGTGGGATCCCCTTTATGATAATAGTTCCACAGTTCTATAGACAAATCTCCAGTAGTCTTTAATACTTAACTTTATTCTTTGGTATAACAAAATGTTCAAGCTCCTCAGGACATTTTTCTGTGGCAGACCTGGAATTATCTACATCTCTTATAAACTGTTTTTGTTTTTTTTTTTTAGTGGAAAATGTTTTTCTTCCATCATAATATGAGCACTAAGGATACTATGACATCTAGGTTGTTCGTTGTCTGGGGGTTTTTCAGTGCCCAGAAGTAGAAAATATATATTGTTTATGTGTGAATGTGTGTTATTTTTAAAGATGATATGGTTTATATGTTTATACTATTACTTCTAATTTCAGCTAAGTACCTCAGGATTTTATGTAAACTTTAAAAATTTATATTTCTATCTCCTTTCTACCTCATTTGTAATCCTGATTCTCAAAGACATGGGAGATTATAGAACATACCATGATTATTTGCTTCATGCCATATCGTATATATAATCGTTTCATAGTAGTATTTATCAGTACTTTCCCATTAATATAATTATTGAAGACAGTTATGTTTTCTTTACATATATTCTCCCTCTTTTCCTATTTTATAAAATTTTGAAATAATTTCAAACTTATAGAAGTCACAATAATAACAGATTTATACAAATTCAGTCATGTCCCCCATAACTACATTTTGATCAGCTGCAGGTTGCATATACTCTTAACATTATAATACCTAGTTATATCAGTTGTCTTAGTTTATATAAGACACTATGTTTTCACAGTGATGAAATTGTCTAACAATACATTTCTCTTGAAATCTTGTTAAGCAATGCATGACTAACAAATAATGCAAACTTCATACAAAGAATAGCACCAACTCCCATATACATTTCAGTTTTCCAGTTTTTAAAAAATGTTACTACATTGCTTTATCATATTCTTCCTCTTCTACCTCCCACTGCTAAGTACATGTGTGTACATACACGCACACCCACAATGTTTCTTATTGTATTTTTTTCCTGAAGTGATTAATAGTTCCGTTGTAGACATGATGTCCCATCACCTTTGAATAATTCTCTCTCTCTCTCTCTCTATATATATATATATATACACACACACACACACACACACACACACACTTATATATGACACACACACACACACACTTATATAGGTATATGTGTGTGTATATATTATACACACATATATTGGAGGGTATTGGAGGGTTGAATCCAAGGGTGCTTCACCACGGGTACTCTATCCCCAGTCTTTATTATTTTGAGAGAGGATTTTACTAAGTTGCCCTGACTGGCCTGGAATTTGTGATCTTCCTGCTTCAGCCTCTAGAATAGCTAGTATTACTGGTGTGTGCCACTGTGTCCTGGCCAGTGTATATTTTCTAAGACAAGGACACTCTTAACCACATTATAACCATCAAATTTAGGAAATTAATGCATGTACCTCATTTAAATGCTGCCTGTTTTCTCAGTTATGTCCCTTATGACAAAAAAGCATGTGTTGCATTTATTTGGTGGGTATGTTTTTTCCTCAAGATATCATGATTTCTTTATTTTCTCTCTCGACTTTTACTTTTTTGATGAGGATAGGCCAGTTATAGAATTTCCCTATATTTGGGTTTGACTTATTTCCTCATATGAACTTTTGTTAGGAGTACCATACAAGTGGTATTCTATTCTTAGTGTAACATATCAGGAGACACACAATTTTTGATTTGGTCCTTACTGAGATTACTTTGATCATTTTGCTAAGTTGGTGATTGCCCGTTTTCTCTACTATAAAGTTTATGAAGTTTATTTTTTCTCTGTGGTAATTAATGTATACTTTGTGGGGAAATAATTTGAAACTATAAACATCCTTTTCCTCAACAAACTTTTATCATATCCTTGTAACATTCATTGATTATTCTTTTCTGAATAAATTTCTGATGGTTGCCAAATGGCAGTTTGCTAATTCTATCATATATTAGATGGCATTTAGGCTTATTTATCTGGATGGATTCATAGATACCCATTTAATCTGTTATCATTATTTGTTTTGATATAAAATAATGCACCTTTTCACCCTGGCTCCTGTGTCTTTTTGTTTTTGTTTTTGGTACCAAGGATTGAACCCAGGGGTGCTCAACCACTGAGCCATATTTTATTTGAGACAGGGTCTTGCTGAGTTGCTAAGAACCTCCATAAGTTGCTGTGGCTGGCTTTGAACTCAGAATCCTCCTGCCTCAACCTCACAAGTCACTGGGATTACAGGCGTGCACCATTGAGCCTGGCTCTGTGTCTTTTTTGACATGTCTTCATCATTCTTTGAAATTTTTTACTTTCTGGCACAAAACAATTTGCATACTTTCTTTTTACTTCTCTGTCCTAGAAATCAGCTGTTTCTCCAAGGAGCTGTTTCCTTTAAGAGACAGTTGTATTTAGAAACTAAGATTCAGTCATTAGATAGGCCTCATTGCTGTAGAGAGATCATTGCTCCTGATCCTCTGAGTGGACAGAACTAGGAAATACATGTATGTGTGAATTTTTGTGTGTGTGTGTGTGTGTTTGTGTGTGTGTAGATATGCATTTCTACATATGTGTGTTATGTTTAATGTAGACATACATCTATAGTAGTTTGATCAGTACTAATTTTGATGTCTGTACACACACACACACACACACACACGTGTTCACAAACTTCATTTCAGTGTAGTATCATAGAGTTTATTCAATCCTCTGCATTTTCCTATTTGTATTGCTATTCTCTGGCAATGAGAAAAGTGGTTCCCCACTTACTTATTCATTTTCCCCTGTATTTGAAAAGTTGCCTTGTTAACTGTTAGTGCAGGCCCTATCAAGCTTAGCTATATTTTTAGTTATGACTGCTTCTTCGGTCCCAATAAATTTCCTTGGTCCAAGCCTCTTAGGTTCTGCCAACCCCAGCTGACAAAAGAGAAAGGAAAGCAAGACATCCAATAATTTTTTTAGTTCACCATTCTTAAGATATTTGAACTATATCTATAGTGTCAGAACATAACATCATTACTATGTAGCATACATACTACACATTCTCTCTCAACCATCATTTAGTCTTAAGTCTATAAGTATTTAATAGAGTAAATGCTCAACATCAGTCCATATGTATATATGTGTATATACACACATGTGTGTGTGTGTGTATATACATAAATTATTTTAGATTCCTGAAATTTGTTTTGTAGTAGATTCCTAGGTAGGGTTTATGGGAACTATGCTCATTAAGTTCTAGAATGTTGAAAACAGTTCGTCTGTGGATTTACTCCATGTTGTTAGTTTGGTGGATACAGAGTCCTTGGCCCACATTTTCTTTCCTGGGGTATCTAAATATGTTACTCCATTGTTTTTTGCAAGTATTACTGATGAGCAAAATCTAATGACTATCTATCTTTCTTTTTTAAAAGAAGGGCTCTAAATTGAACCCAGGTTATGTTGTGCCAGCCTCTGTGCCTTTAGCTTCTGACTTTCTTGGTAACTGGGATATTTATTTTATTTCTTTTTGGGCTTAGTATCTTTAATATGTTGCCTAGGCTGGCTTTGAATTCTTGGTCTCAAATGCTTCTCCTGCCTCAACTTCTTTGTTTTTGTGGGTACTGGGGATTGAACCCAATGGCACTCTACCACTGAACTACATTCCTAATCCTTTTTTATTTTTTATTTCAAGACAGGTTGTTGAGGGTGAACTTTTGATCCTCCTGCCTCAGCCTCCCCACTGGTTGGGATTACAGGCATGGCCACCACACCAGTCTTAAGTTTTTATTTCTTTATATATCATTTGCTCTTTTTTGCCTAGATGCCGAGTTAATTTTACTAGAATGTGTCTTTTTGCTATGCTAGTTATTCTTAGTACTCTTAGGTATGTGATTTAGCCTTGTATAGTTTAGATGTTTTAGTATATTATTGTTATATTTGTTTTATTATTTTTCTTTTTCAGAATACCTGTTGTACATATGTTGGATCTTCTTCAGATACATTCAGTATTTGTCATTTTCTCTCAAAATTTTTTTAATTTAAAATATTTTAATTTTTTAAATTTCCATCCTTTTATATCGTCTTTCTCATAAATTTTTCTGGTATTTTTATAACTCTATTTCTTCTATTTTGGCTTTTTCCTGAGTTTTTGCACCTAAGTTCTGGATAGATAATTTCTGAGGTGGTTGTAATTTTTATTCGTGTTTATCCTTTCATATCATGTATTGTTTCTTAAAGCCCCTTGATCTTGTTTTGAAGTATTAGTAGATGAGAAAAATCTGTGTAGTGTTCCATCATTGTCTTTAGAGATTTGTTTATACTTACTCTTTTTTTCCTTATAATAATTTGTATTAGACCTCCACAATGTTCTTTTATTCTTTTTTATGTGATGTTAATTTAGCCTTTCTGAATACACAGCGATCCTTCAGTTTTTGTATAAAATGTTTAAGAATGTCACCTTGCTATTTGAGAATGTCTCATTCCTTTCTCCTTCACCACTTTAATCTGGAGTTTCTCTTTTCTTTTTTCCCTTTGTCTCTATCCTCTTCAGTTTAGGTCCTATTCCCAGCAGCAGTTTCTCCTTGTTCTGGAAGAGAATTTTGATTGATTGGTTTTATCAGTTTGTAGTAACTGGAGTGTTCTGTGCCTGTAGTCTTTATTGTAGACCCTTGCACTCATGCTGTTGTGATGCTATTTTTATATTATAGCTATCATAAAACTCATTCTTTTTAACACACTTTGCTTAGTTTTGCCTCTTGCTTATTTTGAGTTTTTTTTTCCTGTTCTTTCGGCTGGCAAATGCCCCATTGCTATTTTCTGCTTCTCACACATTTCTAATATCTCCGCAGATCTTTTTAGCTTGGTGGTAGTCCCTACCTTGTATTTGGGTGTTTTGTGCATGAAGTTTTGACTTTGTTATTTAATTGCTCTGATTTTATGAGGGAATATGGAGAAATTTAAAATTTAACTTGCTGTCACAGCCTTTGTCCCAGAATTCCCCCCAAATTTTTCATGTTTAAATGTTGTGAACGACTACCTGCTAGACTGATGACTTCCCTTGTGATTGCATTAAGTACGAACTAAACTACAGTTAATAGTTGACTATGTATTGTATTTCTGTTGTTAATAACTATAAGATTGCTGTCTAAATTTAGTATTTTTCTACCATCTATAACAATAGATTTTATAAGAACTAAATTTCCTATGTCCTTGATTTCTTAAATCTATTAACCAGGGAAAATGAATGGTAGAAAAGTTTATATAAATAATAAATATCTACATATTTACATATTTGCTAACAGCACTGTTAGAATTTTTAAAATACATACATAAAATAGCTTTATTTGAGATGATTCACATACCATATAATTCACTCATTTATAGTATATAGTTAACTTTAACTAAGTGGGTTTTTAGTATATTCACAGAATTGTGCAATCGCCATAACAATTAGTTTTAGAACATTTTCTCACCTCAGAAAGAAACCCCAGGCTAGGCATGGTTGTGTATGCCTGTAGTGCTTGCTACTCAGGAGGCTGAGGCAGGAGGATCGTGAATTTGTAGGTAACTTGGGCAACAATAGTAAGACTCTGTTTCGAGAACAAGAAGATGCGGTTGGGGTTGTGGCTCGCCTAGCACGAGCAAGGTACTGGGTTCGATCCTCAGCACCACATAAAAATAAAGGTATCGTGTCCAACTATAACTAAAAAAAATATTTAAAAACACAACAACAACAAAAAGAAGTAGAAACCCCATACTCATTAGCCACCACACTTAATTTCTCAATTATACTCTCCTCACCATCCCTATACTCTACAATTGGCAATAACTGATCTTTCTAACTCATTTTACCTGTTCTGAACATTTCATATAAATAGATATACAGCGTAGACATTTCATGCAGCATTTTTTGTGTTATTGACTTCTTTTACTTAGCATAATGTTTTCACAATTTATCCATGTTGTACATGTACCCAGTACCTTTTTTAAATTTTCAAATAATATACTATTGTCTAGATAGTTCACATTCTGTTTTTATTTGTTTCCACTATTTTGTTATGAATAATGTTGCTGTCAATATTCATGAACCAGTTTTGTACAGATATTTGTTTTTGTTTATCTTGGGTATATAACTAGTAATGAGATTGAGTCAAATGGTAATTTTTTAAGAAAAACTACCAATTTTTCAAAGCGGCTGCACCATTTTACATTCCCACAGGCAGTGTAGTTAGGGTACCAATTTCTGCACATCCTTGTCAGCACTAATTATTGTCCATCTTTTTGACTAAAGCCATTCTAATGAATGTGCATTGGTATCTCACTGTGGTTTTGATTTTCATTTCTGTAGTGGCTAATGACAGTGAGCAACTGTTTCATATGGGTCATTCATTTAAATCTCTTAGAGAAATGTCTTTTCAGGTTCTTTGTGCCATAGTTTTTGTTTGTTGCTTTTTTTTTTTTTTTCTTCCTTTTGAGACAGAGTCTCCCTATGTTGCTCAGGCTGGTCTTCAACTCCTGGGCTCAAGCAGTCCTCTTGCCTCAGCCTTCCTGAGTAGCTGGAAATAGGTATGCATCACCTTGCTGGACTTTCACCCCATGCTTTTAATTTTTTTTTTTTTTTTTTTTTTTGCCTTCTTATTGAATTGTAAGACTTCTTTTTATGTTCCTGACACATTTTTTTTTATCAGATGTGATTCTCAAATATTTTCTTCTATTCGGTGGATTTTCTTCACTTTATTGATGATAGCTTTTGAAGTACAAAAGTGTTTAACTTTGATTAAATGCACATTGCCTACTTTTTCCTTTGCAATTTTGATGTTGCATGTAAGAGTATTTATCTAAACCAAAGTTACAAAGATTTATTCATATATTGTCTTACCAGAGTTTTGTAGTTTTAGCTATTTACCTTTAAGTGTATGCTTTATTTTGAGTTAATTTTTGAGTATGGTGTGAGGTAGGGGGCCCAAATTAACTCTTTAACAAGTGGATATCTGTTTGACCCACAAGTTTTGAGATACAGTGTTTTCATTGTTATTCTTTTAAGTATTTTCAAATTTCTGTGATGATTATTTCTTTGATGAGTTTTGTGGATTTTTTTTTTTTATTTCCACCACATTTGTGTGTTTTTTAGTTAAAGTTTTATGATTGATTTTTTACTGAAATGTATTTTGCTTATAGATTGTGGTACATATGGCACTAGTTCTTAGAGATTTTCAGAAGATATCTCTATGGCCTGGATATAATATGGTCTATTTTCATTCCTGTGTGCCAGGAAAAAATGAATATTCATCAGTTGAATTTACTTTATGTCATTTATTAATTGAAATGTGTTAAAATCTTCAAAAAAGCAGAATGTGGTGGCATGTGCCTATAGTTCCAGCTATTTGGGAGGCTGAGGTGGGAAGATGAATTGAGACCAGGAATTTAAAGCTTCCCTGGATAACATAGTAAAACCCTGTTCCCCGCCCCCCCCCCCACAAAAAAAAATTAAGATGGTAAATTTTTTCTTTTTTTCCTTTTAGTTTTGTTAACTTTTAATGTAGTATAAATTCTAATATGGAACATTTCAAGCATATACAAAAGGAAAGAAAATATTATCACTATCACCCATCTTTTTTTTTTTTTTCTTTTTCTTTTTGTACTAGAGCTTTAACCCAGGGGCACTTTAGTACTGAGTCACATGCTACCCCTTTTTAATTTTATTTTGAAATGGGTTCTTACTTAATTGCTTAGGGTTTGACTAAGTAGTTAAGACTGGCCTTGAACTTGCAATCCTCTTGCCTCAGCCTCCTAAGTCCTCAGGATTATAGGAGTGTTCCATTGTGCCTGACTCACAAATTTATCTTAACCACTTTGAATATATACAGCCAATCTGAGTTCATACATTTGCTCAACCCCAATTTGTATTGATTCTCCCCCCCCCCCCCCCCCCAATCATTTTTTTCTATCTTTTTTTTGTGTGTGTGTGATGCTGGGGATTGAACCCAGGTCTCCCTAGATCATTTTAAAGCAAATCCTAAACACAATTATTGTTGTTTCATACATTCATTGTTTAGATTTATAGCTACACATTTACTGCAATATTTGTTCACCATTCTTTTTGTACCTCAGCCTAACTGGAAACATTTTTCTTTTGTCTGAAATGTAAATATTACAGTATTATCCAGTGCAACTCTTAGCAATAAAGTTTCTCATTCTTTGTGAAAATGTTTTTATCTTGTGCACATTATGGAAGACTAATGCAGAGCCCAAGTTGACAGTTATTTTTTTTCCTGAGTGTTTTGAAAATAATACAGTGTCTTTTGGCTCCTGTTGTTGCTGTTGAGAAATAAACAAGTCTAATTTCTGTTTCTTTCTGGATAATCTCATTAGCTACTTAAAGACTATCTTTTGGTATTCTGTAATTTTACTTAACAAATAAAAGTTTGTCATAAATAATTGAAGAATAGTAATTTCAAGTTATTAACTTTAAATTTCTTAACATTCAGTTTTTACATGGTGAATAGTGTTCTTTAAACAGTTAAGTATGTAAGGGAATACTTGCTATTTAAGAAGACCCTATGGCAGATCTTTTTGGAGTACACAGTTTGTAATTTGTCTGCTTTAAAACTTTCTTCTTAAGATCTTATATATGAAACTTGATGTAAACAGGCATAACGTACTTTATCTTTGTACAGCACTATTGGAGATAATTATGAAAAATGGAAGCACTGCTGGAAATAGCCCTCATTGCCGAAAACCATCAGGTGCTGGTGATCAGAGCAAACCCAATTGCACAAAGGACAGCATATCTGGTGGTGGTGAAAGTGGAAAAGGCTATACCAAAGACCAAATAGATGGAGTTCTCAGGTAGGAATATGATTTATGTCTCAATTTATAATTGATACCAGTGTAATTTTTTGATGTTCCAACAGAACAAAGGAATTAACTCCAGTGTTTTTTGCTTCATATCCTTATGAAATTAGTCTGTAAAGTTTTCAGCTTTATGGAAGGTTCCATCTTTTAAATTAACTGTGTTACAAAGCTGCTTCAGACTTTTTTTTTTTTTTTTAAGGAAAACTGTTTCAATTTTTTACACAGTACATTGTTGAGGTCATGATACTGAAAGAAGATGAAGAGTTGTTTGGTCTTACATATATATAAATGCAGTAGGAGAATTTCATATGAGGAAAATTGAGAGCAATATCAACAGCTTTCAGTTTCATACATATATTAATGAAGGATTTTTTTTCTATTTATATTTTTTCAAGGCTGTCTTCAAATATGTGCAACCACCATAATGTCTTCTTCTTTTAATATTTTTTTTACTTAGATTATTCTATCTCTGTTTTATTTTTACCTCATGATACACTTCTATGAAAAGCAGAAGAATTAGGTAGAGTTGAAAAATTATGAACTGAGGTTTGGAGATCTGGTCTTACTGATTTTATAAATAAGGCAAAGTTTTCAGGTAGTAAAAAGAACGCAGAATAATAGACTGTTTTGTTTCCTGCTACAACTTAAAGGAAGTTGTGTTGATATTGTGTCAAGGTTACTTTCCTAGGGAAACTAAAGTTTAAAGATGATTGAATCCAAACAGTGATTAATCAGATAGTTCTCTGGAGAGTGAATTATAGCATAACTTAAGTAAACAGTAGTTAAAACTAGTTAGATTAAGTCCTTTCCTTTTGCCATTTCCTATTTCTCTTTTTAAAATTTTTCTTCCTCTCTTATCCTTTTTTTCCTCCTTTTATACTCCTTTTTTTCTCATTTGTTTACTTACCGTAATTAGTAATTGAAGTATATTTGAGATGCAAGCTTTATTTATTAAGGAAAGTGATATGTCACCATGCCTTATAAATCAAATATCAATATGTTTGTATTTTGTTTTTTTTCTATCTATATTTAAATATAAATCTGGATTATAATATTTTATCTGGATGTGGTCATAAGGAAAGAAGGACCCCCTAGTCATGGTAAAGCCATGATAAAGGGTATTTGATTTGTATGCACTTTGAGAATATCCATAATGCTGCTAAGCACTTTTCTAACTGTAGTACTGTGTCAGACATGGCTGAATAAGTGAGATAAGTAAATAAGTAAGAGACTGACCAGCTTTTGGATTTTTTTCAGAAAAAGCTTTAGGAAAGCAGTGTGATGAAACATTCCTGGAAACCACATCCTAAAACAAATTGTATTTTCTTTTACTTTATGTTGGTAGAGCATATTCTCCATGAAGGATCCAGAATAAAGTTAATGCATATTATGCAATTTTTTTTTTTGGTTATTATTTTCCCGTCCTAGAATATAGAATTATCTACATGTTTGAAAGTTTCATGAGAAAACTGTAGTTCAAAGTTTTGGGGAATAAATAATCTTCTAAATCTGTTGTTAGTTTTAAAAATCTTTATTTCTTCATCTCTTCTACCCTAATGTCAGAGGGTGGGAGTAGCCCAAGGTGTGATATAAATAAGTAAGGAAGAGATATTTTATACCTTTGTTTCAGTATTGATTGATTTTATATGTGTATGTTTCTCCTAAATCCAAAGGTCTTGGTTTTAGGTGGGGCTAGGTACATCCTGAGATTAGAAGAATAAAAGATGATGGTGGGTGTAGATATACTCTGTGTGTTATCAGAGTTGGAAGACAGACATAAAATATTGAGGGAGTTTTTGTCTGATGGCTTATATTCTGTTTTCTAAGAGTTAGAAGAGAGAGGTTGAAAGCTTGAGCGGTGTAGTAGAAGTATGAGATGTATGCAAAGAAGAAAGCAAAGGGAATGGAAAGATTGCTGATTTATCATTGAAGGTGCAGACACTTTGAGGCCATGAATTCCTCATAGGTAGTAAAATTAGTTTAGTATTATATCTGTATTAGAGATTTATTCTCTAACTCAATAATTTTATTATATTCTTTTATTTAACAAATATGTATTTTTTCCCTTTAGGACTGATGTGGTTGGAACATTCTTTTAGGAGCATCCCAGGTTTACTCAAAATATTTAAGTCAGTATCTTACTTAAGAGTTGCTTTGCTAGGGGAGTGAAGGGAGGGGAGGGGATTTGGGGATAGGAAGGATAGTAGAATGAAACATATTTATTACCTTATGTACATATATGACTGCATGATCAATGTGATTCTACAACATGTACCATCAGAAAAATGAGAAATTATACCCCATTAATGTATGATATGTCAAAGTGCATAAATGCTTTCTACTGTCATGTATAACTAATTAAAACAAATTTTAAAAATTTATAAAGTAAAAAAAAGTTGTTTTGCTGAATCATATAGTACTTATTCATTGTGTTAGTTTTCATAAGCGTTGCTTTAGTGAGGAACAGAAAAGCAAACACATGCTGTATGGTTTTGTGTTTTGTTTTACCTATACACAGGGGATTTTTCTCACAAAAGCATGTTACCTTGTTGGTGAGTACGATTGTGCAAATAAGTTGCTCAGTGACAATTTGACTCAATAGGGAGAAGCCATGCAATAATACTGTATTCATTGCATAAGTAAGAGCTACCTTATAGTAAGATTGAAGAAAAATTTTATAACTTAGTTAACTAGTATACTGTGAAATTAACCTCTATTTGTTGTTTTTGAGTCAAAATATTAAAAAATAATTGAGGAAAGTATCATGGATCTTATTTGAACAAGCTATTAATATATAATTGAAAAAGACCATCTTTATTTAAAAGTATAAGATTAGCATGAAATCATTAATAGAGCTATTATATGTATCTAAGAACATTTCTGTACAACTCTTAATTTAGTAGAATTATAGGGATTTGAATTTTAAGATTTGGCTTAAGCTCTATTTCTTTAAATGAAAAGAAAATAAGTCATTTTGCTAAACTTGTAAAAGAAATAATCCTTTGTCTCAGAAATAAGTATTTCCTCCAACACCAGTTAAATTTGGAGCCTATTTAAATAATCAGGTATAACACATAAAAAAAGAGAATTGAAAGATGACCCTCCTTTCTCACTCACATAAAGGCTGGACTAGACATACTTTTCTCATTATTAATCTCCATGCAGATCTTTTTGGCCTTGTGCAATATTCCCTTCCAAAATAGGTAATGGGTTGTCCCTGTGTTTCACTTTTTTTATGTTATAAAGAAAAGAGGTTTATTTTGGTTTATGGTTCTGGTTCAAGGTTGAGAGGCTGTATCTATTGATGGCCTTCTTGCTGGCGTAGTCCCAAAGCAGCACGGGGCATCATGTGGCAAAAGACAGAGCATGCATGTGTGAGTTACCCCTTTTTAATTTATTTTTTATTCTTTGGTAAGGTTGAAGAAGGTTCTAATCTTTCAGAAAAGAGCAGACTGTAAAAATTGTGACAAATACATATAGATGGTGAGAAAGATCATGATGAACAACACTAAGAAAGTAGATATGTGAATGGTAATTCTTATTCAGATGTGAAAAAATAGGTGAATGAAGTGTACTGGGAGCATTGTTTGAAATACATAGTCGTCATCTTGTCCATTAGCGACTTTACATCTTTGTTCTGGCTTCTCAAGAATTTTTCTTCCAATATGTCATGAAAAATTAACAGCAGGAAAGATATGGTGGAGCTGGATACAGCTAAGAATTAGTGAAATAATTGTTTTTCCTGTCTAGACTTTCTCTCTTGTCAAGTCTCAGGTTTATGAGGTATATCTAGAACACTGAGAATTATATCCTATTTTTTCCTATACAATCTATCAACCCTTTCCCCAGTTGGCTTTTTCCATTGCTTAACCTTTTGTGCTCAGGAACTATCAACAAAACAATTTTAGAGTGTTAATCTGGAATATAATTAAACCTCTTATATATTCAAGTCAAATTGTAATGGCTTTAGGATTTTTCAGTGTTTATCACTATCTTTTCTGCATTCAGGTAGTTCTGCTGTATTCTTAGCTCTATTTCTTATTGCACAATCTGCTTTTAACTGCTTCTTCTCTATTCCAAATTGACTCTGTTGGCAGCTACATTTCACTATAGCATTCATCACCATTTCTGTTCTTTTTACCCGTCCATTCCATCTGAGCATCCTTCCATCCCTCCATCCATCCCTCCATCCATCCTGTCTGTCCAATCATCCAACACATATAGAGAACAAGACATAATCGCTGCCTTTAAAAGAGCCTCTATTCTAGAAGAGTAGTCAGAAAAGTAAACAGGCAATACATTGTGGTAATTGTTGGGATAAAACTAAATTTTAGAGGGCTTTGGAAGCATTTAAGAGAGGCATCAGACCTCTAAGTATTTAGGTTTATTCAGTGTTTATCAGTATCTTGGGAAAAAATAATTAAACTGAGGTCTGAAGAAGTTGTAGAAACTAAACAAGAAAAAAGTAGGGCTGGGTGAGACAGGAGGATTGCAAGTTTGAGGCTAGTTCAGGCAATAAAGTGAGACCCTGTCTCAAAATAAAAAGGACTGGGAATGTAGCTCAGTAGCTGAGTGCTTGCCTGACATTCCTGAGGCCCTGGATTCAGTAATAATTTGCCAAAACAAAGGCAGAGATGGAGCATTCCGGCCATCAAGAAAGAATATTTGTAAATATCTAGGAGGGAAGAGAGTCTGCTTAAGTAATGATTATAAGAAGGAAGTGGAAAGGGAGAGGAGAGTCACTGTGGAGTCTGAAGGGGCTCTTTTGTCTTTTTTATTCTGGTTCTGAGACAGCAAGATTTTAAAATCAAACAAACAGAATCATTATTTGTGAGGCTTCTCCAATTACCCTCTTTAAAATAGCAAGGTTAGCCGGTTTGGCAGTATATGCCTGTAATCCCAGCTACTCCAGAGGCTGATGTAGGAGGATCACAAGTTCAAAGCCAGCCTTAGCAATTTAGCCAGGACCTAAGCAACTGAGTGAGGCCCTATCAAAATAGAAACAAAGGTCTGGGGGATGTTGCTCAGTGGTAAAGCACCCCTGGGTTCAATCCCCAGTACCAACAATAAAATACCATAGCAAGTTTACCCCTTTGTTTTATATTACTCTTTACCCCTTAATTTTTCTCCAAATGTTTATCACAATATGATATACTTTATATTTTACTTATGTATTTATTTCTTGCTTATCCTCTCCCATTTCTAATGTTAATGAGACTAGAGACTTTTTTTTTTTTTTTGACTGGTTTATTCACCATTGTAGCATCTGAAACAGTGCCTAGCTAAAAGTAAATGGTCAGTAAATTTTTGTTAAAGAAATAAATCCTTATGCTCATGTATTACTTGGCTGTGTGACTTTAGACAACTTATTCAACCACTCAAAGCCTTGATTTCCTCATTGGCAAAATAGGAATAGTAGGGGCTGGGGTTGTGGCTCAGCGGTAGAGCACTCACCTAGCACGTGAGAGGCCTTGGGTTCAATCCTCAGCACCACATAAAAATAAATAAAGGTATTGTATCCCAACTACAACTAAAAAAAATAAATATTTTTAAAAAATAGGAATAGTAATAATAAATGAAGTAATTTGTATAAAATAATCAGCACAATAAAACTCCTTTAATTCTTTATATGAAATCTTTGTGACCAAATAGTTTGGAACTTAGAATTATTCATCTTTTAGAAAATTAATGATAATTATAGACATTATATAACAGCAGGATCTGAAGCAGCAGCCCATATACCATATACAAGTAGCAACACTTTGACAGCAAAACATGCAACTCTTCACCCAAATTGGATAAATGAAGACTGAATTATGCATCACATTAATTTTGGGTTAGATTTTTGCCTCTAAAAGAAATTCAAGTCAGGTTTTAAAATAATTTTTCAAGCTTTATGGACATAGGTATTAGGTAACCATGGATGTAGGTATTAGGGTGAGTGCCACCCTCCTCTCTTTATTTCCTGTTAAATAGTTGCTAAACATATCTAAGAAAATGAGTCTCCAGAGGTGAGGATTTCTGTTTTGTTTACTAATGTATTTCAAGTGCCTAGAACATTGGGGCATAGTTGCTATTCAATTAAGTATGATTGACTGAATAGAAGAAGTGTTGTGTTTTTGAAGTAAAACTGACTTGTGTTTATATTTTAAGTATCTAAAGTAGAAAAAATAGAATTTTAATTTTTATTAATTTTATAAAGAAGGTGGTATAACAGATTCTTGTTGGTGTGTTTATAAAAATTTTATACATTTCTATGCTCTTATATATAATGCCTTCTCCCACTCATCCCCCTCCTGCCCCTTGCCGACACCTCAGTTCATATAACAGAGAATGAATGCTTTCATTATTAAAGGAGAGCTAAGGCTCATTCACTTAAAAAAAAATATCTGAGAACCTTCCATGTAACAAGCACTGTGATGGCAAGTAGTTTAGTAGTTAATTAAAACAGATGAGCCTTGTGTCTTTTCTGAGTCAGTCTTTGAAGTTCTTTTGTTACCTGTGACCAATTATGCCTCAGATTATTTTACCCATTACTACTACTGTCAAGACATACATACATGGAACACAACTAAAGTTGCAAAGTACAAAAAATTTTGAAACTGTACCATGTCTCTTTTGATGTTGGCGATTGAACTCAGAGCCTCACACATGCTGTGTACACTCTACCACTGATCTGCAACTCCGGATGTGTGATAATGCTGGCATACCAAGGTACTTAACAGTCTTACTCCATTCAGAGTATTCTTTTTCAGCTATTAATGTACTTTAAGTACTCTAGGCTTAAGTCTATTTCATCTTTCAGGTATACACTATGTAAATCATCTTTAGGAGTGTGCTCATCACAGTGGAAATGAAGTGTAACAAACAATTTTTTAGTCCCTTGTTGTATTTTATCTACAAAAGCCCCAGTGTCTTCTTCATAGAGTTTCAGATAAATTCTCATTAGCATAATCATGCTGAATTAATGTACCTTCAGGAATAAACCATAGGATACTTCTTTGATTTACATACCTAAACTGTTGCACTGATACTTCATTAGATCTACATTATGCAATAACAAAATTCTTGGAAAGTAATGTATATTTATTTTTAGCTTTGACATACTTTTGGGCAGTTTTGGATTTTTTTTTTTTTAATCCATCGAAATGTACTATAAATTGTTCTTACTCTTTCATTTTAGTTACAATGAATGTGCTGTCCTTCATCTAGAGTTATCTCTTTAGTTGTGATAAATTGCACTAAGGACATTCTCATGGATCATTCTCCTTAGACTGAGAAGAGATTGGAGGAATGGTCTATGACCAGTCAAGAGAATGAAGCAAACCAACCCTTAAAGGGATAAGCCATCATTAGATTTTGAGAAAACAATCCACAGATAGTTCTTTATACTATTTTAATAAATTGAAAATTAGAGATATTATATGACATTCTTCCTTGAAATTTACATTGTAATACACTTTCTTGTTTACAGCATTAACAAATGTAAAAATTACTATGAAGTACTTGGAGTTACAAAAGATGCTGGTGATGAAGATTTGAAAAAAGCTTATAGAAAGCTTGCTTTGAAGTTTCATCCAGACAAAAACCATGCACCTGGAGCAACAGATGCTTTTAAAAGTAAAGTAAACTTTTTAAAGCAACTTTACTAAGCTTTTTTAGATTTTACTTGACAGTGTTTCAGAATATTAAATTCTGCTTTTGGACTGGTGCGTTTAGAAATCAGCATAAGCATGGATCTGCAAACCCTTTAAAACTTTAGTATCAACTTATTTCATGTAGAGTCAAACAAGTGCAGATTTGGCTTCACAAAAGCTACGTGCCAGTTTTGACATAGTCCAAAGTAACTTTTTTAGGTATCCATGCATGCTTTCTAGTTTACTGTGAATAAGTAGAGTGATAATTTTGCATGCACTTTTAGCATATTGCCATCTGGTTCTAAAGTCAACTAAAAGCAAAATGTAGTTTTGAGTTTTTGCTATAGACTGTCTAGAATTCAGGTGTTGGTTAGAATAGCTCTCTCTCTAGTATTCTTATATTTCTATTAAACCCGGCCACTTTTGCAGTCTTTATATGTAGTTCTGATGTGATTTTCTTCTACTTTTTAAAAACTGGTTTCTTTTCTCCTTCCTACAATTCATTTTTTCTTTATTTTATTTCTCAATATTCTTTCAGGTTCTTTTTTGTTTTTTGGTCAATTTGGTAAATAGTGTCAGCACTATTTTATAATTTTGTGTTTTGTTACAACTTATTTGTAGTTCACTAATAATTTATAGTAAAAATGCTTAAATTTGTGATTTTTTTGTGTGAATTTGAGGTGTTAGAATAGGTGTATTATGTTTTCAATAAAATGATGGGGCGTTAGAATAATAGAAAGGAGGTAATCTTTTTTTAGTGTTTTGAAAAGGTGGAAGACTCAATTGATCTTTCATAAAAATACTATTAAAATTGTTTACAAAATAGTTTTATTTCTTGGAAGAAGTTGCCAAGAAAATACATTTGGGAATTACTAATGTGTTCCAATAAAAGCACTGCCAAAGTGGTGCTGGTGAAAGTAAAATACCACAGTGACAGGGAGAGCCTTCTCAGTTTGTTTCCTTAAATTAAAAGTGGCATGTTGAAAGTACAGGAAAAGTTCCTTTATTCAGAAACATTAACAATCATACTTCTGTCAGTTACCTAAAGAATGGATCCAGAAAATAGGGCTGTTATTTTCTGTCTTGCAAATATAGACCTTACGTTATTAAACAGAAATAACACAGATAATAGCACTTGGGTTAATTTCTCATTCAACAGTACAAAAAGTTGGGAAATTTTTGGTAAAATTTTCAAGTAGAATAAATATTTAATTTGTTTTATTGCAGGTGCATAATTTTTACAAAGAATTTTAAATTTTAGTAAACAAAATGTATTTCACATATATAGCAGTTAACCAGAAAAATCACTGACATCTTTAAATAATTTATTATCATGTTACCCCCAATTTAAAAGTTCCACATTATAAGAGCATTTAATTTTAAAATCTTAGAAATATTTGACAATGGATTATTTGCATGTTTGTGTGATCTGCTAGGTGATATCAGTATTAATTCTTCATTAATGTTAAGAACATTAAATATTTTATTTCTCCCACTTCTAAATTGAAGTCATATTAGCATTATGGTCTTTGACTAATACTAAGTGTATGCACCTATATTTCTACAACTGGAGTTGCATTTTAAAGAGATGAACTGCATAAATGTCATTCCACAAAGCCACCTAGATTTTCAGTGGGCTGTTTTTGTTTGTTTGTTTTTAATTTGTGTTTTACAGTATTGGGAATGAAACCCAGGGCCTAAAGCACACTAGACACTAAGTTGCTGAGGTTGGCCTTGAACTTGGCAATCCTCCTGTTTTAGCCTTCTCAGTAGTAGGGATTACAGTCATGTACTACTACATCCAGTTCAACAGGATTTTGCAAAGGTGGTTGTGCTTAGGAGTGGTGTCTTTCAGAGTTTTAATGCTCTTTTTTGCAAAATGAGAAACTTATCAACATGCTGAAAGGTGATTTATCTCTAGGGGAGAAGTTTACATTATTCAATACACAAGAGATTATCTGTAAGCCAGCATGCCAATTTATTAGTCCCAAAGAGGATCAGAATTGGGAATTGGCTGATAAGTAGAAACTAGATAGAAAACCCAAGTTGTAATCCATAGATGCTTGGGTTAGCAGATATAGTTTGAACATCATTCAGCTAGTATCATCATACAGAAATGACAGGTTTCGTTAATTTAGCACAAAGGATTTTTGTCATTACTTTCTGAATCATCTTACTTCATTTGATCTTAACTTGGTGTTGGAATATCGAACTGTTCTATCTCTTTTTTTTTTTTAATATTTATTTTTTAGTTTTCGGCGGTCACAACATCTTTGTTTGTATGTGGTGATGAGGATCGAACCCGGGCCGCACGCATGCCAGGCGAGCGCGCTACCGCTTAAGCCACATCCCTAGCCCAAACTGTTCTATCTATAAGTAGAGGCAATATGCATTTCTTTTATATGAAAGTTAAAGTGTAGATTGATAGCTTTTGGAAAGATTATTTTATAAAAAATGGAAACCACTTGATTTGCGTCTTCTCCAAGAACAGGAAGAAGTAATTGATTAAGGGAATGTTTCATTTGTATGTTTTTGTGAAGCTTTGAAAATAAAAGATTTCTCAAGGTAAGTGTACTATATGTGGCTGTTTGATCATTCCAGTTAGGATTGTAAGTTTTCAAAAGCAGCAAAGATTTTATTTACATATAGAGTGATTTTCACAATATATCTAAATATATTCAGTTTTTTTATATTACCTTTCTCGCTGACATAGATGCCATTAAAACATGCTCAGGCTTAGGACATAGCTCGGTAATAGAATGCTTGTTTAGCATGTGCAAAACCCTGAGTTCGATCTTCAGCACTGCCAACACAAACAAAAAGACAACCAGTTTATATTATCTCTGACTCTCAAGTATTTCAGAGATTATTTGAATAGTACCTCTGCCTATTAGCATCTATGTGAACTCAGTAACAGGGCATTAATTGCTTAAGTGCTTTCTTGAAAAATAGTTATGAATCAGGTGCTGTTGCTTGTATTAGGTCTTGAGTTTAATAATATCTAGAAAAAATAACATGGCAGTGAACTGCTTGGGTGTTTATTTCTTTTTTGTCCCTTGTATTCCAGGTTGGGTGTTGGAGGATCAGGTAACCCCCAAACACCAATGAGCATAGACCAAAAAAAAGCCCTGTAAAAGTTGTGTTGTTGTTCCGCCAAATGACCAGGAAAGGGACAGCCAAGTAAGAAAAATAATAGTAACTCCATAGCAGACAAATCTGACCCTAATCTAATCCATAATGGCCAAAGCTAAGTAGAGACCCCAGACCACCCACCATCTCCATGCTGTAATGAGATGCTCTAACACCCACTCCCCCTGCAGGGGTGGTGACAGACAGATGAGTTGAGAGCTTGGAATTTCACCTGTACTAGGCAGTAAGAAAAGCTCCCACCTTTTTCACTCTTCCCATTCTTTCCTCACAGTGTTAGTAGAGATAACTTAGGGGATTCAGGACTTCTGCCCTTACCTAGAGATTCAATGGTGATCATTGTCCTTCCCACTGGGGTGGTATTAGATGTGGCCTAGTGGATTGCTAGGACTTTCCCCACCATCTAGAGGTAACAAAGCCATATACTTATGGTATCACTGAAGTACATAGAGAGCAGTAATGAGGCAGCCTTTCTCTTCCTAATCAGGTAGACATAAGTAGAGTCTTCATGGGAAACTGGAAATTCCAGCTCCACTCAGCAGTAATGAGGGGCTCCCCCATGCCCTGCTTGGATTGTCATCAGAGTCCAAGAGGGAAGCCTGAACTACTATTTTTACTTGAAAGTAATGAGATCATGTTCCCCCCTACTCTCCCAGAGTGCTGTCAGAGGAATACAGTTAAAACACAAAGTTTAAATTAGACCCGGAATCTCATAATAGCCAATATAAATATTTCAACTGAAAGTCACTTGTTATTCCAAGAACCAGGATCTCAAGAAAAAGTTAATCAAGAGATACCTACATGAAGATGACAGAAAAGTTATAACTGCTAAGTAAGGATTTTTTTAAACATTTATTTTTTAGTTATAGGTGGACACAATATCTTTTATTTTTATGTGGTGCTGAGGATCGAACACGGTGCCTCATGCATGGTAGGCGAGTACTCTTCCTCTGAGCCACAACCCCAGCCCCCCCAGTAAGGATTTCAAAGTAACATTTCACTGAGCAATTACAAATAAGCCAGAAACAAGCAAAAAATAAATAATCTCAACAAAGAAAGAAGAAAATGGAATATTACAATTAAATAAAAACTATCAATAATTGAAATAACCACAATAGGATGGATAGAGGAAAGAACTGATGAGCTAGAAAATGGAAAAATGGATATTATCCAATCTGAACAACAAAGAATACACTGGGAAAAAAAAAGACACAGCCTCATAGACAGATAAAAGTATATAAAATAAATGTAAACAAGATATATAAGACAATTGTGTTACAAAGGGGAAAAGATGAAGTGAAGAGAAATAAGGGTTCTATACTTCTAAATAATAAAATCATTATGTTATGTGTATAATGCCCAAAGCAACCATTAAAGAGCTGTTTAGAAGAAAAACACTCAGAAAACACTAGAGACAAATCAAAATGGAATTCTAAAAAATGGTAACTCATAGGAACTAAGGAAAAAGAAAACAGAAGAAAAGCCAAAAAGTGAGTGACAGACATAAGGCTTAATTACCAGTAATTTCCTTAAATGTAAATAATCTAAATGTACCTATTAAAAGATAAATTAGTGGGCTGGGATATAGCTCAGTTGGTAAAGTGCTTGCCTTCATGTACATGGGTTCAATCCCTAACGCCACCAAAAAAAAAAAAAAAAAAGATTAGCAGGGTGAATTAAGAAAACACAAGGTCACTAAATATTGTCTGTAAGAAAATCTCTTTGTTCATAATAGTAAAGAGATTGAAAAAGATATGTAAATATTAAAGTAGAAGTTAGTATATTCTTTATTTTTCCCCCCAGTATAAGAGTGTTTTGCCACTGAGCTGCATCCTTATCCCTTTTATTTTTATTTTGAGACAGGGTCTCCCTAAGTTGCGCAGGCTGGCCTCCAACTTGCAGTCCTCTTGCCACAGCCTCCAATTAACTGGGATTATAGTATATGCACTGTGGATATTAAGGAGTTTTTATAGAGTAAAAAAATTACCAGAGGTGTACATTATATGATGATAAAAGCATGAATCTACCAAAAAGACATTATAATATGAATGTGTATACACTAAGAAATGAAGCTGCAAAATATGTAAAGCCAAAACTCATAGAACTAGAAGGACAAATAGATAAATTCACAGTTACAGTTGGAGACTTCAACCCCTTTCTATCAACAGTTGATAGAACAATTAGACAGTGATCAGTAAGGCTACAGAATAACTAAACATGACCATCGCCCAACAATATCTAATCGGTATTTACAGAACACTATCCAACAATATCAGAGTACATATTCTTTTCAGGTACCCATGGAATATAGACCAACATACACCATTTCCTGGGTCATATTAAACCTTCACAGCCAGGTACAGTAGTGAATACCTGCAATGCTAGCAACTTGGAAGGCTGAGGAAAAAAGATCACAAATTTGAGGTCAGGTTTAGTACCTTAGTTGACACCACGAGCAACTTAGCAAGACCTTATCTCAAAGTAAAAAAAAAAAAAAAAGGCTGGGGATGTAGCTCAGTGGTAAAGTGCCCCTGGTTCAGTCCCATACATATATTTAACAAAAGAAAAAAGAAGAAGAAAATAAATCTTAACTGATAAAATATTGAAATCACGAACACATTGTATGTCCACAGTGGAATCAAAGAAAAATCAGTTAACAAAATAAGAAGATGTCTAATCATTTGAAAACTGAATAGTGTACTTCTAAATAACTTGTGGGTCAAAGAGGAAGTCTCAAAGGAAAATTGAACTAAATAAATTGAACTAAATAAAAATACAAATACCAGAATTTGAGAGGATCAGCTAAAGCAATGCTAAGAGGAAATTTATATGCAAAATTTATATATTAGAAAATGCTAAATGTATATATTAGAAAAGATGAACAGTCTCAAATCAATTCTTTGTTTCTCCCTCACAGAATTAAAAAAATAAAAGCAAAATAAACCCAAAGCAAGAAAAAGAAAGGAAGTAAGAATGGGAATCAATAAAATTGGAAACAAAATAACTATAGTGAAAACCAGTAGTGTAAAAGGTAATTTCTTGAAAAGATCAATAAAATTGACATACTGACAGAAAAAAAGAGGCTAGAAGTGACCACCATCAGAAATGCTGTCAGAAACATGAATATCACCACAGACTCTGCAGACATCTAAAGGATAATAAGAGTAATATACTTCTACATATACAAACTTGCATGTTAGATGTGGTGGATCAATTCTATAAAGAATAAAAAATAATAACAACTGAAATAGAAAATGTGAATAATCCTATAGAACTTTTCAGTAAATTAAATTTATAAGACTTCTAAAAAAGAAATCTTTAGGCTCAGATGCTTTTATTAGAAAATTCTACCTAATTTTTAGAGAATAATTAAAAGTAATTCTACATATTTTCTCTCAGAATATAGGAGAAAATATTTCTCAATTCATTTGACAAAATATTTTACCTTGCTATCAAAACCTGTCAAAGACACTACAAAAGAAGAAATTTACAGACTAATCTCATTTATACAATAAGCCCAAATATGCTTATTAAAATACTGCAATATTAAAAAAGAACTATACACTACGACACCAAGTGGGGTTTATTCTAAGGTTGCAAATTTTGTTCACTATATGAACATTAATGTAATCTAGCAGGTAGGAATGTAGCTAAGTGGTAGAGTGCTTACCTAAAATGTGTAAGACCTTGGGTTCAATCCCCAGTACCACCAAAATAATAATGATAATAGTAATAATAGCAGAGGGGTGGGAGGGGAAGGGAGGAAGCATGGGGTAATTAATGATGGTGGAATGTGATGATCATTATTATCCCAAGTACATGTATGAAGACACGAATTGGTGTGAGTATACTATGTATACAACCAGAGATGAAAAATTGAGCTCTAAATGTGTAATAAGAATTGTAATGCATTTCGCTATTATATATAAATTTAAAAAATTAATAAAATCGCTGTGTAAATGGGCTAAAGAAAGAAGAAAAAAACCCTACAATTATATCATTCGTTGCAGTAAAATTATTTGAAAAATTTTAGCACCCATTCATGACAAAAACTGTCAGAAAAGTAGGAATAGAAGGGGGCTACCTCAATTTAATAAAGACTAATTCCTGAACATCTATAGCTGACATATTTAGTGATGGAAAAATGTGCCCTCTTACTATTCATATTCAATTTAAGTGTTGGGATTTCTAGCCATTGCATTAAGATATGAAGAAGAAATAAGAGGATTACAGATTAGATATAGTAAGAGAGAAAATTGTAACTATTTACAAGAAATCTACAGAAAACCCCCCTAATAAAAGTGAATTTCAGGGCTGCGGATATAGCTCAGTTGGTAGAGTGCATGCATTAAGGCCCTGGGTTCAATCCCCAGTACCAAAAAAAAAAAAAAAGTGAATTTCATAAGATTGTAGAATTCAAAATAAACATAAAAATCAATTGTATTTCTATATACTAGCAACTTGGAGACACTGAAATTTAAAATTCATTAACATTCACAATCACTAATTAAAAAGTAAATGCTTGTCTGAAAATTTAGTAAAACTTATGGTGAAAGCTGCATGATATTCATGAAAGAAATCAGAGAAGTCCTAAATAAATGAAGCAAAATATCATGTACCTGGATTGGAAAATTGAACATAGAAAACATGCCAGATTTCTCCAAGTTGGTATGCAGATTTATCACAATTTCTGTCTTAATCCTTTTTGCAGTTAGCAATATTTATTCTAAAATTTAAATAGAGACTCAGAAGAGCTAAAATGATTTATTGAAAGAACAAGAGTGGGACTAATCAGTGAACCTGATTTCAGGACTTACTGTCCATCTATAGTAACCAAAATTGTGTGGTACTGGAAGAAAATAGACATATAGACTAATAGAACAGGATAGAGAATCCAGAAGTAGACCCATAAAAATATATCCTGGTTTTTGACAAAGGTGCAAGAGCAATTTAATGGAAGAAAAATAGCCTTTTAAAGAATTGATTTTAGAATAGTTGCATATCCATAGGCAAATAAATAAATAACCTTGACTGAAACCATAATTTATGCAAAAAAATGTTTCTCAAAGTGGATCACAAAGGTAAATATAAAACAACACTTTTTAACTTTTAGCAAAAAAAAAAAAAAAAAAAAAAAAAAAAATTATGGGGATAGATCTTTAGGATCCAGGGCTGACCAGTGATAATTCTTAAGATGACACCAAAAGCAGAATTCTTAAAAGGAACAGTTGATCAGTTGGACTTGAGAATTTTTAAAGACTTTGCTCTACTAAGAAGATGAAAAGACAGTTTACAAGTAAGAGAAAATAATTACCAAGCACATACCTGCTGAAGTTCTAGTATCTTGAATATATATAAAGAACTCCCAACACTCAAAAATAAAATAATATTGTTCAACTAGAAAATGGACAAAAGAGATGGAGACATTTCACCTAATATACACATAGTAAAGAAGTGTATGAAAAGATTTTCAACATCATTCATTATCTGTTAGAGAAATGCAAAGTAAAACCAAAATGAGGTATCACTGCATACTTATTGTAATGGCTGAAGTAAAAAAAAATAATGACAATTCCAAATGTTTGTATGTATGCAGAAAATAGATTGCTCATACATTGTTGATGGGATGTAAAATGACACATTCTGTACAACAGTTTTGAAGTTTCATAAGAAACAACTATCAGAAATGAGAAATAAAAATTTGTGTACACATAAACCTACGTTTAAAGGTATATAGCAATTTTATTTGCAATAGCTAAAAACTAGAAACAACCCAGATGTCATTCAGTGGATGAATGGCTGAGCAAACAGTGCTGTGTTCATACCATGAAATATTATATTAATAAAAAGGAATGAAGTTACTGACATAGAACATCCTAGTTCAATCTCTAGAGAAGTATGCTGACTGAAAAAAACAATTCCAAAAAGTTTTGCTCTATTTACATAATTGTTATGATACAGTCCCATTTATATATTATTCCATTTGGTGTAATTAATGACAGTGAGGTAGAAATGTATTGTGTAAGGCTTTTGAACACCAAATAAATGTTGGATTTAATTCTTTAGATAATAAGGAACTGTTAAAAAAACTTTTGATTATGCCTATAGCACAAAATAAATGAATAGAAAATTACTTTGGTCACAGTGTATAAAGCAAATTTTTTTATGGATATAATTATGTATAGATTATGACTTTCACAAATATCTTTTAAATATCTTAATGTTTAGAAATAATTTTTTTAAAAAGAGAAGTTTTAAAAATAGAATTGGGTTACCTACATATTAATAGTTTCAAAAGTAATAGCATTATGAAATTTAGTTTATTGATGTTAAATCCTAAAACTGATACCGTTACTGGAAGTACAACTTTAGCAGAGATGGGTAGATACACTTCGTTTTTTAGGTATGGATTAATACTGTGTATTGTTTGTAAGTACATTATTTTGCTTTCTTATTATGGTTTCCATTGAAAAAACATTACAAGTGGTGGCTACATTTCTAAGTCACAATCTCTTTGAGGATTTGAAGGATATTTGAGAGCATCTCCTCAGGTAGATGGCCTTCCACCTAATTTTTCATCAGGCAAGGTTCACAGATCTCTTGAAAGCTATCATCTCTGTATCCCAGTTTTAGGAAGCCATATCAGGAAAAGTTCCAGACTATATGTGTGTAACTAATTTCGGTGTAATTTGTAATTATCTCGAACCAACTACCTAATGAGCATCAGTTTTCTTTGAATACCTAAGGCAGCCACCACATAGATCACAAAAGTATTTTTTTAAATATTCCATATTTAATGCAAGTGGCATATAGTGTAGTTAAAGAAGCAAGCTGCATTTATGAAATGATTAGTGTCAGAATGAGAAGAGGAAAGTAGTTCCTACTTTTAGCTTCAAAGCATTATAACTTTTATTAATTGCTACAAGAAGACATTCTCATAACTAATGTACCATTGCTTGTTGGACTTGAGATTAGGAGATGGGACATAGAAACCTCTGAATTACCAAAATGAGATAGGAAAACTGAGGACTGTGTATTATTCAAAAATTAATTTAGACTGTATGCTGGATCCTGGGACATTGCAGTAAAAACAGACTCAGGCCCTATCTTATGGAGTTTACTGTCTTAAGGAAGATAAATCATTTAGAAATAGAGTGAAAGAATAGCTCATTCTGGGCAGTACTGTAAAACAAAATGTTTGTGGTATAGGTTTCATGGAGTAGTGAAAGTATATCATTGTGCTGAGAAGAATTTGGCCTTGAGCAAATTTACCATTTTGAGACCCAAAGTTCTCATCTGTAAAGTGGAATTGTTAAAGGATAATGTAGTAAGGTATGGGGTGCAGAATTAATAGCTACATCATAAATGATAAATACTGCTGCTATTATTGTCTTAAACAATCTTGATGAATGGCTAGTAGGGCACTCAGAAAGGAAGAGACAAGATTTTAGAGAATATTAGGAAATATTAGGAATAGGATATTTCTAATTATTAGGAAAGGTAGATGGTCATTCCTTTTTTTTTACAAAGCAGTAAGGAGACTTGCCTGGCAAGTATGAAAAGTTGTATTGAGAGATGACAATAAAAAAGAAAGATAATAATATATGTAATTTCAAACAATGTATAATATTTTAAAAATTAATTTTAATAATTTAATGTTATACTTGTCAAATTATAAAGTTAGTATTTTATAATCTTCATTAGTTTCAAGTGAAAATTTTTAGAGGGGTTCCAGGGATTGAACTCAGAGGCACTTAACCACTGAGCAACATCCCCAGCTGTTTTTTGTATTTTATTTAGAGACATGGTCTCACTGAGTTGCTTAGCGCCTTGCTAAGTTGCTTTGAACTCGTGATCCTCCTGCCTCAGCTGCCCAAGCCACTGAGATTACAGGCATGCACCACTGCACCCAGCTCAAGTAATTGTTTTTAATATTTATTTTTTAGTTATAGGTGAGCACAGTATCTTTATTTTATTTTTATGTGGTGCTGAGGATTGATCCCAGTGCCTCACTCATGCTAGGCGAGCACTATACCACTGAGCCACGGTCACAGTCCACGCAAGTAATTTTTTTAAGGTGACAGTAGCTTATGGGTCAGTCTTTTATAAAATAAGAACTTTGCTTACCAACTTTTACTCATTCCTTTTTCAGAGATTGGAAATGCTTATGCTGTTTTAAGCAATCCAGAAAAACGAAAACAGTATGATCTCACGGGCAGTGAAGACCAAGCATGTAATCACCAAAACAATGGCAGATTTAATTTCCATAGAGGTTGTGAAGCTGATATAACTCCAGAAGACTTGTTTAATATATTTTTTGGTGGTGGATTTCCTTCAGGTAAATTAATATTAATTATAAATACTACATTTTACGAAGAAGAGATCCTTCCTATTAGGCTATTTAGAAATTTATCTGCTTTCTCCCCTGCATTTCTCATAGTGCTAGATTCCTGTGATGGCTTTCCATGAAGGTAGGAGAAAAATGTTAGGATAACTACTTTTACTATAGCCTCTCTTTTTCCTAGAACAGACTTGAATTTAAAAAATTAGTTGAAGAGTATTTTAAAGTATTTTATCTAAAGGTGAAGGAAGGGGGTGGAAGCAGGAAATCTAGTGGCAGTGTCTCAGGTAAGTGTTGTTATAGTTATGAGATGTATCCTATAGCCTGGATAACTATTTGGCAGTGGTTCTCTGGAGAACTTTCCAAATATTTTATTAAGGAAATTATAAATTTGCTAATTTGGATGTATATATTGAGGTAGTTCCAATGAAATAGTAAAAAGTCTTATCACATTTTATACATAAAAGTGTTTGCTGCCCGCTCCCCATCCACCCCCAGTACTGGGCATTGAACTCAGGGCCTTGTGCATGATAGGCAAGTACTCTACCACTGAGCTACACTCTTCCTCCTGCCTTTTTCCTCCTTTTTTTTTTTTTTTTTCCTGAGATGAGGTCTCACTAAATTGCCCAGACTGACCTCAAAACTGGGAACCTCCTGTTCAGCCCCCCCCCCCCCCCCCATCGATGAGATTATAAGTGTGTACCACTATGTCTGACTCATGTTTTGTTATTGTTGTTGTTATTGTTTGTTTGTTTATTTTAACATTAGGATAGAAATAATAACTTAAACTAGGCTATCAAAATGAAATATTGTAGTGACCACTAAATGAATAGATTTTACAGTGCCAACATAAGTAATAGTGAACTCTGCTTACATTTATTATGAGTTTTTATGTGGAAATTAATTTTCTTTGAGAGTATCTCTCTTTTTTTTTTTTTTTTTTTGTGGTACTGGGGATTGAATCCTAGGAGGCAAGCACTCTACCAGCTGAGCTATATCCCCAGCCCTGAGAGTATCTCCTCTAAGATAGTTAAAATTATAGCTCCAGGCTTATTTACAGCATTTACTTAATGTGTTGAGTTAAAGATCCTATTCAAAAACAGGATACTCTTTTATGAACAAGCAGTATAATTTGGCATGGTGGTCTTCTCTGAATATTAGTGAGAAAGATTATCATTATTGATAGGACATTTTTGCAAAGTGTCCTTGAAGAAAAGAGGATGTATAAATACACATTAATTAACTAAGAATGTAACTTATTTTGACATATTTGAATACATAATTCCTTTTACTGAAAAATTATTAAAACTAATAATTTTTACTGAAAATATGCTATGAACAATCAGAAATCTTTCAGGCCTTTGTGAATGTTTTTGATAGTTAATTTGCAGTTCCTTGCTAGTTACAACATAGCTTAATTTGCCAGATTTGTCAGTAATAGTCAATTTTGGTTCATCGCCATGTTTAAAAACAATTTGATATCTATCAGCAAGAAAATTTTTGAGTAAGTTATGGCACACATTCTATGGAATATTAAATAGCTTTTTAAAAAAAATTATTCAGAATGTTATATTTTGATTTCTAGAGGTGTTTGTGACTCATTTAAATACAGAAATCAAAGTTTCTGAGTAAGGATCCAAGGTTTATAAAAATAACCAACTATATAATAAAAGTTTTCTAGATATGTAGAATATATTTCATAAGTAAGAAACTTCAGCCTTACTTTAAAGGAGGCAGAGTTGGGAAAGAATTATTCCTGTTTCTATCCATACCTCACTCACAAGAAAAGAGGGCAGTAAACATTCATTGCTCAAAATAAACACCTATTAATTAATATATGTAAAGGACAATGTAATTTTTTTATCATATTTGCTCTCCCTAATTTAACCTTGGTTTTAATTTTCTAGGTAGTGTACATTCATTTTCAAATGGCCGAGCTGGTTATAGTCATCAACATCAGCATCGACATAGTGGACATGAAAGAGAAGAAGAGAGAGGAGACGTATGTTTATGACATGATTAAAAATCAAAAAATGAATGGCAAATTTCAGCTTAGGAAAAGCAATTAGAGTTATCTAAAAAATAGGGCAAGATGTTTTAAGAAGTAATATATTTTTTTTTTTACCAAAAGTGTTCAATAGAGACTAGAAAATCCCTTTGTGATATTTTTTCATGTGTTTTTTGTTTGTTTGTTTGTGGTGCTGGGGATTGAACCCAGGGGCTTGTGCATGTGAGGCAAGCACTGTACCACCTGAGCTATGTCCCCAGTCCCTTTGTGATATTGTAGGAACAGGGGTGGAGGTAATGATATTAGTTGTTAAGGCAATATAACCCCTTCAGATTGGTGTTCTGTGATTCTAAAGAGGATACAAATGTACCATACATGTTTTGAATTCATCCTGAAAAATACTTAAATTAGAAGGAACTTTGCTTTACTCTGTAATGCAGTTATGCCTAATTGCTTATAACAATTAGGTCACAAGTTGGAAAGGTAAACAGAAAGGGCACTAGACCAGAAACAAATATGCCTATGCCCTAGCTCTGCCACTCATCAATTTCTATCTTTAACCCCCACATCCAAGGTAAAATATTTTGCAATCCGTAGCACATTGGTAATCTCTACTGTATGTGTGTGAGAGAGATAAGGACTTTGTTATCTATAAAGTGAGATCAGATTCTATTAGTGTTTTTCAAATCACTATCTCTTGATGATGTGCCTGGAAAGTTACAATTTCAAGAATCTGATCAGGCAGATTTGAAAGTATTATACTGAATGATCTCAAATGTCCTTTCTTCCTCTTAATTATGTATAACAACTATTGGATAATTGGCCACTACAGTTATATTATAATTTGTTATTTTTTTATGGTTTTTTATAGGGAGGTTTTTCTGTGTTTATCCAGCTGATGCCCATTATCGTATTGATCCTTGTGTCATTATTAAGCCAATTGATGGTCTCCAATCCTCCTTATTCCTTGTATCCCAGATCGTAAGTAAAGTTTTATAAAAAATTATTGTTGCTGTCTTATCCCCCTTCCTTTAAAGGGCCTTCCTTTGCTCTTTTAAAGTGCCAAATCTGTTATTACAAGTGTATTAAATATTAAAATATCTGATTTTTAAAATAGCTATATATGTGATAAATTTGTATGATGTCATTTACGTTTCTGTTCCACTTGTAGATAAGGACAGAAGTGCTCTATATATTTGAACTTGAATTTAATGTGGTAGGAAATATGTTGATATTAGGGACAAAAACTGAAAATCAAGAATACCTTAAAGATAAAAATATAATAATTGATCTTATGTAGATTTGTGTCATTAAGGGGAAAATGATTTTAAGAGGTCAGTACATAAGGGAAATTTAATACAACATCAATTCTAGACAACTTTAATATAAAATACTGAGTATAAAGGAAACTTTGTAAAATCATATTGGCAGTGATTCTACAGTATTAGAATCAAGATTGATCTTAAAATAACTTATCATTTCTTACGTATAAGACTTTTATTAACTAAAAATTGAGAGGACTTTATTAGAGCATATTAAATTAAAAGTGTGGTTACTTGCTGGGCATGGTGGTGCATGCCTGTAATCCCAGTGACTGGAGAGGCTGAGGGAGGAGGATCAGAAGTTCAAGGCTAGCTTTAGAAACTTAGCAACTTAGTTGCCTTAAGCAACTTAGTGAGATCCTGTCTCAAAACAAACAAACAATAAAAAGGGCTGGGGATGTGGCTCAGTGGTTAAGTGCCCCTGAGTTCAATCCCCAATACCAAAAAAAAAAAAAAGTGTGGCTACTTTTTTATAACATGAAATCAGTTTTAGGTAATTTGAGAAAATGTATAATATTACTAATATTAACTTTTTAATAATTTTTATTACCTCATTTTATAGTAGTATATTAATATGTCTAATTTTAATTAAAATAACAATCATCTCTTTTACAGTGGATCAGGGCAAACCATTAAAATGCAAACAGAAAATTTGGGCGTTGTTTACTATGTCAACAAGGACTTTAAAAATGAATATAAAGGAATGTTATTACAAAAAGTAGAAAAGAGTGTAGAAGAAGATTATGTGACTAATATTCGAAATAATTGCTGGAAAGAAAGACAGCAAAGTAAGTTTGTGAAATGTTTAATATTTTTAAACTTATTCAGTCTTTGGAATTGATCACTGTAGATTTCCCTATTCAAGGAATGTTCTGCAATTACCTGGGACCTAATCTGTGCTCAGTACTTAGATGAAATATAGTCAGTACCTTATTGTGGAGGGTTTCTTATCTGTGGATTTAATCAGTCATCCATCAAAATATTCAAGGGTAAAACTGTCTATCCTAAACTTGTATAGCCTTTATTTCTTGTTATTCTCCAAACAATACAATATAACTAACTAATGACAGCATTTCTATCATATTAGACATTATAAGTAGTGTGCTTATAATGCCTAATATCAGTATGAAGGAGGATGTGCATAGGTTTTATTCAAACACTGTGCCATTTCATATCTGGATATCTGGGGGGGGCCCGAGAGCCAATGTAACATGGATACTGAGGGATGACTGTATTGTGTTTTATATACATGTGGTTATCCAGTAACCCAGTAATTGGTTAACAGTAAGGACTTAGTGGTACTTGTGTTATTGTTATCAATAAATATTTGATCAAAAAAGTGAATATCGTAGTTAAAGTGCCAGTTCTGGGATTGCCTCACAAAATAACTGGCTCTAACAATATTATATATACCAAATTATTTAAATTTCAGTTAACCTTTTCGAGAACAGATAATCTATAGTAAGCACTCAGCATAATGTCTTGTTACCCATAGGTATTCAATATTTTATTTATTATTGTTTATTTCATAGTATTCTAAGTGTTTTTGCTTGGCTTAATCTAGTTTAATCTGTTAGCACTCTGGCAGGATCAGTATTAATAGGATCCTTCAGCCCATATTCTGTCCATTAACCAAGTTGTCTGCAGTTATATGGTATGCATTTATATGTGTTTGTTAAATTTTCTACTGGAAGTTTAATTCAATGTTTTTAATGCTATTCAAATACAAAGCAGCTTTCTTATTAAAAACTGTCAATGAAATAAAAGACAAAGCTCTTTGTGCTGGGCATGGTGGCTGAGGCAGGAGTATTTTAAGTTGGAGGCCAGCCTCAGCAATTTAGCAAGACCCTGTCTCAAACTATAAATAAAAAGGAATAGGGATGGTACTCAGTGGTAAAATGCCCCTGAGTTCCACCCCAGCACCCAGAAAACAAACAAACAAACAAACAGAAAAGACAGAGCTCTTTGAGGCTTAAGAAGACTAGAGAGACATCACAGCTAAAAGACATCACTAGAGAGATTGGCTCCTAGTTGGGGAGAGGTACCTATAAAGGACATTATTGGTATAACTGGTAATATTTGAGTATGGATAATATATTAGATAATGGTAGTGTATTAGTTAAAGTCCTGAATTAGATAATTATATTGTGTCTATATAAGAGAATGCTCTGGTTTAGGCAGAAAAATGCTGAAGTGTAAGAATGAAATATCGTATAATATCGGCATTATATTCTCAGTAGTTCTGCAAAAAGGCCACAAGAACAGTTAACAACAGCCTTTATCGTAGAGAGAAAGATTAAAGCAAATTTGACCAAACTCTGAAAAATTGGTCCAATATGATAGTATCAGATATTTGCTGTACTATTCTTTTGTGTTGGTTTGATATTTTTTTCAAAATAAAACTGAAATTCAGTACATTTGTAAGTTTGGGGCTTTGAATGATGATGAAAATGGGAAGAGCTCAGTTCATTAATTAAATGCTCCTTCATTGATTAGAAGGAATTATCTTTTTGTTGTTGTTGTTTCATTGAAGTACTGGGGATCAAATTCAGGGCCTAGTACATTTAGGGAAGTTCTGTACCACTGGGCTGTTACACTCAGCCCTGAAAGTAGTTTTATAAATTAAGTCATCAAAACCATTGTTGGCCAACAGATATTCTTTTGCCAGTTTTTTCCCGCTGTTTCAGAGTCACTTCTCTAATATCTAAATTGGAAAATACGTGTTTTATACAATACAAGCAATAATTTGAAATGTTCTGATGAAAAGAATGTTAATATAGAAGTTGGAGATTTGTATTTGAATCTAGACTCTGTCATTCATTAGCAGTGTGAACTTTGGTTTAACAATTCTTAAGTTTTGGGAAGAGTTATCAGCAAATGAATTTTATAAGTACATTATTATGTGTAAGTAAAAGGTATAGAGTAATATTGTTTGAACAATAATTCTTAGCCCAGTTGATTGAATAAAGTTTGTTTTTGGAGATTATTACATATGAAATACTACATTTTTACCAGTGAGTATATTTGAAATGTGGTTCTGACCAGGTGGCCTCTACTTGGCCACTTTTTTCTACAAAGTAACTTATTTTTTTTTTTAAATTAACATAGCTTTTAAGTTCTCCCATCCTTTAGCAGTATTAATAAACAATGGAAGGACTGAGAGTAACTTAACTTCCCTGATAATTTTCATTTGTAGTCCATGTATTTCCTATTAGTAACTGTGCTACTCACTCACTGGAGGAAACCTCAGAAGTGCTTATGTTGTCTATCAGTATTATGCTCATGTAACAATAGCATTTTTCCTCTGTTGCGTCAGTAACATTATATATTTGTTTGAGTAAACTAAGAGCAAGATTTTAATTTTTTTTACTTAAATTTTAAGATTATCCGAAACCGTAACAAAAACATCACAGCAAGAACAATCATTAGTATTGAATAGCATATGATATTTTGGGGATAAAAGGCAAAGATGATGCTTCAGAGCAGTGATTTAAAAAAAAAATACTTGGGTTCAGGAGTGAGGGTAAAGTGTTCTGACATGAGTTGACAAGGTTTCTATTCTTGTTTCTTTTCTTTGTTTTACATGCTAGTCTTTAGGTAAAATTGTCATTTTTTAGAGAAAATTTTATCTACTAAAATGGCTTTTAAAAATAGAACTTGTATTTCTTTATTTTTTTAAAAAAGCTAATAGAAGTATATTGAAGGTTTCTATGAAGCATGATTTGAATTTATGCAGTTGATGTGAATTGTTATTTAATTAGCAAAATATTTTCTTTGTTAACAGAAACAGATATGCAGTATGCAGCAAAAGTATACCGCGATGATCGACTCCGAAGGAAGGCAGATGCCTTGAGCATGGACAACTGTAAAGAACTGGAGCGGCTGACTAGCCTTTATAAAGGAGGATGAACTGGAATTTTTATTTATACCTTTCAGCGTGCTCTTTATCTCTTCTGTAAATTTAATTTCATCATGAGAGCTGAAGAAAAAGATTTGATATTAAAAACTGAACTGAATAGTTGGTTCCTGAAATCTTGGGCTGTTTATGACCTATTGGTTCCTTTAAATAGTAAGAACTGACAACTAAAATTAGTATTTATGTTTCTGCAATTATTTTCATTTTAAAAGCTTATATGATTCCTAACTAAATATGTCTTGAGAAAGGATTCTCATACCTGTAGCAATTCAGTTTTAGTGATTCTCTACCTTTTCCCTCATGTAAATATTTATGGAATGATCATTTTGTGTACATACAGATTATTGCCTTTTATTTAAATTCTTTTAGTGTTTAGCTCCATAAGACACTTCCTTTAAGTTGGTGGAATAAATGTTATATGACACAACTTTTCCCTGTCAGGTGTTGAGTATGTGGAGTTTAAACAATGAAACTTTTTCAGAAAGAAAGAAAACAAAAACTATTTAACTTTATGTAAAATCTTATATAGCATTATCAGCTTAGAGGGAACTGATATTTTTAATATTGCCATTATATTCCAAAATATGTATTGAGATAAATGAACTGGTATAATGTATCAGTTTGCTATTTAGTTTTCTGAATTGCTAATCCATGCATAGAAATGAAATGCTATGCTGATAGATTTTAAAGAAAATATGAGGAAATGGCTATAAATATTAAATTAAAAGGGTCTTCAACAGTAAATTGCAGTTATGCCATTTGCAAGTCCAGTAATTAAAAGGCCCCAGCTGTTCGTTTATGTGTCTTTGAAGGCTGCTAAAATTTATGGAGAGAACTCACCTAATTTTCCCCCTATGGAAACTTAAGTTTCTTAGTAATCATTTAAAAATGCAGGATCCAAAAGTCAATGAATTCTACAAATAAGTAGTAAGAAAAATTACTACCAAATTATAGCCTTGTGCCTTTTAACCCTATTGCCAACTCTGAAACATGTAAGTAGATCACAATTCACTTATTTGATCAGAGCATGATTTTTATGGCCACATGCAACAGTGGGCAGAAATACAGTAGCAGGTAGAATAGTGATTTATAGCAAATCATCCTTAAGAAATTCTGAGCTAAAATCTACTCTAACCATTGAGTAATTAATTATGTAGGAATAAGCTCCTTGTAATTAAATCCATAATACAAGTTAGAGAAAAAACAGCTGGAAATTGAAGTTTTTGGTGCCTATATATTGAAAATGAAACTATTTTGATTTCTAGTCTTCTATGTTTAACAGGTATAATATTTTGATGCTTTTTCGTACTCAGTTAAGGGAACATGAACAGTTTTGGGTAATTTTTTTTTTTGTGAGTGAGAGAATACTAGAATGAGTGGCTTTGTTCTTTTATTTAAGGATTTCTTTCTTCTGGGTATGTTTGATTTATGACGTTTGTTAAATAAAACCACTAAAATGATATTCTCTTAAAAATGTTCTTGTTTCCCCTTTTCCAGGTGAATCAGTAGATAATGCCTAATTAAATCAGTACATTAAACTAAACATGCTGTCCTAGGAAACCTGGACAACTTACCCAACTTGCTTAAAAGATGTGACCTTTTAAAAAAAAAAAAACAGTGCTTTAAAAATATATATATAAATTTAAGTATTTTTTGAGCATGTAGAATGAGTAAAGAAAAAAAGTCATCCTAAGTACCTTTGAAAGCTCATATGTATCAGAAATTTATAAAAATTTTAATGAAAAAAATTTCACCTTTATTTTTCCAGTGTTAATGTAAAATTTACACTGTTGTGATTGATACTTCTTATTGACTGATTTATTTCCTTAAATCCCTGCTTTGAGGGGATAGGTGAAGTTATCAAATTAAGTTTTACATCATAAAGTTATACATGACTTTCAGACAGTATTATATTTCAGGTTTATTGATACATTCTATTTGATAATCTGTTAGGGGAAATGTGTTTGAAAATTAAATTTTCAAATCAACTGTGGAAAATGATTATAGAGTGCCTGACAATTTAAGCCACATATAAGGTATGTAAGAAAGATTGAGTCCCTAATGTTACCTATATCATGGTATAAAGACCTAATAAGTACTTAAAATTTTGGGTTAATCTTTAAAAGCAAGATTTTAGATATCTTGAGATTTCAGATTTTCATATTTCTTATTCCTTTATGATAAAACTCCCAGTATTCTGCCATCTTATTTTTAGCTAGAGCTTTAAAATAATTTGATTTGATCATTTTAAAGACCACCTAAAAGCCCTTTAATTTTGCTTATTAACTAGCTTCTTTAGCTGATATTTTGGAAGTTTGGCAGCAGTTGTTTTTATTCTTTACATTGTTTATCCCTTTTTATGCACTACTGTCCTTTCGTGAGGGTTTGAGGAAAAGGAAATAGTATCTTTCCTCTTCTTTTTGGCTTCCTTAGTTCCCAGATAGATCGGTGCTAGTCTTTAGTCATTTGTAAGTTTTAGAACTTACTTTGATCAAATAAGACAACTGAATTCTCAATAATGAGAAATTTCAAGTTATTTATCTAATAATCTAAGTGAATATAACTGATTTGGGGAACAGATTATATTGGAATTCTTAATTATTTGTTTCATAATTGTTACATGTTTCTTTATGATTCATAAAGGTTTTGTAGAGAAAAGTAAAATCTTTAAGGCATTTTATGATAACGCATTAAAGGACTCTGCTTTTGTGTCAGCTCAGGTGTTCACGGGAACAGGAATATGGAATGCTAGTCCTTACCTTTAATTGCACTTTCATGATTAATTTTTCTTCCTGTTAAATCTTTTACACTGGTATGTAAAATAAAAAGAAATGATTATTTGATTTCCCTTCTGATGATCTGTAATGATTTAAATTGCAGATATTTAATATTACTTATTGTATGCTTATGTTTGATTTTAAAAAAATCTCATACCTTGTGAAGGCAATGAAATATTTCTCAATGACCTGAGGACCAAAGGAACCATCTTTCCAGTTAAACGAGTATTATTACAAAGGACCAAATGGTTAAAAAGAGAAGAATGTGTACATTTACTTAGCTTCTGCATGTGAAGCTTGGGTTCACTACTACCTGTATTACTTACCCATCTTCATCCAAGTGAAGCAAACTGAAAGGGAATTCATAACATTTTTTCTCATCTGAACAACTAGTGAAATGAATAACAAATCTGAATTTTAATCTTCACTAAATAGCTGAAAACCTTGTCTTTTGGCTGTGTTGGGCTACTGCCTCATCAAAAATACATAAAATTCTCTGTCAATTATTGAAAGAGAAAGGAGTAGTCTGGCAATAACTTTCAAATTTTCCTGAATTCAGATTTTCAGTTATGGCTAAAATGAGGCTTTTCATTCTTGCATGCCCCTTTAATAATCTGGCAGGCAACACAGTCCTAGAATTTAGGCTTCCTTTTTGGTTCATGACTATTAAATAGATAATTCCTCAAAACATACTCCTTATATTAAGGATTATGTAACCACATTTTTTAAAATAAATTCCTTTTTCTTGTTGGTATGTGATTCCTTTTCATTTAATTTGATTATCTGCTGGTGTTGGGGCCAATAGATTTGTGAATATTCTGTGGATGTGTACCTGTATAAGTGTATATATATTTTCTTCCAGCTAATACCTCAGATGTGTGATTGTTTAATAATATATTATACCACACTACATTTGCACATAGCAGGGCTTCCATTAGCAGTGGATATTCATATTTCTAAATTTGAAAATCAGTCCACAGAATTTCATTGGTGTAAATTCTTTCAGTTGATCTTTTTTTCATATTTTAATGCAAATTCCTACTGTAAGGCCCATACTTCAAATATAATTGTATCTTTCTAAATCTAGCAATCTGGAAATATATAAAGGTAAGAAGTGTTTCTTAAAGTATCTTAATTTAGTAAGTGATTAAAAATTGGGATGATTAGTTGCCAAGATGTCTAGTAACTGCATAGCAGATGACACCTGGCATGAATACGGGTCTCATTTACTTCACAAGATTCTATATGTTCTGATATTCTACTTAGTCATTTAAGAGCACCATTAAAATAGTAAACATTTTCAGTGACTTTGGAGTATTTTAATCATTGCTTTGAAAATGAATTGTTTGTGAGATTGGATGACTATAATAATGATAAGAAATGTAATTGATATTTTGTAATTTATATTAAGAAATGCTTCTTACCTTTTTTTGCTTTGTTTTGATTTTTAGATTGCTACATAAGACTTTCTTATTTAAAGTTTAGTTTTAGTTTGTTTTAAAAAGCTACAGGTAATTTTCAAGGTATGATGGAATTTTTAATGGAAGCCTTATGTAAGTTGAGTGATGTGAAACTGGTAAAGGAGATATTACTTTATTTGTAGTGCATTCAAGATTATATAATTAGGTTTAAAGATGAAATGTCTGATTTGTAAAATATTTAATGTTATATCAGACTTATACAAAATAAAATTTTCTGTGTGAGAACTGTTAAAATGCATTTGATTTTTAATGAATGTTCTACTGAATGATTTATGATGAATTTTTTGTCTTTTAGTCTCTGTAGTTTATCTCAATATATTAATAAAAAGGTTTGTTCTCACTGTAAAGATTCATTTTTATTATGTTTTATACTTTTTTTTGGTACTGGGGATTGAACCCAGGGTCACTCAATCACTGAGTCACATCCCCAGCTCTTTTTTGTCTTTTATTTAGAGACAGGGTCTGTCTCACTGAATTGCTTGGGACCTCACTAAGTTGCTGAGGCTGGCTTTAAACTCATGATCCTCCTGCCTCCGCCTCATAATATGCTCATTATTTTATTCAGCCATAAATTATGAATGCCTGCTATATCCCAGGTAATCAGCTGGGTGCAAGGAATTAATCATTGGACATGACTCATATGAAAGACTGGACAAAGACTCTCATGAAATTTATACGTAGCAAAGAAAATAAGTGTCAAGTAAATAGTTATAATTTTGATAAATGTGATACAAAATTACAAGATAAAAATGCCAGCATGCATGACCTAAACTATTCTGGGAGTATCAGGAAAAGTTCTTCTGAGAAAGGGAGCTTCAACTGACACAAAATGTGAAGTAAGTAGGAGTGAGGTGAATGCTAGAGAAATATTTCAGGCAGAGTGTGTACTAAGCTGGTAAAGTCATAAAAACTTCAGAAGTGAAAACAAACTTACATGATTATAACATAAGGATTCCAGGGTAAGTGAGAGAATTAAAATAAGGGACTGGATTTTCATTAAGACCAGCCATGGTGATAACACTATCTCAAAAAACTTGATTTTTTTTTTTTTAGTTGTAGATGGACACAATACCTTTATTTATTTATTTTATGTGATGCTGAGGATAAAAATCAGTGCCTCACACATGCAAGGCAAACGCTCTACCACTGAACCACAACCCCAGCTCAAAACTTGAGGTTTTTATGGGAGGAGTTTACATGATCAGATTGAGGCTTTTAGAATATCATTTTAGTTACAAGACTGGAGGGCAAAAGTGATTGTAAGGCAGCTAGAAGGTTTTGTCAAAAGAGAGATGATCATAACTTGGACCAGAGAAGGAGTAAATATAAATGAATAAATTTTTAGAGGTATTTAGGAAATAGACCAACATAACTCTTTGATTGGATTTTGGATAATATGGTGACATCAATTAGGAACCAGGCTAAATTTTTCCAAACATTTGGCTATACAAGAGAGTAGAGAAGAATGATGTAACTGGAAGAGAATGTGGTTTCTCCAGAAGACTCTTATTTTTTCATTACCATGCAATCTTTTTTTTTATTCTGGAAAATGGCAAGTCAAAATTGAAAGTGAAGATAGAGAAAAAGAGGGTAATAACATTAAGAACTTGGTATGTCACAGGATATAGACTCCTTTGAAAGATGTAAGAATTAACTTTTCTAAGAGCACCAGCATTCTTTCAAAAAGTTAATGCACAGAGGATAAATTTAAATGCTGGTAGGTTTGTAGTGGTTATGAAATGGTAAGCCTCAGGTTTCTTGAAAGCATATGAAGTGGGGGAAGGGGAAAGTGATGAGCAGAAGTGGACAGTGAAGATGATTTGAATGATCTTGACCAAGTTACTATCATCTCTCCTTTGACAAAAACCTTCTACCTGCCTTACATTCACTTTTGCCCCCAGTCTTCAATGGTAACTAAAATGATATTCTAAAAGTCCAATCTGATCATGTAACTCCTCCCTTAAAAATCTCAAGTTTTGAGCTGGGGTTGTGGTTCAGTGGTAGAGCGTTTGCCTTGCATGTGTGAGGCACTGAGTTTGATAATTTGGCTAGTAAAAAAGAGGATTTCTGTGGGTTGTTGACAGTTGTATGAATTTTCTGCAGCCTAATAGTCTAGGCATAAGCATGAGAAAGTAATGGAAGTTTGAGGTAATCAATTTGGTTACAGTAGAGGATCCTCATTAGAATGTGTTCACAAGTAAAACACTGATACATTAGGCCCTCATTAAAAACTGTTAGCTTTATCATTGTCTACAATTTTTGAACATGTAATAATATGTTTTATGTGCTATTATTAAGTGGGGTTATAGTTTGGGTCTTAATTGTCCCTTAAAGGAAAGGTCCTTATGGCAAAGTGTTGATCTACAGCATGGTGCTATTGGTAGTTAGTAGAAACTTTAAATTGGTGGGGCCTAGTAGAATGTCTTCAGGTCATCAAGGGTATGCCCTTGGGGGATTGTGGATCATAGTCTTTGTGGTCTTTTTCGATTCCTGCCCATGAGGTAAGTGGTTTTGTCATGATGTGCCATCATAGCCCCAAAGTAATAGGACAAATTGATCATAGACTGAAACTCCTAAAATTGAGCCAAAATAAACTTATAAGTTGATTATCTCAGGTATTTGTTCTAATGACAGAAAGCTGACTTAACACAAGTAGCTATTGATTTGGTCTTGCTGAGCAGAAATAAAGGTTTAAGTCAAAAATTGAAAAAAATACAGTGGGGAATGGTGGTATACATTTGTAATCCCAGCTGCTTGGGAGGGTGAAGCAGGATGATCACAATTTCAAGACCAGCCTGTGAAACTTGGCAAGACCTTATGTCTCTCACCCCCCATCCTTGGCCAAAAAAAAGGAAAAGGAGTTCAAGGACAGAGAAACCCTGGATTTAATCCCCAGTACTGCAAAAAGAAACATACAGGTACAAACATCATAGGGAAGATCAAACAAGAATCCTGACTGGCAGAATCATGGTACTAATACAGACATTAGGATAGTTTTGATTAGGAGAATTTTAGAGCCTGGCAGCAAGATAATGTAAAAGTATCTAATATTAAATGTACAGCTAAAAATGTAATTAATACAGACAAAAGGTACATATTTACACATTTTCAGGGCATTGTGGAGAGAAAAACAGCAGCAAAACAGATAAGTAGAAAATGCCATCATCTGACAAGGAAAAGGGACCTGAGACAAGAAGTGCAGTGTTCCAGAAGGTAAGTAAAAAGGGTTTAAAATAAGGAAAAGGAATGGATCTTCAATGATGCCAATTTCAGTTTATCTGTCAAGTTCACTTAGGAGGTCATTTGTAGAGCTCTGAAGTTTACAGTTTCTTTCAAAGATAACTAGCAGGCTGGGGAAATAACTGAGTAGAAGACCACAATAAGTGCTGGCCCTAGGTTCAATTCCAGCATGTTCAAAAAAAAAAAAAAAAAAAAAACCCACAAACTAATCCATAAGATTTCCTACAACTATAGGAAATAACCAATTGCTTTCACTGTATCTTGAACTAGAATTAGTTCCCTTTGCATTCCTACTTTTAAGGATTGGAAATGAAGATCAGCTGTAAACAAGTTCCCATTGATCTCATTTTTCAAGACACACTACTCTGCAAGAAATGAGATCAGAAAAAATCAGCTAGTAAAGCCATGAGCTTCAATTTTCCTAGGAGGGGCTAAGACAGTTGTCAGCTGGGGTAAGATTTTTGGCCCTCAGGGAATTTTCTACTGGTATCTAGTGAGCAGAGACTGGGGATGTTACTAAATGTCCTATGCTGCATAGTGCAGCCTGCTACAACAAATTACCTGGCACAAACCGTCAATAGTGCAGAGGTTGAGAACCTTGGGCTAAGGTGACTGGCGACTCCTCCCATTTTATTAAGATTTCTGATGATCCTACTACTTACACAGGCTTTTGTTAAATGTGCAATCATGGCACACACACACACAAACAAAAATAAAGAGGAAAGAGCCAATTAAAGAAGGTAGGTCAGCGACTGCATGCATTAAAAGTAGAGGCTAGAGATACAGGGCTCCTTGATTAAATCTGGATAAGACCTGGAATAAAGAGCCTGTAGGGAGGCATCTGCCGTTAAGTCGAGAGAAAGTAAGCAACTGGGGTCAGAAACCTAAGTTCTTCGGACTTCCAATCGCAGGCGATCTAGTGCGTGCTGGTCGTTAACACCAGTCCCGCAAATTTCTTTATCTACAATGAAAGATTTTAAGATAAGGGATCCTGAAAAACCCATGAAACTTTTGCATCCTCTCCACACAAGAATGCCTCATAATGTAACAGGGGTTCGCTTGATGCTTTGACTATATCCCTTGTGGCTTTGAAACTTAATTTTTTTTTTCTTTTTTCCCAACCATATTCTCCCCTACATTCTTTTCCCCAACCTTCTCCTTCCCGATCTCTTCCTTGATCTTCTTTCCCCCTAACCTTTTCCTTCCTGATCTCTCCTCTGATATAAAAGTCCCTCTGTTCCTGCTGATGGGCAGAATCACAGCCTTTGGGACAGGAGTTCCGTATTTCTCCTTTGCTAGCAAAGCAATAAACCATTTTTTTCCTCTTTCTCCAAGCCGCCTCCTTATTAGATCGGCATCGGGGACAAAGACCCAGCTTTCAGAAACAATAACACGAACCCTCATGGGCACTCTCCGGAGGAACTGCGGCGCAGCCACCCCGTGGGAAACCTCTATCACAGCAACGTTCTCCCGGAGACTGAGCCGCAAGGAGCCGCGCAGCGCGCAGGCGCAGAAAGCAGTACGCTTGGGGCCCGAGGAGCGACTGGGCGCGCTTGCAATTTCCGCCCGTTCCGCGGGAAATCCTGTGTCATCGCCAACGAAGTGCTTCCTGGAGCGCCGCCCAGGTCACGAATCATGTGACAGTGCTTTGCGAGGAACCTGTTTTTGGAGCCTTTTCTGTACAGCTTTTGAGCTAATCCAGCAGTCAAGAAACCCAGGTAACTGGCGCCGCTCTGCCCGGTGCTCAGGCCTGGGCCCGGGGTGAAGTGGGTGGTGAGTTTGAAGAGGAGAGGCCGCCACTTCTCCTCGTTGGGCCTCGACTTCTGGGTGCGGGGGCAGGGGTGCAATGGGCGGAGGTGAGACATCCAGGCTGGGTACTTGACCGGGTGTTGGGAAGTTCCGACCCCCTCGCATAGCCTCCGTGGTCCGAGATCTAGAACTGCGGAACCATGCTCGGCCCTGACGAGGACTTAATCCCCCGTTTAATGTGGGGGCACCGGGAGGGCGAAGAAGCCTAGAGGGGAGAGTCACAGGGAGTTTCTCTTCCAGGCGTGGAGATTGATCCTGCGGGAGAAAGGGGTTCGTCATGGCGGATGTGAGTTGATACCCCCACACAAGAGGAAGGGCCCCGGGGGCGTGGGGGAGGCTACTGAGCATCAAGAGGTAGAGCTTCCCAAACAGAAATTTTGTTTCGTTTTTGGTCTCTCTTCCGGGTTAGGATCAGGTGTGAGAGACTAATATGATTGGATTTTAAGGGTCCTGGGTTTCTGGTTGAGAAAATTGTATTCTCCCCTTTCCCAATCCTCCTGGGCCTTAAAAAAAAAAAAAGGCTATATTTACCATTTGAAATTCTGAATGATGCCTTTCCTGTCAGTATGTAGGACATGTGCTCTGGATCCTTTTTTTAAAGTCAGCAGTCATGATAATTTCATTAGCTGCATTGTACGAATCGCAAGTCAAGTTCTGTGTGAGTGTGTGTGTGTGTGTGTGTGTGTGTGTTTAAGATGGGAGCAAAAGTAAACTGGTGGTGATAACATGGAATAAAATGATCATTCAGGTTTGGAGAAGAGCACGGATTAGAGATTTGGAAAACAGATATGAGTCATATGTAGGTACAGATTACGATTATATATGGTTTGACAATGAAATTCATCAGGTGAGGGTGTGTAATAAAACAGATTATAAAAGTTTTCTGTTTCTTTAGTCCTAAATATGTTCTCTGCAGAATAAACACTTGATATATTGTCTTTTTCTTTTAGTCATATGAGGAAGCTAAAACTTAGAGAAGTTAATTAACTTGTTTAGGATCATTAAGAAGGACAATGGAGCTGGGCCCTGTGGCGTACACCTGTAATCCCAGCCGCTGAAGAGGCTGAGCTAGGAGGATCACGAGTTCAAAGCCAGCCTCAGCAAAAGCGAGGTGCTAAGTACTCAGTGAGACCCAGTCTCTAAATAAAAATATACAAAATAAGGCTGGGGATGTGGTTCTGTGGTTGAGTGCCCCTGAGTTCAATTCCTGGTACCCTTCCTCCAAGAAAGAATGGAAAATCTGTCTATTTATGTAGAAAAAAGTTCATAATGTATTCCTTTTTTGTTGTTGTTTTTGTGGGTTTTTTTTGTTTTTTGGGTTTTTTTTTTGGTACCACAGATTGAACTCAGGGGTGGTACACCACTAAGCCACATCCCTAGCCCTCCCTAGCCCTATTTTGTATTTTATTTAGAGACAGGGTGAGTTGCTTAGCGCCTCACAGTTTCTGAGGCTGGCTTTGAACCTGCGAGTCTCTTGTCTCAGCCTCCCAAGCCACTGGTATTACAGGCATGTGCCATGGCACCCAGCTCATAATGTATTCTAAACCAGTAGCTACAGGAGTAAATGTATTATGAAAAGTATGAACTGGCTTTACAGCTGGTACTAATACATACATCTCAATAAACTTCAATAGTTATATAGGTTCTATGATTATCTATTCAACCAATAATGAATTATTTCTCTAAAGGCTTAGAGCAAAAGGTTAACTTGCTCTAAGTTATAAAACTAGTAAATATAAAAATCAGAAATAGAAAGATAAAATGCCAGCAAGAAAAGTTACGAATGATGACTTAAGTTTCCTGAAAGATGGATAGGACAAGTCTAGAAAAGCAGTGGAAGCTATATAATATTACTTTTAAACATTCTCTTTCAGGACCTGAAGCGTTTCCTGTATAAGAAGTTACCAAGGTAAGAAACCAGTTATTGCATAACTTCCTCATAGCATGTTAATTTTATGAGGCATATTATTTCTCTAAAGATATTTTGTATGATATTTATTATCACTTTTAAATATCTAACATTACTGTAGGTATCATAAGTGGTGTTCTTTGAGTTTGCAGATAAATAACATGAAGCCTAGAGGAGTTGTGTGGCTTTTCTATCCATTTGCTAGCAATGACATAATTTCATTCTTTATGGCCAAGTAAAACTCTGTTGTGTATATATTCCATATGTTTTTAATCTATTCATCTTGATGGTCATCTGGGCTGGTTCTATAATTTGACTACTGTTAATTGTGCTGCTATAACATTGATGTGGCTATATTGCTATAGAATGCTGATTTTAGTTGTTTTAGATAAATATCAAGGAGTGGGATAGTTGTGTCCTATGGTGGTTCTATTCCTAGTTTTTTGAGAATCTCCATACTGCTTTCCAGAGTGGTGGTGGTAATTTGTAATCCCACCAACAATCTATGTTATACCTTTCCCCCATATACTAGCCAATATTTGTTATTACTTGTGTTTTTGATAATTGCCATTCTGACTGGAGTGATATGAATTCTGTGAGTATAGGTTTGTTTGTTTGTTTTTTTGTTACCAGGGATTGAATCTAGAGGTGCTTTACACTGAGCCACATCCTAGGCCTTTAAAAAAAAAAATTTAAAAACTCTAAATTTTTAATTTAAATTTAAAAAACTCTAAATTTATTTTGAGACCGGGTCTTGCTTAGTTGCTTAGGGCCTTGCTAAGTTATTAAAGCTGACTTTGAATTTGCAGTCCTCCTGCCTCAGCCCCCTGAGCTGCTGGAATTATAGGCATGTGTCACTGTGTCTGACCTGATTTTTTTTTTCTTTTGAGAAATTTCTGTTTATTTCTCTGGTTCATTTATTAATTTGTTTATTTGGGTTTTTTTGGTGTAAGCATTTTGAGTTTTTTATGTTTTGGATCTTCCCTATCAGAGAAGTATCTGGCAAAGATTTTCTCCGATTCTGTAGGTTCTCTCTTTATGTTCTTAATGGTTTCCTACTTTTAAGGGGAAACTTTGCTGTGCAGAAGCTTTTTAATTTGATGGCATTCCTCTTATTGATTCTTGGTTATATTTCTGGAGTTTTAGGGTTCTTTTTAAGGAAGTCAGTGCCTGTACCTATATGATGATGGAGTGTTGACCTTATGTTTTCTTCTAGCAGTTACAAAGTTTCTGTCTAATTTCTAAGTCTTTGATCCACGTCATGTTGAATTTTGTGCAGGATGAGAGATTGGGATCTAGTTTTATTCATGTACATTTAGATATTCAGGATTCCCAGCTCCATTTGTTAAGAAGCTTATCTTTTCTCCAACATATATATTTTTTTAAATATTCATTTTTTAGTTGTAGTTGGACATAATACCTTTATTGTCTATATTTTTATGTGGTGCTGAGGATCGAACCCAGGGCCTCACATATGCAAGATGAGCGCTCTACTGCTGAGCCACAACCCCAGCTCTTCACCACATATTTTTGACACTTTTGTCAAGTATCAAATAACTGTAAGTTTGTGTGTTTGTCTCTTGTGTCTTCCATTCTATTCCACTGGTCTTCATGTCTGTTTTGATGCTAATATCAAGCTGTTTTTGTATAGGTCTGGAGATCAGGTAATGTGATGATGCCTCCTGTGTTGCTCTTGCTCAGGATACAAGGCTTTATTTTGCCTACACACAGTCTACTTCATGTACTATTTTCTAAATTAAGCTCTTGTATTAAGGTTAACAAACTTTCTTCTAGATTTTTACTAATTCAAAGGACTTTGTCACTTATTTAAAATTCATATTTAGTTTAATGTAGAAAATGCCTTTCTTAGCAAGTGCTGCTTTCCTCTGCACTCTTTCAGATAACTTAGACTTGCTCAGTTGAGGGCACAAGAGAGGTATATGATTCTCATGTTCGACAAGGAAGTGATTCAGAATTTATTGAATAACTTTAAAGTAATATAGCAGAATTTGTGGTGAGAATTTTTTCTTATCTCCCAAATCTGAAGTTATAAAAGGTTGTGTATGTCAATGTATTTTTGTAGATAGGGGAAAACACCTTATATTTGGATTTTTGCTTGAATTTCCAGTGTGCTTTTTCTAATGGAATGTGCCTGTAACTCGCCTGATTTCAGATCACTGGAAATTAATGACATTATTTTCTGGTTTTGAATATAACTGTTATATTTTTCTCATGTATTCAGGAAAAAAAATATTGAGGTTTTAAACTATGAAGTAATTGATTTTGTGTTACTATAATGCTTGAATTCATTTGTATTCTTTTCCTCGTAATATTGGCAAACTATAGAGACAAATTGTTGATTCTCTTTTTAACCCAGTAATCAACAATACAGGAAGTCCTAGCTTTGCATGCTAATATAGGTCTGTAGAAATGACAATACATGCTGAAAATAATTTAGAAATCAGGGAAAATAGCAATTGTTTTATGACCTTTAAATTTTTAAAGAACATTAAAATTGTCTTATTGTTACTTATAAATATTTAGGGGAATGAAAACAAATACTAAAATGAATAATTGCTTAGTACAATAATTTAAAACATTGGGGACATTGAGAATTAAGTTTTTTGTTTGTTTGTTTGTTTGTTTTTGCAAAAAAGTGTATCAAGAGTAAGTTTAAAACAGTGTTTAATTCCAGTGGCTTGAGATGCTGAGGCAGGAGGATTGCAAGTTTGAGGTAAGCCTCAGCAACCCAGTGAAGCCCTTAGCAACTTAGTTAGACTCTGCATCGAAATAACAAAATTTAAAAGGGTGGGGTGACAGGTTGGGGGTGTGACTGAGTGGTAGAGAGCTTCTGGATTCAATCCCCGGTACCAAAAAAAGAAAACATAAAAAGTAAAAACAGTGTTTAACTGCTTTTCATTTACTTTCAGAGAAGGAGCTAGATTCTTTTCTAGATCTTGGTGAATTGTCATAGTCTAATAATTTTGGATTAGCTGCCTACTTTTATCCTTTGTAATTTCACGGTTGTGAAATATCTGAGTCCTTTAATTTTTTTATTATTTTTTTTCCAGAATCACTTTCTCTGGGACTTTTATCATATCTGGTTTCCTAATTTATGTCATTAAGTTTACCTTCACTGAGTGCCTCTGGCTATGTATCTAGAATCCCCCTAATTGTGATGGAATCCACATTCCCTTTGTTAGCTCTTTCTTCTGTTAACTATTTACCATCATTTCAAATTTCACTTCCAACATTTTAACTTTTCATTACCTTTCTGTAGTTCATCTTTGCTGGCTACTTCCCTCTTTAGATTATCTATTTTTTTTTTTTTTAATGTCACATAGTTTATACTGGGAGACAAGGGCTGTATGCCTTGTTATGTCTCTTTGTGAACTGCATGATAGATGCCCAGTGACCAGTCATGAACACATTTTGGAAGAAGTGATGTGGATGGTTACAGATCACAGAGTACATCTGTTAATTACATAGTTATCCTAATGGTAATGTGAAGAGTTAGCAAAGTCTGTAGCTTATGCAGTAATTCAGTAAATATGTGAGGGTAATTGAAATTCCACCCATGTTATGGGCAGGAGGTGGTATTAACTAAATCATAATAACTGAAAAATGCAAACTGGAACTAGCAAAAATGAAAGCTTTCTGTATTTATCTGTAGTTATCTTGTTAGAACCCTGGCATTTGAAAGGTGCTAAATTGAGGGGGTGGGAGAACACTCTTATTATACTGGTGACACAATATGGGAATAAAAGCATAATTTATCCACTTAGAAGACTTACCAGTTTAAAAATGCTATTTTAAGAGTCTACTTGTTGAAGAAACAAAAAAATTTTGCATTCAGTGTTTTTAACTTATATAGTCACCATTTAGATGCTCTTTATTCATCTGGAGACCTAATAAACAAAGCAATAATTAATTCTTTTTTTTAAATTTGTTCTACTTAGTTGTACATAACAGCAGAATGCATTTCAGTTCATAATATACAAATGGAGTACAACATTTCAATTCTCATGGTGTAGAAATGCACCATTGGTGTAATCATACATGTGCCTAGGGTAATGATGAGCAATAATTAATTCTAATTACATGGTCTGATTATAAATAATAAAATTGATTCGGACATTGAGGATCTCACATTATCAGCTTTTGATGCACTATGGCACTGGGCATGATGAAGCTGTCTTAAGAATTGTTAAAAAAATATATTCATTTTATTTCTGAGCAGTGCTTAAAGTTCATCAAAAACAGTTGAAAAGTAATTGACAAGTTTGAATTCTGACATCTTTTATCTTTTTAAAAATATTTTTAGTTATAGATGGACACAGTACCTTTCTTTTGTTTATTTATTCATTTTTTTATGTAGTGCTGAGGATCAAACCCATTGCTTTAACGCTTGCTAGGCAAGCGCTGTACCACTGAGCCACAACCCCAGTCTCTTTTATATTTTAACCCAAGGGAAAACATCAGATGGTAGTGCCCTTACAAGAGGTGTATTCAGTGTAAGAATATTTGTAAAAAGATAATTAATTCTTCCATAATGACAGAAAAGGAATTAATGTCATCTTTTTTTTTCATAATGACTGAGTCCAGTTTTACTTGTATTGTGATCTTATCTTAAAGTAGGCTTACTGTATTCCAAGAACAAAAAGAAGGAAGAAATAGTGTGAGCACTTTGATTTGTTGCTAGATGCATGGATTTGAATCTTTAGCTATGAACAGATTCCTCAGCGCTGTGTGCGCTGTGCTTCTCAACAGCCAAGTCAGTCAGCTACAGACATTAATAGAATGTGCGCTTTTGAATTCTGTTAAGTATCATTCTTGGATTTGTATTTTAAAATCTGGCTATGACCCAAAGAAGCATCAGGCTTTTATAATCACAACTTGTCATTGTTTTAAAATAACCAAATATTTCATAATTATATGAAAAAGCTAAGTATAAAGTCTTTGTGGGTAGTTAGGGAAGGGAGCTTGGAGATTGAACCAAGGGCCTTTATTATACTAAGCTCTCACTTGCACATGCTCTACCAATGAGCTATACCCCCAGCCCCAGTATGTTGTCTTTGATTACTGATTAATATTGTTTTTAGAAAAAGAATGGTTATTTTATTTAGAGTTTAGATTTCTACAGAATGTTCCGTAAAATTTAATTTATTCCTTGTAAAAATATAATGTCTATTAGTGAATCACACTTATTTTTAATTTTTAGTAAATCTGTTTGTGGAGCTCTTTGTTTACAGTCGATAATTGAGAACAACTTGTGTCTTTATATTTGTGACCTCATTTCTAAAAATGGTTACTTTAAGAGTGTAAGCAAATTGTTCTCCTTTCTTGGACTTGTATTTCTGTAATTTGCAACCCATTAAGAAGAAAATCCTTTTGCCAGTTCCTGTAATCCCAGCAGCTCCAAAGGTTGAGACAGAAGGATCTGAGTTCAAAGCCAGCCTCAGCAATTGCAAGGTGCTAAGCAACTCAGTGAGACTCTATTTCTAAATAAAATATAAAATAGGGCTGGAGATATGGCTTGGTGGTTGAGTACCTCTAAGTTCAATCCCTGGCACCCCCCACCCCTTACATAGATAGATAGATAGATTAAAAAGAAAGTCGTTTTATTTATTTATTTTAAAATTTTTAGTGTTTAGTATTGGGGATTGAACCCAGAGGCACTTTAACAATAAGCTATATTGTCATCTCCTTCCTACCCCCTACCCTCGCCTTTTTAAATGTTGAAACAGGGCCTCACTAAATTGCTAGGCTATCTCAGATTTGGGTTCCTCAAAAGATTGGGGAGACTCTGCTTCCCCAATCTCTGGGATTACAGCTGTATACTGCCATGCCCAGCAAATTTTTTCTTTTGGTGCATTAGTTGCTATTTAAGTTAATTACCATGGATATTAGGGGAAAAAAGCTACCTGTTGTGGCACAAATTTTTCTAAACATTTTTATAGTACTCTTTTTACCTCTTTAAATTTGCTCATTTTTTGAGTAGGCAATATAAAGTTCAAAAAAAAAGGGTACAGAAATTAACTGAAGAGCCGGGGATGGGTTCAGTGGTAGAGCACTTGCCTAGAATGTCTGAGGCCCTAGGTTATTTCCCTAGCACTGCAAAAGAAAATATTAACTGAGGAACATAGAGTGAAAAGCTTCCTATCCTTGTGCTCCAGCCACATAGTTTCCCTGTTAGAGATGACTGTTGTTATTTTTTATGTACCTACACTTAACAAGGAATGTAAGCATGTGTATTTATACACACAAAAACAAGCCTTCACATTACATTATATAAGTTGTTGTTTCTTTTACACACTGTATTCAAAACTTGATATTTTTTCACTTGGAAGAATATACTTTGAGATTATTCCCTCCTGGCACACAAAGAACTTTGTTTTTTAAGTCTACAAAGTATTACATTGTATGTCATTGTATGTGTATATCATTATTACTTATTTAACTTGCCCTTCCTTTCAAGTTATGTTGCTGTTTATAACTTCACAAAATGATTTGCATGTGTGATTCTATAGGATACGTGTTTATATGACCTAGTTTTGAGATTAGAAGAATATATTTGTTTTATTATTTTTCTAAAATATATTTTAATCAGATAATTTCAGGATTAAACAATATTAGTAATGATATAGTATAAAATAGTATGATACACAGTTACTTCATCATTCTTTTTTTTATTTGTTTTAATTAGTTATACATATTAGAAGGAATGAGAGAAAGGGAAAGGTATTTTTCTTTTTTTTTAATCCTATAACCCTACTAATAACCTTTTCTGCTTAAATAAACCATGGAATGATAATCCATTAGCAATTTTAATGGAGAATTAGCTTTTTAGATCTTTACCTAAATAATACAAACATGTAGAGATTTTAAACATGTTAGTGATACAGATTCATTCAGTTTTTGAAAGAGTTTTAGCAAACACATTATAGGAGCATAGTATATTAATAATTGAGACCCCAGTCATTTTTTCAGAAATACATGAGAATTACCATTATGAGTTTGAGGTATGTATTTTGAGAAAAACGGAATATTTTATAATATTTTGCCTTTTTTTCTTTTTCTAGTGTTGAAGGACTCCATGCTATTGTTGTGTCAGATAGAGATGGAGTACCTGTAATTAAAGGTAAACGTGAATATTTGCTCTGGACTAAAAATGTATTTACATCTGATTAGTGCAGAAGGCAAATATATAAAAATTATTTCAACAAATTCAGAAGATGGTCTAGTTCTAGAAGAAATATTTGCTTTTAGACTTTAGAATTATAAGGTTAGAAGTCTCCTGGTTTAGTTCTTTACTTTTATAAATGAAGATGATCAAATGAAAAGAGTACATTGCTGATCCAAAGTTGCACATGAATCAGTGACAAGGAAATACTAGAAACCATCATTTCCTGATGTGTAGTCCAGCATGTTTTCTAACCCACCACACAACATGGGTGACCATAGTCAGGCCACTGCCCATTCTTACTTTTGTAATGAGGACTTTGAACAGAATAATCTTTGATGATTGTTTAGCTCTAAGGTTCTCCCAAGGATCTATGTAATGCCTTGCACTCAACACTTATTGATACAATCAACTCCATTCAGGCCTTTTTTTTTTTAATTATTATTATTATTAGTTGCTCATGACAATAAAGTGAGAAACTTGAAACAAGTAGCCACTTGTGGGATTTATTTATTTAATTTTTTGTGTATGTGCTAAGGATTGAATCCAGGGGTGCTTAACCACTGAGCAACATTCCCATCCCTTTTTTTATATTTTATTTAGAGACAGGGTCTCTGAATTGCTAAGTACCTCACTAAGTTGCTGAGGCTGGCTTTGAGCTCACAATTTTTCTGCCTCAGCCTCCTGAGCTACTGGGATTACAGGTGTGCGCCACTGTGCCCGGCCACTTGTGGGATTATTAATGTTTAGGAGAGATGCTGCTGCTCTGGGTTTTATGAGTGCTAAAGTTTTTGTAGTTTTTTTCATTATTTTATTCTAGCACAGCTCTTGGATAACCAGAATATTCAGTTTATTGAATGTGTTGATTATGGTTTATGTCTTAGATAGATAGCAAAAAAATACGAACTTTTTTTGGGGGTGGGGTACTGGGGATTTAACCCAGGGGCACTTGACTACTGAGCTACATCTCCAGTTCTTTTTATTTTCTATTTTGAGACAGGGTCTCATTAAGTTGCTTAGGGCCTTCTAAAGTTGCTCAGACTTGCCTTGAACTTGAGATTCTCCTGCCACAGCCTCCAGAGTCACTGGGATTACAGGTGTGCACCACTATACCCAGCACAGACATTTTTATTTTTATTAAAAATTTTAAAATGCAAGAATTACCATTTTCTCCCTTAGTTATTATCACTGAACTTCTGATTAAGCAGTTTTTCCCATCTAAGTTTATGAGACCCAGTTTAGTAGTATGGTTTTTAATATTGTAAAATGTAACTTTTTGCTCATTTTTTTATGGATTTATTTTTAAAAGGGAGTGATGTAAATCTTCTCTGTACCACATTCTTTGCATAATTTTTACTTAAATTGCTTATTTTTCCAGTGGCCAATGATAATGCTCCAGAACATGCTTTGAGACCTGGTTTCTTATCTACTTTTGCCCTTGCTACTGACCAAGGTAGTAAACTTGGGCTTTCAAAAAATAAAAGCATTATATGTTACTATAACTCTTACCAGGTAAGTTCATTATTCTCAAATAGTTTTCTGATTTTAATTATCCTTCGATATCTTTAATATAAAATAGCCCTGTGTTGTGATGCTAAATATTTAGTTTTGAAGGGGATGAAATTTTAAAATTTTAACCTTCAAGTTGGTTATGTTAAAACTGTAGTAATTTCCTTAAGGTTTCTTAAAAGATTTTAAAATAAAGTACGTGTCATCTCCAAAAGGGTAAGTTAGATCAACTCCAGGGTAAGTTAGATCATTGTTAACTCCAATAGATGGTGCCATTAGCTAAATAAATAGCTATGATTTCTCAAACAATACACTTTTTTGTTGTTGTGACAGATAAAATTATTTCTTTGAAAGTCAAATGATGTTATTTAAATTTGTTATTATTGCCCTTTTTTTGTGTGTGCTGGGGATCAAACCCAGGGCTTCATGCATGGTAGGCAAGAACTCTAGCACTGAACCACATCTCTAGCCTCTATTGTTGTAAATTCTGTTGTTTGAAATGCATATATAACAAATGAGGTTATTATTTGTGGGGAAGAAATTAAAATTGTGCTTTTATTTTTTGAAAGCCCATGTTGTTACATGTCTCTTGATCTCCAGCTACATTTTCTTAGTAATTATTTAATCCTTTTTGCTTTAGAGACATGTTTCCTAGAATGTAACTCATTTGCCATGGATGACATATAATGACATTTTAAATTTTAAAATTGTGTATTTTTCACATGAATTAGGACAAATAATCAAATCATCTGACCTACTCACCAATAAGAATTAGTTGAAGCTCAATTTTTAAAAAAGTAGTTAACTTAAGTTGATAATGTTTAGTTTATAAATTAGGCACAGTAAGAGATTAACGATATAACTTGCCATAGGTCTTAGCAACCTTGGTGTATAACTTTTTTTCTTTCCTTATTAAGTTGAAAACTCATCTTTTCACTTAAAGGAAGCTCTTCATGGCTTCTTTTTGGCATATCTGAATTGCCAACATTGCTTTTTGCATCTTGAGCCCATAGGTTACTTTAACACAAGCACTACCATGATAATCAAGCTGATCAAAAATGACTACTAAGTGACTAAAGTGGATAGCAGCATGTACATTTTGGATATGTTGAATAAAGGGCTAATCACTTCCTGGCCAGAATAGAGTGGTACAGTATGATATTTCATCATGCTATTAGAATGGCATGCGATTTAAAATTTATGAGTTATTTTTGGAATTTTCCACTTAATATTTTTGTAACATGGTTGTATTGTGGGTATTGGAAACCTTAGAAAGGGATACTACAGATAAGGGTGGGGGATTGCTGTACTTGAATGACTAAGAAATTATTACCTTTAGCTATTATCAATTATTCATTGAACCTCTGTTATGTAACTAACACTTGAAAACTTTCACCTTGAAAACTTTTTGGGCTAAGTGGTATTAATGTCTCTAAAAGATATCAAGTATGTCCATTTTTTGGAAATATTTACTTTGAGATTATTTATATTTTATAATATAATATACCAGGTTAGGCTAATAACATTGCCTATTTAAAAATTTTTGAAAGATTCAGAATTTCAGTTGAGTTACACTACATTTTTACAATGTAACATTATTTAGATCTTGTTTTCTTTGTAGGTGGTTCAGTTCAATCGTTTGCCTTTGGTGGTGAGTTTCATAGCCAGCAGCAATGCCAATACAGGTGTGTTTTTGTTACCTTAAATATAGCTTTTTTTAAAAAAAAAAAAATATTTTTGTACTTGCAGATGAATAGCATGGCTTTATTTTGTTTATATTTATATGATGCTAAGGATTGAACCCAGTGCCTCATACATGCTAGCAAGTGCTCTGCCACTGAGCTACAGCCCCAGCCCCTTAAATATAGCTTTTAATTGTTTATATTACTGTATCTGTGCAGTATAATAGAATTAATAAATTTCAATTCTGAAAACTGCCTAGCTCTGACATTTACTTCCCTTGACCTTGGGAAATAATTTCTCTGAATCTTGGTTTCCATATCTGTATAATAGAGCTGATATTTGCTTTCTATATCTTATGAGCTTATTTTCTTGTTCAAAAAGCAAATAAAGTTTTTGAGATAGGAAGGAAGTTAAATGTTATCCTGAGTGCTACATCTTGTTCCTATTAAAATAGTTTAAGCAAACAGGGTGGAGAAGATAACCAAACAAAACCCACAAAATAATCAAAGATGATTTACCTCCATATAGACCAATCAATTAAATTAGAATTTTTTAAATTGCTAATGATGATGGGAAAGATGATTGAGAATTTAAAGAGCTTTAATAGAATGAAGACATTCCCATTCTTAAGTGCTGAAGAATTTGAGAACAAATACTAAGAAGCTGTACTTTCTATAGAGAATAGTAAAATTCTGTGATATCCGATACCCTTCACTGGGTGTATATGTGTAAAATAATGGTATTGTTTAGTTGAGTTGATATATTTCACACCTATTTGGGTAAAGTGAGATTTTTTTTTTTAAGTCACAAGTTATCCCATACTAAATAATCGAGTTATTATACATTGTATAATGTACAGACAGTACTTAGAACCTAAATTAAGGGAATGCTAGGTATGCTAATTTCTAGGTGAATTTTTCTCTGAGATTTATCATTGAATATGTAAATATGTTTTATACTCTACCATTTGTCTTTATTGTTTCATTTGAAATACCCATTTATGTCTTAGCTTTATTGAATTTATTCAGTTTTGTTGTCCTTTGATCAATATTGAAGTAGCCCATTTACCTCTTTTGATGTAATGTTAACATATGCTCAGGAAAAAAATATTTCTTATTTAGTAAAAATAATGTGTATTATCATCAATCAATGCATATTTTGAAACAGATAAATTAAGATTTTCCTTTCAAAACTCTTAACAAATTACAGTGCATATAATTCATCTGTATCTACTAATAGAAACAAATATTTTTTTATCCATCTACTTTTTAATAGTAGATTAAAATGGAACTTAGGATTTGGGGTTACTTTATTCATAATTAGAATAATTGTTTTATTTCTGAGAAAATGTGCCTGATTTATTTTTTAGCAACTAAATTTTGGAAAAGGGGGAATTTAAGTTAATGACTTTCAGGAACATTTTTCTGACATTTTCTAATTCTTCAAATCCCTTTGTTTTAGGACTAATTGTCAGCCTAGAAAAGGAACTTGCTCCATTATTTGAAGAATTGATAAAAGTTGTGGAAGTTTCTTAATGGAAAAATGTTTTCTGATGTGTATATGGTCTTTATTGTAACAATATCAATCCAGCAATCTTTAGAACACAATAATACTTTTATCTATGTACTCGAAAAGGCCCCTTTTCCCCAACCTTATACTAAAGAAAGAGCCTATAATGTATAGACAGATCAATTGTTATATTTACTTGCATAAGGTCTTTTCTTGTTTAGTGAGATCTGGGGATACCACAGAAATGGTTCAGTCTATCACAGCTCCCATGGAGTTTGTCCAGTCACTAGATATAAATGAGATTCTATTCAGTGGATCAGAATCAAAATGGTACATTGATCCACTTGAGCCATTATGTGCTCTCTATTGTACAATACTCCCAGGCCTGCAGGAATGCAGCAGACCCTTTTTATTGTGAATAATAATGACATATTTTTCTTTATATTGTTTTATTTCTTTACATTGATGTGAGGAAGACAAAGTAGCTTAGTAAAAGTAATAAAATCAGTACAATCACTAACGTTCATTTGGATATATTATTTTGTAGTATAGATGAAGATTACTAATTTCATTCTTCTCAGAGGGTGCTGCTCTTTAATGAAAAGAAAAATTATAGCTTATGGTGTTTTTTTCCTACTTTGCTTTCTATAACCAATCAGTGTTTTAATGTTTGTGTATCTTATAAGATTCAAATGTGATTTGTTATTGAATTCTGTTTCCAGTATCAGTATGTATATAAACATGATAGTATAGTCTTTTTTCATACATGAGTTTAAATAAAATAGTATTTTTAAAAATATAGTTTGAGCACCATATAGATATTTGTTTTTTTCAGACTTTTCCCCAAAGTGTAAATAACATAATTAATTCACTCATTCAACTACACAAATAAGTTTTGAACGTTTTTTTCAGGTATTGATCTTAAGATTGTTTTACCAAGTGTAAACTGTCAATTAGAAAACAAACCTCATCTGTGAGCCTAATATCTCCTTGAAATAAGTATCACAGTTCTAGTATATGACCTTTTTAGGTTCAGAAGGAATGCAGTACATCTTTCAGGTTGTTAATTTCCTTCTAGGTTCTTTGACAGTTTGTCACTAGTGTAATTCAGTACATATACTTTGAGCACCTCCTATGTGCCAGTCCTTAGCGCTTCCACACTGCACAGTTCTAAGAAGCATTATTCATACCATATTTCTCTACCCTGGAGGTTGACTTTCATAATGGAATGTTTTTGAATGCAGTCCCTAAAATTATGTAGTGAAGCATTCAGGCAAGCAGTGTGCTGCTTTTCCTTCCTCTTCCTTTCCAACACAAATGAGATTAACTTGTGATATCCTCCTTTAAAGAAATTATTGTTTGGTAAAGGAAACAGGTATAGAATATGTTGTAATAAAGCCGTATAGATGGTATTGTAGAATCACAAAACAGGAATACTTAAAATGGACTAGAGGGCTAGGGATGTAGCTCAGTGGTAGAGTTCTTGCCTAGCATGTTCAAGGCCCTGAGTTCAGTCTCTAGCACTTCAAAAATAAAATGGACAAAAACTATGCTTTACAAAAAAAGTAATAGCAACCAGATAGGCTTTTTGTTTGTTTATTTTGGGGGAGTACTAGGGATTGAACTTGGGGGCACTCAACCACTAAGCCACATCCTCAGCCCTGTTTTGTATTTTATTTAGAGACAGGGTCTCACTGAGTTGCTTAGTGAGACCTCGGTTGCCATTACTGAGGCTGGCTTTGAACTTGCAATCATCCTGCCTCAGCCTCCCAAGCCACTGATATTACAGACATGCGCCAACAGCCAGATAGTGTTTTCTCTGTAGGAAACTATAAGTAGTTTAATTGTTACTACCTAATTAAACATTAGAAAAGCACATTAAAATATAGAATTTCCATTATCTAAATCATTATCTAATAATGTCTTGATGATGAAATGGTATATGAAGCAGTGTTTTAGAAATGAGGTGGCCCAATTTTAATTTGAGGGTAATAAATTTAAAACTCCAGGAAAACTAATAAATGTAGTAAATCTTTTCATGTTACCACTGCTTCTATTCTATTTGAGAGGGTATAATTAATAAGTTAGTCTACAGTTTGGTGAAAATCCCCGAGTTTTTTGAAAAAGTAACATGAAACTAGGTTATTTTGTTAAGAGAAGGAAATAAAAGGAATAAAAATAGAAAAGGAAGAAGTCAAATTCTCACTGTTTGCTGATGATATGATCCTACACTTAGAAGATCCAAAAAACTCCACCAAAAGACTACTAAATTCAGCAAAGTAATAGATTATAAAATTAACACATAAATCAGTAACCTTCCTATATCCAAAAATAAATCTGCTAAGGAAGAAATCAGGGAACCAATCCCATTCACAATGTGGCCCCCCCCCAAAAAAAAAAAATCCTAGGAATAATCTAATGAAGGCAGTGAAACACCTCTCCATTGAAAACTATAGAATATTGAAGAAAGAAAGACCTCCCTAGTTCATGAATAGGAAAAATTAATACTGTTAAAATGGCCACAGTACCAAAAGCAATATACAGATTCACTGCAGTCCCCATCAAAATACCAGTGACATTCTTCACAGAACTAGAAAAAAATTGGTCCTTGAATTTATTTGGAAGAATAAGACCCAGAATAGCCAAGCAATTCTTAAGTCAAAGAGCAATGCTGGAACCATCACAATACCTAACTTCAAATTAGTAAAGATCTATAGTAACAAAAACTTCAAAGTACTTGTATAAAACAAATGGTAGACCAATGATACAGAGTAGAAGACACAAAGGCACTATAGTCATCTGATCTTTGACAAAGTTGCCAAAAACACTGGAGAAGTGACAGCCATTTTAACAAATGCTGCTGGGAAAACTGGGTGGCCATATATAGAAGAATGAGACTAGACCCTTATCTCATAGCCTGCACAAAAATCAACTCAAAGGTACAGGAATTAAACCAGAAACTATGCAATTGCTAGGAGAAAGCATAATGTCAACACTTCAACATAGGAGCATAGGCACCAACTTTTCTCTAATGGGACCCCAAAAGCTCAGGAAATAGTATGGCATCAAATTAAAAAGCTTCTGCACAGAAGAAATAAGAATGTGAAGAGAGGATTTACAGAATTGGAAAAGATCTTGGCTAGCTACTCTTCTGACAGAGGATTAATATCTAGAATACATAAAGAACTCGACACCAAAAAAATCCCCAATTAATAAATGGGCAAATGAATTAAACAGACGCTTCTCAAAAGAAAAAATATAGATGGCAAATACATGGAAAAATGTTCAACATCATTAGCAATTAGGGAAATGCAAATCAAATTTACACTGAGATTTCATCTCATTTCAGTCAGTATTGCGGTCATCAAGAATACAAACAATAATAAATGCTGGGGAGAATATAGAGAAAAAGGAACATTTTTACACTGTTAGGATTGTAAATTAGTACAACCACTATGGAAATCAGTATGGAGGTTCTTCAAAACACTAGGCATGGAACCACCATATAAACCAGCTATACCTCTTCTTAGTATCAATCCTAAAGAATTTTCCAGGTGTGGTGGTGCATGCCTGTAATACCAGCAGCACTGGAGGCTGAGACAGGAAAATCAGGAGTTTAAATCCAGCCTCAGCAACGTTGAAGCACTAAGCAACTCAGTGAAAACCTGTCTCTAAATAAAACACAAAATATGGCTGGGGATGTGGCTCAGTGGTTCAGTGCCCCTGAGTTCAAAACCCCAGGAACCTCCCCACCGCCCCCCCAAAATCATCATATTATAGTGATACGTGCATACCCATGTTTATAGCAGCACTGTTCACAATAACCAAACTATGGAACCAGCCTAGATATCCACCAACAGATGAATGGATAAAGAAAATGTGCTTTATATACACAGTGGAGTTTTATTCAGCCATAAGGAAAAAATGAAATTATGTCATTTGCAGGAAAATGGAGGGAACTTGAGAACATTATGTTAAGCAAAATAAGCCAAACTCAGAAGGTCAGGTGTAATATGGTTTCCCTCATATGTGGAAGCTAGAGATGAAAAAGGAAAGGAAAATGTAGAGGTGATCACATGAAAACCAAAGGGCTATCAGAATAGAGGAATGGAACCAAGGGGAGAGAATGGGGATGTGCTAGGGAGGGCTGTTGGCCAAAGTATACTGTGCACATGTACTAATATGTAAAAACAAATCCCGTCATTATGTACAATGATAATGCACAAATAAGTGGAGGAGAAAAAAGCTAGATTATTTTTAGAAGGCAGTATGAAACTAGTTGCATGGTATAAAACTAGGTAGATCAATGGAATGAACTAATCCCCAAACAATTTTCCTAAAATTTTGTAAAGGACTGAAAACATTATAAAGATGGCATCATAAATTAATGGGAAGGAATTATTCATTAAGTGTGACAGATTTTTTTGTGTCTTGCTAGTAGAAGTAACACAATCTTTGGTCCAGCTATTCTATTTCCAGCAATTTGTCCTACCAATGCATATAGAGGTGTGAGATTACATATTTATAAGCCTAGACTTTGCAACTTGATACTGTCAAAGGTTGGAAGCTACCTAAATATCTACCCTTGATAGGATAATGGCAAATTCTGGTTTTTTGAACAACACCAATTTATATGTACTTTTGTTTCTGGCATAATTGTTTATGGTGCTCTTTTCACTCTCAAATCTCCCACTGTAGATAGAGGTTTGGTGAAATAAATTGCTACATTTTCCCAATGGAGAAAGAAATAAGGAAGTGCTTCAGGTATTGAAATGAAATGATCTCCAAGGCATAATGTTCATTGAAAAAAGCATGGTTTGAAACTGACATGATAAAATGTGTATGAAGAAAAATATATGTGTATATTCATAAGTTGTTTATGGTAGATGATTTGTATATTTAGATAATCTCCAAAGAGGTGCATGAAAGAAAGAATTAGTGGAAGATTACCTGGTTATCTGTTCAGGAGTGAGCCTTTTCACTGTAAACTTCATTGTACTTTTTGAATTTTTAACTATTCAAAAATAATAAAAATAAATTAATAAAAATATTTCGGCAAGAAACAAAATTATGAGATAATTTGGGAAGAAAAATGTATTAGGGTCCTTTAAAGAAGTGGAACCAGTTAGAATATATATTTATCCTGTTTATTTCAAGGAATGGTTTATATATTTGTGAGGACTGGCAAGTCCAATTGTCTAACACGTTGGAAGGCTGAAAATTTTAGGCAAGACCTGCTACTGTGGTTTTGAAGTACAATTTTTTTCTCCTGGAAACCTCAGTTTTGCTCTTATGGCCATTTAACTGATTGGAGGAGTCCTCCCCACATTATGGAGAATAATCTCTTTGACTTAAATTCAAGAGATTGTAGTTAGTAAGCACATCTTACTAACCTTCATAATCACAAAATACCTTCATAATCACATTTAGATTCATGTTTGATTGAATAATAACAGTTTATCCTTGCTGTTATAGTTTGGATGTGAATTGTCCCCCAAAAGCTAAAGTTGGAGACAGTGCAAGAAGGTTTAGGGGAGAAATGACTGGATTATGAGAGCCTAAATCCAATCAATGAATTAGTCCCCTGATGGGAATTAACTGAGTGGTAACTGAAGGCTGGTAGGGTGTGGCTGGAGGATGTGAGTCCCTGGGGGCATGGTCTCAGGGTATAAATTTTGTATCTGGTGACTGGAGTGTCTCTCTGTTCTCTGACCATCGCGCGAGCTGCTTCCCTATGCATCTTGATGTTAAGCCGCACCTTGAGCCCTGAGGAATGGAGCTGGATGTCTATGGACTGAGACCTCTGAAACCATGAGCCCTCAAATAAATTTTTCCTCCATTACAATTGTGCTGGTGGAGTCTTTTATTCACAGCGGCAAAAAAGTTGACTAAAGCACTTGCCAAGTTGGCACATCAAACAACCTTCAGAGTCCACTCCTAGTTATCTTGGCATCTGTATGCATCTCAAACCATATTTTAACTTCAAAATAAAAATAATAACTAAATCATATTTCTAACCTGATACAACTATTCTACATACAACCAAGAATATTTCCATTAGAGGATTCCTAGAATATGCAACCATTCCCCAAAGGAAGATGTGAGGTTCATGGGTGATGCTCACTTTTCTCCTTGCTATTCTGTGTTGTAAGGTCAACTGCTATTAGTACATTTTATGTAAGATTATAAAAAAATATGAGCAGGGGGTGCATGCCTGTAATCCCAGCACCTTGGGAGGCAGGAGGATCTTGAGTTCAAAGCCAGCCTCAGCAGATTAGCCAGGCACTTGGCAACTCAGTGAGACTTTGTCTTGAAATAAAATGTATTTAAAAAGGGTTGGGGAGAGAACTGGGGATGTGGCTCAGTGGTTAAGCAATACCTGGTACCAGGAAAAAAAAAAAAAGGTTATAATAAGAGGATATGGGAGAGAAGAAAAAAAAGATAGTCAACCTATATGTATGTGTATAATATGTTACACAAACAGCAAAAAAAAAAAAAAAAAAAAAACAAATATGTAATCACAGTCCTAGTTCTGCCAACTGGACATGGTTTTGGCTGGTGATTGTAGCTACCTTTCATGACCTACTCCATATTCCCTTTGTTCTCAATAAGCATGTTGGCTGTTGTTGCCTCTGCCTGGTGGGCTAATCCAAATCTTTACTCCTAAATAATCTGAGCCATTAGATGTCCTGCCTGAATTTGGTTTTGTAAGTTTTCATTATTTTAATCATAGGGGTTGATGGTACTAAGGTTCCCTTGGCAGAGCTTCTGTATTCCAGACTTACTTTTTTTTTTTTTTAACTTCCTTTGTGCAGTAACAGCCAAATTTCCCCTAATACTAAGGACACTGACCCCTGCCATTACAGTAATTGCTTTCTTTATCTGTTGATTCAGAAAGAAGGAGCCTAAATTGTTAGAGTGGCAGCCCGTCCAGTTTAATAGAATCATTATTGTGTCTAGTGGAGGCATTCCTCTTCAAAGTCTTCTAGATCTGCAGAGTATAAGAACATGGGGACAGAAAGCAAAAAATTGTGTTAGTGGACACTAGGGATAATATTGAGAGGTGCTGCTTTCATTCCCACCCCTTGATTCCATAACTCTGCATCTTGGCTATGGAAAAAATATTATTTACATGTAATTTAGACATATTTAGAATCAAGGCCATTCCACCGTGCTGTCAAGCCAGCTGCTTCAGGATGGTAAGACCATTGAATTCCATAAGCAAGATGAGAAATATGTTGTCTTCTAAATCCAAAAAATCCATTAGTATCGTGCCACATCTTTGGTTGTGGAGCAGTTGAATGTAAATTATTCTTGCTATTAAAAGAGAAACCCTGCTGGGCACTGTGGCTTGTTGTGTAAGCCCAGCTACTCAGGAGTCTGAGGCAGGAGGAGTGTAAGTTCAAGGCCAGGTTGGGCAACTCAGCATGACCCTGTTCCAAATTAAAAATTTTTAAAGTGATTAGGAATGGTAGCTCAGTTGTATATTGCTTGCCTGGCATGTGAAGCCCTGGGTTCAATTCCCAGTACAAGGAAACAAAAAATCTTGACAGGCTCTATGCCATTGTACTCTCAGAAATTTCACTTAGTTGGAAAGCACCTGAATTCTTGTTGGATTTATTTCCCATGGTCTGAGACAAAAATATCTTTCCAAAGTGCTTATGGTTTTCGCTACTTCTTGTTTAGTTGGCATAATGTCATCAATGTAATGGACCAGTGTAATGTCTAGTAGGAGGAAATGTGATCAAGGTCCTTGTGAACTAAATTGTAACATTTGGCTGCAGAACAGTGAAGATGTGTCAGTCTTACCAGCTGAAAGCTAACTCTTTCTAGTATTTACTAACAGATATTGAGGGAAAAAAATTATTTTTGTGAGATCAATAGCCGCATACTAGGCCAACGGGTGTGTTAACTTGCTCAAGCAGTGAAATCATGTCTGTAACAGCAGCTGCAATTAGAGTCACCACTGGGGTAAGTTTATGTGTTTTATGCATTGGACAAATTGATGGGCTGAATGGGGTTGTGGAAGGAATCACCACCTCTACCCCATCTTTGATGGTGGCACTAATTTTTAAAGTCCCTCCAGGAATGTGGTATTACTTTTGTTTATTATTTTCTCAGGCAGAGGTAGTTCTAATGTTTTCCAATTGGCCTTTCTTGCTATAATAGCCCTCATTTCACAAGTCAAGGAATCAATGGGGGACCTTACCAGTTGTTGAGTATGTCTATGACAAGCATGTATCTGGACTAAGAAAATAACCACAAGATAAGTTTACGGACCCCCTTATGCCCACTTCTCTGTCTCCATTCTTGTTTTTTCACCCCTGTGGAAAATCCAGTTCCTCTCAAATGCATTTCAGATATTTCCAGGGGTACCCATACAACCCTTCTCATGTACTCTTTTTTTTTTGAAAATATATTAATTTAGACATTTAGGAATTGAACCCAGGGCTGATTTGCCATTGAGCCACATCTTCAGCCCTTTTTATATTTTTGCGACAGGGTCTCACTTAGTTGCTTGGGGCCTTGCTAAGTTGCTGAGGCTATCTTTGAACTTGTGATCCTCCTGCCTCAGCCTCAAGAGCTGCTGGGATTACAGGCCTTTGCTACCACACCTGGCTACACATGTACTCTTAAAACACGTGGCATCTGCCAATTTACTTTGCTTTGTTCCCACCCTTTGGGATAAGCTATGCCCCTCAACCCTGGTCATTGCTGCTACTTCTGCCTGAGGGTGTGAGTACCCTCAGAGGCTGCTGGATCCTACAACGAAGGCCAAAGATGTTGTCGCACTCTAAATATGATAGAACTTCCATCTCAACATCTCTCCCCTGGTGACTTGAGTCAAACACCTCCTTTAGGTTTGCAGAGGAAGGCCCAAGTAACAGGCAAGGATGTGTTTAGAATCACCATCCCCCTATAATGATACCCATATTCCATTAACCAAACATTTGCACCCCAGGCCTCTTTACCTTTAGGTGGATTCTTTTCTCAAGAAGACTCATTTTCTTTCACCTGCTAGTTACTTAGACCTGTGCTACTCAAAATGTGCTCAACAGATGGGGCATTCTGCACACTATTTACAAGATAAGTACAGAAATTGGGAGTGAGTGCTTTAAAAACTTAACCAATTTGACATAGTAAATTTATGTCTCTTGAATCTGATAACAAAATTTGGGTTTGTGATATTTATGCTTTTTATTTCACTTTTCTAGTCATTTTTAATTGAATTTTACAAAATCTCTATGATAGATTCCAAATTTTAAAAAATAAAAATCTGGTCCTCCCCTACAGATGGTTTTGAAATCACGGCCAGGCAGCCAAATCTGTAGTGAGCAGAGCATTGGCCCACACATGACACTCTGTAGGCACTATAGCACCCTTGATTGGGAAGAGTTTGGTAAAAACATGGGTCTACTCTGCAACCAATCAGAGGTGGAGGGGAAGAGAAGTAGGACTGATGTTCACTAGAATAATTCTTTTGCTGTCTGCCTGAAGTGGGACACAAGCCTAATTCCATGACCTGCACACCCAACTCATTCTCTTGCATGCCACAGGGTGGAGGAAGATGATCCTGCTCCACTGAGTGTCCTGATAGCCAGTGATTCTGGAATGGGGCTGCTTTCCCTCAGAAACAGTACTGGACTTTCCATCCAAGGGGGTGACTCTACTGCTCCAGAGGGAACTTTGCTCTTGTGTATCAAGATCTCCCAGAGGGAATTCTGAGAGTAACTGCTAATGCTTTGACAGTGTCCTGGGGCACTTCATTTTAGATAAGCACATACCATTAGCAGATGGGGCCTCATATGGGCACCTCACTCACTGTTCTCCATATCCCCCTGCTCTGATCTGCCATTGGCACAAACATCTTCCCCGGTTTTAGATTTGGAGAAATAGCTGAGGACCCCTCACCCGGCTCCTCTCAGGAGTTGGAAGTGCAGCCTCTTTAGGAAGTTAAAATTTCACTTCAGACCTCTTATTCTACTCTGCAACAGCGGTATAATACATTATTATATATTTCAAGTAGACAGTGTTACTCCCATAACAGGCAACAGAAGTTGTTCTTTAATAAGGCCCAGAGCGCATATAGGTTAACCCCATACAGCTTATTCTAGGGAAGGGATTGTTATAACACTTTGAGAAATCTCTTCCAGATCATTTGGAGAAATATCAGATAAAGATAACCCATTTAGGAGACTGCAGAGAAGAAGCTTACCTGGTCCTAAGTGCTTAGTGGATATATGCATTAACTCCCCATGTCAGAACCTACCACAAATGGTTTTGTTCCTATTGAAGCTTGCTTTCCATCAAATAGCTTTGTGTACCTCTCTTACAGTATTTATATTATTTACCTCTATGCACTGTCACTACATATCTGCTTATTGTCCTGTACATAATTTAACTAAGAATTCCTGAAGGAATGAAACTATTTCGTTTTTTTTCTTTATGTTATTAGTGATTAAACCCAGAGATGCTTAATCCATAAGCCACATTCTCAGCCCTTTTTATTTTTTTATAATTATGAGACAGGATCTCACTAAGTTGCTGAAGCCCTCGCTAAGTTATTGAGGCTGGCTTTGAACTTGTGATCCTTCTGTGTCAGCCTTTTGAGTTGCTGGTATTATAGGCATACAGCATCACACCCAGCAGGACTGAAACTACTTCTTCAACTTCCAGTCTTTTGTGGCTCATAGTTTAACTTCAGTATAATTGCTTTGTGATATTCATCAATTGTATTTCTTTTAAATTTCAAAGACTGAAAATGTGCTACTACATGAACAGCAAAATTGTGCTTTTTATTTATTAAACAGAAACAAAGAATATAAATAAACATGGTATGTTTTACAAAAAGCAAAATCAATATTACCTACACAAAGCAACACCTTTGTTTTTAAGAAAACCATACATGAAATCATACAGGAGATGTATAGTATACATCTATAGATGTATATGAGAGTTATTTGATATTACTTTGCAAACTTGACATAATACATTTTAACTTGACATCTATTTTATCCCATATAATACAAACATATGAAATACATTAAAAACCTTGTTGAAACATACAATATGTACTGTAATTTCCAAGTCTTAAATGCTTAAATAATAGAGGGAACTTGGTTAACAAGGTATCCCTTGGGACTGCAAGAGCAGTGTTATATCATACCTTTGCACCATAAACTTCTGCCTCAAAAAGCAGGATCGATAAAGATATTAGAAAGAGTTAGAATCTGCTTATGAACTCTAGACACCAGCATTTCATTCTCACTTCAGTCTTCTTACTCTTCTTTGCAACAGCTGTGTAACACATTATTATATATTTCATGTAGATTTAGTGTTACTCCCTCAACTGGCAATAGAAGTTGCTCTTTAGTAAGGCCCAGGGGGCTTAGAAGTTAACCCTATATAGCTCATTATAGGAAAGGGACTGTTATAACACACTTTGAGAAATCTCTTCCAGATCATTTGGAGAAATGTCAGATAAAGATAACCCACTGCTTACATGTCCTCTATTGTTATTATAAATAAAATAATAATTATTATGAACTACAAGTTATCTACCACTTTGTTACCCTTCCTCAATTTATGTGTTTTCACGCTTCAAAACATTTCCCCCAAAATAGTCAAGTGATGTTTTTAAATTGTATCTTCATGTACCTTTATTGTCCCACATAATTGCCCATAGGACATTTAGTTCTCATAGTTTTATCATTAGAAGTGAAAGACACACTAGATTTCTAAGGCTTTTAGAAGAGAAAAATAAAAACAATAAGCAGGTTCCATTTTAGTTTTGGAAACAGTTTTTGACTTTTGTATAAAGAACAAAAAAGCAAAAAACAACCTCTCCTTCAAAAAATCCTTGATGTCTGCTATCTCCATATACTTTATAAAGAAGCTGTCTAAGCTTTCCAAACATAGGACTGTTTACTTCCTGCATAATAGCACAACTTCAAGGTCAGTGAGCTGACCTTGACCCAGAGTGGAACTCGACAACTCATGTCAGCAAGCATGGGGGCTACTTGGAGTAAAGACAAAAATCCCTTCATCTTGCATTATGTGTTCTGAGAGTGAGCAGACCTGGAGGTGGGGGTCCATTGATTTCTCTCAGAACAATTGCTTCAGTGTGCTGGACATGGCGACATCTTGGAATGGCAGCAGTTTCCCAAGAGTCTGTGAACGTGGTATATGGGTCCGGGTCAGTATCTGCTTTTGATTTGCTTTTGAAGAAAAATCCTTGGTCAGCTTTCATCTGAATCCTGCTATGTATCACAATACCAGGGAGCATTCCACCTTGCTCAGGGCCAAGGCCACTCTTTGGTGAGAAAGATCTATTTAAAGATGAATGACTGAGATCGGATTGTGCTTTCCTCTCGATTCAGCTGTTTTCTGATTTGTGACTGAAATAAAACACATGTGTATCTATTATAAAGTGATATCAAGAATAATCTCTAAAATATTAAATAAGACATGCTGATTACTAAAGAAGCCTCGCAACTATAAATTGTCACGCCCCACTCCCTGCGTTAATCTGGTTTTCTGTATTTTTCCCAGGAGACATTTATAAAGCGGTTGCTAGAAAGTACAATTTTGGAATTAGTCTAATGCTTACAATAATCTATAAAATGCAACACTATTCAGTGAATCAAAAAGGATGATAAGAATCTAAAATTGTTGATATGGAAAGATGCTTATAATATATTGCTAAGTGGAATGAGTAAATAATACCAGAGAAAGGTTAAATTTTGTTTTTAAATATTTGCACAGGGAGAAATCTGAAAGTGTGCATTTGATATATTTTTACTTTGTTTATAATGATTATGTGTCACTTGGATAGGAAAGGGAAGAGATTAATTCATATCTGAACAAAGGTTTCATAAGGCAAAGTATTTCCTCACTGAATATCAAATACATCAGAACAATCTCAAAATAAGTGGCATATTAGTTTAGATTTCAAACTGAAAAAATTACCAAGAGCAGAAATCCCAGTATCTAGAAAGGCCTATCCAACAAGATTCTCAGATATGAGGAAACACCAATCAGATGATTTTGGGGGGGGGGGGCGGTACCCAGAGATTGAACTCAGGGACACTCAACCACGGAGCCACATCCCCAGCCCTATTTTTTGTATTTTATTTAGAGACAGGGTCTCACTGAGTTGCTTAGCACCTCACCATTGCTGAGGCTGGCTTTGAACTCATGATCCTCCTGCCTCAGCCTACCAAGCCTTACAGGTGTGTGCCACAGTACCAGGCCTATCAAATAATTTCACACACATAAATAATAATTAGGAAACAAGTGTTTCATTTTTTAAAACATCAAAGATTTTAATTGGTATGCTGTAGGTTGGTATGTTTAAGTGTGTCCCTAAAAGATCTATATGAAAAGGCTTGGTCCCCAGGGTGGCAATATTAAGAGGTGATGGAATCTTTAAGAGGTGGGGCTTAGTGGGAGGCTTGTGGGTCAGGAGTGCGCTGCCCTTGGAAGGAAATACTGGTTGCCTGGAGTGAATTTTCACAAAAGCAAGTTGATATAAATGTCTGAGCCTGGCTGACCTTTGTCACTCTCTGGCTTCCTTTTTGGCAATCTGATTTTTCTTTTTCTTCATAAGTAATTGCCTAAAGTATTTTGCTATAACAAAAAAAAAAATGGATTCCTACATAGTATTTATAGGAAAATTTCTCACCATTTAGAAGACTTTTTAGCTAGAGAAATAAGTCAGCTTTCCTCTATGAGCATTCTAGTCCCAGATGCCCTCCTCCTGACAAACCTGGACTAATCTGCACACCTTAAAGGCAAAGTGACAGATGCTGGGGCACTAGGGAAGGCTCTAGGGCTGAGATTCAAATAAGCTCTTTCTTTTTACAATCATGTCTCCATCTTTTTTTCTGTCCCCCAGAGAAGAAACAGACTATTCCATAAGCCTGCAAATGACATCCCTTAGATTCTTGGGAATAGTCTGACTCAACAGAAATACGTTTGAAATCCTCAACATCATTTCTCGGGACTGAACACTTAAACACTTTTTATAACTCACCAATTTCCATCGTAATATTTTGATCCATTCATCCGCTTCTACTCCTGTCTTTGCACAGAGATAAAATGTCCTGAATGGAAATACTAAGCTGATAAGACAAAATAAAGAATGTTAGCTACTCCAGGTGGTAGGTTGAACATGTATTAGTGGAACACTAATTAGAATATTCCAAGAGAAAAAAGAATCGATAAAGGACCTGAGTAAGAAGTAACTTGAAGAACTAGTATAGACAGCGCTATAGCTGCCAACAAACTGCAGAAACATGTAGGAAGTTGTAGATCCCTATTATCATTACAGGCAAGGTTTATATTCTCTAATGAGACTTCAAAAAAGGAAAAAACTATGTCCAGGCTGCCCCAGTTCCTTCACTATACATATCTTGAACTGAACACACAGTACAGGCTTATATATAACACTTATGTGTCAACTGGGTTCTTAGATGATTCAGAACCTGTGATATGATTCAAAGAATACGCAGGACAGATGAGAGTTTGTGGAAAGAACTCATTTGTGGTATCTAGCTTTAATGAGGAAAACCCCGTCTTCAGTGGATGTAGGCAGTTATTTAGGAGAGGAAAAGAGACAATATAGCTCCTCAACTAGCCCATTTCTGACCCTGAGTTAACGTCTACTGGAAGGAAGATAAAATTTCCTACTGACACAGAGGACTATTTCTAAATATGTAGTAATTCATCATTTGATTATCTTTGATTATACAGTCAAAATCACTGGCATGATAAGGGCTAGCCCTAACTTATATCTTGCCCATCCTTCCTGGACATTCAGTCTAGATGAAAAATACTAAGATCGTTTGTGAAAAAAAGGCTTGAACTAAAATTCAGAAGGTCTCTATTATTCTATAGCCCAACTAACATATTTTGTTGACACCAATAATTAATGCTGAGTAGTAAGAGTCTGTGTGTAGAAGGCAAAACCTTATGTGAGATTCAGTTGAGGAGTGAGTAGACAATGCAGGGGGAGGGGTGATACTGGTATTGTACACACTCTGTGAAACTGATTTCTAGAATTGTCATTGATACTCTTTGTGGGAGACCCTTAGGTACCCATTAATACAGATAATTTTCTTCTTGCTAACAGAACCCCAGGCAATGAATCCTAATTGGTCAATTATGATTATGCTCTCACTTTTCTAGCCTTCCCTGATGCTAGGGATGATGATGATGATGGCCCCATTGTGGCCAGTGAATTATAAGGGGAAGTCTATAGGGAACTTTCTGGAGAAAGATTGGCTTTCCTGGTACAAAGGGACAGATGTAGCCTTACATCATTCCTACATCTTTCTTCAGATCTATGAAAACAAGTGGCCTAAATTTGGAGTAGCCACTTGGCTCTGAAGTAGCCATCATGAGGAAAGACCAAGAAAACTGCAAAGACACTGGACTTGGCCTTGCTGTGGAAGCTGCCTGCTTCTCCATTTCCTGTTACGTGAGAAAAATAAAACTGCTAGCTCATATGGCACCTTTATGCAATTTTTTAAAAAGATGTCTATTGCTGGTTGATATTATAGAATTACCATGAGTTTTGTCAGGTGTGATAATGACATATGGTTCTGCAGATAACATGTTTATTCTCAGAAGATACATACTTAAGCTTTTAGCCATGATGTTTACAATTGGTTCAGGAAAAAAAAAAGTGATAAATATAACAAAACATTGATGAATCTAGGTAAAGAGTATACATGTCTTCCAACTTAAGTATACACAAACAATTTGAAGATATAAATTGGTAAAAATTAAGACACTCCTTTCTCAAGATACTTTATTTCTTCCAGTTAGAAAAAGTTCATAATATGCTAATATTTGAACAAAATACTTTTGTGCAATTGCCATAAATTGTAATAATAATATAAGTTGCCCATCATTGGAGTCAACAAAATTATAATTAAAATTTTGGAGGAAAACCTGAAAGAAAGAAAGCTAAGTCGTGAATAGCCAGGTATGCCTATAATACAGGGAGGGTGAGGCTGAATCAGGAAGAATGCAAGTTTGAGGCTAGTTTGGGTAATTTAGCAAAAATTCTATCTCAAAATTTTAAAAAGGGTTGAAGGTATAGATCACTGGTGGAGTGCTTGCCTAGTTAATGCATGTTATGGTCCTGGATTTAATCCCCAGTACAAACAAACAAAAAGATGTGAATGTTCACAATGCAGAATTTATATCATATATGTTATAGCACACAGCCAAACCCAGGCCACTTGCCAATTTGTGTGTGTGTGTGTGTGGGGGGGTGTCAAGGATTGAACTCAGGGGTATTTGACCTCTGAGCCACATCCCCAGTCCTATTTTGTATTTTACTTAAAGACAGGGTCTCACTGAATTGCTTAGCATTTTGCTTTTGCTGAGGCTGGCTTTGAACTCCTGTCTCAGCCTTCAGAGCTGCTGGGATAACAGGCGCCTGGCTCTGCCAATTTGTTTAGACCTCTTTACGTGAGGTAATATTTTACACACAGCTGAAAAAAGGCCTAACATGTATGCACTGTGTGATGTTGAATCCACATCCCTCAGTTCCACACGTAAGGAGACATTAAGTCATACAGCTTTTTATTCCTGAGCTAAAATAAGTGTCTGAAAAGAAGACTTTTAAAAACATTTCATTTATAAAAAGAAAAGAAAAGAAAGAAAAACCAACTTACCAAAAACAGTTTACCCTTTCCTGTGAATAATCAAATTGAACAGCTGAACATTCCCTTAGGTCTAGGATCCGAATTGGCTCTGGAGACTTAAAAAATAAAACAGAAAGAGCAACCTACATCATCATAAAAATAATCACATCAATCCATCCATCATTTATCATCTAATCAGACTTATTAGAATAATATGTACTCCATGTTTGTATACATATATCATGTATAACTAAAAAGAACAAATTTTTAAAAAAAGAGTTCCACCAGGTACAACTGTCAGTTTTTTTTTTCTCTAAGAGGACTGATATATATATATATATATATGGAAAAGACTTTTGAAGTAAAGTTACCCACCTCTGGTTTTAGAATTAGCCTTTCATGAAGGTAAGCATTAAGAAGAAAGACATTGCCTCTATCAACTTACATTTGATAGAGATGGATTTTTACCCATGGAAGGGAGTGTTATTTTTCTCTCTTTTAAAACTTCTACTTTCTCAGAATTTTTTTATAAAGAAAGTGAGAAGAAATAAAATAATCTTAAATTGGCATAATAAAATGGGCATGGGAATGGACATATTTTAATAAACAGAGAAATCGCTGGAGAGTGATAGTTAACAAATTGTAGCAAAAGAAAAATTCTGCTACCCTACACAGAAGGAATTATGTGCCCTAGAGAACAATAGTTCAGCCAGGGCAATAGGGCAACTCTGGGATACACATCTTGTCTTTGCAAAAGAACTCTACTCATATCAGGAATCAGGAACTCATCTCCAATCATTTATTGTTTCAGGTGGACAGAAGGAGAATTTCAGGGATTTTTAGAGGCAGATGTTCCTTTTATCTAGAGAGTTGGTTTTTAAAGAAAAATATGTTTCTCACCATCTGGTCTTTGAAGTATTTCAGTTCATTTCTGTGCAAAGTGAACCATCTTGTTTTCCAGGTCTGAGGAAAAAAAAATTAAAACTTATAGGTTTTGAGTACAGGAATGCAATATCTGAACTAGATAGTTTACTTTTAGTTTTGAAGTATCTAGAAGATTAGATAAAAATAAGTCTGAAAATTATTGTGTGACTGAGAAAATATTTTCAAAATATCTAATACATAATTAAAATTGATTCCATGCATTAAGTTCATAAAGACGGCAGGGAAATTATTAGCCTATTTAAACAAAAAAAGATGTAGCCTCTCATAAATATTCAAGATGATTATAACAAACAACTAAAATTTCTATATTATTAACTTTTATAATAGCAATAGATAACATTTTTGAGCACTTTCTGTGAAATACATACTATTCTTTTTTTAATATTTATTTTTTAGTTGTAGTTGGACACAGTAACTTTATTTTATTTATTTACTTTTATGTGGTGCTGAGGATTGAACTCAACATGTACTTACATTAAATATTATATACTTTTTTGGGGGGAGGGTGCTGGGGATTAAACCCAGGGCCTTGTGCATGCAAAGCAAGCACTTGACTGAGCTATATCCCCAGCCCTAAATATTATATACTGTTTATACATATATTAAATATATTTAATTACATATGTATATATGTGTGCATATATACATATAGATGTATATGTTTGTGTGTGTGTACACAATCCTCATTTAAGAGACAATCCACATATAACAATGCCAAATATTATTTTTGTCTTACAAATAAGCCAATTAAGGTTTGGAAAACTCAAACCACATGACAATATAAACCTTGCCTAAGAATTCTATGGCAAAACTGTTGCTGCCACTGTCACCTTCTTCTATACTAAAAGAATCCTTATACATTCTGGGTGGCAATGTAACTAGTTAAAAGAAATAACAGGATTTAAGAATAAATATGCTCAAATGTGAATATCCCCAGTCTTCAGGAAGCATCCAACCTAGTAGGGACACAACCAAATGTTTAGGCTGGATTCAAGCAAACCAGTACCCCTGAAAAAAGAGGCTAAGTGTCCCTACTCTGCATATAGGAAGGAGCAGACGCAGTCCCTTCATGAAGGTCTCCGTGATGCACTAACATGAGATAGAAGACAATCAATGTTAGGGTCTGTAAACAAGTCAGGATGGCGCCTGGCATTTTGCCAGAGGGAGTGGTTTGTGAAGTAATGCCAGCAAGCCATTAAGTGTGGAGATTCCTTATTGGTTGACTGCTGTATCTAGTTTATGTTAATTAGATAAGCTGTGTGGAATGTATAAATACCCCTCCTGTCCTACAATAAACGGCTCCCACTCCTGCTGTATCAACGTACACAAGTTGTTCGTCACCCCCTGGTTATTTTGCTGCAGCCGGACTGTGGCAAATCACATAAATGGGGGACAGTTGCATACAATAGACTTATAAAGCTCTAAATTATGTTTTCTTTGGGATTTTAAAATAGTTTTATTATCGTCAGTGATGTTTGGGGCCTACCTTTAGTCCACATTTCATATAATTTTGACTTCTTTGTTAGAAAAAAGGAAAGAACAGAAGCATTCTGCCTTATCATACCACCTTTATCCTCTCTCATTCCATTAAAAGGATGACATGGCTTCTGGTGTATTCATTGTAGAAAACCAATGTAAGGCTTTCTAAAAGAATAAGCAAGTATTTTTCCAGAATTTTGACTAATCAGTCATAAAAGTGAACTCTTTCAAATAGGTAAAATTATAAGTGGGTCAAAATGAGTTGGCAATTATGCTGTTTAAAAAAGGACTGTCAAAATGAGAATTGAGTCTGTGAGACATGTTCTCCTTCTTTGTGGCTGGCATGAGCAAAAAACGCACTTCCTTACCTTGACGAGGCCCCCCTGTTTGGTGAGGTAGCCTTCTTTGGTACCCAGCTGAAAAAGAAAGAAGCACTAAGTGAAGTGCAGAACAGTCACAGCATGATGTCTGTCTCTCTATTACTGTCTTATTATGAATAAAGAACAAGTCTGCTTTTGATCCTTAAATGATGGTCTTTCATTCTTCACCAGGCACTTGAAAATCTTCCACATCCTGTCAGAGATTGTTTAGACTGGATCATTTGGTGTAATTTTATAGCAACAGACAAGTAGGGAAAGGCTCTCTGCTAACTGCAGCTAGCAATTTGCAAATAATAAACCACATTTTTTCACTTATAAAAGTCAGCGTTTGTGGAAGCGTGTTATGTGTAACCCAGCAGCTTGTACTGTTGCAGGAGAATTAGCACCTAAACACACATATGCACATCGATGGTCAACCATAGTGGGCCCTCCTTATCCACCAGTTTCACATCCTCAGATTCAACCACAAATTGAATGTATTTGGAAAAAAAAATTGTACTGAACGTACACAGAATTTTTTCTTGTCATTATTCCCTACATAATACATTCTAACAACGATTTACATAGTGTTTATGTTATATTCGATATTACTTCATCTAAGATGGTTTAAAGTCCATGGGAGGATGTGCATAAGTTATATGCAAATACTATGCCATTTTATATAATAGACTTGGGTATCTGAGGATATTTGTATCCATGGAGATCATGAAACCCTTCCCCACAGGTACAGAGAAATGACTGCATTTTTTGGAAACTGGATTAAGAAAAGTAAAAGGATTTATTTACTTTGGGGTTTCCCAGGGTGTGCATTATATTAATATGCTTTGTAAATTTTAAAGAAGGAACCTCAGAAGTAGCATTTCCAACATTTATTTTATCACATATTCTTTCCATCTCCACATTTCCCTACTTTCTCCAAAACATTTTTTTTTTTTTTATACCAGGGATCAAACCCCCAGGGGCATGTAATCATTGAGCCAAGCCTTTATTATTATTATTATTTTGAGATAAGGTCTCACTAAATTGCTCAGGCTGACTATTTTTTAATATTTATTTTTCAGTTTTCGGTGGACACAACATCTTTATTTTATTTTATTTTTTTTTAATGTGGTGCTGAGGATCGAACCCAGGGCCCCACGTATGCCAGGCGAGCGCGCTACTGCTTGAGCCACATCCCCAGCCCACTCAGGCTCACTTTAAACTTGTGATCCTCCTGCCTCAGCCTCCCAAGCCACTGGGATTACAGACATGTACATCTGTGCATGGCTGCAAACCATTTCTTAAGGCTCATATCTATGGAATAGATATTCAGGAGTGCAGATTTATTCACACCTGATTTATTCAAAAGGGATTTGAAGTGGGAATGAGTCGTTTCCTTTAACTCACATACTACTAAATCAATACCAAATGTTACCTAGAACTTATGAAATATAATGAACAATCAGGGACTGCATGAATAGATATCTGCATGAGACAAGGAACCTTAAATCAAGAAATTAATTCATAAATTCCTGATGAAACTAGATTTCTCATAGGATGTTTTGTCTAATATGATCTTATGTTAGAGTGCTCGCCTAGCACAGGTGGGACCCGGGTTCAATTCTCAGCAACATATAAAAATAAAGGCATTGTGTTGTGTCCATCTACACCTAAAAAATAAATATTAAAAAAAGAGTTTTTTTAAACAAAACAAAACAAAACAAAAACTGGGAAATGACTAGGTTGATGTCAAGGTTCTTTTTATGGGAGTTTCCAGACTATTTTTTTCCTGAGATGAATTTTGCCTACCAAATAAAAAGAGGAACAATCACCAACCACAGTACAAAGAATTAAAACAAGAAATAATATCCAGTGACTTTTAAAAGTGCTGTGGCATAAAAGTAAGGATGGACTTCCCAGGTGTTCATTTAAACAATGCTAAACAATATAGATGAATTTGATATCATATAATCAATATTATTTATTTTGATGTTAAGGGAATTGATCCAATTGAATTGAGTTTAGGTATATAGAGCAATGGCAAAAATTACCATTTGGGGTGGTTGCAGGTTACTCTCTATAGAATTAAAATAATTAAGGGTAAATTGTTATGTAAAAGACCTTAATGTAATTATTCACTGATATCAAGCTAAGGAATAGTGCTGTTCACTTATCTCACCTCCACCCAAATAATATGCTATTAGTCTAGCATTTTTCTATGGTTTTGATAAATGGAAAACTACCAATTGAAGAGCTGAGAATATTAATTTTATTCCAGGGTCTCAGATTATAAGAAATGAAATAATTATATAGAAGATTTGTCTTTTAAAAAATTTATGATCTATAAAAAAAAGATGTTTATAAGAACATCTTTCCCAAGTTGGAAACAAGCTTAATGTTTAAAAATACAGGATCAGCCTTTCTGACTACCTTCTTTAAAAAGCCATGGGTTGGGGGTGGAGCAAGCAGGCAGTAGTGTGAGTGTGTGGTGGCACATGTGCACCTTCATGGAGGGTGGTAGAGTCCAGGCAGTGTACAGGGAATATTTTTGTGAATGATGGTGGTGATGGGTCAGCAGCAGCTTGGAGGGAAGTGTTAAAGCCCAGCAAGGTGAGGAGAGCTTCTGCTCAAAGTGGTGAAGGTGGTAGATGGTGCACAGTTTTAGAGACAAGTCATGGAGTGCATGTGCAGTGAGGGCAGGGATGGCATTGGCCTGGAACTGGGTGTTAGAGCCTGAGTTGGGTGAGCAGGGTGTCCAAGTAGGGTCATGGATAAAAAGAGCATCAATTGAAGATGGCTTCCATTCAGCTGATTATCATAGAAGTAAATGTATAGAGGATAATGGGGTCAATATTCCTCACTGTGGGACAAGGTTATTACAATATGAAAAAGGAAAAAACTAGAATGAGCTTCGTGGTTCTGGATTAGGATTGAAGGTACTGTTATGAACCCATGGAAGGTGAGTGGATATATGGACAGATGAATAGATAGGTAGATATAGACCAAAAAAAGTGCGTGTGGATTCATATGTAGATGCATGCATATTTTCCCTTTTCATTGAGTGGTTAGCAGAATGACACTGCAATGAAAATAAGCAAATACTGCTCAAATGTTGATTTCTAAAGCACCACTTTGCAGAAAAAGGAGCAAGTTTTTTTTTTTTTTTTCTTTCTTTTTTATTGAGAATTAGCTGGTTCCAGAGCTGGGAACAAGGAAAATATAAGTCTGGAATATCCTGCTGTATCAGAAAGTTATAAAAGCATTTTGAGACCATATGAACACAGAAGTCATCTTGAAAGACTGGGGAAATTTAAAGGATCAAAATAAATAAGGATAGTCATGATTATAACCTATCAATACAAAAAGGATTGGATAAATGTGGAAAATAAAAATATTTCCCTTACAGTACAATAACAGCTAATATCAGAGACTTGCCATTTGTTGATATCATTGTAATAATTAAAACAGCAAAGAAACATCAATAAATGCTAAAATTGGTAGATAAAATTTTGATGAGGAGTAGGATATTTGTATAGTCTCTAAAACCTCCACAAATATTTATTAATAAAAAAAGGGGAAAATGATTTTAAAATAAAGAAATGTTAAGTGCATACATTGCTTAAGTCTTCCAACACCCACCTTAATGGGACAAACTGAAATTGTATCCATGTGAGAGTTTGCAATGAGAAGCACAAAGCATGTTCTTGTGGTATTTCTATCAAAAATACAGAACTCAAATCTAATGATGATTCAGTGTCAGATAAACCAAAATTGAGGAACAGTTCACAAAATAACTGACCTTTAATTTTCAAAAACGTCAAAGACATGAAGTCAAGGAAAAACTGAGGAGATGTTTTGTCTTGAAGAATACTCAAGAGATGGGACAAATAAGTGTAATTTGTAACTGTGTATCGAATCTTTTCCCTATAGAGAACCTTATGGAGAAAACCTTATGGAGAAACTTGAATGAGATCTCTGGATAAAATGGTAGCATGGTATTAATGTTAGTTTCCTAATTTGAATGGTTCTGTGTGATCATGTAGGTAAATGCCCTTGTTATAGGAAATGTGCCACGGAAGACTTCAGAGTGATGGGGTATCATGTAGTCAATTTAGTTCCCAATGGGTCAGGAAAAACAGAGTTCTTTGTACTATTCTTTTAATTATTCTGTAGGCTTGGAATCATTATAAAAAACAGAACATAAAAACCTAATAGAGGAATTACTAAATAAATTGATGTACCAAAATAATGGAATATTAAAGAATTTTCTTAATGATGTTTTAGGAAACTATGTAAAGACATGAAAGCTGAACATAACATATAATTAAATAAGCATATTTATAACTCTACAATATAAAGCTCATTATATATGTACAATTATATATATAATATAAAGCTCATATATAATATTATATATATATATATATATATATATATATATATAGAGAGAGAGAGAGAGAGAGAGAGAGAGAGAGAGAGAGAGAGCGAGCTAACATATGTGTTTGGAAGGACAAACAGCAAAATATTAAGTGTGAGAAAAACTTCACAGATTGAATAATAATACTGAAAAACACCAACATGCAAGGGAGATGCCTAAGAAGAGGAACTATAAAATGTGTCAGAGATCACAAAATATAGAACAATGTTGCAGAAGCAAAGGAAACAATTTTTAGAAGGAGAGAATTGTTTAAAATGTGAAATACCACAAAAGGGAAGCTAATGAAGCTAAAGTTTTTATAAGACTTATTCTATGCCAGGAATTTGAAATATTATCTCACTGACTCTCTACCAACATAACTACTTGACATTTCACATTTAACATGTCCAACACAGAATTTCTCATTTCCATTTCCAAACTCAGTCCTCCTCTAGTCTTAGCTATATTCGGAAGTGGCAGGACTATTTACTCTGTTCCTCTTGATTTCTTGTATCACATTCAATTCATCAGTATGTCTTGTCTCTTCTACCTTCAAAATACATCCTGAAGTTGACTAGTTCATACTTTAACTTCACTGCACTTTAACTACTACTCTTATCCTCCTTCCCCAGGTTAATACCATCTCTTCCCTGAACTGCTGTAATAGCCTCTTGAAAGGTGTTCTTACTTAGTTCCCACTCCAGTTTCCATGTACAGTGAGAAGGATCTTTTTTAAAAAGTAAAAACTTAAGGAACATTTTAAAACTCTCTTATAATTTCTCATCAACACTTGGAACAAAAATCCTTTGCCACATGCTATGAAACATTTCATATTATGTAAAGGAGGAAAAATTGACATTTTAGATTTGACAATTCTTCATGAATTGCCCAATATTTAACCTCCATGATCCTTCCCATGATTGAGAAGCAATTCTCCATGGGTCTCTTATGTTTTTGTATGTCACAAAAGCATGGCACTAACATCCTTTTATTAAAGATCAAATTTTAAAAGTATGTTTGCCTGACAGACAACCTTGGAAGACAGAAATAATATCTCCCTCAAAACCAAAAGTCAGACATGCTAGTGTGCATTATAAAAGATTTGGGTTCCCAAAGCTCAGGGTTCCTCTCCTACAATACAACCCACTGTGTATATAGTTATCACTTGGCCCTTTTAATGTACTCCTGTGGGAATTAGAATTCAGCACAGGTTAGAAACTCAAATGCCAATATTCCGATGATGCTATTGCTGTAAGAAGCTACCGGCCTTGTCTCTGACCCAGAAGGCTTGTGTCATCTAGTAGCATCCATGAAACTGTGTCAGGCCAACTTGTTAGCTTGTAAGTAGGATAAGATCTTGGACTCTTCACAGTTCTTGACACCCACGGAGGCTAGTATGTCCCAAAGCATTGTGGCAACTAAAATAAAGTTTCACAAACTCAGTTGGGATGTACTGTACTGTTCTTTGAGAACATCATTGTCTTACAGGACCTGCTCCCCTCCATTGCCTCAGTAATCTCATCTTTCACCACTTTCTCTCTCTCCATCTAGGCATGTTTGCCTCCTTGTGGTCTCTGAAACACCACAGTGATAGTGCAGTGATACAAACCTGTAATGCCAGTTACTTGGGAGACTGAGGTGGGAGGATCACAAGTTCGAGGCCATTTTTGTTTCATTAAGTTGCCAAAGATGGCCTTGAACTTTTGATCTAAGTGCCTCAGCTCCTGAATCACTGGGATGACAGATTGCACCTGGTATCATTGTCCACATGTGTTTTTCCTTTCCGTGAAGCTTCTGCTCAAATGTGACTTCCTCCGAGAGGCCTCCTGGGTTTCCATCTTTTCTCCTTGTCCTTTGTTTTGTGATGTATTCCCAACTAGAATGTGAACCCTTGCAGTGGGGGGCTTTGCCTAACCTATTGCCAAACTCTCAGTGTTGTATATATGGTAGGCACTTAAAAGATGTTTGTTTAGTTGGGCACACTGTTGAACACCTATAATCCCAGTGACTTGACTTGGGAGGCTGAGGCAGGAGAATTGCAAGTTTGAGGTCAGCCTCAGCAACTTAACCAGGCCCTAAGCAACTTAGCAAGACCCTGTCTCAAAATAAAAAGTAAAAGGGCCAAGGATATGGCTTAGTGGTAAAAAACCCATGGGTTCAATCCCTAGTACAAAAAAAAAAAAAAAAAAAAAAAAAAGAAAGAAAGAAAGAAAAAAGAAAAAGAAAGAAAGAAATTGTTGAAATTGTTTAATAAATAAATTAATTAAATTAAACCTCATCTCAGAAACTCAATGCTTTGTTGGTATATGTGTATGTGTGTGTGTGAGGGTTTAAACCCTGGGCCTCATTTATGCTAGGTAAGCACTCGAGTACTGAGATACATCTGCATTGCAATGCCTTGTTGTTTATATGTCATAAATAGTAATTTCCCCAAAGGCAGTTGCCAAAGAATGTTAACTTCATATAAGCACTTATATTTCTGGTCAATGGGACATCTTTCATTTTTGCTTTAAGGAAGTTCTTTTTCCTGTAAATAGAATTTAATTCTCTACTTTCACTGACAGCTTGTGCAAGAACTGCATTTCCACAGGAGAAAGCAGAAGTCTGAAAACCCTCAGAGCTGTCAGATTGGAGGCAGAGGTGCATGATCCTATGGCTTTCTGGGGTAACCAGTGAAGATGAAAACTTTGTGTTCAGTATAAACAATAATTCTAATCAGATCAGAACTCTTTCCACAGCCACACATGTACAGTCATCAAGGAGTCCATAGTGGAGTAATGAGAGATGTTTCAGAATCCACTCGAAAGCCTTTTAGAGTTGTTGTTGTTTTGCCTGTATAAATGCACAATAAACCAGATGTGGTGGCACATGCCTATAATCCCAGCAGTTAGGGAGGCTGAGACAGGAGGATCGCGAGTTCAAAGCCAGCCTCACCAAAAGTGAGGCACTAAGCAACTCAGTGAGAGCCTGTCTCTAAATAAAATATAAAAAAGGGCTAGGGATGTGGCTCAGTGGTTGAGTGCCCTTGAGTTCAATCCCCAGTACCAATAAACACATAAATAAACAAATAAATAAATGTACAATAAACTTCATGGGATTCTCATTAAATAGTGTGAGTTATCATTGTCACTGTCAATCAACCACTCACTACTATTTAAAAACAGCATTATACAAACTTTTCTGGGCAGGTGAATTCATCTGATAGTTGGAGCGAGCAAAGAATTAACAAGGCTTCCAGAATTTTATCTCAAGAGGCTTATTTTTACTAAGTATGCTACATCTTGTGCTCACATCAACCCTTCAAAGGAGGAATTATCTGCATCTTACTGTTTGATAAAAGACACACATTGTAGGCTCTTGATCTGATTTTTACTTTCTTTTGACTTTAAGTTATTTATCACCTTACTTTCCCAAGTGTTTCTAGTTCTGAGGATGGATACTTTCTTCCTCAACTGTAACAAAGTCAAAATATCTTTCTTGACCGATTTCTAGGATTTTTCTTTTTGAGAAGATGTGGCAGAGTAAGAAAAATGTAAAGAGTACCATGAACTGGCTGGGCTATAAAGCTCCAAAGACAAGCTATGAAACCTGTCCTTGGAAGTGTCAGGGTAGCTGGGTACAGTGGTGCACGCCTGTATTCCCAGTGGCTTCGGAGGCCGAGGCAGGAGGATTGCAAGTTCAAAGCCAGCCTCATCAACTTAGCAAGGCCCTGAGCAACTAAACAACATACTATTTGAAAATAAAAAATAGAAAGGGCCAGGGATGTGGCTCAGTGGTTAAGTGTCCCTGGGTCCAATCTCTGGCACCAAAAAAAAAAAAAAAAAAGAAGTGTCAAGTTGGTGGGGGTGAGACAGATGTGCAGGTAGTTCATTATGATGTGATAATTCTTGGATATAGGTAAATAGCAGGCTCCAGAGCCAGAAAAGGAACATTTATAAAGAAGCTGATGGAGTCAAGGAAGGCTTCCTGGAAGGCACTGATCCCGGATGCTAATCTTGAGGGCTGAGTGGACAGTAACAGCGTTGGAGGCATTTCAGCTACAGGGAGGGCAGAAGGAACAACTTATTGAAATGCATGCTGTTTGAGAGAGGCAGGTTTTGTCAAATAAGCATGGAAGTAGCATGAGATGAGGCCAGAGGGCAAGCAGGGTGTATGTGGGCCATGAAGACTATGGGCACCACAGAAGGATATGAAACAAGCAGGTTATGTGGTGAATCTGCTTTTTAATAATAAGATCTCTCTGGCAGCAGGGTGGAAAAAGAACTGCAGAGACAGAGCACTCACATCTGTTTTAATATGGTTTGTAGCTGAGTATCTGCAAGTGATTATTTTTCAAGTGTTATGATTGCTACTTAGAATTTGGGTATTGTCTTTATCCACCACATGAATCCAGATTTCTTGTAGTAATAATGTTCAGCAAACAAGAGGCAGCAAATAGAAGAGCCCTGGGAATAATGAAGAGAAGGGGCTGCCAGGGAGGGATCTGCAGGGTCACAGTTCACAGAACAAACATAAATGGACTCTTGAAGGACAACGAGTGCTCTAGTTGCACTGCAGCTGAACAATGGCCCCCGATGCAAAGAAGTGCAAATGTTTTCAGTCAGTGCAGGAAAAAAGAGCTAGGAAGAAAATAACACCATGAGTTTTTATAGTAAAGCAGGAGAACACTTTTCTTCCGTGGAGGGTTGAAATGTAAAAGACAATTTTTTTCTTAATTTAAGACATTTGTCAAAGAAAACTGTTAAGTCAATAGCTAAACACAGCTCTCACCCATTCTACCATGAACTTTGCTTGGATATCTAAAGATCGGAACTTAAGTGCCATTTTCTTTTTTCTTTTCTTTTCTTGCTTTCTTTTTTTTTTTTTTTTGTACTAGGGATTGAACCCAGGGGCACTGAGCCACATCCCCAGCCCTATTTTATATTTAGAGCCAGGGTCTCACTGAGTTGCTTAGCACCTCACTAAGTTACTGAGGCTGAATTTGAACTTGCGATTCTCCGGCCTCAGCCTCCAGAGCTGCTGGGATTACAGGTGTGTGCCACCACGCCCGGCTCGACTTTTAAAAAAAAAATTGTTCTCATTAGTTATATAGACAGTAGAATGCATTTTGACACATCATACATAAATGGAATATAACTCTCATTCTTCTAGGTTGTACATTTAAGTGCCATTTTCTAAGTATTTAACATCTTGTTGCTAAAGCCCTGTGTGTTCACAAGTGTGCTCACGTGTGTGCCTGTGTACATGTGTGCCTGTGTTTGTGTGTATTTGTGGTGCTGGGTATAGAGCCCAGGGCCTCAGGCATGCCAGATAAGCACCACTGAGCTATACCCCCAACCCAATCATTGTATTCTTTATGATTTACATTGGATCAGATGAACTGAGTCCCAAGTCTTATATCCCAAGCTAGAATTTTTATGTGAATAAAACTTCAACTTTTACTGCTCTTACAACTCTTACTGACTTCCAGACAATGAAAGAGCTCATGGTTAGACTGATGTTACTTACAGAAGGTGCAGTGGGCACGAGGTCACTTTCTGTTCTTCCTGTCTGCATTGCTGTGTGAACCCTGACAGATTCATAAATGGAAGGTTCTTCCACTACTCTTGGATAGGGATGTTTCAGAACGATCAGAGTGCCTGAATAAGGACAAAAAAAATATATATGTATCATCAAATGATAGCCCCAGAAGGAAGATCCAAAATGCTAACTGGATGCCCATGACTGGATTGTAAAGTTGCTCATTTTCTCTTGTGTTCAGTTATTCATTTTTCTCAACATTTGTGGAATAACTACCGCATGCCAGACACTTGAGCTGGACACTGAGACAGCAAGCTTGGTAGAGATGATTTTTGGCCTCCTAGAGCTCTGAACTAGTAATGGATATAGTCATTTAAACTAGGAGGGTGGTGAGACCGGTGGAAGCAACATAGGCCAAGCATGTTGAGAGCTCCTAAGAACCTCACGAGAAGTATTCAGGAGGCTCTCAAAGAGGAGATACCATTGATCCCTTAAGCAGTAACTGGAAGACTTCCAGGTGGGGTTTATGAAACCAGGAAAACAAATAAACAAATGCCCTGGGGTACAGGAGGATCTAGCAGTTTCAGAACAAACTTGTAACAAATCAGTGGATCTCAAAAAAGGGGACTCAACAGCCCTCTCCTCACTTTCTTCTACCACTCTGTCAATTAACTGAACGAAACCTTTGCTTTGCTTAAGGGAACAGAACACCAGTCAGCTGGTGCTCACCTGTGACTGCCTCTACTGCGTCTGGAGGAAGGGCCAGGCACTAAATAGGCTCAGCCCAGGGGCCAGACCTTGAGTCTTGGGAACTTTGTACAGAAGCTTCGAACACTTCTGACTTAACACTTTGATATTTCCTCTGCTGCCTCCTTCCCCTGATCAATGAGTCCATCAGAAACTAGAAACGTTGACTACAAAAAAATGTGAACGAAATGGACTTTCCTCCCTTGCTATGGCTTCTTGCTTTTTATTTCACTAAGGTCTTTTCTACAGCAGGTCGAGGATGGCACTAGACAGAGGAGGTGTAAAGAATTCGGTAATTCATCAACAGATATTCATGAAGCCCTGCTCTACCCTGCACCGACTAGGCACTTGGGAGATAACAGCAAACGTGAGGCACCTGCTCTTTTAGAGCTTATATTCTAGGAGGGGAACCAGAAAAAGAATGGGAAAAAAAATGTCATGTGTGAGAGGTGTTGTGGAAAAATGAATAGAACAGGGTAAAGGGACAGAGGGTGAAAAGGGTGGGATTGGGAGAGGTGATATTTTCCAGCAGTGGCCATCTTTGAAGAGATGATTTGAAAGATTATATAAAATAGCTGGGCACCATGGCACGCACTTGTAATCCCAGCAACTCAGAGGCTGAGGCAGGAGAATTACAAGTTTGAGGAGTTCCTCAGCAACTTAGCAAAATCCTGTCTCAAAATAAAAATATAAAAAGGTCTGGGGATATAGCTCAGTGGTAAAGCACACCTGGGTTTAATCCCCAGTACTGCAAAGAAAGAAAGGCTAAAAACAGAATATATGGACACTAAATTTTGGTACAAGAGGACAATGAGAAAAGAAAAAAATGCTTCCTTTGTGGTTAAAAAAAATACAAAACCTAATGTTAATGATGAATCTATATAATTTTTTTTTTTTTTTTACAATGCTTGAATACATACAACATCTGATTACAAAAAACAGAACTGTGGCTTCTGATACCTGGGGCCCACACAATGTGCTGCCATGAAATGAAAAGACATGTTGAGAAAAGCCAAAAAAGAAGTCCCTGATCTCAGTCTCAGAGAACGAAGGCGGTGGCCCCTCCTCTTTGTGCCTCCCATTCAGGTCAGTTGCATTGGGATCATAATGAAAAATGGCTTGCCCTGTTATCAGAGGCCCCATCCTGTTCTTGCACATTGTCTGTGCTCTCTTTTGTCAATGTGACCCTTCCATGGGAACACATCTAGTCATATAAGGAGAAGGGGCCAGTTACAGTTTCACAGTCAGAATGAAAGCAACACCTAAATCAAGAGCAGCCGTTGAGCAGGTCCAGGGGCCACGCAAACACGGATACCATTGCTGTTGTGTGCTGAACTTGGGGAGGGCTGCTGAAATCCTACCCCAGAGAATTGCCTTCAGCGGCAAAAAGAGCCCTGGATGCAGAGGCAGAGCACAGGGCTGGATTGCCACCACTACTACGCTGTCCCGTTGACCTTGGATGACTGTTCTAAGCTTTCATTCTATCTCTGACTATAAGAGCAGTCACACTTTCTTCACACCAGGTAAAGAAGTGATTGTGGACAATTATAAAAATGGTAGATAGCATTCTACTTTGGTATCGAGAACTCCACAAAATAGTTTGAGTTCTTGTCCTATCTTCAAAGTTAATGCCAAAATTTCACCCTATTCCATATACTTAATATTAAAACAATGCTTTAAGTGAAAATAGAAAGATATACCTGATGGATATTACCAGAAACACCCTTTGCATACTCTTACCAGCATTCCTGTTATTTCTGTAGGGAATCATTACACTGATTGGTTCAAAACATTTATTATCTGACAGTTCTGGGGGACAGGAATCTGACATGGATCTCACTAGTCTGAAATCAAGGTAATGGCAAGGCTGCCTTCCTTCTGAAGCTCTAGGGGAGAAGCTGTTCCCTGGTATTTTCTAGCTTCTAGTCTAAAGGATATCTTTTTTTGACTTTTCCTCCATCTTCAAAGCTAGCAACAGGAGGTCAGGTCCTCCTTATGTCGCCATCTCTCTGGTTCTTCCTCTTCTGCCCGACTCTTTTACTTACAGCAATTCTTGTGATTACAATGGCCCCATCTGCATAATCCAGGATAATATCATCTCAGAGTTTTCTGACGAGCAGTCTTTATTCAACCTATAAACTTAATTCTCTCTTGCCACGTGGCATACCATATTCACAGGTCAGGGGAGAAGTGTTTGCATGTGTTTGGATGGCCATTATCTGGTGGACCCCAAACTTAGTCTCTGGGAGAGAGGAGAACCATAGGAACCAGGTGTGCTGCAGTATGAAGGTCTCTGGGCTGGGGTAGTTGCCTGAACCTGCAGGACCTCAACCACTTGATATTAGAAAGTCACTGCATTTCCTATTTCATTTCAAAGTTCTCTGGACCCCTTCAGAGCTGTTGTGGTGTCAAATTCTTCTTTATACCTCCATGCTTCAGAGTTTCTGACGCAGTGAAGGCCTGATGAGCGAGGGAATGGATGAATGAATGCTACAGTAGTTCAGACTTAAGTCAGGGAAAAGCCTGGGGTGAATGAGGCTCCCAGGCCCACAGCTCCCCTGGGCTATGCCAAGAGCAGGACAACTTTAGACATGACTCTTTAAAATCTCCATTGGAAGGGAAATTCTATTTTGGAAACCTCCTCCAAAGTTTAACCCAACAAAAGCTGATTCAGGGAGGTAGTATTGAGTCAACTAGAAGAGTGGAATTAACTGTAGGTTGATTTTTTAACTAGTAAAACCATGAATGAGGCTAGATTCAATTGTGGAAGGAAGAAAATGACAAACTACTTATAAAATGGTACCTTCCATAAATAAAAGTCTGGTGTCAAAGAAGACAGAACTTTAGCTGAACATTCTTGTCCAAGGAAGAACAAATATATAGACATCTTGGCCTGGCTGCTAGGCTTCGGATGACTCCCTTTCTATAGAGACTGTCCCATTCCACTCTACAGAGATAGAGTCCCGCCAGCCCTACAGAACCACCGGGCAATGGCCCCTCGCCCACAAACATGCAATCTGGGCCACACTCATTAGGTTTACTTCCTGTGTGTCCCCTTACTTCCTTCTCTGGAAGGAAGGCCACCAATTTCAGTGTGTGAAAAGCATGAAGTAGACTGTTGTTTCCTGCCTTTGACATGAAACCTGGTTTCAGTAACGTTCTGCGGAGGTACATTTTGGAGATGAGCAGGGGCTAGACAGAGACAGACTTTCCAACTCACTGGAAACCTCAGAGTTGCCATCACAACTGATGAGATGATTCCTGCCTCTTGGTTGTTCGACTTGCCCTTTAATTCTGGGAGGACATATTAGTATCTTTCTAAAAAAAATTTCCAATCTTCTCTCTGTACTGTGCTCCCCCTACACTATATATTTTCTTTAATTCACTTAGCTAGAGTTAGTTTTTGTGTTTGCAATCAAAAGAAACTTATCTAATGTAGCCACCACGGACTCATAATCTCCCCCTCAAGGTCCAAGATAGTGCCTTGGCTCCAAAAGAAGAACTCTGGGTTGGTGATATTTAGACCAAAAGAACCCAGAACTTGGTTGGAAGATAGAGATAAAAAGCAACGGGAGGCAGGGGGTGGTGGAGGAAGATCAACAACCACAGGCCTTGGAAACTTGGCTGCAAGTTTCACTTCAGTTTCTGAGCTGCATGAAGGGGACTGTTGTTTCCTGCCCTTGACATGAAACTAGGTTTCAGACATGCTCTGCAGAGGTTCATTTTTGAGATGAGCAGAGCTGGATGGGGGCAGACATTCTAGCTTGCTCTGGCTGAATGATAACACAGTGATGTGTAAGAGGTGCATCAATAACTCTGTGTGCAACAATATGAGACAGCATTCAAGGACTCCTATCTTGTGTACCAGCAGGGAGCCAGGAAAAGACAAGAACAGCCTCAAGCCTCGGGCATTATTTTGGTATCTGAAATAGAGTGCAGCGCAGAGGGCACAGAACTCCTGAAGGGAAACTTTTAAGTATTTCCTTTATACCATCAAGTTGGTACTTAGTCATTACATTCCTCAGCTGGACTCTTGAGGTGTTGGAGGACAAAAATGATATCAATTCATCTCTCTCTATAAATCAGTGGCTAACAATGCCCATCTTATGGCTGGCATTCAATAAAATATTTGCTGAACAAAATTAAAATGGGATCACATACACCCATGTTTTTTTTTCATTACTGCCTTCAGGTTCAGAAAACAAGTGCTGCAAATGGCATGATGGGTTCTGTCTTCTCCTGCCAATTGGCAGTGGGTCTCTTGGCCCAGGCGTACATCAATATTCAAGGCCCTTGTTTTCTTTCCTTCCTTTCTTTTTTTCTTTTTCTTTTTTGATACTGGGGTTGAGCCCAGGGGCCCTTGACCATCAAGCCACATATCCAGACCCTTATTTAAATTTATTTTTTATTTTGAGACAGGGTCTTGCTAAATTGCTTAGGGCCTCACTGAATTGCTGAGGCTGGCTTTGAGCTCCTGAGCAGCTGGGATTAGAGGCATGCTCCACCTCCAGGCTAAGACCCTCTTCCTTCCTTCTTTGCTACCTGCTCTACAAATGGACTTTATCCCACATTCATTTATATCTGAATGGGCTTTAACATTCAATTTTCAGTCTCACTGGGAGAAATACACTGAGAGAGGGGAAGTAGAGCAGTTACCTAGGGCAGGAGAAGATTCTGTTCAAATATCCAAGTCAAGTCAGGTCACTGTTATTAGAGTGGGCCCTTGTTTGTACCATTCATAGGAACCCACAAGGAACTGGATTAAAGTCTGAGGACATTATGAACATTTGATAAACCTCAATTAATTTGTCCCTAAATAAACACTTCATGATATACCAAAGAATTTACAGCTCTTGCCTAGAATCTGATGGAATTAACAACCAGTAAAGGGCTTTATTAAATGCCAGACATAATGCTGGAATATTTATGTTATGCCAAAAATTATTCTATATATTTTACATATTTTATATGTTTTTGTGTGTCTATATTCAGTCTTCACAAGATATGGTAGTATGAACAATTACCACCAGCTCAATTTTTTTTTTTTTTGGAAGAGGTACTGAGGATTGAACCCAGAGGTGCTTTACCACTGAGCCCCAACCCAGCCCTTTTTATTTTTTATGTAGAGACAGGGTCTCACTAAGTTGTTTAGGGCCTCACTAAATTGCTGAGCTGGCCTTGATCTTGTGATCCTCCTGCCTCAGTCTCCTGAGCGGCTGGGATTATAGGTGTGCACTATCACACCTGGTACCATCAGCTCAATTTTATAAGGTGATGACAACCAAAGGTCAGAGAGGTTATGTAACTTGCTTGGGGACACATAGTTGGCAAGTAGCAGAGGCGGGATTTGAACTGGGAATTCATGTGTTCACTTACTATGCCATAATTATTCTCAGTTCAGGTGCAGTCAGCATGAAATCTTTATGGTATGATAAATGGTATACTGTGTTGTGGTCAAGAATTCCCACGTATAAGTCAAAGATTAAAAACAATAGATTCTTTAGGAGGCAGCTTGAGGAAGGAGATGTGAGGTTTTGCTTTAACATTTCCATCAGTCCTCAGTTTCCTTTGTAAAAGAGAAATCAAATGGTTCCAAACTCCCTTCCTATTCTAAAATCCTGTAAATTTAGTTATTTTCAGAAGTATCATGCGATATTTTAATTAAATTTAATTTTGACTTCATTATTTTAAAATGCCACTTGGGTAAGATGGCTGATCTCACAGAATAAGAATAGCTGTGGCTGTAATCAAAAGGTTGGGGATCCCCATATCAAAACAAAAAAGTGAAGTGGAAATTTGACATTTTCAAAAGAACAAGATAGGATCTTTAAAACCAAGAACCAAGTATTATAAAGAGTAAGCACAAAATGAATACAAAAATACACAAATACATAAATAAGTGGTAAGCATAAACACAGCACTTGACTGTGTTTTTCACGTGGATTTCATGATTAAAGTCACCACACACTGTAATAAATTGTACATGACCACATCACATAAAAAGTATTGAATTTATGAATGAAAGCCAATTTTTTTCTAATAATATTTAGACTTTTAAGTAGAAAGGTAAGCGCTGTCTGTATTCTTAAGAATATATACATGAAATTTGGCTAATTACAAGAAGATACAGTGAACATTAGTAACAGATCAAAGATATTTAAATAATAAAATATTTCTCAAATATCAGAGGCTATTGAGTTGAGGTGGAAGTCATGGACAAATATGAATATGTTTTACACAATATCCTGCTATTACAAATGAAAGACAAATTCTGAATTTTATCATTATTGAATATATATACAACACAAAACACCCTTTCAAATTATGCTTTGTATCAACTTTGGAAGTTAAAATTGTCAGGCATTTGCTAGTTACGGTGTCAGCAGGCAAACTGTTATGCATTGAGAATGGTGCTCAATGTGACCTACTGTGGGAATGATGAGTAGAGATTCCTGCCAATCTGGGCTACATCAGGAAGCATTCATGATTAAAAAAAATCCCTCTCCTCGTAGAGCTTACATACTAATGCAAAAAGTAAGCTATTTTAAAAAATGAATTGCAAAATATGTTGGAAGATAAAAGGGTCATTGGCAGATCATAGTAAGTGAGTACATTGCATTATCTCTGTTATGTATTTGGGAAATTATTGGGTTTTGAGAATCGGATGTATCATGACAATGTTTATGGGTCTTCGTAGGAGAAATTAGAGTGAACTTAAACTTCAATGGAGAGTAGAAAGATTAAATGCAGATTATAACAAGGGAAAGGGGAAATTACAATAATAAAAAAAATCTTTTTTTTTTTTTTTTTTTTTTGTTACGGAGGATTTAACTCAGGGGTGCTTAACCACTGTGTCACAACCCCAGTTACTTTTATTTTTATTTTTTTACATTTTGAGACAGAGTCTCACAAAGTTGCTTTGGGCCTCGATAAATTGCTGAGGCTGGCCTTGAATTTTGCTCCTGCTTCAGCCTCTCAAGTTGCTGGGATTACAGGCTTTCCCCAGTACCATGCCCGGCAATAATGGAATTCTTAAAACTGACACTGGGTTCGATCCTCAGCACCACATAAAATAAAATAAAGTTATTGTGTCCGTCCATAATTAAAAAAAATATTTTTTTTTTAAAGAAAACTGACACAGGTCCCTCCGATCTTGTATAGGAATCCCTTGTTCTTTAGATTAGGAAACATACCCAGAGAGTTTAAAGAGTAGTGAATAGCAGTAGAAGAAGAAAAAAATATTTTAAAATAACATTCACCTTTTTAGGTCCACACTTTCATATACCTTGAGGGTAAAGATTTTCTTAAGACACAGTCAAGTACCTTTGATTTCAATCTGCTGAAGATACGGTATATAACTCAGAAAAAAATGTAAGCCTTTGGTTATTTGGACACTCCCTCTCTTGCCTTCAGAGGTAATGCCAGTGGACAAAAGTTCACCTTAATAAACTCACTCTCTAGGCCCTGCAGCGTGAGACTGGGTCTGGGACTGGCTGACAGTAGTGGCTGGCCACATCAGATCTTAGTCCTACTCATTCTGGGAATCTGAATGTGAAAGCCCTGCCAGGACCTTGTTCATTGTGTGGACAAATGTGTTCCCTGAAGATCTGAATCTAACATAAAGGATTTGAGAGTTTGCTCTTCTTTTCTTTTTCTTTCTCCAGTGCTGGGGATTGATTAAGTCCAGGGTCTCAGGCGTGCTAGACAAGCACTCCAACACTGAGCTACATTCCCAGCCCTAAGGATTTGTACTTTGTGTGATGGGAACACAAGAAATCCTCAGCTTGGTGTCTCCTGATCACAGGGAGCCAATGCCGGAAGCCAATTCTTAAATGAGTAAGAAAAGGCCTATTTTTAGAAGGTGGCATCCTAGTTTCCATCCACCACTTTTCGTAGGCCACAGTAGTGACTCTGTGACTTCTGAGGACCTGCTGGGCTTAAGACTCATGGTGACTTCAGCACATTATCTTGTTTCCTGAGGCCTATTATTCTCAGAGGGGAAAGATTGGAACACTCCTCTGTCATGGGTTTGGCCTCTGGTTTCCAGCTTCGGTGGCTTGGCCTTCATCTGGCTGGGACAGATAAGGGGAATAGAATTAGCCGAATCTAACTTAAGGGCTTGAAGCCAGGGAGTGAGTACATATCCATCAACACAAGGGGCCTGAAGCAAGGGTTCAAATAGCAAATTCTTCACTGGATAATGAATACAACAGAGGAAAGGCAAGGAGAGGGTAACAATCATAGTTTTCCTGTAATAAAAAAAAATAGTAACTCTAGTAATAATAATGTACAGCAGATTTTATAGAATCTACTCTAGGAGCCACGATTATAAATCATTACAATCCCTAATGCATTAGTCACAAGGCTTCTTTAGTCAGAATAATGTATTTACAGGGAAGCTGAACGTTGTCCCCAATGCAGGGACAAGGTGCCTTTGCTTTGGAGCAGGCTCAGGTGATCTTCTTGCCTGGTGACTGCAGCAGTGTCTGAAAGGTCTAACCAGAATGCACTGCATTCACTTTGATCTCAAACTGCTTTGAAATCTGCCAGCATGCAGAATATGGACTTTTCCTACTGATTGGGAGAAGGTCCAGGAAGGAACAGATAGAATGATGAAAGGAATTGAAAATAGAGCATAAAGACAGAGTTTAAAAGAAGGGAGCTGACTTTGCTTAGAAAGAAGAGAAGGCAGAAAAATACCATTGGCTTTGAAAGCTGTGGAGTTCCCACTCACAATCATCCACTCATTCATTTATTCATTCACCCAAACACTCTGCATTGGACCAGGACCTGGCCGACAGAGATAAGGACAAAATTAGAGGTAATCCTAACAAAGCCCTAGCTTCAAAAATCTCCTCTCTATTCCCAGTGACCAAGGACTAAAGAAAAAAAAAAATCAAATGTAGATTTGGACAAGAGTTTAAAACAAGAGGAGTGAAGAGTTTGGAGACACTGAAATGCTTGCCAAGCTCAAGGTAAGCAGGTAATAAACAGCCCTCCTTGCCATTTCTGAGAATAAGTGCAGGTTAAATGGTGAAGTAACTTTCAGGGTGAACTGGGAGAATTTATACCAGGAAAAAAAGAAGAAGATTAGAGTTTCCACTTTGCAGATGAGAACGTTTTATTATAAACCTGGTGATGTTGGTATAAAGCAAAGCAACCATTTTGAGGTTTCCATTGTGGTTTTCATGTGTACTAGACACGGTATGATTCATATCAGGGTCTCTCCAGGCCACATAAATAGCAGAAAAGGAAGAAGCTAATGATGGCATCACCTCCCCGCACACAGAAATCAGCAGAAAGCCCACTGACAAGTTTACCAAGAAAACAAGTACTAAAAAGCTCATGGCAGTAGGCCTTAATTAACTTTAGAGTTCCTCTTGTGCTATAGCTTCTTGGAATTTCCCAGACTTTGATTTAACTGAGATTTATCACCATTGAGGCCAATGAAATTGTGATTCTATGTCACAGATACAGAAGTGGGCTTTTATTTACCTTCTTTAAATAATCTAGACACACAAGTTGGATAATTCCAGTACCAGGATGGTGTGTACTATAGTTTGCTTTTTCATCTTCAAATAATATTTCAAATATTTATGCTATGGTTTGGATATGGTTTGTCTGCCCTGAAACTTACGTTGAAATTTAATTATGATATGAAAGAATTTGTGTGTGTGTGTGTGTGTGTGTGTGTGTGTGTGTGTGTGGTGCTGGGGATTGAACCCAGGGCCTTATGCATGCAAGGCAAGCACTCTACCAATTGAGCTATATCCCCAGCCTCCCATTATGATATTAAGAGGTGGGACAAGATAGGATCTCTTAAAAGGTGATTAGGATTCTGCCCTCACGAATGTATTAACCCATTCTTATGATTAATGGACTAATGAATTAATGGGTTAATAGATTATCTCAAGAATAGGTTTGTTTATAAAAACTGATTTGGCTAGGCCTCTCAGCCTCTCTGACTCTCACCATGTGATGCTCTCTACTGTGTCATGACTTAGCATGAAGTTACTAGAGCCAAGTCAAAATTGACGCCATGTTCTTAGATTTTTAGAACCATACACTAAACATTTTTTTTTTTTTTTACAAATCATCCAGCCCCAGGCATTCAGTTATAGCAACAGAAAATGGACTTAGACAGCTTACCTGTCTCACTTCCAATCAAAGGCTGATTTGCAAAATGCTTGACAAAGTCCTTTAAAGATGAGTATTCATTAAAGCCGAATTTAAATGAATATCCAGTATATTCAACATGAAAGTGTTTGACAGAGTCTTTGGCTCTGAAAGGAAAAAAGAAGTGCTTAATGTTATTTAACAAATGAATATCTTTTTTGAAGGCAAGCATAGTCTTGGGTATTAGCATCACCGTTAACTTTTTTAATAACTGAATATACAGTTCTTAAAAATGCAATCATTGAGATCTTTGCCAGTTTTAAAGACCATCACTAATTGCTTTTGGCACTTTTTACTCTACTGAAAGACAAGAGACACTTCTCCCTACCTCTCTAGGTCTTACTGAAAGGCTTTGAAAATTAATCCTCTAAGGGACATGAGTTTAAGAAGAGCAGGGAATAGAGATGATAGAAATGGCACTTAACCTTGTCATCACTTTCTTTTCCGTCTTTGGTCTTCCTCTCTTCCTTGTCTGGGATCAGTCAGAATTCTGCTTCTGTCACTCAGTTATTTGAGCCCAGCCCTTTTCTTTTCTTGTCTGTTTCATTGCCTATTGAGTAAAATATCCAATTTCCTACATTTTTATTTTCTACTTCATTTTTGAAATGAGGTAGAACATTAAGTAATATATATCTCTCCCCACTTTAATTGATCCAATTCTATCTTTCTAGCTTCATCTCCCACTATTCCTCTCCATGGGGCCTATGCCCACACTCCAGCTTTAGTGTGCCTTGGGATCACCTGCAGGTGATCACCTGCAGGTTAAAACCAAGATCGCTGGGTCTCCCCCCAGTGATTTATTTGTAATTTTTCATGAAGATGAAATATATACATGCTATCTGTGCAGAAGAAGCTTATGATCTCATTGTTCAAATGAGACACACATAAGTGGAACGTTAATATTCTTTGATCCAATAATTCCACATGTGTTTTGAGATTTGGGGAGGATCCATTCAATAAAGCATCAGCAGCCTAACCATCTGATGAACTTTTAACGTGGTTGACAATCAGAATCTTGCTGCCACCTGAGTGGAATTCCATTTTTGGTTTCATAATTTTCCCATCCATGTTATTTAGAAAATTTATAAGCAAAATGTGACAAGGTAGCATGAGAAGTATTAATGATCGTGCTTTTTTCTGTTTGACTCTCTAATGAGTCTGTTGTGCTCTGCCTATGCTCCCATCCGCTTCAAGTAGACCTCAGATTCACTATTGGGGAATGAAAGTTGTGACAGGAAGCCTGATAAGATGGCCTCAATGCCAAGCCCCTAGAACACAGACATCTTGTTCCAATTTATCCAATCAAAAGCTACTCTAGATGTGATTACGAAGGACCTTTGCAGGTCATTAAGTTCTCAAAGTAGTTGACCTTAAGATGGGAAGATTACCTGGGTAACCCTTACTAATCTCATGATCTCTGTAAAATGAATTATTTTCTCTGTTCATAAAAGAAGAAACCAGAGAGATGTGCCTTGGCTGGACTGGAAGACAGCAATAACCTTGCTGTGAACAGCCCACGATGGCCATATGGCATGGAACTGTGGCAGCCTCGAGGAGTTGACATTGGTCTCTGGTTGACAGTTAAAAGGAAAATGGGAACAAAGACATGAATGAGAAAGAAGGAGGGAAGGAGGAAACGAGGAGCCGCATCCTCATCCAACACCTTTATAGCTACCTGGCTATAAAGGACTCTGAACTTCTGGAGAATCCCACCACACTGTTTCTGAACTTCTAAAGTACAGGAATTGTGAGAGATCCGTTTATTTTGTTTTAAGCCATTAAGTATTTTGGAAATTCATTTGTAGCATAGAAAACAAATACAGAAGCCTTAAGCCTAGAGAGCAGATAAGCAAATATGTTAATCATGGGCTTTTAAGCGCATAAATAACTTGTCATTAGTTATTTAGGGAAATATTTTTGTGACCAGTCATGTCCCCCTATCAGAGAGAGAGATTAAACACAAGAAACAAGAACAAACAGGAGCTATGACTGAACTAGACACAAAGGAGGATTCAACAGCAGAAGTGAGTACAGACACTGCTACTGAGTTAGGAACAAGGAGGCATGGGCCATGTAGATAGAGCAGGAGAGAAACAAAACCTTCCCATGCTGGATTAGCTTGGAGGACTTCACTGTGAAGGGAACCTGTGACTTTCTTCCAAGGGTGCATGGCGCTGCCATCAGACAGTCACACAAACTCTTGGGCAGTTTGAGATCAGGGGTGAGTGGATGAGGGAAATTTGTGGGGACCTCACATTCTAGTCTAACCTATGGAGATATGGAAACCTGCCCAAGAGCCCAAGAAGGACTTGCTGTATGTCAGCAGAAACAAGTGTAGAGGCTGATGGGAACCAGCCACCCCTCCTGATTACCACGAGCTGGGTCAGCCTCTTTGATCTGGGAAGCCAGCCAGGAAGAAGAAGGTGGGGAAGAGACATCCTGAAAGGACTGAACCATTTGGGGAAAATGGAGCCTCAAGAAAGAAAGTGAGCCCATTTGTAGGAAACATTTTAAAGTTGCATATTGCCCACTTGAGTTTGTGGCTATGGACATTGTATAGTCACAAATTCTGATTTTCCAGGGGAAGCAAGAAATAGTGAAAAGGACACTAGGCCTGGACTCAGGGATTTCGATTGTGGTGCTCTTTCTGTCATTGATTTATTGGATGCCAGACACTCGACCATTTTGGGTTTCTTGTTCTTCACCAGCCACGTGAGAGGTTGAGATTAAATAATTTCCAAAGTCTCCTCCAGCTCTGACATCCTTTTCCTGCCAGATGAAGCAGGATTTTCTTTTTTTCAATTGTCTCACCATTCAGAGTTTGCAATCTCACCTGGTGGCCCAAAAGGAATCAGGGAATTTTGTTATTTGGCAATTTGAGTGACAAGAAAGCCATCAAATGACAGATGGGACCACGCCAAACTCAAGAGTCCTTAAGCACCCTACCTCACGGAGAGAGAGTACAGTCCAGTCTGCTCATTGCTGTCTCTCAGAAGGTAGCTACCATCCCATCCATTGGAGAGAAGAAGAGCCTCAGCTGCATGACGTGAGAGGTTGCCATGATACCACCTAGAAAAAAGAAAACAGCACTTTCACTCAGAAAACCAAAGGATGACTTCTTCACTGGGCTTCCCTCTCAAGATTCCTTACCAATATGCTTCCCATCATAGGTAGGCCAGAGACCAAGCTCTCAGCCCAATCAGAACAAGGCTGAAGCAGGGAACAGAGAGTTGGCTTAAAGCAGCGTGCTATGGGTTGAATTGTGTTCTAAAGATTCACATATTGAAACCCTAACCTCCAGTACTTCAGAATACAAAATTATTTGGAGATAAGTATTAATCTAGTTAAAATGAGGACATTAAAGGGAGCCTTAACCCAATGTGACTGGTGTCCTCTTATAGAAAGAGAAACTTAGGAGATAGCTTCATGGGCTTCAGAAGGAACAATCCTATTGTCACTCTGGTTTTAAATTTCTCCAGAAATGTGAGATGAAAGTCTAGTGTTGGGTAAACCGTTGAGTTTGTGGTATTTCATAAGGAAGTCTTATCAAAATAATAGAGAGTGTTGATTTAAGAATAGAAATTTTTAAAAAGTCCAATCCAAAACAGCCATAAAAATAGACTTTGACTAATTTTCTTTCTTTATTTTGGTCTCTGCCTCTTACTCTCTCTTTTGTCAAGTATGAAACTGTTTCATGGAAAAGCCACTAAGCTATTGAACTATAGTCCACTGTCTTGAGTGAAATGAAGCCAGTTGTAAAGAATTCTGGTGTTTTATAGTGAGTGCAGGCTCATCAAATATTGTGTCATACTGACAAATACCTGAAGAGATGGGAAAGTCCCAAGGAGATTCACATTCATATACCTCTCTCTCTGTGTGTGTGTGTGTGTGTTTTAACTGATCTTTGTATTTTAGAAATGGTAACATATATCTATGATAAAAGAAAAAAATCCAAATAATTCAAAACAAGGCATGGTGAAAATAAAATCTTTTTTTTTTTTCAGTCTTAAGATGCAGTCCCCCTGTTTCTTTCTCCAGAAGATACAAATGCTAATCATTTTCCTGGGTTTCCTACTACGATGTATTCTATGCCTCTAGTTGGCATTCAGATCTGTCCCCCCACTCCTAACTCTATGGGAATAAGGCCATTCTAGGACACTGCTGGACATTTTGTTCTTTTCTCCTAATGTTCTACTAATGACGGGACTTTCTCATGATTTTTTAAGGACATTGTAATGAAAGTCCAGTGTGGCAATTGAAATTGTGGCTCCTGAAATCTCATTGCCCAGGTCCCAAGCCAGGTAATATCTATTACTGGCAGCAAGATCTTGGGCATGTTACTTTACCAATATGAGCCTCAGTTTCCTCATGTCCAAAGTAGGATAACTAATAGTTGGAACTCTTAGGCCAATTGTGAGAACTGCACATGTCCACACAGGTGGAGTGACTGAGACAAGCAAACAGCAAGACTCAGAAGGTTAGTTACTGTCATAAAGCCATTGAAAATCACAAAGTCATAACTTGCAATGAACCCTCTGTGATACGATTTTATTTTTGTTCAAATATATTTTTTTATTCCTCTCCATTTAATCCAGATAACAGATAGTTGAAGATAACTGAGGCAAAGGACCCACAATCCAAGGCAGTGAAGAAGAGATGGACAATTAGACGGGTCATGTCAACATGATGAGCTAAGTGCTATTGAAGAGGTGTGTAGAGCATGCAAGAACTTTCTTCTGGCAGTGAGGGACCTTGTCATGAGCCACACAGGCTATGATGTTCCTGTGGCATGAAATTTTAGCATTAGTGATAAAGAATAAAGTACATCTGTGGAAGGAAGTTTCTACATAGATGTTCAAGATATCTGTTTCTTAAACCTACATTTCCTAATACATGTTTCTTTAGCCTATTTCCTCTTTTGGACAGAGGTGCTTTTATTCAGTTTAAGAAATGTATTTGTTAGCTGATAGCAATGGCATTTATAAGAAAACCCACTGAGTAGTTTTCCCAGAGAAATCTCACTCATTGAACTGATTCCCAGACAAGTTCAAATCTGTTCACTATAAAATGCTTTCAAAGCACAGCTGGAAGGATTACAAGGGAAGCTATAACAAGCTTCAAGTTCAACTAAAACCAAAATGATAATCCTTCTTGGTACATAAAATCTCTGCAAGGTCAAAAGTTTTTTAAAGTATATTTTGCCAATAATTAACCTCAGAATGAACATTTCACCATAAGATTTAATTGAAGCCAGTAGATTACTTATTTGAAATAACATTGATTCACAAAATTTTAAAACATAAAAGATTTGCACATTTCGTTGAATTTTTTTCTTTTCTCTTTGTGTGTGTGTGTTGTGGGTTGTGTGTGTGTGTGTGTGTGTGTGTTGTGGGTTGTGTGTTTGTGTGTTTGTGCTGCTGAAGATTGAAGACTGAACCCAGGGAGGCTCTATCACTGAGCTGTACCCCCAGTGCTTTTTATGTTTTGAGACAGGGTGTTGCTAAATTTTTGAGTCTTGTCTTGAATTTGTGATCCTCCTTCCTCAGCCTCCCAAGGTGCTGGGATTATAGGTGTGTATCACCGCTCTGTCTTTTCAATAGCATCTGTAGTCTGTGTTTAAAGCATGAACAGAAATCTAATATTAATTTTAGCCTGATGACAATTTTTACTAAGAATTTTTGTGATAATCGTTTAATTATATACCATAAATCCATAAGAAACACTTGAGTATAAAGCAAAAGACACCTTGGAAAATCCTTACAGCGTTAATTTCCAGGTGGCAGCTTTGCTTGAATCAATGTTGTCATCTTGGTTTCATGGACTCTGGAGCCTGGGCAACCTAATATGGATCTTTCCAGGAAGCTGAATACACATGGCCATATTGATGATGCAATGAGGATTCTCATTCCCCAAACAGCTCTACCTCTAAGGTCTCAACTTCCCCTTTTAGTGGAGTGATATATTCCCTTCTGAGAACACTTTGATGAACACATCTGCCAGAGAAGTGGATATGGACCTAAATAACACAGTGTGTCCTTTTAAGAAATATATTTACCTTTGGTAATGATGGTTTGAGTCTATGTGCATAAAGAACTAAAAGTTACAAATAAAGTTAAATTTGTAGTGTTCCCATAATGAACCTTCTGTATCTTTGAATTGCTTCACATCTGTGCAAATCCTTGTGCAAAGTATTGTGCTAGGCAGATAAGGGTGCAAAAATGAAAAAGCCCAGACAGAGCTTCAAGAAACCATTAATTTAGTCAGTAGGAAAAGAAAAGTACTTTGCAAACTATATGCAAGAAGGAATAAAATACCCAAGGGATGTCCTAGGAAGAAAAATCAAAACCATGTTCCTTGAATGAGCTGACAATAAAGTAGGCTTTGAAAAGTATTAAGTGATTTTTGAAGTATTGCTTTTTTTCTGATTATAAAGAAATATAGTAAAAATTAAAATGTATACATGGAAAGAAGAGAAAATTAAAACCTTTCATAGAAGGGGAAATACAAATTGAAATAAAATTTCACTACTAATCGAGTCAATGTAAATTAAAACTGCAATATGATATTTTTCTTTATCCACCAGATATCTAAAAGAGAAGGATTAGACAGTACTAAATATTAGAGAAATTTGGGGGGTAATAGATATTATCATCCATTATTAGTAAGTGTATAGTTGGGAGGAGAATTTTGCATATCTCCCATAACTGAACCTCAGGTAGAGATGCTACTTCTAGTGTCCACTTAATGAAACACATGTAAACAGGAGAAAATATGAGCAAAGGTGTTTACTGAAAAATTGTGTGTGAAAGTAAAATTTGGGGGACAGACAAATACCACAAACAACACAAATCCGAGAAAAAGAACTTAATTTTCATGAATTAACTTGTACAAAACATTATTTTCAGTTTCACAGTGTGATATTGGTATGAAGTTTTTAGGATTGTTGGTAACTTGAGGAACATTTATCAGGTTGCTTTCATAGGTGAGTTGTGAAGATCTAGAGCATTTTTATTTATTTATTTATTTTTAGTTGTCGATGGACCATTTATTTATTTATTTACTTACTTACTTATTTACATGCAGTGCTGAGAATCAAACCTACTGCCTCACATATGCTAGGCAAGCACTCTACCACTGAGCCACAACCCCAGCCCAGTTCTAGAGCATTTTATGACTATGTACAGTTTCCAATCTCTTCTCTTCTTTCATTATTATTATTATTATTATTATTATTATTATTATTATTTGTACTAGGGATTGAACCCAAGGGCACTTAACCACTGAGCCACAGCCCCACAACTTTTTATCTTTTATTCTGAGACAGGATCTCTCTAAATTGCTGAGGTTCTTGCTAAGTTGCTGAGGCTGGCTTTGAATTTGTGATCCTACTGCCTCAGCCTCCAAAGCAGTTGGGATTACAAGTGTGCACCATCACACTCAGCAGTTTCTGGTCTTAAATATTGTGAATTGGCATCTACTATCCACATCACTGGAGTCTGCACAAGTGAGAGGACCCAAAGCTGGAGCTTCACTGGCTTCACTGTAAACTTGCTTCTGATGACTACAAAAATCACATTTCTATCTCTTATATTATTACTATTGTTGTTGTTATTGCTGTTACTGGAAATTGAACCTGCCTTATCACTGAGCTACATCCCCAGCCCTTTCTATTTTTTATTTTGAGAGAGAGTCTTGCTAAGTATCTTGCTAAACTGCCCAGGCTGGTCTGACACTTGCAATTCCCCTCCAAGTAGCTGGGATTACAGGCATGTACCATGGCACCTGGCTTGTTTCTATTTTCTTTTTTAACCAAACAATTAAAAATGTTTAACTTAGTAAATGAAAATCATATATAATTCCTCATTACAGAAAAAATTACAACCATCAGCTTAGTCTATATTCTTTTCAATTTTTGTAGTGTTTGGATAATTTTTGAAACCCTACAGACTTTTATTTAATCTTTACCTACATATTTCTAATGATGGGGGATTCAGTACTTATAGAGGAAAGATTAGCCATTCTTGCATGATTGAGGGACAGAAAACTTTTGCCTCCGTTGAATTGCCACCCCTGATGTACAGCTTTCAAGACGGTCCCAGAGCTACTTCTTGGAGTTACATAGATGAGAGAACTTTGAATGTATCTTTTTCTCTTTTCCATCATCTTCATCTACTCTTTTTATGACAGACTTTCAGTTCATTTATCATCCAGGGACCTTATTATCCAAAGACCCATTTCCTCTGAATATCTTCCGTATTTTAAATTTCTATCTTAAAGATAAGTGCTGGCATTCAAAACAGAGAAGGTTAGCATCTCTCTTGTTCTTGCTGCTGGTCACACATAAAAAGCCTGAGATTGCATTACATTAGTTTCTTCACAACTGCATGGTGTGACTGATTCATGCTGAACCTACTGTTAATTAAAACTCCCAAGTAGGTTCTTTTCCTCTACTGGTTTTAGAAGGGCGATGTTTTTAGAGTTAAATCAATGACAAACCAATTTACTACTGGGAAATACCAAGTAAAAAGTATGCTACCTTAGACCACAAATGTATAGCGTGTCAGTGAGAATCTCACCCACGCCTTTGCCTCAAGTCTTTTCTCAGCTAGTCCATCAGCTCCAATCAATTTTAATTTAAAAACTATGTGATTTCACCCAAGTAGCTTCCTCCATATCTTCATCTGTTAAGGCAACTACTAGTAAGGCCTACAAAGAAAACCTTATTTTCACACATGCAACACTGTGTTCTTTTTTTATTAATTAATGTATTTATTTTAATTGAAGTTGGACACAATACCTTTATTTTATTTATTTTTATGTGGTACTGAGAATCGAACCCAGTGCCTCACATGTGCTAGACGAGTGCTCTACTGCTGAGCCACAACCCCAGCCCCAACACTGTGTTCTTATTTTTATAAACTTTTTACATGACTTTTTAACTTTTTCAGATAAGAAAAAACTATGAGCTTTATAAATTATACCATATATTATGAATATGCCAGACATTGTCCTAGGTGCTTTATGTATACATTGGGAAAAAAGGTTCATTTTTCTGAACCTTAAAAATTATTTTTGTCTCACTTTCCCTGAAGAAGTAAAAAGAGCAAGAAATTACTATTTATAACAATCTATTAAAAACAATGTGTTATATTCTTCTTTTCTCCCCCAAGGCCTACACATTTTCACAATTTGTCTCAAGGTTAAGAGTCCACAGAACAGAGACTAATCAAGCTTCAAAAGAATATTACTACTGGGTTTATAAAATTATTAAAACTAGCAGTTGACTTTGAAGGAAATAGTGGTATTATCCCTTCCATGATACAGCAACAAATTAGGAAACACCCACCCACTAAAGAATTTTCATAGTTGCCTCTTGGTAAGGTACAGGAAATAAACTGAACCACAGAGCAAGCCCGCAGACTAGATCCAGAAAGCTGGTCCTCCATGTAGACTTCTCTGCTTTCATTCCAGTGCCTCCTTGTGCTAGAACCTTCTGGAAAATTGCTCCAGCATGTTGAAAGCTTCAATGTTTTTTTATCCCATTTGATTTTTCAAAAGTAATTTTTATTAGTTCTTTTTAGTTGTATATAATATTAGGGTTCATTCGGACCCACTATATAAAATGTATTTTATATCAGTCCCTACATTGACCAACACATATATCTCACAAATATACACACACGGAGTAGCAGGAAACAACACTGATCCTTCCATATGCAACTTACTTGAATACTTTCATGTCTATTCATTTTGAATAAATATCATTGTGACTCACTAAACTCACTCTAAGACCTCAAAGAGGTTGCACTCAGTATTTGTTTTTGTTTGGCACGTGGTGTTTGAAAAGCCCTGCAAAGCATTGCGACTCAAAGTGTGGACTGACCCCATCGACATCATCTGGGATCTTGCTAGAAACACACATCAGGTCCTACTCTCAACCTGCTGAGGTCCAGGTGATTGTTATGCAGTTTAGAGTTGGAGAAGTACAGATGTGAAGGATTCTTGGCCCTAAAAACTTCAGTTCACTTCAATAAACTTGATAGTTCAGTGTTTGTACCTGGAGAGAGGGGCAAGACAAAGTACTAACTGGTTTTTGGTACTCATCAAAAGGAAAAGGAAAGGATCTTCAGGTGAGCATAGTCAGAAATTGCCAAATAGCTCCCATTTCAGTGATATGGACAGTAAATGGTATGGGAGGGGAGCTCATGGAGGGCTGGAATGACCAGGGTAAACTTCAAGAAGGAAGAAGATCAGGAACCAGGGCTTGAAGGTTGGATATTTAATTGATTAGTAAGAAAAAAAGGACATTCTAAGAGGAAGGATGGCATGAGCAAAGACATGGGGGTTCATGTATGCACTGTATATTGAGGCAACAGAATGCCTAGTTGAAACAGCGAGTCCATGTTGGGGACTCAATGCAAGACAATGCTGCAAGAACTGGTGGGCCAGAAAGCTTGCAATTTAAAATATGAGCCACGCCTCCATTTATAAATTGCATTTCTTGGGCTGGGGTTGTGGCTCAAGTGGTACAGAGCTCGCCTAGCATGTATGAGGCACTGGATTTGTTCCTCATCACCACATAAAAATAAAATAAAGATATTGGGTCCACCTAAAACTAAAAAATAAATATTTTTAAAAATTGCATTTCTTTCTTTTTTTTTTTAAGGTGTAGACAGATTTATTTAGGAAGGTAGATACATATTCAAGGGAGAGTGGGCTGTCCCAAGATTGAGAAGCAGCCTAGATTGTGCATCTTTGATGATAAAACTTCTTAGTAAGCTGTGTCTACAGATTATTCACAGATTTAATGATATATTCTTCCTCTTCCTGACAAAAAGAAGTGAAATAGAACCAAGACTCTGTCCCAAGAGAGCTGCAAAGAGGATTTACATTTCAATCCAAGGCGAGAAGAGAAACTTCTGATCGCTAGAAGGCCCGGAACCAACGAAAGAACTCATCTTTAGAGAAATTTCTCTAGTCTTCATTTTCAAAATTATTCTCACTTTTGAATGACACTGACACACCCTTTGAATTCTCTAGACCAAAAACTAATAGAGGCATCATTCCCTTCTCTAAATCCATGGCTGGCATAGCTAATTGATTTGTCTCCTGTTTTTGCTGAAGCTATAGCTGAGTCTCACAGTCCTGAGCACAACAGTGATAGAAGACAAGATGAGCCTATCAGGCTCTCCCTCTCCAGGCAATCTTTACTTGGCTAATAAAACCTCAGCATTTGAGTTATTCCATGGGATTTTCTGGGTGCTGTTTTATTTACCTTCTTTTTTTTTTTTATAGAGTTGGTGCTGGACACTTTGACTTTGTGAAAGATAAAGCTCCTGATCCTCTGTGCAAGAGAAATCCTGAGTTTAGGATAAGGAACTGTTTTATTTAGCTCAAGAGCTTTTGGTCCTATGATTGGTCTCATAGTTAGGTATATCCAGGACAAGATGGTATTGTCTTTGTAAGCATGTGAAGTCACATGTTCACAGGTGTGAGCTTATCTTTCCACTGATCAGAGTGATGGACCCTGTTTAAGCAGAGAGAACCAAGGATCAGGAAAGTTTTCTAATAAGGCTGCATTCAGGCATAGTGTGATGTGGGACAATCTTTTCAGAAGGGATGTTTCTGTGATGGACTCAGCACAGTGGTGCCTTTCTAGATCACTATTGTAAATGCCCACATTTACAAATGCTACTAGCAGAGCTAAATGGTGAGGCCATCTGTCCCTGGCTTTAGAAAACAGACTTGAGCGATGACAAAAGCCAACTATGTTAGCCATCAGCTAAAGGCAGGTCCCAAGTTTTCTGGTGGGAGTCAGGGCCCTGTTGGAAGGGAGAAGAGAACTCTGTGGGAGTTAGAGACCAGGAAAAACCTGTTCTTGAAGGAGTCTGAGGAATGAGACCAGAAGTTCTGGGGGATGGAAACAGTGAGATAGAGATAGAATAGAGACTCAGAGATTCAGAGACACAGAGTGGCACAAAGAGTCAGAGTCACAATTATCAAAGAACTGTACACAGATATATAGAAAGAGACATAAAAACAAAAACAGATAAAGGCCCACAGGCTCATGCAAACAGCCAACGATACTAGAAACAGTGACTTAGGACACACACATACAGACCCAGTGAACTGGAGATGCAGGCAGAGAACCACAGGTAGGTAGGCGTAGGGGCAGACTTATAGAGCCTATCCGGAGATGGGTCGGCACATCCAGAGAAGCCTGTGACTTGGAGTGACCTGAGGGATAGACATGGCCACTGACTTGAAGGAGGAGTGGAAATTGCATCTCGTCACAACAAAGGTCCTACTCAATTCCCAGCAGCACGCACAGGGGAGGAATGGCTACAAGACCCAAAGAGCATCATGAATCCTGGTGGTTGGGTACAGGAAATGCCTGGTTTGGACTAGAAAAAACATTCCACAAATAAGAATCTGAGAAGGCCTAGATGGGATGGGCAGGGATTCAAAACCAGAGATTCTTAGCAGGGATTTGTGGGGAAGGGGCTTTGAATGAAATCTAGTTGACTCTTCACTTAATGATTGCTAAGTGATTATTAAGTGATTACTCTTGTACCCTATATTTCATAAAATGTTAGTTCTGAGTTTATTGTCTTTGGTTTGTGGTTGCCAGACAACCTGCCATTGTGGGTTAGTACAGGAGACAGAGAAAGACACTTTCAAGAAGCTACAGCTGCAGGAAAGAGTCCCAGTCTTGGGGGATGTAAAAAATACAGTCAGATCCTTGTTTTACTGGTTACCTCTTCGCTAGTCTGTGGTTCAGATGATACCTCTAACTGATGTCAGTTTATCCCATCAGTAAAAAGTGTTGGCATGAGGGGCCTGAATGCTTCTGGGGTGATGAATGCAAATCCATTACCAGGTTGGTGTGGTGGACAGCTCATGGGCTGGAGTCAGGAGTCTTGAGTTCTGGCCTTGGCTTCGACTCAACTTGTAGCAATTCAACCAACACTTAAACATCTGCTCTTTGTCAAGTGGTAGGCCAGGATAGAGAGGACAAAGATGAATAACCTACATTTCTGCTCAGTTCCTAAGGGGTTCACCTCAAAAGGAGAAGGGAAACAGATGGCCAAACCCCTTAGCACCTCAGGATTAACATCTGCAAAATGGCTCCAATTTTATTTGGTGAATCAATCCAAAACACTAAGTACCAGTAGCAAATAAAAATAGAACAGTAACATGGAACCCAGGCAGCTCTAGAAATTTATAGTGATAAAACAAAGAACAAATTTAAAAATTCTTGTGTGAGACATTAAGGTTTTCAAAATATCTTTGATTTCATTTTGAAAAAATACACAAAAGCAGAACCAGTTTTGTTTGGATGTTAATCTCTTATCATTCTTAGCGTAATGGAATTACTGGTTTCCGCTCCTGTTCCTTCCTTGCTGTTCCAGATCAATTTTTACTCTAGTTTCTCATTCACCAATCTGTAAACTGCCTAATTAGATTTCTTGGCTCTGGACCACTGCCACCTATATGCTCAACTGCCCAAAATTAATCTATCTCACAATAAAACATGATGACCATGGAATTCCACATGCCTGCAAATATTCCATATTGTTCATTGACAAATCTATTTCAGGCCCTCTTGAATCTGGACCAACTTAAAAATCCAAACTTTGACACAGGGCTGCAGGTTGGCCCAAGATGGGAACCCACAACTGCTCTGAGACAGAGAAGGAAATGAAAAGTATACAACCAGGAAGCAAGAGCAATATTATGCACATAGTACTGCCACAGTGTTGCAATTCAATCTGTGTGTGTCAGTGAGTGTGTATGTTCACAGAAAAATATTTTTACAAAACTGGAAATAATTGGACAATATAATTTAGTTGCTAGAACATGGTTGATATTTTTTAATGCATTATTCCTTTAGTTTTTGATAATGAATATATATTATGGCAATTTTAACTGTTTATTGTGAATAATTTTAGATATACAAGAAAGTAGAAAATAGTATAAATAGTAAAATAGACAATGCCCACATTTAAATAAAATCAATGCTTCAGATAGGGAGGGTTTTTGTTGTTTGCTTTTGCCATCCTAGGATCAAACCCAGGACTTCACTCATGCTTGGCAAATGCTTTACCATTGAGCTACACCCCCAGGCCCCATAGTTTAGTTAGAATAATTTTGTTGTTGTTGTTGTTTTTGTTTTGTATGGGGGATTGGACCCAGGGCTGGTTTACCACTGAGCTACATCACCAGCCCATTTATTTTTTACCTTGAAACATGGTCTCACTAAGTTGCTGAGGTCAGCTTCAAATTTGCAATCCTTCTGCTCCCAAATCGCTGGGGTAGGAGGCATGCATCCCACTACGCCAGACTAGTTATAATAGTTTGTAACTTTTTGCCATGTTTTTGTTTATCTACATATCTTTTGATAAACAGCTTGAAATTACAGACATCAGGCTACTTTAACCCTAAATAATTCAACGTGTGTCTCTAACAAGTAATATTTTCTTACATCATTGATATCAAGATGAATTAGACGATGGCTCTTCTGCTTTCCTCAGGCGTAACTGGTTTTAAACAGAGAAGTGGGCAGGCACCAGTGGCAGGGCCTCCGGGGGACCCAGACCACAGAGGAGCTGGAGGTGAGCTAGACAGGGAGCTAAGACCCTGCCCATTCACGTACCCCATAGCTAGTTTCAATCAGGTCCACTTTAGGAGGAAGAGCCAGAAGTTTATGGCCTCGAAATAGGAATTTAGCCTATTTATTTATTTAGCCTAAGGGGAATTGTAAAAGACAGAAATTAATCCAGGGCTTAAAAAGAAAAAAAGGTCCAAGAGTCCATTAAGAAAATAGAAGTACAAGGGGGAAGATGGGGTGGAAGCTCCTCACAGAGCGAGGTGGGACTGGTCCAGACGGGTCCCAGGGACTGGGTGGCCTGAAGCTTTGTGGGCTCCTTCTATTTTCTCGGTGGCATGTTTGCCACTTATACTCCTTGACTCTTGGGGGTTTTTGTCCTTTTTTTTTTTTTTTGTATCAAATGTCACCATTTCTGACTTCAACTGACAAACAAGACCATCTTCTCTGCTTCCAGTGATCTTCCATACCACCACAGGGAGCATTTTCTCTGGCCACTGCTGGGGCCCCCCAGCCCACACTGCAGAGCATTCTAACTACGCCTGCCTTGCCTCCTGTCGCCGCACAGATATTTTTCCCTTATTTCAGTCTCCCCATGGTGCCTTGCCTAGTGTCCCCATTCAACAGGTGACCCACAGGAGAGAGGAAGACTGGAGAGCAGCCCCGCCCACTGTGGAGAAGGGGGGGGGGGGCATGGATTTCCATGAGTAAGGAGAAGGAAGTCACCCACCAAGGAACAGAAAACACAAAAACTGAAGTGGAAACTCAATTAACTCAAGAGGAGCGCCTACTGCATACTAGTTACATACTACCAACAGCGCAGAAGAATCACCTTCCATTTTTAGAATCCAAGATGACAGAATTTTCACAGAAAGGGAACTTTGTAGATTCCTTTAGAGTGTGTTTAAGGTTAACTGGAGGTGACATAACATTTTAAATTTTTAAACAGCTCCCTGTATTTCTATTAGAGAAACAGGCCATATAATTCCAGAAGCTAAAAATTACAGCTTAAAAAAACATAAGTCCTTATACACAGAATTTGTCTGTGTGTGTGTGTGTGTGTGTGTATGTATGTATGTATATACATTTTTCTTTTTTTTAAAGGAATATGATAATCTCTAAAGCAGCTGTAGTGTTTCCTTTAGGTTTGGAAATGACAGTTGTATTAGTTTCATGGAAGGATTAGCCAGCTTCTGGGCTTCACTATGATCTTTGGTCTAGGGCCAGAGTGGTACCCTTGTGATTTAAACTGTGAGGGGCAGAGGGCTTTTCTTGGTAGTTTGTGGCTAAAAGTAACTTAAGGAAGTCTGACAAACTGACATAACGTCAGCCTTTCCTGTCTTTTGCTTTCCAAATTGTTTCTGGTGAAGGACCTGCTCTTGAAATATTCTTATATCTCAAGCAAATTCATGGAAAGCTTAATCTATATACATCTTAACCTTTGCTGATATTTTCATTTATGTACCTTAAGTTGCCATGCCAACTGTTGTTCTTCCTACTACCAATTAAAATCATTGGAAACTCATCATCATCCTTTACTCAGAATCTGTCTTCAAAACAGGAATCTTCTAACTGCACACCCCACCCCCACCCCCGCCAATCTGGGGCTGAGAAGACCACCAGGAAACCTCCACTAGTTCTTCTATGCTGTTCTCTTAGGGCTCTATGTTATTCTTGTCCAGCTGATCCAACCCAGCTAGCTGGGATGTTCTAGCATCTAACACGGGCTGCTTTGTGTAGGCATCTTCAAAGTTTGGCTCGTTTTTTTTTTTAAATATATTTTTATTTGTAAATGGACACAATATCTTTATTTTATTTATTTATTTTTATGTGATGCTGAGGATCGAACCCAGTGCCTCATGTGTGCAAGGCAAGTGCTCTACCACTGAGCCCCAGCCCAGCCCCAAAGGTTGGCTCTTAATCCATTACAAAATAAGACTGGAAGAACTGGATGCAGAGCGCTCACTAGTCCCCATCCTCCTTTCTAGTGGGGAACAGAAGTAGCCAGCGGGGATGGTGGGGGGTCCTGGGGGTCCTGGGCAAGGGGAGCTGCCAGATCCATTTGGCCACTTGGGTCTGGCCAGAGGCTGCAGAGACCAGGGGAAGGGGGTTGAATGCAGCCTCCATCACTGCACCAAATCCCTGTCTTGATTTTGAAAGTAGAGAAGACCTGACCACAATCTCTGTCTGCTTCTTACCCACAGTTGTTCACACTGGTGGCACATTAGGGAACAGGCCTCACCCCCTCCCCACTCCCCCTAATCCCACACCATTAAAGTATAAGTGAAACTGAGCCACAGTTTAGGACAGGTTTTTTTTTCTCCCCTCTTCCTCCTTCGCTTTTCGGTACAGTAATGCACTTAGGCTGAAAGAAAATAAATGCTTTTGGACTGACACTATAAATGAGACAGGGATGGAAATGCATCTGAGTTGCTTGATTTAGGGACTTGAGAGAATAATAATCCTGTGCTCTAAGCAAGTGACTTGGAAAGAAAATGATGAATTTACTTCAGCTCAGGGTTCAATTTACAGAACTTATATATTCTAGAGCTTGAAGAAAAATAGAACTAAGACTGATATATGCTTTTTTAAAATAATTTAACCACTAAATTATGTGTATAGCTATCAAAAATATAACATAAAATTTACCAAACTACTCAAATAACCTACTGAAAATAGTTAAAAACTTAAGTCATTAAAGTCAGATACCTTCCTATTATTACGTGTTGTTGTTGTTATTATTATTATTTATTTGTTTCCAGGAATTGAACCTAAAGGGAGTTAACCACTGAGCAACATCCCTCAGCCCTTTTTACTTTTGGCCCAGGGTCTCACTAAATTGCTTAGGGCCTCCTAACGTGCTGAGGCTGGCTGTGTACTTTCAAGCTCCTGCCTCAGCCACTGTGGCCCCTGAGATTATAAGTATGTGCTGCCAAGCCCTGTGTCACTATTATATATAATTAAAATGCACCAATGAAAATAAATAATTTTTAAAAAATAAAACCATCTACCTTTTATCTATCAATTACATGACATCATTTTTTATGGAGTTTTTTAAAAAACTGAATTAATCAGAAGGTTTGATCCAGACAATACCCTCAGTAAGTTAAAGCTTCAAAGAACAAGTTTCATTTAGATTCACAATTCTGTCAAAGGCAACAAGTCATTGTCAGGATTATTTAAATTATTACCTATGAAAAGCATATCAGTGATGTGCTAGAAGGCTAAATACTGGCTCAGGTTAATCGTAAAATATTTGATTTGCAAATATTAAATATTAATATTAAAAATATTAAACCCTTGGCAGTTTGAACTTGTCCATTCCTTGGTAGAGGCAACTAGCTTGAGTTTGTCTCTATTGGGGAAATAGACAAACTGTAGAAATCAGGATTTTGTTTACTCCCCATCCTACCCTAGGGGAACCATGCTCCTGAGAGTTCTTCTGGTGGAATGAAAAAGTTCTAATGCTGATTTATGGTGATGGTTATATCACTCCTTAAAGTTAATAAAACTTATTGAACTATGCACTTGAAATGGTAAATTTTATGTATGTAAAATATACCTTAAGTAAGTTATTAACCAAAATGACCCCCCCCCCCCCGTAAAAAAACAAAACAAAACAACATTTATTAGTGATTTGAAGATTCAGGTACACACCCAACACACTTAAAGTAAATAATAAAACCACACTTACTCAATGCTTTTGAGAGTAAATATTCTATGCTGTGAGTCTCAGTCTCAGCCTCACTTTTGAATCACTTGGAAAGAAATGCTTTTCCCAGAGATACCAAGAATATTTGTCTGTTGCGTAGTCTGGGCACCAGGAATTTAAAAACAAAAACAAAAAAAAACTCCTTGGGTTGTTCTGGCGCATAGCAAAGATGGAGAACCACAGTGATAAGCAGTTTCCCCAGATAACTACAACCTGTAGTTTTGCCCATGTTTTTCTTTTAAAAAAAAAAAAACTAAAACTAAACTCAACTCATATGTTTAATGAATTTCCAGTTTTTCTGAAAAGAAGAAGTCTAGACACAAATGCACTTTTTTTTTTTTTTTACTTTTTTCTTTTCTTGGAGACTCTGGACTTAGTATCGAGTGTCTATTCTTTTTACAGGGAAGGAAATGTGGAGTTTATCTATAGTGTCTTCCTCCTGGCAGCACAGTGGTCTACAGGGACATCCTACAGTTCCTTTGACATCTACGTGTGCACCAATAGGACTCAAGCACAGATCTTGGGTTTAAGGATTTGTTTAGTTTAGGGCCAAAATTGAATATTTTCTCTGTCTCTCTTCTCCCTTGGGGTTTCTTACTACAGTGAGCTGTCAATAGATAACAAAACAGGGTGAAGCCTTAGAGCTTAATGATTCAATATAGTTTTGACACCCCAAGTCTAGCTTGAGCACTTCGATTTAGTGATACCTGTTTTAGATGCTCATGGAGGGGCGGGCCTTTACCTTTTCTCTTTGGAGATTCAATAGAGAAGGACAGAGATATTATGGAACTCTGACTTCCTAGTAGCAGGAGTTTCCCTTTTGAAAATTCTACCTAGTGCATCTGATTTGTCATAAGAAGGTAGATCAATTCTGAGACCTCAGTTTTAAAATCTAAAGATGGGAATTACTGCTGAGCATGATGTGCACACCGGTAATCTGGGTGACACAGAAGGCTGAGGTAGGAGGATGAACAGTCCCATCCCAGTCTCAGCAACTTAGCAAGACCCTGAATCAAAATAGAAAATAAAAAAGGCTCGGGATGTAGCTCAGTGGTAGAATGCCTCTGGATTCAATCCCCAGCACACACACACACACACACACACACACACACACACACACAAGGAAAGGAGTCACTGAGAAATTTCACAGTAATACAACACAAAAAGATACAATTCTTTTTCAGTTTTTCCTTGGTTAAAGACATGGCCCTTGGGATCCCAGCTTTGCCATTTCATTGATATTTGACATTGATGTTTGAAAGATAAGCAAGTTATTCAAACTTCCCTTTGGTGCTTGTTTTTATTCTTTGTAAGAAGATGACAACAGTTTCTATATTGTTGGGTTGTGAAGCTCTATCTAGAGCTATTGACCCAGGCAGAAGGTGCAGGTTTGGCCTCTTTGGAAATGCAGGTGTCAAAACCAGTCTCACAGGGTTATTCCCAGTACATTAGGTGGGAGGTCTGGTTTCTCTAGAAAATTCCCTTTTCTTCTCTTGTGTAATACTTGTTTCTTGAAGTAAATATCCTGCATGAGCTGTGTCATCTAGTCCCTCTTTAAAATAGAACTCTGATGACTCCACCTACCTACACTTACCTATTTGAGGCAGAAGTTTTATTCTGTTCTATTGGTATTTAAAAGGCTCAAAGTTGCCCCTACAGATATACATACAAGAAAGAACTCATGAATGCAGTGTGAGGAGAAAGAAACTAATGAGATTGGGGCAAAAACTTCCTCATTCTCTCTCTTTAGAAAAAGTCCCTCTCACTTACAGTAGGGTAGGCTTTCTGTTTACCTTACCAGCAACAGCCTGTCAACAGATCACTGTACAAAAGTCTTTAAGAGCACATTTATTTGTAAAGCAGAGCAATATCAAGGAAACTAGGCAACATCAACTCACACATCCCAATTCTGTCCCTATTTTTAAAGAATGTCCAATATTTGACTTTTGTCCCATGTTCTATGTTTATCTGCTTTCACATTTGGAAAAAATAATCTGTTTTTACAACAGAATTAGGCCCCTAAAGGGAAGATACCTGACACACACAGACAAATAAAGTGGCCAGTTTAGAAGACAGAGGTGGCAGAGAGAAAGAAAGAGCTAAGGATAATCATTAATTGAGCTTTCAGGATGGAGTAGGGGTTAAGTTCACCCAGAAAACACTTTGAAAAGAGGATTTTCTCTCTCACCCCAAGTCCTGAAGCAGCTCAGCGTCTCCATCTGATCTGCTCCACAGATCCAAGGGATCCTGGGTACTCATTTTCCCTTCTGGAAGTTCTGCTCTGCCCATTCGTGCCCTTCCGTCCGCCTGTGAAGCCCCTGCCAGGTGCTGTGGGGAAGAGGAGAGAGGGGCTCAGCTGCTCCTTAGACTCTTCTCCTCGGGTGAACTGGGAGCCTGCTGTGGCTGTGAGTCTCCAAACAGTGAGGAAGTGAAACTTGGTTACTCCTCCCACTGACTCTGCCACCCTGGCCCTGAGGCTCTGGCAGGAGTGTTCTGTCAGTCAGGAAGTATGCAAACTTAGGTAGCTACCTGGGACACCCACACACATCACCGGCAGGCAGTTTCTGTCAGAGACATAGAGGGGACCATCCACCTGGTACAGGACATTAGTTCAAACTCTTTCCATGAGGCCAAACTATAACTTCTGCCTAACACTATGGGCCAAACTATAACTTCTGGTTTTTAGGGAGAATGAATATACTCATTCACTCACTTTCCTTCTTTTCTCTCTTATGCACACAAGGAGCACTAAGGAAGCTTCCATGTCAGGAACATCTGTAGAGCTGGTGGAGAAATCAGAGTCAAACTATCAGTTCAGCCCTGAAGTGTACATTTTAACACTGTCTTGATATTTCTGCATAATCACTAAAACTTTCTGAAATACCCTTGATACTCAGCTTGGGACTACTCAGAGACATGTTTCTTCCATGAAAGAGGAATAGGGTGAAAAGAAGGTAGGAAAAAGTTATAGAGGTTATTCTTAAGTTCACCTAATGGGACATACTATAATTCACTGGACTTACACCTGGTATGTCTTTGTGTCTATATTTGTGTAATAGAGGAGAATTCTATTTGCCTGGATGTCTTAAAGGGTAACTGCAGAGACTCAATCCTTGGGAAATAGAACAAAGTTCAGTTATGAGTGAATAATATATGTTGCTTCTGTCCTTATCTCTGTATGTTACCTGCTGGAAAGAATGTGCTTTTGGGTGCTGACTCGTGTGTATGGTGTGTGTGTGTGTGTGTGTGTATGAGTGTGTGTTTGCCTACCCCTCCCCACCACCACCTCGCCATGACCTGACTAACTCAGGTTCACCAGGATGCCCTATAACTTATTTTTTCAGTGTGGTCTGAGAATTAGCAGCATTAGCCAGGTGAAGAGTGTAGAACTCAGGGTTTATCCAGTGTGTTAAAGTATGAGGAGGACTGCTTTGCTGGACAGACACCAAGACAGCAGTGTGGTTCCTAAAGGATTTAGATGCTCGCTAAAGGCTGTTCTGTACTTCTGTGTCATTCCACCCTTAAAATTCTTCCTTGTGACCTCTGTTTCCCATTGGTTTGTGCAACCCTGGCTTACTTTTCCTGAGTATCTAGGGAAAGCTTGGGTCGAGTAAGCTCTGATCACATGCACGTGATGGTACAACAACGTTTAAAATTCTTTTGGCTACAGGTTTTTCATAGAGGAATCAACTGTGCCCTTGAACAGAGGCCAGGGAGGTACCAAATGTGCACACAGTAGAGATAGGGGAACGGCCTGAGCACCAGATTTCCTGTTCCCTTTCTATAGCCCTTTGTTTAGTGTTTTAGTATCTATTTCGTTCCCATTTTAGCAAATTCTGTTTTTTTTTTTCCTCTTTGTTAACTTGTCTTTTGGGGGTGGGGAGGAAAGTAGCAGAATTTGCTCAGATGACCTCTTATTCTTTTTCAATTTTTTGCCTTCTTCTCTCCTTTAGCCATCCCATTTTACTGCCTTCTCCTTTGATGTCATCCCCCCATTTTGTCATTTTTTCTATTTTCCAGAGATCCTTCCCTTCTTTGCCACCCCCGCCCCACTCTCTACACATTTAGTATTTTAGCAGTACTATCTGCTATAGCATTACTGAATGGTTTCAACAAAATACTGGACTTTTGTAAAAAATATTTGGTAATGTGCTTTTACATTAGATTTTCAGATATTATAATTATTTTTATTAAAGAGACTTCAACTTTTGCTTTCATATCCCTTCCCAAGGTATATTTTTGAAAACCACATACTTCACTCGCTGTTTCAATAATCTCTTTTTCAATCCTGCTGATTCACAGCACTGAATTTTTCCATATTGGCCTTAGACACGAAATGGACATAAATGATCAAGTTCGTCTTAAAAATCTTGGAGCATCTTATTCTTTGTTGAAAAAAAAATGTGTGTTTGTATATGTTATATATATGAATTTATACACACATATATTTTTGTGTATGTACATATATGAGTACAAAAATATTCATATGTATGTTTGTGTGTATATGTGTATATATATGATGTATGTGTGTGTGTGTGTGTGCGTACACACTAGAGATCAAACACAGGAATTCACATTAGGCAAGTGCTCTACCCCTGAGCCACTTCCCCTGCTTTCTTTGTTGAAAAAATATTTTACTTATCAAGAAATGTTAGGGCTGGGGCTGGGGCTCAGTGGTAGTGCATTTGCCTGGCATGTATGAAGCACTGGGTCCGATTTTCAGCACCACATATTTTTTAAAAAAATATTTATTTTTTTTAGGTGTAGATGGACACAACACAATGCCTTTATTTTTATGTGGCGCTGAGGATCAAATCCAGGTCCCGCCTGTGCTAGGTGAGCGCTCTACCACTGAGCCATAATTCCAGCCCCTCAGCACCACATATTAATAAATAAATAAATAAATGTCTATCAACAGCTAAAAAAAAATTAAAAAAAAAGAAATGTTAGACCTGCCCTAGAATTACCATCACATTCAAATTATAAAAATTTTCATAAAAAATTAGAGAATTTGTGGAGAGTTATTTTGGGTATATTTGAACTTCATTAGAAGAAAGAGCTTCTGACAGTTGGTACCCCTCTAAGGATAAGTTTTGAAAAGAAACTTCTTCATATAGCTAAAGACTCTCTTGATCTTTTCCTAACTTATTTATCTCTACAGAAAGCTCAAATATTGCCATGTCTGCTCTTCACTTGCCTGCCATCAATGCCAGTCCTGCTCGAGCTCCCCGCAGAGTAGACCTGGTCCTCTTACCTCCCATGGTTGACTTTTTGCAGTTGACCAAATATGGCTTCTTCTTCTCTGTTACTTATGTAGGTGGGAAATAAAGGATATAATCTGAGAAGGAAAACCCTGGCTTGGGGTTACTATGGACCAAGTTGATTACAGCTCAGTGTTGAGGGACCTTCAGTCACTCACTGCCTGTTCTCTCCACCCATGAAACAGAAGAAATGTTTGTTTTGTATTCGAGTGGAACAGGGAACAGTAGAGAAAGAGAGAATTGACCATTGTTCTTCCCTTCCAAGTCAGCTCTCCAAAAGAAAGGCTTCCATTTCTCCTCTTAATTCTGTGACAAGTTCAGAACTGCCATATTGCTTTTAAGAAATGTGCCATTGACTGGAGTTGTGGCTCAGTGGTAGAGTGCTTGCCTGGTGTGTGTGAAGCACTGGGTTCTATCCTCAGCACCACATATAAATAAATAAATAAACAAACAAACAAATAAATAATCAATCGATCCATTGAAAACTAAAAAAAAAAAAGGCGACCAAAACAAAAACAAAGCCCACAAAATATGCCATGAAGTTTGACTTCAAATCATCACCTCTGTATTCTCTGTTGCAAATATGTGTTCACATCTGAAAGGTTAGTTCAATTGGTTGTTGTAAATTCCCTGGTCCCTGTTTCACTTTCTTCTTTGGTCCACATAAGCAGTACTAGTTTCTTTGTACGTTTGGATAAGGCTATCTGGATATGGCTGTAAGGCACCAACTTGAAGGTATAAAATTCACCCTAAACCTTCCTCTGCAGGGAGAGGAGGAAACTAGAAACAGAAATAAAGGGAGTTTCCTCAGAAAGGGAAAGGAAAAACATAAAGACTTTGGATTTTACCTTTCTAATATATTCTTTTTGCGGGGGGGGGGGGGCTGAGGGGATACCAGGAATTGAATTCAGTGGTACTCGACCACTGAACCATATCCCCAGCCCTTTTTTCTATTTTATTTAGAGAGGATCTCACTGAGTTGCTCAGTGCCTTGTTTTTGCTTAGACTGGCTTTGAACTCATGATCCTTCTGACTCAGCCTCTGGAGCTGTCGGGATTACAGGCATGCACCACCATACTCAGTCCCAATATATTCTTTACAAAATGATACCCCCCCCAAAAAAAGTGGATGTTTGTGTGCACTTTACATGTTGAAATCCTACCCCCATTGTTATACCATTAGCAGGTGGGGCCTTTAGGAGATGATTAGGTTATAAGGCGGAGTCTTCATGAATGAGGTTGGTGCCCTTATGAAAAGGACTCCAAGGAACTCTCTCAAACTCTTTCCACCATGTGAAGATACAGTGAGTATACAGCAGACTGCAGTCTAGAAGACGGCCCTCACCAGAACCTGAACATGATGGCACTCTTATGTTGGATTTACAGCCTCCAGAATTATGAGAAGTAAATATATGTTATTTAAAAGCCCAGTGTCTAAGGATCTAGGCACAGTGACTTGGGAGGCTAATGCAGCAAGATCATAGGTTTGAGGAACTTAGCAAGGCCCTGTCTTAATATAACCAAGCTTCAGCAACTTAGCAAGGCCCTGTCTTAATATAACCAATAATAATAATAAAAAAATCTGGGAATGTAGCTCAGTCGTAGAGCACCCCAGGTTCAAACACACACACACACACACACACACACACACACAGCTACCTAGTTGTACTACTTTGTTGTAATAGTCGAAACTGATGAAGATGCATGATTTTCTGAATGATTTAAAATTCTGAAAAAAAGTTCAGCTTGACCCATGGTGTGAGCTCCCAGATGCTCAGTAAATATTTCATAAAGGTTAATTTTAATCTTCAAGGAATAAAGGAGAGAAGCCGAGTGAAGACACCAGTTAGGCAGATGGATATCCAAGTGGTGCTGAGAGCTCCTTTGGGTCTTTGTGGGTTACGACTGATCACATGCCTCTGCTACGCCTGTCACCCCACTGTTCTAGCTGCTGTTCCCATAATTTCTCTCAGTAGTCATTCTACTTGCCTTAGGCCAATTTTTTTCCTCTGCTCACCCACATCGGCCATGTGATGTGCTGACCTGCTCTTGATCTCTGACATGTGGTTGAGTGTCTAGTCTCTGCTGCTGCATGTGGGATCCCATCACCACTTGCTTCTGGATTCCTCACCATTTGATAATTCTGTACTAGGCTGTCACAGGCCACATTCTGTCTACATTGGTGTCCTGACTGCTTTCTGATCTCCACATTCCTTGGGAAAGTAGCTGGGTCTGCGAGGTACTCTCCTTGTCTCTCTCTAAATATCTGTGTTCACTCATTTTGAGGGAGTGAAATGAGGATAATGGAATTCCAGAATCATGCAGCCTGGAGGAGACTCATTTTCTGAAATTAGTGAGTTTCGGCTATATGAGGACTGCCTTAGCACACGCACCTCCGGAGAGTTGGATCAGTCTTGGTTTGTCTGAAAATTCTCTCATATTCTAATCAGAACCACTCTTTAGGTCCTACTGTTGAGTAATATGGGATCATATCCGACTCCTTCCTTACATAGAAGGTTTTCTCCAAGTGGTGATTTTAAGCAACGGAATTCTGCTGAATTCATCGAACTATCAGTCATGTCTGTGTATGTCTAAGTCCAAACTTCAGACAGGAGTGTCTCAAATACCCTGAGGAAGGACTCTACCTGGGCAAGGAGCAGGGCTGGGAGGAAGTTGAAGAACTATGTCTCCACCCTTCACAGTGTGTCCTCAGTTGTACCACAGCCCAAAGACCATTTTGACAAGCGATCTGGGTATTTCATCATTTTTCTTCTTCTCCAAGATGAATAAACTGTTTAATTTTAGTACCATATAGAATCTATGTGGGGGGGCCGGGGTTGTGGCTCAGTGGTAGAATGCTTGCCTAGCATGAGTGACGCACTGGGTTTGATCCTGAGCACCACATAAAGATAAAACAATTAAAATAAAGGTATAGTGTTCATCTACAACTAATATATATATATATATATATATATATATATATATATATATATATATATATATATATTTTAAAGAATCTATGTGCTTTTGTTACCTTCTCTTTCTGCTTAGAATGTTCTTCTCCTATGCTGTGGTTGGCCAACTCCTTTTTCATTTTCAACCCTCAGCCTCAGTTTTACCTTGTCTCATGATTATGTTTGACCCTCTCCTTTGCAGATTGGGTTAGGTGACATTCCATATTGCTAAGCCTCTCTACTGCCATCATGTACCCCATGTATCTTTATTACATTTTTGCCACTCTATTGAGATGAAACTTTTTTTTTTATTGATGTATGTGGGACCGCCCTCCGACAGGGGTTGAGGAGAATCACTAGACCAGCTAGTGAGTGTCTCCGGGCTGAGCAAGAGGGTAAGTGTTGCGACCCGGCCCTCCACCCAGCTTGGCAAAAATCACACCGAGTCGGGAGTTGAGTCAGCCGAGATGGTGCAGCAACTCAGTTTATTGTGGAGGGAGAGGACTTATATAGAGAGAGGAGAAGGGAGGTGGGGGCAAAGGCAGGGGCCAATCAGAGATCGGAGAGTCCCCCAGGTTGGGGTAGCCTAGGCACCCCAGTTACAGAAACAGAGCCCCGTTACCTTAGTTACAGAAACAGAGCCCCATTACCCCAGTTACAGAAACAATACCCCATTAGATATGTGTGCCCCATTGCTGGGGAGTTATTCTTTGTGTTTGTGGAAGCCATATCTTGGGGCTGCTCAGGCACGTATATGGAAGCCATTTCTCAAGCTCTAACTGTCATGTACATGGAGAATCACAAAACCAGAATCATAAGACTGGGGATTTCTTTTTTCCCAGCGATTGCACTTCCGTGGTCAGCAGAGGTCCCAACAGATGTACTCCTTAGGATGGAACTTTATTACATAGACTGAATGAGAACTTAAGGAAGTTTGGTTCTTTTTTATGGGCCACTCAGTGCAGACTTCCAGAGGAGAAACAGCTCAACAACTATCATTGAATTCACGAAAAAGACTTTCTGAAGGTTTTGGTTAAAAATCTAAAATTGGGCTATTTTTTTTTATTTTGGAAGTTTATCAGTTTGATCATTCTAGAAAGTAGGTGTTTAGATGGAATTAAAAGCACAGGAGATTTATTGGGTGGAAATGGCCATGAAGATAGAGGAAAGAAGACAGGGAGAGCCTCAGATCCCAGTGTATTAATTTCCTAGGGCTGTCATTGTAAGGGAGCCCTATACCTTTCACAAGGGTCACGCTGACACTCCTAGAACAAAAGACAGATTAATAAGAGAAAAGCATTAACAAATTTATATATCAAACTTTTAAGTGACATGGGAGCATTCAGAAATAGAGAGCAAAAGGCCCAAAGAAAATTTTATGCTAATTCTAAAAAAAAAAAAAGTGAATAGTTGTGAATAAATATGATTGGATGAAAAGGATATGATTAATGGTAATAAACTGAGGGCGGAGCATGGAGGGGGTGGACAAGCAAGGCTTATCTATTCGAGTTATTCTTGGTCTCTCTGGGTAGCATGCCTTTCCTCTGAGTATAGGCAAGACACCTGCCACACAAGGGTCTTATTATCTACTTTAATAAGAAAGATCAAAATGACCTTTCTAGATTTTAGGGTTTGCTTTAGAGGAGGAAGAAGACTATGGAACAGGAGGTTGGGAGAAGGTGAGAGAGACAGCTTATGATTTAGAGGCCCTCCTGTTTCCTTCAGTTCAAACACACTGAGCATGCCAAGGTAATGTATTGGGGGTATCATGTTCTGATCTCCAACACTATAACAAAGTAACACAAAATGGTTGGGTAAAAACAACAGAATTGTTTTGTCTCTAGTTCTGGAGGTCAAGAGTCTAAAATCCAGGTGTTGGGAGGGTTGGGTCCTTCTGGAGGCTCAGAGGAAGTGTTCTTCTCTCTCCTACCTTCTGGTGGTTGCTGGAAATCTTTGCTGATCTTTGGCTTGTAGATCCATCTCTTTACTCTCTGCCTATTTTCATACTACCATCTCTTCTCTGTTTCTTCACTTGGCCTTCTTTTAAGAATATAGGTTATTGGATTTAGGGCCCACCCTAATACAGTATAAGCTCACCTTAATTTCATCTGCAAAGATTCTATAAAGTCACATTCTGTGGAACCAGGCAGACATGAATTTCCAAGAGACACTAATCCAAGATCAATTGATTCAAGGTCAGAAACTATAAAGTAAAAAAAAAAAGTTATTGGGGAGGCTTAGGAATTGCAATTGGGAACACATGTTCAGATAGCTGTGAATCAATATTCTAAAGGAAGCTAGGAAAGTGGGTGCTTACATAGGTGAAAAGCCGTGAAACCATTACAATGTGATTCAGGTTTTGTTTTGTTATTGGTACTAGACATTGAACCCAGGGGTACTTTATCACTGAGCTATATCCCCAGTCTTTTTTAGTTTTTATTTTGAGAGAGGGTCTTGCTAAATTGCTGAAGCTGGTCTTGAATTTGTGATCCTCCTGTCCCAGCCTCCCAACTCACTGAGATTACAAGCTGTGCCACTGCACCTGGCATTATAATGTCATTAAAATTGTTTGAAGAGAAACTCTTATTGAAATTAAAAAAAAAAAAATGCAAGGGCTAGAGGGCTGTGTGACCAATGGAAGATGAAGGATGTGTATAGTTGGTAAAAATATCCCAAAACAAGAGTTTGATAACGTCTTGACACTCATCTTGCAGCTCTGGCACAGAGATACAAACACTCATATATGTACATACATCTGTAACCAGAAGGTGGAGGTGACCAAAATTCACATTCCAGAAAGCAGCCTGAGATACGTACAAGTCCTACTTCTTAAGAGCCTCCAGGCTGCATTTGGGAAAGCCCTCTCAGTGTTGCTTTCATGGAGATTTCCCTTTTGTCTTCACATCAGTATAAGCTGACACAAAAGAGAAGGAAGGGGAGGTGGGCAGAGAGGGCCCCAGACTTGGTCATGCCCGTGGGGAGTCGCAAAGCAAGAACAGAAGAGGAGTTTGCTTGCACAGGACACAGCCCCACTGTGTTCAGTCACTCGTTGGGAACAGCTAGGGACAGACTGGCCTTGGCATGAGTGGGTAGCTCATCTGAAGGTGCCTGTGGGCTCACCACACCCTTGGCCACAGGCTCTCTCTCAAAGGGAGATCTAAATGAGGAGGAGAAGTGCTGCACTCCATGAGTGCCACAGGGTGAAGGGACTTGAAAATACAGAGCTGTGTCCCCTGGCTTCAGAGTAACCGAGAGACTCCATTTCTAGCTTTGGTGCTGCAAGTGACTGCAGTGACCATGGGCCGATTTCCCAAGCCACTGGCTGCCCACGGCCAGAGAAGCTGTGTAATAGTCCTGGCTTTCCTGAGTCTCTCAGCTTGGCCGTCCAAGCATGTCAAACGATCAGCTCCATCTCCAGAGGCTCACCAAAGACATCTACCAGGAATAGAAAGCCAGTGGAATCTTCTCGACCTTCTCTTCTTCCTCCTCTTCCACTTTCGTTACTCAATCTTCAGTTCCATTCTCACTCCTCTTTCTCTTATATGAAATGTTTGTCCCATTCACTAATCCAGTCACTTAATTCCTGGTATTTTCTTCAAGTATGAGAAAGTACCACAGAAGTAATACTATTGCAGAGCTCACAAAGTCCAATCCAGGGAAGGAGGGGAAATCAAGAGTCCCCTAAGGGAAAGGAGAATTCTTGTCCCGCACCCAAGTTCCCTAGGAATCTCACTCTCACTGGAAAAAGCTCCATTCTCAGAACTGCCTGAGGGCCCATCAATTCACTCAACCAAGCTCCCTTGCCTCATCACTGGAAAAGGATCAACCTCCTAGCTTTGGGGGATTTTGTCCCAGTTCTTACCAGTATTTCCAGTGGCTTTGTTATTTAAATAGGGATATAAGTATTTTCTTCACAAATACCTGCTTCACGTTCTCTTCCAGCAAGCAACCCTCCCCTGCTTCCTTGCTCCTCCTTGAGCTTGGCTCATTTTTGTCCTGTGTCTTTGCAAATGCTTTTCCTATTCCTAGCTTTCCCGGACTCCAGATCTCACTGTGGCTCTCTCTCTCTCTCTCTCTCTCTCTCTCTCTCTCTCTCTCTCTCTCTTCATGCAGTTGTTTTGCTCAAAAATCACATTCTCAGAAAGGTTTCCTTATCCACCTTATCTAAAATGCCTCTCCTCCTGCCTCAAGGCTACCATTTCTTTTTCCCCTACTCTAGTTTTTAAAGCTCTCAGTGTTAGTAAATACTAAAATCTTCCGGGTTGGCTCTTTAATATCCAATTGCCTGTGCCCCAGGGTATCCCCCAGTCATCTTGGCCAATCTTGTCCCTCCCTGAATACCTGAGATCTTTCTGCTACTTGATAAGTTAAGGGGGCCTCTAGGACCCTGTTCCTGCACCATGGCCAACACTCACATCTGTTCTGATTCTTCTCTGCCTGTACTGTGCCGATTGCATGTTTAGCAGATATATTGATGTTTAATTTGCATGCTACAATGTTCATTTCCTGTGCAGTACGATTCAATGATTTTTAGAAAATTTGCACTCCCAGAAGAAGATTTTTAGAAAATTTGCCCTCTCAGAAGACTCCTTGTACCTATTTTCAGTCCAAACATCCTAAATACCCGTTCTGTTTGGCTCTGCCTGAGGTTTTATAGAATATTGACTTATTTTAAATATCTATATGTTCATCCATCTCCCATCCACAGGCTCTTCTGTTTTGCAGTGTGTCTTTGCCATTTCTTGCCAAGAGGTGATACATAATCCCCCTCCTTGAATTAGGTCTGGCCTCAGTGACTCACTGTGATGAACTGAATGTGGTGGGGGTCCCGGTGGTGTAACTTGGAAGGTGGATAGGAAGAAACTTGGTCTCTTGGTAAACTCCCAGTCCAGCGGTTTCCTTGGGGCATTTCCTCTGGGAACCTAAAGTTAGTACCAGAGTCCCCAGCCCCACAGAATGTTCCACAGGTGTGCTCGGTCAATGATCCCAGATGAGCTCAGCTCCAGCCATCCCAGTCCGAGTGCCAGACAGATTGAAGAAGCTTCCGGATGATCGCTGTCTCCCAGCCATTTAATCCACTCCAAGAAGTTCAAGTCTTGCCAGCTGAGGCCCCAGACATTGAAGATCAGAGACAAGTCATCTCTTCTCCTCTCTGTTTGAATTTTGGATCTAAAGAAAACATGTACATAATAAAATGTTGTTTTAAACAATAAAGTTTGGGATTGCTTGTTACCTGGTGATAGGTAGTGAAGACACTTGCTTATCACATGGTTCACAGCCTAGAATGTGAGCTCTAGGAGTGAGAGAGTTTTGAGAGTTTGGATTACTTATCCATGACAGTACTGTTATATGTCAACTTGCTGGGTCCCAGGGTACCTAGATATTTTATCAGACATTATTCTGAGTATTTTTGTAAGAATGTTTTTGGATGAAACTAACATTTACCTCAGTAGACTTTGAATATAGCAGATTGCCCTCCATACAGTGTATGGATCTCATCCAGTCAGTTGAAGATCCAAAGAGAATGAAATCACTAGCCTCACCTAAGGAACAAAATCCCCAGGAGAGCTGGGCACAGTGGCTCACGCCTATAATCCCAGCAGCTTCGGAGGCTGAGACAGTAGTGTTGAGAACTCAAAGCCAGCCTCAGTAACGGCAAGGCACTGAAGAACTCAGTGAGACCCTGTCTCTAAATAAAATACAAAAAAGGTCTGGGGATGTGGCTCCGTGGTTGAGTGCCCCTGAGTTCAATCCTCAATACCCCCCACCAAAAAAAAAAAATTATACTAATATCCCCAGGAGACGTCTTCAACAGGAGCTGGCCTGCAGACTTGAACTCTTGACTTTCCGATGTCTTTAGCCTGCTAGACTGCTCTGTGGATTTTGGACTTGCTAGTCTCCATGATTGCATGAGCCAATTCTTCATCACAATCTCTTCATATGTTGGCCTGTATATCTATGCCATTTATATCAATATTCACACTCACATCCACATCTTATTGGCTCCATTTCTCTGCAGAACCTTGACTAGGATATTATCCATGGGTCCTAAAACAGTGGCCCTTAACTGGGGCAATTTTGCCCCCCAGGAGACATTTGGTAGACTCTGGAGGCATTTTTGGTTGTCACATCGTGGGGAGCCTACTGGCATCTAGTGTGTAATATTGCTGAATACTAGACAGTCCCTACAACATGAAAAATATAAAAAGGGCTTGTCTGGGCTTCCTCAAGTGCATTTATTTTCTATAAGAGTATCCTAAAGGGGCTGGTTTGGCTCAGTGGTAGAGCACTTGCCTAGCATGTGTAGGCGCTGGATTCGATCCTCAGCACCACATAAAAATAAAATAAAGGTATTATGCCCAACTACAACTAAAAATATTTTTTAAAAATTTTAAAAAAGAGAGTATCCTAAAAACTATGATGCCACAAATTCACTAATAATACCTATGCAAAGTCACCTACCTAAAGAATAAGCTGAAATGAAATAAAAAGTCAGCCCTTCCAGAAATAACGGGAGGATCTGTAGTCCAAAGGGCAGAGGTCCTGCTTGTTTTAATAAAGGCCCAAGAGTGAATGAATACAAGCCCAAGAAACACTAACTTGAGATATTGAGGTCACTCTTCATTTGTGTCCACCTTGGATCCTGTGACCAAGCCTATTGTTGGCATTCAAGCAGTTCTTGGTGGTCACAAGAAGTCAGGCCGCTGGGTATTGAAACTATTTCCCCACAGGTGGTGTTGAAACAACTAAGCTCTGGCCTTGAGTAAGAAATACAATCACCCTCAGTGGCCATAGGTTATATTAGTCTTTTTCTTTTTTAAATATTATTTTTTAGTTTTGAATATTTTTTAGTTTAATATCTTTATTTTTATTTATTTATTTTTATGTGGTGCTGAGGATGGAACCCAGGCCCTCACGTGTGTGAGGCAAGTACTCTACCACTGAGCTACAACCCCAGCCCCCATATTAGTCTTTTTTTCAAAGGAAGAAATAACTAATGTATTTGACTAGATCAGAATTTAAAAATATTCAAAAGATTTTGAAAGGCCCAGAAAAAGAAATGTGTGATCAGTAAGGGGAAATTTACCCACAATCTTAAAAAAAAGGAATCTATAAATTATAAAGAGTAGCCATAATCACTTTTATTTGGATTCATAAACATGTTCATGAGGCAGAGCAAAATCATACGATTTTGTATTTTATTTTTCTTGTGTGTGTAACTGGAGATTGAACTCAGGGTTGCTCTACCACTGACCTATTTTCTACCCCATCCCTTTTTTATTTTTTAGTTTGAGACTGGGTTTTGCTAAGTTGCCAAGTCTGGCCTCAAACTTGCCATCTTCCTGCTTTAGTCTTATTAGACAATAGGGTTTCAAGTGTGTGCTACCATGTCCATCATATTTTTGTAATGGGAGTGGGAAAGGGGATTTAACTCAGGGGTGCTTTACTACTGAGCTACATCCTCAGTCCTTTTTATTTTCTATTTTGAGATGGGGTCTCACTAAGTTGCTGAGGCTGGCCTTGAATCTGTGATCTTCCTGCTTCAGCCTCCTGAGTCACTGGGATTACAGGGGTACATCGCCATGCCCAGCTGTAATTTACAAATAAGTGATAAAGTTAGAAATCAGTAATGTCATTTATTTATTTATTTACATGACTGTATATTTTGAAATATTATACATACATAGAATAAGTACAACTTGCTCCAATTAGGTCATATTAATGTGGTTGTACATTATGTAGAGTTATATTAGTCATCTATTTATTATGAAACTAGGAAAGATATACTCAATTCTACTCTCTTTCCTATTATCATCCCTTCTTCCTTTTCTTCATTCACCTTTGTCTAGTCCAATGAACTTCTATTCTTCTCCTCCCTTGTTGTGGGTTAGCATCCACATATCTGAGAGAATATTCTGCCTTTGGTTTTCTGGGACTGGCTTATTTCACTTAGCATGATATTCTGCATCCACTTATCAGCAAATGCCATAATTGCTTTCTTATTTGGGGCCGAATAATATTTCATTGTGTATATAAACCACATTTTCTTTATTCATTCATCTATTGTAGGGCACCTAGGTTGGTTCCATAGCTTGGCTATTGTGAATTGAGCTGCTATAAACATTGAAATGACTGTGTCACTGTAGTATGCTGATTTTAAGTCCTTTGGGTATAAACTGAGGAATGGGACAACAAGGTCAAATGGTGAGTCTATTCCAAGTTTTCTAAGTTATCTCCATACTTCTTTCCAGGGTGGTTGTACCAATTTGTAGTCCCACCAGCAATGTGTATGTGCTTGTATTCTTAATAATTGCCATTATGACTGGAGTGAGATGGGGTTTTTAGCATGGTTTTGATTTGCATTTCTCTAATTGCTAGAGATGTTGAACATTTTCTTTTCACGTTTTTTTTTTTTTCCATTTGTATTTCTTCTGTGAAATGCCTGTTATTTCTTTAGCCCATTTATTGATTGGATCATTTGTGTTTTTGCTGTCAAGTTTTTTTATATTCCTTGTATATCCTGGAGATTAATGCTCTGTCTGAAGTGCTGGTGGTAAAGATTTTCTCCATTCTGTTCACATTCTTGATTGTTTCCTTTGCTGTGAAGAAGCTATTTAGTTTGAATCCATCCCCATTTATTGAGTCTTTTTTTTATTATTAGTTGTTCAAAACATAACATAGCTCTTGACATATCATATTTCATACATTTGATTCAAGTGGGTTATGAACTCCCATTTTTTCCCCGTATACAGATTGCAGAATCACATCGGTTACACATCTACGTTTTTATATATCGCCATACTAGTGTCTGTTGTATTCTGCTGCCCTTCCTATCCTCTACTATCCCCCCTCCCCTCCCCTCCCCTCCCATCATCTCTCTCTACCCCATCTACTGTACATTTATTGAGTCTTGATTTAACTTCTTGCGCTTTAGGAGTCTTTTTGAGGAAGTCTGTTCCTAAGCTGACATGATGGAGAGTTGGGCCTACATTTTCTTCTAGTAAGTGCACAGTTTGTGGTCTAATGCCTAGTATTTGATCCATTTTGAGTTGAGTTTTGTCTAAAGTGAGAGATAGAGGTTCAGTTTCATTCTAATACATACACATCTCCAGTTTTCCTAGCACCTTTGTTGAAGAGGCTATCTTTTCTCAAATGTATGTTTATGGCACCTCTATCTACTATGAGATAACTGTATTTATGTGAGTATGACTCTGTGTCTTCTAATCTGTTCCATTGGTCTTCATGTCTGTTTTTGTACCAATACCATGTGGCTCTGTAGTATTATTTAAAGTCTGGTATTGTGATGCCTTCTGCTTAACTTTTCTCACTGAGAATTACTTTGGCTATTCTGAGTCTCTTACTTTTCCAAATGAATTTCATGACTGCTTTCTCTATTTCTATGAATAATGTTTCAGAACCTAATAGGAGTTGCATTAAATCTATATAGTGCTTTTGGAAGTATGGCCATTTTGACAATATTAATTCTGCCTATCTGAGAACATGGGAGATTTTTCCATCTTCTAAGGTCTTCTTCAATTTCTTTCTTTAGAGTACTATGATTTTCATTGTAGATGTCTTTCACCTCTTTTGTTAGATTTAAAAAAATTTTTTTTGAGGCTATTGTGAATAGGATAGTTTTCCTACTTTCTGATCATCTTCTGTATTTCATTGGTGTCCATGATGATATTTCCTTTTTCATCTTGAATTTTAGTAATTTGACATTTCTCTCTTTCTCTTTATTAGCTTGATTAAGGATCTGCCAATTTAATTATTTTTTTTCAAAGAACCAACTATTCGTTTCATCAATTTTCTGAATTTTTTTTTTTTTTGCTGTTTCAATTTCATTAATTTCAGCTCTGATTTTAATTATTTCCTGTCTTACTGCTTTTGGTGTTGATTTGTTCTTCTTTTTCTAAGGCTTTGAGATGAAAAATTAAGTTATTTAATTGGTGCCTTTTTAAAGAATGCGCTCAATGCAATTAACTTTCCTCTTAGAAACACCTTTATAGTGTCCCAGAGATTTTGATAAGTTGTGTTGCTATTCTCAATTAACTCTAAGTGTTTTTTTTTTATATAATTTCATTCCTGATTTCTTCCACTATCCATTGGTCATTCAATAGTGTATTATTTAGTCTCCAGGTGTTAGAGCAGCTTCTATTTTTAATTTTATCATTGAAGAAATCAGAAATGTTAAAGAACTTCATAGTGGTGAGCAGCACCAGGAAGAGAAGTTGTGTACAATGGGAGTGTCCAGTTAAGAGGAGCTCCTCTAGGTGTTTCATCCAGAGAAGGATATAAAGCAGGAACTGGCAGTGAAAGTGTGGGAAGAACAAGAGGAATAAGGGGAAGATCAAGAAGCCGTAGCCCACCTTTGAACTAGACCATGGAAATCCACACTCGCTGATGATTTCAGGAGGTACTGCTGCGGTCAGCTGGGAAGCCAGGAGAACATGCCTCTTTGATGCAGCTGAACACTGTCTATGATGTTCTCGGTGCTTGCAGCTGTCCATTGCTACTAGCTGTTCCTGGTGTTGGAGGCACAGCCCCAAACTAAAAAGTAAGTAAATAAATAAATAATTCTCCCAGTTGGCAAAATCCTTCTGGAAGGCAGCTGATAAGTGAATTAGCAAGATACTGTTTGTGGGCTTCCAGGCCTTGTGACATAAGGGGTCAGAGAAGGTCAGGAATGAAATTGAGAGTTAAGAGATGAATAACTGACACAAATTATTTCGTTCTCGACCCCTCCACCCCCATGCTTCACTTTCTCTTATTTTAGTCACAGTATCTAAATTGCTACTTCAGATAGACCCAAAGTTCAATAGTTCAATACAGAGGAAGTTAATTTTTAATTTCTTATTCATATACCTGTCCAGCATGGATATTCAGATCAGTGGAAAGAACTTTCCACCTCACAGTCATTTAAAAACCAAACTGACAGTGGCAGTGCCATCTTTAACACATGAATTTCAAAGTTGCTCTCAGTTTTATGAACCCAGAGAGCAGTAAGGACAGGTGGGGACACACACAAACACTTCCATTCTTCTGAGGACAACTTGTCCCTGTGGCTGTACCTAACTGCAAAGGAAGCTAGGAAATACAACCCAGGTGGGTGCTGAGAAGAGAGGAAAACAGTTTTGTATTCTGTTGGTGGTGTCTGCCATACCACACTTACCCTGAACGCAAAGATTTCGGGGCTTCAAATTGATCTGTTAATAAGCACAGGATAAAGAGTGTGGCTTGAGAAGAGTTTATGTGAAAAGAGTTGGAGGTTTTGTTAGCTTTTTTACTAAGAAATTTCTGTGAACATGATAGAAAAAAAGATGATGGACAGTTTAGATAACATGAAGAGAAACAAATAGCACTATTGAGAGAGTTCAAAGTCCCATCTCATTCTCCTATAAATTAATTATTGCACATCTTTATTCTACTGCTCTCATTGAAATTGTGAACAACCAGTGTGGTGAAGTGTCCATCAGTCTGAAAGAAAAACCACGGAGGGGACTGTGATGGTGGTCTCAGAAGGTGTGAAGTTTCAAGGAATGGAAAGGAGGCTTAGTGCGTGATTCCTGTGGGCAGGGCCTGTTGGCAGTAGAGGGTCCCTGGTAGCAGAGGAGACTGTTCAATAGGAGAGTTATCCAGGCATGTTACCTTATTAAAGATAGCGTTTCTTCATCCAGCTTTCAGTAAAAAGTAAGTTTCAAAAGGGTGACCATTTATAAGGGCAAAAGACTTGAGCAGAAATTCATAAATAAGAAAATGCTGCTGGGCCCATTGGTGTACATCTATAATCCCAGGGGCTCAGGAGGCTGAGGCAGGAGAATCATGAGTTCAAAGCCAGCCTCAGAAACTGTGAGGTGCTAAGCAACTCAGTGAGAACCTGTCTCTAAATAAAAGACATAATTGGGCTGGGGATGTGGCTCGGTGGTGGAGGGCCCCTGAGTTCAATTCCCAGTACCAAAAGAGGAAAAAAGAAAAATAAAATGCAAATAAAAATCCCAATAGTAATCAAAGACGTAAATTGTGATAGAAATGGTACGAATTTTAAAAAATAAAAGTAATCAATCCATTGAGTGTCCCCTCCTCACCCCCGCAAAAAAGCACATATTCATCTGATAATACTAAATTTTGGTGTGTTTTCAAACGATTAGCATTTTAATATATGCTTTGGGTATGTAAGCTAGTCATTTAGCAATATAATCCTGAGGCCTTTATAAGAAGGCCTTTATTTAATCTCTGACCTTGTGATTACATTTCTAGGAATTTTTACCAAAATAATTAGACAAATACATTATAAATACATAATAGAGTTATTTTCATTTTTGCATTATAAGAGTGACAGACTGAAAACAACCTAGAGTGGAATATTATGCAATATTTAAAAATATGATTTATTATATATCTTTAGTATAAATAAAGAAAATACCCTGAATATGGAAAGAAGAAACTGATAGAGAAGATACTGTAGGAAACACACCAGAGGGTAGGCTGCAAGTAGCTCTGAATTGTAAATTATGGATAATTCTTCAAATGCTTTTTAACAGTGTTTCTATATCTTCTAAATTATAAAATATTGATTTGATAATTAGGAGATATGAAATAGCAACTTATGTTGTAACAAGTAGAATGCAGTATGCTCTTAGTCACTTCAATATTAAAGTAGACAGCAGAGAAAGTAGGACAATTAGTGGGTTGGGTTGTCGGGGTGTTTTAGTCTGTTTGAGATATTTTAACAGAATACCATGGACTGGGTGGTTTACAAATAACAGACCAGGGCTCTCTGGGGTCTCTTATATTCTTTTTTTTGTTATTATTTTTTATTCTAATTTGTTATGTATGACAGCAGAATGCATTACAATTCATATTACACATATAGAGCACAATTTTTCATATCTCCAGTTGTACACAAAGTAGAGTCACAACCATTCATGTCTTCATACATGTACTTAGGGTAATGATGTCCATCTCATTCCACTGTCTTTCCTACCCTCCCATGCCTCCTCCCTTCCCCTTCCTCCCCTTTGCTCTATTTAGAGTTCGTCTAATCCTTCCATGCTCCCCGCCAACCCCATTATGAATCAGCATCCTTATATCAGAGAAAACATTCAGCTTTTGTTTTGGGGTGTATTGGCTGAATTCACTTAGCATTATATTCTCCAACTCCATCCATTTACCTGCATATGCCATGATTTTATTTTCTTTTAATGCTGAATAGTATTCCATTGTGTGTGTGTATGTATATATATATATATATATATATATAGAGAGAGAGAGAGAGAGAGAGAGAGAGAGAGAGAGAGAGAGTCTTTTATAAAGGCACTTATTCCATTCAAAAGGTGTTCATCCTTCTGACCTAATCACCTCTCAAAGGCCCCACACCCATCACACTGGGGACTAGTTGGTTTCAATATACAAACTTTGAGGGACACCAGCATTCAGTCTGTAGGAGAGAGTAAGGAATGGTCTAACTCTGCAGGGAGGTATATTCATCCCTGACATTATTTAGGATTGCTGGTTTCTTGTAATGATAAAAAGCAGACTGGCTTCTTCTTGGTTTCGTTACTGTTTCTCAATTCCTATTGTCTATATCTGGAATAAACTATTCCAACCCCATCTTGTATGTGTCTGATAAAAATGGTTCTTATATTTGGAGGAAAATCATTCTAAATCACAATCACTTTTAGAATCCCTTTTACCTTTGAGATAATGTGACTTTTTGAAACAAACATTCAAGGTTGTTGATGCTATGTTCCACACATACATTGTATTAAAGCCAGAAAACTTAATTTTCTTCAATACTTGGACTTGAACCCACAGCTTCACACACATGCTTGGCAAGCTCTCTACCGCTGAGTTATAGCTCCAGTCCTTTGTATTTTTTGAGATAGGGTCTCACTAAGTTGCTTGGGCTGATCTTGAACTTGCCATCCTCCAGCCTCAGCCTCCCAAGAAGCAGAGATTACAGGTGTGGACTACCATGCCTTGTTGTTGAGTACTGTGTATTCGTAATAAAACACATCTTATCAAAGTGAATTGACATGCCTTCAGATAAGGCAGTGTTCATACATTAATCCAAAATTTTTAAGAAAGCTCATGTAGGTATAACTTAAGAAGAGTGCTATGTATAAATGTCTCCTAATTTCTAAGAATTACAGTATGGCATTCTTACCAGGTAATGTAAATAGATTCAATGATATTGTGCTCTCTTCTGCCAGGTCTTTTATTAAAGCACTTACTTTACCAATTTAAGACACTGTCTTAAAACTATGTAAACATCTGCTTTTCAGGGTTAATGTGACAGGTGCTGTTTGTGCTGGTGAAGTGAGGCACCATCTGTATGGAAAGGTCATGCTTAATCATCTTGGCACTGATTTCTGCTTAGCAAAAGCATGGACTAAGATGAATCCTCAAACTCACCAGCTATTGCACTTAACATTTGCAAAAGCAGCCACTCACCCCGCAAAATGAGACTGAGTCAGGCTACACACTTTTGGATCTTGCAGGCCTTATCCAAATACTTTTGGTCTTCTTGGTCTAACTTTAGCTGAAAAGAACTGTACTAACCCATAGGTTTCAATGACAAACAGCAAACATTATTTGCCCAATTGATCAGCTGTGATGTTGCTGGGATTCTTAGCCTTCCAGAGGAACCAGGATAGATTCAGCTGTGAAAATGAATCAACCTTGAAATCACCCATGATAATGTGAGAACAGCTTAGCCAAAAAAGTTTTGGCCCTCCTGAGGTGGAAGTTAAGAAATGAATGGGAGTAGTAGAACTTTTCCTGGATAGTGTCTCAGAGAGAGCCTACTTCAATCGCCGCCATTTAATGGGTTAGAAAATATGGAGGCACTTGCCTGAACTTCTACTGCTGGTTGGAATGGATCCCACACTTCTGACTTAGCCACTGTTTTTTTCCTTACTGAGTCCTGGGATGCAAAAATCAGCAAATTTTAGTGCTGTTTTTAAAGCAACAAAATGTTTTCTGAGCTAGAATTAAATTAATGGGAACTTGAACCTCTACTTGGAGCCTGTACAAAACAAACTCCCTACAGGTAAAAACTGTGGCTTACATGTCCTTGTATGACTTTCTTTGAAATTGCACGAACAAATACATATTTCTTAAAATAACCCTGGAAGCTACAGGAGTAGATATTATAGGAAATATAACTACTCTCCCTGCCAGGTGGCCTTATTTTGTGGGTCAGCCTCACAGTCTGATGATGCTCCAGGGCCTCCACCGGTAGGACTCCTGTGGTGAGGATATGCTGCCACTAGGTGGCAGTCACACCGCACTGTGTGGAGGCTCTGGTTGGGCCTGTGTGGAGATTAGACCCTTTGCTCACCACTCCATAGACATATAGCTCTTTATTAAAGTAGCTAAATTTAAGTGATATTATCCAATGCCACATTTATAAATGATGCCAAATTAAATTTTCTAAATGATTCAAATATAATTTATTACCTGTCTCGCCAAGTTTCCAATAGCTCAATTCTTAATTCCTCTCTCTTTTTTCAAGCTTTGAAGTCTTCACCAAAAGAATTTGAATTAGTAAAAAGTGATTTGAATCTAAAACTTCAATTTTACTCCTTAAAAAAATGATTTTTGTTCCTGCAAACTCAATTATGTTCTCATGACTTTTTCCTTAACCTATTTGGTAAATACGGACCTTCACAACATTTCACTTTTCATTTAAAGTAAGGAATGCAGGTGACAATGAAACTCTTTAGTGTAGAATCCAGTCATTTAAGATGACAGGGAACAGTGAAACATCTTGACGGTGCTGAGTATTACAGTGGAAACTGGGAATAGCTCCCTATTTAAAGGGGAAACGATTTGGCCATTGCAATAATTTTGAAATAGATTTCATCACTGTTTCTTGCTGGCCCATGCTTCTGAGGTTTCTGAGGTTTTTCTGTTAATCCTGTAAATAAGGGATCTTTGGCATTTAAAATATTTTAATAGTACTTAAAGTGAAATTTCCCTTACCATGTATTTTTTTTTTGTGTGTGTGTGTGTGTATGTGTGTGTATTACAAGGTGATTTTTTTTCCGGAAGTTCAGGTAGGAGGTAGAATCAGGACGAAGGACAGAATTATGAGGAAGGAGAGGATGTTTTCAGAAAAAAAGAATTGCAAAGGGATCAGGGAAACTAAAAATAAAGATGGTGCAGTAGGTGACTGAGACAGTAATGTACTAGAAATAAAAAGAATAAATATGATCCTGAAGGGAATTTGAAGATATGGAGGTTGTGGAGGAGCAGAGGAGCTGGGATTGAGTGGGGGAAATGTGGAGTTAGCACAGTGAAGACCAAAGCCCCTCCCAGAGTGGTCTGCAGACCACCAGCTTCAAACCAGCATAGAGTTCTCTGGAATCTGCATCTTTGACAAGACTCCCCAGATGAATCTCACGCCCTCTAGAGGCTGAGGACCTTTAGAAGAGGCATTGGAAGAATCTGAAGATGAAAATGGTTTCCTGACAGATTTACAGGCTGCTAGGGAAATGATTTGTGTTTTAAGCCCGTGACAGGGAAATTCAGCACCACAGGACCTGACCAGCTATAGGTGTTTGTACCGTCAACACTCCTGCACTAAGGAAGGCTCACAAAAAAACAAATAAAAGACAATTTGTAAGCTTAACAGGAAACATTTTATTTTATGTAAATTATACCTCAATAAAGTTTGTTATTAATTTTTTTTTTTTAAAGGCGAGGGTATCACTCATTCCTTGGGCCATCTGTGTGTGGCTAAGGAGAAAAAGAGAACTTCCAGAAAGGAAAGGCCAGAGCTTTTTGCTCTTGGATGGCAGCAACTGAATAGCTTCCTGCTCTCTTGCCTCAGTGTCTCTTGGCCACAGCTCAGTGGAGACTCAGCTATGATGGCCACAGGACTTGGTGGCTCCCTGTGGCGATCCTGCCCTGCTCTCAGTGGCCTTCTTAGGTACTTGGTTACTTGTTAGCATGAATGGTCTTGGGGCCCAGAGGTCCCACACGAGGGGTCCTGAACATCATTCAGACTTTGAGTTCAAACACATAGACACTCTGATAGGGGAAGTGGGAAAGGAATGGGAGCCGAGTTTCAGGGAGTGAGAGAGAGGATTTCCCAGCAGGAAGCAAGTTCCCACGGGTGAGGACTCATGGCTTTAGGGGTGGGCAGATTGCAGTGGCTGTTGCTGGCCCTCACTCAACCTAATCTTGCTTACTCTCCAGCAAGACTGTGCGGCCTGGAAGGAAAATGCACAATTATGTTCAGTTGTGTTATTTCTTCCTAAGTGACCAAGCCATTTCAGCCTTCTGAGGTCATCTTTTCCTCTAATAGAAAACTTACTTTCAATAGAAAAATAATAATTCCAGGTTCCTCTGTCCCACATGCTGTGACAAGTCTAATGATGTGACAAGTCCAGTGATGTGGCAATCCAGTGGAATTTCCGCGAATCCTGGGGGCTTACACTCTCCGGGTCACTGTGTTCCCCCAACTTCTTGTCTCTGCTGAAATCTAGGTCACCAGCCAGCCAATGGCTGTCTGGGGTGGTTCTCCTCTCCCCACACCACCTGACCTCAGGCCACAGGGTTTTTCTAAACTTAGCTCTCTTGCCAAAGAGTTGTTCACAGCAGACTTTACCAAAGGTTTGCTCAGGGAAATGGAGGGAAGCTCACACTGTAGCAGAGCTCAGGGAAAAAACCCTAAACATTGAATTATAGACTAAACTGAGCCGAGTTTCTTCTTCAGTGCCTCCAAGGCGTGGTGCTGGGTGATCAACTTTGCCCTCCAGCCACTACTTTCCACCATCTGTGGGTGCCCTTTCCTCTCATCTCTCACACACCTGGTCCCCTCTCCAGCATGGAGGTGGCTATTGAAGGCAAATGATCTCACCTGGAACTGACCATTAAGCAGATGCAAAAACCTGCAGGTGACAGTAGGCTAGAGTGCACTGCCCTGGGTCTTGGAGGGATGCCAAGGGTCCCCTTCCTCTGTGGGTGGTTGGAGACAGGGTCTGCAGCAGCATTAAAATTAAACATTTTAATGCAATAGCATTAAACAATCAGAGACGTGAGGCAGAGGCTGCACTAAGAACAGAGCAAAGCTGCAGACAGAGGCCAGAGTATATGGGGGACTCCTCTTCCTCCCCTAGGGATTTTTAGACAGACCCAAGCATAGAGACCTGGCCATTAGCAGCTGGAGCCAGCATCCCTACAAACAAACTGGTGCAGTGGCCTCCCCCCACCCCCCACCCCCACACACAAATTAAACTGGATGTTTAATGCATGTGTTGGAATGGAAGGAAGGCAAGATCATTATCATTTTATAATATACATTACATGGTATGTAAAAGGTTTCATTTTTCAGAGAAATTTCTCCTATTTCCTTCTTTTCTATCTTCCTGAGAGCAATGAACGGTAGTTACTTACTTTCACAGATAAAACTGCTCCATTGTGTCAAACGGTAATTTTATCTTTGTTTCACATCATTGTCATCTATACTATTTTACAGTAAAACTTACTCCACTCAAATTAGAAGGACTTGTAGAATTAGAGTAAAAAGTAGTCAAAATCATGTGAAGGAATGCTGGAGGCCCAAGGTTTGAAGTAGTGCGTGTTTACGGGCACAAGCCTATGCATTCATATTATTAAAAGAGCAGCAATGAGGGCTGGGGTTGTGGCTCAGTGGTAGAGCGCTTGCCTAGCATGTGTGAGGCACTGGATTTGATTCTCAGCATCACATACAAATAAATAAAATCAAGGTCCATCAACAACTAAAAAATATTTAAAAGAAAAGAGCAGCGATAGAAAGGCAAGCTACTGTAATGGAAACGGATCTCAGGAACGAGGTCATCAAATATCATCTAGTACATTTGAAATACAAATACCATGTATTTCTCAATAAGTATCAGGTAAATAAACTATCTATTTGGAATCCTAGTTTCAGAGAAAAAGGTCAGAGACAATTACAGAAAAAATGCTTCATATTATCAGATCCATTTTTAATACAGTTGAGATCCTTTGGGAAAACTGTATTAGTCTTTCTTTTTATCGTGGATTCCTGTTGGTCCTTTGGTTGGCAATCCATTCTTACTTTCAGTTTACTTTGTTTCTATTGCTGGATTCTTTTATAGCTTTTCAAGACCATATATGACTAACAAAAGGAGAAATCACCTGGTATATGTATGGCTCCAGGAATTTCTTGTAGATCCAGAGCAGAATTGGAATGAAGGAATGCACACCATTGTCCCAGGCTCCAGCTCCTAAGCCACAACCAGGAAGCCCCAAAGGCAAAGTCTGCCATTTGTGGCGGGGGTGGGGGTGTGTGGGGGTGTGTGGTGGGGTGGGGTGTGGGGGGGGTGTGTGGTGGGGGGTGTGGGGGGGTGTGGGGGGGGAGTGGGGGGGTGGCAGGGGTGGGGTGGGGGGGTGGGGGTGGGTGGGGAATGAGCTCCTGTCCAGCCTGGTACAGTAACTTTCCTAGGACTGAGAAGCTTAGAGGCCCTGGGGAATATTCAATTAACTCTATTAAGGGATAGAATGAGGTACAGCATCTTGAGTATCCACACCTTTCTTTCAACATCCAGAAAAGATACACTGTCTTCTCAACATGGCAAACCAACAATAAGTGAAGTTATTCTAAGCTGTGGTCAGAGCTTCTTAAACTTCATTGTGCATGTACTTTATGGAGGGGTGTTGGCAGAATGGATCCCAACTGTAGATCTGAGGTGGAGCCTGAGGTTTTTATTTATGGCAAGCCCGCGGGTGATGCAGATGCCACTGGGGGTACAGACCTCACTTTGAGAAGTAAGCCTGTAAGCCACTTTGCCCCTTCCATATGCAAACAATAACAAAAATAGGCCCTGGGAAAAAAAGACAACTCTTAACCCAAACATTAGATAATTTTAGTGGACTGTAGGTTCTATGGTGAAGAGAAGGGGCTGTGGGAAAAGAGAGGAGTAGCCATCCTAAGGATCCTCCCATGGATACATTTGATGAGAACATCTATTTTATCCTCATTGGGTTAGTCCAGTAATAAGATGAACAACTCAACTCCCTACTCCAAGCTCTTTGTTCTGAGAGGCTTGACTGTTCACTTTCTCCTTAGTGCAGTCTTCTAACTAGTCAGTGACTCTCCATTTATTAAGTGGCTCACTGTGGCATTAGAAGAGATTTTTAGATTCCAACCTTGACCTTTTAATTATAGAATGCAGAAGGGCTTGGAACATTTTCAGAGAAGGAGATAAGGAGATTATTTGGGGAGACTCTGGTGCTCCTAACTAGCTTAGAGAGGCAGCAGCTATGTTTTCATGAGTGCACTCACCTTCCATTATCAGATCTGGTCCTAAGCACCTGACAAAACCTCACAATGCATCCAGCAAACCTTTGTCTCAGGGTTATTTGTTGTGGCATTAGTGACAGCAGCTGCACCTAGCCCTGGAAGTAACATGCATATTTAATCCCTGCCAGCATGAGGGGGCCACCCGTCTAGCTCTTCTTTTATACAGCCCTTTGCAGAGTAGCTTTCAAAGAGTTATAATTAGACTTTTAAAAGCACATAAACAAAATTCAAGCTACTCAACCCTGCCTGCCCAGCTTCAGAAGAAAAACATTTAAAAAAACATGGGGCAAGCCAGTTTCAAGTGGCAAGAAGCAGCTCTTTTTTTTTTTAATTGGGGATTATGCTTAAACATCGGAATTTAGCTGGAGAGTGGGACCAAAGCCCAGGGAACTCCCTGCGTCTGCCCTGCCTTCTTTGACCTTCTTTAACCAATGACTGGAAAGGCTCACTTGAGGGCTTTGATGGTCTGGGAAACTCAGCATGTAGGTTATGCCTTTAGAGAAATCTCTTAGCCGTAGAAGGTTCCACACATGTAATCCAACAGACCTGAATGGACACTGGTCAGCCATGAGATTTGGGATGCAGGCAAAAGAGGGCAGAACCCACCAACCCCAAACATCCTTATCTTGGACACTGATTGTTTTGAGTTAAAGATATTTGAAAGGTGTCAGATGCCAGAAGGGCACTCTGACTGCCTTTGTCATGTGAAAGGTGCCTGCCGTGTACCAGGAGGAAGAAAACATTCTTAACACCAGAGACAGGGGAGCTGAGGCCAAAAGAAATCTGTACAAACAAACCTTGTTTAACTAACCTTTATCTGTCTAGTCACTTTTCCAAAATTAACCTCCCTGGCCCAGGTTCCCTTGTCTAGGCACCGTTCATGGTTTGCTACTCTTTACCAAACCTAGTGTGAAAGCCTTTGGCTCTCACTGCTTCTTTGGGTCTTCATTTTTCTTATGAGTCCTCCATGTACATGTAAAAAAAAAATTATCAAAATATTTTTGCTTTTCTCCTATTAATGTTTTCTGTTGGTCCCTGCCTGAAACACTAAGCAGCTGGAGTTTTAAACTCCCCTACACAGTTAATGAGAGAGGTGCACATATGGCTTTTGCTTGGAGGAAAGGAGAACGCACAGGAGAATACTGCAGGCCACTAATAACACTTAACAGAGCCAGTTCATCAGAGCCAGGCTCCAGCTGGCCTGCCACTGTCATCCACTCACCTACTGGTGCAGAAGAAAATGCATTTGACTTTAAATTGTAAGTTAAATTAAAAAAAAAAAAAACAATTAAGAAGACTTGTTGCTCTATATTTCTGGTAGTCATAAAATATTTTCTATGAGTTACAGCGTGGGATCCCTGTCATTGATAAAACTAACACTACCCTCTACCTACTAACCCATACCTAATGCCCTGTACCTAATGCTATATACCAACTTATGCTTTATGAACTTTTTTTTTTTTTGGTACTAGAGATTGATCCCAAGGGTGATTAACCACTAAGCAACATCCCCAGTCCTTTTTAATGTTTTATTTTGAAACACAGTCTTACTAAGTCATTTGGGGCCTCACTGAATTGCTGAGGCTGGCTTTGAACTTGCAGTCCTCCTGCCTCAGCCTCCTGGGTTCCTGGGATTATAGGCATGCACCATAGCATCCAGCATGAAAGTATTTTAGATGCAGTAAAATTTATTTCTATTACCTAAATTGCTTGAGATGATTATTTAGAGGTTTCCTAAAACTATACTCAGTAGAGATCATATGTTAATCAATCACTTGAACTATTCCCTCTGCTGATCATCCCAGCCTCTGAAGAAGGAGGGGCCGGTGTTATTATTTTTGAGATGGAAACTAATGACATGAGGTTTGAATATGGAAATGGCAGTCAGCAGTGAAACCCTGACTCATACTCGGGTCTGACTTCATAGACCTTCCTCATACCCATCTGCTCTACCATTCCTGAGTCACCCAAAGAGTTGGGGGTTCCCTTTGGAGTGGGGAAGGGACTTCACTGTCTACATGCTAGACTCACATCCCTGCATGGAACAGGTACCTCCAGGCTCCAGATAGACAACTCTGAATATGAGGCAGACACAAAAGCCCCCACCTGACCTGGGAGGATTGGAGTCACAGAAGGGAAAATACATTTCTTAGGGTTTTACAAAACTATACTGTATGGGACAAATCACATAGATGTCTTCAAGAAATTTTTAAAAAGAGGAAAGAAAATCAATTTGCAAAATGACTTCCCAGCAATTCACAGAATGTACCTCCAATTATCCAAAAACAACCACCTCTGTTCCCTCTGACTCACCATTACCTCTTTTTACCTTGAATTTTAAAATGACAATACCATCAACACATAGGTAGGTTCAGAAATGGTTTATTTTTGGAAGAATGTTGAAGAACTGTGTGACCCACCTGTGGCAATTAAGCATCCTAGAGTGTTCTGCGTGAGCCGGTGGAGCAGGCATCCAGAGCACTGGCTGTCTTCCAGATTAGGCTGCTATATTTAGGCTGACCAAAAGTTCTCCCCTGCAACTGAACCCTAGGCTGCATTTTGGTTTCCTGACTTTGCATGAGGAGTGACCTGTTTCCTAGGGGGCCCTACCTTCTGAACCTGGCTCTGCCATTGCTCTGTAAGGGATTTTCACAGGGCAGGTCATTCAATCTCCAGGGCTCAGCCTGACCATCTATAGAATGGAATGGTTCATGGACTCCTGCCATGAAGAATAGTTAATTACTGGAAATGACTCTGGAAATCTGAAATACTGTGTGTCACCAGTGTCTTCCCTCAGGAAGATGGGAAGCAACATGTGCAGATGGCATTTTTTTTCACTGAGTATGTGACCCAGAGGAGCTGTGAGATTTAGACAAGTTTTAGCAGGAGAGGCCGAGACTCAGAAATGAGCCAACTGAGAGAGGCCCAGGGCAGAGGAAATTTAACTTGAGATGGTGCCCAAGGCTCAGAGAAGGGTCTGTACTTTGCCTTCCTCTTTAGTGCCCCATTGACCTTGTGTCATGGGAATCTGCATGTTGGAAAGCCATTGCCTAAAATCATTCCCATGAGTGGCAAGAAGGCAAATCCCACATTTTTACAAAGAATGCAGTTGTTTACTCATTTTTTGAAAGTTTGCATGTTGAAGGTTTGTTTTTAGAACCAAACATATTGGTGAAACTCAGTTTTGTTAAAGCATTCTCTTTGTTCCACATTTATTCATTTGTTTTGTAAGAAAAACAGCCACATAAAACAAAGCAAGAAAAAAAAACACCCCACAGTATCTTTGTGGAAACTACCTAAAAATCAAAGAAAGAAGTAGTGAATTTCCTAAGTGCATTTTTTTTCTTTCAGATGATTTTCTAATCTTCCCCAAACTGTAAGATGATGAACTAATGCAGGAATCAAGAACTATCTTTGGTTAAAGCTGGCAGATTTATGCAGGTTGCCTAATATAAGTGGAGGCATATATCTTATAATCCACAATAGGAACCCTAGGCTATGAATATTCTTTCTGTGTTATAGGCTATCATAAAGTTTCAGTTGGTTCAATACACTTTGAAAGTATAACTACAAATGAACTTATGAAAGTTCCAGATCTGGATATCAAGTATGCTTTGCATTTTTATCTCATTCATTCAAGAATATTTTACAAATGTTTTTTAAATGCAGTAAAAGCAAATACTGTCACCTAATTTGTTTGAGATGATAATCTGGATACTGGGCTTTTAAGATCACTTAAAAATATTGATTCTAATGATTCAAGTCCTTTAAACATTTTCAATCAATAAATAACAAATATTCTGGAAACACGAGGGAGTTAGCTTTACTTTAGAGAAATCTGGAACTCTTCTGCACATTTTTCCCTGAACCGTTTACTTTCAGTTACTGTTGGACTGTATGGTCAGAGGGTTGGTTGGCCCTTCTCTCCCTGGGGCACGTCATGTAGGCTGCAGGGTACAGAAGTGTGCTTCTGGGTTGCCACCTCTTTAGAGCTCCCCAAGGTCACAAGTGACACTGCCCCTCACTGAGAATCTTTGGGGAAAAGGATATTCTATGATTGAGTAGAAGTAAATACAACTTGTTGTTTTACACCAAAGGCAATTGCTAAAGTAAATAAGGTCCACTGTTGCTGAAATTAACATAAAGGAACCCCATCCTGTGCCACCAGGTCAAAGGCTTGGTCCCCCCTTAACAAGGCCAAAGATTGAGGCCTTCATGGAACTATTACAAGATCTCACGTAACATTTGCCTCAACACTCTGCTGAAGTGTTTCATAAATTTTTTTTTTCCCATAAAGTTTGAATGCTGAGCACATCTTCCATCTTTCTGTCTCCAATTTGGAAGATTCCCCAGAACAAGAACCATCTTTAAGTTTCCCCAAAGGTTAACTTTCCAAACAAATAAATGACCCCAACCATACAAAATATCACTAAATGTTCATGAATGTCTGACAGCACAGGCACCACTCTGTCAAATGCTGTGTGAGAACACGGCGGGAGTATGTCCAGTCACTGCTGGGTGATCTCCTCAGCCCAACAGTGGCCCCCAGGAAGCTCAGTTCCGATATCTTCCTCTGTGAACTGTTTTCCTTGGTGTTTCTTCTCCTTCATTGGGAATTATCTTCATCCCCCAATGGTTGGATTTGAAATCATATTCTAGTCTCAATCTATGGAGAGCTAATTCTGGTCGGGGCAGATCTAGATCTATAGGCACCAGTTTCTCTGTGGATGTGCTGTGGTCCTGTCCATGAGGTGGAATGTTCGTGAAAAGCACTGGGGAGGATGGCATGCAATCGCCTCCAACTGGAAACATCCAAGCCATTCTCTGCTACTTTCTGCACCATGGCCCATACACCAAATCTGCCTCTTTCTAAGCCATGCTCACAGCTTCTTGACCAGGTCAGGCCTTCATCTTCTCATTCCAAGAATATGGTGATTTCTTGTCTTAACTGGCCTTAAAAAAAAAAAAATCTCCAGTTCATCATTTATATCCCGGTAGCACAAGACTGCTTGTATATTAACATGCTCTATCCTGCTCAATTACGTCTCTTTAGTCTGACTTCTAAATTCCTCCTCATCTACCTTCAACCCACATTTTTTTTTTTTGGTATTGGGGATTGAATTCAGGGACCCTCAACCACTGAGCTGCGTCCCCAGTCCTATTTTGTGTTTTTTATTTAGAGACAGGGTCTCACTGAGTTGCTTAGCACTTCACTTTTGCTAGGGCTGGCTTTGAACTCGCGATTCTCCTGCCTCAGCCTCCAGAGCCTCTGGGATTACAGGCGTGCGCCACTGGGCCCGGCTTCAACCTACTTTTAATAACATATTTTGCATTGTATCCTCTCTAGGCACACTGGTCTCTCATCATTTTCCAAATACATCATGCCTGTGTGTATTCTTGTGCCTTCAATTATTTACAGTCTTCTTTTATCTTGGCGTATTGCTTTTCCCAGTCCACCCAGAAGAATTTTGTCTGTTCTTCAAATACAAGACAAAAATACCTCTAAGGAGTCATCCCAGAAAACTTCTCTCAAAATTAATCGCTTAGCATCTGCCTTGCTTTACCAAATTCTGTGCCTCTCATAGAGCCTCAGTCGCTCTCTGCCCCATTTAGCTTGCATCTCTTGTACTTAGCTTGTTTAGAGATTTGCAGTCTTTGAGGGCATAACTTGCCTCATTCATTCTTGTATTTCATTTCCTCCCTCAAACATTTGGCAGAGATATGCATAGAGGAAATGCTTACTGATTTTTTTTTTTTTTGCAAACAGACAAGGTAATAGCAAATAAAAAATAAGTTGCATTTTGGCTTAATTTACTTAGAATTAAATGGTAGCTCAGAGAGATTTAGGAATGTGCCAGAAGTTACAAGAACCTGGACTAATGGTCTGGAGTCACCTTTTCTGGGTTCTAAGCTCAACAGTGTTATACTATTACAGCTTTATGATCCTTTCGGGATAAAATGTCAGGCTTAGATGTAGCCATTGACTGTGACAGTTAACTAAGTACAGGTGTCCTCAAAAGCCATCTGTAAGGAGGACGATCTTGGGCCTGCTGCATGCTTACTAATCCCGAGGGTTGTGGAGGAGTACAGTGTCATTTTAATTCGGTTTGACTAGCAGCAGCTTTGTTTAGACACCTGCTCTTCTTCAGTAACTGAAGGTAACTGATATCTGTGTGCTCCTACGTGCCCAGACAGGATTCCAGTTCCAAAGAGTCAACTAAAATTATCTTTCTTGAGGGATCTATTTGAATCTGACATTTGCTCATTTATTTTCTTCAAAATGTTGTGGAGAGACCCATAGGCTGCTCATTACTATTCTGGGGAGAGATTTCCACATATTCTCTTAACAATCCACACGTTTCAGGCTTGGGAGTTCTCAGAATCCCAGGTGATTTGGAGGAAGGGAGGAAATGGCTGGAGGCTGGAGATGGACATCCTCCATATGGAGGTCCTCAGGAGAGACCTCCATCTGAGAAATGTCCTTGTGTGGCCTGTGCTGCTGATCTTGACTGTAGCACGCTCCTTCCTACCCTGGCCATCCTTGGCTCACTTACCCTTCAGTTTAATCTAAGACACCATCCTTGTTTCTGCTCCTCCTCCTTCTTTTTCTTCCTTCCTTCCTTTCTTGCTTTCTTTCTTTATTCTGGGGGTGGATCCCAGAGGTGCTTTACCACTGAGCCACATCCCCAGCCCTTTTTATTTATTTATTTTTATTTTGAGACAGGATCTTGCTAAATTGCCAAGGGTTTCCCTAAGTTTCTGAGGCTGGCTTCAAACTTGCAATCCTCCTGACTCAGCCTCCTAAATCGTTGGGATTCTAGGTGTGTACCACTGAGCCCGACTATGGTCTTTGTTTCTTGGGCCTTCCTGGATTGCTGCAGACCACTTCATCTCCCTTCTTACTAAAACTGCTTCTGCACTTCTTATCAGTACCAGGCAATTTGCATTTCTTGGCCTCTCACTGTTTTGAAGATGTTAATTTGACCTTCTTGGCCAGAAAGCAAGTCTTTTTAGGGCTGTTATTATCTTCCCTTTTTGCCTCCCACTGTGGCCTCTCTTGGTAAATACTCTGGGGCTGATTGGAAGCCACAGAAATTAAGTTCAATATAATGTAATTGAAGCTTAAGCCACTGGAGCCGTCTCTCGTTGCCCCTGATTCCCCAAACTCCTTCAGAATCTAAAACGTAGACTGAATTGTTGCTTTCAAAGGCATTTTCTTTAAGACTGAAATATCATGAATCTCATGTGAATGACAGCTTTGATTGCATTCAGGGGTCTCCCAGCCCAGGATGAGTAATATATATTTTTTAATATTTATTTTTTTAGTTGCAGTTGGACACAATACCTTTATTTATTTATTTTTGTGTGGTGCTGAGGATCAAACCCAGGGCCTTACACATGCTAGGTGAGCACTCTACTGCTGAGCCACAACCCCAGCCCAGAATGAGTAATATTTATAGGGTCTCAGTAGAAGAAATTTTCAGGGCACATGTTTTTTATCCTGTTAGTCACATGGAGAGGAAGGCAGCAACCAGAAAAATCCTTCAAAAAGGACAGGGTTAGGAGTTGTAGCTGGGGCTGGGGCTGGGGCTGCTGCTGGGGCTGGAATTGCGCGGTGCAGGGCAGTGCCTGATGGATGCCCTGCCTCTGTGGGAGTGCCCCAGCTGGTGTGGGCTTTCTACAGAGCTAGTCCAGGCTACTATGGCTGTACCACTAACATCAGCTAAAACTCTGGCCCTTCAGGATACACAGGAACAAGAGAAGATTGTGATTTTGAAACCAAAAGAAGAGGAACAATCTTGGGGATATGAGACCAGGCTACCTGGGAACCACTCTAGCAGCCAAGAGATCTTCCTCCAGTGCTTTAGGCAGCTCTGCTACCAAGAGACCCCTGGCCCAAGGGAGGCCCTGAGCCAACTATAGGTACTCTGTTGTGAATGGCTAAGACCAGAGACACACACCAAGGAACAGATCCTGGATTTACTGGTGCTGGAGCAATTCCTGACCATCCTGCCTGAGGAACTCTGGTCCTGGGTGGGGGAACATCACCCAAAGAATTAAGAGGAGGCTGTGACTGTGCTGGAAGATTTAGAGAAAGGACTTGAACCAGGACCGCAGGTGTCCAGGACCTGCAGATGGACCTGCACAGGAAGAGCCGTGGGAGAAGAAGGCATCTCTGGGACCAGCCCAGGAGGAACCAAGCATCCAGCTCCAACCTAAGGAGACCCAGCTCAAGTGTGAATCTCAGGAGACCCAGCCTTTGCCAGAGAGTGAACAGGTATTTTTACATTTTCCATCAGTTGTTGCAGAAGATGGCCCAGAACCCAAGGACAAAGGATCACTGCCACAGCTGCCCATTACCAAAGTGGAATCACAGATGTTCTCAGAAAAACTCACTACTGACATTTCTCCATTTGAAGCTACCTCTGAAGTTGAGGGCACCTTAGAACAGCAGCAAAGAAATTCCAAAGCAAAGAGACGGAAGTGGTCCCCTGCTCAAGGGAAAAGTTTCAGCAGATGGTTGTCACAAATAAGAAAACTCCCACAGGGAGGAAAGACCATGAACGTAGTGGATGTGGGAAAGCCTTCATTTATAACTCACATCTTGTAATCCACCAGAGAATTCATTCTGGAGAGAAACCCTATAAGTGTAGTGACTGTGGGAAAACTTTCAATCAGAGCTCAAACCTCATTCAGCATCAGAGAATTCATACTGGAGAGAAACTCTATGAATGTAGTGAATGTGGAAAGGCCTTCAGGTGGGGTGCTCATCTTGTTCAACATCAGAGGATTCATCCAGGAGAGAAGCCCTTGAGTGCAATGAGTGTGGGAAGGCCTTCAGTTAAAGCTCATATCTTAGTCAGCACTTGAAAATTCACAGTGGAGAGAAAACTTTTATATAAAAAGGATGTGGGAAACAGATGGAGTTCAGAGCTTATTAGACATCAGAGAGTTCATGCTAGCAAAGAGCCTTCCCAGTGTATTGAAGATGATAAAGTCTCCAGACAGACTTGTACTTTTGTCTAAGCTACTTAAGACTAGATCTCATAAAAGTTATAAGTATCTTAAGGTTTTCCCTGTGTCTTTCTTGATTTAGGAAAAACTGTCAATGTAGTGTCAATTGAAGATTTTATTAATTCATGTCCTTTGATTAAAATTAATATATCCATAGGATGCCTTTGGCTATAAGTAATAGCCAAATTGTGCTGCTGCTTCTTTCTGGCAGACCTTGAACAAGACTCTTAGCTGTCCACCAATACAATAAGGATAGTAATGCCTACTTCAGTAGAGTTCTAATGCTAGCACAGCATAACTGCTCAGGCAGTGATAGTTATTGATATTTTTTTTGTGACTAGATCTTTGTCCTGGCACACTGGATCTTTTGTCCTCTTCCTTGGAGAGGGTCACATCTGCAAACGTCCAAGCAGGAGACAGAATCTGCACTAGTAATTTGAAAAGGGAAATTTAATATAAAGAATTAACTAATAAAAGGGTATGATCTACTAAAGAATATAGAATTGTAGAATGAGAAACAGCTACTACCTCTAAGGCCAAGGGAAGCAAACTTAGAAGCTCCCCTTCCAGCCTCACAAGACTGAATTCAGACCTCACTGGACAGGGTGTGCTAATCCAGAGACATACTAAAGCCAGTCTGTACAGGCTTGCTAGAGCCAATTTTGCATTATCACTGCCTAAATCTGCACTGAAATTAGCTGTTAAGGGAATATTCACACCATGAAAATCAGCAAATGCAACAATCAAGAATTTTTGGTGTGCAGTTGGTTAAATATTTACCAACACAGCACTGGCTATGGCCCACTGAATGAATGGTTGACATTCACTGAGATGCAGCAGTCCAAGAAACCACGAGATGAGGTATCAGTAACATTCACCAAGGGGTACGTGCCACTGGATTTCCTGGACACTGATGGCAGCTGTACTCTTGAACAAGATGGTGGGGGGAAACCAACCCTAAAAGAAGCTCCTTCCTCTTATCTTGGTCTCTCCAGTGCCCTTAATTGTCAAAACCTTCCATTATACCACCTGACAAAGGAGAAATGTTTACAGGTCCAGCTGTAGTAAAGCAGAACAAAGAATGTTGGATTGAAGCTAAGAGGCAATACATTGATCATTGGCCTATATTAAAAAAAAAAAAAAAAGGACAGGCTAGCTCAAGACCAACTGGGGACAACTGAAACAGAGTGGGCTAGAAGCTACCACTTGCCCCAGTGGATGGTTAAAATCATCCTGAGAATTATCCAAACAGACAGACAAACATGAGGTTTCTCACTTTCTCTTGTCCAGTTTACAATATGGTTCTATGTTCAGATGTTAAGAAATTTATTACTATTTGTCTTCAGCATTCTATTAAAGCCTCTGAGGTTTTAATGTTGTTGGGAATTTCTTATTCTTGTAGTCGGAGTGTGTCTATAGATGATCTGGCAAATAGACAGTGTGCATTTGCTATAGTAAAGTGTGGAGAACTTCTATGATCCCTTGTGATAAAACAAGAGAGATGGTTGTTACAGTTCAAATTCTATCAAGTAAGGATGGATTTATGGAATGATAGAATTTTGTTACTTGGAGCTAGGTGGAGAGGTGCACACCTGTAATCCTAGGGACTTGAAACTTCAACATAGAATTGCTAGGTTGAAGACATACCCATTACAATTTTATTGAAAAATTACTATTCAAGTGAGCCTTTGTAAATCTAGTTCTACCTAGAGTTTATAAATGCTATGATTTTGTTCTTTTAATTTTCTGCCAATCTAATGAGGAAAATCTTTTCTCATTTTTTAAATTTGCATTCCACAATCACAATTCAGACTATGCATCTTTCATGGTTAATGTCTATTAATATATTTTATCTTTTTAGTTTGTGAGTTACCTATTCCTATTTTCTGCCTATCTTTACTGTTGGGTTGGTTGCGCATTTTAGGTATTAAAACTTGTCTCATGAAATGGATCACAAATACTGTCTATATGAAGTATGGATACTTGGCCTTTGAGGAAACAACAGAATTAGGAAGGTCATTTCCACATTTCCCTCACCTTCTTCTCTAGACGAATATAGGGATGTTGAGGAATTAGGAATATAAGAATGATATAGGAATAGAGGCCTTACAGGAATGATTTTCTGATCTTTCCTTGACGCAGGCCATGAGATTCATGTGAGAGGTGCCATCCACCTGAAGGAAAGAATCATTCTTATCTCTGAAGATGGGGGACTCACAGACAAGAATCAGAACAAACAGGCTTTACTAAGTTTCCCTTAGTTTATTATCACGTATGTTAGTCAGATTTCCATTCCTGTGATAAAAACAGCTCATTTCTCACCTGTAAAACAGGGATGGGACCATCTGTCTCATATCTCCATGGTGAAGGTTAAATAAGACATTTGAAAAATCACTTTCTACTTTCAGGCCTAAGAGCCAATCAATATATGTGGTTTCCTTTCTTTCCCAAAATGAATATAAAATATAATTTTATTTTAGAGTATATTACTTGGCCTGGTTATAACAGGACAGACTTTAACAACATTGCAGAAAGCAATAAAAAAAAAAACAGAAAAACAAAAAAGTGACCTAAAAGAATTTTAAGCCAAATACTTAAAATCAGTCTGAATATTCTTCCATAACAGAGTAACCTCACATAGAATTCATGGCATTTATGTACCTAAAAGGATAGAAATCCTGGGAGATGCTATACTTTCTTCTTTGATCCTGTTATGTCAGTAGAAGAAATTAGTTTCTTGAAAAATGGCAATTAGGGCAGAGGAAATGAGAGATGAAAAAAGTTATCATGAATTTATAAAAAAATGTAGAAGAGGAAGATATAAAAATACAAGAATGTCAATACAGCAAAATACTTAAGAGAATGGATTCTGGAATTCCATCTGTTTTTAGCTGGGTGACCACAGGCAAGTTACTTAACCTCTCTGTGCTTCACTTTTCTCTTTTACCTGTGCCTTATTTCCATCTTTAAAATGGTAATAATGATAGCATTTGTCTTATTAGATTGTTGTATATGATAAGTGAGTGGTTTGATATATGTAAGTGTTTAGAAGAGTGGCTGAAACATTATAGATGCTAAGTGTAAGCTATTATTACTATAACAGGTAGATCAGTGGAGAGAATTCTGATTCTTTTTTTCCAAATATCAGAGACCAGGATGATATGCTGTAAATACGTCAAGATGCTAAGTTCAAGAGTTGAGAGTGATGCTCATGGAGAAGATTTTTAAAACAAACATTTCCCCCACTGCCAACCAAAGAAGTAAAAGAAATAGTTAAAATTCAAAGAGTAAGTGAAAGGTAACTCTAGAGACATAATGGGACTATTTAAAGGAGCGAGAATGAGTGACCACCTTCAGAAAATTACAGGTGAGACAAAGGAAAGTAGTGGTAGCTGGTGATGTAAAGGGAGCCATGTTGAAAGGGAGTTTATGGACAAGAGACCTGGATATTTTTGTGAGTTGTTTTTTAGAATCTTCTATGACTAACTCATATTTCAGAAATTCAGAACTACACGTAAGGCAAAATAGACAGCAACAACAGTTCTTGATCTTCTGTGGCAGGCAGAGTGACGGCCAACACACGTGTGCTCATTCTGCTCCCAGATCTGTGAAGACGTTAGGTTGCATGGCAAAAGAGAATTAAAAGCTGCAGATGGAATTAAGATGGCTAATCAACGGCCTTCAGGAGGAGAATTTATTCTTTTATCTGGGAGTGCCCAATGTAATCACAAGGGTCCTTAAAAGTGAAACAGGAAACCAGAACAGACCCGAGAGCTGGCAGCCTCAGCAGGACCTGGTCCAATATTGCTGACTTTGTTGATAGAGGGCCCTGAGCCAGGGAGTGCAGGCAGCTTCTGGAAGCTGAAAAGAGCCAAAGAATGGATTCTGCCTGAGAGCCTCCAGAAAAGAATGTAGCCCTGCTGACATCTTGAGTTTAGCTCAAGGAGACTCATTCTGGGCTGCCGAAACATAGACCTGTAAGGTAATGGATTTGTGCTGATCTAAGCCACTGTGTCTGTGGTAATTTGTTTATTGCAGCTATAGGAAATAAATGTACCTGCTATTCAGGGATAACCACTAGTATATGTAAATATTTCAATACAGTTATGATATACACTCACATATATGTAGTGTGTGTATGTCCATATTATTTATGTAACTAGATTTTTGAAAGCAGAGTTCTTTAAGGGACTGCTTTGGAAGCAGGCAAAGTAAGAAAAGAAGAGAAATACTGCAGGTTAGGGTTCAGGTACCAAAAAATGAAGTAGCCAGTGTTTTGTTCTTCAAAGTTGACACCTAAAGGTGGCTTGAGTCAGCATGGCCCACATGGAAAATGCGATCATTGGTCCCCAGAGGCCCAGCAACAGGGCCCACTGGGATAACCCAAGACTTTGGTATCAGAATTGTCAAAACGTACTAAGTTGAATCAGTCATGCCAATGTGCCAGTTGACAAAAGCAGAGCCACTTTAAAGCCAAGTGTGGCTGAAGCTAAAGATGCAAAAACTATCTCTGGTGGGATACTTTGTCCCTCCAGTTCACAGTCCTTATTGCCTACTGTTCACCATTTCTAGCTCTGAGCCTGGGCACAGTAATACTCCAGCACACCACAGCCCCACCCGCCTTGCCCTGCCTGCCATTTTTTAAAATCCCCTTTAAGGGACTCTCAGTTTGGGCATTAGGCTGAAAGAGTTCATCTCTGATTTTAATCTGGTTAGTACACATTGTGGTCCTCCACAGAGTCTCATATGTTTTCTCTCCTTAAGGCTGAATCCTTCTTTCTGGTACTGGTGCCTGCCATTTTTCACGCCCATTTCTGAGAGATTTGGACAATAACAACAGCAACCCTTACAACCCTCAACATTGTTTTGCCTTTCCAGCTATGAAATTTTAGCTTCCTTTTTTACACAGGGCTCTCGGTCTCCCATGGGATGCCAAGAACCTTGGGGACAGACACGACCTGCCCACTGGTACAAGGACGGTGGCAGTCATTTCATTCAAGTGAAAGGAAATGAGACATTGGAAGCTGCTGATTTTGAATTGCTGGTTTAAGAGGTTTTGAAATAAATGTACTGCAAAGCAACAGAGGGGTGGGCGTGGGTGAGGCAGAGGCACGAGATAGCAGCAGGGAAATTGTAAACGTGCCAAAGCAGGGGTGTGAACAGACACTGAGGCCAGACTCCGTGGAAAACCATCAGAGAGAGATTCTCCAAAGAATAATGATACTTATTTGGGAATAGCACTGCCATAGGAATAAGTGTGCCAGAGCGAACTATGGGCCTATTGAAGAGACTGAGGCAAAGGGACATTTTTAAAGACAAAAGTGGGGAGGACTGCATCAGCTCTTTTGAAACAACAGTACTTGACCGCAATGATTATTTCAAGAGCAGTACCTGTTCAAGGATGGACAGACAGCTGCTGGGCAGATGTCCTGGTACTAGTATCTTTTGTGTAAGGTTGAGCTCTGGGTAAGCTCTGGCAGAGCCTTTTGAGATACTTACTCTCAGGTGATCATGTACAAGAATCCTTTCTGCATAATCGCCCAGGTTTATTTTCTTTCTTATTTTTTCTTCCTCTTTTTTTTTTTTAAGTAGCATTGACATGAGTGACTCCATTTTGGTTTTGCAAGTTTCCCATTTTTTTTTTCATACTTACTATGTTCAAAACTAAAAAAGAAACATGAACGAAGGCAATTTTTTCCATAAGATCATCTAGGACACCATGTGCCTGAGAAGAGCTGATGATCAGACTATGACATGCATTCCAGGGCTCAGCTGCGCGGGGGAACCAAAGAAGTGACCGGCAGGGGGATGAGGAGCTCAGGAAAGAGATGTAAGAGAATCTTGTGAAGATAAAATGGCAGATGAAAGGTGCTGCCAATGCTCAGTTATAAGTAGCTGACATCCTACTGCCAGTAGATATTTTTAAAAAGTCTAAGAAAGAAGCAGTATAATAATAGCTAATTGAATATGTACCACCTGCCAGGCACTGGGTTAAGTGCTTTCTATGCATGATTTGATTTAATATGTCTGTTTATAGCAGCCCTATGGAGAATTCTGAAGTGAACAGAATTCTGAGATGGCCTCATCTCTCTGCCCTGTACTATCCTCTCTTCAACAGTGCTAGGTGAACCTGTGACTTGCTTGGAACCTATATATATATATATATATATATATGGAAGGTAATGGGATGCCATTTCCCTAATTAAGTTACATCATATGGCAAAAGTCACCTGATTAGTTATCAGTTATTTAAGACTGATGTTCAGCAATCGGGAGCTCACAACTCTCCTTGAGGACTTTCGAGAGGCGGCCATGTTGGAGGGAACGGCTCACAGCCCCTTGGGCAGCCTCCAGCCAACAGCCTAAGAAGCTGGGCTCCTCAGTCCTGCAGCTGAAAGGAAACAAATTCTTCCCACCAACTAAGGGAGTTTGGAAACATATTCTGCCCCAAACTTCTGATCCTCAGAAACTATGAGATAACAAGCATATGTTTTTTGAGCCACTAAATTTGTGGTACTCTATTATATAGCAAAAGAAAATGAATGAATATGGATGGGTTATCTTCATCCTACATCAGAGGGAAGTGGAGTCTAGAAGTTAGCTCATGTGAGGTCAGCATTGCTAGAAGGTGGAAAAGCAGGTGTTACAGGTGGCCTGCCTCCTGCCTTGCTGTGTTTACTTAAGGTGCTGTACTGTGCCTTAGGGCCAGGGCCCACAGGATCAAGGAGCATCTGTGGGATGAAGATGCAAAGGATGGTTTAGAGAACTTGGTATACCACAGGAAGGGATGAAGGCAACAGAAGAAATGGAGAAATAAAAATCAAAATATGGAAAAAATACCCTGGACCAGGAAGAAACTGGAGAGAGTAAGTCTTCAGAAAACAGGAGACAGTTGCTCACCTGGTTTGGATGGAGTAGAAATAGAAATCTCTCAATAGGATCTGATTTTAATTTTGAAGTGAAACACAGTTAATCAGTTAATGGCTGATGGACCCTGGCTTAGGCCACCAGGGGTTAGGACTTTTTTTTTTCTCCCCCCTAGAAAATAAGAGATGACAACAGAAAGATAATTCCTCCAGTTCTGAAAAAAGATATGGGGAAGAGTCTGTTAACCTAGGAGTTTTGCTAACAGAGAAGGACTCCTCTATAAAAAGATGCAGGGAAATGGCTATGGGACAAGATAAAGATTCCTGCCCCCACAAAGAAAATCAGAAAAATGTAAAAAAGTCTTTATGATCACAGCTTAAATGTGAGAAGAATTAGAGAAACCTGCCTTTGACTACTCATGTGGGTCTGCTCTTTCATTCTCTCTCAGTGAAGTGGTCCTTGTTCATTTCCTCCATGGCATTCAGCACAATCAAAATAACATGTGATTACTCCACACTGTTCCAAGAGAACTGGATTGATGTCTGTTTTGTTCTTCATTGAATATCAGAGGTAATAAAACACCTGTGCTGGCATATACCAGAAGCTCAACAAATAGCATTGTCAGACTAGTGGGTGAAAGGAGAGCCACAGGCTTCTTTTATATGATATAAGGAAATAAAGAAGAGCTATAGAGAGGAGTGAACTCAGGATGTGAGTTCAGGATTTGAGGCCTGTGTTCAGGAAAACAGACATGCCAAGTAGCAGAAGTTCACATAAAGCTCACAGGAAATGAGCTGGCTTCAGGCCCTGAAGAATTCAGAGACAAGAGCAAACTTCTGACCAAAAAATGGAGGAAAGGCAATACCGGGTCTCTGAATGCTCTGAATAGGCAAGCTGAAGAAAGAAGGAAACAGAATCATAACGGTGTGGATGTGATTAATGATTTAGCAGTTAGAGGAATGCAGAGGATTCAGAAGAGTCTACTGAAGGACAGGACAGAGTTTTGAAAAGAGAATATTCTGATAGATGAAAGGAAAAGAATAAAAAAAAAACTTGAGGTCACTGCAGTTCTAAGAAACGACTATCACATAAGAATAGAAAGTTCTTGGTAACTGGGAAATGTACAAATTCTATAATTAAATACATTTTGGTATAACAATTTGCATATTTAAATACTTGTTTTAATAGAAATCCAAAACAAGGAATTTTTTTTTTTTTTTTTTTTTTGCCTTATAATCCCTGCAGTAAGGAAAACTGATCACTAATGTAAGCATTCCCTTGGAGGGATGGAAAAATGAAGAGCCACAGCCAGGCAGGTCTTCAGGTGTGGGATTATTTTTCTCACCCAAATACTTTAATAGCAAAGCAACCAATGCTCAGGAGAAGAGTTGCTCTGTGGAAATGAGATGAGTACAAGAAAGGTACTAGTTATCAACACATTATTTGCTTTAAAATTTTTTTTTTTTTGGTATCAGGGATTGAATCCATGGTGCTTAATCACTGAGCCACATCCCCAGCCCTTTTTTATTTTTTATTTTGAGATAGGGTCTCCTTTTGTTACTCAGGGACTTGCTAAGTTGCTGAGGCTGGCTTTGGACTTGTGATCTTCCTGCCTCAGCCTCCTAAACTGCTGGTATTACAGGCATGAGCCACTGTGCTTGGCCATTGTTTGCTTTTTAAAAAATATTTGATTTCTACCAATGCCCAGGTCTTTTTCAGGTGTGCTTTCCTAACTAAAAAAACCAAAAAACCAAAAACAACAACTTTTATGAGGCTCTTAACACTCTACCTGGCACATAGTAAGCAACTCTGTAAGTATTTAACAAATAAGTGTATGTTACTTAAACATCCTCTCTTTGAGTTTGAATTTAACCTTCTATATGGTGTCCTGAGTCATATTTAAAATCAACATGGCTAACAATACTAAATGAAACTAATGATTCACAAAGAGAGTGGAGATGGTGTGAAAGTGGGTTGGTACATTTATTTTAAAAGAGTTAAGTAATCTTTTTATAAATTTATTCTATTTTCTGCCTTCACACTTTTCTTCCCTATTTCATGTGATCTATAAAGGTCTAAACTAAATACAGTGGAAATTTTACCCTAACACTTTCACACATCTTAGCAGAAAGTTCTTATTTTGCTATAAAAATACCCCCCCCCCCCTTTTTTTGTTCACTTGTGACTGACACTTATCCTTTGTCATTCTTAAACATAATAAATGCATGCTAATTATTTGTGTCTCCATGTTCAATTTGTTATAGAAATTCAGGATATCAATTGAATTCTATGGGGCCCAGTTTTCAATACTGCTTTATCAACAAAGAATTAAGTTTATGTTTCTTTAATTCCAGACCTCGGACTACATTAAAATCCTTTGGGTGAACTGTGGAAAATTTTTCACTCCCCAGTTGGTGCTACTGAAACACATTTAGTACTTTGCCACGTGTGCCGCCTGCACTGCGTTTCTCTGGCCAAATGCAGAAGAACCTGGTGAATGGAGGGAGAGGAGAAGGGGGCGGGGCCCAGCGCCTGCACCTGTTGGAATGGCAGGTCCCTGGGCTTCCCTCCAGGTCCCTTGTGTCTCACGTCGATCTCACCAGCTCTCGGGGGTGAATGTTCTGCACTCTTCTTCCCTGGCTTGTTTCTGGCTGGTACACGTTGCCTACAAATAGGAGCAATGCGTGAAAGAAGAGATGCAGGGGTGGGGTGGGAGCTTTGGGCTGGGTTAGATCCCAGCACGTCCCAGCAAGATGTAATCTCAAAAGATACATCTGACCCAGCAGGCTTTATCCCTCTGAGAACTCCCTAGTGGCTGCACCCTGGAAAACTGAATTTTCAAACCGCGTCACTTGTAGGAGAAAGGGTATACGATACTTCAGATTTTTGAGTAAAATTGGTCTTTGAATTAAGAAAGAACAATTAATAATAGCGTAGAAAAAATTCAGTGTTTTACCTCAAATAGGATAAAGGCAGTTTTAAATTTATTTCAGAGATAACAGTAAAAAAAATACTAAGAACTATTTTATTCAATAGTGAAAGGAAGTTCAGAGGTGGTAGTTTGCTGTTCCTATGAAGATTCATTTGGGTGGGCACATATCCATCTTCCTCTTTGGAACATTGATAGCTGATTCTCTTTTTTAAAAGGACAGTGGGATTTATATCTATATTTAATAGATAGGGCCAAGTAGTGATTATTGGTTAGGGCCAGGCAGTGATTATTTTTGTCTCTGTTATCCAGGTTGTCCCTGTCACAACTCTCCTGATATAGCCTGAAAGCAGACAGACAAACTAGAAGGCAAATGTGAGTGGCTGTGTTCCAATAAAACTTTACTTGCAAAAACAGGAAGTATGTGGATTTGGACCCTGGAAAGTAGTTTTCTGACTTCTGGTCTAAATCACTCATTTTTTTTTTCAACAGTTTCTCAGAATTTTCTGGCATTGCCTTTGGGGAAGAAAGAAGAGTAGAGAGCACAGGCAGGTAGGGTCGTGCAGGTCTTATTCCCATTTCAACAAATAAACTCTTTTTTTTTTCCTTTTTCATATCTTGGAATGGAGTGAGATTATTCTTAAAGGCTCTTCAATTGAAAAGCTTGTAAAGAAAACATTGACTCTATGATGTCCCCTTGAGAATTATATGCTTCTCAGTAGAATCAACCACCCTTGTGCTTCTGACTTCCTGCCACCACCCCCCCATCCCTGCCATACTCTGGTGACCTGATGATCCAAAGTCTCCTTTCCCAGTCTAGTATTCTCCCTGGATTAGAATCCTATATTCATTTTCCTTCTTGACCACTGTCTCTACTTGGATTTCCACAGGTACCTCATAATCAATATGTCCAAAGAGAGCTCATTATTTTTACCCTAAATCCACTCATTTTCTCTTTCGTCATCTGAATTAACAACTTCAAATTTCCTCTAGTCACACAAACCAAAAGCCTGAGATTTAATCCTCTTTTCTTCCCCACTGAGAATCAGTCATGAGTCTGACAGATTTTATCTAGTAATTACATGTTCTAATCTCTTCCCTCCTTTGCTTAGTCCTCTAGTCCCAATTCAGGTCTCCACTGTCTCTCATCTGGACTGTTCCCAGATAAAAGGAGAGAGAGATATTGAGATGAGGAATAAGCTGGTCTTTGTCACCCTCTCAACTTGAATGATCTGTCTAAAAATGCAGATCTGAGCCAGAAACACACCCAATTAAAATCCTCCATAAGTTTTCTGTCCCATACAAGATAAAGCTTAAGTTCTTCAACTTTTAATCAGTACAAAGTTGTCCATAGCCAATTCCACTGTTCAGGTAGAATCATATGAAATAGCCAGATCTTAATCCCATTTCAACCAAATAAACTCTTTTTTTTTTCTTTTTCATATCTTGGAATGGAGTGAGATTATTCTTAAAGGCTCTTCAATTGAAAAGAATTGAATGAATATAATAACGTTTCATGGCTAATTTAAAACTCTGGCCTCAGCTCTTGCTACTTCCTAACTCATATTTCACATGTATGGGTAAATTTCTTTGCTGGAACTCAGACTCCTGATCAACTTTTCTACATGTTTCTCATCTTAGTTCTGGTGACATTCCTCCAGATTTTCTCCAAATTGCACTAGTAAAATGTTCCCTCTCTGAATTCCCACAGCAGCCACAGTGAAGGACTGCCACGGATAGCACTTAGATATCAGATTGACACTATTGAATGATCTGTTGGTGATTCAACCATCCCAGCAGGCCTTCAAGTGTTCAAAGATATCTCTCTCTCTCCTCTGCTTGTCCCAGAGCATTCAGCTCGTCAAATTAAACTGAATGAAATGGATTAAAACTATCGATTGTGGACATAACAATCACTAATGAATTTAACTGATTTCATAGGTATATTTGAATTTCAGAACTCTTTGGGGGATTTGAGCCTGACCAGTGTTTTAACTTACCAATAAATACAATTGGAGATCTAAATCACCAGTTAAATAAACAGCTTTGAGAACTGAAGGAACGATTGAGCCAAAGGCTTATACTTTTAGCCAGAATATTTATACTACAATAAATGATTTGAATAAAGAACTTCTGCAGCTGTGTCATGGGAGAAAAGCATGTTTATAGTGTAAATAATGTAAAATTTGATTTCCAAGTTCTTGCAATGTGCAAAAGTGTTTTTTTTTTAAACTAAAGCTCCTCTTTACATACACATCTACATAGATGAAAATGAGATATTTCAGCCCTCTCCATGCACCCCCCTCCAACATAAGCAGGTTGTAGGTAAATATTACTTGAGATCAAAAATAATTCTCAATCATAATTATAGCAACCCACTTGTGAAACTATGTATAGTATGGGAACAGACATATATATTGGACTGCTGGGGGAGGTGAACAAGCATTTATTCATGTAAGCATAGAATGTTCCCAAATAAAGCTCTCCTGCCTGGTGGGGAAGCAGACAACAAACCAACCAGCAAGCCTTGTCTGCTAATTGGCCACGTAGTTGTGTGGGGCTCCTAGAGGAGAGAGCCCAAAGAGGAAGGCAGTGATTCATCAGCACATTCAGCTTGGGGGCAAGGGACTGCCACACTGCAGGATAGAAACAGGTGACAGCTCCACATAGCCAAAGAATGGCAATAAAACAACAACAAAAAAATAGTGGTTTTCTAGAGAGGTAAACTGAACACCTCTCCTAGATACTGTGCCCAATGGAGGGCTGTTGCAAAGAAAGCCTTCCTGGGGTTGCCTCCCCCCTTACTTGAATTGCCAATCACAACTGTGGAGCCGTCTTGCTCTCCAGTGTGGATCAGGGGGTGCCGTGTCCCCAGCACAGCACCAGGCACATAGAAGTTCACAAAGGTTTCTCCACAGTTAAAGCTGTCTCTCACAGGAAGATGGAAAATGATCAAGAAGGAGAGACTGGGGCCATATATAGCAGCTACATGAGGATACCAAGGTTTCTACATATCCTGTGCTCAGAAAGGACTTTACATCCTGGCTGTTGAACCTACATGTGCATAGGATTTCAGGGTCCTTATCTTCATCAGTATAAAATCTAAATATAGTAAATGCTCTTTTTCTCCTCTTCTACCTCCTCCTCCTTTCCTCTTGTTCAGAGCGGTGTAGCTCATCAGAGGAAGCAAGATGATCTTTCCACACTCAGTTGCATGGCATCTCGTTTTACACACCTGTTTTCATATCCGTATGGAACCCATATATATCCTCATTTTCGTTTTATCTTCACATAGAGTTCTTTCAGCATCTGGTGTATCCTTCACTTCCTTCTTGGCCCTCATCCATCATTTTTTAAAATTTATTTTTGTAGTTGTAGATGGACAACATGCCTTTATTTTATTTGTTTATTTTTATGGAGTGCTAAGGATTGAACCCAGTGCCTCACAAGTGCCATGCAAGTGCTCTGCCACTGAGCTACAGCCTCAGTCTTCATCCATCATTCTTGTGATGATCTTGGGGGGCTTTCTCTAGGTGTTGACCAAGAGTTTTTTTTTCCCCTAGATTTTTTAAGCTTATTTTCTGCTTCTTATAATGATGATGATGTTGATTGTAGTTTAGTCACACTTAGTTTGTTGGACGTCACGTGCTATGAGGGAATTAACATGCATTATTTACTCTCATTTACTACTATATGATTTTTGTTCTCTGTGTAATACACTGAGTTAGGTATTGTCATTTCTGTCTTTCAAATAAACTAACAGTAATGGAGAGTGGCTTCATTGGCACAGCCAGTGATTGGCAAAATTGAGATTTGATGTGCGTTCTGTTTGACCTCAAAGCTCAGGTTCCTTTCACTTGACAACTTTTGCTGCAAATGCTTGCATGGGACTCTCTACTGTCCTTTCTTGTCATTCCTTTCACCTCTGAGTTACCTCATTCATTTTTCTTTCAAAGTATCCTGAGTATTTCACTTATTATGTAATTTCTCCAAATTTGCCTTTCTGTTCTCATTTTGAAGATACACTGCTACCTAGCATTCCCAGAAAATGTTCTATTTTCCCCAGATCTTTTTTTAAAACTTTTAAATTTATCTGTTCTAATCAGTTATATGTGACAGCAGAATGCTCTTTGATTCATTGTACACAAATGGAGCATGATTTTTTACTTCTCTGGTTGTACACATAGTAGAGTTATAACTATTCGTGCAATCATACATGTACCTAGGGTAATGATGTCCATCTCATTCCACCATCTTTCCTATCCCCATCCCCCACCCCTCCCCACTCCCTTCCCCAGATCCTCATAGAAAAACAAAATCACTTATCCCAAGCCCTTCCTGATTTGGATCTTTTCTATAACTCTGAAAGCTCTTAGAGTTTGTCCTGTCCCCTAATCACACAATCTTTATGCCAAATTCCAATATTTTCTATAGCAATGTGCTAGTGAAATAGAAACATGTTTCTGATGTCTTTGAACTGACCTTCCCCATGTCTTTTCAGCGCATCCATTTCCTACCTTTAATTCATTAGGGAAGATTTTGAGTCACTGCAGCAAAAATATCAAAGAGAAATAAAGTTAGGATTCTTCTTCTGGTATCGCAAATAGGATTCTACCATGAGGGTTTTGAAAGTTAGACATTTTGGAGAAATGAGATCTAAATTTTTTTTTAAACCTTCACTTAAAGAATATGAAAAGCTAGGCCTAGTACAACTTTTCATAGATTTACTTTCTGATCTGATAGAAAGAAGAAGGCAGGATGCACTGTGGCAGGAGGAAGGCTTCAGATGGTGACAGGAGAGAGAACCACCCAGAGGAAGCCCAGCTGCTGGAGTGTGCTAGAGAAAGCCTGCAAGGCTCCAGGAGGGACCAGATACGGGGCCACTTCCAACAACATTCAGAGAGCTGGCACAGATGTTCCATCGGGAGCCAGCCACGGATCAGCTCACACAGATCATTCTTGGACTGCAGGTGTGCCCAGGTGCTGATCTAGAAGAGCATCATGGCTCATAGAGCATCATTTGTCTGCAAAATGATGTTTGAGAAGAGACCCCTGAAAACAGGATCTCGATGACCAAGGATGACCTGTTCAATAGCAGGACAAGACTTTAATCATCCAAAAAGTTCAACAGGACTCATTGTACCTTAGTGTTCACCAACCCAAGGAGCTGCAGAGACCAGCAGCCCTGCAGCAGAACCTGGAGAGATCCAAAGGTCCTTGCATGGATACTTATCTTTCTTACCTTTCCCCAGCCATAGGGAATCTGTTAGTCAGCTTTTTGTCACTGTGACCAAAATACCTGACAAGAATAACTTGAAGGAGGAAAAGTCTGGTTCATGGTTTCAGAGGTTTCAGTCCATGGCTGGCCAACTCTGTTGCTCTGGCCTGAAGTGGAGGAGAACATCATGGTGAAAGAGCAGTGGCTAAGGAAAGTGGCTTAGCTCATAACAGTTGGGAAACAAAGACAGGGCAAGGAGCTAGGGGACAAGATAAAATCCCCAAGACCTGTCCTCAATGACCTGTTTCCTCTAGCCATACCATACCTGCCCAGAATTACCACCCAGTATTCAATTCAAATTATTAATCCATCAAATGGGTTAACCCACTGATTGGGTCACAGTCTTCATAATCTAATCATTTACCTCACCGATCATGATCTAATCATTTTATAATCTAATCATGCTTAGTGGAACGTCTAGCATGCAGTAAATATTCTGTTTAGGTAATAAAACATTCCTGTATTGTCTCTTACTTGAGCTTATTGGGGGGACATCTCACATCCACACCCAAACAGGATTGCATAAGCCAAAATTCTCTTCCACATATATTGGAAAATCTTGGAAAGAATCAGAAAGAAGAAAGGGTTAAGCATGTTGCACACACCTGTTATCCCAGAGACTAGGGATTGTAACTTTGAGGTTAACTTCGGAAATTTAGCAAGAATCTGTCTCAATATAAAAAATAAATAAAAAAGGGAGGTGGGGTGGGTGGGGTGGATGGAGAAGGAGAAGGAGAAGGAGAAGATAGGACAGTTGAGATACTAAGCAATTCTCATTATGAAAAAACTCAGGATCATTATAGGAAAACAATACACAGAAAATATTCAAGAAAAAGAAGAGGATGACAATACTCAAAATCCCATACAATCATAGATAATAAATCTTCCTAGATCCTTTCCAATATTGTTCTCATTTCTCTATCCCAACCCCCCATGGCTCTGACACAATACTCATGGGACCTTGGGCACCCATCATCTGTAAAATAAAGGTAATAGTACTGCCAAGGTCATCATATTGTTTAATAATTAAATAAGATGCATATACATGCTTAGTAGAACATCTCCCACACAGTAAATATTCTGTTTAGATAATAAAACAGACTTTAAGGTGAGCATGTATCATGAATGTATTTCAGTAGATGCCCTTCCTATTCCGTCACTCCAAAGAGCTGACAGGCACTCAGGCTCAAGCCTGTGACTGTGCCCTAATTAAGTCACAATTTCCTATTGTTACACACTTACATATTTTTCTTTGTTATTGTTACAAATAGTTTTGATACAAATATTCTTATAGATGCATATTTGGAACCAATCCGTAACCTTTTTGTAGTTAAGTCTCCAGATGTGCCATTTCCTGGGAAAGGATAGGCCTGTTTTGATGCTTGGAATACATATTTCCAAAATGCTCTCCAGGAGGGCTGAACTCAACTCTGAGGCATCTTTTAATAAATCTAGCAGAAGGTGTCTAACTACATATCCTTCATCATTCACGACAACACAACTATGATTCTCAGCAATATAAAATTCTACTGTAAATTAAAGAAACCCCACCTGGAACAAGAGGTCTGACATTTGCTTCTCCAGACAGTGAGAGCAGAGATGTGGGGAAGGAGGTTCCCAGCTTACCTATGTCTTTACGACTGCCAACTGTCACGACTGATTTCCTTACTGACAAAACCTGTCCTTTTATGGTAAAGCGTGTTGCAAAGCACCTGCATTTCAATTGGCTAGCATCCTACACCATTATGTTACATCGCTAATTGAAACAGACATTAAAAGAAACAAACCAACAACCCATTACCCTGAAAACTCCTCTAATCTTAAGATTAGTCCTCACCCCTGCATGGATCATCATGGCTGTGACTTCCTTAGGGATTACTCACAGGAGAAAGAACAATCTGCTTCGTGCATGGAAAGATTGAAAGCCACTAGTCTACGGAACTTAATTTAGAAACAACCTGCAAACGATAGTTAGCAACTAATGAAGGTCAACTGAGCCCTCCCTGGGGATGATTCTCCTGGCTGTGCTGTGACTGTGCAGAGTCTTTCTTTGCATCTGTCACATCCAGGAGGCCAGAAAAGGAAAGAGGACCAACAGGAGAAAATAGTCAGCCCTCCTGCCTGTCTCTGATGCCCTGGTTTGGAAGGGGCATAAGTTCAGCCTCAGAAACAACACACACTTCTCAGACAGGTATTTATGGCCATTCTCCATAGACTAGGGTTCCATGGTGTGATAATTACCAGCCACAGTGGTTTTAGTTGTCTCATGTCAAACCTTAATGCAGGAACATATTGAGGTATAAAATATTGATGGTACATTGGTTATTTATTCAGATATTTTATAGACATTCCTATGTTAGATTTCTTTTGTGGTGTAAGGAGTGGCTGGATAGTACTAACATTCTTAGGTGAATAAATTAATTCAGAAAATTCTTGCTCAACATCTCTGATGGGCAAAGTTCATACAGGCCACATAAGTATGTTTCTCTCACAAGCATTTAGAGCCTGGAGTAAGAGACAGAATTTAAATGCATAACTAAAATGCAAGGAAGAGAATGATACTTGTCCCAAGAGACATATAGACTAAGTATTCAGGATTTTAGGGGAGAGACAGATGGTATCCAGCAGGGTGAAATCAAGAAGAGCTTGCTAAGGGGAAGAGGCATTCTAAATAGGTAAGGACCTGCTGAGATAATAGCAGAGACATGCAGGTGGGAGAGGGTGCTGGGAGCTATTCCTTTTGTTTACCATATGAGAAGTGGAGAGGGAGTGGAGGATATTATGGGATGTGGTTCCAAAGGGATAAAAATCAAAACATGTGCTGTGGCACATGCCTGTAATCCCAGCAACTTGGGAAGCTGAAGCAGGAGGATCGAGAGTTCAAAACCAGCCTCGGCAAAAGCGAGGCTCTAAGCAACTCAGTGAGACCCTGTCTTTAAATAAAATACAAAAAATGTCTGGGGATGTGGCTCAGTGGTTGAGTGCCCCTGAGTTCAATCCCTGGTACCTACTCCCCCTGCAAAAAAAACCCCTGAAAACCAAAACATGGGTATATAAAATGTCAGCATCATCAAAATCTTCAATGTGGGATTGTTTATCTCAGCTTCCTCATTTGATGTTGGAGGCCCAGAGAGGTGGAGTAACTTGCCTGACATTACACAGCTGGTTAAGAAGAAGATTAAGCATAATCAGTGGAATTGAGGGCTTTAAATATTTCAAATGATAGTTAAATTTAACATAATATAAACTAAAAAATACTATAACTATGACATAGAAATGTAAATAAATTGGCTATTACTTGAAGCAATAGTGAACATTTATGGAACACAATCAATATACATACAGCAGTATGCTAAGTGCTTGACAAACATATCCTCACTTATTCCTCCCATTAACTCATGGATTAGGTAGCACTATTATTACCATTTCAGAGATGATGCTGAGGTTGGTAGATGTTAAATAACTGGTTCAAAGTCACAGAGCAAATGAATCACATAGCTGGAACTTGAATTCATTCCCTGACCACATCCTTTTTTGGGTGGTGGGTGGGAACAGGGGATTGAACTCAGGGGCTCTCAACCACTGAGCCACATTCCCAGCCTGATTTTGTATTTTATTTAGAGACAGGGTCTCACTGAGTTGCTTAAAACCTCGCTTTTGCTGAGGCTGGCTTTGAACTCTCAATCTTCCTGCCTCAGCCTCCTGAGCCTCTGAGATTACAGGTGTGAACCACTGCACGTAGCTACCACATGCTTTTAACTGTTAAGTTCTTCTGTCTCTCAAACTATTCCGTATATTATGAATATCACTCTATCCCAGTGACTTTTAAACTCTTAGATACTTAGAATTCTTAAAATGTCTCAAATTATAGCCAAAAGATATTTATAATTAGAATTCTAAATATACAGTCTAAAAACAATCCTTAATAGCTAATGAAAATCATTGGTTATCACTCCATACCAATAATTAGGTTTAATTGCTTCATTAATTTATTCCATAAGCATTTATGCAAAAAAAAAAAAAAAAAAACAGACAAAAATCTGTGTTCGTGGAATATGAGGTAGGCAGTTTCAAAACTATGGATGGATGACACTCTTAGTCCATCTGGGCTGCTGTAATAAAATACCTGTGATTTGGTAATTTGTAAACAACAGAAATTTATTTCTCATTGTTCTGGAGGCTGGAACATCCAAGATCAAGGCACTGGCAGATTCCCCGTGTGGTGAGTGACACTCCCTGACCCCAAGATGGTACCTTCTTGCCGTGTCCTCACATGGCCAAAGGGTGCCAAAGGGATAAACAAGTGCTGTGTCCTTTCCTGGCAGAAGAGATGGCAGGACCAGGCAGCTCTCTGAAATCTCTTTTAATTGCATCTGTGAAGGCAAAACCATCCTGACCATCTCTTAATACCACCATGAGTTTTAGAGGCTCAGAAACATTCAAATCATAGCAAATGCTAACAATTACCCTGCTGATGAGTTCTTAAAAACTTTTCATAACTTACATATTTATCATGCACCAATAGAAAATGTGCATAAATATTACGTGAGGAGTTTGATAAATCTTTCCAGTGTGAACACCTCCATAAAACCAGTCCCTACACAAAAATATACTCCATTACCATAGGCCCACTTTACAGTTGCCATCCATTCCCCCTAAATTAATCACTCTCTTGGCTTCTCAAATATTAGGTGAGTTTTGCTAGTTTTCAACTTTATGGAAATGAAACTGTAGGATATGAACTTCTCAGTGTCTGGCTTCTTCCTCTTAATGTTATGTGCACCCTTCTCACTGGTGTGTAATAGTTCATCACACAAAACCCACAAAGTTATTTTTCCATTCTACTACTGATGGATATTTCAAGGAGCTTTTAGACTTTGGGACAATTGTATACATACCTGTTTGGAGTGACACAGGGGGACTCAGGGGTGTTTTTGAGATGCTGAGGTTCCACTTTTAGTAGATACTGTCAGTTTTCTGAAGTGGTTTGCCGAAGTACACTGGCACTTGTTCACTATGACCTTGCCAACACTTGATATTGTCTGTTACATTTCAGCCATTAGGATAAGTCTATAGTTTATCTCATTGTTTTCATCAGCATATCCCTGATGATTAATGAAATTGTGTACCTTTTTATGTTTAATAGCTGTTTGCATATTGTCTGGCATGAGGTGACAGTTCAATTTTTTGCTCAAAAAAAAAAAAATCTAATGTTTTAAAGTTGCACTGAAGAATTGGAAGTCACAAAATGATTTGTTTCATCAGAGACAAGCTTAATTAGCTTACTTGGAACACAGGTACTCAACAAAAATGTCAGGAGAAGTCTAGAGAATACAGTCAGGTTGGTCCCAAGCAAAGTTGCTCAGAATTTGTCTTTGATATTCTTTGACTTCATCTATTAGATTTTTCTCTCTCCCTGCTTCTCTGATATCCCAGCCTTACCACATATTTTGTACCCTGGGGAAGGGAGGGTAGAGCCGAAATAATTCATTTAAAATTACTACTTTTAGATTTCTTTTTATACTTTGTTCATATGAACATATTTATGAGTTTTTAATATGTAAAGGCAGACCTAGGGATAAATTTGAAAACAGGGACATAAGAGAATTTAATTGAATTAGGAGAGAGGAAAATCTGGGTTGGAACAGAAAAGGACTCCATCCTGAATAGACTATAAAAGGAGGAGAGTGGAGGGGCTTGGGAGAGAGGGGACAGGGCAGAGGAAGGAATTCTGGGTCCGGCAGCCTGAGGTAGACAGTAAGACTTTCTTAATGGATGGTGTCTCAGTGACTTTTACAATTTAATTTTTGATTTTATGAAAAAGAAAATATAGGAAGCCAACTGTGAAATGCAAGAGGACCTCTTTTGGACATCGCAGCCAGGGAGGGAATAGGTCTGGCGCTGGGAACTTCCCATGGCTCTACCAATGCATGTGACCTTCCTCTCTGCCCTGCTAGAAAGGGCCCTCACAGTAGCACTGGAGATGGGCATAACCCATTAGGAACTGAGCACCTACCTGCCCCCCGCCTTATCTTATTTTGGTGAAGAATTTTCTATGGAAAGTTTTTGATGTTTCCTGTACAAATAAAGCAGAAGCGGGCTCCTATATGTTTTGGAAGCTGGACCCATCTGGTCAGCTTGCCCGTCCTGCCCCCTGGTTTTGGAACTACTTTCTGTGTTCTGTGGTTTTTTCCCTGGTCTATTTTTCTTAGCTTTTATTTCCCAGCCATCCCATTCCACCTGAGGGAACCCCATTTCCACCACCCCTGTGGGACGTGGGTGGTAAGAAAATACATTTACATGGTTCATAAATCAAAATAACATAGAGGAATATAATAAGCATAGAGGAATATAATATGACGTCTTAGTCCAACTTTTGTTCCTATCTTTTTTTGAATTTCAATATTTTATTTTTTTTTCAATTCATAATCTTTTATTATTAGGTTTTTTAAATATTTAATTGATTTTATTTTTTAAATATATGACAGTGGAATGCAAATACAATACTTATTACACATATGGAGCACAATTTTTCATATCTCTGTATATAAAGTATGTTCACAACAATTCGCATCTTTATACATGTACTTTGGATAATGATGTCCATCATATTCCACCATCATTGCTAACCCCCTGCCCTCCTCCCTTCCCCTCCCACCTCTCTGCCCTATCTAGAGTTCTTCTATTCCTCCCAAGCTCCCCCTCCCTACCCCATTATTCTACTCCCTCTCCACAGGAGATGTCTTGTTTAGTTTCTGTGAGCTCTTTCCAGTGTTTCTTTATGCAAATACAGACTAAAATAAATTTTTATTTTTATTGTTTTTCCACCTCCTCCAAATATTTTAATAGTCACATCTAATATTCAATTGAACTTACTTGAGCTGTAAGGAAAATCCTCAAATTTAAGTAAAACCTGCTTTACTCAACAGTCTTGTAAGAAGTGTGTACGTGTGGCAGTGTGTGTGTCAAGGAAAAAAAACTGAGATCCACATCTGGGTTGACATTGTGTGGAGCAGGAGTGTGTGTGAGGTAGAGAGATGATCTTTACACTGATTTAATTGAGTAGAAGCAAGATAAAGACAGATACAAGTGTGAACACAATAAATCCACCAGGAATTGATAGAAATCTTGGGGAAGTATGTTGGATTTTCCACAAAATGAGTATCAGTAGTTGGAGCCAATTTTATTTAGCCCTTAAGGGATGGAGTAGCCTCAGTTAATGTCGGAATTACACACGATTGCCTTCAACTATCAAATAATCCTTAATTAATTATTAACTCACATGCTGGGGCTTGGTGATAAAGCCTTATCATTGCCAAGCTGAGAAGATTAGATATTTTCCAAAGGCAGATGAGGAATCAGTCAAGGTTTTTGAAAATGGGAATGACATAAACAGAATGGCATTTCCAGAGGTTTAATGTGGTAATGGAAAGATGTAAAAATTCCTGGGTATGTAGAAGAATGAGGAAGGTATGCTGCATTAAAAAATTATGCTCAAATTTAGCATCTTAAAACAACAAGCGTTCATTCTCTCACAGTTTCTGAATGGCAGGAATCTGAGTATCGACTCTGGTAGGGTTTAGCTCTTCTCTCACAACTCCTCAGTGGCCATTGGCCAGAGGCCTCACCCAGTCCCTTGCCCCATGAGCCTTTCCATAGGGCAGCTCTGGTTTCTGCCTCCATCAGAGCAAGTGAAAAAGCAATAAAAGGAAGCAAGATGGAAATCAGGGTACTTTTGTAATCTAATCTTAGAGGTGACAGCCCATCACAGGTGCCATGTTTTATTCATTGGAAGCAGATTGCCAGGCCTGGTACACACCCAAAGGGGAAGACTTCCACAACAGTCAATGCCGGCAGGTGGGGACCAATGCAGGCCATTTAGAGATTGCCTCAACCCAACAAGATTGAAATAGTGAGGCATTGCAGTAGGCGATTCCTGTGCACGGAGCTCGGGGAATGGCATGACAATTAAGACAGAAGTAGAATCACCAGGACTTGCAAACAGATTGGATGGGGAAGGTGAATGGAAGAAAGGAGCTAAACCTGGCTGATTAGGATGATTGCCTGGGGAATCACAGGAAGAGGAAACACCGAGGAGAAGCAGATTTGGGAGAAACATCAAATAGTGAGAATAAGCTTTAGCAGACTTAGCACTGAGGAATCAGGAGACAAAGAAATGAGAATTCTTTGGGTTTTATAAACTTGTGGCAGCTGGTGCAGGAGCAAGAGTGTGCATAATGTGGTCACATAGATCTGGGTTCAAATAGCAACTCTCTGTCACTCACAAATACTGTCCTGCTGAAAAATCTACCCTGAGTCTCAGGTATTATTCTGTTAATATATATAGAAACCAATTCTCACCTTTCCCAGTCTTTTTCAGGGTTAAAAATTCCTAGTACAGAATAGGTGTTTAACAAATATGGTTTTCCTACTATATATTCTCAAAAGCAGGTATGAAGTGCTGGGAGTGGTATTGGCCAAATTATATTGTTATATTGTGTGCATATATGAATATGTAATAACAAATCCCATCACTATGTACAACTATAATGCACCAATAAAAAAATGTAGGGAAAAAATCAAATATAAAAATACCCTTTGTCAGTATTTCTTTATGATCATTGAATAACTCTACTTGTACCATGTACTATGTTCAGTTCAATAACTCCCACAAAGTTTGCATGTGTGTATCTGTATAGCTCATAATCCTTATATATAATTAGTGTGTTAGATAGCTGGAATCAGCCCAGGTGAATGGATAAAGAAATTTTGTTATATGTACACAACAGAGTACTACTTAGCCATAAGAAGAATGTCTTTATGGCATCTGCTGGTAAATGAATGGTCCTGGGAGAATATCATGCTAAGTGAAATAAGCCAGACTCAGAAAGGGTCTAATATAGGAAAGTAAAGGAAAAAATGGGGTAGAGCAAGTGGATCCCATGAAAATAGAGGGAAGATTAGTGGAGTAGAAGAATGGAATTGAGGGGGAAAGAGGGGAGATGAGAAAAGGGAGGAAATGAGGAATGAAATTGACCAAATTATGCTATGTACATATATGAATATACCACAGTGAATTCCACCTTTATGTACATTTATAAAGCACCTATTTTTTAAAAAACAATAAATAAATAGAAGGAAGACCAGAATAGAGAAAAGGGAGCAGGCGGAAGGAGGAGGGGAGGGAAAGAGGAAGTACTGGGGATTGAAATGGAGCAAATTGTATTCCATGCATGTACAATTATGTCAAAATGAACTCCACTATTATGTATGACTATCATGCACTAATAAAACCATTAGAAATAAAAAAGTGTGTTAGCTTTTCATCGCTGCCACAAAATACCTGAGAAAATCAGCTGAGCTGTTTACCTCATGAGCTGTTCACCTCATGGTGGCCAGAGAGCAAAGAGAGAGAGGGAGAATGTCAGGTGCCAGGGTCAAAATACACCTTTCCAAGGCACACACTCAATGATCCACCTCTGCCAGCTAGGCCAGACCTCCTGAAGTCTTCCCTCCCCACAAGCATAGCACCGGCACCAGGAGACCTTCCACACATGAGCCTTTGGGAGACATTCCAGGTCCAAACTATAATACATAGGTTAATGTTTTAATTGTGTTATAATATATGTACCAAATAAGGGTATCTAAACTTTATACCTGGATGCCACTAGATTTCCTCCTATTTCTTTCCTTTCCACCCTCCCTCTCTCTCTTTCTTCTCTCAATCCTGTATCAATCATGAGTTAAAATTTTATTTCTTTATTTTTATTTTTGAAGTACAGGGGATTGAACCCAGAAGTGCCCTACTACTGAGCTACACCCCCAGTCCTTTTATTTTTTATTTTTGAGACAGGGTCTCAGTAAGTTGCTAAGGCTGTCTTTGAACTTGCAATCCTCCTTCCTCAGCCTCCTGAGCTACTGGGATTAGAGATATGTGTGCCACCACACCTGGCTTGTATTTAATTTTTTAGTAGCCCCCCTTTTATTTTATAGAAAGACAGAGTACTAAGGGGGGGGTAAACTACATTTGAAGACTAACTTTGTTTATTTTTAAGCCATGTACACTTTGTGAGATCCAGCTTCTTCATTCATGAAAATAATTCCTTCCTCTATCCCTACAGAGAGACTAGCTGAGAATTAAAGAGGTGGAAGTTGTCATAACTCTTTTCTTTCCCATAAACAAGGAAACTTGCAACTGAGAGGTCAGCAGGGCCTCATTACCTTTTCTACCTACTTCTCACCCAGCACTGAGTGTGCACCAGAAGAACTTTGTACTCTTGACTGACAGCCACGAGGAATGGGGCACAATGAGTGGCCATTGTATCTACTGTCCATCAAGTGCCAACAGACAAGAAATACCACCATTTGGTGGATATTTCCAGTATTGTTTTTAACTTCTTCCCATTTTTACATTTTCAAATAATTGTACCATGTTTTAGAGATTTGGGATGATCAGAGAGTAATAATGAAACATTTGAGAGATACTTGAGACAGCAGTGGATGTTTACTTATTTTTTCCTCTTTGTTGTACCATGTACCTCTTTGTTGTACAAAGCCAATGGGTTTGGAATTTCACATGTAATTTTTGGTATGCATTATTTCAAACAATATTGGTATTCATTGTAGTTGTTAATTGATAACACAACTGAATATGCCAACTGTGCCAGGGACTGTGCATTATATATTAACTTGTTTCATCTTTACTACAACCCAGACAGGTGGGGACTCTTACCCCCTTTTGCAACTGAGAAGTATTATGGATTGGCTTTGGAGATTGTGGGAAGTGACAGGGCTGGGCATCTATAGACAGATAGCCTGGCAGCCTGTATTCTTAACCACTATGCTACATTTTAGGTTCCAAGTAAGAGTTTTCAAAGTATAGTCTGCCAATTTATTGGTCTGCAAATTACATTCAAATATTCTTAAAATATAGGCTCCTGAGCTCCACTCCTGACCTACTGAATCAGAGGATCTCAAGGTGGTCCAACAGAAAATGGAATTTTAGCAAGGATTTCATATTATGTTAATGCATACTAAAGTTTAAGACCCACTATACTAAATAATACACAGCCTCCAATTGACCAAGACTCAGAAATCATCAGATATCCATGCTGTATAATTTCTCCTGTAACTGGGACCACCGGTGAGCCTCACTTGAAAGCTCAACCTATGCAGCCTCCAAAGATAATCCTGAAGACCTTTGATTTAATTAAGGCAACAGCATTCAGTCTGACTCTCCCAGGTAAAACCTGACTTCAGGTTCTGTGGCTCATAATTACATTTCTGCTTTGTTCCTGAAACATTAATTTCTAATAGATTGATTCTCTTTGTCTTGTCTGGGGCAGCTTTCAAATGAGCTGCTCTTTTACTGGCAAGAAGCCCAAAGGTACCATATGGAAGGATATCTGTCGAGAGTTTGCAGGTTTGGTCATACAACCTTTTCTGCCCCAGATTTCCATTTCTATGTTTTTTTTTCTTGATGTTTTGTCTCAGGATGCCTGCATATATCTACTAGCCCATTCTTTCTGATCAGATGCTGCATTGCAGGGCCTCTCCCTGGTACACTCTGAGTGCTCTCTGTCCCCACACTCTTATGCACATGACCACTTTTTGATATGAACAATTACAAGACAACTTCAATCTTATATGTGGCTGAATCCTATAGATGTCTGCCCCAGCCTCACATTTTCTGTCTGGAGAATTCCCAAGAATCCTGGTATCTGCAGGGCTGATCCTTGCCTCTCCTTGAGCTGGTCCTTCATTCCAAGATTGTAGTCTCGTCCCTCAACCCCATCTTGAACTCTGCCACTGGATTAACACTCCATTCTCACTTTTTGCCTGTCTCAATGTTGCAGGTTTAACTCCAGATGTACTTCTTGTTGCTATGAAAGGGACATCTTATTTCATGATTCAGGACTGTTCTTGCTCTTTGTGCTATTCATTCTCTTTGTTGGAACACTCCCTGTCTCCCTGTCTTTTCACCTCTTCTTAAACTTTGGTTCTAATATTATTTCCTCCAGTAACCCCTTTCAGTGCTTGGTCCCCTGTGAAATCTGCACCATTCTGTATCCTGTTGTAACAGAACTCAGCATGTTACAGTGTAACAACCTTTTTACCAACACAGTTCTTCCTAGGTTTTAAGTATCATGATGGTAGGATGTCTATCTTTCTGTTGTATCCTTAGTGTCCAGTAGTTGTTCAGTAAATATATTTTTTTTTAATAACAGAACAATGAATGGTATTTTTCTAGATGCTGGCTACATACCTATCTGAATCAGAATATCTCATGCTCTGACTTGAATTGATGCTATGTTCTGATGTCTGGTCCACACCCTCATAACACTTTACTTGACTCCCTACATTCCAGCAGTGGCATTTATTGCTACACCACCCAGATACGGCATTTGGCCAGTGGGACTTCCCCAAAAGAGCAACTGTTGGTCTCCTTGTCATAGTGTGTGCCTCATTCCATGGCCATTCTCCCAATCTGCCCCTTCATATTCTGATTTACATCCTATGATAGGCAATCTCAAAAATGGCCCGCAATAATTCTCACCTCCTGGTATTTATGTGTGTGTGTATACATTAAAAAGGGTTGACCTGTATAACCAATAGGATGTTACAGAAAGAATGATGGAACACGACTTCTGAAGTTAAGTCATAAAAGACATTGTGGCTTCCCCCTCACTCTCTCAGCTGCCATATCCCAAGGACACTCAAGCAGCCCTATGAAGCAATTGAATTTCCTATCAAAAGCCAGTCTCAATTTGTGAACATGTGAGTGAGTCATCCAGGAAGCTGACCTTTCAGCTCCATGCAAATTTTCAGGTGACCAAGTCCTGTAGATATTGTGACTGCAATTTCATGAGAGATCCTGAGCCAGAACCAACCAAATAATGTACTCCAGAATTTCTGATCTAGAGAAACTGTTAGATAAGTATTTATTGTTGCTAGTTGTTTAAATTTGTTACACAGTAATATGTAACTAATTTAGTCCCTTATCTGGCCTCATTTCACTAGTGAGAATGGTGAGACCACTCAACCACCCATGAAAATAGAGTAAAGGATGGGAAATATTGGCAAAGACATATGAAAAACATGATTAAGAAGTTTAGTAATACTGTAATTAAAGCTATCATACGTACATAGACTCACAACAAAAGGTACCCCTCATTCCCGATGGTTCCTACCTGCAAATAATTGTTGACCCATTTAAGCATGATGCATATGACCAAACAAAGTAAAATTTGGCTCTAAAGGAAATAAAATAAAACATAGTGTCCATGTGTAGCTTTTTGGATTCAATGCTAATTCTACATCTCAAGAAAAGTTACTAACCAACTTGAAAAAAGAGTGGTAGGAGGAGCATCTATATGAGGACAGATATTACAATTTTCAACCCAGAAGATAAAAGTTGAAAGAAAATAGAATTAAGTCTTTAATATTCTATAGGATGTGGACAAGATAATTCATCTGATGTCAGTGTGAATTCTTACATCTCTAACAATATTGTCTTTGTGGATTCCTCCCTCCTTCCTTCCTTCCTTCTTTCCTTCCTTCCTCCCTCCCTCCCTCACCCACCCCCGCCTTTATTTCTGGTACTGATGGTGTCACCCAAGGGCACTATACTATTGAGTTACATCCCCAGCCTCTATTTTTTTTTTTAATTTTGAGATGGGGTCTCACTAAGTTGCTGAGGCTGGCCTTGAGTTTGCAATCCTCTTAGCCTCCTGAGTAGCAGGGATTACAGGTGTGCACCACTGTACCTGGCTCTATATTTGGATTATTTTTTTTAAAGCATCCAAACCAGTAAATAAACATTTTTTTTTAAAAGGATACAAAAATGACACATTGGTTGTATAAATCAATGTAAAGCTATTTATGATGATTAAAGGCTTTGAGAAAAATGATCCGAAAAAGTTCACATCCCATTCTCCCCTTAACTGACTCTTAGTGTCTCAGACCAATCCGACTGAGAGAATTCTTCTATTCTTGCAACACACCCTCATCCAAATCATTCTTCTAACCTCTGTTCTCACTTTGTCGCTTGCCTCTTCCCCATTCATTCTCCACAAGGCAGCTGGCATGTTCATTCAAAACCATAAATCAAATAACATCTTTGCTACATTCCCTCAGTATCTTCTCGTTGCCCTGGCCATAAAGCACAGATTCTTCACTGTGATTTATGGACCCTGCAGGCCTGGGTCCTTCCACTTACTTGAGTCCATCCCCCAGCCTCTGTGCTCTTTCAGCAATCTTCCAACCCTTCCCTCTCTGTGGCTTTGACACTGGGAGCACCTCTGAAGGCTGCTCATTCTCCTTCTTTGGGTGTAGCCTAGCTCTCTCACCTTCTAGGAAGACCTTCACCAGGTATCCCTTCAAAAGCATTCTGCACAAGTTGAGTGCCATTTGCCTATGTGGTTGATTGCCTTCACCATATTTATCATTATTTGAAATTATTTACCTCTTTCTTGTTTATTATCTGCTTATACCACAAACCTGTGCATCTCAAATGCTTTGTTCATCACTGTCCTCCCAACATTTGACACTTTATAAATATCTGACATTTATAAATATTACTATTACCACTCTCATTATTAGAGTATTGAGGGAGACAAACCAGGTAACTGACTGCTGGATATTTCATGGCAAATATGTGTAACCAGCACCATTTCACCAACTCCTCCCTTACCTTTTCCTTCCTTCTTGGTCCTTTGCCCAATCTCTGTCTCGATTTCTCCATGGCTTGAACTATCTAAAGCTGAAGCTTTACACTTTGCTGCCCATGGAGAGAGTGTGAGGCAAGTGGAATCTGATCCAAGCTCCTCACTGAGAGACGGCGTGACTCTAACTGCTGGCTTACTACCTGACTTCGTCTCTCTTTCAGCATAGTAGGCACGCATTTTCTATTTGGTAAAGACTTTTTGACATACTTAGCTCAATGGTGTTTTCCTGTGGTGGGGTATTATCTGTGTGTAACAGAAAGTGCTGAGTGAGTGATGGAAAGTGCTATGGTTGGCAGGTCTATTAATAGCAATTTTGGGAATTGAGACCCACAGGAGTAAGACTGAAGTTCATCCTGAGTGCTTGACATCTGTGCTAGCCAGGACCAACAAGCTTTCTGGTAGCACTCCTCTGCAAACAACGCTTACTGAAATGTTTTTTCTTTCTACCCGACCAGAGTGCAGGTTCATGTGACTTTAACAAAAATCCAACAAAATAAGCAATACTACTTTATTTGTTCAATCATTTGTGTTAGATTTATTTTTGTAAGTTTTCATTATAGTTTTACACAGTAAGGTGGTATCTCATGAAATTTATTATGTGCTTTTATATGAAAATAAAGACTTTTTAAAATTTTCACTCATGCTTTTCCTATATACATATATATCACTGGGATAAAAGTTTTTGCATAATAATGAAATATTAGAATGAAAATCAAGGTCTGAGAGAATGCCTATGGTGGCAGCTTGGAAATTTGAGAATCAAAAAAGTAAGTATCAAGAAAAGATCTTTTATCTTTTAATGAAACTCTACCTCCCAGATGATTTAAAAAAACACATACCCTGGGGGTTTATTTAGCAAACTTTACTTTTGGTGTTTATTAATCAATTATTAATAACCAAAACTGAGCACAAGTATACAAATGCATCCACAAATCTGAACTGTGGTGGTCTGAAAACCAAGAAGGCTTTTTGTTTGCTTTTGTGACAAACTCATTTGGCAACAAATGTAACCTCAACTGATGCAAGGCTTCTAATAACCTTTGTTTATCTCCCCGAGCATGAACGAGCATACATTTTACTAAAGAAATATTCATGTGCTTGATTCTGGCTTGTTTGAAGTTTGAACTCAGGAACACATGCAATATGTGGTCCCCAGGTTTTCAACCAGGGGACTGATGACATTGTATCATAAAATCTTAAGTAAATGTTTGACGTGGAAGGTACCTTAGGGCTAATGTATTACCACTTCCTCATTTTATGAATGAGGACTCTGAGTCCAGAAAAGTACAGTGACCTGCCAAAGGTCTTACTACTCGGTTAGTAGCAGAGATAGAAATAGATTCCAGTCTCAGCTCCTTCTCCTCCCAGCTCTTTACTGAACTCTTCCTCAGTGGCTGGGTTTTCTAAATGAATTAAATATACACGATGCATCCTCTGTCACTGATCTCTGATTCACTATGAAAGTACATGCAAAATCGTGTATGTATCTACTTTTGAAAAGCCACATTGTCCCTATTCTCTTTCTAAACCCATCCCTATAAAACTCCCCCACTGATCAGCACAAGGACACTTTGCCATCACAATCCACTCTGACTTGTTGGGAACTGTTGCCAATGCTCAAAAGGCAAAGTCCTTGACCTTAACCTTCAATTTAACTTCATCTTTTGGCCAGTTTCTATTTAAAACACTTCAGAATGCTTAACAAGTTCCACCAGAAATTTATAGGACTCTCCTATGTGCCTAGGGTTGTAGACTAAATCAGCAATTTTCAACCATGAACAAGTTGTCCATGGAATATTTGGAGATACATTTAGTTGTCACAATCTGGGGTGTGCTACAGGCATTTAGTGCTAGAGGCCAGATATGCTGCTAAAGATCCACAATGTAAAAAATAACCCCTGGGTCAGAAGGCTAAGAGTGCTAAGACTGAGAAGTTCCAGTCTGAATAGGTACCATTACTGTCTTCGTTAGAGGCTATATACTTTAACTGAAAAGCAGTATCCTAACATTCATGAAGTTAGGGAGAAAATGACTAGTTCAGTGCTCTGAAGATTAAGAATTGGAAGCCTGAAGTTCAAGTCTCATCCTAACATTTCCTTTCCCCGTGACTTTTGGAAAATCATTGAAGCATCTGGAGCCTCAGTTTCCTTATCTCTTAAACACAGCTATTGATAATTAGTCTAATTATTTCAGTGGGGTGCTGTGAGTATTAAATAAGACAGTGTTTGTGAAAGGAGTTTGCGAACTGTGAATCATTATATGAATATAAAGCAACAGGACCACTATTTTTTATGACACCACCCTTACCTAATATAGACATCATCCACATTTATCAATCTACCCCTGAACTTGCAGAAGCATCCACCTTGATCTCAGTGAACAACAGCATCATCCTCTGGTATGCCCAGTCAGGAACTGCACATCATCCTTGATCCTTTTCTTTTCTCAGTCCTCACTGAGTCCTTGGAAGTCTATATACTTTTTTTTTCTTTTTGAAAGGGGTTAAATGCAGCAATAGAGCTACAAATGAACATTCCACCAAGGAACTTATTGATGAATCTGATGTTGAACAGCATACTACAACACTATGTTGTCTTCCAACCCTCCTTCCTTCTTGCCTTCCTATCCCTTGACATTTCTTCCCTTATTCTTTGGGAGGAAATATCTTCCTTGCAGCTCAGTAACGGGTCTGTTGTTGTGATACCTTACCACCTTTGTGTTTGCATAGGAATAGGTGAAAGCCAGGTGGATATGAGCAAAACCATGTGAGGTCATCACCTGAGATTAGTTGAGGAGTTCAGATAGTTTTACTTGACTAGAGCTCTCTAGTTTCTTAACTTTCCAAGCTATTATCTTAGAAAGCTTCTGAAAAATCTTTCTGGGAAACATAAGCTAAATTGACTAAACTGGGAATGTCTGCCATATTTGTAGGAGGTATTGCAGATTATGACTTTGGATGGAGTATTTTTCTTAATGCACATTTAGCATATGAACTTCTATTTATATCAAAGGTTTACTATGGATCAATTATTCATTCTCTATAAAATGTTCTTTCTTGTAAAATATTCCTCAATACTATAATAAAGACTATTCCAGTGCAGTTAAAGTATAGTTTGATTTGTAAACATGTTTTAAAAGGAGATTTCTTCTGATGTGTCAAGAGAGGCATATGGTATGGGAGGCAAAGGACAGTGGGCAGTTCCTGCTTCGATGGGAGAATTGTCTAGATACATTGCTATGGTTTGAATGTGTTTCCCAAAGCCTTTGTTGTGGGTTAATTTTCACAGAGGTTGGTTCCTGATAAAATTATAAGTTTGACCTTCTTCCCTCTGTCTTTCACATGCATTCTCTCTTGCCATTTTGCCTTCTGCCATTGGATGATGCAGTAAAGAGGATCTTGCCAGATGTAACCCCCTCAACCTTGGACTTCCCAGCCTCCAGAACTCTAAGAAATAAACTTCTGTGCTTTAAAACTTACCTAGTCTCAAGTACTCTGTCACAGAAGCACAGAATGGACGAAGACACACATACCGAAAAAGAAATAAAAGGACTTGTTCTAAAAACTGATGGATACAAATTAGTTCATACAACCGAATTTGGTTTTTAAATTCATAGTCTCTCTTTCACTTAGCATACACATCCCTTGCTATGGTTTGGTTTGTGATATAGATCAATGTAGTAAAATGATTTCTTTTTATTTTGTCTCCCTTGATGTTTTGATCTTGATTGTAGTATAAATCACAGAAGTTCTTAAATAAAATTCCTTCATAAATTTCCAGTATCTCCCAATGTAATATAAATTGTTATGATATAATCGAATTATATTCCTGGTTGGTTGTTGACAAAGACATCATTATTATTTTCTCCTGTGATACTCAGAAGGGTAAGATTTTTTCCCATAACAATATTTTTCCGATAATGCAGAAGCAGGTATATTCTTTTCTTTTTCTTTCCCATGAGGTTCTGGGTATCAAACCCAGGACCTCACACATGCTAAGCAAGTGCCCTACCACCGAGCTACCTTCTGAGCCTTCATGTTCTGATTTAATACTAGACATAAAGCAAGTGAAAACACTCTTGCTTGGCTATAGATATTGACTTGGTCATATCCATATGGCCCATCATGACATATATCCAGACGAGAAACTTGCTTCAAGCATTTAACACTAGTTTGCCTTTCTTTTTCCAGGCCGTGTATATCTTTGATGCTAATTTTTTCTATATATGGATCCCCCAAAGTCTAGGGGTGATGAAGACTGAGAAGCAGGGTAGAGAAAACAAACTAGATAGAGCTATTTTATAACTTATAAGGAAAGTTTGCTTGTACATTCTGAACTTCAACACAATGTAAGGTAGATTATCTTATTGTATTTGTATATCGTTACCTAGCGTCTCATATTTCACACTTAACTAGTTTCATTTCTGATGTCACTGCTTATGTTTTGCACTGATAACAGCGTCAGAGAGCTGCCTTCTGGGTTTATAGGGAAGTTTACTCTGAAAAAGCACATACTAGAAGGAAACATGCCCCTTTTAACTGCTCCAATAGACTTTCCAGGAAAAAAACCTTTTTCTGATCCAGAAAAAAGCCATCCTCTATTCTTTCTTTCATTGAGCTCCATCTAATGGCAATCTTATGCTTTTCAGCAGAGAGGAAAATTCGTGGCTTCAGGTAAAGTGTAAACTCTCCCTAGGGTGTCAAGGGAGCTGAGTTAGGGCTTTCTCAGTAAGAGTAGTAAGCTTTGGGTTTTATCATTTACTGCATCAGGATTTTACCAATTGGACTGATTTCGGCTTTGGGCACAGAGAAAGTCAATGAAAGAGAAAGCATATGCTTTTACTTAATCACATCACAGAGCAGCATATCCCTAATGCACAGCTCCAAGCTACATTTGGCAGGGGCTAGAGGCATCCAGCTGTTCTAAATGCCAAGTCAGATAAAGAAATAGCAGGTTTGAGACTGAAGACTGCAGGAGGCCTTGATAGCAGCCCTTTACTGCATCCCTTTATAATACCGAGGCAATGTAGAAATACTCAGCAAATGTGTGCAGCAGTGGGTATACATTTCTAGATGGAAACAGCAAGAGCAAAGATAGAAGGCCTCATTGGTTACTATATGCTCCTGAGAGTGGAGAGACCCAGAATAGCTGTTCCAAGGCTGTCATTCAGTAGCTGCTGGATGCACGCTCTGCTGAGTCACTGGCCTTGGCAAGACACATTGGCAGAGACCTGGTAGGCAGGTGATAGAGAAAAAAAACTGCTCTTTAAACCGAGCTGCTTTATAAGTGGAGTCCCTCATATAAGATTCTCTTTATATTTTAGTCCATCTATTCTTTGATATGTTTATTGTACTCAAGACATTTAGATAGTATCATAAATACATTTCTTTAGAAATGTCTTGAGTAATTTCTCCAGGGAAAAATAGACCCTTATTTTTCATTCCTCCCACTTTTTCTTCTCTCTAAAGATAAAAGTATATTTCTGTGTGTGCGCCACACACACACACACACAGACAGACAGACACAAACACACACACACACACACACACACAGAACTGTTTGGGAGTATTTATGCTTTCTCCCTATCAATGCAGGATTGGAGATAGTAAAGAATCTAATACCAAAAATGAGATAAGAGACATGATAAGCAGGACCCTCCCAGGCCCCATGGTCCCATGTCTGTGACTGGTGGTATCTATTGCCCAGCCCACCATCCCTGCGCACCAGGAGCACTCCGGTTGCCTTGGGGGTGGGTTCCTTCAGCGTTGCCAGCTCCCACCTTGGGCCTTTACACCGACTTGCTTAATTGGAAAGACTTTCTATCCTATGAGTGAGCCAATAAATATTTCCGCTGAAAAGCTGTGAAAGGTGGGACTAACACATCCGGAAGCAGCTGTTTGAGTTCCAGCACACCCATCAGGCCAGCTGGAGGTCCCTTTATTGTCTCTTTGTTAGCGAGATGAGGTGGCTCCCTATAGAGGAATCCTGGTTTCTCAAAGGCATTGCATTTCAAGCGTCTTACTATATTTACCCTTGACCAGTGGGAGTGACTTTGCTTTCCCAGTCGAAGGTGAACGATGATCACAAGGCCTGCAACATAAAACGATCATCTAAGGGCCAGCATAATTCTAAAGGAGAGACCCAAAAATGCAGCAGGGTATCTGCATTTCGATTCATTGAGCATCACCCTCTGCTAAATCACACTCCTTTAATATCTCTTTCTGCTGATGATTTTGACTCTCAGCCATAATTTGTTTGCTGATAAAGAAATTTCTGTCCTGGAATGCCTTCTCCTGAAGGGCAGTGGAATGGTAGTATCTGTAAGGAAATGGGGATTTAGAGAGTCAGAAAAACCTTCTGTGCCCTCTGATTTTCTTATTATGTCCCTGGAAGTGCCAGATTGTTGCTCAGGAGGAGAGTCAGTTTTGGGGAATTGATCCTTCAGCTTTACTTCTTTTCCACCCCACAGAACACAGGCTCTGAAGGGATTCATTAGCATGCAAACTCCCTTAGGACTAACACCCACATGTATCTTCCATCTAATTCAATAATATGGACCTATAATCCTCTTCCTTCCCCCAAACAGGGGAAGGTGTATTTCCTCAATTCTTCTCATTCATCCACCCACTGAGAAGATTTCAGATTGGTCTAGAAATAAAAGGCTCAGGATATGAGGTGTCAGCACTTAAGCCCTGTCATTCCTCTGATGGATTACTGCCACACTTCAACTGTAACTGGGATTGCCCATGTTATATGGTCGGATGTTCTCTCAACTGCGAGAAACAGAGAACTGACCCAAGAATGGTTTAAATTCATGAGGTCTATTTCCCAGATACCCTTGGCTTATATATGATTGCCCACAACGACAGTGTCATTTTGCAACAGTGTCACCCTCCAACTCAGAAAATGTAGAAGGTGAAATTTTTTTGTCAGGCACATTGTTCCCTTATACAAAATTAATAAGAGAGTTGAGGGATAGGACTGGATTTGGGGGAGAGAAATAGCAGTGATCGCAACAATTTAAACACTTACTGTGCTTAGCAAAAAGTCAGTTATGTATGTTTGTTGAATGAGACTCTAAAATGTTAAGGCAAGTGTGAGCAGAGTAGAAACACTTATATAAGGCTTTTTTAAAATTAATACAAGTTTATTAAATTTAAGTCCTTTAAATTTTTATTGGTTTATTATAATTATACATATTAGTGGGATTCATGGTTACATATTCATACATGCATACAATGTACTTTGGTCAATCTCATTCCTTGGTATCTCCCTTCTACTTCCCCTCTTCCCCTGGTCCCTTCCGCTACTCCACTGATCTCCCTTCTGTTTTCCTCTAAGATTCCCCTATCCCCCTGCCCCACTCCCTCACACTTTTTTTCCTCTCTAGCTTCCACATATAAAACCAAGCCAACCAACCATATGACCCCTGGCTTTCTGAGCTGGATAAGCCCTTTCGGGGCATTACTCATATATGTGACTGAGTAAGCACAGCCAAGAAGATTTCATGGTCATGGAGATAAGCATGCAAGGCAAATAATGGATTTGGCTCCTTTTCATTCTTACATCACTCAGTGAAACAGAGAAAGAGAGAAAGCTCAGAATAAAGTGCTCTACACACTTCTGGTTATTCTGTCAATAGCATTGTAGCTTTCAGAGTTGAAGGACATGGGCATCAGCCTTCCCTCAATACTTTTCTGAATTTCAAGGATAATGGCGCTTATCATGCTTCAGATCTGACATTGTTTCTGTAACTTCATAGGAAATTATCCCCAAAGGGGCATATCCCTTATTATTATTATCTTGAGATAGGCCTCATTAGTTAGTACCTTTATTGCAGACAAGTGTTCATATAACAGAAATATCCAGTGCTGTCTGATTCAATGGAACCTGGACAATTCTGCTCAATAAGAATTATGAAGTCTGATGAGTTCCAGTGACTGTGTTGGGCCCTGAGAATACAGACCTTCCTCAGTACCTACAAGGTGATTCTAAGACCTCCTCTTTGATACCAAAACCTCAGATACATAAGTTGTGTATATAAAATGGCACAGTGTTTGCAAATAATATACATAATCCTCCTGTATACTTTAAGTCATCTCTAGATTATTTATAATACCTAATACAATGTAAATGCTATGAAAAAAATTGTTATACTGTATTGTTTAGGGAACAATGACAAGAAAAAGTCTTTACATATTTAGTACAGATGCATTTTTTTTCAAATATTTTTTGATTTGGGCTGAACCTGTTGATGTGAAACCTGTGGAAAAGGAGCTGATTGTGTAGAAAGGAATTATACTTTGCTTCTCTCCTCAAGGAATTTATAATCCAAAGGTGAGAGGCACTTCTGATCAGATACGTGCCAGTGTAGATGCACAAGCACCATGGCTGGGAGAAAGTTATGGGACTCTGTATCCTCTTTGGAGGATACTAAACCTGTTCAAGCATTTGTGAAGACTGTGAGATGCATATGAGGTGAACCTTGGTATAGAATAGGATTTTACTATGTAGAAAAAAGGTGGCTAAAATTTTTTAAAAATTTCTTTATTTGTTCTTTTTAGTTATACATGACAATAGAATGTGTTTTGACATATCATACACAAATGGAGTATAACTTCCCATTTTTGTTTATACACGATGTGGAGTAACACTGGTTGTGTATTCATTTATGAACATAGGAAGTTTATGTCCTATTCATTCTCTGTCTTTCCCATTCTTAAAATCCCCAATCCCATCCCTTCATTCCCCCCTGTCCAATACACTGAAATTCTATTCTTCCCCTCGGCGCCTGCTTATTGTGAGTTAACAGCTGCATATCAGAGAAAACATTTGGTCTTTGGTTTTGGGGGATTAGCTTATTTCACTTAGCATGATAGTTTCCAGTTCCATCTCTTTATGGGCAAATGCCATTATTTCCTCCTCCTCCTCCTCCTCCTCCTCCTCCTCCTCCTCCTCCTCCTCCTCCTCCTTCTTTTTTTGGTACTGAGGATTGAACCCAGGGGTGCTTAACCACTGAGCTATATATCCAGACCTTTTTAAATATTTTATTTAGACACAGGATCTGGCTGAGTTGCTAATGACTCAGTAAGTTGCTGAGGCTGGCTTGGAACTCATGATCCTCCTGCCTCAGCCTCCCAAGTCAGTGGGATTACAGGAATATGCCACTGTGCCTGGCCATTTCATTCTTCTTTATATCGGAGTAACATTCCGTTGTGTATGTATACCACATTTTCTTTATCCATTCATAGGTTGAAGGGCACCTAGGTTGGTTCCATGGCTTAGCTCTTGTGAATTGAGCTGCTATAAACACTGATGTGGCTGTATCACTATAGTATGCCGGTTTTAAATCCTTTGGATATATACCAAGGAGCAGGATAACTGGGTCAAATGGCGGTTCCAAGTTTTCTGAGTAATCTCCATATTGCTTTTCAGAGTGGTTGTAGCAATTTAAAGTCAATGCTTGAATATTTTATCTTTCCGCATTTGATTTATATTAAAACAATTGCATCAACACCAGGCACAAAAGAAATTAAGCCAAGTAGGAAAGAAGTCAGCTTGGGGGAGTAAGATGTTTGAGTCTGAATTAAAAAAACATAACTTTGGAGGATACTAAACCTGTTCAAGTTATAGTTAGAACTTAAATGGTGGTACATCATTGCCACGGTCCTAAGGAATGTGGAAAGCCCTTGGTAGGGATGATTTTGCAGACTGATAAAAATTTCTAAAGTCTAAAGAGAACTTTTTCTCCTATCCCTTTTCTTTCTTTGATAGAGAACAAGAGAGAGTCACAGGCAACCTTTCCATAACTTTGTAATTGTGGGTTGGGAATTGCCTTTTGATTCCCTGGAAAAAAAAAACATCCCTCACACTACAGATTCTCAGGTTAAAGTCCTATCTAAATACAGTACTTTAAAGAATTTTTAAAAATTTTTGTCAATGATGTAGCTATTTTCTGCAGTAATGCAAAATACCCAGATGGTTATAGAATTCAAATTTGGAATGTTGGAAAAGAGGTAAAAAGCACCATAACAAAAATCCTCAGATTGAAGATTTGCCTCTAAGAGGGAACAGCTGCTTCTCTGACAGTCTGAGAAGCAATTTGTGCCCCCTCCAACCTCCTATCTAATCTGCTTTCCTCCACTAACATCAAGGGTGCAGAGGAAATCTAGCTCAGAAGTCACATGGAGGTTGATGTCCCAGGAGACTAGATATCCAAAACTGCAGTCCATCAAAGCACAATACAGCTGAAGATGACTGACTAAATTGGAACTTGAATGGTGGCACCGACAAGGTGCCTTGGCACTTTGTGCATAACAGTTAGATATTTTACTCCATCCTAGATACTCCATGTTGCTGTTTGTTTTTTAAACTCCCCTTAGCTTGGATGTCTCGCATTTTTTGTTTTTCAAAGCTCTGGTGTGTGTTCCACATGAGAAGCATGCAAACTTGGCACATCTTCGTCTCGCTAGGGTGTGTTTACTATGTTTCACAGCTTGTTTGCTGTGGTGTTACTTTGCTTCATGTGTGGTTGCGATCGAGCATGGCAAGATTGCCTATTTTATTTTGAGTTTTCTCTGGTTCTGCTTTTTGCCTTTTCAGGAGAAATTTATACATAAGCCAGCCAGGCTGATGACTGGTTCCCTAGTGAGAAGAGCTCAGGATCTCCCCTGGGAAAGCAGGAAAGAGAGCAACCTCTGTCTCTCTCAGAATCCGTCAGGCATTTGCACATAATGTGACCTGTACTCAACTGTTATCAGACAGTGAAGATAGAAGGACTTTGCAATCTAGCATGAAGTTGCAGCTTTGACCTTTTAACTGCAATAATGGAAATGTCCTACCATTCCCTTAACTGTGTGTTTTATCAAAAATGGATCTATTGTAGATAGATTCAGAACAACCCTCCTCTGACCCTCATGAGCAGTCCCCTGGAAGAAGGTCCCTCATTGTGTGGCCATTAATGAGCTAGTCAGCATCTGAGGATTCCTAGCTCTACCCAGGGGCCAGGGTGACGGATGGGGAAGCAGAAATGCTTCTCCCCAAGACCCACTTCTAAGAGGCATATTTCCTGCTTGGCTGACTAGGAGAGCATTCTATTTTTTGTGGGCCATGTGGACAGCTTACTGAAATGCCTATTTTCTTGTTCATTGAAATTGGGAATCAGATGTTTATGAAAAACAAATCTTCCAATGAGGAATTTAAGATTTTATATGCAAAAAGTGATGTAATTTTAGTTATTCTAGAAACATACTAATTCTGAGATATTTAAATATTTGCTGGCTACAGAGGAGAGATCCCATAGAAACATTGTATGTGATATTTTCTCGTTGATGTATGAGAATCAGAGATAGAATAAATCAAACAATAATTAACAAATTGGTGGATTATAACATATTGCCATTCTGTCTCAAATTAATGGTTTGTTTGAACTGGAGTGCTGTCATCTTTTGGAAGTACAGTCATTCCTGATATCTTTTGGGGATTGATTCCAATTCTTCCCTTGGATATCAAAATCTGCAGGTGTTAAAGTCCCTTATATAAGATGGCATGTGTTTGCATGTATGCTTCAAATCATCTCTATATTACTTATAATATCTAATATATTGTTAATGCTATGTAAATAGTTGTTAAGCTGTATTGTTTAGAGAATAATAACAAATAAAGTTTGGTATAGAAGCAATATTTTTTCAATATTTTTGATCTCTCTTCAGTTGGTTGAATCCATGAATGTGGGGCCCAAGGCTCATACTGTCTTCCCTCTGTCCTTATTTGTGTGCTAATCTCTTCTTATAATAACACAAATAATACTGGATTAGGGTCCACCCTAATGACCTCATTTTAATTAATTCCCTCTTTAAAGATATTATCTCCAGATAGAATCTCATTCTGAGTTTACAACTTCACTGTGTATATTTTGGGGGGTCCCACTCAGACGCAAACAAGAGGTATTGGTAAACAAAATACATTTTCAATTGTATGAACTTATAGAATTGTACTATATGCCAGGATATAGGATAACTGTTTTAAGTGTATTAATTCACATACAGTTTGACTTAATTTTTTTAACTTTATGATGGGAGAAAGTGAATCACATTCAGTAGAAACTGTACTTCCAGTTTTGAACTTGGATCCTTTCCTGAGCTAGTGATGTCTAACGTAATAATCTCAATGACAAGCAGTAACAGTGAACCACAGCTCCCAGGTATCCTCCCAATTATGAGGGAAAACAACCCCATTCTCTACAGTGTACCATGTTCTAGGCTTTGATGTTTGGTAGCTTAGGTGTATTAACCATTTTTTCAATTTACATATGATATTTTCAGCTTATAGTAGGTTTCTTAGGACGTAGCTTTGTCATAAGTCAAGGAACATATATAGCTCTTACAATGACCTGAAAAACTAGATTATTAGAGTCTCCATTTAATATTTATTTTTGTGGTACAGGAAATGGAACGTGGGGTATCATGCATGCTACACAAGTACTCTACAACCAAGCTATATCCCCAGCCCCAGAAATGGTATTAGAAGCATGTGTGAGTCAGTTTTTCTTCATAGTACAAAATACCTCAGAAAAACAAAGGAGGAAGGATGTACTTTGTCAAGTTTTGTTTTGTCTGGGGGATTGAACCCAGAAGCCCTTTAAAAACCAAGCTGAATTCCCAGTCCTTTATATTTTGAGATAAGTTGTTGAGGATCTCATTGAGTTGTTAAGGCTGGTTGCAGTTCTCCTGCCTCAGCCTCCTGAGTCACTGGAATTACAGGCATGGGCTATCCTGTCCCACTGGAAAGATTTATTCTGGCTCAGAGCTTCAGATGTTTCACAGTCAGCTGACTCCATGGTTTTGGGTTCTGCGGTGAGGCAGACATTATGGCAAACCCGCTCACCTTGTGGCAACCAGGAAACAAGGCGAGAGAGAGGGAAAGTAAACCCTTCCAATGCACACCCCTGCTAACCTACTTTCTCTAAATAGGCCTCTCCTCCTACATTTTTAACCTCCCAATAATGCCAAAGGATTATGAATCCATCGGTGGATTAATCCACTGATGAGATTAGAGTCCTCATGATCCAATCACTTCCTAAAAGCTTCACTTCTGAACATTGGTGCACTGGGGACCAAGTCTTCAACACATGAGCGTTTGGGGGACAGACCATAACAAGCAGAAAATCCAAGAAATGGTCTCAATACAGAATGTCTACTTCCAATTCTATTTTTATAAGGTTATTCAGGGATATTTAGTTAATCTTGAATTACCCACGTTTCTTCATTCAGTCATCTCTCAGATTTACTGAGCACCTAGCATCTTTCAGGCACCATAGGATTATCTATTTTCTATCTGAGTATCTGATTTCCAAGGTAAAGCTATTATGTTTAAACCTTCAAATCACTTCACTATAATAAACCAGTAAATGAATGCTCAGAGAAAGACATATTCAATTTCAAGATCAACAGCCTCAAGAGCAGCAGCTTTAAGATCTAATCTTCATTGTGCTCGGAGATGAGAAATCCTATTTTGCAGTGCACAGTTAATCCAGATTACTAGAGAGGCAAAGGAAAGTTACTCACTAGGTTCTGTCTTAATCTCTCAGAATATCTCCCAAGAGCTATCCGGTTCTCTTAATTTTTGTCTCTATAGTCACTAAACAAATCACTCATCATTTTTCCAAATAGCTTTTCTAATGGAAAATAAATCTCGCAAACCAGTTGGCATAAGAATTTAGTCTTCTTGGCAGTGGTATTTCTTACAGTGAGCTAATAACTAGCATTCCAATGTACAAATTCATATTTCTTGAGTGTGATTTGTTGGTCCTAATATCTGCTCAAACTTAAAGGGAAGTAACTTCATCAGCCTGGAGTTCTTCTGTGACCAGCATAGAGTGGCCATCCCTTCCTGTCTGTCTCTGGGGCTGAGAGTAGGTGCTAAGGCAAGTAGTGGATATGACTGCCAGGTGTTACCGACTTATTTCTGAAGGCTGTTGGTACCGTGAGTGCATCTGAGGAAGACCCAGCCAGAGCAGATCTAGAAACAAAGACTGGCCAAGCTTCTCTGCTGTGAAAACCAGGATAGATGACACACTTGGAAGTTGGGGTCAGGTAAGGAGCCAGTCTGTTGGAGCCATAGAGAGGTGTGTGCATGGAGAGAGGGTAAGGAATGACTGGAGGTTTGGGAAAGGGAGTTTCATTCCCCAATCTAGGAATTGTTTTGGAAAAGTAGTCTGGGGGAGAAAACTGTTTCTCAAAGAACCAAGGGATGAGCAAGGGGGCCTTGCAGGCCTGGGTCAATTAAGGGTTTGCTGTTTCCACGTTCTACTCTGCACAAGATACTGTTCTATTTTGAAAATTCTATCATAAATTAAATCCATTCTTATACCTTGTCCAAGTCTTGCTGTGAGGTTAAAGCAGATAATTACTGAGGGCCACTGCTGTGTTCAGAAACTGTAGTTTATGTCAATTCTCTTTTCATCATTGCTCAGTATTGGCAGAAGTAATCACTCACTAATAACCTCAGAAAGTTAAAAAATGTCTCAATGGCTGCTAAATGACCATAACCAAATCTATGGCTATATCAGTGAAGGGACAATTCCAGGATAAATGAGGTTAAAAATTCTCATTCTGATTCTCCCCTTCTTGCATTTCATATTTTTGCTTTATTATACTACTCTTGCACGCCAGCCTCCTGAGCTAGAATGTACCCTGCCATCCACACGCCACATCTTGGTCTATTCATGGTACCTCTCATCCTACCTTCACTGCAACCAGCATGGGAAATTTGCTCTTAGTTCACTTGGGCAGGGTTAGTCTTTGACCTTACTACAAAATTGGATGGTACAGAGTAGATACATTTCTTCCCCTAATCTAACTAAACCTAACTGCATACATCTTAGCTAGAAAAGCTTTGCCTATCTTAGTTCCTTCTTCTTGATCTTGGTTTGTCTGAGTTTGCTAGACTAAATTGCTAGATTTGGCTGAGCACTGCCAAAAAATTTGTCAACAGTGTCTCTCAAAATTAATTCCAAATATCATTACCAGGTTTAGATTCCAAAGTCATGTCTCAGGGTCCCTGGCTGCTCAGTCATTGTGTTCTCTGCTCTGCCCGCTCACTGCCTCCTTGAGAAAGAAGCCATTCTCAATGTGTCCCCAGGTTTTCTTTTTTGAGCCGCCATCATTTCATGGAGAGCCCACCATTTGTGTAGGGTTCTATGACATTGGTGCTCTAAAGTTTAGCTTTAAGCCTTCATCTAGTTCTCTCTAATCTGTATGATTTTCCTGATATGTGTTCCTGATATAGGTAGTGAGATATGAAGGTTCATTTCACCCTTAAAATAAGCTTAGCTTCCTAATCTACTACTTCAAATTAGCATCAGGACCAAATCTTATCCTTATTTATCTGTCTTTGATGACAGACCCCATCTATCCCCCTTTTAAATCTCTATAGTTTACTTCCAATTATGAGAAACAGAATCTCCATCTTGTCTTTTTGAAAGTGTCCATTCTCATCTGTTTTGCTCATTACGCTCCTGTTAAGAGCTTAGGACCTTTAGGTATTAGCTCATCTTCAGAACAGAGAGACTGTCAATACCAGCCAAACTCATGGAAGCAACTCCACGCTTTGCCCCAGGTTTGGCTGGGTGGCTCATCTCTGGGGAAACTAGGAGATGTCCTTTTCTAGAATTTTATACCTGCACTATTTAATATCATCAAAACTATTTTACTGTAAACACAATAGATACAGTTTCCATTAAGGGAAGAATCAGTAATTGACATATCTAAAGTATCAATAACTCCCTAAGATTAATATTGGGAAGAGCCCAGAGTCTCTATTTTGAAAGTGGCACTCCTGTTCACAAAAAACATCATTTAGCCTCAATAAGATACTTAAAATTTACTACATGTAAACTGTAGCTCAGATAATTTATACAACTTAAATTATCCTACCATAATTCAAGAAAAAATAGAAATGTATTTTAGAATAGAATTAATCTCTAGATAAGGTCTCTAGCACACAATAATGATATTATTTAGAAATTAACAAATTAAGTACAATAAGATTTTTATTCACCCATAAGCATACTCTGTATTTGTATGGTTTATTTTCTTTTAGAAAAATTATTTCTATATTTTTGCATTTATTTTAATGAAAGAAAATTCTGAATTGCCATGTTACTTTATTAAGAAACATTAGGGGATGCACATTTTGATGAGTCAACATACCCGGTTGGCTAATCAGAAATGATTCTATGTTCATCAGTGTCGGCTGTGACGAGTATTCATGTCAAAGGGCAGCCATGAGCATTATCGTAAGCACAATATTAACCAGAGAAAATGCATAGTATGCAAATGGGTAGAATATGCCTTCTGATGATAAATTACATGAGTACTTTTTCTATTTCTCCTTCAAAGTCTTATAGTTACTTCGTAGTACAAATAGAATAATACTTATTTCTACTGGAAAATGATTTCCCATCTTGGTTTAAGATTTGACTTTTCTTCTCAGAGGACAGTATAGTGCAAAAAATAATAATTTTAACTGAAAATAACTTCAACATAATTTATTGAAGCTCAGACACGATGGAGAGTCTACTTCACTGTTTCTCCTTTATGTATAGTCTGAGGTAGAGATTGAGGTTTATTTTTTCCATATAGTTATTCTAGTTTTTCCAGTTCTATTTGTCTCAAACTAATTTAAAAGTTACAATAAACTTATAAATAAAAAGGTTTTTATTTATTTAAGTTTTTAATTGTAAAAAATCAACTGATTCTACATGTATTGTTCTAGTTCCCAACTCTCTAATCCATTCCATCCATTTATAGAATGTCTACATTAATGATGATTTTACATTATCTTAATTAGTTACCTTTCTGTAAGTCTTAAATTATAGAATGTAAGTCATTCAACTTGTATAATCACATTGTGAATTTCTACAAAAATGCTTTAATGTTTTTATTAGGATTGTGTTTGATCTATAGATCAATGTGAAAAGAACTACTATCTTAACATTATATCTGTTGATCCATGAACATTCTATATGTCTTTATTTATTTGGATCTTTTTTTTTAGTTCTTTCAGCAATATTTATAGTTTTCACTTTAGAGGTCTTGAGTGTCTTAAATATATTCTGAACATTTAATACATTCATTGTTTTGATTTAAAAATATTTTTAGTTGTTTTCTGAAAGTACACAAAAATAAAATTAACTCTCTGTTAAATCGACCTTACTACCAGTGACACGTGAGAAATCTGTGGCTAGTTAGAATAGTTTTAAAATATAGATTCAATAGGAATTTCCAAATTAGCAGTCACGTCATCTGAAGATACAGATGGTTTTACATTTTTCTTTCCAATTTTATATGATTTTCATTTCTTTCCTCGCCACAAGTTTGGGTTTCTCAGTCTTGGCACTGGTGACATTTTGAGCCTGTCTGGAAGGTTGTAGAATGTTTGACAGTATCCCTGGGCTCTACCCAACAAAGAAAGTAGTATCTACTTCCTCCCAGAGTCTTGAAAACCAAAGGTGTGTCCAGGCATTGCACAGCCTGTCTTCCCGGGCAGCACTGTCCAGTGGAGAACAAAAGCCTCCTTGCATGGGCCAGGACCTCCAGTCACATGTGGAATACAAGTGGTGAAAACGGACATCTTTTGCCACTAAGTATAATGTTAGCTGTAGGGTCTGTTAGCTTTTATCGGACTCAAGAAGTTTAATTCTACCCTTGGTTTGGTGAGGTTTTTGTGTGGATATTGGGTATTCTACAGTGTTTTTACTATGTGTGTGGAAAAGACCAAATGATTTTTCTCCTGTGCCGCAGTCTGGCTGGGCACAATCAGGAGCCACTTGTCAAAAGAAACTAACTTTATTTTTAGAACAAAACACGCCAAACAAACAGCCTCTCAGGAAAAAACCCTCAGAGCCTCAACTGCCACCACCGGCTTTCCACAAGCCTGTCTCTCCCCCCCACAAGCTTCTCTCCACCTCCCACAATCCTCCTGCTCTTGAGGCCGATTGGCTGGGTCACGTGGGCAGAGCCAAAAAGTCCCCCAATGAGCAGGAGGATTGTGGGAGGTGGAGAGAAGCTTGTGGGGGGGAGAGACAGGCTTGTGGAAAGCCGGTGGTGGCAGTTGAGGCTCTGAGGGGTTTTTCCTGAGAGGCTGTTTGTTTGGCGTGTTTTGTTCTAAAAATAAAGTTAGTTTCTTTTGACAAGTGGCTCCTGATTGTGCCCAGCCAGACTGCGGCATCTGGTGGCTCGCACGGGGAGCGACTGAGGGTAAGTGAACTGCTCGCCCCTGAGGGCAGGGCGAGAGGATGGGTAGCCATTTTAAGATTCTTCTTTTGTTATTTTGTTTCACTTTTGTTTTAAGTTGCCTGTCCCTGGAGATGAGTGAGACGGAAGAAAAACCGCTCACATCTGAGGAAAAACTATTTACGTCTGAGGAACAGATAGGGAGAAAGGACGGATGCACATGTCAGGAGGATAGAAAGGCTATAATGACTTTTTGTTGTTCCCTTTTTATTTCATTCTGTCTCGGTTTTGTTTGGCGTCATCTTGTTGGGTTGTATTATAGTAGAAATACGGGATCAGAAATTAGTAAAAAACAAACTGAAAGAGTGTTAAGTAAATTGTTAGAGGAAGGAGGCATCCCAGTAAAATCAATAGCAGTCAGGGCATACGTTGATACAATACAAAAATGTAGCCCATGGCTTTTTAAGGAGGAGTTGTTAAATATATCACAATGGAACCATCATGGTGAAGATTTAAAAAGAATAGAAAAGAAAAGCCCAGGGACTCTGCCAGTTGGCACATTGCCATTGTGGACGTTCATATCTTGTTTGCTTAGTCCAAAGCCTTCAGTTCAGACAACGGTAGAGGAAGGAGAAGACATAATGATTCAAGTAAAAGAGAAGGTCTCTCAAGTTAGTCAGACAGAGGAAAAGATTCAAGTAAAAAAGAAGGTCTCTCAAGTTAGTCAGACAGAGGAAAAGATTCAAGTAAAAGAGAAGGCCTCTCAAGTTAGTCAGACAGAGAAAGAAAGTGTAAAACAGAAAAAGCCATCAGGGGGAAAGTTACAACAGGAGATTGCTACTAACACCTTTCTATCACCAGAGGGTGTAAGTGTCCAACCAACAGCACCACCTCTACAGGAGACTGCTACTAACACCTTTCTATCACCAGAGGACGTAAGTGTCCAACTAACAAGGCCACCTCCATATGCTGGGAGGTCCCCAACCCCCGCAGTTGATAGTTGGGATCCTGAGACAAGATCTCAAATATTAACATGCCCTGTATTTGAGGCAGGAGGGCAGCGATTTTACCAAGTTTTAAATTTCAAAACAGTGAAGCAGCTAAAAGAGGCTGTAACAACCTATGGTCCTCAAGCACCCTTCACTGTAAGCTTGGTCGAATCCATTAACAACTTGAACATGACGCCAGCAGATTGGGCTAATATGTGTAAAGCTGTGCTAAATGGAGGACAATACCTGTTATGGAAGGTTGCCAATGAGGAATTTTGCAAGGAGACGGCTAGGCGAAATGCAGCAGCTGGTTATCCTCAGAGAAATCTAGATATGTTGTTAGGAAAGGGACCTTATGAGGATCAGCAGCAACAAATTGCATATGATCCTGGCGTATACGCACAAATTGCTGCAGATGCAATTAAGGCATGGAAGACTTTACAAGGACATGGAGGTTTACAAGGTCAATTATCTAAGGTAATACAAGGAGCTAATGAACCTTATGCTGAATTTGTAGATAGGCTTATTCAAACAGCTACCAGAGTTTTTGGGAATACAGAACAAGCAATGCCATTACTAAAACACCTGGCTTATGAGCAAGCGAATCGTTGGTGCCGGTGAAGACAATGTAAATTGTTAAGAAAATTGTTTTCTTTTAGTGCCTTCTGTAATGTTACATAATTTTTTCTTTAGCCATTATTGCCAGAATTCCTATCTTCATCCCAGTGCTGGTGAAGTCAAAGATAAAACCAATCTACACCTTCTACAATAGCCATCACTGAACTGCTTGCAGAACTTGCCTGGACACATTGTGAGCTCACCTGTATGCATTTTGAACTATCTGTTGGTGCAGCGACTTGTGGTAGTGTTGGGGTATTTTTGCTGATGATGTCACCGGTGGTACAGTTTTTCAAAGGAGCCCTCAATTGGCTTAATGTCATGACATTTTGCATCCTCCTCTACTAGTGATGGTCTAAAATTTGGGGGCCAACAGAGGTGAGGCAAAGAACCTCACCCCCCCACTGGTGCAAAGGCCTATCCACAAGTATGGCTGTATGCTGGACCGGTAGTCAGTGACGGGTATGATCCAATTGCAGTGGTACCAACCTAAGACAGGAGGCTGATGCCTAGAGGTCAGTTCATCCGATGACGGGTAAGGACCATATGTTGAATTGGACTGCCTAACAGGCACGGTCCCTAAGCCACATGCTTGTTGTTTAAACAGAGAGGGGGAGATGTTGAGAGCCACAGCCGAAGGGGCCCCAGCAAACTTCCAGCTGCCAGCAATCCAGCTGCCGGCTGATGATTGGCTCACAGCGGCCCCAGCAACATCTAGCTGATTGGCTCCTTGGCCCCAGCAACATCTAGCTGATTGGCTCCTCTGCGGTGATGCTCATTGGACTGTTTCCCTGCCCTTTCAGACCACGGAGCTGCTCATTGGGGGACTTTTTGGCTCTGCCCACGTGACCCAGCCAATCGGCCTCAAGAGCAGGAGGATTGTGGGAGGTGGAGAGAAGCTTGTGGGGGGGAGAGACAGGCTTGTGGAAAGCCGGTGGTGGCAGTTGAGGCTCTGAGGGGTTTTTCCTGAGAGGCTGTTTGTTTGGCGTGTTTTGTTCTAAAAATAAAGTTAGTTTCTTTTGACAAGTGGCTCCTGATTGTGCCCAGCCAGACTGCGGCATCTGGTGGCTCGCACGGGGAGCGACTGAGGGTAAGTGAACTGCTCGCCCCTGAGGGCAGGGCGAGAGGATGGGTAGCCATTTTAAGATTCTTCTTTTGTTATTTTGTTTCACTTTTGTTTTAAGTTGCCTGTCCCTGGAGATTGTATGGGATTCCTGTTATATGAGTAATGCCAAATGTTGAGCAAAATTGTTTAAAAGAGGTAGAAGTATAACCAGGGGCATTATCTGTTTTTAACTGTTTTGGAACACCCACAGTGGCAAAATTTTGTAAGCAATGAGCTATAACATCTTTAGTTTTTTCTCCGGCATGAAGGGAGCCCATCAAAAATCCAGAAGAAGTATCAACTGTAACATGCAAATATTTTAATTTTCCAAATTCTGGCAAGTGTGTGACGTCCATCTGCCAAATATGGTTAGGTATCAATCCTCTAGGATTGACTCCAAGATTAACTTGTGGTAAAAAGGTCACACAATTTTGACATTGTTTTATTATTTGTCTAGCTTGTTCCTTAGTTATTTTAAAACGCTTTTGTAAAGTATTAGCATTGGCATGGAACTTTTTATGAAAATTTATAGCTTCTTCTAGTGTAGAGAAAATATGTATGAGAAAATATATTCTGTTAATAAGATAAAGGGCATTAATTTATTTTTTTAATGTTAGGCCAACTCTGTATTTCACTTGGTCAGAGTATAGTGTGCTTTTAATATTTTGCTCAATTTATATTAAAACTGTTTTATTTAGAATTTTTGCACCAATGTTCTTGAGAAGGGATAACCTATAATTTTCTTCATTTGCAATATTTCTGTGAAGTTTTGATACCAAAGTGTGGTAGGAAGCAGTCCAGCTTTCAATATAAATCTCTATTTTCTGAAAGAATTTGTGTAAAATTGGTATTATTTTCTTAAATGTGTAAGAGAATAGAAACAGGATTTTTTGTGTATAGGAAAATTTCTTATTATGAATTCAATTTCTTAAATACATACAAGGTTATTAAGATTTTCTATTTCTACTTATGTTGATTTTGGTAACTGTTTTCCTGTGAATTTTTTTATGTTATAAAAATTATCTGATGATTAAACGAGTTCTTGGTTAGATTTATCTCAAGCTAATTTGGGCACATCTTTCATATGAATATATATTTATATATAGGTTGAAAATTTAAAATAACTGTCAAAATTAATTAAACCAAACTAGAACAAGGCCCTGGTTTTTATTAAGGAATAAAAAGATGGTGAGTAAATAAATAGTTGAAAGAAGGAAACCAAGTAAGTTTAGAATATTCAGGGTCATATCTGTGTCTGTGGGAATAAGATACATGTTATGCAAGCTCCTAAGTGTGGTTCAAGGGAGTATAAAATCAGTTTCATATGAAGGATTAAGACAGTGTTATGTACTTTCAGAGCACATCAGACAGCAGAAACTAGTGAAGTCTTCAGGAGACAGAGACATCATTCAGCTGGACGTAGAGAACAGAAGGGAAAAAAATAGCCTGAGCTTGGGAGACTGAAGAAGCAACATGAAGAACATGGACATGAATGGGATTTAAGACACAGCAGCATGGCCAGTGGGATCATCAGAGTTTAGGAACAGGGACTGTGGTTACATAAGGGATAGGGTCTTGGGAAAAGTTTCTAAAAGCTCAGAAATCCCAGAATTAGGAAGTTAAGCTTTTCTTCTTTAGGCAAATGGTTTTTGGTCTTTCGATTGGTTCTTCCTTTTTCAATCCCTTCCTTTCTTTCTCTTATTATTTTTTTAATAATCAGAGTAGAGCGCTTTCTTCAAACTAAATATTACATGGTGAGTAGCACTGAAAATGGATGAAATCAGAGATGCTTTGTCAAAATGAGTACTGTGGAGAGGACACCTAGATTCCATCCACAACATGATCTCCTCTTGTGTAGATTCCTGTGGTGGGGGAACCCCTAGGGTTATTTGAAATCTAGATTTAAAACTGCAACGTGAGGTAAAGGGGAGTCAATGGATTTCTTTCTTCCTTCCTTCCTTCCTTCCTTCCTTTCTTTCTTTCTTTCTTTCTTTCTTTCTTTTTTAGAGGTGGGATGTCACTGTGTTGCCTAGGTTGGCCTGGAATCCTGGGTTTAAGTGACCCTCCTGCCTCAGCCTTTTGTGTGACTGGGATTCTAGGCATGTGCCTCTGCTCTGGGGTAGTACGTGGATTTTTGAGCTGAGAAGGCAAGTTCTCCCCCAGGTACAAGCTTTGAAAAAGTTATTTAGCCTTCCCAGGGCTCATTTTCTCCTGTGTAATATAGAGGTAATAATACCTTCCAGGGAGGTTATAATAATTACAAACAAAGTACAAGGCATAGTGCCTGGGCTATAGGTATTCAAATAAATGTAATTGCAAAGTTAATGATTGCGACCATGATAATGAAAATAGAAGGTGTTACTAGGTGCCAAGTTCCAAATTCCTGAATTCATTGTGAGATCTATATTTAGGATTGATTCTTCCCTGACTCCAAAGCCAAGTTCAGAAGACCCCTAACATTCTGTAGCCACTGTGTAGAGTTAGCACTTCCCTGCCTCTGGCGGGTCCCACAACCTAAGCAACGGTATTCAATTGAAGTGAATTGGTGTTGAGCAGCCCCTGTGTGGTGGTCTGGTAGCCCTGCATGCCTCCACTCAGAAGATCTGCTTTGATGTGAAGTGTGAACACCCGAGGTCAAATCAAGGCACCCCCTCCTCCCCACACCAGTGTAGCATAACCCTAAATGTTTCTTCCTTCAGACAAATTCTTGCAGTCACATTCCCCAGTTTCAGCTCTGAAGCTCTGAAGAAAGCAACTGGTTATGCTCTTTTCCCTGAAAACACCCCAGGTGTCACTGTATGAATAAAATACACCTAACTTGTGTCATAGCTATAGCATGTATTTTGTGTATATTTACTCTTTCTGAAAAGGTGGATTTATTAACTATATCACTTGTTTATTCATTGATGCAGTGAATGTGTACACTGTTCAGTGTGGTCCAAGCACTGGTAGGGAGGCACTGAAAATACCCTGAGGGACCAGCCCACTAAATATTATATAAGAAGTAGTGATGTCAATGTATGTATATATTTGTATATATATGTACATGCACGTGCATACACACACACAAACACACACACACACACACACGCGCGCGCGCTTGCTTGCTCAAAGGACATTTAGTGTGGAAAGTCAAAGTTAACTGCTGCATGTGTTTGTATCTTTCCAGGCTGACTTATGTGGCTCTGCCAACACCAACTGCTCTAGAGCAGAAAGACTAGGTAGTAGGCAAAGGCGGCTGCCAGTTTAGGCTTCAGTGTCTCCCTCCAGGATGACCTGGCATGACCACCCTTTCTAGGTAAAGAGGATTCTATCTCCTTTTGATAATAAATCTTCAACCCGAGGAAAGAGCGGTCACGTCAATCCAGCTGACTTTAAATCACAGGAGGGTGAAATTTTTATGACTTAGTACTACCAAGCAAACACCAGTGTGCTGATCACTCAGAGGGGTGAATTCAGGTTAGTTTGGTTTGAGTTCTGATTGTTTGTAACTCCGTGTTTCAATACCACTGATGTGAGGAGGAATGATCCCTTCTGAAATACTGACAACTGTTAATTTTCCCTGATATTTTGAGATGCAATAAAACACGATGGCTAATCCCTAGGAAGGGTGTGCTGGCAAGAGTGAAAGTCGAAGTCAGCTGGGAAGAGAGGAGAATCAAATGTACTGAGCTCGAGGTTTCCACTCTTGCAGAATGAGAACTTGAAATAAAAATTGATTTTTGTATATAAAAATATTTACAGTGTCTTTCTTACACACTTCACATTGTAGGATGAGAGTTGTGATTGCCTCAGATCCTTTTGGAGGATTTAGTTTGAAATGAAGCCCAAGTAGGCAATTTTGGCAAATTGCTTAGTAACATGGCAAATACGAAATCATTGTTAAGAAATCTAGAAAATACAAAATGCTGAAAAGACTCATTTATCATCTGTGTACTCATTTATAGTATTTATAATAAGGTATTTCTTATTATACCTTCAGTTAAAATAATAGTTGAAATCATTGGTACATAAAATTTAGTCTACTGTGTTTACAATTAACACTGTATGAAGAATATTTTATTATATTAATATATATTTTTAATATCTTTATTTTATTTTTTTTTATATGGTGCTGAGAATTGTGTGCCTCATGCAGGTGCTAGGTGAGTGCTCTACCACGGAGCCACAATCCCAGCCCTATATTCATATTTTAATGTCATTAAATATATGTTAAATTATTTTAAAGTTATCTATGCTTTATTGTAAAATTAAACCATGTTTATTGCAGAAAACTTAGAAAATAAAGTTAAAAAAAGAATTGATACTAACTAGAGATAATTACTATTAAAATATCCCCAAATCATGGGCAAATGTTTTACCTCTAAAAGCTTCCTTCTATTTATTTATTTATTTATTATTTTGGTACTGTGGATTGAACTCAGGGGCACTCAACCACTGAGCCACATCCCCAGCCCTATTCTGTCTTTTATTTAGAGACAAGGTCTCACTGAGTTGCTTAGAACTTCACTTTTGTTGAGGCTGGCTTTGATTTCGTGATCCTCCTGCCTCAGCCTCTGGCGTTGCTGAGATTACAGCCACTACACCTGGCTCTTTATCTTTAAAATGGAAATAATAATAGTATCTACTTTATTGAGCTTTATATTTCATATAAAGACAAATTGTTTATCACAATATCTTATGTATCATAAGCACACATTTATAATTTAAACTAATTTTAAACAAAACATCAACCTATACAAATTACTCTATAACCTGCTTTTCTGTTTACTGAACAGTATTATCAGATTATTTTTCAACGTTAACAAACATAAATACATAATATGAGTAACTACAGAGTGTTCCTCTCTAGGACTATGCCATATTTATAAGACAGACTATAGACATGATCTTTAATAATATTATATCACATGTATATATCATAATTTATTTAACCTTTATGTTGTCAACTTCATGTTATTTGCTGAAATAACAGTTGCCTAGGGAAAACGAGACCATGTTAACTGCAAAAAAGTACATTTCTTGACTGTCTTCATTTTTCTCTCGCTGGACTTCAGTTTCTATTTCAAGATTCTTTCTCTCTTTTTTTAGGAGCTCCTGATATTCATCTGTTTGTTAAATTAACAAATATTGAGTACATACCATGTGCCAGGCAGTGGGCCAGGGATGCAATAGTGAGAAAAAATAGACTCTGCTGTTGCTCTCTTGACATTTCCAATCTTGAGGGGAAAACCAGACCTTAATCAAATAAGCACCAGATAAACACAGACCGTGTTAAGTGTCAGAAAGAAAAAGTCAAGTGCTATTAGAAAGATGAACAGGGCTTGACCTCTACTGGAGCTCTGGGACTGCTTCTGAGGAAGTTCCTAAGGGCCATGAGATACGAAGAATGGAGACATTTCCTAGGTCTGGGGAAGCTGTCAGGAGAAAGAGGGTTGTCTCTTTTGGGAGGAACAGCAAGAATAAAAGCTTCATGGTAGGAAGGAACAGAGTGCCTGAGAAGCTAGAGCACACACCTGTTCAGGACAAGCCCAAAGCTGCTTTGTTTTGTGTATATGTGAGTGTTTTAAAATGTAAGTTTATCGTTATTCAGGTGTGGTGAATTCAAGCAATTAAGAAATAATTGTCATTGAGAAGATACTTTGTTATACTCACACCTTCTAAGAGGAGGTGGCACACCCTGGCCACAGGGACCACATGGAGAAGCAATAGTCAGTCAGGAGGCAGAGGGATCGAGGGAGAAATGTAGGCAGGAGAATTTGCTGTGGTTTCCATGGGACAAAAAGGGGAGAGGCAATTTTGTCATCCAAAGGCCATTTGTCAATGTCTAGAGATATTTTTGGTTGTCACAACTTAGTGAAGGGTGCTACTGTCATCTAATAGGTGGAGGCCAGGGATGCTGCTAATTTTCTACAATTCTCAGACAGTCCTGCTCAGGTGAAATCTGGAAGGTCACTAGTGCTGAGGTTCAGAAATACTTCTCTAAATATCCATAGCCTGGAAATGAAGAGGGCCAGAATTTAAGCCATGACCCCTTGCAAAAGAATTTTCACTAATGATGCTATGTGGACATATTGTGTGCATTATTTTTATAATTTTCATTTTTAGCCTCAGGAAATATCTTATTTTTCTTCTCCCTTCTTCTTCTCTGCGTTTCTATTTCTGAGGAAGGAGACCTGGAAAATTTATGTGGAAAGAGTTACTTAGTCTCTTATTTCACAGAACATTCCCAAGTCCTTTCTAGTACAGTCTTTTGGGTGTCATATTTATTTCTTAAGTCTCACAATTACTTTATGAGATCAAGTCAACTCAAAAAGTCTTTAATAACTGACCATATGCTCAATACATGTCTAGCCTCTGGAAATCCAGCACAGTGTCTGACATGGTACACATGTGCTCTGGCCCATAGCCTGTTTACTTCTACCTTTAGCCCTATAATGGAGGGATTAATACCTCACCCTACACAGGCGTAAGCAGAGGCTTGGAAGGTTAAGTCATGCCCAGGACATATGGCTGATATGCAAGTGGACCTGGATTCTCACCCAGGCACATGATCTGACTCCAGTGCCAGTTTCCTTCTTGTGGGACTTCCTAACTCCCTATGGTTGGAAGCTAGGAAGCATGACTCTTTTGATCCTCTTAAAAAACTGTGCTTCTGTTGACTCTTAATATGAGAAACTTCATTAAGTTTACTCTCAGCTTTCCCCCAAATCAGTGGGAAAGTCCAGGTTGAAAGCAAGAAAGTTAATCAGGGTATAATGAGCTCTCATAATCGTTTGACACCTGATACACCAGAAAAGACTGGCTTTAGAAAACACTGACTCCTATTCATTTGACATCTTTGCTGAGATGCTATAAACAGCAGATATCAGTTAGGGATAATGACAAGGTTGAGGGACATTTACTGATATTACTCAAGTTCTGTTAAATGTATCCTCATTGAGCCTGAGATTAGCTGTGAACTTCATAGAAAATGGAAAGTCTCATCATGAGTAGACCTATTCCTGTTCTCAAGAGAGTTTTCTAACCCTCAGATGCCAGCCCCCTGCCCACTCTCCAAGTAGCTATTGTATCTACTATACTATAAACAGTTTTTTAAAAATGTTTTAGCCTTCTATGTTATTTTAATTATTTTGCTTCTGTATGCTCTTCCTTATTTCTTTAGAAAATAAAACATGAGTCATTTAGCTAAATAATCTTTAGTAAATACATAGAAGCCTATCATGGACCCTGTCAAATGGGCTTCACAGAATTTCTAAACAGGACAGTTGATGAAGAACAAAAAGGAACCAAACAGAAGTTCTGGAGCTGAAGAACACAATGACTAAACTAAAAGTTTCCATAGAGAATTCCAAAGCAGATTCAATCAAGCAGGAAAAAATGGTGAGCTCAGGACATCTACAATTATGCAGAGAAACAAATACAAATACATAAATAAATAAATAGTGAAAAAAGTTTATGTGACACCATCAAGTAATCCAAAATGTACATTGTGGTAATTTCAGAAGCAGTAGAGAAACAGAAAGGGGCTGCAGTCTCTTTAAAAGAAATAATTATAAAAAACCTACCAAATCTGGAAAGGAAAATGAACTTCCAGACCTAGGAAGCCCAAAGAACTCCAGATAGAGTTAACAAGATGTTCACCAAGACATGTTATAATCAAATTTCCAAAACACAGATACAAAAGGAGAATTTTTAAAGCAGGAAAAGAAAAATGACTAGTCATGTTCAAAGGAACCCCCATAAAACCATCAGTGAATTCTTTAGCATAAATCCTGTAGGCTAGGAGAGAATGAGCTCTTTATTGAAAACAAAACAACAACAACAACAAAACAAAACACTGCCAACCGAGAGTACTAAACTCTAAAATGATGTCAAGATAAAGACTTTCCCAGACAAACAAAAGCTGAGAAAATTTATCACCACTAGACTTTCCTTCTAAGAAATGCTAAAGTGCCCAGAGGATAGGGGTGGCTGTTGCTATACCAGAATCTTGGGGAGCTTTAGTTGGTGCTGCATACACACTCTACATCATAGCTAACTATAAACTGGTGCTGATCTGGCATGGAAGAGTACTGGAACCCAGAGAAACACTTTAGTGGCTAATACAATGTAAACCCTGTAGGCTATGAGGTGATAAAACACAATGGACGGACACTGTGAGATACTTATATGAATTTGATATTTACTCCTCAGTGCAGAAAAGAGTGATCAAGATCCTCTATACAGTGGTGGATGCTACTGACCAGATGTGACTGCCAATAAGCTGTACTATGGGGTCTGTCCTTGATAAAACAGAAATTTCTGCTGAACATGATGGGACCCAGGTAAAGATCTGAAGATGCTTCTGTGATGTCCCACCACCTTCAGCAAAGCTCAACCATCCTCCTAACAGCAATATCAATAAGGATTAGAGATATGCAGACCTCATCGATGGTCAGTTACTTTGAGGGTCTAAAGACACTATTTCCAGAGCTCTGTCCTTTGGGAATGGAAAAATAGTTCTATAGATCCAAGCAGGGAAATAGGTACTGATTTCATACCATGGCAACAAACTTCAGGGAACTGTCAGGCATTCATATGGGTTCTATGAAGATGCTATCATGGGGCTAAATCTGCCAAACTAGTTCTCATGTCTGTGAATTGGACAAGAACTTGAAGCCCATCAGATCCACACAGTTACTGGGGGATGACAACACCCATGTCAGCTGTGGTTTCTCAGGGCAAGGGTCAAACAAGAAGTGAAGGTGAGCAGGCAGGCCACTATCCCAAGGAATGGCTTCCTCATCTATCCATTTCTCTGCATCACTCCCCTGCACAGGTCACACGGACTACTTCTGTAGGCATCTTAAGTTTATCTGCAGATGGGGACCAATGATTCCATTTTCTTTTTAGTCCTTTCATCTTCTACTCCCATTCTTTTTATAGAATCTAGTTAAAATAGCACCTTTGGGGCTGGGGAATGGGGGAAATGTTGATCCAAGTGTACAAAGTTTGAATTGTGCAGGAAGAATAAATTCTGGAGATCTAGGTGGTTGACTATCATTAACAAGACCATATTGTATACTTAAGATTTGCTAAGAGAATGGATATTAAATGTTCTCACCACCAAAGGGGGAGAAACTTTGTGAGGTTATATTAATATACACTAGCTTGATTAGGGTAATAATTTCACAATAAATACATATATCAAAATATCACAATTGAATACAAAAATGTTCACCATCATTAGCAATTGAGGAAATGCACATCAAACTACACAGATTTTATGTCACACCATTTAGGATGGCAGTCTTCAAGAATACAAACAATAATAAATGGTGGAGAGGACGTGGAGAAAAAAGAACACTTTTACACTGTTGCTGGGATCGTAAATTAGTACAACCTCTATGGAAATTGATTTGGAGGTTCTTCAAAGGTTCTAGGCATGGAACCACCATATGACCCAGATTTATTATTCCTCAGTGTTAATCCTAAAGAATTAAAGTCATCATACTATGCATACCTGTATTTATAGCAGCACAATTCACAATAACCAAACTATGGATTTAGTCTAGGTGTCCATCAATGGATGAATGAATAAAGAGAATATGGAATATATACACAATTGCATTTTATTTAGCCTTAAAAATGAAATTATAACATTTGCAGGAAAATGGATGGAATTTGAGACTATTATGTTAAGTGAAATAAGTCAAACTCAGAAGGTCAAGGGTTATATGGTTTCTCTCATATGTGGAAATTAGCAAGGAAAAGGGAAAAGAAATGATGTGTGGGGGCGTGGATCTTACAAAAATCAAAGGGAGATCAATAGAGGAAAGGGACCAGGGAGTAGGAGGATGGGGGGTAGGGAGGAAGTGTTGGGGAATGAAATTGGCCAATTATATTATTATATTTGTGCACATATGAACATGTAACAACAAAGCCCACCATTCTATACGACTATAATGCGCCAGTAAAAATGTGGAAAGAAAAAAAATCACAGTTGACATCTTAAATATGTACTATTTATATTTATCAGTTACACTCTCAAGAAAACTGGAGGGAAAAAAATCAGACTCCAAAAATGAGATGCATAAAACAATTTGCCGAACTGTATATAAACAATAATTTCAAATGTGTTATAGAAAGCACTTTTTAATATTCATAAAATATGTCTGGACAGAGACACTGGCTATCACAAGGAAGAGGGGTGAGAGGTCAGAAGAGCAGCAGGGTGTAGGAGGCAAACACTAGCTTTACAGTGGTTGGAAGACCTAGTCTGAGTTCCAGGTGGAATCCCCCAGGTGACAAGATGCCTATGGGAGGCTCATGCTTGAATACAATTTAAGACGCTATGATCTTTATTTGTTAAAGGTTGTGGTTTAGTTACAGGTCACAGACACTCATAAGAAAATAAATTATTAGTCCTTTATGAAACTCTTTTACACACCAGGTATCTATAATCAGTTTTCAGAATATACTTTCTATGGAAGAATATAGCACATCTTCCAGGCAACTCGTGTATTTCTCTTGTTTGGTTGATGAGCTCAACTGTTTGGTACATTTCTCTTGACCCCTTGGCCATACTGCCCTGCTGATTTTTCTGTAAACTCTTACACTGCTCTCTGGGCAAAGAGGGCTTGTATGGTTGGTATCTTGTTACTACCCAACAAAAATGATCTAAGTCATTCAGTGACTGGTCACAGTAGAGAGCAGAATCAATGCATCTTTGTCATATTGGGCTTGCCAAGCAGAGCCTTTTGGCATGACTAATGTAATGACCAGTGAGAAAGGGTCCAGATCACATTATTCACTCCACACCCCCAACTACCTTTCTTCTTCTCTTCCAACAGTTTTTTCCATGACCGTACTGCAGTCTCTGCTGAAATTTAAGAAAGACTTAAAATCAAGGACACCTGTTGTAGTTGGAAACGATTGTGTTGTCTGTGTTATAGTGGCCATTGAGCCCGACAGCTGCACAAACGAAGGCCAGTCAGGGTTCGCTTCAATAGAAGTGTCTTTTCTGCTTGGATGAAAAATGCCCACAGAACATATATTCTGAGCTATTGCTCTGAGATCATTTGTTTTTGCAGAAAGAACATTTTCTTATCACACACCACACACACACATACCCACACATACCCACACACGATAGGACTAGCAATTAATTTAAAAAATCCAAGTGGAAGGTCATAAAATAGTGTTTATATTAAAGTATTTTATTTTGTCTTAAAACATAGAAGTCTGTTTGTTTTCCATCCATGTAGACCAAAGCTTGATTTGGATGTGAACACACCATTTGGGGTTCTGTCATTGCCTCTTTTGTGTTTCTGGCACACCCCAGGTTGGGGTTCTCCAGGATGGTTATGAAACAATCTGAGAGTAACTTCCATTTATATATTTACAATCTTTCCTCAAAGAGAGAACTCACCCATATGTAATTCTAGGGCAATATTTTATTTAGTGCCTTGTTTCCTGATATAAATACTCCTTAGTATTAATGGAGAAAAGAACCCTCTTTTCACTATATTTCATTGACTTATATAATGTGCAATTAATTAAATACCTACAACTAACATAACAAAAGGCAACTGGCATTGACTGGCTTGGGAATAAGTCCCACTGATCTCTGGGAGGAGGAAGCTGGAGACAAGAGTCTATGAGAGCAGCACCCGATAGCTCTGGAGTGTTTCTGTTACCACATCTTATTTACTTCCAGGAGGTGATGTGCATAGGTTGACTCATTGAATGTTTGCTGTTGATACATCTCTTTTCGGGGTTTTCAATGCATTTGAAACAGCATAACCCTTGATTTATCTTACACTGAAGAACAGGATCTACACCAAAGTGGAGGTGTTTGAGAAAAACTGTGTTCATCCCCTCTATTTCCTTGAGGTGGCTCTTGAAAAACATCTGGAACTCCTACGCCATGTAAAGCACCATCTACAACCCATGGAAGAGTCTAGTGCTCTTATATTAAAATAATAAACTGATATCTAAAGATACTGCTCCTGAGCTTAAATTTTTCTCTGCTACATTTTCCATCTTGTATTTCCCACATGACTTGTGGCTGCCCCTCACCGGGTCTTGTCATCTGGTTATCTCTGGTTGGCACCCAGAGGCACTTACCAATGCTCATCTCTTGGGCATCAGCCCTGGCACCTGCCTGGAGGTTGGGAAGAAATGCAGCAGCACAGCTTGGCATGACCCTCACTCTATACATCTATCTCACTGAATCTGCTGTCAGCAAGGAACCCATGTGAACCAGATGTATATATGTGTGTGTGTGTGGGGGGGGGGTGTCAGGCATGACTTTTTCTTTCTTACTTTTCTTAAGACTTACTTTTCAACACTTTGTGGATCTAAGATGTATTTTCATTGCTAAAATTTCTACTCCCTGATTCTGCTTTCAGATACTCCCAGGGGAGGTAGTGTCCAAGATGGGCTTGGTCAGGAAAAGCAGGTAGCAAGGTCAAGGGGTATTGTAGGCACACACAGTATCAAGTGTAAAGGCCTGGCTGGAGCAGGCATGATGTTACAGAAGCAAAAGAACAGGGGCCAGAGTCATGAAGGGTCTTCTAGCCAAGCTGAGGAGTTTGGATGCTGTCCTGAGGCAGTGGAAAGTTATTAAGGGCTTGAAACAGTAGAATGATATGATCAGGTTGTGATTTAGATGGGTCACCTTGTCAACGCTAATAAATGGATGAGAGGTGGGGATTAAAGGCAAGGAGACCAGATAGGAGGCTGTTAGCATAATTTAGGGAGGAAATGATAGAGACCTGAACTAAGGCAGTGACAATTTGGATACAGGAGAGGAGCTAGATTTCAAAGTATTAAGCCTGCTTGTACTTAGAACCCTTTCCAGAGCTATCTGACTACAAGATTAAAGTGGTCTTCCCAAATTCTAAAGAGAGTGTAGGTTTTACATATGATCAAGCTTCAGATTCAGTTTCAAGGGATATTCCAGAGCTCCTCATTTTTTTTTCTATCAGGGCTGCCATGTATTGCCACATAGGCTATATGCTGGAAAATTCCAGGCTATGCTATGAATATAGATTAGAATGTGTTTGGAGCCTCTTTGAGTTGTATAAGGCTACAACCATTCTCCCTATGGTTGGGACAGACAAAAATTTCTGGTGATAGTTTATGTAACTTCTTCAGAAATGTTGGGTATATAAGCCCTTAGAATCCACTGTAAGATTGAAGTAGTTCTTGCTCCATGCAGGCACTAATAGGGATAGGAAAGGAGGTCAGGTGGCAAGGGGTTCGATGGCAGCTGGGGAAGACCCACAAGGAGGTTGGGCATCAAAGCAGACTGAAGCAGAACCTCCTTCATTGTGCCGTAGCTTGGAAGACCAGAAATTAGTCCCACCAGAAACACCTCGCCAAGGTACCCAACACAGGGGTTCAGGTTACGGACTGCAGAGGAACCTGGAAGAGCCTCTAGAGTGGCCAGCCCCTCAATAATCTGCACCCACAAACCAAAATGTATTTGCCTTCATTCTGTGTTCAGAAAGGCTGAGATGCAGGCATGTTCCTTGACTTCACATCATCTAGTAAAGATGGCTCGTCTTCTAGAAGTAGACCCTGTCTTCACTCTGAAATACATGAAGTTAATGAATATGTGAATCTGCCCTTCGCTTTACATAGTAGATATGTTTCTGAGAAGTTGTGGGATACAAACAAATGAAATTTTATTTTTAAATACTTTTCATCATTATGATATTCTAAAACTGAGCAACAATAGTAGTTTACAAAAAAATCCAATTATTATATGCTTGATGGAATCCAGTATAATGAAGCATTTTGATACAAAGGAAAAGTAGCAAGTAAAAGTATCAAGTAGATCCTAATATTAGTGCCAAGTATATATATGTTCATGGCACAGGGTAGGTACTTGTCTCATTTCCTCCTAAAAAGTATGTGTAGTAGGTGTTGTTATCTTTGTTTTATAGAAAACAACATAGAAGCTTAAAAGTTTATTGGACTTAAGTGCTCAAGGTACTAATAAATAGTGTGACAGGATATTGATTGAGATGTTTTGATTTTTTCCAACACATGACAGTTATTTGCAAAAACATTGTTCTGCATAATTCTGACTTAAAGGATTTTCCTTGTGAAAAAGAAAACCATATCCTAATTTATATTTTGTGAGTAAAAAAAAAAGTCAAGAGAGATTTTCCTAAAGCGGGATTCTCATTTGACAAATGTGTGAAACACTAGTTTCTGCTTATTTTGAAGATGGAATGATTTAACACATGCAGCATAAACATATAGCTAAGAGCCACAAAAAGCAGAAATGATTTAAAAAAAAATCAAACCACAAGAATTCCACAAAATTTTGTCTTCCTTTTTTGTCTTATTGTTATTGCTTCTCTCATATTTAGCTAACATCATATAATATCTATTTCTTTTTTCTGTTTCCAGACTGAAAAGTTTGTTTTCTAAAGTTGTTACTCTAATTTGTTTGGTTTACGTGAAAAACTAATTAAGTAGAAATTGGCAGAAGCAGAACAAATAACCTCTAAAAAATAACAAATTTTGCAAATGATATAGGGAGTCATGATGTACTGGGGTTATGAGCTTTTTTCTATGCAAAAAACTAAAGCAAGCCAGGCGAGGTGGTGCATGCCTGTAATCCCAGTGGCTCAGGAGGCTGAAGCAGGAGGATCATGAGTTCAAAGCCACCTTCAGCAACTGTGAGACGCTAAGCAACTCAGTGAGACCCTGTCTCTAAATAAAATATAAAATACAGTTGGGGATGTGGTTCTGTGGTTGAGTGCCCCTGAGTTCAATTCCCAGCCCCTCTCCCCCATAAAAACAAAAACAAAAAAATAAAGCAGTATACCCAACAGTTGGGGAAAGCTGGTTTCAGACCATATACAAAAGCATCAACTCTGTTCCTCTGCAGTTGCTCGGATGGCCCTGTCTCTCCTATCTGCATGAGGACCTCTTGGGTTAAAGTCAACTCAAATCATCACATTCTCCCATGGTGATCCCCATGGGTTCCACTGGAGATCAAGTTCCTTGGTTCCCATCCTAAATCATTGCTGAGCTTTGCACACCTGATGTGCTTTCTCTCCTGGTCTTTTTTTAGGGGAGAGAGAACAGAAGCTCAAGGATCAGGTGTTGGTTTCAGAAAAGAGATTTCATTTCCATCAGAATCAAAGATGAGCATAAACCAAAAATAAGGATAGTACTTTTACCAGAATATGGTATATAAATCATGATGAGAGTCAGGAGATGGTGTGAGAGCACAAAGGGAGAATGTGTATGTGCAGAGGAAAAGTTTTCTTTCAGAAAATCAAACGGAACACATCTCCCTAATTGCACCAGCAGACACTGCTCAGGAGAATTTGTATAAAGCAATGCACCATCTTAATCTGAGCCACCTGTTGTTCTTTAGTTGGTGAAAGTGTCACTTGGTGGATTCAGGGCAGTGGATCTCAGCAACCTGGTCTCAGGTGGCATTTTCCAAGAACTGCAGAGATCTCAGCCTTATCTTTGGTTAAATTTTGTTCACTTTCATTCAATCTGCCCCAAGTCAGAGGTCTTTTTCTTGCAGTTTATGTATCTAAAAGACTAAGCAGGAACTGAATGAATATCAAATAATAAAATAAAAAATGAATTTCCAGATAGTTCTAGTTGATGAAATGAGGTCCAATAAGATGTAAATATATACATGCATGCATGAGATTTTGGTGGAGGTGGCAATGTACTTCCCAGCAAGCAAACTGCAAATTCACAATGGTGTTTATTGAAGCATGCTATATTTAGAAAAGGCGAGTCTAATGGAGCTTGGCTTTGAGAGCTGTTTGATCCTCCCTTTCATCGCTATGTGGAGGGAGGGCTCTGGCGAGCCCTCCACAGGGAGAAATCACCACCAGAGCTTCCACCGCACAAACCTCCACTCCTGTGACCAAACATGGCCTTGCCACTTCAGGAAGGTTTGCATAAAAGGGATTGATTTTCATTTGATTCTGCAAATGGACTCACTGAGCTAGCCTGGCAGATAGAAAGAGAAAAAGAAGAGGAAAATTCTAAGGCAGCTCTGGCCAGCTTCCAGAGGCTTCAGGCTGATGGCACAACTGGATTAATCTGCTTCTTTAAACCTGAAGACACACTGAAGGTTCAAGGCCAGAAACTCAGGGCTTATGTTCTGAACCTTTTCCTGGTAAAAAACAACACAACAGAACACAACAAAACAAAACACACACACACACACACACACAAAACAAACAAAAAACCCAACAACAAAACTCCCTCAAGCCATTATGCTTAAATTCTTCTGCATTAATTTTTTTTAAATTGCAGAAATGATGATCCTTTAGCTTTACTTAAAAAACATTTAAAAATTATAAAAGCACATAAACTAAACTTGACCTAAAATCATTGTTATTTATTTGCTAATTGTTTACCATAGGCTCATATGAATCTGTTTAGTTATAAGGATAAAGATCAATAAAACATATTCACTAGACTCTGGGTCCTCATAGTGTAGCAGGAAAATCACAAATTTATGACTATATGAAGATGTACATTCTAATTTTCATACAGTGCAGTGAATATTGTAAAATATACCTGTAACAGGTATAGGAAAGATGTGAAAATAAGAAGTAGCAACTAGTTTGGCATAGGATGGGGTAGAAGTTGGTTAAGGCTTCGTATGGGTATTAACATCTAAGTTGGGCTTTAAAGAGAACTAGTCAATAAAATTTGCAATTCAGACTAGTGTACAGACAGACCAACTGTATTTCTAATGGATTGGCAAGGAAGTGAGAATTCGAGGGGTCAATGTTTACACCTAGGTTTTCCACCTGAAAGTCTGGAAGGATAAGATGAAACAGGTTTTGGGATAAGGTAGAGTTCAAATTGAGATACCCCAGTAGAGACATGAATCTGAGTTCACAAGAGAGGCTAGGATGGAAATATTCACTCAAAATCATTGGTATATAAATCATGCTGAGAGTCAGGAGACGGTGTGAGAGCACAAAGGGAGCATGTGTATGTGGAGAGGAAAAGTAGACCAGAGACCGAGAAGAAAAGAACAAGTTCAAGAGGCTGAGAAGGAGCAATTATTGACGCAGGAGGAACACCCACTGACGTTTCCTGGAAGCCAGCCAACGATAGCTACAGGAACAGATGAGAGAATGGTCAGCCATGTCAAATGCTACTGAAAAAAGCAGAGAAATGACCTTTGTGTTTAACAACGTGCCCCTTGTTGTTAAATCTAAGGGCTCATTAACAACTCTCATAGGAGCACTGATATCACAGGTGGAGTGGTGAGGGTAAAGCTTAATAGAGGTAAATCACTCACAGTCCCTGGGGTACAGCCATGTTCCCTATCTAGTCTCTCCCTGGTCCTCATCTGGTCCTCCTAGTTACTACCTTGCTGGGTTGTCATTTCTCTCTTCATTTCAGGTTGGGCCTTGATGTCCTTTAAATAATGACATTTTTTGCAACAAATCCCTCAAATATAAAGTTTTGTCAATTCTCTCTGACTCTGTCTGTATCTTCATGGTTCATTTCTACTGAGTTTATCCTGGCTTTAGAGGGCACCAGACACAAGTGTCAAAGAATGTACCATACCAGATCAGACTGTTTGCACAGCTAACCCAGAAAATATACCCTATCAGATATCTTTCTTCCCTTCAGCCTAATCTGTTTAATTATTCCTGAGACATATTTACCAACATGATGGTAACAATGGGATCTACCCTTCCAAGTGACGGGGACCTTTTCTGTCTTGAGCTGGCCATAGCACCAGGATTCTCTTAGTGGTCAGATGGCTTCCATGAAGAGTTCTATTTCCCTACTAGTCTGCCTTCCTCTGAATTCCTTTGAAGCTATATGCCCCCATCTATTCCAAAAATCATTCCATATAAAAACTTCCACTAAGTTTTTGTTACAAGAACAGCTCTAATCTTAATCTTAATTCAATTTGCATCACTATATGCAAAATTATGCTAAAGCTAGGAATACATGGATGATCAGTAGGGTCCAAGAAATGTTTATCATACAAAGGAACATAATATACAGTATTCTTTAGGAGATCATGCTGGCCCTTATATTTGTTATGGCTCTTTTCAAATCCAAGATGGGGCTATCTGTATTGACAGCATGATATTGGTAGGTCCGAGGATCCACTTATCCTTGAAAAATAAGGGAATGGGAGAAATAAGAAAGTTGTTGAAAAAGATGACTGCTAAAGGATACTATCCAGGGAAAAAATTTAAACTAATTTATTTTTGTCTAAATTCTTTAGTCAAAATAGTTTATGAAGGCTTCCTGAAAATAAACACAATAGTACCTTAGAAAGGCTATAGAGAAGGTTTAAATATCCTTGTTTTTAACTTGCAGGTAATTTTATTTAACTTTCTATCACTATAACAAAATACCTGAGGTAATCAACCTACAAAGAGAAAAGAAATATTTTGGTTCACAGGTTGAGGTTTTAGTCGATGATGGCTTGACTCTGTTGCTTTGGCTTTGTGGTAACACATCATGGTGGGGTTATATGGTAGAGCAAAACTGCTCATCTCATGGCTGGAACTGAAGGAGAGAAAGAAAAGAAAAGAAATGGGTCTCACAATGTTCTTCAGAAGCCCAACCTCAATGACTCAAAGAATTCCTACTAGTCTCTACCTCTTAAAGTTTTCACTAGCTCACACTAGTGGCAAGCTGAGACCAAACTGTTACCCCACGGACCTCCAGGGGATACTCTGCGTTTATGAATCATGGTGGTATGTTGGTGCCCTGTGCTTTCTTCTTGCATATGCGCAATTACATCTATAATAATCATTTAATTTTGCAACAAATCACATTTTCTAGCTTTTCTGCCATTTTCTATAGCCCATGAAAAGCAGGTATACTGTAGGAATTTCCATGATAGGAATACATACTGTTGAGTCAACTGAGGCACAATTTCAGCAATTTAAGTTTGGTCATTCATGTTCATACTGATTACTCTTTTGCAGACAAGTGGCCTGATATTGAAGAGATAATGAAAATTATCAACTATTCAACTCTTTCTAGAGATGTTCCAATATATTTTGGCCAAGTATCTATAAACCTTATAAGTTAAATCTTCCTAGTAGGATTAATTTAAAAAGCTACATAGAGTTTACTTTTTAAGGATGACCGGACTATATTTTAATCTCATGGTTAAACATGATTTTGAGTTTTCGTCCTCCATAGAATTTGACAAGTGAGGAAAGAAGACATCTTTATCACTGGTAGTGACAAATCTTTGTGACCTTGTGCCTCTCTTGTTCTCAGTTTTATCATTTTTAAAGTGGATTGAACTAAATGACCTATAGAATCCTTGTTCCTACAGATTTCTCCTCATTTCCAGGCAGGAAAACTACAACCCCATATCTTTTCTCCCCAAAGACTACATAAGATAAAAGTCTTGGTGGAATTGTTTTTGTTTCTAAATAAATACCTGCCATTAGAAGTAAACTCTACCAAGCTTCTGATATCTCTTGGGAGTATCTTGAGTGACTAAGTTATAAAAATATCACTAGAAGGTTCCAAAAGGGACCTAAACTCCTTCCCAGGATGCCTGTTGGCACAAGACCAAGAATAGAAGCAGTAACAGCTAACAACAGTGGAGAGCTCACTGTGTGCTGGGCACTGTTTTAAGTCATTCACAGGTATTACTTCCTTTAATCTTCATCAGATCCCGGTAGCTATCATTTCCCCCATTTTACAGGGTTACTTCATGTCTCACGCAGAAGTTTCTACGTTGTCCACTACCGGATACAGGGGAGATCATGCTTAATCTCTCCACAGTGCCATTGCCTGAGCAACCAAGTAATCAGCATTGTCTTCATCATGCCGGTTGCAGTAAAGGCTGGAAAAAAACCACAGCTCTGCAAACTGAGAAGATATATCTATCCACAGCAAACGGTTATTTGTGTATCAAGCGGTATAAACACTTCACTCAGGAGCTGGAAAACTTGGTACTTTCCTGCCCTTCTCTTCCACTACACGTGCAGATATGCACAGAAATAGGAGTTCACTTTCAGCCATTTTACATAAATTTAATTTGGTTGCATACCACAAAATAAGGGATGGAAAATACATTTAATTGATTTTTAAAAAACTTGATGACCACACCAAAAGCCAACTGATTCCAAATGGACTTATTTCAAACACAGAGCAGGAAGCAAGGCCACACAAGAAAAGTGAGAGGCCAAAAGATTTATCTAACCCCTGAAGCCGAGTCATCTTGAGTTCAAGTGCATTTGATTTATGTAAATTCAACCACTGGGGTGGGAAACACAACCTTGTAAAATGTTGTTTTGCAAAGTGTTCTTTACTGAATAAATGTGCACTTATGTATTATATACCATATATAATTATGTGCAGTCACATATTATATTATACAGAATTGTATACTCAAAACTCTGAAATAAGACCTATGGGAAACTTGAGGGGTTTCCAAAAGCAATTTTGGCCTTTCTTGCTTTTTACTTTAAGTTGTGTCTCAGAAGTCCAACCAGTGAGCAGCCTGTGGCCCCACCATGAATTAAAATGACCCTTTGGGGAGTGAGAAGGCACAATGGAGGCATGTCTCCTGGTCTCAACACTAATACAAGTGTGATTGTTAAGGAAGTGGGCTCTCTCCCTATCTGATCCTAGAATTCACTAGGAATAGAGAAGGAGGAGAAGGGGAGAGCAGCTTAGGAGTGTTTTGATTGAACTGTTTGGCCTTATACAGTGTTGTGCTGAGGTTGTTTTAGTCACACTAAGACAACAGAGAGACTACTGGGCAAGAAGACCTTTCAGCTAGGGAACATATTCCAAAGAGTTTGTGAACTATCATATCAAAAGTGTGTTGTGTTGAGTTAGCATGGAGAAAAATGGTTTTCTTGTCCATGAATTTGCTTCCCTAGCTGCTGAGGACACACAGAGATAGCCAGGACAATCCTCTGCACCTATTTCTATTTTTAGAGCCTGTGTGGATGATAAATATACAGAGACCAGCTTGTGTCTTATGGAAGGGAGCATATGCTTATGGGGACTAAAATAGTAGCACATTAAAATCAGGCAGGTGTTTGACTGGGGAATGCAAAACCACCTTCTCAAAAGAGTCTCTGGAGGTTTTTATTTAAATGCTTTCAGCAAAATAAACTGTTACTAGGAAAACATGTTGTCATAAATACAAGAAGGGTCTGCTGGCCTGAAATGTATCTGGCTGATTTCTCCTTCCTTTGTAATCCCACTAAGCCTCGATGCTCAGCAGCGACAGTCAGATCTCCTTGCATCCTTGGTCACCCGGGGTTGCTGGCAGGATAAGGTCAGAGTTCTCAGCTCAAAGTAAACCATCTTTCTTGATTAACAACTTCTAATCTTTGAAAGACTATTCATTCAACGATCCCTTTTTGACCTGGGAGGCTTGTGCCTGATATATATATATAACCTGAAGGAAAATAGCATACTCTGAAGAGGCCCATTCTGAGTTTGACTTGTTAACCATTGAGTTGAATTATAAAACAAAAGTAATTATTTAGGATTTATTAATTCTGAATTTGCACTATTTGATAACAATGTATTTAGAATTTGCTTTATTTTAAGTAGTATTTTGCTAGGTAAATTTAGAAGTTAAACAAGATAATAAGGTAATTTTTGCTAACTTTTGAGTATTAAGTGTTTCTAAGGACTTCAAATGTGACTATAAATAATGTCTTAATAACACTTGTAGATCTTAATGCTTTGATGAATTATTTATACATCATTCTTAGATATTCCGTTAAAGAGGACTCTCCCTAAATAATTTTGCTAGCTTTTCTCCAGTTATCCAAAAGTAATAAACTATTTAATTATTGATTCAATAATGGAGGCAAAAGAGCATTTTGAGTTCCTACTGGTTAGTTATTTGAGAGGTAACAAAGATGTATTGTGTACCTACTGTATGCCCGGCCCTTCTTAGGCACTGGGGAAAATATTAGTAAACAAAAGAGGCAAAACATGATAGAAAGAAAAGTAGAAAGAAAGAACAAAAATTCTGCTTTTGTGAAGCTAATATTGTCCTAGATGTTGAAATGAAAGCAACTGACAAGTCAGACATGATCCCTGCCTGCAATGAGTTTAAATTCTGATGAGAAAGATGGGCAATAAACCAGAACAAGAGTTTTTATAATTGGTGAACAGTGTAATGCATAAGATGATGGGATATGACAAGGTCATTCTGAGTCCCACTTTAGATACAGTGGAAAGGGAAGACCCCACGTGGAAGTGATGATTAAAACTTGAAGATAAGGAGTTGGATATTTAATAAACATAAAATTATAAATAACATAGAAAATCTAATGGAACACTAAACACCAAAATTGTATATGTGGGAAGATAAGACTGAACAAAGGGATGGTTATACTCTTAAATTCTCATTCAGTAGCTCAGAGTTGTTTGGATTGTTTCCGCAAATGTTTTTCTCTTATAATAGAAAAAAATTTTTATTTTCATGTTCTTATTCTGTATGACAGAAACGTTCAGATTGTTTTCTCAAAAGTTGCTTTAATTTGCATCTTAGGTCTTGAGTGTTGAGCAGATTTGAAGGTGTGATTTGAAGCAAGGGAAGAAATGAGATGTTCAAAGGAATATTCAAAGGAAATGGAATATTGAAAAATAAAATATTGAGTCAATTTTTGGAGGTCCATATTTGAAATTGTGGATGTCTAAAATCAGAAATTTGGGGAAAATAAACATTTTTCAAAGCAGATGAAGACAGAAACAAGATTTTAGGACCCAAGTTATAATATCAAGAATAAAAGGGAAAAAAGAATGCTTGTTAAGAATCATAGCAATAAGTCATCCACATGATTCTGTGGTCAGGCAGCTGAGTTGGCTGGTTAATTAAATTCTGTTTCAATGCCAAGTTAGAAAAATTGACTGTAATTTGCTAAAACCTAATAAGGCATCTTCTCTGTGCTACTTTCCCAGACTTGGAAGGGACCTTTGGCAAGTCTGGTTCCTACATCATGCAGGTTAGGATAACAGAGATCATGGGCAAGATGGACCAAGAGAGTTAGATTATTTTAAGTATGATGTAGAGAAAGATTTGTTTGCTTGTTGATGTTCCACCTTGAGGCTGGACTGGAAGGGATCATTTTCCTTTATCCAGTAAGATCTGAAACATTAAAACCTTCACAGCTCCCTTAGGAGAAACCCAATGGAAACTATGGCCTGAGATAACAAGTCAGGGCCAGAAGGAAAGAGAGAAAGAGTAGGGGTAGGGAAAAGACAACAAACTGCCAAAGAGACCATTCAAAAAGCAGAAGGAGGAGGAGGAAGACCAGAGAAGAAAATAGAGCATCCTGGCTCAAGGGGAAAAGTCAAACCTATTTTGTGCCACCTGAGGCCTGTGTGTGCAGGCTTAAGTGTTAGTAAGATTTTATTTCTGGTGGTGAACTGTTCCTCTCTGTCCTTCCAAGTTTTAAGGGCATGGCTAAGGGGTTGCATCTACGGTGTGAATGTGACTCTACAATAAGGTGCTTTTCTCTTTGCACAAGAAGACGATGCTACTTATTCATCCTCATGGTACATGCTGTTTTTCTATTCACAGGGATAGTCTTATACGAATCCTGCCACTCCGTTTCTTTGGACTCCATGGAGACCAGCTGGTGCTGAGTACAGGCAGCTGGTTGTGGTGGTAGCCAGCAGTGGGCTTGGCCCTGTGACCTCCACCTCATAGACTGAATGCTCAACCACCAACTGAGCGTGGGCTTGGGTTGCTCAGAGCTGGGTTGCAATCAGGGCTCCAACACTTACTATTAATTGTAAAGGTCATATAGGACACATGTCTTCACTCATCCTCAATTATTTTATGCATAAAATGGGAATAATAATTGCTCTTTCATGGTATGATTGAGAGGACTGATAAGCAAAACATGGAAAACATTTACCTCAAAAACTAAATAATACTCTTTCTCACCCTCAGCAACAAAAGGTAACATGGTGCCTTTCCTTCAAATGTTATTTCTACCTGGGCCAGAGAGAAACAGCTGTCCACAGGGCATTAAGCACTGGCCAGAAGAAAAGCCTTCTTCCTCCTGGAGCGATGGTACACACCTGTAATACCAATAACTCTAGAGGCTGAGGCAGGGGGATTGAGAGTTCAAGGCCAGTTAGGACAATGTAAGTGAGACCCTGTCTCAAAAAAAGAAAAAAAGAAAAAAAAAAGGAAAGAAAAACCTCTTTTATACTATTGTGCATAAATAAGGCAATTAAAGAATACCCCTCACTCATCCCAGAGAATCTGAGAATGTCTGTGTTTGGAAAGTCCTTTGTCTCCTTTCTGGTTTGCATTTAATCTCTCTCTTCATTTCTGGTCTTGGTCTACCTTCGATAAACTGTTCTTCTTTTTCGATGACATATTATTTATCCCATTATGCCACTGTCAGAGACCCTGAATATAATCATATCCTTTTCCTAACTGGCAGATGATCTGGCTTTCATTCTTCATTTCTTTAATCATGTTAAAGTTTTACATACAGTGATACATTTCACAAGACTTTCAGGGAATACTGAGAAACTTTCTCTACAGAGACAAAAATAATGATGCTGAGTCACTTCCTTTCTTGCTCTTTGAATTCCCATATAAAGTTATCAACCAAGTATACCTTGCCTGGCTTAAGTGGGCCCACTTACCCTGGGTTAATGCTGGTAACATTAGTCACTGTTAATTGCTCAAGAAGTGAGATCAGGTAGGCAATCACTGAGTTCATCTGTAAAAAAAAAATGACTCTAGTCACATTAAGGAATAAAAAGGCCCTATGGCTACCAATGGACTGAAAGTTATTTCAGCAGAACTGAGAGCATCTATTTTCATTGTAACAAAAAAATCACCCAGAAAATGACTCTGAAAATGCCAGGAGGCAAGAAGTTTCGCGTTCTTGTTTTACCCTAAATTTGGTCACTGTTTTTCCATTTATGGACTTTTTTCTTTTAAGAGGTAGAGTCTGTCCTATTCCAAGTTTTTGAAGAAATTGTGGTTCGAATTAAAACTGATTTTTTGGAAATTGAATTTATTTGAAAAAGTTTTCCCTTTAATTTTTTTCCTGTACTGCCATTCATTTAGATAAAACAGCAGAAAGAGAGCTACACAGATATCTTGAAGGTAAGTACCTATTTTAGAACAGCCTCTTGGAGAGGCTTGCTAGGACTGTGCTCTCTGAGGGAGCAAGACTCTGGAGGGAGATTTTTCAGAACTGGGGGTATTGAAGTTATGATTTAACCTGCATCTGGGACATCTGACCTTGCAATTTTGTAGTTTGCCAACTGCTGGGAGAAATTCTGCTGAAATCTGTTGTGTTGTCATGATAGACAGGGCCATATGGAAAGTGCTGGAAAAATTCCTCCCTAGACTATAATTGCTTTGATGGGCAGAAACTCTGCCTTCTATTCAACTATGGGGTATGTATGCTTCACAGTGTTTGAGGCCATCTTCAGGATCTATCAGCCAAGGCACGATCAACCTCAGAGCAAAAGAAAACACTCTGCTTGCCTGAAGAAGCCAACAATATTTTATTTCATTTTATTTATAGGATCATGTTACTTAATCCCTAAGTACTTAATATGTACACAGGTTGGTTATATGAAAAAAAACCCTCAAAACTGTTGCATGGTTTATTTGCGGTCATGCAGATAAAATTACCTATTGGATAAATTCCTTCTTCTAATTGATTATCTGGGTACCCTGTATAGTATGTGAGTGTAGAAGTCAGTAAGACTGTGTAGCTTAATAGTTAAGATTCAAGCTCTGCAACCAGATTGCCTGGATGTGAACGCTTCTCCATAATTTTTGAACAGTTCTGTGCCTTAGCTTTTCCATCTACAAAATCAGTGCAATAATTATATCTAACTCATCAGGTTCTTATGAGGTTAAATAATATACACATTTAAAAGGTGCTTCAAGTAGTTCCTGGCATGTAGTAAGCACTATTTAAGTCTTAGTTGTAATTATTATTATGACTAGTATTAGGAAACCAAGATTATTGTGCCATTTTTTCCTTTTCTTTTCTTCTGTCTTTGCCTAGAGTTCTGACTTTATATCCATACTCTTATTCCTGATATTTCCAGTCTTTCTTTGGGTAGTGTTTTTAATGGCAATGGTGTGGGCAGAGGGAGTTGTCGGGAGATGGCTATGAGTTCACATCCCAAGTGTGAGAAGGTGGATGCTTCAGTTGTTCGGGGCTCCCACTTCATACCTACCCACATGCCTATTCAGAGGAAAGAACATTTTTCCGTGTGGGGGTGGCATTCATATTGGAAGGGGCTGGCTAATGGTGTTATTTTTGTTCCCCACAAATGTGGATGTTTAAAATAGTGCTTTATTCAATCGGTGTAAGTGACACATAGACTATGTATAGTGGTGGAGTTGGGCCTGGCAGGTGATGAGGGCCAGATCTCACCAAAATCAAGATGTGGTTCTCTACCGGTAGTACCCAAGGAATTGCTCTGAGGATGGCCAGCACAGACCCCCACTTGGGTTTCCTGGCAAACTTGCCTGCACAACTACTGACTTGTTTGAAATGGATGTAGCTCAGAGGCAGTGAACTGGGATTTGGCTTTGTCTCCATGGGGCATGCCAGCGGGTCACATTTCCTCTCTGAACCTCCCTCCAAGCCGCACTGTACTGATGAAGGGTAAGCATATTCCTTGTTCTTTCGTGCTTTTTGACTCCGTGCCCTGCGGGCCTGGAATACAGCCAGTGAAACAGAATCAGTGAGTTTGCAGCCTGGGCTATATTTAATTGGGGCTTATTGTCTTGCCATGGTTTTACAAGTTTAGGGAACATTTTGAGATCGAGTAGATATTGTAGGGATTTGCAGTAGTGTCAGCTTTGGCCCTAGGTGCTCCTTTTTTCATGACTATAATTAAAAATTTATTTAAGGCACTAAATTTCAGGTCTTTGAAAATCGCCCTTTGGTACTTTGAGTCATCACAGCAAGGATTCTAGAAGGGATTCTTCCTATTTGGGAACAACAGGTTATGTTTCATAGAATGCCACTTTGGGGAAAGAGGGATGAAATATTATTTTCCTATGAAAAGTTTTTATTTCCAGAACTCTTCCGATTTGGTTTTCCAAAGAGAAAGGAAACACAAAGATTTTGAAGCAAATATAAAGCTACCATATGTATGAAGGAGATTTTGAAGTATTTCCAGAGTGTCCTCAATTGGTTTGAAGTGCAGTGTAAAAATCTGAATTTTGTTTCAGAACAAGGGGGAAAATCCATTTAATCAGAGGCTCGGGAGAGAAAGATGGCAGTGAGTAAAGAATAATTGCATACTTGCTAGACATCTCTATAATAGATTACATAGAACATTTGGTTGATTTGAATTGGAACCCTCATCCCTCCACCCCCAGCCTCTTTTCATCTCTACCCTCTTCCCCTCAAGTGTGGTTTTGATATGACTAGGGAATGGACACTAAAAATATTTCTGGAATGACGTGACCCTCTCCTGCCCCATCCAGGAAAGGGACAAGGCTTCACAAGAAACAGCACATGCTTTGCTTTCATTTCTGGGAGTCCAGGGGTCGACCTACAGATGCTGCTTCTTCTGTGGCTCATGGCATTCAGACCCCCAGCTTCCCACGGTGCCAGGCAAATAACTGGACAGGCCAGCTCAGCCACAAGTCACAGGCTGCAGTCTCGGCCAGAGCAGCAGCCCCCCAGCCACAGACCACCTCTGCCGCCCCATCCAGGAGCCTTCCCACTTCCCTCCGCCTTGCCTCAGCCTCGCCACAGGGGCTGAAGACCTGGGAGGTGGTGACAGCAGTGGCAGTGGTGCCTACAGTCTTGGGGCCAGTCCAGGCACGTGGGACCCTGCTTCAGGCAACACTGCGGCCCCTCCAGGACCAAAGAGGGACCCAAGACAGCCCGGGTGCTCACCACTGCCTCTTCCTGTCGCTGGAACCTGGGCAAGGACTCAGAATGGAAGCCGCCACTCCTGAGCCGAACTCGCAGGCCAGACTGGTGCAAGTGCAGGATCCAGTGAGCAGAAAGCAAGACAGCCAGGAGCGCAGGCAGCAGCTGCGGCCACTTCCCAAGCCTTCAGCCTCCTCCCAGCGAGAAGCAAAATATGTGGAGATGTGCGCTTCAGCCGGAATCCAGAGGGCGAGTCCCCGGACAGTGAAACTTACACTGGAACGCCGCTCAGGGGATCAGAAAGCCTCTAGGAGCCCAAAGGAGAAAGCCCAGGATGAGCCCACTAGTCCAGAGTGCAGGACTCCAGTCCCCCAGAAGAACCCTGCTTCCTCGGAACGCTCCAGCTCCCAACTCTCCACTGATGAGGGTGGCAACTCCTCCTCCTCCTCCCCTGTGGACAAAGCAGAAGACCATGGCCTTTCCAAAATGGATGAATCTGCCACATCATCCGGGGCTCTGGCTACCTCCTCTTCATCCTTAGGCTTTGAGAGTGAGAGCGAAGTGAGTTGCCAACCCAAGGGAGGAGAAGTAGGGAAAAAAGCAAGAGGAGGAGAAGGGCAGGAAGGGGGAGGGAGGACAGGAGATGGAACAGAGTGCAGGGACATTATTGCCAAATCCCAGAGTAACAGGGATCCCCCCCAAAATGAAGAGGCTCACTATATCACCACCCATGAGATCCAGCTGAGTGAGGTGGAGCAGGACATGGATTTCGACGTGGGGCTGGCCTCCCGCTGGGATTTCGAGGACAACAACGTGATCTACTCGTTCGTGGATTATGCTTCCTTTGGTGGCAGCGACGAGACCCCAGGGGACGTCACCACCCCCACCGAAGAGGACGACGACAACAGCTGCTACCTCAGCACCACTCCCAGCACCAATGCCACCCGGACACCCAGCCCCACCAGTAGCGACCTGGTTCGCCTCAGTGCAGGCAGCAGTGGTCGTGACACCAGCAGCACGGAAGTGGGCAGTGTCCCCTCCGACAGTGACCCTACTCCCCCACCCACTGGGCCTGGCACTGCCACCCTGCCTGAGCCCTTGCTGGAGCTCCGGGAGGCAGCTTCAGGGGCAGCCGCCACCACCGCCAGCAGCTGTGGGAGTGCAGCAAGCCAGATCCTCCTATCAATCAAACCAACTTCCCGGGCTATAAATGAGCCTAGCAACGTGCGTGCAAAGCAAAACATTATTTATGCTGCCAAGCATGAAGGCGACATGAGCCTCCGAGTCTCTACAGCTGCTGAACACAATTCAAGTTCACTGAAGCAAAACTCGGCTGCAGCCGTGGCTCAGGACCATGCAAAGAAATTCATTGCTGTCCCTGCTCGCCTGCAAACCAGGTGCGGGGCCATACGGGCAAAGGAGCTGGTGGACTACTCCAGCGGAGCCTCCAGTGCCGTGAGCGAACTGGACGATGCAGACAAAGAGGTGCGTAACCTGACCTCCCGGGCTTTCCGGAGCCTTGCTTACCCCTACTTTGAGGCTCTGAACATCAGCTCCCGTGAGTCCTCCACCACCCTCTCCGAAGTGGGCTTTGGACGCTGGTCAACCTTCCTGGACCTAAAATGTGGAGGTGTTGGAGCCAGGGTGGAACAGAGCCTTCTCAGGAGCAGCGCGGCCTCTGTGGCTGCAGGTCTGAGGAAGGGCAGTGGGGCCCGTGGTCCTGCAGACCAGCTTTACATCCAGTCCAAGAAGTCCCAGACCAAGGCCTTGGAATTTGTGGTCAGCAAAGTTGAGGGGGAAATCAAACATGTGGAGACACCCTTGTGTTTCCAGAAACAGATCCAAACGGGTTCTCGCGTCGTCACTCTTCTGGAACCCCTGAATTTACGCAGTGAGAGCAAAGCCAGCTCGGCCACTGGACCCTGCAGGGCCACCAAGGGCTCCAGCAAGGGACCTGGGTCGGTGTGCACAGATGATGGCTCAGAGACCTCTGAGAGCAACAAGCCTGCCCCCCGCGGTGAAGGCCCCCACAAGAAGTCCAAGTTTGCATCCAGCCTGCTCAAAAATGTCATTTCCAAGAAGATGCAACGGGAGCACGAGTTTAAAATGGAGAGGGGAGAAGTCACTGACACATCTCATCACAACCTCCCCGGCACCTCCAAGGAAGCAGAGGGGTCTTCTGGGGCTGAGAAACTGCGAGACAGGGTCTTGCAGCGGCAGAATTCCCGCCACTCAGAGGCGGGTTCCGAGTACACGGTGGTCAGTGTGTCTGACGCAGGTGGGGAGGGGTCTAAATCCCCAATTTTCAAAGCCAGTACTCCTCGAGAAGGCAACGCAGGTTCTGGCCGGAGTTTCACCGATGGACAAACTGAAGTGTGTGAAATTAAAAAGAGTGCCTCAGAGACTGTGAAAGGCATCTTTCTCCGCAGTCAGAACAGTGCTTTTCGGTCATGGAAGGAGAAAGAGGCCGAGAAGCGGGAAGAGAAAGCCCCCATTGGGAAGCTGAAGCTCCCCAAAGGCGGGGACTGGAGGGCGGATCTCGGGGAGATCTCTGCCAGCAAGTCCACCATCATGTCTCGTCTCTTTGTCCCCAACATCCAGCAGACGCCCAAGGACAAGCAGCCAGGGAAGCAGGCCACCAAGTACCCTGCTGCCCAGGCCACAACCACGGCAGTGATCAGACCCAAGGCTCCCGAAATCAAGATCCGGCTGGGGAGTGTCCAACAGCCAAGCTCGGACTTCAATATTGCCAAATTGCTCACACCCAAGCTGGCTGGAGGCAGCGCTTCTAACCTCTTTAAGACCATTGAGGACAACAGCAGGGCACAGCAGAAACTCTTCCGTGGGGACAATCTGGAAAAAGTGCCCCAGTTCCAGGTGAGAGATGTCAGAGACAAGTCCAAGGCTCAAGGGCCCCTCCACCAGGTGAGAGATGTCAGAAAACTAATCAAAGGATCAGGGGACAGCAGTGACAAAGGCAGCATTACTCCAGAGCAGGGACTGACAGGGTCCAAGCCCAGGCAGCTGGCTCCTGCAGCTGGTGGATCCAGATCCCTGTCTCCCATGGTAATTACGTGCCAGGCTGTAGTGAACCAGAGAGAAGACAGCATGGACCGGGAGCCCAGAGAAGGCATGGGCAAAGGGAACAGCAGCAGGATCTTGAACTCCTCCTCCCCAGAAGGGACTGTCTTGGTTCACAGGGCATCTGGCAGGCTGCCTGTGGCCACCATTGCCCCCAATAAACCTGAGCAGGGCTCATACCTGCCTGTGCTCAAAATTGTCTCCAAGGCTGCTGCTCAGAAGACCCCAGAGAAAACCAAGGAGGAGGACATTAAGGAGGAAGGTAAAACCCCAAAGCCAGCCCGAAATGCCCTGGAGAAGCTGACTGCTGCAGTGAGATCCATGGAAGAGCTGTACAGTTTCAACAGGAATGAGTGGAAACGGAAAAGTGATCCCTTGCCCATGATGACAGACAGTCATGTCTTGTCACTCATTGCTAGTGAGGAGAGGGAAGGGGTGGTGGGTCCTGAGGGAAACCCTGACAAGTTGGCCAAACGACTAGGTGAGGTGGAAGAACGAAGCACGGGAAACAAAGGTGCTGTGGTCCTGAGAGGGGCTCCCGTGGAACGTCTGCAGAGGAGAAACTCCAACCCCAGCACCGAGAGTGTGTCTGCCCGGGCAGCAGCCTTTGAGAACATGGCCAGGGAAAGGCCCCGATCCCTCTATATTCCCCCTGTCCACAAAGATGTGGAAAGAACCCAGCCTCTGCAGCCCCTCCCACCACTCCCCAGCAACCGGAACGTGTTCACAGTGAGTGCCAGTAGCACTCAGAAAACTGGGGGTGTCGCTGGCAAGTTCCCACAAGGGCCTTCTCCAGAGAGCTCTTCAGTGGTCAAGGGCATCAAATCACAGGGACTCCGGTCCCTCAAGATCTCTCCGGCCACCCAGGCACCACCCAATGAGGCGACCAACAGGAAAAGTGGCATCAATTTGGAGAAGAGCAATAGTGACTGTGAGAATTACCTGACTATCCCCCTTAAGGGAACCTCTGCTGCAGGAGAGTTACCTGGTAGACCTGGTGCTGCAAGAGAGGGGGCCCCCATCTCCTCAGCTGCCACTCTCTGTAGCTTACCCCCACTGAGTGCCCGAAGTCAGGTCTCCAGTAGCCCCAAGGGCTCTCAGGTCAGTGGAACCAGCCGGCCAGCTTGGCGTACCAAACCTGACAACCCCCGGGAGACAGCAGCTGCCCGCTCAGGGCCACAGAGCCCTGAGCATACACCTACTGCCATCTACCACCAGCAGCCACTGCCTTTTACCCTCCAGGGTGCCCAACCTCAAGTCCTCTGCTTCTCACCACCAGGCATGCCTGCCCCAGCTCCTGCAGGCCCAGCTGCTGTTCCTACAGACCCCTTCCAGCAGTCACCACCTCAGCAAACTCAGCGCAAGATGCTCCTGGATGTGACCACTGGCCAGTACTATCTGGTGGACACACCAGTACAGCCCATGACTCGGAGACTATTTGACCCTGAGACAGGGCAATATGTGGATGTGCCCATAACCTCCCAGCAGCAGGCTGTGACTCCCATGTCCCTCCCTGTGCCTCCCTTGGCCCTGAGTCCTGGGGCCTATGGACCCACCTACATGATCTACCCTGGGTTTCTGCCCACAATGCTGCCCACCAATGCTCTGCAGCCCACGCCAATTGCTCACCCTCCAGGGGGTGGTGAGCTCTCAATGGCGACCGAGCCTCACAACAAAGAGGCAGCTGCAACTTTCACAGAGGCCCCATACTTCATGGCCTCTGGTCAGTCTCCTGCCACCTCTTCCTCCTCAGCCCCAGCAGCCACATCCCAGCTGGTGGGAGCCAAGGGCTTCGCCCAGCTGCACGGCAAACCTGTCATCAGCATCACTTCGCAGCCCCTGGGACCGCGGATCATTGCTCCCCCTTCCTTTGATGGCACCACCATGAGCTTTGTGGTGGAACACAGATGACAAGAAGTCACCAGAAAGCAGATTGGAACAGCTGCTGGTGAGTGAATTTTACTTTGATAGTCAGGATTAAGAGAACAAGAACAATCCCGTTTCTTGGTGTTTGAAGTGGGAGATTTACAGCCAAAGAGATGGCCTCTAGAAATAGGCAGTTAAAACTAAATCCCATGTGATGTCTGAAGGAGCTCATTTGCTCTCCAAGTTCCTTCTCTCCCGACTCCTCTATCCCCTTTACCAGGCTTTCCCCTTCTACTTTTTCAAAATGCTTGAGTGTTTCTCCCCTCCCCACCCCCCATAAGAGGAAAGGGAACCTTCCATCTGTCCCTTCAGCCTTTGGTAGAACTTGGCAGGAAAAAGAGATGAAAATCTGGTCTGGATATTGTACAGCAAGCCCCACAATTTCTGACAGCACAGTGACAGACACTAACATTTCAGATCACTGGAAACCTTTAATCTGTTTGCTCCCCAAGAAGTAAGAGGAGTCCAAGGCTGTCGCTTGCATGGTAGGAAGGTTTACTAAAATCTGCAGAAATGCTTCTCTCTCCTCTTCCCCCCGCCCTCATTTTCCTTTTGAAATTTCTTATACAAATGGAGTGTATTGCTTTTCGGTTTTCAAATGATCAGAACACTTTTTCTTTGGGCAAGTACAAGGTCTTTAATGTATCCTTAGCTCCTGCCTCCCTCCCCCAAAGTTTTGCACTTTGACCTCCAGGAAAGGGGGAGATTCTGGAGACGCAGTTGTTCTTTGGATGGAGTTAATTCGGTCCTATTCTGACTGAATTGATCATGCTCCGTGGCTAGTCCCCAAGGGCCCTCATGTCATATATATGTTCTCTCCCTTCAGAAACAAATCAACTTCATTGCTTACCCCTCTGCAAAGGAAATCAGAGAAAATAGATTCCTGACACCTAGGTTAATCCACACTCACAGACAGGAATCCCTGCTGTAAATACAGTCCTTGGAACTTGATATGAGGAGTGAGTTTGGCTGGTCTGAACCAGGACACTTCAGGTCAAACACATGAGACCGGGCAAAGACACCTTCAGACAAGAGTGTAAAGATGTCAGAACAGTGGGGACAAGCTTGCCCTTCTTATTCCTGTACTCCTCAGAATGGGAAGAGTTGAGATCACAAATACTTCTAGGTAGTACTTTCACTCTTTAGTAAGATGTCAGTGAATGAAAAAAGGAGATTGAAGTAAGAAAAAAAATCCCACTCATGCCTCTATAGTAGAAATAAGCCTCATTTTTTCTTTCCTCGTGTGACTGAAAAGGAGCAGAGGAACGCTGCTGTTTTGTGCAATGAAAGAAACTTCAATTAGAAATTAGGTTTCACTTGACTCAAAAGTCATACAGCTTCTCACCAGCTATGTTAGCTGTGGCATGACAGACTCTAGCATTGCTGGGTTATCCCTAGTGTGTGTCTCTCAATATGTAGCTGCGTGTCACATTCTAGAGCAGTGCATTGTAAGTTATAAAACCTTTTCCAAATTAAGGGATCATTGCTCTAAATTATCACATTTATTGGACTGTAAGACAGCAGTAGGCACTGTTCAAAAATCCTTAGGACTTTCACCAAGAATCCAGGGGAAAGCACAAGACTCCTTTTAGTTGCAAACTAGAAATAGGTGATTTTTATTGTTCCTCTCCAAGAGTTTTCAACAGGAATTGTGTAATGTTCACAAATTGCTGGGAGTGGAGGGAATAAAGAATGCATCTTTTGTTTGGCATACAAAATAAAGAAAAAAATCAATATGCAAGTGGAGAAAACTCAGAATTGAGGATTAGTTTTGCAGAAGGGAAAAAAGAGCCCATAGGCAAAAGCGTTTTAATCTCCTGGACAGGTGGTATGTTTACCTAGGGCTATTTTGGACCAGCTAATCCTACAAGGTGTATTTGAAGCCCTGGAAGTACAGCAGCAAGGGAAATGGGGACAGAGAGCAGAGGAGGGATCATAACTGGGACACACTCCTATGGTGTCTGCCTAGCAGAAGCCTCGGACCTTCTTCTGTCTGCTGAGTCTGGAGAGTTTAGGCTTGGAGTTTTTCCATCAGACACAGATATAAATCACACTTTTGCATCTTTGAAAAATGATTTTTGATAATTTTTCCATTTTTGAAAGCACAATCTTTATGGTAGTAAATAGCCCGAAAGCTAGACACAGGCTGGCTTCTTGATTTAATGATTCAACAAGAACTCAATGTTTGGGCGGGAATGTGGCTCAAACGGTAGCGCACTTGCCCGGCATGTGTGCGGCCCGGGTTCCATGTTCAGCACCACATACAAACAAAGATGTTGTGTCCGGCAAAAACTAAAAAAAAAAATAAGTATTAAAAAATTCTCTAAAAAAAAAAAAGAACTCAATGTTAGCGTTTCTGTGTACAAGCAAAAATGAAGTCAATCAAATTCAGATATGAATTAAAATCTTTCAAAACTCACACTCTTGAAAGTTCTCTACCATCTTTTTTTAAAGTCAGATTTTTTTTAAAAAAAGCGGGTAGTTCTTTTCTCAGGATGAAAAATTTTTAAAGCATTGTTCAAATGTTTCAAAACATTGACAAATGCTTGTGTGATTGGTCAGTGTGAAAAGTCTTGGAAGACGGTCTCAGTTCAATATTTCCTTGAAAAACTGACTTGTCTTGTGGATTTTCCTGGTGGCAGGGATTTTCCCAGTGTAGGGTTTTGTGTCCTCAGTTCAACTGAAAAGTTACATATATGATTTGATCCAGTCACAATATTTCAAGAGAAGGAAACTGGGACTTAAAAAGAGATAATTTTGCTGAAGTCCCCAGAGAGTGAGAGAACCAGGACTTTTGGCATTGATTCTTCATTCCGGTGCCAACCACAGTCCCTGCAAGGACACTCTTGATGTTCTTTAGTAGGATGCATAGAGTAAAAGAGAGCTGGCAGAGGAGATATGGTGAGCTTTGACCTGCCAGCAAGGACATCTGGGATCTTTTCCCTAGTGACAATTGGCCATTAACCATCTACACTTCCATTTGCCTTTCTGGACATTTGTAAAATACACATTTGAAGGAAATGTACCAGTTTTCTCATTCATTCAATGAACACAAATTCCGTGCCTGCATTTCATCAGCCACTCTGCCACAAGGCTGTAAACCCAATGTGACCCAAGGCGGTTCCACAAGTCAGGAGACTACACTCCAGCAGGGGAGGAAGACGTCTGCACACAAAACGGCAAACCCCGTGTTCAAGAACTGTCATAACCTTTAAGATTCCTTCCAGCTCAGAGAATAAGCAGTTCACCATCTATTTTTAGCATTACATTGTAACAGGGAGCTTTCCTTCTTTCCTCCTGGTGTATATTTGAGCACTACCAGCTCTCCTTTTTCTGATTACTCCCTTAGGAAAATTCCTTTCATGGGTGGATTTTTCTCGCTTCTTCTCAACCTGTGGTCAATATTCCAGTACTCAAATTTTGCTATGCCACACCTATCTAAAAAGATAATTAGTAACATATATTTATTTTATTATTATTTAGTAATGCCGTTGCTCATTGTGACAATTGCACAAGGCAGTTCACCACTTAGTACCCGGTGGCCCAGGAGTCATATAGCCACAGAGGCAGCCCATTTGAAACACACCAGTGTGCCAGGCACATCAGTTGCAAAACCTCACCAGTCTGTATTTTTGTGAGGACTTTTGTGTTTGTTTGTATATTTTGGATCTTTGATGCTTTTTGATGGACGACTTTGTTTTAGGTTTCTGTCATTTGAGACACGTGGCTGTGCTGTTCCTCTCCTGACATTCATTCTCATCTTTTCTCCTGTTCACCCACTTGGAAGGCAAATTTCTGTTTTAAATTTTTAATTGAGATTTGATACTAAATACCATTTGCAAGGGCATAAAAATAAAATAAGCATGGAATACTAACAAAAGGAAACTAACGAATGCTCTGCTTGCTAACAGAGGAGGTACCAGTCTAAGCGAATTGCAATAATTTTGTTTCATTTGAACATCCCTCCTTTTTTTTTTTTCTGCAAGGCTTTATTTCTTCATTTCTGAGTGTGATTCATGTTGCTCCTACATTATTGGTGTTTTCTTTTCTCCTTGAGTTATTGCTACCCCCTAAACAGAGCTCCACACATCAGCCACTGAAGTGGAAGACAAAGCTGGATTCGAGGAGAGCTGTTTTCATGGGGTATTCCAAGGGGCTCCAGAGGAGTCCTCAGGTGATCCAATCCAGTCCTTTCGTATTATGATTGCAGGAGGGAACCGAGTCTTTTCTTCAGTCACAATGTCCCTTTGGAGCTGAGACTGAAACCCTGAATATTTATACCAGGGTCTGTTTTGGTTACTGATCCTTTCTGCTTCTCTTTTTCCTTAAGGCCACTTTTCTTTGATGGTCTTATTTCCTGGTTTCTGTCCCACTGTTCCCTTTTTCCTTTGCTGTGTGTTTGAGAAATTACTTTGGGCTCTTTTCTATTTATTTGCCATTTCTTTCTTATGGTGTTTCTCATTTCGCATTCACTTCAGCATAATTGACTTCAGTGCCCCCACCCCTGTGTCTTCCCCTCTCCTCACTGCCTGTAGTTTTTTTTTTTTTAATTTTTTTTTATTGGTTGTTAAAAACATTATAAAGCTCTTGACATATCATATTTCATACATTAGATTCAAGTTGGTTATGAACTCCCAATTTTACCCCAAATACAGATTGCAGAATCACATCGGTTACACATCCACATTTTTACATAATGCCCTATTAGTAACTGTTGTATTCTGCTACCTTTCCTATCCTCTACCATCCCCCCTCCCTCCCCTCCCATCTTCTCTCTCTACCCCATCCACTGTAATTCATATCTCTCCTTGTTTATTTTCCCATTCCCCTCACAACCTCTTATATGTAATTTTGTATAACAATGAGGGTCTCCCTCCATTACCATGCAATTTCCCTTTTCTCTCCCTTTCCATCCCACCTCATCTATCTGTTTAATGTTAATCTTTTCTTCCTGCTCTTCCTCCCTGCTCTGTTCTTAGTTGCTCTCATTATATCAAATAAGACATTTGGTATTTGTTTTTTAGGGATTGGCTAGCTTCACTAAGCATAATCTGCTCTAGTGCCATCCATTTCCCTGCAAATTCTATGATTTTGTCATTTTTTAGTGCTGCGTAATACTCCATGGTGTATAAATGCCACATTTTTTTTATCCATTCATCTATTGAAGGGCATCTGGGTTGGTTCCACAGTCTAGCAATTGTGAATTGTGCTGCTATGAACATCGATGTAGCAGTATCCCTGTAGTACGCTCTTTTAAGGTCTTCAGGGAAAAGTCCAAGAAGGGCAATAGCTGGGTCAAATGGTGGTTCCATTCCCAGCTTTCCCAGGAATCTCCATACTGCTTTCCAGATTGGCCACACCAGTTTGCAGTCCCACCAGCAATGTACAAGAGTACCCTTTTCCCCACATCCTCTCCAGCACTTGTTGTTGTTTGACTTCATAGTGGCTGCCAGTCTTACTGGAGTGAGATGGTATCTTAGGGTGGTTTTGATTTGCATTTCTCTGACTGCTAGAGATGGTGAGCATTTTTTCATGTACTTGTTGATTGATTGTATGTCCTCCTCTGAGAAGTGTCTGTTCAGGTCTTTGGCCCATTTGTTGATTGGGTTATTTGTTTTCTTATTGTTTAATTTTTTGAGTTCTTTGTATACTCTGGATATTAGGGCTCTATCTGAAGTGTGAGGAGTAAAAATTTGTTCCCATGATGTAGTTTGTTTTTATCACAGCTTGAAGGGCAGGGCTGGGTGGGCCTTGCCAGCTCCTTCACTTGAGCATCTCCAGGGCTTCGAGCAGCCCTGGTGGATCATGGGAAGGACAGAAATGTGACTGCCCCTCGAGACCTGGTGGATGGAGGCTGCAAGCTTCATGTTTTGTCTTCACTTAATCCCACAACTACACTCATGAAATAATGAATTTATTTCTGCTTTCCCTCTAACTTGGTTGTACTTTACTTTCTCAATCATTGTAAAAATTTGCTAATTCGTTTTATTCTATTCTTGATGTCTTTTTGCCTTTTCTTTTCCCATCAATTTTATTGGAGGGAAGCCTCCCTCCAACGTACCATTTTGTGCCCTTCTCCACAATTCTATTTTTTAATATTTTCTTCCCTACCCTAAGGTTAGTAAAAAACCAAAAACTAATATCTGATGTGGATCGATCATTTATTATATGCCAAGACTTAACATCATGCCTTTGGATTCTTCAGCAAGTGGGTACATTTTTAATTCCTCTTTGACAACCCAAAGAGAACTCATCCCAGATCCTCATGCTCTTATTATAGAGGAACTCATTGCTCACCAACTTCTTTTACTCTCTGCTCTCTTTTTCTTTATTGTGAATTGTCTCTCTTCCCTTATCTGTACTTTCTGTGTCAGGTCTGTCTTTCTACCTAGCTTCTCCAAAATTTTGTAGCTACTGCCTTTTGCCTGTTGGTCAATCAGCTTGGTAAAGGACTAGTTACGTGACACATTTACGTCCTTGTGGAGGAGAAAGCACAGCTGTTGGTTGACTGGCTGATTTTCCTAACTTCAGTTTCATTCAAAGGAAAATGAAAATCCTATCCAAGAGTAACTAGAATCTGCTAGTCATTTCACTGCCTTGGTGTGTGTGTGTGTGTGTGTGTGTGTGTGTGTGTGTGTTGAGTTTCAGAGAAGGGGCAGGAAAGGTCGAGAAGGAAATAAGTTAAAAAATTGACCCAAATCTGATAATGTCCCACATATGCTAAATTTACTCTATATGTGTTTTTCTTTTGATTAGAAAATTAGCTGTTCTTAGAACATTTTATGCCCCAAGTAGAAATCTTAGCCAGTTTCAGGATGCCCAGAGGTGGTGGCTCCTGTGGTGAGATATTGTGTGTGTGTGTGTGTGTGTGTGTGTGTGTGTAAGGAGAGCAAGGTGTGGGTTGTGCAGGTGAGCGTGGGAAGTCCCTGGATGGCAGGGGGTTAAAATATAGTCGAAGGGAGCTGTGTGGCTGTGACTAAAACATAAGTACATGTTCCTTGAAGTCATGCAACCCTGACTCAAGTTCTGTTACTTACTAATCTAGGAAAAGTAACTTGCTTTCCCTGAGCCTCAGTCTCCTCATCCACAAAATAGTAATACTTTTTTTTTTGTGGGGTTGGGGGCGATGGTACCAGGTATTAAACTCAGGGGCACTTAACCACTGAGTCACACCCCTAGCTGTTTTGGGGGGTTTTTTAAGACAGAGTCTCACTAAATTGCTTAAGGCCTTGCTAAATTGCTTAGGCTGTCTTTGAACTTGCAATCCTACTGCCTCAGTTTCCTGAGCCACTGGGATTATGAGTATGCACCCCGTACAGCTAAAACAGGGATACTTTTTAAAGGACAGTTGTGAAGACTGAATTATAAACCCACTACAGAGGACATAGCACAGAGTTCATGGCACATAGTAAGTGTTCATCCTCTGGAGACTGGAACCTCATAAATGCCTCAGGCTCCTCTCATCTTCTTAGGGCCCCCCATCAGAGCAAAATTCAGCCCTTGTCTTTGCAGACACCTGGAGCCATGTCAGGGCCTATGCCCAGGATTGCTCTGTATTTCCCCAAGTTGAAGGCAATGCCCTCAGCCCAACAGTCCCCTCAGGGCAGGCTAATTGGCTGTGCATCTGGGTACTCTAGTATCCCCCATAGCCTTCCAGAATGTTATACAACTCTGGGCCTAGCTTGCCAACTGTGTGTGGTGATTTTCCTCTCTGTCTGGGCACAGGGCTGTGTGGAGCAAGGGAAAATATGACCCAGCATCCCTGCTGAACTCTGTCATGTGTCCTGGTTCTAAAGTTGTAGAGAATCATCCATCCAGACTCCCTGGTAACACAGTACAGTCTCCCCTTTATCTCTGCTGACTTCTTTATGATCTATTATCACACACACACACACACACACACACACACTACACACACACACACACACACACAGTGTTCATGAGGCCTCTGATGGGTTAATTTGGCAATTCCTACTATTTTATCTTTAATAAAATTTGAAACAACTTTATTACTTTCATGAAATCAAATGACTTTTGATATGAAAGATACATTACTTTAAAACAAAATTTCTCTGAAGTTAATGGAAATAGAGCCAGTATCCTATGAATATCCAAACAGGCGAAATCTACTCCACTGATCCCCAGATATGATCCTAGTAGATTGTATAAACAGATTTCTCCTCCATTTCTCATTGTCATTGTTCCAGAGTATAGACCACCACCCTCTTGGTGTTTTTACATAGTGCTCAAATCTTTACAAACCTTGCCTTGGAAGAGAACATAGCCAGAGTTATTGTGAAATCCCTGATCCACACTGAAATTATTATTCTTAGTCTCTTAGTCCTCCCCTCCCCACTTTTTTTTCAGTACCAGGGATTGAACCCAGGGACACTCAACCACTGAGCCACATCCCCAGCCCTATTTTGTATTTTATTTAGAGACAGGGTCCCACTGAGTTGCTTAGGGCCTCACGAAATTGCTAAGGTAGGCTTTGAACTTGCTATCCTTCTGCCTCAGCCTCCGAAGCCACTGGGATTACAGGTGTGGGCTACTGTACCCGTCTCTCTTCCCCTTTTCCTCTTAGTTTAGCAAAGAAGAGATCTCCAAACACACAAAAAATTCATGAAGGTTATTTCTCATAAAATATGAAACAATAAAATAAATGTGAAATATATGCATGAGCTGTAAAACCATAATTATTCCTATAGATGTCCTTCTTAAGCATGTATTTAGACAGATCTTTTTCTAGATGACAGGATTAAAATATCCCTTGCCTTGATCCTTGCATATAATTGGTTAGATAGTTGTTATTTGATAATACTTGCAGCTTATTTTCCCCATGATAGAGTCTTTTTAATCCCTAATAAATACTACCTGTAGTCCAATCTATTTCTATCTTCATAATATTAAGTCCAAATATCAACTCTCAGGTGTTAAAAATGTATTCCTTCAGTAAAGTTCTAATAGATCTACAAAATTATATAGAAAAAAAAACAGAAAGAAAGGCCTGACTTTGAGTATGTTTTGACTCTGCCAGTGCTGAACTAGAACAGATGTAAATAAGTTATAGGTTGTAATCAGTATATTTTATTTAAAGCCAAAGGCACTGTGTGTAATTACACATAATTTCATTAGTGGTCATTTACTTTACAAGAATCCTTAGTGTAGAGTTTATTCATTTTATTAGGTTACTGACTCATAGTTAATTTCAAATGTTTCCATTTAGTTTAAATATCAATTCTGCCTGCTAATTTTAGGAACATATATTATATTGTCTTATCCTTGATATAAATGATTTAAATGAAACTAAACACTTAATTCTAAAACTATTTTTTGAATAGTTCAATTTTCAAAGAGAAATTCCACTGCGGGCATTTTCTTAAAGTCAGAGTAATGTCTAATTGTTTTTCTTCTTGACAAATACATTTTAAAATGTAGGCTTCACCGTTATTTATAATGAAACTAGATCAAAAATAAATAAAATATATTTTGACATTTTTCTTGATTCTTTTAAAGTGAGATGTGTGTTTAGAACTAACCATCTTTTCTTTGACTCTTTTTTTTTTTTTGTAGGAGCAAGACAGAAATACAGACTCTCTAAAAGTTGAAATGTAATAGCACTATGAATCCAGCTGAAAAATTTCCTCCACATGAGTAATTCTTAATTTTTGCTTCTTATAAACCAAGTGTGTAAGTTTTCATATTTTCCTGAACAATTCTCTTAAAGGCAGTTTTGTTATTTAAGTTTTACTAAGATGATTGAATGGTTGAATTTTTTTTCCCCCTGTAAAACTATTTCTTTTTATACTTTAATACAAGAGACAAGCTTTCTGTTCGCCTCCCTCCCTCTTGCACTACTGACTAGGCAAACAATCCCTTAAGTGTTTGCCATGCTTCAATCAAAACCCACAACAGAATGGGATGGCTTCTGTTGTAAACAAAGTGAGCAAATCAGTAATTTGGATCACAAATCACCTTACAGGTTCTTGGACTATATCAAATGTAGCTGACATATTTAGGTGTAAAATATATTGGGTCTGCTCTTGGAATTATATATCAGCTAAACCTTCTCTTGTTTGTGCTCTGTGTTCTTTTATTGGGTTTGGGATGATTTCAAATGTGATTGTGGAAAACAATGGTTTTAACTTTTGTGCTTTGTTTTAATTTTTTCCCATTTGTACAATGCCATGACACTATTTGTTGCCTTAAAATAGATTGGCTTTGAATAGTGGAAAGTCAGTGACTGCATTTAAAATTAAGTTCTTTGTTTCAGAAAGGTATAAAATATCTATTTCCCTTTAAAAATCCAACATTTATTGTGAGTGTGTAGCCTTTTTTTTTTTTTTTTCTTGTGATTCCCTCCATAGTTGTACACTCCTGTCTCTCACAGACTGGAGTCTGAAGAGTGACCTGTTGGGGCAGTTGAGTAGAATGTGAACTCTTTAATTCAGGGGCTCTGATTCCCTCTAGCCCTGGCCCTCCCCAAAGCAGTAACCTAGAATTACAGTGCTTGCTTGTTATGAGGCAGGTTTTAAGAGATGTTAAAAAATCCAAATCACTGGATCTTTCACTGACATTTGATATTGCCTCCGTTGTAATCCAATTCTGAAGGCTATTTGAGTGAGTGTTCATAGTGAGTCTGAAGGGTTGATTGAACAGATACTTATTTAACTTGTCATAATTTATAAGGTGTCAATATACACTCAACAGATGTTACATTGAAATATTTCTTAATTCCTTTCTAAAGAAATATCCCTTTAAAACCTAAACATTCTCCCAGACTGTCTTTAAGGAGTCTCCTTTTATTAACTTATTTGTTTAAAGCCAAGGCATTTTGGTAATTTTTCAGAAGCATTATTTTGATATTAATGATTGTCAATATTTGGTTTCAGCTTAAAAATTGCTCTCAAAGCCAAAGAATTATATGTAATTCATGAGACTGGATTTTATATGATTAATATAATCTTATTACTTTGTAATTATGCTTCTCATCTAGACTTTTTAAAAAACAACAACAAAGACACTTTCAGGGGATTTCTTAGCGGGATCCCATTAAAAAAATAAAAAGTTCTTTTGTGTAAAGAGAAATATTTGAGACAGGAAATCTCACCACAATTCAATTACTCATTGGGCCAATGAGCTGTGAAATGAAGCTTTCATCTCCATGAGACATGAAATATGAAGCATAGTCTCTGTATGGAAAAGAAGCTCTGTGCCATATTTGGGAAAACACTTTTTCTTTATTATAGAGGTCTTCTTACCCAGGTACATGAGTAGATTCACTCCAGAACTTAATTTTTCAACCACTGGGGGGAAAAAAATCTTAAAGCATCAGTGCTTCTTCATTTTTGAGAGAGATTGGTTGGAAATAAGGTCGCTTCATATGGAAACAAGAAAGTAGCATCCATTTCAAAAATTTCAGACTATGAACACTCAAATCAGCACCGTGAAATCTCAAGTATTTGACCTTGAGTAGTGAAACTTACATAGGGTGTGGGCGTACAATATGTACAGTAACAAAATAAATGTGAAACTGGTTTAAAAAAACAGGGGACTTTCAAGAAAGCCCAGTGGCCGCACTGAGCCATGGCTACTTGCCAGTTCTTCCAAATGGAGAACAATCCTTCCCTAGAGAATGGGGTAAGGCTGAGGGTTGAGCTGCCTATTAGCTATTTACCAGTATTTATCACCAGCAGATCTGAGCCTTCGGTTCTCACACTGAGGTAAACTAGGATAGAAACTGGGAAAGAACTTTTCATTTGTTGGCTCTGAGAGGCTGAGTCCATGGGAAGTTGCTGTTCTGTGAGTTCCATATTGGCTAGTGGTAATGTCATCATACTAAACAAACCTGTACGTCATTTACTCCCCTAAGTGACAGGAAAAGAACGTTTTCACAGGTGTAAGGGAAATTTCCATCCTCCTTTTCATTGCTTAGTCATTTCTTGAGGTTGCATGGACATTTGAATGAAGTGATTATGCCCTTCCTTTTCAACAAAAATGGAACAAAACAAAAGTCTATGAAGCTCTCAAACTATTACCCCAACAATGTTCTATAGCCACAGAGACCTGATTTATGTTTTATATACATAAACCACGAATAAAGCATATCCTAAAGAAAGCCTTGAGCTTGAATCTAATCAGAATTGTGGAGTCTGGCTTTTGTGATTTCCACTCAGGGTTATGGGTGTGGCTCACTATTCTAGAAAAATCACAGGTTACTCTGTGTACGAATCTTGACCCATTTCCTCTTTTATTTTTTTCCTGTTGGTGAAAGGCCACATTGAATAGGCCCATTTGGATAGTTTTTGGGAAAATTGAACACATCTGTAATCCATATGAAAATTGTATACTCCAGAATGTATTTTCCTGAAAACACTCACTGAAATTGCACTCAGGATTAAATGAAGCCCAGATACACTGGTAAAGACTCAGGACATAGTTTTTCTGTATGTTTATCACTGAGTAAATAAGCTAAAAAATTACACTTTGAAAACATTATAAAAATAATTCTCAAATATTAACCTGAATTTCAAATTTATCCTCAGATCACTAGGAAACATCAAGTGATAGAAGTTCCTTTTTCTTAATTTCAGATTTGGCTTTATCATCTTTGCTTCTTCACAAGATTTAATGCATTTTGATTGTCTTCATCCTTCATAGAAATGAAAGTCTGTGTTTGCTACAAATTGAATGTTCACGCTACCCGAAATAATATTTTGGACTACAGACTGCAGGACAGTATTGATTCCTAAGTAGACTGACTATAACCTCATGATAAGTCTGTGTAAGTGCATGGGAAAACACAGTCAACAATAGTCTTTGTATAAAACTATCATGCTATATATTTTCCTATGTGGTGCTTGAGGAGTTTCATTCTACAGTTTACAAGGTGTAGGTTTGCACCCCAAATTCTCAGGGTATGTTATTTTACCCAAATACTTGAAAGAAAAAGGTGCCCTGTATTTTATCAGTACTGTTGAAGGGGAAAATTATGTGTAAGTTTGTTTGAGAAAACTGCTTATAAAAAATCAATCCCATAAACTATGTTAGACTTTTACATGATTTCTAAGGAGATATATACATAGATAAGATATATATTTTCAAGAGACTGCTTATATATTCTTTAACTTCTGGGTCCCAAGTAGACCTTACAGGTGCATAAAATCATTAACGAAGCACGTAGCATTTGCTACATAGTGCCTTGAGCTTGAATCTAATCAGAATTGCAGACTTTCGTCCTCTAGAAAGGGATCATGTCCATCTGTGACATATATGAGGACAAGGCCCAGGGGAGGATTCTGAAAATTGGACTCCTTTGTATGCCCCACATCTCAGAAGAAAACTGAATGTTCACAGCATCATTTATCAGGTGTTAGCATTCGGTGTTTCATGTTGCAGCTAGAGTACATCATTAGATTTATTCCTGTTTAATTCATAATGGTGCAGAATAAAACACACACACACACACACACACACACACATACATGCACACACACACATCTAGTTTGATTTTTTTTTAAAGTTTCTGAATTACTTTTTACAAGCTAGTGTTAAGTTCTTCCTTGGGTTTCCTGAACTACCTGCCATACTTGTATGCATTTTCTAACAGGAGGCTCTTCCCCTTCCCCACCCCCACCCCCACCCATGAAAATATGCATTTCTGTATTTACGTATAAATTATATTATTGTATAGTAAAGACAGTGGTGGCTGTAAAAGAATGTGAAGACTGTAGAAGTTACGTATGAATAAAGAGAGGACATTGTGTGATATGTACAGAAGGACATTGGAGAAGACTGAATTATACTGGTGACTATGAATAAACCTGGTGGCATATGGAAAGAATGTGAAATTTTAAACTACAATCAACATAGAAATCTTGGTAGAAAAGTTCCTACCTGAGGTTTGATGTTATTCAATGACAGAATTCAGTGAATTTGGCTAAAGGGGCTTTGAATCCAACTCTACAGCTCCAAGAATTACCTTTTCAGCACATGGAGAAAACTACTTAGACAAGGATCTTGTGAGACTAGACTACTTGCCTTTAATTGCCAGCATTTGTAAACGATTGTGCAATCTTGTGCATTGGTTTTTTTATTTTGACTGTTTTGAAAAAAAAAATGTTTTGTTGTTTCTTTTTTTTTCCAGTAAAAGTGACTGCAAAGAAAACATGCATCATTTGTCTTTATTTTTTAACTTCAACAAAACAAAACAATCCTTTGGACATTTTCAACAGTTTCATTTTCTCCTGGTTTTTAGGTTGAATCCTTCATTTACTCAATATTTTATTTAATTTCAATTCATTTCTATTGTGGTGGCAAGAAATGTTCTCAGATTTAGTGGCTTAAGAAAATGCAAATTTATGATCTTACATCTCTGGAAATTAGAAGTCTCATATAGGTTTTTACCTATACTCAGAAAATTTTACCTGGCCAACCTGAGTCTGGTGTAAGCAGCATTCTGAGGAGCACCTACCCGGGTATGTGATGCTTTGCCGACACCAAAGAGTTACCTGGACAACAGGTGTCCCTGAGGGCCACCTAGAGGCCCAGGAAAATAATAGTCATCTTTCTTAAAACTAGATACCACAGGCACACAGTTTAAATACCTCCTGCAAAGTGATGCTCAGTGCTGTGAGGTATCTCTTATTAAATCATCCACCAGTCACCTGAAGACACTAAGTCTTAGGACTGAAGCCCAAGACACTCTAACCGATACCCCAGAAAGAATGATATCCAGGATTCCTCATATATGTCCAGGGCTTGGGGTACACAGAGCCTACAAGAAAAAAGGAGTTCAGTTACAGACCTTATGTTTTCAAGTTACCTCTTCCAGCTTTTCCTTTCAATGCATTTCAAACTACGGTCTCCATTTTGCTCAGGTGCTTACTGTTCTCTGCCTTGTGTTGCTGCAGTAGCTTTTATGACAGCATACCGACCCGATCCCAAGTATTCCAGACTCACAGGCTTGGGGCGGGGCAGGATTTTGCTGAAGCGTTAGATAAACAGGATAGGGATTAGTAAGAGGTCCATCACATGACAGGCAAGCTGCATTATCAAACACCTTAAACCTGAACTACCAAATTCCTATTCTTTAATAGTCCCATGCCAAGGTAATTTTCACTGGTTGTTGAGTTCATAGATGCATCAACCACTCTCCCTATGGCTAGAGCTCTCTCTCCTTTAGCCCTCCCTCCTCTTCCTCTATTCTCTAGTTTGCTGGCTCGAAAACTTTCAATTTTCTGGTTTTGTTTTGTTTTGTGTGTGTGTATGTATGTTACTGGAAACTGAACCTAGGGGCACTCTACCACTGAGCTACAACCCCATTTCTTTTTTTAAGATAGGATCTGGCTAAGTTGCTAAGGGTAGTCTCAAATCGGAAATATTCCTGCCTCAGTTGCCTAAGTAGCTGGAATTGCAGGTGTGTCCCACCATGCCAGGTTACTGTCATTTATTCTATAGAACAATTTAGCCACCTAATTAAGCCCTACTAATGCAGACCCTTTATCTTCTATCCAGAAGATCTTATCTTCAAAACCCAAGCATGCTATTGTCTAGTTACATATTGCTGAGCAACAATCTACCCACAAACTTAGTGGTTTAGAAACAATAAAAATCATTTATTTAGCTCATGAATCTGCAGCTTGGGCAGGGTTCAACACGGAAGGTTCTCTGCTTCACACAGCAGTACAGAAGGGACTGCAGAATACACTCACATGCCTGAGAAGTTGATACCAGAGGTCAGCTGTTTGCTCAGCTGGGATGGAGAGCAAATGGCTTGAATTCCTTTTCATTTGAATTTCTTGCTGCTTGGGCTTCCTAAACACATGGTGGCTATGTTCCAACAGTGTGTATCCCAAGAGGCAGGAAGCAGATGCTGCTAGTTTTTTTAAGGCCTATCTCACGAACAGCATCACTTTTCTATTCTCTATTTAACAAGCAATTGCAGAACTAAGATTCAACAATCAGGAACACAATTCCCATATCTTAATAGGAAGAGTGCCAAAGAATTTGGGGACACATTAAAAAAATCATACTCATTAAGAAGCATTTTAAATACATACTTCTTATTTTTTCCAATACTGGGGATTTGAACTCAGGGCTGCTCTACCACTGAGCTACATCCCCAGCCCTTTGTATTTTAGTTTGAGACAGGGACTTGCTAAATTGTTGAGGCTGGATTCTAATTTGTGATCCTCCTGCCTCAGCCTCTCAAGTAGCTGGGATTACAGGCTTTCAACAGAGCACCTGGCAAACAGATACTTTTAAGAAGGAGTTCTAGTGTAGGCTCATTCTAAGGGAAAAAAGCAAAACCTAGAATGAGAGTAGTTTATAAAAATTTTGGTGGGCTAGGTGCTGTGGCATACCCCTATAATCCCAGTGATTCAGGAGGCTGAGGCAGGAGGATCACAAGTTTGAGGCCAACCTCAGCAACTTTGTGAGACCGTGTCTCAAGATAAAAATAAATAAATAGATAGATAGATAAAAGGACTAGGGATATAGTTCAGTGGTAACGTGCCCCTGAGTTCAGTCCCCACCCCCCACCACACCCACCACAAAAAGTTTTGGTGGACATGTTTGTTTTTTGTGTTTTGAGCAATATTTTGGGGTCTTGAGGGCAGAAATCGCTTGGATGTGAGGGAATCAACTTTCTTTGGGATAGAACAAATGCTTACCATATGCCAGGTTCTCTAATTCCTGAAGAGGTTAGGATTTCAGGAAGCCTTTAAATATGGTGAGCATGCCTGATATGCTGATGAAGCTGTCTAGTTTAAGCCTTGCCAGAGGCATGGAGATTCAAAGAGGAAACTGGACAGCAGCCACTGACAAGAGATTCATGTCCACCACCCAGCATGGGGTGGGCAGGGGAGTAAAGAGGGCTAGGTGTGAACAGCCCCAGGAAAACCAGAGCAAGGCAAGGGATTGAAAGCAAAGCCGTTTGGCTTTGCAGGTACAGGTCAGTCACCGAAGGGCGCAGAAGGTGGAATGAAGGACGCAGTACAATCGAAACCTTTTAGTAAGTATTTGTCAAGCAGAAGTAGTATAAAAAGTAGACATCCAAAAACTTAGCAGAAACTAATATTTTGTTTTCTGCCCCTTGAATTTATAGCCAGATCAATGATCATCCCTTGAATTTAATCTTCTCTGAAGTTTTATATATCTTTACCTCTTACACCATGGGATAAAAAGAAAGAACACGTTTTTTCAAGTCAGAGATGCCCAGGTGCAAAATTCACTTCAACCCCTTATTATCAAGTTACTTTGAATTCCTAAACCTATGTTATCTTCTCTTAAAACTAGCATAATCACATACTAGAATATTGTATGTATGCACATGTACTCTATAGTATTACAGAACAATATACTGTTATAACATATGGTAGATACTATCATAAAGGGAAAATTATAATGAGATAATACATATTATTCTTAGTCTCTAGTTACCTTTTAAGAAATGTGAACTACTTCAACATACCTCTTTATTTTAGCACTTCTGTCTCTCAAAAATTCAAATTCATTGCTACATAGGTTGCTTAAAAAATACTCAAACCATTTATTGTGATTTTTTTCCCATTTATAAAAATAATGCAAATTCATTGAAGGAACTTTGGAAAATATTTTAAAAGTTGAATACTTGAAAAATCGGGGAAAGAATTCTTAAGCACTTGATTCAGAAAAATAAATATTTATAAGGGTATTTCATATTTTACAGGTTATTTTGTGTCTACTTTTTGCTTCATAATATTATGAATTTATCTCTTCTATTTTCTAATATTCTTGGAGGAACAAATATTAATGACTGAATCTTATTTCTTCACATTGTTGCAACATAATGTTTAACTAATTTCATATTTTAATTATTTGGCTTTTTATCGTTTTGGGCTATGAAAATAATGCTGTGATGAACGTCTTTAAATGTAAATCTTTGTAAGCACCTCTGAGTATTTCCATGAGATCAAGTTCTCTACTTAGTATTACTGAATAAAGATCATGAGCACTCTTAAAACTTTGACATGAGATTCCCAATTCCACTATTCTCAATTCTTTAGAAATATTTGATTCTAATGAAGAGTTGCCATGTGAACACCCCAGATAGAAACTTCTGCTTTTGTGTTTCCTTTGATATTATCCTGGAAATGGAAGGATAAGAGGCTCCTTGTGATTTGTAGAAATACATATTTTACTGCAGAAAGTACAGAATTGGCTTTTATGTCTACCCACCACCACCCCGCAGTTTATAAACACTGGAAAGACTAATGATCTTAAGATTTTAAGTGTCTTCCTTCCTCCCTGGGTAAAATTTCTCTGGAGTAGGGCTCTCAACCAAGCAGGGCACTCAAAGTGTGGTTGCCATGCCAACAGCATAGGCATTACCTGTGATGCTTATGTGTTTCCAGTGCAAATCCTTGGCCCCCCTCCAGGGCTGTTTATCAGAAATGGAGGGGGACGGATGAGAAGTGGCAATCTGTGTTTTAACAAGCTCTCTGGGTGCTTCTTGTATAAATTTAAGAACTGCTGCTATGGACCATGGGCAGTGACCACCACAGGTTGAATATTTTCCTGGAGGGCAGGAGGAAGGCTGATATTTTGAGGCGAGAACTCTGCTTTTGACCCATTAAGCTAGTGCAATAGTACCCAACGAGACAGTTTCTCTTGAATTCTCTTTTCCACGTTTTTTTTTTTTAAATGAAGGTAGTAAATGCCCATCTCGAGATTTTATTTATTTATTTATTGGGGGGAAGTATCTTTTTTTAAATTTTTCTTTTAGATATACATGACAGTAGAGTGTGTTTTGATGTATTCTATATACCTGGAGCCTATCCTTATTCTAATTAGGATCCCATTCTTGTGGTTGTACATGATGCAGAGTTCACTAGTGGTATTCCAGAAATTTAGTGAACATATTTAAAATATAGTTTAAGAAAAGAGTGTTTTCCTTCCTGTTATGGTTTGGATAAGCTGTTGTCTTCATGCAGGAATGTTCAGAGGTGAAATGATTGGGTTGTGAGAGCTGTAACGTTTTCTGGCTGCCATGAATGGAGCAGCTCCCCTACCGTGACCTTCAGCCCTGATGTTCTGCTCACTTGGGTCCAGAGCAATGGACTTGGCTGACTATGGACTAAACCTCTGAATCATAAGCCAAAATAAGCTTACCTCCGCTAAATTGTTCTTTTCAGATTTTTTTTTGCATTTTTTGCATTTATTCTAATTAGTTGCACATGACAGTAGAATGTATTTTGACACATCATACATAAATGGAGTATAATTTCTCATTCTTCTGGTTGTACATGATGCAGAGTTACAGTGGTTTTGTAATCATATATGTATATAGGGTAAAAATATCCAATTTATTCTACTATCATTCCTACCCTCATACCCCCTACCCTCCCTTTACTCCCCTCTAACTAATCCAAAGTACCTCTATTCTTCCCTAGCTGCCCCCCATTTGTGGATTAGCATGTGTATATCAGAGAAAACATTCGGCCTTTAGTTTTTCTGGGATTGGCTTATTTCACTTAGCATGATATTCTCCAGCTCTATTCATTTACCAGCAAATTGTATTATTTCATTCTTCTTTAAGGCTGAATAATATTCCATTGTGTATATATACCACAATTTCTTTATCCATTCATCTTTTTTTTAAAAATATTCTTTTAGTTGTAGATGGATGCAATACCTTTATTTTTATTTATTTATTTTTATGTAGTGCAGAGGATCGAATCCAGTGTCTCACACATGCTAGGCAAGTAAACTACCACTGAGCTACAACCCCAGCCGTATCTATTCATCTTTTGAAGGGCATCTAGGTTGGTTCTATTGTTTAGCTATTGTGAATTGAGCTGCTATAAACATTGATATGGCTGTGTCACTGTAGTATGCTGATTTTGATAGCTAGTGGCTCCATTCCAAGTTTTCTGAGGACTCTCCATAGTGCTTTCCATAGTAGTTGCACCAATTTGCAGTCCCACCAGCAATGTATGAGTGTACCTTTTCTCCCATGTCCTCCTCAGCATTTATAGTTGCTTGTATTCTTGATAATTGCCATTCTGACTGGAGTGAGATGGAATGTCAGTGTAGTTTTTGATTTGCGTTTCTCTAATTGCTAACGATGTTGAACATATTTCCATATATTTGTTGACAAATCATATTTCTTCTTCTGTGAAGTGTCTTTTCAGTTCCTTAGCCCATTTATTGATTGGATTTTTGGTTTCTTGAGTTCTTTATATATTCTGGAGATTAATGCTCTATCTGAGGTGCATGTGGTAAAGATTTTCTCCCATTCTTTAGGCTCTCTCTTCACATTAGTCATTGTTTCCTTTGCTGAGAAGAAGCTTTTTAGTTTGATTCCATCCTATTTATTGATTCTCTATTTTACTATTTGTGCTTTAGGAGTCTTGTTAAGGAAATCAGTCAGTTCCTAAGCTGAAATGGTGAAGATATGGGCCTGCTTTTTCTTCTATTAGGCACACGGTCTCTGGTCTAATGTCTAAGTCCTTGTTCTACTTTGAGTTGATTTTTGTGCATGGTGAGAGAATTTCATTTTGCTTTATATGGATTTTCAGTTTTCCCAGCACCATTTGTTGAAGAGACTATCTTTTCTCCATTGTATGTTCATGGCACCTTTGTATAGTATAAGATATTTGTATTTATGTAGGTTTGTCTCTGTGTCTTCTATTCAGTACCATTGGTCTACAGATCCATTTTGGTGCCAATAATATGCTGTTTTTGTTACTATGGCTCTGTAATATAATTTAAGTTATGGTATTGTGATGCCTCCTGCTTCACTTTTCTTGCTAAGGATTGCTTTGGCTGTTCTGGGTCTCTTTTTTTCCAAATGAATTTATGATTGCTTTTTCTATTTCTAAGAATTATGCCATTGGGTTCTTTATAGGAATTGCATTAAATTTGTACAGCGCTTTTGTCAAAATGGAATTATGGCCATTTTGACAATTTTAATTCTGTCTATCCAAGAGCATGAGAGATCTTTCCATCTTCTAAAGTCTTCTTGAATTTCTTTCTTTAGTGTCAATAATTTTCATTGTAGATATCTTTCACTTTTTTTGTTAGATTGAATCTCAAATATTTAATTTTGTGGGGGAGGGAGCTATTGTGAATGAGGTAGTTTTCCTAATTTCTCTTTCAGTGGGTTCATCACTGATATATAGGAATACATTTGATTTATGGGTGTTAACTTATGATTGTTATGTCTTGTTGATATATGATTCCCTTAAGCAGTATGAAGTGCTTTTCTTTATATCTTATGACTAGCTATGGCTTGAAGTCCACTTTACCTGATATCAGGATAGAAATCCCTGCTTGTTTATGTGATACATGTAAGTGATATGTTTTGTCCTACACTTTCACCTCCAGTCTGTGGATGTCTTTGTCTATGAGGTGAGTCTCTTGGAGACAGCATATTGTTGGGTCCTGTGTTTAATCCAATCTGCCAGCCTATGTCTTTTGATTGAGCAGTTTATGCCATTAACATTCAAGGTTATTATTCCTGGTCAATTTGGTTTATTTCCAGTTTTTAATTTGAATTAGTTTCTGTTTGATTGACTATTCCTTTAGTGCAGTTCCACCCTTTGCTGGTTTTCACTCTTTTTTTTTTTTCATTTTCTCTTCATGGAAAATTTTATTGAGGATGTTCTGTAGTGCAGGCTTTCTAGTTGCGAATTCTTTTAACTTTGGTTTATCATAGAAGGTTTCTATTTCATCCTCAAATATAAGCTTAATTTTGCTGGATATAGGGTTGTTTGGCATCCATTTTCTTTCAGAGCTTGGTAGTATATGTTATTCCAGGACCTCCTAGCTTTAAGGTTCTTTATAGGAATTGCAAATTCCTATAAAGATTGAGAAATCACCTGAGATATGAATTAGTTTCTCCATATACGTAATCTGATACTTTTCTCTCACAGGATTTAAAATTCTATCTTTGTTCTGTATGCTAGGCATTTTCATGATAATGTGCCTTAGTGTGGGTCTGTTGTACTTTTGTACATTTGGGGTCCTGTAAGCCTCTTGTATTTGATTTTCCATTTCATTCTTTAGGTTTGGGAAATTTTCTGATATTATTTCATTAAAAAGATTGTGCATTCCTTTCGTTTCTATCTATGCACCTTCATCTATCTTGATAAATCTTAAGTTTGGTCTTTTCATGTTATCCCATAGTTCTTGGAAGTTCTTTTTATGGTTTTTTAACATCATCTTTCCATGGACAACTCTGTTTTGAAGATTATATATTTTGTCTCCATTGCCTGAGGTTCTGTCTTCTAAGTGGTCTAGTCTGTTGGTGATGCTTTCTACTGAATTTTTAATTTGGTTTATCAGTTCCTTCATTCTGAGAATTTCTGATTTTTTTTAAATCTCTGCCTCTTTATTGAAGTTATCTTTCACTTCCTGTATTTTCTTTCTGATTTTATTCCTTACACCATGTTTACTTTGAAGATCAGTTTAACTATTTACATTCTAAACTCTTTTCTGACATTTCCTCCACTGTGCTATCAATGGATTCTCTTATTGGATTATTATCTTGATTTATTTGGGGTGACTTTTTCCCTTGCTTTTTCACGATGTTTGTGTGTCTACCCATCTAACAGTATGGATCTGAGACAGTTAAGTTTTTACCCTGTGGACTTACAGTGTCCCTGAAGGTTTCCAGTACCTCACTGTTCAGGAGGAGACAAATAATAACTGTAACTAATTCAAACAAGGTACAGCATTCAACAAAATAGTTCATACTATGATGTCTATAATGTTAATTATCACAATAAGCAGAAATAATATGATCAGTTATTGACTACAATAAAAACAACAAGTTTGCAAAAGGGTTTACAAGTTTAAATGGTGGACAGGGAGAGAAAAGAAGTGATATATGACATTATGGTTATGAGGGAGAAGGAGAGAAGATAGTTTAAAAAATTAAAGGAAGAGTGAAAGATAGAGATTGGCTGTTAGCAGAAGAAAAGGAGACTCAAGGGAAACAGGTAGGAGAAAAAAATATATAAAGTAAAAATATAAAGCAAAAATTTTAAAAAAATAGTAGAATACAATACCAAAATAAAATATTTTGATCAAACATCCTAGTTCACAAAAAAAACTAGTCCATGAAAAATAACTGACTTCAAAAATGCTAGAAATGAGAAAAAAATATATAAAAAATGTATAAGTGTCCATTAAGGTCAATTAAACAAAGAAAAAGAATTTTTTAAAAAAAGTGGGGAAAAAAAGATCTTGATGAAGAGTTAAAGAATTCTTTCCATTGAAGTTCAAAATATTCTAAGCTTCTCTTTTCAGCAGTTTTTGGTAGGGTCATCTGGAGCTTGATGCTTCACCCTCTGGATTGCTAGAGAGAGAGGTAATCCCTTGTGGAATTCCTGGAGTTAGGGTTTAGGCTTAGGCAGGTTCCAGGCTCTTTGGTTAATGTCAATTGTTCTGGAGATTTAAATCTGCTCACCTCCAGGACCCAGTACTTGCTAGTCCATGCTGGAAGACTGTACCCCAGGGATCTCCCCTGGGTTTCACTCCTGTGGTAGGGGAGCCAATTCTTAGTTTCCTACATCATCTGCAGATCCCACGTTTCCTGGTCTCAGTCTCTCCTGCTCCAACCCCTCTGAGTTCCTGGCCAGAGGCATCTCTCCCAGCAGATCCGCCAAGCAATCCGACTGGAGTGGGAGCAGTAGAGCTGAGTGGGTTTCTGCAACCAGTTGTCCCCTGCATAAACCTCTTTCCACATTTGATTCTCTCCTGGTCACTTAAGCATACTCTATGCCTCCTGGGCCTGTACTTCAGGACAAAATTGGGTTTGCCAGGAATCTACTCCCTTAACTGCCAGCACCTGTGCCATGGCTGCAGAATGGTTCCTTCCTTTGTCCTCCTCGATGAGGCTACCTGGAGAGATGGCCGCTTCTTTCCCTGCACACAGATATTATGCAGTGTGTCTTTCAGGTTTGTTTTGGGCAATGTCCCTGATCTCGAAACAGTCCATACCCAGACATGCCTCAAGCCTCCCAAAAATATGGGTTCCTTTACCCTCCACTATGCTCATGGAGGGATCGTTGGCTGTTCTTTGGCCTGGCCACAGCAGCAGGTATGTCGCTGTTGATATTTTCCCTTACCTTACTATATTCAACCTCCCGTGTCCTTGGTCTGTTTTGAATGTCTGGTTTTAAATTCCTGCATAGCGCCCCCTCTTTTTTTTGTTGTTCACCCACCTTGCAGAGAAGCTGCCTGTCTGCTTTCAGGGTTTCACGGATCAGCCAGGAAAGAGACCCCCGCTATTCCACCATCTTTCTTGTCAGGTTTTTAGTCACAGCAACACAAAGTTGATTATAACACTCCTTTTTAGTAAATTAAATCCAGCCTTTATTTTTTGACATTTTATTTAGTTTTATTCTTTTAAGGGGAGTAATAAGAGCACTGTGCTATGGAGGCAGAGTACATTGCTTTGCTGTGGAGGTTGTGACACAAATCTGTCCTCTTCAAATGACACCTTGGCCATCTTGAGGAGCACTCTTAGTTAAAAATGCCCTGGGAGTAGTTTGGTAGTCATTGAACACTTGTCACCCACTGCATGGAGGATACTAAAGACTATATGCATCGTCCTAGTTTGAGAAGGTTACATTTTTATTTGGGAAGATAAAATACTTACATAAGAAAAACAAATATATTAAAAAAAATAAAAACTAGAATATAACAACAGGAGGCAATGGAGAAGAACAGTCATCCAAGTTGGTATGGTTAATTCCTATGCGGGTATATGTAATAAGCATACCTGGGAAGCAGGTATCTCTGTGGCTGGCAGCTTCTAGGCACAGGAAATGGGATAGGAGCTGGGCTTTGGAAGATCCATTTAGGCAGAAAGGCAGGAGAACGATAAGAAAAGAAGAACACTCAAGAGTAAGGTCTCTTTGGGAGAGCCACCCTGCAGGGACAAGAGACAATGTTGTTCATAATGTCATGCATCCTAGGCTAGAATGAAACACATAACCTCTCTAACACTTTATGTGCTTTGATTCTCATAGACAGAGGATATAATAGCCCTTATCTGATTTGATTCTTATGAAGTGCCTGTAGTAATACCTGACACTTAAATGCAATATGAAATGTTGGTTAAGAAATAAAGATAGAGGGAGACTTTGGTTGGGCATAAATAATTTTAATTTGGAGGACTTGTCTGATTAGCCAAGTAGTTTGTATTTACCGTGCTTCAGATCTCATTAAAGTGCTAAAGTCTTCTTTTCTAGTTAAGGAATATATAAGAACAGCTCTATCTTTAAGTATCTTTGTATATCTCAACAATTTGAATATTTTCTCTCACACTGACTTCTTATTTTATGACTGTGTTTACATGGTTAATCTTTAAGAAAACTAAGTGGGAGAAATACATTTAAGTACATTTTTTTTTAAAGTGGAAATAGGTACTCTGAAACAGACTGGAGTTGATTCAGTTTCACTAAAAAAACAAATCAGGTAATTTAAACCTGAAGCCTACTCTGGAAAGAGATGTCCACAACTTTTTACATGTAATCCTAGAAGATTATGGCAGGAATCTTTCTAATAAAAATAGAAGGGTGAAAAGAGTTTACAGGTTTATGTGATGTTCCAAGTCAATTGTGAATAAATTAAACTTTTATTAATAGGAGGGTAGCAAAGGATTACTGATGTCATTCAGTGGTAGAATTTTTATGAATTTCCAATTGTACAGCAAGATCTCTGAGTGTGCAAATTGTTTACACACCCAAGCTGAAGATAAACAGGACTGACTCCACCCTGGGGTTTTGGATGCCATGGATAGTACAGGAAGCTGATACACACAGCCAAAGCCAAAGGCCAGTTCTGGGTAAGTAGTAACTGAGGTAACAACAAAGAAATCATGGGGCCTAGTTCAAATATCACCTCCTCAGAGATGTTTTCTTTATCTTTTCCTTGTAACATTCTCTCACACATGAGCTTTTGGGGGACACCTCACATCCAAACCATAACAGACGTGGAATTCTCTTAATACATTTTTCAAGAACTTCCTATCGGAAAATGCCTATTCTGAGACTGAATTTTAGACTCATCTCATACTTCCTCATGAAAATACTTATTCTTTCCTCTTAGTAATTACCACATTCACAGAGGACAGAGACAATAGAACTTGATGATGAAAATTAGTACAACCTCAAGATTTTGAACACATTTTTTGGGGGTAACATTTATACCATTGTGCTAAATGGCACAAAACTATTTTTATTTGTATTGCTTTCCTCGTTGCCCTGTTTCTGGAGGTAAGGCAATCTATCTTGCTGGTATTCTTTTTCAACCTAGTACATTTCTTCATCCTAATGGACCCTCCATTAACAAATTGCAGGAAAGAACCCATCACATGTATGGGCTAGATTTCTTCTATTTCCCCCCTCCAAACCACTCTTGACTCTCTCTACCAGCTCTGCCTAGTCTAGAACATTAAGAACTCTTGCCCTCTGGCTATTTCAATGGGTATTATCCTCAGGTGATCAGAGGGAAGAAGTTGAAGTCAGGTATTTGTTTCTCTCCTGGTGGAGATAAGGAAGGCTGTTCATGCCCTCAACCCCAAACCACAGCTCTTTCCACTCCTTGACCTGTCAGGCTCCCTGCTGTTCTGAGTCTCAGGGTGCTACACTGTACCCTGTGGTTTTCCTACACCTTGCCCATATCTTTATGAAGTTTACTGAGTTCTTCTCAAATTATCAAGTTTTAAAGGTTTCATGTAGTAACTCTATTTCTTGCATGGATTTTGGCATAGAAAAAGAAACTGATAGGGAGATAGTGACTAAGAATAATAGTCTTATGCTCAAGTTCTGAGAAAGATAATGATTAGGCTGAAGTATGGTCTTCTGGCATTTTCTTCCCTTTCATAAAACTATCTATTTCATTTATGACATTGTTTTATTTATTTTTTTGCTGCTATGACTAAAGGACCTGACAAGAACAATTTTAGAGGAGGAAAAGTTTATTTGGGAGCTCACAGTTTTGGAGGTCTCGACCCATAGACACTAGGCTCTATTCCTCAGAGCTCGAGGTGAGGAAGAACATCTGCTGGAAAAGTGTGGCAGAGGGAAGCAGCTCACATGATGATCAGAAAGCAGAGAGGGACTCCCCTTACCAGATACAAAATATATACCCCAAAGCCAAGTCCCCCAATGCCCACCTCCTCCACCATTTCCTACCCACCTTCAGTTACAACTCAGTTAATCCTCATCAGGGGATTAATTCATTCATTGGGTTAAGGGTCTCACAACCCATCATTTCTCCTCTAAACCTTCTAACATTGTCTCACACATGAGCTTTTGGGGGATACCTCACGTCCAAACCATAACAGACATGGAATTCTCTTAATACGGTTTTCAAGAACTTCTTATTGGAAAATGCCTATTTTGAGACTGAATTTTAGACTCATTTCATACTTCCTCATGAAAATACTCATTCTTTCCTCTTATTAATTACCACATTCACAGAGGACAGAGGCAATAGAACTTGATGAAAAAAATCAGTAGAACCTCAAGTTAACTTGGGCCTATGGAGAAATGGACAAAAGTCATGTTTTACACAAAATGAAAAAAATTGTTATATTGTGAAAGTAGTGTTTACATGATAAGTAAATAAAATAACAAAACTGGTAACCTTTCCAAATCTCATATGCTCATGAGTAAAAGTCCAAAAAATAGATTCACTCCCCAAAGTCAGAACATGACACTCAGGAGTGCTATAGGACTGCATATTAAAAGTTAACATTAGTGAATACTAATGAAGTGCCAGGCACTTTCCCTTGACCTTATTTCATCTGCACAACCACCTATAGGCTGATGCTTGTTTGACAGATGTAGAAGCTGAGAAGTTTAGAGGTTTAAAATTTTATATCAATAATAAGAGGAAGAGGTAAGATTTCAGATGTACAGGAGTACCTTGCTCCAAATCTCCTTCTCTGCCTTACTCTCCTTCGTCCCACCTTCCTGGATGTTGTGTGTGAACGATACCTAATGCTGTACTACTCCCAGCCCTGAAAGTTAGAGAAGAAATAACCCTGGGTTCTCCAATTACTTGTAAGGGGGGAATAGAAACAAAGTGCAATAAAAACCTCTTTTATCAATAACCATTGATGAGAACCTTGCTCACTGCATCTCTGATGGCACACACATTAACCAAATTCTACTGTGTGCCATGCACTATGCTTTATAGGCATTATCTCCTGGATCTTTAAACAGCACAGTGAAATAGAAATTATCATACCTCTTTCAGCAATGACAACCTGAGTCGCATGTCCCAAATCATTTAGCCAGTAGGTAATGGAGCTGAGATTCCAGGCCTGGCCTCTCTATTCTTTCCTGCTCCCTTTTCTTCTCACTGCCTTATTTAGGGGACAGCTCCACTGGTAAGGAATGCTGAGGTTTCAACCAATTTGAATCTTGAACAGATTCTGAATGCTAGGATAGGTCCCCTGGATTCTGTGTTCCCGTCCTTTAACAGGAGGCCACTGAGATGATTTCAAATGGGCTTTGATTTATTTGTACTTAGTGAAAAGAGAACTAATGTGATGACTGCATGATTTGGGCCTTGCTTTCCTACTCTGTAGCTCTTGGCAGCCTGTCACATTTTCACAACACTGTCATCTTTGCTATGTGCACTCTTGCCGCTTTTACTTAGCATTGTGCCGGAGATTGCATTTAGAGAAATTAGGCAATAAAAATGAAATAAAAGCCATACAGATTAGAAAGAGATAAGTAAAACTATCTCTGTGCACTTTTTTTTTAAAACAGAAAATTCTAAGGAATCTCCCAAAAGATATTAGAACTATTAAATGAGTTTAGCTTGGTTGCAGGATACGTACACAATAAATGCAAAAAGTATGTATTTCTACATATTTGCAATAAACAGTTGAAAAACCACAATTGCATTTATAACAGCATTGAAAATCTTAAAATATTTGGAATAAATTTATCAAAAGAAGGGTAAAGCTTATACTCTGAAAATTACAAAACATTAAAAGAAATTAAAGATATAAGTAATGGAAAGATGTCTTATGTTTATTGGTTAAAAATAATATAATTAAGATGGCAATACTCTCCAAATTTATGCACAGTTTCAACACAATCCCTATCAGTTCCAACTGGGCTTTGTAGAAATTGACAAGCGGATTCTAAAATTCATATAGAAACTCAAAGTACTTAGAATGACCAAAATAATCTTGAAAAAGAACAAAATACGTGGATTCATACTTCCCATTTTCAAACTCAGTATGAAGCAACAGTTATCAAGACAGTGTAGTAATGGCATAAATATGGCATGTCAAATAGTGGAATTAAATGAACGATCCAGAGTTGAGCTTCCCTATTCGTGGTTAATTGATTTTCAACAAGGATATCAAAACAATTCAAGGGAGAAAGAACAATTTGTTCAAAATTGCTATTGGAACAACTAGATATCCATATACAAAAGAATGATTTTGGACCCCCTCCTTCACACAATGTACAAAAATGAATCTAGTACCTAAATTTAAAAACTTAAACTACAGAATTCTTGGAAGGAAACATAGGAATAAATCTTTGTGATTTTGGATTTGGCAATGACTTTTTCTTGATATGATACCAAAAGCACAAACAAAATGAAAGAAATAACAGAGTTCATTAAAATTACAAACTGTTGTGCTTCAAAGATATTATCAATAAAATGAAAATACACAGAATGGTAGAAAATATTTGCAAATCATATATATCATAAGGGACTTATAGCTAACATATGTGAAGTATGTTAGCAATTCAATAAAAAGATAAGTAACTCAATTTTTTAAAGGGAAAATAATCCATATAACTTTTTCTTTAAAAAAGATAAATGGTCAACAAGTACATCAAAAGATTCTCAACATCATTAGGCATTAAGAAAATATAAATCAGGGGATCCAACATGGCGGCGAGAGGGGAGGCAGTGCTTTCAGTACCTCCTCAACAACGGGGTCAGAGAGACGCATGGATACGCTTAGATTCGACCTGCTGAGAAACTCCTAGCAAAATTCCACTAAAGAGAGACCGGCCGGGAATTGGAAGGATTTTTGGAGGTGACAGTCTGCGCTAGACGAGTGAATCTCCGCCACGCAGCGCAGAGGTCCAGACCCGCCAGCCGCTGCCCGCGCGACTCGGCGACTGTCGGCTGCCTGCACGCGGCCCCCGCGTCAGGGCGGATAGCCTCCGAGGCGCAGCGCAGCAGGAGCAGTGCAGGGACTCTAGGAAGAGGTCTCTCGCCAAGCCTTCATGAAATAGCAAACCGGGAGCTGAAACCAACCAGACAGACCATTCCCACCCCTCCCTTCGGACACTCCGGCAAGGAGCCTGGGGCCCGCCATAGCAGAGTGGTGACATCACCAGAGTTCCGCCGACAGAATTCCTTCCCAGCGGAATCCACATTAGCAGGTGTGTGACTCCCACCCCCTCCAGATACAAGCAGCCAGGAAACCACCGAGGGCGTGTCTGTAGGGAAGCAGAGGGGATTCCAGATCCCCACCTCCCCTTAACACCAGCGGCGACACCCAAGATCTTAGCCGCCAGTTTCTGGGGGCGTGCCCACCAAAGGGGTCCGGAAAAATTAAACTGTTGGTTCCCAGATCACCCCACCACAGCACTGGGGCTTAATTGAATGACAGAGAGGGTGTTCATTGTTCGGGATATAGGACACGCGGTGGGGCTGCAAGTGTAATCAGATCCTTGGGGAACCGCCTCTGGTGAAAAGGACCTGGCTGGCTGGCTGGGAGGAGGAACAGGGGGAGGGGCCGGATAAGTGAAAGGGCTATGGACTAACAGGATTGAGAGGCTCCCAGGAGCCACCGTACAGGGATTTCTGTCAGCACATAGAGGGCAGAAGCTCGGCTCAGAGGGCACAGCTCCGCCTATTGGAAGAGAAGAAAATGGGATTCAGCCATAGAACAGGGGATGCCAGCATGGCAGAGATCTGATGTCATCGGAGAGCGGCCGAGGTGAAAACTTCATCGGTGCCAGCGGCGACGGAAACAGTTGGTCCCCTGGTAGGGAGGGTGAGTCACAGATACCCGAGTCTCTCTCGCTTTGTCGTCGAGCCAGAGGGGAGGAGAGGGGCTGCCGCCCGCACCCGCAAAGTAGGCAGACCTGCGACCAATCAACCTGCAGATCAGGCCCAGCGGTCTGCAGGCGTGGTAGGAGGGGCAGGGCAGAGCCACCGCCCGCGCTGGCAAGGTAAGCAGACCTGCGACAGACCGGTGGATCAGGCCCAGCGGCCTGCCAGCGCGGTACACACTTCATCCCAACTGGAGTAGGGGCAGAGCAGAGCCTTCGCCCGCGCCCAGATCAGGCCCAGCAGCCCGCCTGTGTGGTGGTCAAGTGACCCCAATTGGAGTGGGGGCGGAGCGGAACTGACACCCAGCCCGCAAGGTGGGCAGACCTGCGACCAACCTGCAGATCAGGCCTAGCGGTCCCCGGGCGTGGTAGGAGGGGCAGGGCAGAGCCTCCGCCCCCACCTGCAAGGTAGGCAGACCTGCGACAGAACGGGGGATCAGGCCCAGGGGTCCGCGGGCGTGGTAGACACCTCACACCAATTGGAGGAGGGGCAGAGCTGAGCCCCTGCCCGCACCTGCAAGGGAGACTTTTCAACTATACAAGAGCAATATAAATATATAGGGGGGGAAAAACTTTCAAAAACACAACAGTTTCACCAAGAAGAAAGAAACGCAAGCAGTATGAAAAGACAAGGAAAGAAAGGACTACAAGCAATGCAGGTCAGCTCAACTTTAGAAGAGGTAACAGCTGCAGCAGATGGAATGTCAGATAAAGAATTCAGGATATATATGCTTCAGATGATCTGGAGTATCAAGGAAGAAATTAGACAGCAAAATCAGACAATGAAAGATCACTTCGACAAGGAATTACACAAACAAATCCAGGAAGCAAAGGATCAATTATACAGGGAGATAGAGGTTATAAAAAACAAACAAACAGAAATCCTAGAAATGCAGGAAGCAATAAACCAACTTAAAAACTCAATTGAGAGTACTACCAGCAGAGTAGAACACTTAGAAGATAGAACATCAGACAATGAAGACAAAGTATTTGAACTTGAAAAGAACATAGACAGCTCAGCAAGATTGTTAAGAAACCATGAGCAGAACATCCAAGAAATATGGGATAACATTAAGAGACCAAACTTAAGAGTCATTGGGATACAGGAAGGTATAGAACTCCATACCAAAGGAATGAGCAATTTATTCAAGGAAATAATACGAGAAAACTTCCCAGACTTGAAGAATGAGACAGAATCCCAAATTCTAGAAGCCTACAGGACGCCGAATGTGCAAAATCATAAGAGATCCACACCTAGACACATTATAATGAAGATGCCCAACATACAGAATAAGGAGAGAATTTTAAAAGCTACAAGAGAAAGGAAGCAGATTACATTTAGGGGCAAGCCAATAAGGATAACAGCTGATCTTTCAACACAGACTCTGAAAGCTAGAAGATCCTGGAATAACATATTTCAAACACTGAAAGAAAATGGGTTCCAACCAAGAATTGTGTATCCAGCGAAATTAAGCTTCAGGATGGAAGATGAAATTAAAACCTTCCACGACAAACAAAAGTTAAAAGAATATGCAGCTAGAAAACCATCTCTTCAAAACATCCTCGGCAAAACATTACAGGAAGAGGAAATGGAAAATAACAATGAAAACCAACAGTGGGAGGTAGGACAGTAAAGGGGGGGGGATAATCAAAGAGGAAAACAAACCATGTTTAGTAACATAAATAAACAAATATGGCTGGATCAACAACCCATATCTCAATAATAACCCTAAATGTTAATGGCTTAAACTCACCAATTAAGAGACACAGGCTAGTAGAATGGATCACAAAACAAGACCCAACAATATGCTGCCTACAGGAGACGCATTTGATAGGAAAAGACATACATAGGCTGAAGGTGAAAGGTTGGGAAAAATCATATCACTCATATGGACTTCGGAAACAAGCAGGAGTGTCCATACTCATATCAAATAAAATAGATTTCAAGCCAAAGTTAATCAAAAGGGATAAAGAGGGACACTACATACTGCTTAAGGGAACCATACACCAACAAGACATAACAATCATAAATATATATGCCCCAAACAATGGTGCAGCTATGTTCATCAAACAAACTCTTCTCAAGTTCAAGAGTCTAATAGACCACCATACAATAATCATGGGAGACTTCAACACACCTCTCTCGCCACTGGACAGATCTTCCAAACAAAAGTTGAATAAGGAAACTATAGAACTCAATAACACAATTAACAACCTAGACTTAATTGACATATATAGAATATACCACCCAACATCAAGCAGTTACACTTTTTTCTCAGCAGCACATGGATCCTTCTCAAAAATAGATCATATATTATGTCACAGGGCAACTCTTAGACAATATAAAGGAGTAGAGATAATACCATGCATCTTATCTGATCATAATGGAATGAAACTGAAAATCAACGATAAAAGAAGGAAGGAAAAAGCATACATCACTTGGAGAATGAACAATAGGTTACTGAATGATCAATGGGTTATAGAAGACATCAAGGAGGAAATTAAAAAATTCTTAGAGATTAATGAAAACACAGACACAACATATCGGAATCTGTGGGACACATTGAAAGCAGTTCTAAGAGGAAAATTCATTGCTTGGAGTTCATTCCTTAAAAAAAGAAAAAACCAACAAATAAATGATCTCATGCTTCATCTCAAAATCCTAGAAAAAGAAGAGCAAAACAACAGCAAAAGAAGTAGAAGGCAAGAAATAATTAAAATCAGAGCTGAAATTAATGAAATCGAAACAAAAGAAACAATTGAAAAAATTGACAAAACTAAAAGTTGGTTCTTTGAAAAAATAAACAAAATCGACAGACCCTTAGCCATGCTAGCGAAGAGAAGAAGAGAGAGAACTCAAATTACTAGCATACGGGATGAAAAAGGCAATATCACAACAGACACTTCAGAAATACAGAAGATAATCAAAAATTATTTTGAATCCTTATACTCCAATAAATTAGAAGATAGTGAAGGCATCGATAAATTTCTGAAGTCATATGATCTGCCCAGTTTGAGTCAGGAGGATATAGACAACCTAAACAGACCAATATCAATTGAGGAAATAGAAGAAACCATCAAAAGACTACCAACTAAGAAAAGCCCGGGACCGGATGGGTATACAGCAGAATTTTACAAAACCTTTAAAGAGGAACTAATACCAATACTTTTCAAGCTACTTCAGGAAATAGAAAAAGAGGGAGAACTTCCAAATTCATTCTACGAGGCCAACATCACCCTGATACCTAAACCAGACAAAGACACTTCAAAGAAAGAAAACTTCAGACCAATATCTCTAATGAACCTAGATGCAAAAATCCTCAATAAAATTCTGGCGAATCGGATACAAAAACATATCAAAAAAATTGTGCACCATGATCAAGTAGGATTCATCCCTGGGATGCAAGGCTGGTTCAATATACGGAAATCAATAAATGTTATTCACCACATCAATAGACTTAAAAATAAGAACCATATGATCATCTCGATAGATGCGGAAAAAGCATTCGACAAAGTACAGCATCCCTTTATGTTTAAAACTCTAGAAAAACTAGGGATAACAGGAACATACCTCAATATTGTAAAAGCAATCTATGCTAAGCCTCAGGCTAGCATCATTCTGAATGGAGAAAAATTGAAGGCATTCCCTCTAAAATCTGGAACAAGACAGGGATGCCCTCTCTCACCACTTCTGTTCAACATAGTTCTCGAAACACTGGCCACAGCAATTAGACAGACGAAAGAAATTAAAGGCATAAAAATAGGAAAAGAAGAACTTAAATTATCACTATTTGCAGATGATATGATTCTATACCTAGGTGACCCAAAAGGCTCTACAAAGAAACTATTAGAGCTAATAAATGAATTCAGCAAAGTGGCAGGATATAAAATCAACACGCATAAATCAAAGGCATTCCTGTATATCAGCGACAAATCCTCTGAAATGGAAATGAGGACAACCACTCCATTCACAATATCTTCAAAAAAAATAAAATACTTGGGAATCAACCTAACAAAAGACGTGAAAGACTTATACAATGAAAACTACAGAACCCTAAAGAGAGAAATAGAAGAAGATCTTAGAAGATGGAAAAATATACCCTGTTCATGGATAGGCAGAACTAACATCATCAAAATGGCGATATTACCAAAAGTTCTCTATAGGTTTAATGCAATGCCAATCAAAATCCCAAAGGCATTTCTTGTAGAAATAGAGAAAGCAATCATGAAATTCATATGGAAATATAAAAGACCTAGAATAGCAAAAACAATGCTAAGCAGGAAGTGTGAATCAGGCGGTATAGCGATACCAGACTTCAAACTATACTACAGAGCAATAGTAACAAAAACAGCATGGTACTGGTACCAAAACAGGCGGGTGGACCAATGGTACAGAATAGAGGACACAGAAACCAATCCACAAAACTACAACTATCTTATATTCGATAAAGGGGCTAAAAGCATGCAATGGAGGAAGGATAGCATCTTCAACAAATGGTGCTGGGAAAACTGGAAATCCATATGCAACAAAATGAAACTGAATCCCTTTCTCTCACCATGCACAAAAGTTAATTCAAAATGGATCAAGGAGCTTGATATCAAATCAGAGACACGCCGTCTGATAGAAGAAAAAGTTGGCTACGATCTACATACTGTGGGGTCGGGCTCCAAATTCCTCAATAGGACACCCATAGCACAAAAGTTAATAACTAGAATCAACAAATGGGACTTACTCAAACTAAAAAGTTTTTTCTCAGCTAAAGAAACAATAAGAGAGGTAAATAGAGAGCCTACATCCTGGGAACAAATCTTTACTCCTCACACTTCAGACAGAGCCCTAATATCCAGAGTATACAAAGAACTCCAAAAATTAGACAATAAGATAACTAACAACCCAATCAACAAATGGGCCAAGGACCTGAATAGACACTTCTCAGAGGAGGACATACAATCAATCAACAAGTACATGAAAAAATGCTCACCATCTCTAGCAGTCAGAGAAATGCAAATCAAAACCACCCTAAGATACCATCTCACTCCAGTAAGATTGGCAGCCATTAGGAAGTTAAACAACAACAAGTGCTGGCGAGGATGTGGGGAAAAGGGTACACTTGTACATTGCTGGTGGGACTGCAAATTGGTGCAGCCAATTTGGAAAGCAGTATGGAGATGTCTTGGAAAGCTGGGAATGGAGCCACCATTTGACCCAGCTATTCCCCTTCTTGGTCTATTCCCTAAAGACCTAAAAAGAGCATGCTACAGGGACACTGCTACATCGATGTTCATAGCAGCTCAATTCACAATAGCAAGACTGTGGAACCAACCCAGATGCCCTTCAATAGACGAATGGATTAAAAAAATGTGGCATTTATACACAATGGAGTATTACTCTGCATTAAAAAATGACAAAATCATAGAATTTGCAGGGAAATGGATGGCACTAGAGCAGATTATGCTAAGTGAAGCTAGCCAATCCCTAAAAAGCAAATGCAAAATGTCTTCTTTGATATAAGGAGAGTAACTAAGAACAGAGTAGGGACGAAGAGCATGAGAAGAAGATTAACATTAAACAGAGATGAGAGGTGGGAGGGAAAGGGAGAGAAAAAGGAAATTGCATGGAAATGGAAGGAGACCCTCAGGGTTATACAAAAGAACATACAAGAGGAAATGAGGGGAGAGGGAAAAATAATACAAGGGGGAGAAATGAAGGTCAGTAGAGGGGGTAGAGAGAGAAGAGGGGTGGGGAGGGGAGGGGAGGGGGGATAGTAGAGGATAGGAAATGTAGCAGAATACAACAGACACTAGTATGGCAATATGTAAATCAATGGATGTGTAATTGATGTGATTCTGCAATCTGTATATGGGCTAAAAATGGGAGTTCATAACCCACTTGAAGAAAAGTGTGAAAGATGATATATCAAGAACTATGTAATGTTTTGAACAACCAACAATAAAAAAAAATAAAAAAAAAAAAAAAAAAAAAAAAAAAAGAGTTTATTTCAGCTACTGTAATTCTCCTTCCTACTTTTCTTTGTGCAAGTAGTTGGTGAAAATCTGCCATATGTTTTAAAGGTTTCATTCATGATGAAGTTAATAATTTATTTATTCTACAGCTGTATTTTAGTTTCACAGATATCAACATCGACATAAACTCTGTTCCCTAAATCTTTTTCACTTGCCAGTTTGCCTTATAAATATTTAAAATGTAAATCAATCTCTGGAGTTAATTTACTATACATTTCTTCTTCTTTTTTTTCTTTAAAAGGAGCAGAGGAATATTTTACAGCTCCATCATTTGGAAGCCAGATTTTCTAAAGATTCTGTATTTCAGCAGAACACTTACATTTTAATTTCAGATTGTCTTTGGCCTTAGAATCCATTAAATTAGCAAAAATATAAATAAATGCTTTTAATTGAGAAAAAAAAAAAAAAAAAGAAAATATAAATCAAAGCCATAGTGAATGCCAGTTAATATCCACTAGAATGTCTATAATAAAAAAGAACGACACAATGTTGGTTAGAATGTGGAAATAGAACCTTTGTATGCTGCATTTGGAAATATAAAGTAGTTTAGTCACTTGAAAAAACAATTTGACAGTACTCAAAAAGTTAAATGTGGAGTTATATTTGATGTGGCAACTCCATTCCTAAGTATATATGCAAAAGAAATGAAAGAATCTGCCCACCCCAAAATCTGTCTATCAAAGAATTATTCTTAATAGTCAAAACTGGAAACAAACCAAAAGTCCATCACGAGTGAATGGATAAACAAACAGCACACCCATATAATAGAATACTGTTTGACCAAAACAAAAGAATAAAATACTGACACATGCTACAATGTAGAGAAACTTTGAAAGTATAATGCTAAATTCCAACTACATGAAATGTTCAGAATAAATCTACAACCACAGAAAATAGGATAGTGATTTCCTAGGACCGGGAGATGGGAAGATTGGAAACAATAGCTAAAGAGCACAGATTTCTTATTGAAATGATGGAAATATTCTAAAATTGATTATGGTGATGGCTGTACAACATTTTGAATGTGATAAAATATTAAATTATTTACTATAAGGGAGTGAATGTATATAGTGTGTAAATTCTATCTCCATAAAGCTATTACAAAAAAAATGTGCATTTGTTATTGTAAATTCAAACTTGCCTCTAGTACCATCACAGAAAGAGATACAGGAGTCATGGAGTAAGGGGAATGACTCTCAGAACTTTGTAATATAAGGCTTTGTAGCTACTGTCCCATTTGTTAATTTCATTGACCTACCATTTTCATTCTCTTACAAACAAATCTTTGTAACCAAAAGAATCCCATAAATATAGCATAGTGAGTTGAGAGAGCAGGTTCTGGGGTGAGACCGTGTACATCTGAGTCCTTGTTCTACCATTTTCTAGGTGACAAAGCGTCTTCTGTGGAGTGAGGTGTCTTCTCTGCCTCAGTTTCTCCATCTATAATTACACTGCTCTGTTCAGTGATCACTAGCCATTCTAGGATACTGAGCACTCAAAATATGTTTAGCCATCTTGAAATGTGCTATGACATCACATTTCGAAGACCCAATCCTTCTCCAAAGTAGAATATCCCATTAATAATTTTATATTAATTCCATGTTGATATGCATTGAGTTAGATAAATAAAATGCATTATTAAAATTAATTTCTTCTGTTTCTGTTTACTTTTAAATGTAGCTACTAGAAATGTAAAAATATTTTACAATACATTAAATTTTAAAATACATTATATTTTCCTCATTGGTGCTGATCTACAACATGGAAATATTACTATTTTTTAAACAAGGTTGTTGTGAAGGTTAAATGATTTGATATATATATATATATATATATATATATATATATATATATATATATATATATATATCACTTAAAGATACCTGGCAAATAAAAAACACTAAATAAGTGTGAGTTTTAACACTTATTTGAATGTGAAGACAGGACACATGACAGGAAATAACAGTTCACAGAAGAGAAGCCTGGCTATATCCATACCACTCATAGGAAGGAGCTGACTGGGCAGAGGCCTGGAGACTCATCTTCCAGGACCATGTGGTTTCCAACAGACATCTGCACAGAAGATAGAGGCTGTCTGACATTTGCAACTGTGAAGTGGTCAGAGCTGGCTTGGATGTGTCATTTTCAAATGCAGAACATAGTCCATCCCTCTTAAAATTCTACCATGTTTCTCTAAAAAGGAGTCACTGTTTATCCTAGGCTTATGGTTTCTTGTTTCTCTGGAGAATGCTAAAGTTGCCAGCATGCCCTGTCTTCATGTGTGAGCAGCGATTTGGTTAAGTCTGCTAGATAAGCAGTCTGGAGTGGCAAAGCACAAATGTTCAGGGCACCAGAGTCTTACTTTTTGGGAAGTGAGTATTTTACATTTCAAAGAGGCAGCTGTGAGTTGTTAAACAACCCATGGCTGAGGTGTGTCAGCCCACTATATCTTCAGCTCATGCCCTGGACCCACTTGCCAGGGCATGAGCTGACAATATATTTACTGATGCTTCCTCAGTGGCGGATGCAACCATCTGCTATGCTCCTGCCACCCTCAGTTTCTGACTCCTTTCTCCCTTCTTAGTAACAGAACAATAAAGGTGCTGTTTGGACTTTTCTGAAAAGTAGGTTTATGCTTTCTTTTTGAGTTTACATGTCCTGACTGCTGTGGTTTTCAGGGGCCTGTTCTCCAAATGTCTCTGACCTCCCATCTAGTGACCTTGGCCAGCTCTGTTGTGGAGGCTTGGCTGTATGTGATCTTGGTCTCATAGTGTTGGGAGTAATAAAAGACACAAGGATATCAATAAGATTTCCACATATTTATTACATCACACTTCATTTTCAATTTACAGCTCTTAGTGGGCTATCTAAACCTTCATCATATGTGTGTATGTTTAATGGGCAAATAAGCACCTGTCGTTCATGTTGGGGTTTATCACAATAAACATATAGATTTTATTAATAAATATTTTTAAATGTTTGACATGGCTCGTTTAATTCATACAAATAAAGAAACTATTTTTATTTCATACTTTCAAAATACAAATCCATTTCTTGAAGCAATGTTCCCTCAGTTACAGTGGTTATCATGCAGATTGTTGTCAAACCGACCAAGCTTCTATCACAAAACATGCAGGCAGAGAAACCTGTATAAGGAAGTCCCTTATAAAAAACAGTGTGCCACATGTCTCATGCAGATGTGGCATAAGAGTGGTCAAATGGAGTTTCCAAAATTAGTTTTTTTTTAAATTTCTATGTGCTAATTCCATTTGTAGGAGGTAGAGATCTGAATGGATTCCAGGCAACCTCATTGCATGGCTAGCAGAAAGATAAAATGATGTGTTTTAATTATGCATATTCTCTACCTTAATGCTTAATAAAACAGAAGATGTAAATATTAATTCTAAAAGCTGGCTAATAACATTCTTTTAAAGTCTCGTCTTCAGCCTCTCCCTGCAGCCTCACCCCAAAAAAGAGAAGAAAAAAAGAAAAAGGTCTGATTTTTTTTCCCCTTAGCAGACAATATGCCTCTTAGAAAGCCAGACAGACTTAAGGTTCTCTCAAAGGCTTTCGTATCTATCGACTGCCAACTGTCAAAACAAAATTGGATTCTCCTAAGTGTCTGTGTTTTTTTGTTTGCTTGTTTTGTTTTTAAACGCTTGTTTCTTTTTAGAGCAGAACTAATTTCTCTGTGCTAGATGGGATTTGAGAGAGGTACAAGAAAAGTAGAAAGTTGTTGAAAGTGTCACGTGATGACTGAAAGTGACATTGCAGGTAGTGTACTGAATAGGCCCAAATTTAATCAATTGAAGTTTTCCATCACTTTTTACAAAAATCTTAAATACAGGTAAATATGTAAACACTGTGCTCTCAGAGAGCAAGTACTTAGGCATGTCACATTGTATCCCTTTAGAGGAGACAAATTCAAGTGAAAAATCAGCACTCAGTTTCAAAACCATCCACCTGAAGAGGAGTCTTCTGGTTGCGGGGGAAACACCATCTTGCACATCTCAGAGTTCTCTTGGTGGAGCGGGAATTCACATCCTGCCAGTAGACTTTCTTTCCTTTTCCGAGAGACATAGCCTCTGCCTGTGGACAGCCTTTCGTACTTTGTCTCATATTGCCTGCATTATGACAATAGCAACAACAAAATCACACACGTTAAAGTCACCCCACACCCATCCCAGCCAGGTTTCTGAGTGTACACTTGACGCTTCTGTCCCAGAACAATTTGACAAAGGACTCAAGTACCAAAGATTACTGTGCTCCACTCCCGCGAATGGGTTGGTTTTCTTCTTCACATTTCCTTTCATGCTACTAATTATACTCCAAATGCCTGGGATATGGGAGTCCTGCCATATATTTTTCTGGAATGAAGGACTGAATGCCTTTCATTTCTTTGGAGATGTTTAATAGAACTAAGCTTCACAGGCCTTCGATGTCTTCTGCTCCTCATTCCAGAAGCCCCACCTTCGGGACACTCCCCTTTAGGGTAAATAGCAAGTCCAACCAGATTTAAGCTGAGAATGCTGACAGGAAACATTCCCAAGGCTCCAAGCCCAAGTGAAACATGGAACCAAACCAGGTAACCATGTGGCTGGGTTGGTGGCCACTGCATTTTGACTATTAGAAGGTTGACATTTTTCATGCATGGATGGATGGTTATTCTAAGCATAAGATAGTATAGGTTAGTGATAGTTTAATATTCTAACTATAAGGCACTACCATTTATTTCATGAAAATATAACCTATTCATATTTGTACTTATATTATATGGGTCATAAAATGTTAGTAACATGAGATACTCTGGCCTAGTTATCAAAGAAGATGATGTAAATTGTGACTTGCTATTTTAAGTACACAAATTATCTTATAGTCAGATAGTTTATGTCAAAGAGACTTCTATAACTATCACTAAAGAATCAGTGTTACCTAGACCCAAAGCATTCTAGCTCCATGGGACAGTACTGCTCCAAATAATGGTTAAAAGGTTCAAGGACACAGTGTTCATGAGAGACTCTAGATTGGAGGAGAAGTTGTGAAGTTGCATGAACAAGTATCTATTTGGCTTTTAAGACATTAAGCATTCTATTAACCCATTTTTTAAAATTTTCAGAATTCTAAACACTTAAGCTTGAATTCAAAGTTAAACAAGGCCAGGTTGATGTACAGGATAACTAAGAATTGTGAATTCATCTTATCCTTTAAACCATTGTAAATGGGTTGCCAGGCGTTTTGAACTTTCTGTCCAGAGGACAATTGTGAAAGATACCAGACAGCAAATGTACATCTGGTATTTTGGCTGAAACAATGTGGTAACTTTTACAGTAAATCAAATCTCTTTTTTATCTTGAAGAGTTATTTCTGGATTAGAATATGATTTAATTCAGAATCAAATAAACTAGTCATTGGAGTTGCATGGTATCCTAGGAACTGATTTATTAGTTTTATTATTATTTTAATTCTTTATAGAAAGTTCATTTTTTTGCTTGATTTCTAATGTTTGGTGATTTTTTTTTAATTCTGAAACTGAACACTTAAATTTGAATGTAGCTCCTGGTGAGCATAGATGTTCCTGGATCGTTCCATGAGCACTTTTCTTACCTGAATGGAGCTTCAGCCCTATCCATCTGCATGCAAACTAAGAATGGGTACTGAGAAAACTGCACTGTGGAGATGAATTCCAGGCCAGCCTCTGATTCTGCTCTGGTTTCCAGGCCAGCTTTCACAAAAGAGGAGTCCACTGTGATGTCACCAGTTATTACCACAGCCACCCTAAAGATTGAGAAAAATACATGTTCATACCACAGTTAGTAGAGCTGGACTGATAGTACAAGTTGTCTGAACTTATGACACTGACAATTGGAAGGAAATACTTAGCAATTGAGAGGTGACCTGAGTGGGCTTGAGTCCTGCTGCTAACCAGAGTCTGTGTGGTGTCAGAGATGAGCCAGGGAAGTTTGCCCTTCTCCTCCCTTCTGTTGTAGACATGGGAACCAAATGTGTACCAGGTCTGACATTGTGTGCTACGGGCATCCCAGGACCAAGAGGAAAACATGCCTAGAACCCAGTCCTCTTAGGAGGTCAGAAACACCTGAACTATCATTTAAAGAAGTATAAAGTCTCCAAGAAAACAACTGGTGTTTATAACAATTTTCTCGTTATGGCTCTGTTGGCTTTGAGGTAGCTCTATAATTCCATTTAATTACTTTCTCCAAAGAGTCTCTAGTGGCCTGAATCTAGGTTGTCATGATATCTGAAAGAATATTAGTTACAAATAACCATTCCTTCAGTGGGGCATGTGCAAGGCATGCTCCAGGAGGTTAGGTTCAACGATGGTCCTCTAGAGAGAGAGAGAGACAGATTGGACTGGCTGGGGAATGTGGCTTGGACGACAATGAAGAAGATTAAAAAAAAAATCTCCATAGGATGCTTACAACCAGGATCACTAAGTAATTATAGACTTTAAATCAAACTGTGGGTAATTACTCCCATAATCAAATCAGAGGCATATGTCCATACTTTTCTTTTTCAAAGAAAAGAGATTGTCTTAATTTTTTGCTGTGCAAACTAAAATCCCTACTGCTGTGGTTGCCAGCATAAAAGTAGGTCAGTGGTTGTTTTAATCCCTGAATCCCTTACAGAACCTTCCAATGGTCTCTATTTAGCAAAGGCTTAAGTGATATTTTTTAAATGAATGAATAAATGAAAAATGGAGAACTTATTAGTTATGATATGGATGCTGGTAGTTTCTTAGGGATATTGTGTCCTCTTTAAAAATCCAGACTATTTTGTTGCTGTTGTCGATTCTTCTCTGCAAAGAATTCTATCCAGTTTAATTTGGAGAAATTTCTATCTAGAAAATACTTTGAAAAGAGAAGATAATTGGTTCAGTAGGAAGCCCCAACTTATGCTGCTCTCTGACTGTCAATTCCATTTCTCATTCTTGGGTTCCTTCTAGTAACAGTATGTGTCACCCTCACTTTAAATATGCCACCTAGATTGTTCTCAGTTGCTTCATCCACTGTTTACAATGAATAAAAGTTCAATTTTATCACTAGGTGTGGTGACACATACCTGTAATCCCAGCGGTTAAGGAGGCTGAGGCAGGAGGATCATGAGCTCAAAGCCAGCCTCAGCAAAAGCAAGGCACTTAGCAACTCAGGGAGACCCTGTCTCTAATAACATATAAAAAAGGACTGGGGATTTGGAACAGTGGTCGAGTGCCCCTGAGTTCAATCCCCAGTACCAAAAAAAAAAAAAAAAAAGAAAAGAAAAAAGGTTCAATTTTATCATTCTTATCTCACTTCTGCCCCCTTAAATACCCTAAAATATGAAAATAAATTGCATTTCCTCTTCATTTTCTTTAATTTTATGACAAACAAAAGAATAATTTTTTTTTATCATTGGCTCAGAGACATTGTTTTACTTTCAAAGTAAAACATTTTCATTGAATCTCACAGTAGATTAGAAAATCTAAAAGACCTGAGAAAAAGATATGTTGATTAAAAAATTTAAAAAGCTTAAGGACTCCTAACATTTAAAACTTAGATTCTGAATAGAAGAGATTGTCTTTTTATTTTAATTCATTGAAAATAGCAAAAGAGGAAAGGTTTTGGGCTGGGGTTGTAGCTCAGTGGTAGAGCACTTGCCTAGCTCAGATGTGGATGTGGTCCTCAGCACCACATAAAAATAAATAGATAGATAGATAGATAGATAGATAGATAGATAGATAGATAGACAATAAAGGTTAAATTATTTAAAAGAAAAAAAGAAGAAAGGTTTTAAAATCCACCAATTGAGTTAAGCTAAAAATTTAATTGAAGTGGCAACCTTATCAGTTACTAAAATGGAATAGAAAGAGAAGAGGAGCCCCCTCTTCTATGGGGCACAATGATGCTGTCTTTAAAACTTGAATGATACTCAGTTGAGTTGTCTTAAGTACTGATCTACTCCTGAAAAGCTATGAACAGAATGACATCTCGTGGTCAATTCTAACTCTATGATTTAGTGATTGCAAACAGAGAGCATGGATTTTGAAAACTCCAAAGGTTGACCAATTCCCAAAACATAAGTCTGTCATTCTTTGTATAGAGTATTAAAAATCTTTTGCTTACCGATTTTTCACTCGGGTTTTAGATTCACGATACCACAGACTAAATTCCATTGCACCTGAAATATCAATAGCTAGACCACCCTGGACCTCTATGTTGGCCTTTAGGCCAGATTGCAACTGAAGCTCCTAGAAGAAGAAGAAGAAGAAAAAAAATTTATATATATATATATATATATATATATATATATATATATATATATATATATACACACACACACACACACATGTGCATACACTTGTATATTAATAGTGATAACAGTAATAAGTACAGTTTAGTCAACCCCCTTTCCCAAAGCACATTCAAGCTCCTGTTGTAGATGATGCCATTGAATCTTTCTCTAGGCTTGGAAACATGTTGGTCTTCATCTTGATCACCAGGAACAGACTGCTGATTTGCTAAATTAATGAGTCGATTAAAATACTAAAGAAGTGAAGCACCAGTTGAGAAGGGTATTTTCCTTCCATCATTGCCTCACTTTGGGAAGGCCAAATGGTTCTCAATATGTGGTCCTCTGAGAAGCAGCATCAACATCACCTGGGAACTTGTTCAAATGCAGATTCTCAAGTCCCTGACACCTACTGAATTAGGAACTCTTGACAGTAAGGCCCAGTCATCTATATTCTAATGGGCCCTTCTGTGATTCTGATGGGCCTAAATTTGAGAGCCACTGAACTAGAGAAAATGAAGGCACCTCTATCAGAAATCCAGTTGTGGCTTTTCTTTCTTCATGGTGGTGAGGGATGGACAAGATGACCTACTCCGGTCCTTCAGCACTTCTCTAATTATATGCTGTGTCAAATATAGACAACTTCATCTTTCTGACAAAAGGCAGGATTAAAAAATCCCAGTGCAATATACAAGTTCCAGGAATTGCCTAGATGAAGCTTGGAAAGGAATGCAAGGCAATTTAACTAAGCCTTAATACCTTGCTTTCTGACATTTGAAATGACATTGAATTAACTGCCAAGTCCAATATGAACTCAACAGCATTTTTCAGAGGCACAGTAATCATTTACAAACAGACCATCCTGAGCAATTTCATGGTTGTCTGAAACCCATTGTTTTGTGTAGTTTGCCTGCTTTTAACCTTTAAGTCTCGGATTTTCCAAGTACATTAGGCAGGGTGATGTTGGCTGAAACTTTTTTCAGCTAGATTGGAATCAGATTGCCTATGGGAAGGGTTGAAAGTGATAATGATTCTGGGAAAAAACCTTGGTCTCCTCAATTTTGATATTCCTCCAAAGATTGTAAGTTCCTGGCAACTTGGAGCATGACTCACTTCTTTATGTAACTGCCTTACTCAGCCCAAACAAGCCATGCATTTGCCAACTACAAATGCCATGATTTCACTTTCTGAAAAGGATCGTGTTGATCTCCCTGAATTTCAAAACGTGTGGCAGAAAAATCTCAGACAAAGAACTTGGTTAATGATCAGATGTCCTGAGAAGGTATGGTAGTAGCATGAAACTGTTTTCATTCGGAAGGGCACTCCTGGATGGAGGCATGAGATTCTCAGTGCCATCTCAGGACACATCAGGAGATATTCCTACAGATACTTAAAACTGTGTTTAGTCTAGAGTTGAAAATGTGGTTGTTGTAGAATACGGGGGATTGTATCATGTACCACAACAAATGAACACATTTATGTCCTGAGAAAACAATGGTCATGCCCAAATTTTAACCTATGAATTACAGGGCCAGGATATCTGAGATCTGCATGTGCACTGTAATTGTGGTTATGTCAAGAAAACTCAATTTGTGCCCTGCCTCAGAAGTATTCCTTTCTTTTCATCTTCTCCTCTCTTCCTAATTCGAAAACCACAATTCTGTTAGTCCTTCCAGCCCAGCGGGGGTCTGTAAAGTGGACCTTGACTTTTTCATTGACCATACATACACTAGGGGGATGTCAAGATGCACCAAGTGCTGTGGACAAGAACATTTTATGGCTATTAGACAATCCACCTTTTGTAAGAAGAGAACATTTACGTTGCAATGTGATTTTGAGGAGTACCTTGGATTTCTAAGAAATTCTTTTTTTTTTTCCTCATGCAAGGGAACCATGGAAGAAATCTTATGTGATGTCATAAAGGAATTTTCTTGAATCTCTTCATGAGGGAAGACCATAGATTCCTGTAGAAGAACAAACTACTCTTTCCTTTTTGAAAAGGACTAAACCACATCGTGCAGTAGTTCTCATTTTTGAGGTATAAAATAAGTGAAACTAGTAATTTTTGAGGGCTTACCTTGTGCCCAAAGAGCTACTTTGGTAACTCATTTAATACTAACACCAAGTTTCCATGGTAGGCATTATATTTGAAAGCTGAAAGGACAAATCAGGCCCAGAGGCTACACTTGGAGGCAGAATAAATCCACAGACTGCCTCTAAAGTGGAGATTTTTTCTACTATCATATGTGGCTATCACAAACTCATAACTCTCTCTTTTTTTCTCCTCATGTGCAAGAAATTCTATTCCAAAAATATACTGCCAAAAAGAACGAGCATAAACTAATGTACCTGTTTGACCCAGAGTAGATATTTGTTTAATTTTTTGCCTAGAAACTAGAAGAACACATTACTAGAACTTTGATTTGTAGCTGTGTTTCACATAGACACTGACATTTTGTCAATTGATCCCATTGCTTCCATTTATGAAAATGTGTTCTTAGCTAAAGAAGATCCCCTTATTAAACTGACTTTATCAGGACATCCTTTCCGAAGAGTAATCCAATTATCCAGAGAGAGAGAGAGAGAGAGAGAGAGAGGTAGTTCACAGAGTAATTCCATCTGTCCCAGTGGCTGTGACAGGCCACCTATTGCCAACATTTCCTTCAATGTCAGCACTTGACCTAGAGTGGTATGTGCCTATGAAGCGAGGATGACATTACTGGAGTGCTCTACAGAGCCAGGGGACCACAGACAGCTTATTTGTATAATAACTCAGATCTGCCAAACACTCCAGCATGACATATACAGACATTGGTTAGGTTTAATAGCTAGGGGACAATCTTGCTGGAGGCACCCAGACTTAATGAATAGGAAAAATCACATAAGATAGTCTTAATCAGGGCCTGAAGGCAAGTATGGCCCACTGGATGTTTTTGTAAATAAAGTTTTATTGGAACACAGTCCTACTCATTTGTTAATATATTGCTGATGGCTATTTTCACTCTACAACAACAGAGTTGAGTAGCTGCAACAGAAACTGGGTGGGACTTAATGCCTAAAATATTTACTTTCTGCCCTGCGTTTACAGAACAAGTTTGCTGACCCAGAGATAACTTGCATTGAGTTTTATTCTCTAATCTAAATCTTTAGGCACTGTTAATGGTGGTTCTTGAACTGTTGTCCTGTCTTAAATTGTGAACTACTTCCTTGGCACTCTTAGGCTCTGGTTAGAGCTTTCTTCCATTAAAAGTGTGATAGAATTGCGAATGTAAACTTCTGATGTCCTTTGAGAACAGCTTTTCATGGGTGATTAGCTAAAGGGATATCAGAGGCACTGTTGGGCTTCCTCCTTCTCTCCCTTCATGTTAACAGAAACATGGTTTCGTTTAGAGTGTGCCTACCCGATTATAAACTATGTTCACCAGCATCCCTTCTAGCTATAGGCAGCCATGTGACATAGTTTTGGTCAATAGACACTGACATTTTGACAATTGATCCCATTGCTTCCATTTATGAAAATGTGTTCTTAGCTAAAGAAGATCCCCTTATTAAACTGACTTTATCAGGACATCCCAGAAAGGGGTTCCAAAAAAGTTTTCCTTCCTGGAACAAGGAGGCCATGCTGCAGGTGGAACAGCTGTGTTATAATCACCAGGTGACAGGTCTGAGGGTAAAAGCCACATGTAAGGGTGGCTGAGTTGAAGGAAGAGAGCTTGGATTCTGATACTGTAGGTTTTCCATATTAACCCTGGACCTCTTACTTCCAAATATATATTACACAATAAATGTCAAACTATTTTATTAAGCCACTCCAAAATGTGTGTTTTTTTTGTTTTTGTTTTTGTTATATCTGGCTATCCTGAACTGATATCAGGAATAATAAAGATAGAGAATTATATTATTTAGTTTCAACTATTGATGTTTTGGAAGAGTTTCAATAAAGTTTGGTAGCTAAGGTTTGTTCAGCTCTTAAAACCTATTATTTTACGACCAGAATCTAACAAGTAAGAATCCTCAAAGAACAGCAAAGCTGGTAAAATATTTGGATCATCTTTTTAAATGCCCCACTTTATTAGTAGGAAGTCATGATTTAAAGCTACTAAGTAACTGCCCAAGAGCACACAGCAAGAAAGTAGGGAGCCAAAATTCAAACCTACAAGTCTATAAATTTAAAATTCATTCTCATTATACAGCTTCAATATAATAAGTATTAATCAGAGTGTGCTGTGATTTCCCTTAAGATTCTTATTTAGCCAACATTCCATTTTTTCTTATTGCTTTGCTTAGGTGGGAAATAAAATAAATCCATTAAAGGAAAAATATTAAGCATGAAACATTCAAACTCAGCATTCAGACTAACTGCCTTCTGTTTCTTTGAAAATCCAAGTAAGCAAACCAATCCTATCCCATAGAGGATCTTGGTTACCTCAATCTTACCATAGAGATTATAATGTTATTGGACTTTGGCTCAGTAATGTAAGATTCAGGATCAAGGACAGTTGAAAATTATTCTAGACTGCGCTTCAAGAGAGTGAAATACTCCTTCTTATTCTCTAAGAACAAACAGCCCTTCCAACATTCTATGATCACGAGAATTTGGGGCAAAGAGTCTCTGTGAAACTTGTGGCTAGCATCAGTGGTTGCTTGTGCCTCTATTAATTTGGCAGGATCAAAATGATGCTCTCCTTGGATCTTCATCATTGTTATCATTATGAACATTATTGGTAACTTATGAAGCCATGTGGTTCAGCAACTAAGGATAAACACCCAGACCGCCATGCCCAGGTAAGCCCAACCAGGAGACAATGCCATCCCTGCTCTGCTACATCCTAGGGATTCTCCATAATCTTATTTCTGTTAGCATCTGTATTTTTCATTTATCTCAAAAGTAAAGAGATCCCTTAATCAGCTAACAAGTGCAAAAGAAAATAGCAAAGGAGAAAAGGTTCAAATCAAGAGGTTCAAATGCTTAGAAGGTGAGCTCCAAGATGGACAGAACTTGTCCTTGTATCCTCCAGGCACACAGCACATTCAAAATGTGCCTGGCAATTTAAGAGACTGAATAAATACGTGCAGACTTGAATTACCTGAGAGTGATCTACTAGCAGAATTAGTCCTTTCACCACACTGACAGGGTCACTAGATGCTGACAGCATTTTGGACATCAGATCGCTGTATCCATTGAAAAAAGTGACAGGTCTGAGCTGAACATCGAAAAGAATGGCTGACATGCCTGCGAAGGAGTCCAGATTCTCCTCCCCCTCATCAGGAGTGGCTGCAATTAAGCCTTCCAGCCCTTGAGCTTCGAGGACCACCTAGGGAAAAATGGATACAACATTCATGACACGCCTGCTCCGTAAGTAATGGTGAGGCTTCTGAGCTGAGCTAGAACTTTTCTGGGGGTCAAAACCTCAAATGTCTGCAGTAGGTAGGCAAAAACAAAACTAAAGTAAAACAAAACTTCTATGCCCCAATATAAGGCAAATTAGTCTCTTCCATGTTAATCGTCACAACCGTTTTTTAAAGTGTAGATGATTTTACCCATTTTGTAAGTGAAGCAAAACAAAACAAACAAAAAAAAGGATCAAATTATCTCAGTAGATGGTAGAGATGGTAGAGGGAAGATTCAAACTTCTGTTGGGAGACTGCAAACACTATAAGTTTTCTTTTTCTTTCTTTGTTTCTTTCTTTCTTTTTTTTTTTTTTTTTTTTTGGTATTGAGGATTAAACCAGGTCTACTTTATGACTGAGCCACACCCCCAACCCTCCCTCCCTCCCTTCCTCCCTTCCTTCCTTCCTTCCTTCCTTCCTTCCTTCCTTTCCTTCTTTCTTTCCTTCTTTCCTTCTCTCTTTCTTTCTCTCTTTCTTTCTTTCTTTCTTTCCTGGGTATTGAACCCAGAGCCTTATGCATGCAAGGCAAACTATACCAATTGAGCTAAATTTACAGCCCTTTTTAATTTTTTTTTTATTTTGAGAGAGGGTCTTGCTAAGTTGCTGAGGCTGGTCTCGAACTTGCAATCCTTCTGCCTCAGCCTCCTAAATTGCTAGGATTACAGGAATATGTGTGCCACTGTGCCTGTCATGAGCTTTCCATTTTATGGTGTCATCCTAGAGGCGCTTGGTCTCCCCAGGACTGTTACATATACATAACGAATCACCTATCTTGGAGAGCTCGGAAAGGTATTGGCACAGTTGTCCCAAGGTTGCTGCCACAAGAGGCCTGCACTCTCCAAGCCATGACTCATACATGTCCATGTCACACTTTTCTCCCTTGCCAAAAATTAAAAACATTTTTAAAAAGATGACAAATACCATGAGAAGGTTCATAACCTAATTTCTACCACACAAGAATTTTACACATTTTCTGCCTTCCTACCCAGCCCCAAACTACTGGGTGCTTGACATTTCTGAGTGCATATCAGAAAACAGATGGTGAGTCTTCTGGAGAGAAGGGCATGGTATTCTAACTACAGTACTATTAAAGAGTGAGGCAATTAACTTTGAGGGGGGCTCACATTTTTGTGGCCCTGGATCACTTCTAAAGCTTAACTGACTTCAATTAAGAAGGTTATAATGTGATACTCATAAAAACTAAAAAAGAAGGTATATTTCATAATAAGGAAGGTTTTATAAGTCATCACCAAATCTTGGATAAAACCAACAGAAGGAAAGTTGCCAGCCAGTTGTCGAATGCTTACATTTTTTTAATTTATTTTTTCTTCTGGCTGTATTGAAGAGATACAGATGGACTCTAAGTGAGAGTCATATTCTATTATATAGTTTCATTTATGTTGAATCAATCAATCAAAAAGGCAAATATATTACAGAATTAAATACTTGAGAGGGTCCAAAGAAATATATTTATGAATACAAATAAAATTTTATAAAAAAGTTTAAGTGAAGAATACAGACACAATTTCAATTTTGTGAACCGTATACCTTTGAAAAGACAAACGGATGTCTGGCGAGTTGTGTGTATAGTTACTTAGGTTCCAGGTACATATCTGAAACTCCCTCTATGTCTACAAACCTATCCAACCTTTGCAGATGATGGAATCATGGCAACATGTGACAAAAGCCATCATCAACTTACACATTCTATAGGGCTGCCATCAGGATATTTTATTTTACTATTTTTTTTACACACTTTATTAAGCACAATCCATGGAAAATGAGTTACCTGGCTACCGTGAAGATCACTCTTCCCAATGTACTGAAAGATGTTCAGGTTACTTCTCCTTAGAATGCCAGAACCGGAGTAAAGAATGTCAAGGCTGTAGGTAGATGCCGCACGGGGACTACCTAAGGACAAAGCAACCATGCATCTTAGCAACAATGCCAGCAATGCCAACCTGGGGATGGGCATGGAGGAGAACCCCTTTTTTGGGTTACGTACGTTCTATGTAGCCTGTATAGGCAGAAGAGGATCCACTCTTGGAGAAACGGTCATAATTGTGAGTGCCCATCTCCTTGAGAACTCGACGGACCATTTTGCTGCAACGTGTAAGAAGAAAAAGCTGCAAATTCATTGTAATGGCTGTTTCCCAAGTCAAATTAGGAAAGAAAGAAAATCCTTAGAGGGAAAAAGGAGGGGGCTGAATTTTTCCTTATGCCACTCCAAGACTGGGCGAGGTGCCAGCTGGACATCAGCATCAAGATTAGGGCTTTCCCCTTCATTACTCAGATATCTGAAAATTTCATTTGGTATTAAAATGACAGCAGGGCAAGGCTTCCAGCTATGATGTGGCTTCAGCTGACAGTGGATATGGAGTGAAAAACACGTGCTATTTGAGTCATCACCGTTCTGCTGTTAAATTGTCCATAAGTTTAGGAAAACTGTACCAAACTAAGATTAGCTGCACATTATGTCTTTAACATTTTTCTTTAATGTTATCATTGTCTAATGATATATAACAGCAAGTTTCCAGGATTTCTTCTATATCTGGGTAGTGTTCAGTTACAGACACAGCTCAATAAAACCCATAAAGGAACCGTGGTCTCCAAGTCTTCCTTCTTATTCCATGCCTCTGTCTTTTCTATGTAATTAGTATTGAGATGTTTTCTTTTTTTTTTAACCATGTAACACTAATAATATCAGCAATAATAAAATTACAATATGGTAAAATCAAAATAATCAACCAAAGCAAACTGGACCTAGACCTGAGGTAGAAAATTTTTGAGAGGGGAAAATGGCAACTTTATATGCCTTTGGGGGGGGTCATAATAGATGCCCCTAAAATGTAAAGGGTATTCATGTGGCTGAATGATTGATTATACATGATTTGCTTAACTCCAGAGATAAAACCAGGGCCAATGGGAAGACTTCAGTTCAGACAAAGCCATGGGCAGAGTCGAAGAATGAAATAGGTTTCCTCAGAGGTGATGAGTTTCTTGGCCACCAGAGAGGAGCAGTTGAAGTCTGAACACCACAGATCCCTACACTGCAAAGAGACACCAAGCAAGGTGGCCTTTGATGTCCTTCTTGGTCCTAAGAATCCGACCCACAATGTTTGTGATTGCTTCATGCCATTTCCTAGGCTGAGCTCTTCCCCATCTTTTTCTATATTCTGATTGCCTCCTCTTTTCCATCCCTAAATTATTAGACTCCCAAGACATAGTCAGCAAACACACCTGAGACCTCCACCACAAAGCCTCATAAAAGCAACAAGGGAGTAGAAAGAGAATCAAATCCCCGTTCACTTGGAAATACATGGCTGCCCATGGTCTTGGCTGCCTCCCTGGCTGCCTCCCACCTCCCTCTCCTGCTCACTGGCTCCTTTCCTTTCCCGTTGTCTTGCTCTTCTCTCGGGTCTTCTCACCTCCCCTGTTTCTTGTACTTTCTCTCTTCTTGTTTTTTCTTTCAATGTTTTACTTTCTTCTTGTTAAATTTCTTTTTCTTTATTTCCCACCCTCCCCCATCTGTTTTCCTCTCCTTGGGGGACTCTTAAAGTTCGTTCTTTCTTGGGGGTGCTATTCTGCGGGGACCTCAGGGCAAATGGGAATTCCTTCTCTGAACCTCTGATTCCAGTGAGAAGGAGCTTCAGGGGAGTCACCCTGAAGAGTGGCATGGATGAATTTGGGAAGAAAGACTTGGGGACTGGAAGGAGGTGAATCTGGCAAGAGTAACTGAAAGCAGTGAGGTCTGCTGATTCAGACCTTGAATGGACCAAAAATGCAGGCCATGCCTAAAGTTTTAAACTTTAATGGCAATTAAATTGGCAATTCATTGGAACTATGATAAATGAGGATTCAAAGATTTCTCACATTCAGAAAATTAAGATGAATGATAATTTGGTGAGAACTTAACACCATTTTGCTGTACTACATATAAAAAGAGTCCTGCAATTAGGCTTTAAAACATTACTAACATATGGCAACATGTAGTTATTAACAGCCTGAACAGGATAACCAAAGTCAGACTCAGAGCTCCCAATCATAAACAGCCAATATGAAGCTATTTTAGCTGGCTCACTTTTACACAGCCCTCTTTGGGCAAATTTGGCTCCCTTTGGTTTTATGCAATAGAACACAATTATTATTAGCCACATGGTACCATATCACTGTGTAAATAAACTTAAGCACAGAGACATGCAATGGGTCATACCTTGCAGGCATTTCAAACCGCAGAATGTCTTGAATAATGGACAGCATGTATTTATTCATTTCTTTGGGAAGTTCCCCGATAGACAGCAGGATGTTTTTTACCTCCATGTAAGAGGGGTTGTTTTTTAAAATGACAGTAGCTGCAGTCGTGCGCACAGTCTTTTCATGGACTTTGCGATTCTGGTGGTATATCCTGTTCAAGGTCTTCTTCACCTGCTCATAAGATAGTCAAAATTAGTGGCACACCCAGACTTTTAAAATTGATATTGTAGCAGGGACAGTGAGTAAATGCATGCATTACTACATTTACCAGGTTCCTTCATCATTAGGTTGGAGCTATACAATCAGTTCCAGCTAATAGGCCATGACACAATCAATATGAATCACTTCCAAGCTAAGGCAATGCCTTCTCCATCTTTTCCTTCCATGACTGAAGTGAACTGATGGCCACATATTTACCCATATCAGACATACCACGAGAAATAAACTTTTGTTAAGCTTCTGAGATTTTGAGGTTCATTCCTTATACAGCATAACTTGGTACCTCCTAATATAACTTTTATGAATACTACTGTCGTGTGGCAATGGGGATTTGGGGAGAGATGGCTGTATGAATGGATATTTCCTCACAGTGAAATATCTCAGAATCTTCTTTTTTAAATTACTAGATATAAAACATATATATATATATATATATATATATATATATATATTAGAGCAATATTAGGTTCACAGAAAAATTGAGTAGGTAATAGACAGAGTTTTAATATATCCCGCACTCCCGTACATGCACAGTCTCCCAGTCTGTGCATATCCTGCAGCACAGTTGCTATAATTTGAATGTGGCTTGAATGTGTCACCCAAGACTTGTGTGCTAGAAGCTTGGACCCCATGAGGTTGTGTTGAGGTGGTGGAATCCTTGAGAAGCAGGGCTTAGTGGATGGTAATTAGGTATGGGAGATTCGACCTCAGGAGGAATTGATGCAGTTTTATAAGACTGGCTTAATTCCTCCAATAACAGGTTATTACAAGGGATCCTGGCACGTCCCCTGAATCTTTATTCCATATGTGCCACTGACCACTCTTGCATGCACTTCTGCCATTGTGATGCTATTGGCCATAAGCTCTTAGCAGAGCTGAGAAGATGTCAGCACCATGTTCTTGAACCTTCAGAAATGTGAGCTAATTAAGTTTCTTTTCTTTATAAAACACTTGACAATTCTTTTGGTATAGCAATAGAAATGGACTAAGACAACCGTGGTACATCTGTTACATTCGATGAACCTGCTTGACATATCATTATCAATCGTAGGGTACATTATGGCCTTTTTTTTCCTAAATAATATTTAAATCAATGCAAATGTGTCATAATAATTGTATGCTGTGTCAACAAGTAATTTTATTGGTTACAACATTGTCTATAAGAAGATATGGTATGTGAAGTTCTTTACTAGACATTTATAAATGTTTCTTTCAATTCTGCTTCCCTCTGTCTTTTCCTATTTCCCTCAAACCATGGCCTTGCTCTCAGGCATCTGGAAGTTAAATAACTCATCCAAGAACAAACAACTAGGAAAGAATAGTGCCAGAATTTACACCTAGGTCGTCTTTCTCAAAAGCCTGTGCCCTAACCATCATGCTTCATTGCCAACCATATTTGACACAAAACTGGGAAGGGTGCTTAACTGCAAAATGGAAATATCATTCTCAGTGTTAGACACTACTCAAGTAAGTTTATATTAATGTTAGAAACATTCTCTGTCCAACAAAATTTTAAGTTAGGTGACTGCTAAAAATGTAGTTATATGAACAAAGGAGGCCGTGCTTAAGCCAGGATATTTTAGTGTTGAAAATTTTTACAACATCTTAAAATTTCTAAGAGGAAGTAAATTTCTGAAAATAATTTTTGTCTTAAAATAAGAGGGTATGCTTCAATATTTATGCTTCAGGATATAGAACATTATCTATTCAAAATGTGAGGCTGCTTTAGAATAGCCTTAAATGCAACTTTGGAGTTATTTCTAAGCAGAAGAGAGAGGCCACTTGGGGGAAAAAATAGAGTTACTTGAGAGGAGTTTGCATTTGACTCATGTTCAGATGTGCTTTTCCCCTTCTGTTCACGTTGCAAATATTCTTGGAGGTCTCACCTCATCTGTTATGAAAGGGACATCATATCTCTGGAGAGTGGTGGTGGCGAGGTGGCTGATGGGCCCTTCTCCTGCCTCCGCGTACTTCAGAAGGAGCGGGATACCTTCTGGAAGCAGGGCGTTCTTCAGGGCCAGCAGGTACATCATAGTGTCCTCCTTTTTCTCTGGTTTTTCAAGTCCTCCCAGGATTAACTTCTTAGCTTCAACTACTGCCTAAAAATGTCACACACTTTAGACATATTCATGACTATACATAAAACAAAACTTGGGCAAGAAAACAACCTAAAGTTTCCAAAACGTTTGCACTGTTGGTGCCTGAGACATATCATGAAAGGAAGCAAGTTGAGCTTCATAAAGGTGTTTTTTTTTTTTTGTGTGTGTGTGTGTGTGTGAGATATATATATATATATATATATATATATATAGTAATTGGCTGACTTAGTTTTGAATCTATTCTGAATGTAGAAAGCCATTTTAATTCCCTTGCAATTGATTATTTAAATAACTTTCCATTTATTGAATTTCTAAAACAAAAATTAAATGGAGCCTGAATGTTACCACACACATTTTCTTAAGAAACAAATTGAGTGAAAGTGATTAGAGCTTGCTTGACACATAAGGCCTGCTTCTAAATGTTTTAGAAGTGTTTGTTCTCACCTGAAGCCCAAGTTAATTAATGCTGCTATACAATTCAAAAACATTCTTAAATGCCTTCTATGTGGCAAGTACTTTGTAGGTACTTCTCAAATATGTTCTGCAATTACAAAAGGACTTTTTTTTTTCCTGGCCTGGGGGTGGGGAACACCTCTGGGGACAAGCTAATAGTTTGATGGAAAGGCAAATTAGAAATAGGAGCATCTGAGTTCTGGTCTTATATTTGCCACTACATGTTTTCTGAGCTTTTGTTTCATCATAAAGATTCTTAACACCCAATTCATCTACAGGATTTGTGAACTTTGAAATGAGGCCACAGGTGTACACACACACACACACACACACACACACACACACACACACACAGGAGGAAGGGGAAGAAATCCCTAAACAGAAAGAGACATAACACCTGGGGGTGTAGCTCAGTTGGTAGAGTGCAGAGTTCTTGCCTCCCATGCACAAGGCTCTGGGTTCAATCCCCAGCACCACAAAAACAAAACAACAAAGAAGGAGACATAATAAATTTCACACATACCTAATTCAAGAAGTGACATTTTTCAAGTCTTAGATTTGTTTAAAAAAATCATGCTTGATAATGTATTTTGTTTGTGAGGCTATGGGGAAATAGGCATTCTTGTGTATTGTTAGTGGAAGCATAATTCATATGAAGATAAATGGAATTGACAAAACTAACAAAATTCCATTTTGATTCACAGCTCTTGCCCTGGTGCTACACCCCCAACAATAAAACCAAAGTGCCTATAAAATTATTCATTTCATTATTAGGTGAATTTGCAAAAATAGTGGAAACAACTGGCATGATTGCATATAGGAGGCATTGAATAAACTATGGTCCAATGGCACAATAGAGTATTAATCGGGGACAACAAAGGTCTCTGTTACCAGACCAGTATGGAGTGATTTCCACAATATATTATTAAGTGGAAAAAGTAAGATACAGAAGAGGATATGTAGAATGGTATATTTTGTACAAGAAAAAAGAAATAGGAATGTGTGTGTATGTTTTTTTTTGTGTGTGGACTTCTGCTTGCTGTTGTGAAAAGAAATACAGAAGAAGATACCAAAAATTAATGATAATGCTTAGCTACAGGAGGTAGGTCACAATAGGTGGGAGGGATATCCTTTTTGAGGATATTTTAAAAATAGTTTTGGCTTTTGAATAGTATTAACATTTTATATACTCAAGAAGCAAAATTAAGTCAACAAGGATGAAAAATTACTAAAATCCAATTCAAACATAAATGAACCTAAATGTATATCAAATTGATAATAGAACTCAACAGAGGAAGACAATAAAGAATTTATCCAAGCAACTGTTGAGCATAGGATTCAGACTGTGTACCTTCGATGGAAAATATCCTAAGGGGGGGGGGAACTGTAATGAAGTCTTGAACTGAAATGAAGTTTGTTTTTGTAGTAACATCGGTGTAGCAATTTCAAAACTATTTTGTGTGAATCTTAGAAATGAGCAGATGAACAAATAAATTTTGGGTTCTCAAAAACCCAGGATTCTTGTTCTGGGAGACAAAAGGTAAAATTATGGAATGGAGGAAGGAGAGAAAGAACCTTGGATGTTCAATTAGAATTAGAAATATAGGTATGAACTCATCCTTTAATAAATTATATGTATCTTGTCCAACAGAAGAGCCTAGATGAAATGACACTCAAGTAATAGTAAGTAAAAATATTTTGGAGAAAAATGTAAAATGTCTACAATGTACTCTCAGATGGTTCAATTAAAATAAAACAGAATGAGTTAACGTAAATATGTCAATATTTCAAAAATTGGAAAATCTAAATGAAGAGGATATACATATTCATAAAATTGTACTATTCTTAGAACTTTTCTATAAGTTTTTTTTTCAAATACAAATTTTTTGGGAAAATGAAATTAGGATGCTGTAAAGTCAAAATGTAAACAAACAAACAAAAAAAATAGAAAAGACATCATGGAGTTTAGTCCTGATTGTGAACTTGTTTAGCTACCATTCAGACTGATGCTGGGCAGAAAATTTCATGCTAATAAATACTGAGAAAGCATAGCACTGGATGGAATCACAGGTACCTTTTGGGTAGCATAAGTATTGCATGCCCAGCAAATACCTTATATTTGTGTTAAGGATACATCGTTTCCTTTCATATGTCTTTGATTTGGCCAAAAGGTAGATGAAAGTTCCATAGCAGAAAATTGAAAAGAAAATGTGAACATTAACTACAGTCCATTTGGTGGCCAAATCGCATTATCTGAACAATGCTTAAAATAAAGTGGCTCAAAAACATTAACAAGATTGAATGACAGTGATAGAGGATAGTTTGTAGCTACTTACAAGGTGATTTTAAAAATGTGAAAAGAGCCAAGCTGTCCCATTATCAGAAGAACTTTGATCACTAACTCAGTTTCCTTTTCATGCCACATGCCTTGGTAATCCCTTTTTCTCCCAGGGTTTCAACCACCCTCTATCTCTAGCTCTAACTTCTCTCCTGTTCTGTGATTCTGACCATCTGCCTGTTGAACAACTCAACCTGGTGACCCAAAGGATTTCAAACTTAATACGGTGAAAAAAAAAATTAATAGCTCCACCTTACTCTCACCATTAAATTAGGCTCTGGAAACCTTGATTAAGTGGTAGGCATTGCCGTACTCTGGTATTCTAACCTGGAAGCTTTGGAGTCACCTAGATTCTTACCTCTGTTTCATTCCCTGCATCTCATCAATCACTAAACACTATTGAATCTACTTCCTAAATGGCTCTTGAATCTGTCTCCTCTCTCTCCTTTGACCCTACATTAATTTAAAACTATTAATTTTTGCCAAAATCATTGCAAAATGTTTCTAGTCAGATCTTACTGACTAATCCAGCCAATACTCAGTTCATATATCATCTGGCTTCTTCCAAAATAAAATTTTAAAAATGAGTGTGTCATTCACCCACCTAAAAACTTCACCAGACCTCCTTGTTGTATAGAATGGAGGTGAGGCTCCTTAACTCGTTATTCGCAAAGATCTGTTTACCTTTCTTCTCACTTCCCCTCTTTCTGATATCTTCACCTCACCTTCTAGTGGGCAGGCATATATATTTTATGTTTCAGTGCCACAAAATTTCTCGTTGTTCCCAAGCATACTGGGTCCACTTCAGGACTTTTCATACAAAATTATGCTACTTGTAGAATGTCCTTTATTCCATATTATGATTTCTTCACCTAAAAACTTCTTCTAGACTAAGCTCAAATACTATTTTGGGGAAACTTTTCCCTAACACCCTCAAACAGCAAAGTCACTGTGGCTTCTGTGTTCTCACTGTCACTTTGTTTGTTTTAATATTATATTAGTCCCTCAGTATGCATGAGGGATTGATTACAGGACACCCTGGGGATAACAAAACATACAAATTCTTGTAAAGAATGGTAAAGATGGTACTTTCATATAACCTGCACACATAGCCCTGTGTACTTTAAATCATCTCTAGATTAAAAAAAATAATTTGAAGGTTGATTTGTTTATTTTTGTGGTTCTAAGGAGAGAACATAGGGTCCCATGCATGCTAGGCAAGTCCTCTACTGCTGAGCCATGCCCCCAACCCCTAAATCATCTCTGGATTACCTGTAATACCTAATATAATGTAAATGTTACACTTTTTAGAGAATAATAACAAGAAGGAATAATCTGTTCATGACAAATACACATGTGATTTTTTTTCCCCAATAGTTCAATCTATGATTGTTTGAATCCTGGATGGGGGACACACAGATACAGAGGGCCAACTGCACTTGCCTGTTTGCATTTGATAAATAGACAAAGAGTTTTTTGAGGATGGTAGAATGTTTTATATATCTTTATATTAAAGGATTAACATTATGCCTAATACAGAGTAGATGTTCATTAAATACAGCTAACTGTTGTTTTTCTCTGTGGATTTTGTATTTTGACAAGATATTTAATACATGAATTTCTGAAGCAGATAAGCTACTCAAGTAACTGTGGAAACTGAAAAACATAAAAATTCATAGTTCTCTACTGTCATACAATAATACCAATTTTGATTTCTGCCAGAACTGATATTCAAATATTTTTAATGACCATCTTTTTAGTTATCTTCTTTTTGTACAATCTATTTAGGAGTTGCTTCTTATGAAATGATTTGGTTTCAAAAACATTCTCAAAAATGCAAATCAAAACTACTCTAAGATTTCATCTCACTCCAGTCAGAATGGCAGTTATCAAGAATACATGCAATAACAAGTGTTAGCAAGGAAGAGGGGAAAAAAGCACATTCACACATTGCTGATGGGACCGCAAATTGGTGCAACCACTATGGAAAGCAGTATGGAGATACTTCAGAAAACTTAGAATGAATCCACTATTTGACCCAGCTATCCCACTCCCAATTTATACCCAAATGACTTAAAATCAGCACGCTACAGTGATGCAGCCACATCAATGTTTATAGCAGCTAAATTCACAATAGCTAAACCATGGAACCAAACTAGGTGCTCTTCAACAGATTAATGCATAAAGAAAATGTGGTACATATACAAAATGGAATATTACAAAGCCTTAAAGAAGAATAAAATTATGCATTTGCATGTAAATGGATGGAACTAGAGAATATCATGCTAAGTGAAATAAACCAGTCCCCCAAACAAAAAGCCAAAAGTTTTCTCTGATAAGCAGATGCTGATCCATAGCGGGCAGGGAGGATAGGAAAGAATGAAGGAACTTTGGTTTGTGTTGAGGGGAGCAAGGGGAGGGGTGGGATTGTGGGGATGGGAAGAACAGTAGAAAGAGATAGACATTATTACCCTATATACATGTATGATTACACTACCAGAGTGACTCTGAACCATGTACAGCCAGAGGAATGAGAAGTTGTGTGCTCCACTTGTGAACTATATGTCAAAATGCATTCTACTGTAAAATAAACAAACAAACAAAAACCTCATTTTCAATATTGTTTTAAATAGCAAGCATTTAGGAAGCAAAATAATGCAACTATGCCTTCCTGTGGCAGAACAGGAAGCTGGCAATATAATAAATATGAACAGAGAAAATGCTTTATTTGCATTATAGAAAAGTAGGGTGTGTTTGATTTTAATCTATGTAGAATTTCCATTTTTGGTTATGCTTACAAAGTGGGTATTTTTGCTTTTTTATATAAGAAGATGTGAAAATTGATAACTCTCAGGAAAACAAAGAAGCTTTGAGCAAATGAGAATAAAAACAACATACAAAGTTCTAAGTGATTAGAAATAACTAAATTTCCACTGACAAAACTTAAAACTATAAACTGCATTTATTATAGATAAAGTTCTGTTCTGAGAGAAAACCTTAGCATCTATTTTTTTCCTAAGAACAAGAAGTAGAAGAAGAACACACCATTCAAAGCTGAGTAAGAATAAAGAAGGCCATTTATTATGATAAAGAGGTTCATTCATTAAGAGGACATAACAATTGTAAATAATATGTACCCAACATGACATCACTTAAAAACATAAAGCATAAGAGAACTGAAGGGAGACATACTGCAGCACAAAAAATGTTGAGAATTTTAATACCCTATTAATGACAATAAACAGATCATACAAACAAAATCAATAAGGAAACACTGGACTTGAACTATACTTTAGACCAAATGGACCTAATAGACATATATAGAATATTCCATCTAATATCTACAGAATAGATATTCTTAAGTGCACACAGAAATCTGCCCAGGCTAAATCTTAAACCACAGAATAAGTTTTAACAAATTTAAGAAGATTGAAATCATATCAAATATTTTTCCATCCACAATGGCATGTAACTAGGAATCCATAATAGGAGAAATCAAGGAAAGTTAACAAATATGTGGAACTTAGATAATATACTCCTGACAACTTTTAAATAAAAGAAGACATTAAAATGGCAATGTAAAGTTATTTAGTGATGAATGAAAATGGAAACACAGCATACCAAAACTTATGGGTTACAGCAAAAATAGTCATAAAAAGGAAGTTTATAGCACTAAATGCCTACATAAAAACAGGAGGAAAGTCTCAAGTAAACATTTTACCCAAAGAATTAGTAAAAGAAGAATAAACAGGCTCAAAATCAGCAGAAGGAAAGAAATAACAAAGATCAGAGTAGAAGTTAATGAAATAGATAAATACCAAAGAAAATTAAACTAAGTTTTTTTTAAATGTAAATAAAATTGACAAGCCCCTAGCTAGACCATGATAAAGAGAAGACCAAACAGGCAAAATCGGAAATGAAAGAGGAGATATTACAACTTACAAATAAGAAAGATCATAAGAGACTACTATGAATAATGTCTATACACACAAACCAATTGAACAATGTAGGAGAATTGGATAAATTCCATGAAACATTTAACCAAGAGTAAATTATGAAGAAATCAGAAATCTGAGCAGAGTGATAATGAGAAAGGAAATTGAATCAGTATTTAATAGTCTTCCATCAAGGAAAAGCCCAGGACCAGATGGCTTCACAGCTAAAATTTTCCAGTTGTTTGAAAAAGAACCAATCTTTCTCAAACTCTTCCAAAAAATTGAAGAGGAAGGAATACTTCCAAACTCATTTTTTAAAATAATTTTATTTTATTGATTTCTATGTGGTGCTGAGGATCAAACCCAGGCCCCTGCACATACTAGGCAAGCGCTCCACCACTGAATCACAACCCCAGTTCCTTCCAAACTCATTTTTACAAGGATAGCTTTACTGTGATACCAGAACCAAACAAAGACACAACCAGAAAAGGAAAGTGGAAACTAGTATCACTGCTGAGCATAGATTTAAAAATCCTCAACAAAATACTAGCCACAATACATTAAAAGAATCATTCACCATGACCAAATAGGATTTATCCCTACAATGCAAGGATGGTTCAACATATGCAAATCAATGAACATGATTCACCATATTAACAGAATGAAAGCCAAAAACATGATCATCTCAATGGTAGCAGAAAAAAGTATTTTACAAATTATCATCCCTCATTTATAAAACTTCTCAACAAATTAGGTACAGAAGGAATGTTCCTCAACACAATAAAATCCACATATGACAAAACCATTACTAACATACTCCAGAGTGAAAAGTAAAAAACTTCTCCTCTATGATCAGAAACAAGACAACAATACCCACTGGCACCACTTCTTTTCACTATTATATTGGAAATCCTAGCCAGGATAATTAGTCAATAAAAAGAAATAAAAGGCATTTGATTAGGAAAGGAAAGAAGTGAAATCACCTGTTTTCTAAACACATGATTTTATATACATAAAACCCTAACAACCCCATCAAATGGCTGTTAGAACAGACAAATAAATTCAGTAAGTTGCAGGACACAATATCAACTTACAAAAATCAATCACAATTCTATAACTAACCACATATTATCTGAAAAAGAAATTTAAAAGCAATCCTATTTGTAACAGAATGAAAAAAAAAAACCACTTCAGAGAAAATTTAACCAAGGAAGTGAAGATCTATATACGAAAAATATAAAACATTTTTATGAAAGAAACTGAAGAAGACACAACTAAATGAAGAGGCATCCCATGTTTATCTCTTGGAAGAATTAATATTGTTAAAACATTCATGCCCCCCAGAGCAATTTAAAGATTAAGTGCAATTCCCATCAACATACCAATGACATTCTTCACAGAACTAGAAAAAAAAAATTCTGTAATACTTATGAAACCACAAAAGATCCTAATGTAACAAAGTAATCTTGAGCAAAAAGGCCAACTGGAGTCACCACACTACTGGATTTTTAAATATATTACAAAACCGTAGTTTAAAAAAAAAGAGAGAGAGAGAAAGAAAAGAACCAGGGGGACATTGATATGGGCAGAGAGTCCTTGGGTAAGACTCTAAAAGCACAAGATAATGAATGCAAAAATAGACAAATGGGACTCCATCAAATCAAAAAACTTATGCACAGAATGAAACAATTAATAGAGTAAGGAGACAACCAACAGTCAGGGAGAAATTATTTGCAAATCATACATCAAGGCTGATACCATAATCATAAAGGCCTAATAATATCACCTCACACCTATTATACTGGTTATTATAAAAAAGTTGAAAGATAAAAAATGTGGCAAGGATGTGGAGAAAAGGTAACCCTGTGTAGTTGGTAATATTAGAGATTAATCCAGCCATTTTGGAAAACAATATGGAGGTTCCTCAAAACACTAAAAATTGAATTACCTGATGATTCAGCAATCCTACTTCTGGGTATTTATCCAAAGGAAATAAAATCAGTGTGTTGAAGAGCTATCAGTACTCCCATGTTCTTTGCAGTTTTGTTCACAATAGTCAAGAATGAATGGACGTTTAAAATGTGGTACAGATATATAATGGAATACTAAATCCTTTAAAAAGGAAATTCTGGCCCAGCATAGTGGTGCACTTCTGTAATCCCAGTGGCTTGGAGGATGAGGAAGGAGGATCTCTAGTTCAAAGCCAGCCTCAGCAACAGGGAGGTGCTAAGCAACTCAGTGAGACCCTGTCTCTAAATAAAATAGAAAATAGGGCTGGGGATGTGGCTCAGTGCCCCTGAGTTCAATCCCCAGTATCACAAAGAGAGAGAGAGAGAAATTCTGTCACTCGCAGAAACATGGACAAACCTGGAGGACACATGCTGATTGAAATAAACTAGGCACAGGGAGATAAATACCCATTTATCTCATTTCATTTACACATGGAATCTAAAAAAGTCAACCTTACACAAGAATATGGAGAAAGGATGGTGGTTGCCAAAAGCTAACCAGAGTAAGACAAGAGAGGGGGAATTAGGAAACGGAAGATATTGGTCAAGGATACACAGTGTCAGATAGGAGGAAGAGATTGTGGGGATCACTCAGCCTGGTAACTATAATTAATAATATTGTGTTGTATATTTCAAAATACCTAGAAGAATGGACTTTAAATTTTCGTACCACAAAGAAATGATAAGTATTTGAGGTGATGGATATATTAATTTGATCATGCCTCCCAAGATATAGATGTATCAAAACATCACACTTGACCCCCAAAATATATACAATTGTCATTTGTCATTTGAGAATAAAACAATGACCAAACAAATCTGAATACTTAATGGGTGCTCAATCAACATATTTGGTAGGAATATCAATGGACTATTCCCTTTCTAGCAAATATTTATTGATCATTATCTATGCACCAAGCACTATTTTAGGCTACTGGTTCTGAAGGAAACAAAGATCCATTTCTGCATGGAGTATACAGAAATAACAGTAGATATAATAAACAACTAAATTTCCAAGTATGTTAGATGGCAATAATTGTATACGAAAAGGAAAACTAGTAGAGTGGGGGAGGATTAGGTATCCTATGGGTGGGCAGCAAGATGAATATCAAGTATGGTGGTTTGGGTGATGGCGGGCATCACTGATTCACACTTACTTTGAGTTTGCAGCCTTCATTCTGGCACAGCTTCTTGACAAGGGCTCCGATGATGATCATAACAGTTTCTCTGATGTCATTGCTTGCAAAGGAACTTTTGAACTTACTCTATTAACAGGGATAAAAGAGGCCATTAAGACATTTAAATATTTCAGAGGGACACTTTTAGGAATAAAGTAACCAATAAACTTGAGGAAAATGTTTTCATGTTCCTGGATACCAAACTCAGAATGTTGCTTTTGAAACATTTAGAAATTCACTATCTAGTTTTGAATGAAGAGTTAAAAGCATGGGCCCTGTCCTGGTATTCCTAACCACGGTCTTTAAACTCTTATTTAAGGGTTTATGGATTGGGTTCATCAGGTTAGTCAGTGAACCACAAAAAGTTTTTAAAATTTAAATATGAATGAAGTTGGGCTTCATTGTTTTTACCAGATTCTCAAGTAGGCTTGTTTTCCAAAAAGATTACAGACTGTTCCACTAGATCATAAGTGGATGAGTATAATTTTCTAAAAAAAATCTCAGACTCAAGAGAAATTGGGTCTGGATTGAATATAAAAATTTAAATAATGGAATAATTGTATCTCTTCAATGTATCTGTATAAATACCATGAAGATTTTTAACTCAAAGGAATTTTTAAGTTGCTTATTAAAGCATAACCTAGACTTTTCCCTTCTAAAATATCATCATTTCCCACATATGAGAAGTGAGTCTTTAAGTTTCCATAATGTATAGTTTATGCTAATTAGTGAGACTGTAAAGACACTAAGTGAAATATTTACTGTGCAGTCAAAGATCCATGGATAGAAATAGTCCAGTGAAGTCTGAATGTGAATACTCAGAAGGTATTCACAGTTTGTGGTCTTCATTCTGATTTGAACAACTTTTAATTACTGCTTATATGCTTGCAGGTTTTCGGTTTGTTTTTTGCTTTTAGCTGCTGAGAGTCTTTATTTTCCCTGAGTCTACTTGACTTACAATGAGTGTTCTCAGGAGTTCTTCATCAGGATGGGAGGCAAATCCACAGGCGTAGAGAAACCTCTCCTGTAGGACAATGCTACTGTCACTCTTGAAATCCAAAAAGTCCAAAATGGCTTCTAATGAGGCTGGAGTCTGAGCAGAGGTAACAGCATCCACCAGCTGAGGTCTATGAAAAAGGCATCGTCACACATATCAGTGCTTCAGGTGCTTAAGGAATTATTAAAAACCTCGACCACTCACAGACTCTCCACTGATTTGAATTTCTTGAAGAAGTGAAATATTTTTATTTGAACAACAACAAAAAATTCTTCTCAAAAAGATCCCCTTCCCATTTTATTTAAATTGCTCCCTTAAGTCTTATTTTTCTCATTTAAACAATATATACATAGAATATACAAGCTAATTTTACTATATTAACCTAAGTCAAGAATAATTTGAACATTTGTAAAATTAAAATTATATAAATAATATTATAAATTAAGCTCAAATTCTTCTCTATACCAGTAATATATAAAAGGGGTGGTTCATCAAATTGATATTTTTTCTATTTTTTTAATATCCTCAAGGGAAGTAAATAATAAATATGATCAAGAATAAACAGACTTTTCAGATCAAAAACAGAATTCTCTTCTTGATTGTTTGAGTCCTTTGAACTCTGACAGCTGCTGTGGGGGCGGCGGCTGCCGTGTGTGTGTGTGTGTGTGTGTGTGTGTGTGTATGTGTGTGTGTGTGTGTGTGTAACTTGGCCAATTTCCATTTTTGATTATGTTAATAGAGTCGACTTTCTTTTTTACACATGTTAATGAATCACTCTTTCACGAAATATTGCAAAATGTGTGAATTTCTTTTCTCTAGATTCTTTTGGTTACTTACGACAGTTCTCAATTTTCTGTATAAAATGAGACATCAGTTAGATCTTTAATGAAATCACATGTTCAATGGAAAAGTCGTACCATTCTTGTTTGTTTCAGTCAACTCTGAAATCTTTTCAAACATACATTAATAGCTTGAAAACACAATTGCAAAAACAGCAAGGCACCCGTGTGCCAGGGTGTCCTGATGAAGCCCTGGCTTTATCTATCTTATGCGCCAATCTAACTCTAATTTAAAATATGTGCATCTTGAGTCACTCTTAAAATTTGTTCTTGGATTTTTGGTCCAGTGACCATTAAGTCATTACATTATGGCATATATAATTGTTGGTTAAAATGTAGAACAACAGAATAATTGATTTGGAGGTGGGGCAATTGATTTAGAAGGAGTCTTTCTTGCTTGATAAAAATGATAACTCAGCAGAGTTTTCCTGACAGATCAACCCACTGTAAGTTTGGGGAACTTACAGTACTTCTTTCTTTTCAGTCTTCAGAATTTGGAGGATGTCTTCTCTCTTTGCAGTCCTAAGGTGCTGAACAAAGGCCAGGAAGTTTCTGACAGCTTCAGCATTGGAGAGGTTGTCAGGCTCCAGGTGTTTCCTGATGGACTGCCAGTGTTCTGACAGCTACAAAACATAGCCACAGGCTCATGTCCTGCTCGTAGTTCTGAGCATCCACATTTACAAAGGCTGTTCTCCCCAGAAATAAAATTTTACTTGTATCTGACAAGCAGAAGATGCTTTTTGTATCTTTGCTCAGTATGGTTCTTGTCTCCCTGCCCATAACACACCACTCCTGAAGGCCAGAGGCAAATTGAGAGGCATGCTAACCCTGAGTGCCATTCCTCTTAGGAGGATCATTTTTGTCTATTAGTAATAAATTTGAAGGACCTTGGGAAATAAATAACTTGTGCCAGGGCATATGGTCATCCCATGGCTATACTAAGGGAATTATATCAGAGACCAGACTTTGACTACCCTAGTGAAATTGTGCAGAATTTTAATTAACAGCAAGATATTTTGTAAGGAAAAAAAAATCAGAACTGCTGAAGTATTGTAACAGGTTTCTGATTCATTTGCCCCTCACTGGATGGCACTTTTTTCAATAGTTTGGTTCCATGCTCTTTTTACAGTATTGTTTGTATGAAATTTAATGTTTACTGTTACTGAGGTCTGAACTTATATCTATGTTTAGTAGAGTAGTATATACATAAAGGCAATTCTCTCTCACACACACACTACAATTATTCTACTTTGGTTTTAAAACATAATTCTAATTGATGACATATTTAAATAGTAAATAATTCTAATTGATGACATTTTCTGGCTTGGAGAAAAACTAAAGAACTTATTTTTCGTACTTGACTACTTTTCACCTAGCTGTACAGAATTTGTTAAATTGCATCAGTGACCTCTAAATTTCTAACTCTGTGATAATCACCATTCTTCTAGTTTTTAAACTATTCATCCCTTCTTGTAAGCAATAGACACTTATTTTTCTCTTTTGCAAATCCCTTTTAGCTATCTCATCCAAAGAGGATATTACAATGCAAAAATTCTAGCTATATTTAACTTCATATTTACGAGGTTGTTTCTGAAGCCAAAGAGCACATCTACATGAATTTAGATTTTTTTTCTTTAGAAAGTTGCTGTAGTAACATTATACTGAAGTTGGAAAAGCAAAGTCCTCAATAACATAAACACTTTCTGCAATAAATAATCTTAAATGATTCATAATGTTTAATAACTGTGGTGGGGGACTAATAGTTCACAACATAAGAAAATATGATTCCTTTCTTTAGTCATTCCCTTAAATAATTTTTATCTCATAAAACATTGGAAAATTAAATGGCTGTGGAAAGAAAACAAATAATAGAAGAAATAGAGTTTGAAAATTATAATGTCATGTTTCAAAATGTTTCAACCTCTAATCCAATTTACTAAATTTTATAAACTAATCAGGTATCAGACTGTTGTCCTTGAAACAAATTGTGGTATTATTTTCTGATGACTTCATTTTTCTGAACATCAGTAATGTTTGAGGAAGGAGCTCTGTATAGTAGCTACACATAGAACTTGCAGCCAAGGTTTGCTCCAGACAAGTAGTTAAATATTAGGAAACGCAGAACCTTAAAGTCATTTCTGTGACCATACAGCACAACTGATTCATGCAATCAATGAAGTTTCTCTTTGTTACATTGAAAATCTTACAATTTGATCTATAGTTTGCCTTTGAGAAAGAATATCCCCTTTGTGGCTGTAGTCATAGAAGACACTGAAGTATGGTAGAGACACGTACCCTAATTCAGGCAGAGAATTTGGAATCCTCCTTAATCCTGAACAACAATACTTAGAACATTAGGATCAATAAAGTACCTTACATCTGAACAAACCTATATACAATTCTGCCCTTACAAAATTCAAACACTTGCCTGTGTTCTTGAGAACATTTATTTCCCCCAGCTTCATTAAGTCTTCCCTCCCATAACCTAAATTCCAGGTTTGATTTTCAAAAGGCTGTCCTTAAGTCATAACATGTTTTGTTAAGCAAGTAGTAATTATTTCTTCATTATTGTTCTATCACGCATCATCTCAGGATTGTGTTGTTCAGGCTACATCACCCTAACTTTGTGGTGGCTGGTAGTTCTTTAGAAACTTTCTTCATAAAATTAGCTGATGCTTCCAATGGAGAGAAAAGGAAAATAGAATCTTAAGCCACTATTAGCCCTCAATTTTTTCATACTTACAGAAGGGCATCTTTTACATTCGCTCTGGAAGACCTGCCCCACAATAGGGATAGCTGTGTATTTTGAATCAACTGCTTTAATTACTGCTGCAACCTGCTTTCCAGGTTTCAGTCTTGGGCCTGCTTCCGTTGTCCTCAGCTCTAATTTCTGCCTGCATCATGCCAAAAAGAAATAGCACTTTATAAGCATTCTTCTGAGTGAATAATACAAATTGTCATTCTTTTGAAAAACAAAATACACAGGTTATTCAAGTTGTAAAAGTTCAAACTTGGGTATCTCCAGGGGATAACTGAAACCTCAAGATAATTATGAAGTCTTTATAAAGCAGTGATTATGTTCAATGATTCAAAAGTTTGTCAACTTTCAAAATATTATGACAAGAAAATAGAGGAGAGAAAATTCTCCTCCAGGATGCAGAACCAGATGTGAGATGTCAGCCTGCTTGAATTTAGCCCAGCTTTCTGAAAATGATACTTGAATACAACCATGCGTCACTTATTAACAGACAGTTAGGAAGGCTTATTTTCCAAAAATGGACTTAACAATATTTTCATCTAATATTATCTTCCAGAACTTAGTCTCTCTGCCATCATCTCCCTTCTTGAAATGGGATAAGGGTGCCCCAACTAAGAGAGAACAGTGCAAGCGACATAGTGTGACTTCTAAAGCTCGGCCATAAAAGGGACTTCAGCTTTCATCTGGCACGCCATCAGCACATAGGCCTTTGGAGTCTTGAGTTGTCACATAAGAAGTCAGTATTTTTTCTCTCACATGTGGAAGCTACAAAGGAAAAAGAAAAAGAAAGATGGGCGGGGGATCTCATGAAAACTGAAGGGTGATCAGTAGAGTAGAGCAAAGGAAGCAGTAGGAAGAAGGAGAAGAGGGAAAGGGAAAATACTGGAGAATGATACTGGCCAAATTCTATTGTTATATTGTGTGCATATACAGATATGTAACAATAAATCCCACCATTATGTACAACTATAATGCACCAATAAAAATTTGTAAATAAAAACGTCTGGCCACTTGAATAGGCCATGACCAGAGATAAAGAGAGATGATTGAGTCTTCTCAGCTCAAGCATCAGACACATGAGGGAGCAACCTTAGAATAATTCTAGCTCTAGCTTGTCACTGTCATTGCTTAGCAGACACCAGGCCAAGGCAAGCCCAAAATTATGAGAGAGAATAATACAGTGATCATTGCTTTTTATACCATTGAATTTGTGGTGAATTTGAATTTGTTATAAGGAAACAGAAACTGGATAGACCTGATAAACAATTTTAACCATTTATTTTATATAAGAATATATGAAAACAGTAAAGAGCATGAAGTAGAATGCAAAATTTAACTCCAGATGAGACTTGAATAAAATTTCAAGGTTTTTATGGTTTGAGACACTTCTCCTCTGATTTGCATCCATCTAATTCTGATGTTAGGAGCAGTTCAAAGGAAATTTTTGAAAAGCAATGGCATAACATATAATTCACTTACTGTTGAAAATGTCTTTTTGAATTAAAATATCAAAATGAAACAAACAGAGTTGAAATTTCAGTTCTTAATCTTGTTAGAACCATTCTGATCAGAGAACTGGTCTTAAATTCATACAACAAGCTCAAATATTTACATGCTATAAATCTCATCAAAAATTGCGTCACATTTCTTCACTATGGAACTTTCTATGTTTCTTATTAATAACTTTAAAAATTCTCAAGGATGCTGGGGGTGTAGCTCAGTAGCATATTGCTTGCCTAATGTGTACAAGACCCTGGGTTTGAGCCCAGTACAACAAAGGGGGGGGGGACTCCCAAAGAATAAAATGCAAATGCCACCATTTTTTAACTATGACATTAAAAAACACAAGAGAAATTATAAAATGAACTAGTAGTTTGGTTTTTTTAAAAATTTAAATTCAAGTCAATAAATAATTCTAATGAAATTCTATTAAAAATGATATTCACTTTGTGCCATGTATTATTATAGATGATGTGAAAAATAAAGGTGATTAAGATGTAATCTCTGTTTTCAAGAAACCCACAGTCAAATAAGGGAACACCATACACACACACACACACACACACACACACACACACACACATTTATAAACCAAGTATAATGTCAAAAAACAGTAAGGGAAATTATAATTTAAGCATTATCTTACTTTGACACTATTGTTCCTGTGATGGTTTGGAGGAAATTCATCCCAAAAGCATGTATCTCTTCTGCAAGCACAGCTACAACAAAACTGTCTTCTATCTTATAGGTAGTGACAGATGTGGCTTTGGAACTGACACCCAAAACCTAAATAAATAAAAAGATAAATATTTATCTTTTTAAAAAAGAAATACACTTTTTATTCTTTGAAGTAAACCAAATATATAACTATCCCACACTCTTCAAAAGAACTACCCTTTTATCCCCTTCCCCATCACCCATATCTACAACATATTTAACTAAATCTACTTATTTGACATATATGAAATTATGACTTAAAAATATAAATGTTTCCAAATTATATTTATACCTTATTTTTCTATTTTTTAAAATTAATCTGTACAACATGTAATTATTTGATCCTACCTGATTTTGGGTTGTAAATCCAGACCTCTCAATTTTGCATGAATCCAAGGCCTTAATTTTTATCACTTTATCTTGATGAGCCTGGTAGGTCACTTTACAATTTCCAGAGACATCTTCCTAAAAAAGAAAAGCAAAAATATAATGTTTGGAATTTGGCAGAAATCTTTTAATTCTAGTGGGAAGTGATTTGAAAATGGAGGTCCCTAATACATCATTGGGGGATGCTTTTTATTTCAGGATGACAAAACAAAAATAGAGAATTCAGTCTCCTCTAGCATGTTGATTCTTTCTCACCTTCTTTGGTTGAAGATTAACAGCATCCTTTCAATTAGGCCAGGAATAGTTCTCTCTATGCCCAATAAGAGTTGGACAAATGGCCTGGCAATAACTGAAATCTCTAGTAAGTAGATAATTATGTGGCTAGGAGAGTGGATTTTTTAAGGCTGTGTATAGACTGTGTGTGTGTGTGTGTGTGTGTGTTACTTTGTATGCTTAAAAATCTGTGGGATTAATTAAACTCATTATTCATCAATTTGAATTTAGGCAAATGTTTCCCAGTTTAGCTTCTCTGAGCTTTCCCCTGGGATCTGCCAGCTCCAGTCTGCCTCAACTCTAGCAAACTAGCCATCATTCCCTTGGCCCACCCCTGCCATCAGATTTTCTCTTCCATTTGTGGGCTAGTTAAATTCAGACTAGGAAAGTTGGAGTCCAGCCCTGATTACCAGTGTGATACTAGTGGATCTGTTTAACTTCCCCAATTAACCTCAGTTTCCTTATTTGCAAAATTATTAGTTCCAATTATTAGTTCCCCACACTGACAGTGCATCCTAATTATCTGAGGAGATTGTTAAAATACAGATGTTCAGGTCCCCTACTCTACTGATCACAGTCTCTGGGATAATCCTCATAGGGTAGTGGTACACAGTGATGTCTGGAGATCACTGGAATGATCCCCAAAGTTTTCTGTATATCTAACAATTATTCTAAGTCCCCTTGCTTATTAGAAGTGATTCTAAATCCTTTTATCTTGTATTTAAGTAATAAAACATTGGGATAAATGACAATTGTTTCATATGTAAATGAGATTTGAGCAACCAACTCATCTTTCCTGAGCAATATACCATAATAGTAACTCATCTACTGAATTTCTAAAAGAAGAACTTATAAACAAATTTGGCAACCCTATTGACAAACAAGACACTGACTCATTATTAAGTACCTCATCTGTTTTTCCAGAAGTTAACTGCATCTGAAATAGGCTAGCCAAGCCTCTCTTGAGATTTACTATGGCCACTGGCTCATTTGGATATGAGTAGAACTCCTTGACCTATGAAGAAAAAAAAGAAGAAATATATATGAAGCAAAAATGCATCACTTATCAGATTTAGTTAAATAAATGACTAGAAAGGTAATAGTCTCACCTCCACTAATTCTGGGAGAAAGTGCTCTATTACTACAAAGCTGTGAGTTCTTTGTGTATGTGTGAAAAGAAGCGATTTAGCCTTCTAAGAAGATAGATCACTTAAGATGTGAAATTTAAGGGGCTCACAGTGAAGGTTCTGAATATGATGGGCACTGCATAGGGGAGGAAAGAGCACTGGTACAGGCTGGGATTTCTGTTAAAACAAGACTTGGTCAAGAAAGAAAAATTAGGTATAGTCCCTTTGAACATATTACCACGTTCCTTACCTGCAACGCTGTTGAAATGAAACTAATCAGGATTTAAAATAACAGCAAATAAAAAGGTTCTCAGGAAAAAAAAATGACAATTGTCACCCTTGAAACTTCTGAGGTAGCATAGCCAATGAAGGTCATGATAAGGACCCAGGCATGGCCAAGATGCCCAAGGATAAAATTCCAGAGGGGCAAGGTTTATTCCAGGGCATTCATGTTGACCTTGGGTAAAAGGAGATACAGAAAGTTGCAAGATTTGAGATGGAGTTGCTACAGGCTGCCCCAGGTACTGCTTTGAGTTTCTTCTAGAAGATAGGGAAAAGAGGAGGAGAGGAGGTGACTGTGATTTGGTAGCAATAATAAGTAACTTATCTTTGTTTTATTCTTTTTTCTTTTTTTATTAGTTGCTCAAGACAATACAATGATCTTGACATATCATACATTTGATTCAAATAGGGTATGAATTCTCATTTTTCCACGTGTACAGATAGGTACTGTGTCTTTTATTGTTTGGATAAGTTAGCCAATGTGTAAGAAACAGGATAAATATACAGAGAGAATTCTCTGGGAAGCAGCCTGTTGTTTTTTTATCCTATATTGACTCCAAAGACACTTTTAGAAATAGAGGCTAGATATGTTTTCCCTATAAAGATTCCCAAGGTCTGTGATAATTATAGCTGAGAATTTCTACCAGAAATATCTAGAATGCATTCCTATTCATCTTGAAAAACAACCATGACTTTTCAAGTAAAATAGAAAGTTCAGTAATTATGTAATGATTCAATTAATATAAATCTGAACAATTCAGCCTACATAAAAACCTGTCATGCATTAGAAGAGAATATTTGGCTAAATTATCTGAACAACAGTCTCAACCCTTTATTTTTATTTCGTACATATACTCTGCCTAGTGACATATTTACTAGACACTTTATCTGACAATCAATTTAGTCATTACACGGGACCACTGGACAAACCTATAAATGTTAGAATAGTGTTGTTTGTCCCAGTTAAAAAGGAACTGGAATAATGACCTCAGTGTCTGAAAATCCATGGTATCATGTTCTCAAACAAATCACTGGCAATTTCTTAAATCCAAGCTGAGTTTCTGATGTTCTATATTGTAAATGGGGTCTTCTTTCTTTTAGTAAACTGGGTCTTCTTTACTTTAGCCATGATAGTGCCATTTCCTTTGCAATATCTGGGGGTATGATATCTCCAAATAACATGCCTATTGAGATGTTTAATGGGATTGCTTGAACCCAGGAGAGTTAGTGTCCACTCAGTGGTGTTGTGCACATGAGTCTGGCTGGTATATTCTGGCCCGAGACTTCAATAGTTTAGACAGCATAGTTGTTTTTTTCCCCATTAAGTGGGGAAAATACCTGTATCATTATTCACTTCATTTTCCTTCCAGATTACAAAATGTGCCTATTTACAGAACTATTTAAATTTTACATGAAATTTTAGGAAACCCAGTTCTCAAATTTAATTTTTTACTATGCAAAAGATCAAATACTCTTCTCTTATTGACTCACTTGTTTTTCCCCAGAAGCTTGAAGAATGTAAACTATGAGACACAAAGAAAAAAATTAATTCTTTCAATTAGTTTTATTGTTTCCCTAGAAATAGGAATGGGGACTAGTCTTTTTTTTTCTCCCTTTTGTGTGACTATTACCTCTGGAGCTTAACTTCTGTCTCTTCAGAGCAGACCAGTGAAATCCAAAGTGGAGATAGTATTTGTATCCCTATTTGCTAAGTGTCAAAATTATTTTAAAAAACAATCATACAACAGAACTTTACAGTTCTGAAATAATGAATAAGTTCATTATTTCACAATAGGAACTAAGTTTTATTATACCCAGGTCATAAAGCTGATCACTTCATTAGGTACTGAGATGGTTCTGAACATCCCAGAACACAAGGTTTTTATCTGAATCCACAGTCTCCAGAGTTTCCAGAGCACAGTAGCAGGCACAACCAAGTTATAAACTAAGCCTTTAACCCAAGGAAACCAAATCTAGAAGGAGACTGGGAAGGTTGTCAGGAAGGGAGGCAGTGCCTCCTTTGATCAAATTTGGGTGGCCATCTTCTCAGAATCCAGCATCATTCACATTTTGTCTATAGAAAGGAGATGTATCTCTGCACACACTCCTTTAATTATATACACTTTAAAAACAAAAGAAAGAAAAATTATATTGACTGGCCAAATAGCAAAAATAAATGAAAAGATCCCAGCCAACAGTGATTGGTCATTTTATCTTAGTTATGTATCTCAGCCAGCACAGCTAGGAAATGGCACTTTGGAAAACAAACAAATGAAGGAATAGATGGAGAATTTGAAAACTCTTAAGGTGTCACAGTTCCTTTGAAGTTTCAGTGTGTGTCCAGGAGGGAGGCTGCCAGATTCATAGAACAAATTAATGCCTGGAAACAACACAAAATAAGAGGCCAACTAGGCAGCCATGCAGTTAATTTAATCAATACAGACAACCAAAACCAGGAACGGAAAGCTGATAATTATCTGGTTAATTAGATTAGCATTTCAGGCTTAAAAAAAATGAATTTATGCTGCAACTTGAGGCTTCTTTCTCTTGTCAGTGTTAATCAGCCCAACCAGATAACCCGTCACATTTCCAACTTACTTCATGATTTGTAGGCAAAACCAGAGTCGCACCCAAACACTTATGTAGGGAAAATGAGCAGCAATGGAAAAAGGAACATGTGCGATGAATATGCATATGAATTTTTTTTAAGAGATGCATATGAATATTTTGATGAGTTTTCTTTTATAATGTAAATAAGGGAGTTTCAAATGGGAAGGGGAGAAGGGAGGACCTCTCTGGAAGGACAAAAATACATGCTGATGAGCATCCTTGAAATCATAGAAATTTCCAGTAAAACTTAATTTCAGTAAAAAATGCTCCCTAAGAAAATTGCACCTCAGCATTTTTACCCTGTCTTTGCATAATTTCTCTCACAGTAAGCTGAATTCCCAAAGTAATGATCTTTCTAACAATGATATAGCTGAAAATTCCACTTTGGCTTTTTAGTCTCTGGGGTCAAGTATTTTCCAACAAGTACTTTATCGTATAATTGAGAGATATGATGATGTACTTTAACCTGTGGTGACAGTAAATCATGACAAATCAGAGCTCCTCTAGAACTGGCACATTGGCATCACTGAAATAAATGACGTGGCTGCTCCATCCCAGCCTTTGAACAGAGAGGGCAGTGAGTTCTTTTGTGCATGTAGCAGGAGACTTTGTACTCAACTGTAAGTGAAGGAGCTATAAAATGACTGGGTGTCATTAAGATTATAAATGCAATTAATATTTTACAGACTCAAATGTCTTGCTACGTTGGAAGCTCAGAGAAGAAAATAAAAGTATGTCATATTATTAACCAAGTTGAGACATATGCAAATCAAGTAAGTGAACACATATGGTAAAGAATGTAATAATGCGTACTCCACGTCAAACAAAGAGGCATTTTCGCAAATGCTTTCCAGCTGAAAGATAGTAGAACCTAGAAGTTTGACCACAGACTCTCTTCCAAGTCACCAGTAGTGTGGCCTTAGCTAAGATTCTTAACTTCTCTTAACTTAGGTCCCTGTCTATCACAAGATGATAAAGCTACACCTGCTTCCTGGGGCTGTCATCAAAATAAGAGACAATACAGGTGATGTCTTCAGTCAGCACCTGACACACAGGAAGTGCCCAGTGAAGTTTTACTACTATTCTATCAACAATAAGGAAAGTCTTTCTCAAAGTCTGACTTATTTTAGCCCCAAATAACCTTGTTTGTCTATCCCTTTATTTTACAAGCATTTATTGTGTTCCCACTATGAGAAAGGTGTTGAAAATAAAGACATTTTTTTTCCCATAAGAAACTCAATTCTGAATATAGACTGCAGATAAATAGAGAAAATTGCAATACTCTTTGATACAAGCTTTGACAGAAATAAGCTCAGGGGCTCTGGGCTGTGGAGGGTGTTGGGTAAGACTTTATGGAATACTACGCCAGTCAGTACAGGGAATGGTTTTGGGGACTTTGTAGAGAAAGGGAGTGGGAGAACATGAAGTAGAGGAGGGGGCTTGAACAGAAAGAGGAATGGGCATTTCCTCCACCTAAGTCACAATCTAGAAACGAATGCAAATGGTCCAAAGAAAAGTGATAAGGGCCACCAGTGAGCTACAAAGTGCCAAGAGTGTTCTAAAGAGGGCTGGTCATTTCCAACTGTCTGGAAGGACATGAACTGTACAAAATAACAGGCCTGTGAGCAAAACCCACACGCAGAAAGTGTCTTGACAAGTGGAGAAGAGGAAGCATTCCTGAAGACGGGGATTCATATTTGGTCATAGGAGAGGTGAATACATACATATATACATTCATATTTGGTCATAGGAGAGGTGAATACATATATATGTATTCACATATATATGTATTCACCTCTCCTATGACCAAATATGAATATATTTGAATATATATATATATATATATATATATATATATATATATATATTCCTTCTTGTGAGCCTCTTTTCAGTACATTATACAAGTAAAAATGTGCATCCTTATTAGCAATAGAGATGTCTGAAGTTTCTATTTTAAAATATTTGTTTTCATCCTTAATTTGAATCTGAAAAGTTCAATTTTAGAGATATGCAGAATTATAACTATAGTGTTCCTTTTCTGTTTTTCTACTTTGTTGCCTAAAATTGAGTTCTCTTCTTCCCTGATGTATTTTTATTTATTCCAGTGAAATATCTGTAACTTCTATACACACACCCACAAATGTAATGCAGTGGGGCATGTCTGGAAGGCTGAGGCAGGAGGATCTCAAGTTTGAGGCCAGCCTCAGCAACTTAGCAAGACCCTCAGCAACTTAGTGAGACCCTATCTCGGAAGGAAGGAAGGAAGGAAGGAAGGAAGGAAGGAAGGAAGGAAGGAAGGAAGGAAGGAAGGAAGGAAGGAAGGAACTGGGAATGTAGCACCAGGGGTTCAAACCCCTGTACCTGTGAAAAAGTGCCTCTCAATTCCAAATATATTAAGACCATTTAAATTAGACAATGTTCAAACCATAAGTAATGACCTGTTGCAGAATATCTCAAGCAGATTTTCAAATGCATATTATAGCATTCGATCTTTATTTTAACCATTAAATTATTTTCCAAGTTATAGTTTTTTAAGAATCTCTAAGCAGTTTAAAAAAAATCAACCACACCTTAGACATTCCATGCCCTTTAAAAGCTTTGACTTTGTACTTTGGCTAGATATTGATACCCTTGAAACAATTTAATATTATTTATCTAAGATATATCATTTCATTCTAATTTGTCTACTTTCTTGAATTCATCTAATCATGCTGTGATGTGGTTGCTGTGTTATACCATCCCAACTTTTTCTAACTGAATAAGGAATATACTTTTTAATAGTGCTTCTCATCAATAAATACTTTACTGTAAAGATTTTCACAAGAGTAGGAAACAAATTGTCTAAAAGGTATAAGAGAATTCAGGTCATTGATTTACTTTGAAAACATTTCATTTGCAATTTTTAAAAATTTGTTCTTGAAATAATTCCTTTTACTACAAAAGTAGTGACAACATGATTCCCTCAAAATAATATCTAACAAAGAGAAGAAAAATAGCAAGTTGGAGAAGAAAGATGTGGAATCTCCAAAATCCCTTTACCTTTCCACGGATTAGATGAAGGAGCACAGGTCTTTGCAGAGCTTCCAGGTTTGCCTTTCCTATGATTTTGGGTGCATTTTTTCCTTTGAAGATACTCTTTTCTCCTCTCTGCTGATTCACATTTTCCACCTTTACATCTGTTACCTAGAGTCATATATAAAAGCCTGTTAGAAAAGCATGGATGTCTGCCTCTTGGAAAATAAAATGACAAAGTAATAGACCAAGTAAGCTTGTCATTTTTCAATCCATGAAGGATAGGACCTTGCCACTGTAACTTAACAAGAATGGAGAAGGTATTTTAAAATTAGATTTTTCAAATTAGGCAAAACATCAATACTCAAGAATCCTGTGACTTCAGACTATAACGGCAATATGACTACAGCTCTTCCACACCTCTTTCACTCTCGTCACTTGTTTGAGCCTTTGCTGTCTGTTGATCACATTGCTTTCTGTACTATTTGTCTGAAAGGACTCCTACCCCATTCTACCATATCTGTATATATAAAATTAAAGGTAAACCATCTGAACAAGGATTTATGTAATGATTTTTTGCAGAATAGTTTATTGTTCTCTTGAGAAATGGCTCAGAGAAGTGGATGATGATGCTTTGATACTATTTGAAAAATACAACAACCACCAGAGACATCCAAGCAAAGATAACTTGGTAAATGAGTTGCATCGAGCCTTATTGTAAATGACATCAGAAACTATTTGTTTCAAGTACTTGATTCCTGTACCTATTTCACATTAATATGCAGAAAAATTACTGACTTTATTTTTTTAAAAAAATCTATTGTCTTTAGGTTTTGGAAAAGCAAGTATGGAGTCATCGTAGACCATGTAATTGAACTTCATTCTCAATATATGAATCTAAACCATCCATATTGACCAAATAGTGCTGTGTAAGAGCGATCTTGGTTCTTTCTTTGGGAAGAATGCAAAACAGTTGTACTCCCTCAATGGTGATTCCTCTTGTTAAATCAAGAATCTCCTAATATATCTTGCTTTTCACTTAGAGTAGTCTCAATTGTTTTTCACATGATATGGACTGTAGATCTCTCACTCCAAGAACATTTTGAATGGATTCCAGTTTAATGTCTGATTAATATACAGAATTGGACAAAATACTTCAGTTGCCCACAAGCATATAGTACCTGCTTCATCAATTTGGAAAAATAAGATCACTTTTGATCAGCAAAAACTTCAAAACTGTGAATCTAGCACTGATTTTAGAGAAAAATAACAAATAAAATAGTTATGTAATGAAGAGCACAACACAAGTGCTATCAAATGGTACATATCTCAAAAGACTATGTTGACATCTAATCCGTGTGTGTTTGTGTGTGTGTGTGTGTTGTGTGTGTGTGCGTTTTGTTTTTAGCAGAAAATGCTCACTGTGATTTGGATCAGTTGGTCATCATCACCATCAGGGTTCCTCCACAGTAGGACAACATCCACATTGGAAGAGATTCGGTAGCCCACAACATCTTGGAGTTTTCCTTTACCCCCATCAAGGAAAACTTCAGTGGAGTAGGTGAGCTTGTACAGCCGGTCATTATTTAATGAGAGACCAGTTGTGTGACCTGCATAAAGAGAGTAACACAAGTCAATCTGTAAGACAGCTGTTAGGCCAGGGAACATAGAGACTTAACACCAATACCTTCCTCTAGCTCACTGGTACTCACTGGGGGCTTAGTACATACAAAGATACTTATCTGCTGAAGCAAAGATGGTCCTGCTCCTCCACCTGTGTGAGATCAGTGGCTTAGAAAATATAAATAAGACAACCAAAAAAACAAATTCCCATTTCAGAAAACCTTAGTTTGTACCTCTTGTCAGTTATCAGGTTATCCAAATATTAACCTGGTTGAACAAAAGAACATTTTTTTTAAGAAAATGCCATTGTATTGTTTCTTATTATGTAACATGAGCTCAATTAATTAATAGGAGTCACTTGATACATTTATTAAAAATTATTTATAATTAATAAGAACCATATGTAATTTCCATATTTTTAATGCCAACAGTTGAATGCCAAAGTAGTTTTAGTAGTTCTAGAAGGGCATTTCTTTAATTTGGATATTTTTGCTATTTAAAAAATAAGGCCCCATGTACTTTATTAATTTACTTAGTAAACTTTTAGTACAAAGGTACTTTTTAAAAAATCTTTATTTATTTATTTTTTTAATGTGGCACTGAGGATTGAACCCAGGGCTTCATGCAGGCAAGGCAAGTGCTCTGCCACTGAGCTACAACCCCAGGCCCCGTACAAAAGTACATTTTAAGACTACAACTAAATAAATTTAAATTAGGTTTGCTGAAATAAAGTGATTTTTTTACTACATAAAGTCCTAGCATAGGCTTAAATTTGACCAGGGGCAATTTTTTACTTACTTATATGAATTTAGTACTGGGGACTGAACCTAGGACATAATGTATGTTAGGAAGCCATTTACCACTGAGCTACATCTCTAACTCCACCAGGGGCCAGTTAATATCACAGAGTGCACACATACATCAGTATTGTGGGCCAAGAAACTGACATATGGAACTTTTCCAATTCAATTTAACTTATCCCCAAGAAATGTAAAGAAGGAGCAAGTAAGCCTTCTCCAGAGATGACTTGGAGTTTATAGTCATATAATTTGGGGTGGGTATATTTTCTATGAATGGGTCTCAAGAGATTATCAAGAAAAATTCAGTATATGTTTCTCCTTAGGACTAATGAGGTTACATTATTACCAAGTTAACTATAACAGGCAGTCATCACTTTTCTTCCTGAAGAACTATATGTATGGAGGGAGGGGCAGGAAAGAGAGGGGAGTAGCTACATCAAAATTGAGATTGCTGAAAAAGGAAGTAAAATTACTTTCAAAAAACAAAAAAATTAAGAAGGCCTCTGAAGAGCCCTTACCATCTACACAGTAATTAACTATTGCTCTGGCTCCACTACCCACTAAAGCACATATTGCCTGGAGAAAAAAATGGTCAAAATATATTGTCTCTAGTTTTCTTGTATGGACATAAAAATCTACTGTGTTAAGCAGTAGCATTACTCATTTTCCAAATGTGGAAACTGAGCAACTCAGAGATTTTACAATTTACCCAAAGTGCCCCAGGTAATTAGCTGTGGAGACATAATTTGAACCTTAGTCATCTAGCCCTAGAGACCATATTCTTGTTTATACTATAGATGTTGGAAACTTTAGATTGAATTATTTTCCATTTCTAGGGAGTGAGATAGAAATTCACTCATTTATTGAACAAGGATGTACTGAGTTCCTGCTGGATGGTAGGCAATTTTCTGGACTCTGGGGCTGTGCAAACTAACAAGGATACAAAATTTCTACCTTCATGGATTTACATCCAAATGAGGGGGAGATGAGTAGTAAAACAAAAATAAGCACAGGAGCAATTGATATACTATGTTAGAAAGGCGAATGAAAACTACTGAAACCCAGAAGGGAATGGGGATGCTGAGGGAAAGACCTCTGTGGGAAAGTGAAGGCTTTAGGCTATCCACATGGAGAACTATGGGAAGAGTTTGCTCTGCTCCACTTCCACTTGGACTCCCCATTCCCTCTGCACAAGTAGCAAGTGCAGAGGCCTGGAGCAGGATCCCTGCAGTGTGATGCAGGACTGGCCTGTAGGTTACAAGGGCTGCAACCAAGCAAATGAAAAACACAGCAGAAAGAGATGAGTCAGATAGGGCCCTATGGTGTCAGGGAGACTAGGGAGGACATCTGCATACACTTGGAGTTTGACTCAGAGCTGAGACAGAAAGCTTGCCACACAGTTTCAGTGGTGACCTAGTTTTAGGTTTCAGGTATTACATGATCTGATGAAGTTTCAAAGAAAGAGGACAAGAATTTAATAGGAATCAAGAGGTGGATAAAGGAGGTGTAAGAGTAGGTATCTAAGTGTGTCCATACAAAACCAGACTATCCAAACATCAAGTTGGGGGTCTGAGGTCTGAGATACAGAAGGCAGAGAGAGTCAGGAAAAATCTTGAAGGAGATGATTTCCCCAGCATCCCATCTCTGCTCTTCTGCATTTTAACTGGGGATTCTGCAGGAGGTACAAACACTGGCTTTGAGACCAGGAAAGATATTTTGGCTGGAGAAAATAGGAAGCTTTATTTATTTATTTATTTAAAAAATTTTTAATGACACCTAATAAATTCCACATAGGACATAAAAGAAATAAATACATGTTTTTATCATCTAATCTTCACAGCAATTCTAAAAGGTAAGCACTATGGGAAAGCTGACAGAAGCCAACTCCAAGTGTGACCCAATAAAGTAGATATACTGCAGACTTTTAATATTCAAATTCAACTGAAATCAAGTTTGTGGTCTACATGAAGGTGCCTTCTGATTAAAATAACTACGAAAAAAATTGGAGGAAGGTAGTCTATCTTAAATTTCAAAGCTTTCACAACTATTATGTAGTTAATTTTTTTTCTTACTTTTATTTTACTGTTCAACGGAACACAAAACGGAACAATAGATCAATTCTTGATTATGACTTGAAGAGAATAAAGCACAGGTAAAGAAAAGAGCCCTGTTGAACCAAAGGTTTTTTTCCTACTGCCTTCAACAGGCCTAAAATGTTGTTCTTTTGCCTAATGCCTCAAAAGCCTAACATGGTTCAAATAATTAGTGTGCCCTAGTATTCTTACTGTGAACCCTGCCTCTTTCTCTGTTATGTTATTCAGAGGTCTGGCAACACTGGGAATCGGAGGCATGTTATATTATTGACTTAGTTTCCTTTTTTAGGGTATTTGCTCTTCAGAATATGCACAATGGCCTTTTTTGGAACTGATGTTAGTGAAACCAAAAGTAAAACTAAGCTGAGTCAAAAAAGGAGTCAGTATCTGTTCAATTTGCCTCTTCAAATGTATTTAGAGTGTTTAAAAGACTGAAGAGCAACAAAACTCTTAGTTTGGAAAGCTTAAAAAATATTTTAAAATACTGTACTCATTCATAAAACTTAGGTAAAATAAATAGCACCGCTAATTGGCTTAAGCATGGAGACAAAGCAGAGGTAATCTAAAATGAGGTGTGAGGAGCCGGGCAATAGTGGAAAGGATAGGAGGTGATGAAGTATAAGATCCAACACAGAACTATAAGGCCAGTAGTAAAATAGAAAAAGGAAAGGTAATTCATGTAAACAGACCAAAAAGTAAGGGTAGGGCTGGGCTGAGAGAAGTCTGAAAGTGAAGGAACCATTCAGGTTTAAAGTTGGTGGCAAAATTAAACAGAAAGTAAAAAAGTGTTATATAGAGAACACCCAAATATAATATTGAGACCGACCCGCCATTACAAAGTATAATTATGAAAAAGTAGGAAGGCTGGGTACCGTGGCTCACACCTGTAATCCCCAGACTCAGGAGGCTGAGGCAGAAGGATCGTAAATTGGCCAGCCTCAGCAATTTACTGAGACCTTATGCAATTTAGCCAGACCCTGTCTCAACATAAAAAAATAATAAGGGTTGGGGACATAGGTCACTGGTAGAGTGCCCCTGGGTTTGATCCCAGTACCTCTTCCCCTAAAAAGTAGGGAAAATTTGAGTCTTTAAGAAAGTTCAGACTCAACAAATCACATAGACTCTCTTCTACTAATATCTTAATCCCAGCCCTCTCCTCCATTCTCTTCTTGTGCCAATCTGCCCTCAACATCCACTCAGAGTTTAGAAATTACTAAATAGTTGTATTGGTAATTTAAAGTAGAGATGAGTTTTGAGGTGATGCATGGGATTCCAACATTTAGAATGGCCTAATTTTGAGATAGCTTGCTGTTTAGATGTAAATCATTATGAAAGCAAAGAATCTATAATGAAATCATGGTACTATAATACTGAAGGTCATTCCATGCAAGTAGAAATAACTAGTCCTTTTTATTTGTGATATTTGGAATAAGCAATATGCATTTAGCAACCAGTTAAGCTTAAAGGCTCCTTCTAGGACTTTGGAAGGGGACCCTAGTGATGTGTACACATTCCTTATCTTTTTCAGTATCCCTTGAAAAAACAAGATAGTTTTGTAATCTTTTCTCAAAGATGGACTCTAAATTGCTTAAGTTTCAGGTTCTAAAATCTGGATTTGCCACTGAGCTTGTACACAGCAAACTATCTGTCATGTTCTAAACTACAATTTTCCTGTGTGCTGTTGGGTGTATATGCGTCTATGCATGTATATGTGTTTAAATCCTTTATAAATGCATTTGTAATTTCCTAGTTTATAGAATAGAAATTCGAGAAGTCCACCATTATTTTTCTCAAAACTATCATGATATTAGGTTTGATATTATGATATTTGTATCATTCATACTTCAAATATTCTAGAGTTTGGCAGTAAAATAGTATGCTAATAATTCTCAGATATTATTTACAAATCACCACTTTTTTCTCCTTATTATTTTTTTCATTCAAGTAAGGAATATCTTTAAATACAGTGTAGAAACTCGTGTAACTGATTTATCTTTAATTATCTATAATTTGTTTAGGTGAAATAGTTGACATTTAGTCCTTATTGTTCCAATGACAAAGTTTGCCATTTTTTCTCCGGGAAATTTCCTGCATAAAAATCTTGATACAGATTTCGCTTTATAATCAAAAGCCACATTATCCCAAACAGATATTAAAAGTTTACCCAAGAGTTGTTTTGTATCAATTTCTTAGAGTAAGTAGTTTTATAAGTGGGTCCCTGTTAAGTGGTTTGTTAGATGGACATGTTTTAACAGTGTGTCTTAAGTCTCTAAAAAGTAACAATTTTATACAGAGCAACATTCAGAAAGTCAAGGAGTTTATAATCTATCTGATTTAAAATAAGTTTCTATATTAGTACATTTTATACAGCCCTTTGAAACCATTTCTCAAAAAATATGGATTTTTTTTTCCTCTTGCTTTTTCTGGGGGTATCAATTTATAACTTAATCAATTTCATCTTAAAATAAAAACTAACTCACTACACTATTTTTCCAAAGATGAGTCTTATTTCTTAAACTCATATCATGTAGTTTTATTTTCTTAATTCACCAACTGTGATTATTCTAGCACTTTTGAATGGTAACGGGTTAAACACATGCATTACCATTTCATTCATAATTCTTTGGCAAATCAAATGCCTTTTTCATTGGATCTAATTCTTCTTGATGTCACATTGCTAAGCAACTAGAAGGAAATTTAAGTACTGGAGGTTTTTTAAATCCTGTTTTACAATTCAAATGAAGGGAGTTGCATTCAGCTTTACCAACAGCCATGGGTAACAATAGCTAGCTTCTTTTCCTCCTCTTTTAAAAATAAACCCAGAATGAGAAACTGAAGCTAGAAACCCACTGGTAAGAAAGACTAAAATGAAAAGGAAAATGGAGGAAGAAAGTTGAATTTAGTTTTCATATCAACCTAGTCTTGCTTTCACGAACATTCCAAAATCACACAGCTTTAAAGATAGTTTAGTTAGGAACTCATTCACTACACACACGCACACACACACACTTTCTCCCCAAAGACCAAAATCAAAGTTTAGCAAAAGACAACACAAACTTACCTTTAACAGAAGCTGAATATGAGGAAATGAAGCAAAGAAAAAGCACAGCAAGAAGAATCATATTGACCAGCTACCCTCTACTGCATCCAGTCCTGAGCAAGGAGTCACTGAGAAGTGGACTCTTCAGATGGCAGGCAGCAAGGGAGTGACTCTCCTCAGAACCTGTGACAATAATGTTTATCTTTGGGGAAAGGTCAGATTCCAAACTCCAAAATCAGACCTAGGTTCACCAAAGGGCTCATTATTAATGATTAAACGTAGGTGGGCTGTAGTTTTTAGCCTCTTGCTCTTTTTATTTTTTACTCCCTATGGAAAATCTAGAAAGTTATAATTTGAGAGCTAAACCAGGCCAGTCTACCTTCCTACAAACACAGAAGTACTGAGAGACATTCCAAGAAAATGGTGGTGATATTTTTCTGCCCAATACATAGTCATCATCATGTCTATAATATTAACTGCCTATATTCACATTTCACCATTTTATGTGGGAGGGTGGCAAGAGTTCTCAATCCCAGATAAACCTAACTGAATTTTAATGTCTTCTATGGTCATTTTGAAAGTTTTTGTATTATTTGTATGCCATTATTAAAAACCATCCTGAATATTAGAATTTAAATTTAGACTAAGATGTGCCATTGCCAATTACTTTAAAATAACATTAAAACAGAACTTTCATTCCTAAAACAGAGATGATTCTCCTTGTTTGTGAAACTATAGCGGGTTGGGGCAAATCGGTGTTGTCCATCATTAATGGGCTAGTAGGCCAATGAGTATACTGGTCATGATACACCTCTATTTGTATCTAAGGGAAGACATACTTCTATGAGTTCCCAGACTGGTTGATCAGCTTTCTGAATTTCATTTCTAGGAAGAGATTCAGAGAGCAAATCATAGTTCTCAGCCATTTTGCTACAGAATATTAATTAGGAAATTTCTCTAGAGTTAAAGCACATATTCTGGTATGGCTAAGGCCATGCTAGCTGAACCAACCTTTGTCCTTGAAATCTCCTCTGAGAAAGAACTGACATGAACAAAACCTACTAAACTGAAGTGGCATGGAAGAAGGGGAGGGTTGCTGGTGAAGTGTCATTTCAGTGTACTTGAAAATACTTATGGCCATGTTTCAATATAAAATGGATTCTTAAATATACCCTGATTCCTTTCAAAACCTTTATGGAGGCTGCTAACCTTAAGTTTGAATCTTTCAGACAACTAGGGAAAAGATAGCAGATTTAATGGGGCCACAAAATAAATACCAAATTTAGAAATCTCTAAAGTGTATTTTCATATAAGGAATAAAAAATGAAAATTCTTTGTGTTATCTTCTATAAAGAGTAGAATTTTATATACTATCATCAGTTTTATATAAAATAAGACAAAAAATAAGTTGTTTGATTAAGAATATCTCTTTAAAGCTCTAAATACTAAGTTATCCTGAGATTTAACAGAAAAGGCCACTTTTTTTTTTTTTTTTGCCCCTGTGAGGTCCTTAAAGTAGAGACTATCAAACTTGTTTCTCTCTTTTTTTTAATTTGTCCTTTTTAGATATTCATGACAGTAGAATGTTTTTTGACATGTTATACATACATGGAGTATAACTAATTCTAATCAGGACCCCATTCTTGTGGTTGTACGCGGAGTAGAGTTTCACTGGTTGTGTATTCATATGTGAACATAGGAAAGTTGTGTCCAATTCATTCTATTGTCTTTCCTATTTCCATCCCCTCACCCTTCCCTTCATTCTTAGAAAAAATAACTTTGTTGAGAAAATAAAAGTATTATGAACAGATTTCTAAATGTTCCCACAATTTCCATATTATTTTCATAGGGATATGAAGCCATTATAGTCACTTAAGTTTTACTTCCACATTTATTTAAGTTAAGAACTAGTTTCCTTCTTATTTGATTCTATAAGAATTGTCTTTTGTATTTTCATTTGAGACTCATAGTGAAATAGACTTTTAAAGTTCGTTGTTAGACTATGTTTCATGATACGTGTCTCTTCGGGTAAAGTACTGTCTGTTGTCAGGAGTTTATCAGAGTCCAACCAATAAAAGGCATATCACTATTGCCTAATAAAATAACTGCTGTTCCATTTGAGCATTTGATTTCCACTAGAAAGTGCCTGTCATCGTACTAGAGTTGTATCAACATGGGATATTCAAATAAGTCCGCTTCTGTTGGTTAAAAATAACATCACCCTTTTATATTTTGCATATAAACTTTTCTTTTTACACAGACATTTGAGAAAAGAATTCCTGTGATTGCTTCACCAAGATGAAATAAGAATCTCAAATCCTTTCCATACTGAATGAACTCTGGACCAAAGAAGCATCCTCTTCTGTTGCTCTGTTGATCAAGCAGAGCAAAAGCTCTACAATATGTGTTGGAGGTACTTCCTAAAACTCACTGGCTATTTTACATGGCATGTGAGGCAGGGCAGATGTACAGAACAGTATAAAAATCACAAGAGTTGCTGTCTGTAGAACAATAACTACATACGATACACTATGTTAAGTGATTTACATTTTTTATAATATATCTTATAATAATCATCTTACATATCAGAAAAACTAGACTCAGATTGATTTAGTCAAGCATTTTAAGGAATATAAGAAAACAAACCTTAAAACTTAGATCCAATACTCTTCTTTATTTTAAACCATTAAAGGTGAGAAGTGGAAAAAAATTAATTTCTTATGCATGTCATAAAATTATTATTATTAGGGAACTGTCTTTTTAGTAAGTCCATCACAATTGTATATGGAAGCTCATGGAGCACTTGATTTTTGTGATTAGATGATCCAGGCTGACAATACAGGGGAAAAACTGATTTGTACTAGTCAGGAAAAATCATAAAATACATTTTAAAACAATGCTATTACTGTGAAATTCCTTTGGTAGAACGTGACAATGAACTATTTGCTGTACTACCACTTTGCCTTGATAAATAAGAACACTATGAAATAAAGAAGGACGACTAATTCCAAAGTGCAGTTGTGTTTCTGTAGAGTTTCATAGGTTATTAACAGGGGTTTTAACTTACATTTGCAGATTAGAAGATACATGAACTTTACCCACTAAAGATTGAAAGGAAGTGTATTGCCCCACTAGATACTGATATAGTAAGTCAGGGTGTAGGATGACTATATGAGAAGAGAGTCATCATCAGAATACTTTGCTTTGTTCTTACAAACATGACATTGTTAAAAACAAAATTTTAGGAGGATATTTTCCTAAAAGATCATAATGGTTTAGTCTAGTAATATTTTCAGTTTGATAATGGACTTAACATTTTGAAAGAATCCTGAAAAGCATTTTTTGTTAGATTAACAATATTCTTATAATATGATGACCTAATTTATACCAAGGTAAAATCATGGAAGAATAAATACACTATTTTAATAGGTGTTGTTCAAGAGCTGTCTTTGAGAAAATACTCATTGAACACCTTACCTTAAAAGTCAAATTTAGATTTAGGTAGGAGATATTTGTAATTACAACTTCAAAAAATATAGTCATTTGTTTCAAGATAGAATTATTAAACAAACTTGACCCCATCATACACATACATATCCACACATATTTGACAACAATCACAAAATCCTTATGCATCAAGTTAGTCAGCCTAAGAGGACTCTACCTTAACAATTATCTTTGGCCACTCAAAACTGAGTTGCTAGCACTTAAAAGGAGACAATTGATAAAAGCACTTACGGTAGACTACTGTAAGGAGAATAAAATTTAAATTTTAATCAAAATAATTTCATTGGAATTCTTAAACACCAAAATTTCAGAGCCTAGGGAAAAAAATAAACGTGATTTCTTTTAAAATTGCACATAATATAATATAATTATGCTTATGGCTTAATTGTTAATATATATGTATAAAATATGAGTTTAATTGAAGTTGAAATAGAAGCGAATTATTTTTGAGTAACATCAAAATAAAGAGATTCAAAGTATTAAAAAGAGGTCAGCAAATACATAATATAGAGAGAGTATGAATAGGGTGAAAATAATATTTCATGAGACTATTTGAAGAATTTCCCAGACCTATTGAAAAGCACTGTGGTAGTTCTCTGTAGTTGCCTAACAAATTACTATAAAATTACTTACTTAAAACTATATATTTATTGTCTTGAAGTCCCGGAAGTCAGCAGTCTAATAATGGTCTCAGTGGGCTGAAGTCCAGGTGTTGGCAGGGTGCATCCCTTTTCTTGAGACTTTGGGGGAGAATCTGTTTTCTTCTCCTTTACAATTTTTAGAAGCCACCTGCACTCCCTGGCTCGTGGCCCTTTTTTCTCCTCTTCAAAACCAGCAAAAGGAGGGTAAAGTCCTTACCACTCTGACCACCTCTGTAGTCTTCCTATTCTACTTTACAAACACTTTTGATGATATTAAGTCCACCTGGATCATCCAGGAAAATCTATCTTTGTCAGCTGATTAGGACCCATAATTTCATATGTAGTCTTAAAATGGATATTCACAGGTTCTGGGAATTAAGACATGGACATCCTAAGGGAGCCATTTTTTTCTGCCCACCACAGACACTAATATAAAGATGAAAGAGGCTCAATAGACCTCAAGTAAGATCATTAACAAGAAACCCACATGTAGACACATCATAATGAAAGAACAGAATACCAAACAGAAAGGGAAGACATTTAAAGGAACCAGATAAAGACAGATTACCTTAAAGGAAGAAGAGAATCGTACAACTGCTAATTTATTAACAGTAACAATGAAGACTAGGAGACTATGTGCTGAGAAAATGATTATCGATTGACAATTATCAGCAATCATCATCATAGTATTGTATGTTCTGTAAATACATCTCTTAAACATAAAGTTGAAGTAAAGGTATTTCCAGAGAATGTGCAACCATACCTCTATAATTTATCTTTAAGAGAATCCACTTCAATCAGAAAAAAAGTGATTCCATCTGGAATCTGAGATTCAAGAAAGAACAAAGAAAGTGGTAAATAATGTGGGAACACACATAAATTCTTGAAACTAATAAAAATGTTTTGTGGGGTTGAACCCAACTTAAAAATATGCAAGAATAATTATGTCACATTTTGTGATATAGTGAAAATTTGGATACTATGATATTTGTTTGATGATAAGAAGTAGTTAAATAAATTATGATATATCTATTCAACATGTAGCCATTTAAAATAATACTGTACAATTATGTTTATACATGCTTACATACTTGGAGAACAGACTGCTAAATAGCAGATACAGATGCCATTTGAGATCATTCCTTATTCTGGCTGGGGATGTGGCTCAAGTGGCAGAGTGCTGGCCTGCCATGTGTGCGGCCCGGGTTCGAACCTCAGCACCACATACAAACAGAGATCATTCCTTATTCAATCATAGGTATATTTATATGAGTATAGAAAAAGAATTAGAAGAATAGTGACTTTATTATTTTTGAGAAATGGACATGTGATTTATGTTTATATTTTCTCTTCTGTCTTCATTTATAGTATCTCACATTCTTTCTTACGTTACTTTAAAATATATTTTATTGCTTCTAGAAATTTTAGATTTACAAAAAAATTGCTAGGTTGGGACAAAGATTTTCCATATGGTCTCTACCCTGTTATTCCTATTGTTAATATCTTTAAATTAATGTGATAAGTTAATAAACCAATATTGATTCATTATTATTAATTCAAATCCTTTTTACTTAGGTTACCACTATTTTCTAATTCGATTTTTTTTTTTTTTTACCTTTTCCAAGATTGCATCCAGGATACAACATTACATTTAGCTGTCAAGTCACCTCAGGCTTCTCTTGGCTGTGAAGGCTTTGAGAACACTGATCAGTATTTTCTAAGATGCTCATGCAATAGAACTTTGGGATATTTTTCTTGTGATTTGTCAAGGGTTAGAAGTTTTTTGGGACTGGAAGCTACAGAGGTAAAGTTTCATATTTACCATCACATCCTATGATAAGAAGATATTATCAACATGATTTATTACTATTTATGGTGACCTCGATCACCTGGCTGAGCAGGGTTATCAGGTCTCCCCACACAAAGCTTTTCTTTTGCATCTTCTTTTTCCATACTCTATGTGATTTTCAGAAGGAAAGGCCATGTGTATACCACATTTAAAAGTGGAAAGTTTTATTTCTCCTCTTTAAGAGGGGAAATGGATATAAATATTATATGGAATGCTTCTGTAAAAGATATGTGTCTTCTCTTTCCCATTCATTTATATTTGCATGAACTCATGGATATTTATTTTCTACCTGGATATTTATTTTATACCCAATACTTTTGATTTGTTGCTACAATTATTTCATTTTTAGCCATCAGGAATTCTTTCATTTTGGCTTCTTTGAACATATCTCATATCCATGTGTTTGTTTATTGATTTGATTTTTTTTTTTTAGTATTCCTATTCTTCTTGTTCATTTTGTGTATTTTTACCCTAATCCAAGAATCAGTTGTTTCTTCAGGAATTTCTGGTTCCTTCCATTGAAGAATGTCATTAGAAACAAAGATCGGGGTACTAGGTGTGTTCTTGGTGTAGCTATGCTTTAAAGAATATTAAGTTTCCAGTCCACAAACACATAATATATCTTAATTTAGATATCATTTGATTTCTTTCTTTGGAGTTTTGTAGCTTTCCTCATATATATCCTATATAAACTTTGTCAGATTTTATATTAAACAGTTTTTTTTGTTGCTGTCATTAATACCTGAGGGTGGACAGACTTAAAGGAGGATTTATTTTGGCTCATGGTTTCAGTCCATGGTCAGCTTGCTCCATTTACTCTATCACTTTGGGCCGTGGCCATAATTATGGTAGAGGAAAGCTGCTCAGTCCATGACAGCTGGTAAGCAAAGAACGGGGCTGGGGACAAGAAATACCATTCTGGGTCATGCCCTCAGTGACCAACTTCCTCCAACTAGTATCCACTTCCCAATAGCACCATCAGTTGCAAATCCCTCAATGGATTAATCCACTGATGAAGGTAAAGCTCTCATAATCCAGTTATTTCCCAAAGCCCCACCTGTGAACATTGCTGCATTGCAGACCAAGCCTTCAACACATGAGTCTCAGAAGGATGTTCCAGATCCAAACCACAACAGATTCATATCAATATATAAATCTGGTGTGTGTGTGTGTGTGTGTGTGTGTGTGTGTGTGTATATATAATGATAATCTAGTTATTTTCCAAGTTCCAATTGTGTATTAATGATATATAGGAAAGCAACTGACTTTTGTATCTTAACTTTGTATCCCATGAGTTTGCTATAATTGCTTATTTGTTTAATAAGGGTTTGGTAGGATTTTTTTGACATAGAGAATATTATCATCTACAAACAGTTTTATTCATTTTTTCTTTTTATTGCCTTATCCTATTGCACTGGGTAGGATTTTCAATACAATGTTGAATATATCAGTGTACCTTTAATATTTATTATTCTTTTTGAGTTCTATTATCCTCTTTAATAAAATATTTTCTTGAGTAATTTTGAGTTATTGTCTTTTGATCTTTCATATTTTCTATCATTTAAAATTTTTGAAAATTTTATAGGAATATTGTATTATAGTTTTCATCTTTTTTTCTGCTTCATCGTTCTCTCCACCTTTGTTTAACTATAGCAACTTTGAATAGAATTCAATCAGAATCCTTTTCTGTGGCTTACTTTTAACTAAATGTTATTTTGTAATTTTAAGAAGGAAAGGTGTATAGAATAGTTTTATAGCTTTATGATTCTACAGATTCTTTTAAAATATTATTTTAGTTGTAGATGGACACAATATCTTTATTTATTTATTTTTATGTGGTGCTAAGGATCGAACCCAGTGCCTCACCAATGCAAGGCAAACGCTCTACCACTGGGCCACAGCCGCAGCCCCTACAGATTCTTTTTCTGGTATTTTATGAAATATGTTTACCTCAATTTTTTGAACCCTTTCTCCTGTCTGACTTTTGGGTGGGCCCACATTATTCCTTTGCCCTCTGTTGTCCTTATCCTATTCAGTTAGGATTTTACTTCTAGCAGTTTCTCCTTGGTGTTGGACTTTGTCCAAGAATGTAGTTCTTATTTGCTGGTTTTGAGAGTTTCTAGACTTTACATTATTGTGGTAACTTTAGAATTTCCTGCTCATTCCTTTACAATTGACCTAAACTTTTTGTTCATCAGACTCCCTGCCCATTTTGCAGCTGATCCCATATTGGTTTCCCTTGCTTTTTAGCAAATATTTGGCAGTTTGGGGCTTTCCCATTCTCAAAGCTTTCAGATTCTTTGCTGTGTTCCCCTATTTCCTTCTACACAGAAGGTGATATTTTGAAGTTTATTAAGAATGCTTTTTTTAACCTAGTTATAACTATTGTCTAATAATGTTTTGTTATTTATTTATTTAGTTTTAGTTATTCTAGATGCTTTACTTGCTTTTATGAGGATATTCAGGAAGTTCTCATATTACACTGTCTCCCTACTCATCTTCCTACTCTTCAGTATTTATGTACTACTTGGGAGGATGAGGTACTTTAAAATACATTTCAAACTTGATTTTTGAAGTTAATCAAAATGAAGATAGAAGGAAGTTAACATAAGAAGCTGATAGTTCCTTATGGATGCTTTTTAAGTCATGTTTAAAATTGGTTCCTTTTTGGTTTTCTTCATGTGAAATTAAGTACTTGCAAGTGTCATTCTGTCCCTCCACTTCCACATTCTCAACCAGCTGAAGAGTACTCTCAGACTTAAAAATCAGAAGTAGGTTTACAATAATGGAATTTGGAATGATTGCTCAATGTGGCCAAACATAATGGAGGAGCTCATAATTGTATTTACTACCATATTATCATGTGCTAAAATTCTGATTTTAGCCCCTTCTTATTCTACAATTTGCAGTCCGATTTAATACATTGGCTGTCCATTGTCTAAATGGGATCCACAGATATGATTTCTTTAGACTATTCTGTATTTATTTATTGATTTGTAGTTAACTCGGCAGATACTTTATTTTTTTATAGTTTTACATAAATTTTATTGTATACATTTAAAGTATACAACATGGCGATATGGGATACATATAGACAGTTAAAAACATTCCCAGTTAGGCAAATTAACATACCCATCATCTCCCGTAGTTACCCATTTTTATTTTTGTGTCTGTGGCAAAATCAGCCTAAAATCCACTTATTCGGTATAATTCCCATATGCAGAATAATTTTATGACCCAGTATTCATTGTAAATCAGCTCTCTAGACCTAGTCACCCTATATCTGTTATTTTGTGTTCTGACCTATTGTCTTCCCATTTTTCCTCCCCCAACCTCCCAATCACTCCTGTTAACCATTGCTTTAATCCATGTATTTGAATTTTAAAAAACTTATAAGAGAAATAGTACAATATTTTTGCAGCTGGCTTATTAGGATCATGTCATCCAGGCTCATCTATGTTGTTGCAAATGACAAGATCTCATAATTTTTTAGGGCTGAATAATACTCCATTGTATATATTTAGCAGTTTCTTTATCCATTCATCAATTGACACTTAAGTTGTTTCCATATCTTGGCTATTGTGCATAATGCTGCAATAAACATGGAAGTATTGATATCTGCATGAGGCAGTGATTTCATTTCCTCTGGATATCCATACAGAAAAGGGATTTCTGGATTGTGTGGAAGTTCTACTTTTAATTTCTTTAGAAAACTCCTGATCATTTTCTATAATAGTTGATCAGTATTTTAAAAACATACAAAATAGTTGCCAAAGCTTACAACCAAGTTTCACATACAAATGCAGATATCTGATTGATCTTAAAAAACCTGAAGCCCAGTGTCATAATGCCCACATTACGAAATGGAATTTGTATCCTGATTAAAGAGGCAATGCACTCTCAGGCTTGTGACACCTTTCATTTGTTACCTTCCAGTCCTGATAGACTTGGTAAATCATGGACAACTTCTTATATTGGCTTAAACTATAAACATGTACTGTTGATTTTTAAATGTTTCTATTTAGATGTCCTACAGACTCACCAGAATCCACATATTCAAAACCAGCCTATTTTTTCTAAAACCTAATTTTCTTCCAGTGTTCCCTTAATGACCCAGTTAATGGAATTACATTTCTACAGCTGTCCAAATTAGAAAAATCCTTAGGGTTATTTTTCTTCTTTCTTCTTCCCTCTATGCACAGCTTTTAGGCATGTGTAAAACTGTGACCCACTTAAGTCTTTCTTTTACTGGTGTCTGTATATTAAATTCCTTTTTCTTCCTGATGTCTGGAAAACTCCTACTTACTTTACAAGATGGAGCAAAATCACTCAATCTTTGAAACTATGTTCTTTGTCTCAATAAACATTTAGTTGCTCTTTTCCATCTACAGATATCTCTAATACATTGCATATTTTACGTTGTTTATTTACTTCTGGCTCTTCTACTAGACTAGGAATTACTTAAGGACATAATGATTTAGCTATTTTTGTACCACCAGAACTAAGAAAAAAGCATGGAACTAGACAAATACATCAAATAAACATGAATTTTACAAATCAATGAGAATTGTTTCATGTCCAACGATTTCACCTTAAACTTTTTATATGATTCAATCTTTGGTTAAATTCAATTTTGTTTTCTTTTTTGCCCATACTTTTTTGGCACTTACTTTGGATTATTCTAGGGCCTGTAAATTTGTACCATAAGACTACAAATTAAATGGTCAAGTAAAAATTAATTGACTCCATTATTAAAACATGAGGACTTTTTAATGACTTACAAAACTTTGTTTTAATTATCTAAGGATGCCAGGTATTACCTTTAAAAAAATGTGTAATTATTTATAAAACAGATCCCAGAGAGGCAACTGAACAGCTGTTGAAAGATCTGGCACATCACTGTGCCAGCCTGAATTTAATGACCTACATGTGAAGGGCTACATATCCAATTACTAATCCTCCCTCAGCTACTCTTTGCCCCGATATGGAAGCAGCTGAAAAAAGATGCCCTACTAACAGATCAGAAAATGAATCCAGATTTCATTGCCAATGTTCAGTTACAGAGATCTTTTAGATTTCAGATGAGGAAGAAACTGAGAGGGACTCACAATTGTATTACAGCTCACATAGTTTTTCAAATAAATTTGAGAATTTAAAGCAAGAGTGACTTCAGTTTTGTGACTAAATTCAGAGACACTGAAATTATTTTAGAGAACCTAAAATTCTGAATTTAACTTTCTATTCACTCAAGCCTTAAACACGTTCAAATGTCTTCAAACATCAAGGGAAAAATACTTCAGAGTTCCTTCTATATTAAGAAGGCCAATTTATATTCCAAGATTCAAACCTCATTTTTAATCTTCAAATTTTACAATAATCACCTATTAGAAGTAGGGTCAAATAAAAAAAAATAGAAAACGACAATCCACAGGATTGAGTTTTGCTTCTCCCTCAGTTGACTTGGTCTATATATAGCAAAAAGATTATATAAGGTCAAGTAGTACAAACAATGAAACATCACCTGATGTTTTGCAAAATAGCACAGGAAAAATAGGTCAAAGAATGAATGGAGAGTAAAGCGTCTGTTTTTTTTTTTTCCCTTAAGCCATAAAAAAGGCTTAGAAATTCCAAATTTAAATGCATTTTTATTATGAATTTGACTCATTTCTTGAACTCTAATTTTCCACTTGAGTCATGTAAAATCATGCCACCCTGTTAACATTTTTCTGTATAAAACAGACATAACTTAGGCAACAGATGCTTTCCTCTACTCTTCAACACAAAACTAAGAATCCTTCGTCCGTACCGCATTTTTAATTTTTAAGAATGGGACTATCTTAAGCTCTCTACGCCGCCGAACACAAACAAAAATATGAATGAATAAATGCCCTTAAGTACACCTTTACTTCTTTAAGGGGAAAAACTGACGTCACCGTAACTACCTCCCACTCCCCAAATTCTAACTCCAAACCCGGACCGAATAAACCCCTCCTCCCGCCGCCAGCTGAGGCGGAAGTTAGCGCAGTTAAATGACGTATGACGTAATCGCCGTAGCCACCACCTGGTAACTCTCGCCTCTGCCTCTGGGAGTTGAAGTTTCCAAGGAGGACTCGCCCGCGGTATTGAGAGCACACAAGAGAGGCTTTCTGAACGAACTACTACGTTCCCCATCAACTCAGTTTGGTAAATCTCCTGGCACTGCGGCTGGCGCTCGCTTTCCCTTAGGTATCGTTCGGATACAAAAGGGAAGCATGCCATGCCACCCTCGAGTGGCAACAAGGGCTTCCGGGGTATGACGGAACGGGCCTGTGCGAGTGGCCATAGCCATCCTGTTCCTGAAGGAAATTACGTTGGCTAGGGCGCGCCCTCGCGGCCTCCGCAGCTCTCTGATTCGCCGGCTGCATTTTAGTCCCGCCTCTCTGCTGCTAGCGCGGCGAACGGTGTAGATAGGGAGGGTGGACTGGGCTCTGCTGGCCTGCATTGGGGCGCTTTCCTTTCAAGTTATTTATGGGTGTGCGCCCGGTCCCTAGGATGCAAAGAGTGTGGTCTTACAAAAGATGACAGGAGAGAGAATATGGGACTCCGAAGGGCCGAAAAACGAGTTGTGGCAGTGCCACCTGTGGCTAGAGACCATGGGCGAGACGCTTAGTACCTCTTTACGCGTCCCTTTCTCTGGAGCTGACGTTGCTGAGCCCTCTGAAATTCAGGGAGCTCCAGGGGAAGTTGTTGATGCTGCTAAGCCCCATGGTGGTGAGCTGGGGACTATTAAATTGGCTTGATTTCACTGAAGCACGTTAAGAGTTTAAAATTTGGGAATTTTTCCAGAGAAATGTGGAGGGGATAGTGGCAGGTTACCTTCTCACCTATTAAAAACATTTCTTCTGAGGGAGATCTTTGGCCCTAGGGACTTGACATAGAAACAAAAGGCTTTTGCTACCACCGATTTGGTCAACATGTTTAAAGAAAGGTCTTTTACTGTTACGGTCAGGTCCTTAATTCCGTTGTGCAATTATTCCAGTATTAGATCTTTCTTGAAGGGAGCTGTATTGTAAATTACGAAGACTTTTTAGTTGTTTGATAACACGGAATTTTTAAGATTTTCCTTTTGGCTTTAATTGATTTGTGAGGTGTATTCTCCCTGCTTTAACGGGGTGAGGAAATGTAAATATTGAGATGCCTTTTCACCTATTCCACCAAATACCTTTTATCTACTTTTATCTAGTTCTTTCTCTTTTAAGCCCACCCGATAACCTGGATCTGTGAATTACCCACATTATTTTACGCTAAAATAAATTTCACACAAATATTTCTATAATTAAAATACCGTTCTTAAATATTTGTTGGACTTGGTTTAACGACTGAAAATATACTGTGAATATAACTGCGTGTCACAGAGGAACACAAAATTCTGCCATAGAAAATTTACAAATTATGACCCAAACCAAAACAATTAGGAAACGAGTAATTGTGCTATTTTTTCACAACAGGTAATCTGAACAAGCTAGTATGTAATGAAGTGATGGTCAGAGTTGGTTTATCTTTGTAAAGTCTACACAATAATTTTAATCAAGCTAGTATTTTTTTTTTTTTTTTGCATTCCACTTATGTCTCAGTGTATCTATGTTTGAGGTTCAGAAAATTCACCTACTATAGTGCATTTTCTTAACGGAGAATAACTAAAGAAAGTGAATGATTATGATGACTAACTACTTCATGACCTTTTCTTGTTTTTGATAGGCTGTTTAAAAACATGACTATGCTGTGATAGGTCATGTTAAATTTAACGAGACTTATTAAATAGGAAAGGCAAAAGCTCCCTCTGGTGTACATGATTGTAAAACACTGCGTTAGGTTGCTTTTAACATTCCCACATTATAGAGCTCATCAACCCTTGAGTTTTTGAACAAAATAAAGAATTAGCCAATAGATGGAAAGTACTATAGAAATGTGCTCTTTTGGAATATTATTATTTTATGAAGAGCAATTTATTTCCTGTTATTTTAATTGTGCTTTTAAGTTTGCATGTTTAGTTTAACAGACCATGTTTTTCCACTCTTGCTTTGGGTAATATGCACTGCTGAATTTTATGTAATTCAGAGCATATGAAAAGAAGGTAAAATAAAAGTTGTCTTGGGAAATCACCCTCTATCTATCTATCTTTATGTATATTTAAAGTTTTCTTCTTTCTAATCTTTTTAGGTTCACTGAGTTTCTCCTGCCACCAGTTTCTTAAATTGAATACTAACATTATTTAACTTTTTTTAAAAAATTAGTGGCATGGAAATGAAACTAGAGATTTTTTTCATCATATGTGACACAGGTCTCAAAAGTCTTCTATTGTCAGAATTAACACAGCACAGTTCTTTTATGTTCTTTGGAACCCCTCATTTGTAAATACGGTTTTGCATTACTGGGAGGTTACAGTAGAGTTAGGTTGGGTTTGAATCCAAACTCTAGCCCTTCATTTGTCTAATTATTCATCCAAGTATTGTGAGTATATACTTTGTGCTAGATTTGCTTGCAGTACCTTGTTTCTTAGGAATTATAGTAGCTTCGTAATTCTGGGCACGTTATTGAGCCTCACTGTGCATTCTTTTTAAAGTAAGGATAAATAATACAGTCAACCTCATAGAGTTGTTTTAAGGAATGAATTAGATAACAATACCTTACTATTACTATTTTCATTGCTTTTCTTTAAAAAAAAAAAAAAAATATATATATATATATATATATATATATATATATATATATATTCACTCATTTATTTACTCCACCATTATATAATAAGCATCAACTAAATACCAGCCACTATGTTACTGACATATTACAATGTTGCACATTGCTGTTGGGTTTTTTTTTTTGGTACCAGGATTGAACCCAGGGGTGCTCAATCACTGATCACTGAGCCACTTCACCAGTGCTTTTTTAATATTTCATTTAGAGACAGGGTCTTGCTCAGTTGTTTAGGGCCTCACTAAGTTTCTGAGGCTGGCTTTGAACTTAAACTTCTCCTGACTCAGCCTCCTGAGCTACTAAGATTATAGGCATATGCCTCCATACCCATCCAGTGTTGCACTTTTTAAAGAAAGCTAAAACCACATAATAAAACTGCTGCCTAAATTATGCTCTGCAAATATTTCATCCTTTAATTATCTAAATTGTGGGATTTTTTTTTCTTTTAGTTAGTAGCTTCTCCATATAGACTTATTAGCAAGCTTTGTAAGAAGGAAGAATCATTTCCTTAATGATACATTTACCTTAATTCCAATAGAAATTTAGTAGTATCATGCTCATTCATTGGTATGGATAAATAATAATTACAGTTTTAAGCTTCAGTGTTACTAATCTATTAAATAGAAAAGAAATATCAGTATTCTAGCCTTTCCTTAATCTGAAAGCAAGTTCAATTTTAGTTAATAGGTATAGTTAATAGGTAAAGATGTATTTGGCATCATCCTAAAGCATTCCACAAAGCCATACTGATTACAGAGTCAACTTTCATGTTTTGTTTTTTAGTCAAGACTAAAGTGGAGGATTTACATATTTACAATGAAATATAGTGAAGGGGGCAATGTTGTCTGTACTGTCCAAAATTTATAAATCTTATAACAACTTCTGTCTAAAACTTAGTGTGAGTATACAACCAGATAAAGAAATACCATTCTGTTTCCCTCATTCTGCAGCATTGAGGATTACAGGATGATGTTTTTTCCAACTCTTTTTAAAAATAATATTTTTCTTTTATAAAAACAATGTATTTTCATTATAGAAAACCATGAGTAAGAATTAAACGTGTATGTGCATGCTTTTAAAAATGATTGGATGTGATGGATATATTGGTTTTTGTTTTGTTTTCTTATTTAAAATATTATAACCATTTTCCCTTATCAATAAGTAATTTTGGAAATGTGATTATTACTGTTTAGTAATCCTAGTCTGTGTTATAGATGAGTGATAATTTGTTTATTCTCCTTTTGCAGGCATTCAAGTGTTTTCTAACTTTTCATTATTAAAATAACACAGCAGTATGTACACTCTGGTGAATCTTTGCATGTACACTTCTGATTCATTTACAGGAACTTATCCTAAGAAAATTAATTACTTGATTGAAGTAATTGAAGGGTCTCAATTTGTTAAAGATCTTGTATTACCTTCTGGAAAAATCGTGTGATAACTACCAATATCATATTAAAATACCCCATTTCTTTAGACCTTTACCAGCATTTCCAATGAATGATATTTAATTGGTATTAAATGACAGTTAAATGATTTTTGCAAATAAATGACATTTAATTATCTAAATTTACATTTGTATTTTTACTGATATAGTTTAACAATTATCACCAATAATTTTAATTTTAATCACATCTATTAGTTATTACTTCATGTGTTTGTAAATTATCTGTTCATGTAAAAATTGCTTTTCAATTTTTCAGAAACACCAACATAATGTCATCTGAAACGTCATCAGCATTTATTGAGACTTCTAATGTTGAAAGGAAGCAAGACTTAACTGAAGATCAGGAAAAAGAGAAACCAAGACTAGATGAAGGGATTGAACCAGTATCTAAACGACAAATGAAGAAGCTAATAAAACAGAAACAATGGGAAGAACAACGAGAACTTCGCAAGTACGTGTTTCAAATTATGTATGCTCTACCTTATTCAGAAATATGGAATATTAGACCTTAATATATTAAAACTAATTGTGTTAATCAAAATTGAGGTTCTGCATATTTTTTGTTAAAGACTTGTCAATTGACTTAAAAATTATATGTGTCTTGAATTAAATTATATTTTTTGGCACTATTGATGAACTTGCACTCTACACTTTTCTCGTCCAGAATCTTTTATGAGTAGCAATATAGTTTCTGAAACAACTAATATAGATAAGGAATATAGTTAGTATCCGTGTCCTAGATATGGAATAAAAATAATCCAATTCCAAGTGATCAAATTTTGTCCCAATATTTATGTTGCTAGAATAAGTTTTTATGAAAGCATTTAGGCTACAGGTATTGCGTAATACCAACATATGTAAGATAAAATAAACTATAGTTAATATGGAGGAAAAATTGAGTTTTTTTTTTAAAAGGAACCATTTTCTTTTTTTCTGTACTTTTTGATTGTTACTTGAAAATCATGTAGGTAAAATATAGTAAACCATGTAGTAAAATCCATCATAACTCATATTTATTATTTTAAAAATCTTCTTAAGGATAATGTGATGCTAATAATAAATGAAACTGTTGAGAAGTAAGTATAGTTAGGATTAGATTAAAAGCTTTAAATTATGCAACCATTTCCTTCCTATATTTCCTTCCTATAAATCATTACATGGACTACATAAAGTTGCTCATACTTGACCATTTTTGACCTGTGAAAGTGGTAAATTTCATATGATTTAACTTTAAAAAAATTTGTCTTTAAGAACAGTCTTGTGAATATTTAAATATATAAATAACAAAGTTGTTTCAATTACTAATTTTAGACAAAAGCGGAAAGAAAAACGCAAGAGAAAGAAATTAGAGCGACAGTGTCAGCTGGAATCAAACTCAGATGGAAATGACAGAAAACGTGTTCGAAGACATGTTGTTCACAGTACACTCCGCCTTATCATTGACTGTAGTTTTGATGATTTGATGGTATTAAAGGTATCATGAATCATTGTCAGAAAAATCCTGTAGATGACCTAGGTTGAATCTCCTTATTTAAATGCATAATATTTCTGATATAAATGTATGTGTAAAGTACATCTTAAGTCAAATTTTCAAAATCTTTTCCTTTTCACTTAAGTTAATAAATTGCTTTGATATATGTGTTCCTATTTATGTGCATGTTTTTTGTGTATGTATAGATCGAGAGAGACACACATTTCATAATTATGTAAGAGTCAGTATTTGTATACATAATTATATAAGAGTCAGTAAAGATTTGTGGGCTTTTACCAATGCCATTGGTAAAGCATGAAAATAGTAATTCCATGGCTCTTAAAAGAGTTTTTTATTGTTTATGAAGAAAAGTAGATGTTTTTCATGAGCTAGCATCTTATATGGATACAAAATAAATATAATGTGTCACTTATAGATTATTTACTTATAATAATTTTGTTAGTATGTAAGAAAATCAGTGAAAATTGTCAAAATTGATTTGTATTTAAGGACAAAAAAATCCCTTCTATTTATTCTATTTCTTTAGCATCATGGAATAGCTATAGATGATTTTGATAACTATTTTTTAAAATTTTTTTCTTTTCTAGGACATTAAGAAACTTCATAAGCAGATCCAACGATGCTATGCAGAAAACCGACGAGCACTGCATCCTGTGCAGGTATGTCTGAAGAATTTTTAAAAAGACCAGTTTTCTTTTCAGTTCTTCATGACAAAAACATAGATAATTCCAGTTGCCTTTGCAAGTCTTATGGGTAATCTTGTTTAATGCTTTTTTGAAAAATATTTTCTTTCTGTAAAAAAATAAAATACTTTAAACATCTTTTCTTATGAATCATTCTCAGACACACTTTTTAGTCATTAGTCTTGTACATGTTGACCTGTTCATTGCTGTGTAATTGAGTATCTTCATTATTGGACATGCCCTTATTTTTATACCATTTTCTCAGCTTTCAATTTCTAGAAATTCTGGGAGGCAAAAAGGGGCTTGAGGGAGAGATTGCCCTTACCCAGTGTGAGCTGTGGTACCCGTTTTAGATTTTGTCTACTTAAAGAACTTTCTTTTCCTTTTGAGATGCTCATAATTTTAAAAAGTATTTAAGCTGGAGTGAGGGAATGATTTATACAACTAGTTTGTTGATGACAAGAACAGAATCCTTTTGTTTGAATTCTAGATAACCTAAAAATTAACCCTGACTCACTAATGTTAAGAAGCAGGAACTTTTAATACATTTTTTATTGATATTTTATCCTTTTAACAAGTGAGTAGTTTATATTTTTGCATTTTTATTTTTCATAATTTTTATTACACTTCTGTGATAGTTTTTATATTCTCATTTTTGTCCATAATAGACACCTTATTACCCTTGATTCAGATTGACAATAGGTGTAGGGTTTAGAACCAAAGAAAATCGTAAAGATTTTGGATTGATTTAAAGGAAAAAAAATAAAAAAACAACAATGGTGGCCAAAAAAAGGAGGGGATGGTGAGAATGACATAGAAGAAGGAAGTTTGCAGACATGATTGTTACTGGAGATGCAGGTTATAACTAATTAAAAAAGAAGTGCGATAAAAATGTAAGTTGAATGCTGAAGTTGTTGGGTTAGAAGATACACCCACAAAACACGTAATTTCTACCATGAATTTCTTGTATGCTCAAAGTTTGTCACGAATTATTTTTTTCTGCGTCAATGAGAATATATCTTGTGTTTCATTAGTGAGCAGATGAACATAAGAGGGAAATAAAATATTGGACTTAAATTATCATTTTTTTCTCTTTCCCTGCCTACCAATCCCTTATCAGTTTTACTTGACAAGCCATGGAGGCCAACTAAAAAAGAACATGGATGAAAATGACAAAGGATGGGTCAACTGGAAGGTAATTAAAGCAGATCAACTCTCCCACAATTACAAGTGTTCTTATTCTTCTAAAGTTCTACATTTTTTTGTCTAAAATTTAAATAATATTATATATATATAATATATATATATAATATTATTATATATATATAATATTATATATATAAATATATTATATATATATATATAATATTATATATATATATATAATATTATATATATAAATATTTTATATATATATATATATATATATATATATATATATATATATATATATATATATATAAAATATTTCAAACCCTGTAGGTCATTGAAACTAAATCTAAAGTTGCAGATGGGAAATGCTAAAGAAGAGATTTATATGTTAACTTGTATTTGTTCTCATTAAGTCTTGCCTTCTATTTTACCATCAATCTTAAAACATATTTTTCAAAAAAGGAAAAGTTTTAAAGGTCTTTATATAACTTTTCCCTAGAAAACTAGTTATGCATTATTTGTAAGAATGAGGCCACTTTAAAATTTGAAGAGTGCCTGCATTCTGTTTCTTTTAATCTGTGCTAATATGTGACCTCTAGTCATATGTGACTATTGAATACTTCAATGGGGTAGTCTGAATTGTGAATTGAGATGTGCTGAAAATGTGAAATACATACAAGATTTCAAAGACTTAGTAACAGATACAGATCTGCCTAATTTAAGAAATGTTTATTGATAATATTATGGGCATATTGGTTTAATAAAATATTTTAAATTAATATCACCTGGGTTTTTTTCCTTCAGTTTTTAAAATGTGACTACTAAAATTGTGTGGCTCATAAATTTTTCTGTTGGACAGACTGTTCTCACTCAATTTGTAAAGATGTAAATAGATTGACTTTAGTATCAATCCCTAAGGAACTTTTTTATTCAAAGAAGTAGCAGCCTATTCCTATACTTTTTAAGTTTTTATAGTGATAAACTTTCTCTGTCATGCTTATTACATAATGGCTGCATTTATTTTCTTAATACCCTATGATATGAACATTTTCAAAGTCTGTTTAAAGAGTATTCTGTCAAACTTCAAATATTTTTGGATAGGATTGTTTTGGGAAAAGAGGATAATTATTTTTATCCAACTTTCACAAATCCTTTTAATTAGTAACATCTTTCCCTTTGCCTTAAAAGGATATCCACATCAAACCAGAGCACTATAGTGAACTCATAAAAAAAGAAGACCTGATTTATCTTACATCAGATTCACCTAATATACTAAAGGAATTAGATGAATCAAAGGCATATGTGATTGGAGGATTAGTGGATCATAATCATCATAAGGTACTGTTAAGTTTTATTTTTGGTTTTGCTTGTACTTAAAAATCCATATTTCGGAGTTTCTTCATCATAACAAAACTACTAATAAATAATAGCTGATCTTTCTAAGAATTTCACATTTATTATCTTACTTAACCCATAATACCACCCAATGAAGTCAGTGCAATTATTATCATCATTTCACAGATGAGGAATCTGAGACACAAAGAAATTAATCTTAAAAGCAGTAGTGATTGGTGTCAAAGCAAATTACTTGAAACAAGACAGACCGATGCAGACTCTGTGTGCTTAAGCACTATGCTGTATTGGGAAAAGATACTGTCTCAGTTTCTAAAAGAAAATATCATTTTGTATTTTGCCAGCTTCTTTCCATGCTGAATTTAACCCAGCTAAGGAAAAAGCATGTTTACTAAGTGTCTGAGGAAATACTGTCATTAGTCATGAACTAATTCTTTATTCTTGAAAAGCAGCACTGTGTAGGTATAACTTTATGCAGCATTGGAAATAATCATATCTGCTTGCCCAATATGTAATTGTGTCACTGTTGGGTACTTCATACAGTATGACTGAGGAACTGAATTTGTGTGTGTGTGTGTATGTGTGTGTGTGTGTGCGCGCGTGCTTATCATCTGGGTATTACCATTATTTTAAAAAAATTTATTCTCATTTGTTATATATGACAACAGAATGCATTTCAATTCATATTACACATATAGAGCTCAAATTTTCATATCTCTGGTTGTACACAACGTAGAGTCCCACCATTCATGTTTTCATACATGTACTTAGAGTAATGATGTCCATCTCATTCCACTGCCTTTCCTACTCCTATGCCCCTTCTCTTCCCCTCCCTCCCCTTTGCCCTGTCTAGAGTTTGTCTATTCCCCCCATACTCCCCACCCTGATCCCCATTATGAATCAGCATCCTTATGTCAGAGAAAACATATGGTATTTGTTTTTTTGGGATTGGCTTACTTAAAATTATATTCTCTAACTCCATCCATTTACCTGCAAATGCCATGATTTTATTCTCTTTAATGCTGAGTAATATTCCATTGTGTATATATACCACATTTTCTTTATTCATTCATCTACTGAAGGGCATCTAGGTTGGTTCCACAATTTAGCTATTGTGAATTGTGGTGCTATAAACATTGATGTGGCTATGTTCCTGTAGTATGCTGTTTTTAAGTCCTTTGGGTGTAGACCGAGGAGAGGGATAGTTGGGTCAAATGGTAGTTCCATTCTCATTTTTCCAAGGATTCTCTGTACGGCTTTCCATATTGGTTGCACCAATTTGCAGTCCCCACCAACAGTGTATGAGTGTGCCTTTTTCCCACATCCTCACCAACACTTATTGTAGTTTGTATTCTTGATAGCCGCCATTCTGACTGAAGTGAGATGAAATTTTAGAGTAGTTTTGATTTGCATTTCTTTAATTATTAGAGATGAGGAACTGAATTTTAAAAATTGTAATCAATTTAAATTTTAAGTAGTCAGATATAGTTACCAAATAGTCCAGTTTTTTAAAAAATATTTCTTACATTTATTGAAAGAGTGATAGTACTTCCCTCAGAATTTTGTATATTTTAAACTGAGAGAAGGGTAATAGGCAGTGATGAAGGTAGTCAAAAGAGAGCCAGATTTTTCTTGTGGTTCTGCCATCGAAAAGCTTTGTAACTGGGCAGGACATATAATTTCTTTGGTTTCTTTATTTTTAAATAGTAATGTTAAAACAAATGCTTTAAATATCCTAATTGTCAAGAGAATATTTCCAAATTAGTAGTTATACATACACATCCTTCAGATAATATTCTTTGAACTAAAGTCTTCTTTAAAAATTATACTGTTATGGACTTTAAAATAATTTAATGTTCTAGTCCTAAGTCACACTGTCTTTGTTCTAGGGATTCACATATAAACAAGCATCAGATTTTGGAATTCATCATGCACAGCTCCCCCTTGGAAGTTTTGTGAAGATGAATAGTCGAAAAGTTTTGGCAGTTAATCATGGTAAGGTATAGGGGGTACTAAGAAGATACATCAGCGCACATTTTGAAAAAGAGCATAACATTAAGATTTGAACAAATAGAAAATATTAATCCTTGTTGGAGAACAAAAATTATAAAGAGTAACCATTTATGATTTGTTTAACTAATAGAAAAAATTATGCATATTTTAGAAAATTTTGAAAGTGTAACAAAGTATAAGAACAATTAGTTGTAATTTTACAACTTGATATTAACTTTTTGGTGTGTTTTCTTCCAGTTCTTTGCCTGTGCATTTATAATATTTATTATATAATTGGATTCCTACTGTAGGACAATGTTATTAATCTCTTTTCTTCTTATTTTAGTCAGCTTTTTAGCTGCTGTGACCAAAATACCTGATAAAAACAATCTTAGGAGGAAAAGCTTATTTGGGGGAATAAGGAATCGAGCTGGTTTCAGAGGTTATAGTCTGTAGACAGCCAGCTTTATTCCTTGGTCAGAGGAAAGGCAGCCATCATGGCAGAAGTGTGTGGCAGAGGAAAGCAACCGGGAACTTTGTACTAGGAAGCAAAGAGAGAAACAGACCTCTCCTCTCACCTAGGACAAAATATATACCCCAAAGGCATGCCCCAGTGACCTGCCTCCTCCAGCCATATCCCACTTGCCTACAGTTATCACCCAGTTAATCTCTACCAGGGGATTAATGCACTGGTTAGGTCAAGGCTTTCCTAATCCAGTCATTTAACCTCTAAATTTTCTTGCATTTCTCTCACTTGAGCTTTTGGGGGACACACAACATTGAAACCATAATACCCTTCATCTATTTGTGGCTATATAACATTCCAACATTTCAGTGTGTGGTAACTTAACCATTTTCTTATTGTTGAATTATTTTATTTTTCTTTTTTTCTATCGTGAATAACATTTTTAAAAATTTTTTATTCTAATTTGTTATATATGAAAACAGATGCATTACAATACATATTACACATATAGAGCACAATTTTTCATATCTCTGGTTGTATACAAAATATATTCACAACATTGGTGTCTTCTTACATATACTTAGGGTAATGATGTCCATCTTATTCCACTATCTTTCTTAGACCTAAGTCTTTGCCTAGAGTTTTGATTTTTAAATATTTTTTAGGAACCCTAAATACTTTCTATATAGCAGGCTTTGGAGGGTTATAGAAATGAAATTATTGATTCAAGGAATGAACTTCTTCTAACATTTTTGATACATAATAGAAATTACTTTTCCAAAAAGTAATCTAAATTAACCCCTCATCTCTGTGTTGAAAAGAGAATTCTTAGAGACAATATTGATATTCTTTACTCCTAAGAAACAAAACAACAACAAAAAAAATCAGGCAAGAAGTTCTTTGTAGGAAAGAAGAAATTTAGATGAATGCTAAACATTTGTTTTTAGTTGTATATTACATAAAGGATAAAGAAACAAAGGGAAAAAAAAGAGTAGGAAGGAAACTAAAATGGTCCTTGGTTATAATTGACAAGGGATATTGCTTAAGCTTTTGTGTGCTTAAGAACCAAATTGAGGAAAAGCTGAAAAGGAAGCAGTGGGTTTGAGAACCTTGGAACATATTGCCCCTGATAGCCAAAGGAGAAGGAAGAAATAAGAATAAACTTGTTAATAGGACAAGCTAGCTTTGTTAACACAAAAGGAGTGTGTTTTTAAAGATAATATTAACATTATGATGAACTTGACTAAGAAATGTATGGTATTTTCTTTATTGCAGTATTTGAGATTATTCTGGGATACCTGGAAACAAGAAACTGGCAAGAAGCATTTTTTACTATCTTACCCCAGAGGAAAGGAGCTGTTCCCACAGACAAAGCCTGTGAAAGTTCTTCCCAAGACAAGCAGTGTGCCATGGTTGAAGATGGATCGGACAGTGATTCCAGTGAAGAGGAATATAGCAAAAATGAAACAGAGTCACCACATAAAGATGAACAACAGGATAAGGAAAATAGCACTGAATCTACAATGCAATCTGCACCACACTAACATTACCTGTTTTTCTTTTAGTAAGGAAAAATTAGGAGAAAGTGAGGTGCTTCATAAAATATTCAAATTGGAAAAAAAATTATTTTCTCATTTATTTTGTGAATTTTAAAAACTCTTTAGAGCTAAATGGTGATGAAAAACCCTTTAAACTCTAAGAATTTTTGTTTATGTATAAGACAACTTTGTGTTGCTTCTTAAATTACTTTTTAAGCCTCAAATAAGAGTTTTAGAGAATTTTACTTTATTAGTATACCCTATTTCTCTTTTCTTTGTTGGAATATATTCTTCAGAATGTGCCTTCTGACCTATCAGTTCATATCAATGACCTTTATGTTTGTTTATATCAGTGTCTTTCTAATCTGTTGTGTATGTATTTTGGGGGGCAGATATTCATAAATGCCCTGTAATTCTATTAAAATGTTATATATGAGAGCTTATCTTCCATTTGCAGCTTTTACATCCAATTTATTTAGTTAAAAAATATCAATTTGCTACTTAATAATTCATTTCTTTTGGACTGTGGAGTGCACACCTGTGCTTCCTTTGTGGCCTTTTCATGGTTCTGAAGTAATTACAAAATAGTAGAAAATCTCTTTAATTCATTTTCTTAATTCCTATAATGGTAACAAATTATTTCAGTTATAAAATCCAATTTTTGCAGGCAAGATTATTTTATAAGGCTGTTACTTTTGAAGGATCAATTTTGTCTTTACCTGATTTAAAACATAACAGTCCTTATGAGCTATCCTTTCCTTACATATATTTTTTTAAAAAAATATTTGTTGACTTTTAAGGTGAATATCGTGCATCTGTCTATCATATAAGAATATTCAAACTAACGTAAATGTGTGTCTCTGTAAATAACGTGCATGTATAAAAATACGTGTGTAATGGTCTGTCTGTCCGCATGTATGGTTCTGTTATTAACTGATGAAAACAGACTGATTTGTATTATTTGTGTGGTTGCATTGAAAACACTAAGAGCAATTAGAATTTCATTAACACAAAAATCCATAACCAAACATTCATTTGGAAAAGTTGGCAAGGGAGCATGGAGCAAAAATGATCTGTTTTAGGCTCTAAATGGTGATTGTAGAGAAGTTGTATTTAAAATAAAGTGATTGTTCTCTGTCACAGCTAAAGATGTCAAGTACCTTCACTGAGCTTTGGCAAAGTAAGTTTCTTTCTTTCTTTTTTTTTTTTTAAATATGTGAATGTTATACTTAACAATTACATAACATGTATAAGTTATATACATATTTAGTAGGAAGTTTATTATAGAATTGATGCTTACTATTTTTGTTGCTTTATTCTTAAAAATCTTTTGTAGTTAAAGTAAAATCTGTAAGCAAGGTATGTCAATAAAGAAAAGCCCTATGCTTGTAAAAGAACAAAGCTTATGTTGTAATGTGTACTTTTCTGAAGTTCAAATTTTTCTGAGTAAATTTAGTTTGCTAGTATGAAATACGCCTTTTACTTAAACTATTCCTTATGGAATATAGCACTATTTAATTATGAAAGGTAAAGAAAAATCATTCAGGTATAACATAGTTTAATTTTCATTAATTGTAAAGACATGCTGTATTTGTTTCCTTGGGGTGCCATAAGAAATCACCACGAATTATGTGGCTTAAAACAGCAGCAGTTTATTCTGTAACCATTCTGGGCGCCAAAGTGTCACAGGGCTGTGCTTCAATTGTTCTAGAGAAGAATTCTTCCTAGCCCCTTGTTAGCAGCAATGCTTGGTGTTCCTCAGCTTGCAGTTGCATTATTCCAATCTGCCTTGTCAAATGGTCTTCTGTCCTCGTGTCCCATGTCTATGTCCAAACTTTTTTTTCTTAGAAGAACACTAGCATTGGTTTAGGTTCATTGTAATCCAATATGACCTTATCCTAACTTGACTATGTTTGCAAAGCCCCAGTTTCCAAATAAGATCACCTTCGTGGGTACCACATATTAGGACTTGATATATATTTTGGGGAGAAACAATTCTACCCATTACTACCCCATGTCTTATCTGGGCTATTGGTGAAAAGGCAGCAATGATTACCAATCAGTTATTTTGAAATAACTGATTTCTGAGGTACTTGAAAATCGGTTTAAGAATATTATTTAAAGCTTTTTCTCTCATTTTAATATATCCTTCCAATACTTTTTGGTTTATTTAGTGTATTATTAGTTAATAATATTAAAGTCACTTACATTGGGACTTAATAAAAGTAAGGAATTAATTTAATAAATAAATATCAAAAGGATATATGTCTGCTGAAATAATGGGATTTCTCCTCATTTAATTTCTTCAGTAACCTGTGGTCATCATAAACAAAGTTCATTTTTAAGGAGAGGAGCATTCTTTACATTGTTATTCCTGAGATCAGTGATTTGATATCTTGTACAATTTGAAAATGCTTAGAATGAAAAAGGAAAGTAATTCTACTAAAAAGAAAAAAAGTTTTTAGGAGATAAATACCCAGAGTGATGAAACCCACCAGTAACTGGCAACTATAAGGTAAAGTGATAATTAACTTTATAGATGGAAAGGATTACTGAGGTGGTAGAGATAAAAGGCAAGAATTACACATAGACCACTGAGAACATGCAGACAACGGGTATAAAGTGAGATAAGAAAGGAAAAATGGGCAGAAGTGAATGACATATTATTAGAATTAATGATAGCAAAGGCCTATATAGTCAAACTTTGGTCTCCTAAAGCATAGAGATTTATCTCTTTTCCTAGCTCATTGCCAGACACTTAACAATAGTTTTTCAATAAATGTGGAGAAGAAAATCAGTGACAGAATTGAGAGGGAATATAGTTGATGTAAAGAATGGGGAATTCGATGAGGCTCAGACCTTGGCACTGCTACTTGTTAGCTGTGGGGCTTTGGCTAAGTTATACAGCCTTTTAAAATCTCAGTGTCCTTATTTATGAAGTAGGAATCTTACGTCAAAAACCCTTTTAGAGTTTGAGCAAACAATTGTGTTTTTAAGTGAGCAGTAGCTTATTTAATAAGTAGCATGGCAATGTATTTCTAATACTGACTTCCTCTCATTTCTTGTCTCATTGCCCTTTTTCTCACTCTTCCACCTTGGCATTGGCCACACTAAAAAAATAGTAATAAGTAGGCTTTTGTTTCAGGTTCTACTTTCTGAAGAACCCAAGCTTAGACAAGATTGAAAAACTATAAATGTTCTATTCTAAATGAATACTCACTGAACAAAACAAATATAGATCATTTAGTGAAACACTTATAAAAGCAATAAAAACAATGCTAACAACAACAACAAAACATCTACACATGACCACATCTGTATGTCCTATCAGCAAATATAAGTGGCCTACAATGAGATTGGATTTTTTTTTTTTTTTTTTTTTAATTTTTTATTGTGGGTTGTTCAAAACATTACAAATTTCTTGACATATCATATTCCACACTTTGATTCAAGTGGGTTATGAACTCCCACCTTCACCCCATACACAGATTGCAGAATCACATCAGTTACACATCCATTGATTTACAAATTGCCATACTAGTGTCTGTTGTGCTCCACTGCCTTTCCCATCCTCCCCCCTCCCCCCTCCCCACCTCTCCCCTCCCCTCCCCTCCTCTCTCTCTACCTCCTCCACTGTATAACCCTGAGGGTCTCCTTCCATTACCATGCAATTTCCCTTCTCTCTCCCTTTCCCTCCCACCTCTCATCCCTGTTAAATGTTAATCTTCTTCTCCTGTTCTTCGTCCCTACACTGTTCTTAGTTACTCTCCTTATATCAAAGAAGACATTTGGCATTTGTTTTTTAGGGATTGGCTAGCTTCACTTAGCATAATCTGCTCTAATGCCATCCATTTCCCTGTAAATTCTATGATTTTGTCATTTTTTAATGCAGAGTAATACTCCATTGTGTATAAATGCCACATTTTTTTTTATCCATTCGTCTATTGAAGGGCATCTAGGTTGGTTCCACAGTCTTGCTATTGTGAACTGTGCTGCTATGAACATCGATGTAGCAGTGTCCCTGTAGCATGCTCTTTTTAGGTCTTTAGGGAATAGACCAAGAAGGGGAATAGCTGGGTCAAATGGTGGCTCCATTCCCAGCTTTCCAAGAAATCTCCATACTGCTTTCCAAATTGGCTGCACCAATCTGCAGTCCCACCAGCAATGTACAAGTGTACCCTTTTCCCCACATCCTCGCCAGCACTTGTTGTTGTTTGACTTCCTAATGGCTGACAATCTTACTGGGGTGAGATGGTATCTTAGGGTGGTTTTGATTTGCATTTCTCTGACAGCTAGAGATGTTGAGCATTTTTTCATGTACTTGTTGATTGACTGTATGTCCTCCTCTGAGAAGTGTCTGTTCAGGTCCTTGGCCCATTTGTTGATTGGGTTGTTTGTTTTCTTATTGTCTAATTTTTTGAGTTCTTTGTATACTCTGGATATTAGGGCTCTATCTGAAGTGTGAGGAGTAAAGATTTGTTCCCAGGGTGTAGGCTCCCTATTTACCTCTCTTATTGTTTCTTTTGCTGAGAAAAAACTTTTTAGTTTGAGTAAGTCCCATTTGTTGATTCTAGTTATTAACTTTTGTGCTATGGGTGTCCTATTGAGGAATTTGGAGCCCGACCCCACCGACTGTAGATCGTAGCCCACTTTTTCTTCTATCAGACGGCGCGTCTCTGATTTGATATCAAGCTCCTTGATCCATTTTGAATTCACTTTTGTGCATGGCGAGAGAAAGGGATTCAGTTTCATTTTGTTGCATATGGATTTCCAGTTTTCCCAGCACCATTTGTTGAAGATGCTATCCTTCCTCCATTGCATGCTTTTAGCCCCTTTATCAAATATAAGATAGTTGTAGTTTTGTGGATTGGTTTCTGTGTCCTCTATTCTGTACCATTGGTCCACCCGCCTGTTTTGGTACCAGTACCATGCTGTTTTTGTTACTATTGCTCTGTAGTATAGTTTGAAGTCTGGTATCGCTATACCGCCTGATTCACACTTCCTGCTTAGCATTGTTTTTGCTATTCTGGGTCTTTTATTTTTCCATATGAATTTCATGATTGCTTTCTCTATTTCTACAAGAAATGCCGATGGGATTTTGATTGGCATTGCATTAAACCTATAGAGAACTTTTGGTAATATCGCCATTTTGATGATGTTAGTTCTGCCTATCCATGAACAGGGTATATTTTTCCATCTTCTAAGATCTTCTTCTATTTCTCTCTTTAGGGTTCTGTAGTTTTCATTGTATAAGTCTTTCACCTCTTTTGTTAGGTTGATTCCCAAGTATTTTATTTTTTTTGAAGATATTTTGAATGGAGTGGTTGTCCTCATTTCCAATTCAGAGGATTTGTCGCTGATATACAGGAATGCCTTTGATTTATGTGTGTTGATTTTATATCCTGCCACTTTGCTGAATTCATTTATTAGCTCTAATAGTTTCTTTGTAGAGCCTTTTGGGTCTGCTAGGTATAGAATCATATCATCTGCAAATAGTGATAATTTAAGTTCTTCTTTTCCTATTTTTATGCCTTTAATTTCTTTCGTCTGTCTAATTGCTCTGGCCAGTGTTTCGAGAACTATGTTGAACAGAAGTGGAGAGAGAGGGCATCCCTGTCTAGTTCCAGATTTTAGAGGGAATGCCTTCAGTTTTTCTCCATTCAGAATGATGCTAGCCTGAGGCTTAGCATAGATTGCTTTTACAATATTGAGGTATGTTCCTGTTATCCCTAGTTTTTCTAGAGTTTTGAACATAAAGGGATGCTGTACTTTGTCAAATGCTTTTTCCGCATCTATCGAGATGATCATATGGTTCTTATTTTTAAGTCTATTGATGTGGTGAATAACATTTATTGATTTCCGTATATTGAACCAGCCTTGCATCCCAGGGATGAATCCTACTTGATCATGGTGTACAATTTTTTTGATATGTTTTTGTATCCGATTCGCCAGAATTTTATTGAGGATTTTTGCATCTAGGTTCATTAGAGATATTGGTCTGTAGTTTTCTTTCTTTGAAGTGTCTTTGTCTGGTTTAGGTATCAGGGTGATGTTGGCCTCATAGAATGAATTTGGAAGTTCTCCCTCCTTTTCTATTTCCTGAAGTAGCTTGAAAAGTATTGGTATTAGTTCTTCTTTAAAGGTTTTGTAAAATTCTGCTGTATACCCATCTGGACCTGGGCTTTTCTTAGTTGGTAGTCTTTTTATGGTTTCTTCTATTTCCTCAATTGATATTGGTCTGTTTAGGTTTTCTATATCCTCCTGACTCAATCTGGGCAGATCATATGACTTAAGAAATTTATCTATGCCTTCACTATCTTCTAATTTATTGGAGTATAAGGATTCAAAATAGTTTTTGATTATCTTCTGTATTTCTGAAGTGTCTGTTGTGATATTGCCTTTTTCATCCCGTATGCTAGTAATTTGAGTTCTCTCTCTTCTTCTCTTCGCTAGCATCGCTAAGGGTCTGTCGATTTTGTTTATTTTTTCAAAGAACCAACTGTTAGTTTTGTCAATTTTTTCAATTGTTTCTTTTGTTTCGATTTCATTAATTTCAGCTCTGATTTTAATTATTTCTTGCCTTCTACTTCTTTTGCTGTTGTTTTGCTCTTCATTTTCAAGGATTTTGAGATGAAGTATGAGATCATTTATTTGTTGGTTTTTTCTTTTTTTAAGGAATGAACTCCAAGCAATGAATTTTCCTCTTAGAACTGCTTTCAATGTGTCCCATAGATTCCGATATGTTGTGTCTGTGTTTTCATTTATCTCTAAGAATTTTTTGATTTCCTTCTTGATGTCTTCTATAACCCATTGATCATTCAGTAACCTATTGTTCATTCTCCAAGTGATGTATGCTTTTTCCTTCCTTCTTTTATCGTTGATTTTCAGTTTCATTCCATTATGATCAGATAAGATGCATGGTATTATCTCTACTCCTTTATATTGTCTAAGAGTTGCCCTGTGACATAATATATGATCTATTTTTGAGAAGGATCCATGTGCTGCTGAGAAAAAAGTGTAACTGCTTGATGTTGGGTGGTATATTCTATATATGTCAATTAGGTCTAGGTTATTAATAGTGTTATTGAGTTCTATAGTTTCCTTATTCAACTTTTGTTTGGAAGATCTGTCCAGTGGCAAGAGAGGTGTGTTGAAGTCTCCCATGATTATGGTATGGTGGTCTATTAGACTCTTGAACTTGAGAAGAGTTTGTTTGACGAATATAGCTGCACCATTGTTTGGGGCATAAATATTTATGATTGTTATGTCTTGTTGGTGTATGGTTCCCTTAAGCAGTATGTAGTGTCCCTCTTTATCTCTTTTGATTAACTTTGGCTTGAAATCTATTTTATTTGATATGAGTATGGACACTCCTGCTTGTTTCCGAAGTCCATATGAGTGATATGATTTTTCCCAACCTTTCACCTTCAGCCTATGTATGTCCTTTCCTATCAAATGCGTCTCCTGTAGGCAGCATATTGTTGGGTCTTGTTTTGTGATCCATTCTACTAGCCTGTGTCTCTTAATTGGTGAGTTTAAGCCATTAACATTCAGGGTTATTATTGAGATATGGGTTGTTCTTCCAGCCATATTTGTTTATTTCTGTTACTAAACATGGTTTGTTTTCCTCTTTGATTATCCCCCCCCCTTTACTGTCCTACCTCCCACTGTTGGTTTTCATTGTTATTTTCCATTTCCTCTTCCTGTAATGCTTTGGCGAGGATGTTTTGAAGAGATGGTTTTCTAGCTGCGAATTCTTTAAACTTTTGTTTATCGTGGAAGGTTTTAATTTCATCCTCCATCCTGAAGCTTAATTTCGCTGGATACACAATTCTTGGTTGGAACCCATTTTCTCTCAGTGTTTGAAATATGTTATTCCAGGATCTTCTAGCTTTCAGAGTCTGTGTTGACAGATCAGCTGTTATCCTGATTGGCTTACCCCTAAATGTAATCTGCTTCCTTTCTCTTGTAGCTTTTAAAATTCTCTCCTTATTCTGTATGTTGGGCATCTTCATTATAATGTGTCTAGGTGTGGATCTCTTATGATTTTGCACATTCGGCGTCCTGTAGGCTTCTAGGATTTGGGATTCTGTCTCATTCTTCAAGTCTGGGAAGTTTTCTTGTATTATTTCATTGAATAGACTTCTCATTCCTTTGGTTTGGAGCTCTGTACCTTCCTGTATCCCAATGACTCTTAAATTTGGTCTCTTAATGTTATCCCATATTTCTTGGATGTTCTGCTCATGGTTTCTTAACAGTCTTGCTGAGCTGTCTATGTTCTTTTCCAGTTGAAATACTTTGTCTTCATTGTCTGATGTTCTATCTTCTAAGTGTTCTACTCTGCTGGTAGTATTCTCCATTGAGTTTTTAAGTTGGTTTATTGCTTCCTGCATTTCTAGGATTTCTGTTTGTTTGTTTTTTATAACCTCTATTTCCCTGTATAGTTGATCCTTTGCTTCCTGGATTTGTTTGCGTAATTCGTTGTCGAAGTGATCTTTCATTGTCTGATTTTGCTGTTTAATGTCTTCCTTGATACTCCAGATCATCTGAAGCATGTATATCCTGAATTCTTTATCTGACATTCCATCTGCTGCAGCTGTTACCTCTTCTAAAGTTGCGTTGACCTGCATTGCTTGTGGTCCTTTCTTTCCTTGTCTTTTCATACTGCTTGCGTATCTTTCCTGCAGGTGCGGGCGGCGGCTCTGCTCTCTTCTTATTCCAATTGGGGTGTCGTGGCTACCACGCCGGCAGGTCACTGGGCCTGTTCTGGGAGCTGGCGGCGGCTCTGTTCTGCCCCTACTCCAATTGGGGTGACGAGTGTACCACGCCGGCAGGCCACTGGGCCTGATCCGCCGGTCGGTTGCAGGTTTGCCTACCCTGCAGGCGCGGGCGGCGGCTCTACTCTGCCCCTACTGCAAATGGGGTGACGTGTCTGTCGTACCGGCAGGCCACTGGGCCTGTCCCGCTGGTCGGTCGCAGATCTGCCCACCTTTCGGGCACGGGTGGAGGCTCTGCTCTGCCCCTACTCCAATTGGGGTGTCGTGACTACCCCGCCTGCAGGACACTGGGCCTGTTCCTGGCACGGGCGGCGACTCTGCTCTGCCACTACTCCAATTAGGGTGGTGTTTGTACCACGCCGGCAGGCTCCTGGGCCTGATCCGCAGGTCTGTTGTAGGTCTGCCTACCTTGGAGGTGCGGGCGGGCGGATCTGCCCTGCCCCTCCTACCACGCCTGCGGACCCCTGGGCCTGATCTACAGGTTGATCACTGGTCTGCTCACCCTGCGGGCACGGGTGGCGGTTCTGCTCCGCCCCCGATTGGGGTCACGTGACCACCACACCGGCAGGGCCTGATCCGGGCGTGGGAGAAGGATCTGCTCTGCCCCTACTCCAGTTGGGGTGACGTGTGTACCACACTGGCAGGCCACTGGGCCTGACCCGCCAGGCTGTCACAGGTCTGTTTACCTTGCACGCTCATTCGTCACAGCGCGAACCGCGGCTCTGCCCTGCCCCTCCTACCACGCCCATGTACCACTGGGTCGCGGGTCTGCCCACCTTGCGGTTGCGGGTGGCGGCTCCGCTCCGCCCCCTCTCCAATTGGGGTCACGCGGTCACCACGCTGGCAAGCCGCTGGGCCTGCTCCGGGGGCTGGCGGCGGCCCGGCTCCTTCCCTCTGGCTCGACGACAAATTGAGGAGACTCGGGTGACTGTGCCTCACCCCCCCTACCAGGAGACCAACTGCTTATGTCACCACTGGTATTGATGAAGATCCCTCCTCCACCGCTTTCTGCAGACATCAGATCTCTGCCATGTTGGTATCCTATGCGAATGGCAGCATTTCGTTCCCCTTGCCGGGCAACCAAAGCACCGGGTGAGTCCTGACCGGCCCTCAGCAGGACCCGGACCGAGAAGCAGTTTCCGCGGGCTCCTAGCCCCGGGCCAGGGAAGTTCCGGGAGCCGGAACTCGGCCACTCCGTGCTCGGTGTAAGCTCCTATAAATGTAAGCTCCAAGAAGCAGTCCCCGCGGGCTCAGTTCCGGGAGCCGTAATTCGGCTGCTTAGTGCTTGTTGTATGCTCTGGTAGGCGCAGGGTCCAAGAAGCAGCCTCAGCGGGCTCAGCAGCCGCTCTGCGCTGGGTATTCACTCCGATAAGATCAGTTCTAAGAAGCACCCAGGCGCTGAGCCCTAGCAATCTGTCTGCAAGCCGCAGGCGAATTGCAGCCTGAAATTACCTGTTCTATGGCTGAATGAGCTGCGGTCAGTCGAAAACAGCGGTGGTGACGTCAGTTTACCAACATGGTGGCTGCTGGCCTCCTCTGTGGTCTGACCGGTGTGGAGAACCGAGATGGACCGCTTCCTTCCCCCGTCTCGAACCCAGAATTCAGCCCTGAGTACGGTGCTTGCGCGGCTGGCAGAAACTGCAGCGCTGTAACCCTGCGTCTCTATCCCAGCGCACGCTGCAGATTCTAGCCTCGGGCCGATTTGCTGAATAAGCAGTGCGACAAACCTCTCGCGTTTGAGTCCCCGTAGCTGATCCTCGTGCGATGGAAATCCTTCCTCCAGGTCCCGGAGCACCCCACTATTGCTGGAAATTCCTAACAAGATATCCTTTAGCCGTCCTGACTTGTCATACTCCCACACAGTGAAGCAGCACACGGGGGCAATGCACTCCCCTCGCCGCCATCTTTCCCTAATAGAGATTGGATTTTTATAAAGTTGATACATGCAGTATTTGAATAAAGTTAGTAATGTTGAAAAAAAAAAGATATAGCAGGCTAATGAAAAGAAGATAGAAGTCACAATCCTAGCATTGGGTAAGGTTCAGCACTTTATAAATAAGAAAAAGAAGGGATACTATAGTCTGAAACACAGTCCTTACTAAACAACAACAGTTATGCATATATCTGTGCTCTAGGTAGCATAGTATTCAGATGAGAAAAAAAATTTAAGAATTAGATGTAATAGTAAGAAATATGAGTACTATAGGTGAAAAACAAAAAAATGCATTAGCTATGGAACTTCCTAAAAGTAGCTATTTTAGACTACAAAGGAAAATAAATTTCCAAAAATAGAAATTTCTCTTGATAACCATACATTAATCTATAAAATAACATTGGTGGCATAGGATAAAAGCATTACCACCTAGAACTTTTTAATTTTTTTCTCAAGCAATTCTCAAATGAGATGAAGTTAAATCAAATTGTAAAATATTTTGGAAATATTTAGGAATGAAAATACATATTAGTTCTTGTGAAAGCAGTGATTAGAAGAAAATCACCTTAAAAACAAGCTAATAAAAGACATTGAGTTAATTAAAATATTCAAGACAATACAATGATAATGGCCCTAAAGAAATAATAAGAAATTTAAAAAGTGAAATCCAAATTGGAAAATTGTTAAACATATTTAAATCCAAGAAAGAGTTCTTATAAAAAATGATAGTGAAATGTAAAAAACATTAACCAAATCAAGAAAAAAATTACAAATACATAATACAAATTAGCACAGATGTACTCTCCATAGGGAAGGCAAAATATAGTCCACCCAAACATCTGAAGACCTGGAACCTGTGACTATGTTGTGTTACATGATAAGGTAGAATTTAAGGTTACAGATGGAATTAAATTACCAATCATCTGACCTTAAAATGAGGAGGTAATCTTGGATTAACCTGGATAACATGCCCGATGTTATCACAAAGGTCCTTAAAGTGAAAGGAAGAGGTGGAAGAGTCAGTGTCAGAGTGACCACCTCTACTGGCTGTTGTTACCTTTGAAGACAGAAGAGCCATGAACTGAAGAGTGGGTAACCTCAAAAAAAAAAAAAAAAAGCCTGCTCACAGCTTCGTTTCTGCCTGATGGATTCATTTCAGACCTCAGCCTCCAGAATTGTAAGAGAATAATTTGTGTTTCATTAAGTCCCTAAACGTGGTAATTTATTATAGCAACAATAGGAAACTAATACTTTCCTCCACTCTTATTTTCCTCTTTTGCCTGCTGGATACCATTGACAATGAAGCCCTCTATGATGGTTGAACCACAAGATGGAAGTATCTTGGGCCTTAATATCATGAAGTAAAGCCAAAATCATCCACTGACTATAAACACACTTTGGACTCATATGTGAGAAATAAACCTCTCTTATATTTGAATGATGACACTTGTTACAATTTATCCCAATGAATGTAATTCTATGTGCCTCAGTTATCTTACTTTAAAACATGATAGTAATAATAGTAGTTACTAGAAATAGTTTTTGTGAAAATTAAGTGTTACTATATCTAAAATGTTTAGAATGATTCCTGATAGGATATAAATTTTATTATTAAGATTACATTTACACAAATGGAAACATGTGTGCACACATGAAAATTATAGTATTTCTTTCAAATAACAATACAAACATTCTAAATGAAAGCCTGGATGATTGGTAGATAGAATCCAGTCCCACACTAATAGATATGGCCAAAGTAGTTAACTTTAAAATACAGAAAATTCAATTTTAGGAAATCTGTTAATATTCAACATTAGCAGTGGATGCAAAACAGCTCCTTTCTGGCTCAGATATCCCTATCTGAGTTAGGGATAATTTGTATCTTTTTTCTTTCTTTGCCAGGGTGTAGGGGTTGAGCACTTTTCCAGATAGGCCAACAGCATTGAAATACTGTAGATTGTAAAACTCAGCTCAAATGTTGAAATTCTCAGAGTTAGGCTTTAAATATTTTTTCTTCTAATAGTTGGAGATAAGAATCTATCAATTCTAATTATGGGTGTTATTTTCTAGTATCAGAGCTCTATGCTTACGTACTAAAAATAACAGTGCAAGATTGGAAACAATATTTAAATAAATATGTTTCTTTTTCATGTAATATTAAAAATTAACTACAGATGAAGCTGTTGTCTTCATTAACATTTATTTGTAGCATTATATACACGTGTTTTGAGATTTACCTGTGCCACCATAAGAGAACTGCTTGATTTTTTTAAATTAATTAACGTGAAACTCAAATTTCTGAAAGAATTAGCTCAGTGTACAGTTTCTACCTTTGGTATGTTAAAGGATAAGACCAGTTTTGAGGACAAAGATTGTATCCTTGTATACTCCTTGCAGACATTGGTTTTGCTGACCCAATAATATAACTCTCCTGATTATTAGACCTGAAAGGAGACTTTGGTTTGCTGAAATATTCTGCAATAGGTATTTTCAGGTTGTTTTTTCTTATAAACAATGGGGTCTTGTTCTCAGCTCCTGAAACAGAAAATATACATCTATATATAAAACCATATTTGAGACACCTAAGTATAGCTGAAATAGAAAAAAATATGTATATATAAATAAGACCATGTTTGAGATACTGAGTATAGCTTCTACCTTATTTTAGTATTAAATGATATACAAAAAAAAAAAAAAAAAAAAAACATCATATGAAGTTTAGGTGAATCAGAAACAGCCAAAATTCATAAAAGAATCTCTTCTCATATTTCTTACCACTGACTCATCTTTAATGAGCTATGTGTTCTATAACACGCAGGCTATGCTCTTTTACTCTTAGAAACAAATGTGATTCTGGTAGGAATGATTTAGAACTGATGATGAGTAAGAGGGGTAGGCAAGTATTGGACCAGTGAGAGAAAGGAGAAAGGTCTATGGTCAGATAGATAAAATAAGAGAATAGATACAGGTTAAAACACATTCATTGTACCATACACTACTTCCATAGCCTACATAATTGCACCCAAGTAACAATACAAATTTGTAAAGATGCTGAATAACAACAATGGAGTGAAAGGGGCATAATTTGAGGGATTTCTAGGTATCTAACAGGGAAAAATGTTGTGGGTCCTGAAGTAAGACAAAGTTAATTAGATACCATCAATGTCATCATTTTATAGTCCTAGGGTGGGAAGTTTGGTAGGAGAGTCCAGATGCAGTAGATTATCCTCATAGTTAGAGTAACGAGTGCTTTTTAATTTCTAAACTACACTTATTATTGTCTGTTAGCACATAAAGCCACTTTTGGGTTTGGTTAACCCCAATGGAACTGCTGGCATCTAGAGTGACCCCATGGGACTCTAATTAATTAGCATATCATTCCTAGTATGAGGGGAATTTGGAGAAATAACAAAGCTTATAGATATACTTGAAGGTTTGTTTCTCTGTAGTCATATTTGCCATGCTTGTTTTAAATCTAGAAGCTGCCAGATCCACAGGGGTGCTTCTCTTGGGCTATTCTGGACCAAAGTAGGACTTTCACAATTATTTTCTCTGGTCCATATTGTAGTCTGGTACTGGACATCTGTCTGGTGGAGACACAAAACTGCTCTTTTTCTATTATATTTCACCTGTCTTACAGGGTACCTGCTTGTGGCTGGTTGCCATTTTACTCGTCTCTCTGGCTGACTTTGTATCCAGTGAAATCATCCAGCTCTATGACAGTTAAGCTGTAAAGAACCAAAACTCTGAGATCATCATCCTTTTGTAGGTCAATGCAGGGTTTTCCTTTTCATTGAGTTTGCATGACTACACCTATAGTTCTGTTGTCCTGCTGTCCTGCTTCTAAGAATGTCCCTGTCCCTGATGAGGCACTTTGCCTTTCAAAACAAAGGTAAATTTATTTTAAATTCATCTCTATGAGAAATTCAGCAGATGTGGTCCCTTAACAGTTTTGATGGAAATCACTCTTGTATTTTACTTTTTTCTTGTAAAAGCACAAATCTTTAAAATCTATGTCCCTAAGTAGTTAGTACTTGCTGGTTTCCTTATACCGACTCAGTAATTATCACAAACTATACTTAACCTTTTGCTACTTCCTTATTTCCTGCAGATTCTTGGCTTGATGCTCTGAATCAATTGGAGAAAGAAAAAAAATTAATTTCACAGATACAAATTAGACTATTCTATCAACAAACTCAGCATATATCTATCTTAAATATGCTGTCTCAGTTCTTTGCTTTTTAATGTTGTATTAAATTTACTTCCTAACAAAAAGTTCTTACTTGGAGTAAATATCTAACTAGAACGTCCATATGCTAGTCATGAAGGTGGAGATTGGCTCTAACTATCTCCTAGTTTCTGATTTTATGGATACTTTATGATAGAGACAAATTACAATATAAAATTCTCTGTCTTAATGCTTTTAAAGTGACAAATTATGTTTTTAATATTAATTTTCTCCGAATTTAAGTTTTACCAACTTTTAACTTTAAAGCAACAAGATTTTCTTCCTCAGCTTTAATAATACCTTACCACACATTCTTTCAACATGATATGATACATAATAAATATATTAATCTTCTGCTCTTGAAATTATATAGTTTAAGAAAAATTTCTTCTGAAATAATTTCCAATTTCCTTAGTGGTTATTCTTCTCTCTTAAAGCCCCCAGGAGTGTCAGAAAAATTAAGTGAAACAATTTATTTTTATCTTTATTATTCTACACAAAAATCATGCCTATATGATGTTCATTTAACAAAATATACAATAACCATAATACTATACTTTCGGTTTTCTTTATGGCTTCTATTCTTAGTTAAACTGAAAAAAAAAAAAGCCCCTATATTTTCTTGGTTTTCTTTCTTGGAGAAAGAAAAAAAAATTACTCTTGCTTTGCTCTTAGTGAAAAGGGAATTTTCCTCAAAAAAAAAAAGGTTATTGGATAAAGAAGACATAGCCCCTGCCAAAATATTCTGAACAGTAGACTTGAGAACAATTCTCATATTACATATAAAAATGAAAGAAAACATACATATTGCAGTCATTTACTGAGCAGAGTTGAGACTTGAACCTCAGCATATTTAGCATTTTGACAGATAAACAAGAGAACTCAAACCCTTTATATAACTATAGGCCCTTTAAGTGACCATATCTAATTACCTGGTTGGTTGATATCCATCCTTAGCTCCAGTCAGCACCTTTGACTTTGCAGGTGAATTTGAGGGAGACTTGATCGTAGTGGGTGATTTAACTGCAGATGGCTTCCCAGTCTCTCCTGCTGGTTCCACTGGGGTGTTTCTTCTGCGGCGACTCAATAGATGTATCTCAGCCAGCTCAGAATGAATCAAAGCTGAGATCCACTCTTTTTCTGATTAAAAAAAAAAAGTTGGAGAGTGGAAGTTGTCATTATCATGTTAGCTAGAAGCACAGACTTAGTACTTATTTCTAGCACACCAGTGTGAAGGCTGGCGATCTGTTCTCCAGGTAGGTAACTATATGTGAGTAAATGATGTTCTAGCACACCAGTGTGAAGACTGGCGATCTGTTCTCCAGGTAGGTAACTATATGTGAGTAAATGATGTTCTAGCACACCAGTGTGAAGGCTGGCGATCTGTTCTCCAGGTAGGTAACTATATGTGAGTAAATGTTGCTGCAGAAAAGTTCATTCATTTCAACCTAGTTTCTGTTGACCTATGATACTGTACAGTGCTCAGGGTAGTTAAGTCACTGTCTTTGAATAGCAGTGGAATAATTTAAAAATATTGAGTACAAAAGCTTTATAGGCTGCTGTAAAAATTTAAGGATACCTGATAATGCAGATTCTCTTTAGAAGTTTTGCTCTAGTCAGTCTGATGACCAGTTTAGTTTCAGGATAGCTGCTCTGCGTCACTTTTGGTCTCCCTGCTTGTTGGGAATTTTAGGCATTTTCATGGGATAGGTGGTAAGAGCCCAAAGGAGGCTGAGATATAACTATGTTGATGGTTTGGGTAAAAATAGGCAGAGTTGTTAACTGAGTCCAAAACTGGGAAAGCTATGTTACTGCCATCCATACTAAAGAAGAGAAACAGGCTCTATGTTCAGAATTCACAGTAGGTGATAGGATGTGCTCAGGGAGAGTTCTAGGTGTGTGGAATTTGGAACAGAAGCCCAAACCAGCTCTAACTGAGAATAAGGTCTCCTCTGGTCTTAGGTGTTTCATATCATCCCAATGAGTTCAGTTGGAAACATACTGTATTTGGGGTTCATTAAATGACCAGCATGCCTGCAGTTGGAAATACAGTACTGTAATGATCCTGACACTGAAACATGGAAGAAACAATTACAGCCTTATCTTTGCAAATCCAAGGTAGAAAACTTCAGATATTGGCATATTCCCAGTTTCTTTCATTAACCGAATCTCAGTATCTACAAATACTTATATTGATCTCACCTTTTGTACTTGCATGAAGCAGCCACTGTGTAACTTCTGCCAGAGAATCAGTATGTAAAATGTCACAGAGCTTTGCCAAGATCTGACAGAGAACATTAATTAGAGTTACAGGGTGAGCAAAAAAATTATACAAGTCTTAAAGCATTTCCTTTACTTTCTTCATAATCTCATCTCCCCGCGTCCATGATAATCAACTAACTCAAGTGGGATCTTAGTTCAGGACCCCATTTTCAAAAAGTACAAAATAATTTTAGCAAAATATTACCAGTGTAAGTAATAATTTAGACTAGGCAATGCTGTGTGTTTCTCTTGTTATGTCAGTTCCAACATCTTCTGTAAGAGAAACTCACTTCTTCTGGGAAAGTGGTCCTTTTCTACTGTTCCTTAGGGTTCTAATGGGAATCTGAAAGAGGCTGAAGCAGTGGCCTTTGTTAAAAGTTATTATATAGTCTATCAATCTGTCTTTTTATTGGAGTTTTTAGCCTGTTTTTGCATGGGTTTAAGTGTACCATCTTGTCACTTTTTAAAAAATTCTCTTCTATTTTTGTTCTACTTTTTCTTTTTTTTTCTGCTTCCTTTTGGATCAATCAAGTATTTTTAAGCATTCAACTTTATTTTCTTCATTAGCTTTTCAGCCATACTTTTTTTGTTGCTCTAGGATTAAAATAGTCATCCTAACATATCATAGTGTCCCTTGAATTAATATTATACCACTTCATATATAATTTAAGAATTGTGAGTTATATTTCCAGTGCCTCCTGTCTAAACTTTCAGTTACTCTTCTACACAAACCAAAAGTCTTAATAAGACCTGTTTTTTATTTTGTTCCCTCTTTCTTAATTTATTTAATTAACAAATAGTCAACAACTATCTAGTAAAATGCCATGCTGTATGTGCCCATTAATATTTTTCAAGCAGTGATGAGGGCTGAGGAATCAGTTGTGAATATAAGATCCCTATCTTCAAAGAGTTTACATTTTAGTAGGTTTTTTTTAATCAATCAGAGTCCAGTTAAATTTATGTCTATAACATGGCAGATGCCTTTAAGAGGAATGCTTTTTAATAGATACCTCTAAAGTCCGATCTATAAGAATTTTTAGTCTATTGACGTGCCCAAAGAAGCAAGACAGTCTAACTAAAACTGCATTCAGCTTCTAACTGTCAGGGTCAACCCCATGTAGTTAATTTTCTACAAATTTACCTTGGTCTTGGTTGAATATTTCTTGTGTTTTACTTATTTAACATTCAACAAAAACTTATTTATAATTTTCAGATTTTTAGCACTCATCTAGGCCCTGAAGAGGAAGTAGTAAACAAGATGGACAACTATGAGATCTTCTAGGACTCAACTTCTGGGGTGAGGAAAGAGAGACAATACTGAAGCAAATAAATAAATGCAAACAGTTCAAATAAGGCATATGTTATGCTCAAATAACAAAGGGTAATGTCATTGAGGATGACTGGGTAGCTACATTAGATTGGGTGGTCAGGCAAAATATTTCTGAGTGTTATTTAAACTGAACCTTGAATAAGAAAGTGACTACACAGAGGATCAAGGGCAAACGAATGCTTATGAGGATAAGCCTATGAGGTAGAAATGAGCATATTATAGAAAACATCAGTGTGACCATAATTTCATAGGTAAGGTGGGTGGTGATTTTGAAGACTCTGTATACTATCTTTAGTTAGAACATCATCTTTTCTTTTATTATTTTTCCCAATATAGCCATCACATAAATTATTATATTAATAACACTGCTTATTTCTATAACATTGTTCCACTTTATTTTTTAAATAGTTCCTTGTTAGAATTATTCAATGACCTTCTTTACAACATGTTTTGTTATGTATAACTGTTACGATAAATACTGATTATTTAAAATTATATTAGAGTCATCAATACAATACTTTTGACCTTTAATTCATTGTAGTGGGTCTTACAATGAGGCAATGTGGTATGTACCAAAGTGATTCAAAGAAAAAAAATAGCAGATAACAAATATCAGATAGTTTATTATCCTTGATCATATGTCATTGTCAGAAATAACTGTGACTGAGGAGAACCCTCCAGTCTAATGTGACATATTACTATTAATATAACTAACTTTATAACTTCAGGCAGAAAATACTTGTGGAAATTTTCCAAAAATAAGAAGGGAGACATGAATGTTGACTGGAAGAATATTTGCCTTAATATATAACAAGGAAATAGACAAAAGTGGCAAGAAAATATAACTAACTTTATAACTTCAGGCAGAAAATACTTGTGGAAATTTTCCAAAAATAAGAAGGGAGACATGAATGTTGATTGGAAGAATATTTGCCTTAATATATAACAAGGAAATAGACAAAAGTGGTAAGAAATTAGGGATAGTGCCTCTCAAGTTTTAGGAAAATAATGTCATGGGAAGAATTGGGCTGGTTTGGTTGGTAAATGCCCATCTTTTCATTACATCTAAACCAAAGCTTGTGTTTATGTATGAGTGACAGAATTCCAGGGACAAGTAAAATGATTAGAAATGAAAACATGAACAGGCCTTGCATTTCAGGCTAAGTAGTTTTAAATATTCATGTATCAATAAGGAACCATTCTTAAGTTTTAATGACAATAGTTATATGAGGTTTTTTTGGTATGTTCATGCTATTCCCAAGTTATGGATTTAATAAACCTGCCTTTTACCTTTATTTCTTGATCCAGATAGTTTGGTATGCAAACAGTGTTCTCTTTGACATCAGCCTTGGTGCTCATTGCCTCTGAAGAGCAGGATCCAGCAGTATAGCATGCATTTGGAGGTGATGGTGACTTTTTAACCTTAATTTCTTCCTAAATAAAAAGTATATTATAATCAATATGCATTTCCCACTTCTATGCAAATTAAACATAAAATGAATGAGAAACATTCTAGTAAATAAGAGCGATCCATGAAAGTAAAAGGAGGATAGTTTTAATTCTCCTTTAAATTCTATCAAACATTTGTATTTGGAGACAACATAAATAGTGATATATTATTAACTTTTGTTGAAATCACATAAAACTCATAATTATAATATATATATATATATATATATATAATATATATATAATTATAATATATATATTATATATATATATAGTGTGTGTGTGTGTGTGTGTGTGTGTGTGAATGACTCATCCTTGAAGAAATACAGAATGAAATCAAAGTTGGAACTTGGTTTAAGTTGGTCTAAGCTGACAGAACTGGGTTCCTACAGAAGTAAACCCTCTGGGAAAAACACACTTACTTTGAGTTTCAGATTCCTACAAATAATGTTTCATACAAGATGACCAACAATTGGGTCCTGAACCAAAGAAATTACAGTGAGAACTGGAAAATATTTTGAACTTACTAAAAATGTTGACTAGTAAAAATTGTGAAGGCAGCTAAAGCAATAAATATTAATTTATAGCTTTAAAGTACACATTTTAGAAAAATGTGTTAGAATAAATAAAGTATGTGAATAGACAAAATGATAACAAGAAAAATCAACAAAATAAAAATATTCAACAGAGGATGAAAAATTCACAAAGTTTTTGATACACTATTAAAATACATAAAAACTTCTGTTAAAATTAATCAAGAAAAATAATGACATGTTGTAAAAGGGTACCTCTTAGAAATTCTGAAGATATTCTTACAAGATTATAAGAGCATTATGTATAACTTTTCCAATAAATTTGAGAATTTAGATAACAATTTTTAGAAAAAGGATGTTTTGCTAAAATTGATTCAGGAAGAAATAGAAAGTCTGAAGTCTAAAGTAGATTTCAAAGCAAAGAATAGCATCAGGAGTAAAAATAGTAATTTTTTAATGATAGAAAGATCAATTCATCCCAAGAACATAGCAAACCTTAACAGTTATACTCCTTAATAAGAGGTTAAAATATATGATTAAAATTGACAGAAATGATAAGAGAAATATAGGAATCCATAATTATAGTCAGAAATTTTAATACCCTTTCCTCAATAATTTATAGAAAAAGTAGATAGGAAATCAGTAATGACTGTAGAAGACTTGGGCAATGATATCAACCAACATAACCTATTGGTGATTATATTACATTGTACCCGAAAGCGGCAGAATAAAAATTATTTTCATGGGAAAATGGAAAATAATTAATTGACCATGCTTTGGTTTATATAACCATTATCAATAAATTTAATGTTTCAAAGAATGCAAAGTGTGTCCTCTAACTAGAGTGGAATTAATAAGTAATCCATGGGTCAAAGAAGAAATTTAAAAAGTTTTTACCATATATAAAGGTGGAAGCCAGAATCAATTAAATAGAATTGAAGAAACAATAGAGATAATCAATGAAATGAAATCCCAATTGCTTTTTTTTTTTTTTTGGTACTAGGGATTGAACCCAGGGTGTTCAATCACTGACCACAACCCTAGTCCTTTTGTATTTTATTTAGAGAGAGGGTGAATTGCTTAGGGCCTCAATAAGTTGTTGAGGCTGGCTTGAACTCATGATCCTCCTGCCTCAGTTTCCTGAGCAGCTAGGATTACACGGGTGTGTCACTATGCCTGTCTGAAACTCTGATTCTTTAAGAAGATCAGTTAAAAAGGTAAATCTTTAACTAGACACATCAAGAAAGAGACACGAATTACTGATATAAGTAATGAAAGAACAAACATTGGTATAGATTATTATTATTATTATATTGGTATAGTCATGAAAAAGGCTGAGGCAGGAGGACCTAGAGTTTAAAACCAGTCTTGGTAAAAGTGAAGTGCTAAGCAACTCAGTGAGATCCTGTCTCTAAATAAAATGCAAAATAGGGCTGGGGCTGTGGCTCAGTGATTGAGTGCCCCTGAGTTCAATTCCTGCCACCCACTCTCCAAAAAAAAAAAAAGAAAGAAAGAAAAAAAAAAACTACAAATATTGTTCATGAACATAAACAAAATATTTTTTAAAATTTTATATTTAAAAGAATAGCATATCATAACCAAATAAAGTTTTCACCAGGAATTCAAGGTTGGTTTAATGTTTGAAAGTTAAACCCATGTAATTAATTCACTATATTAACAGACTGAAAAGAAAGATTATGTGATCGTCTCATATGCAGAAAATGCATTTGGCAAAATTCATCCCCTGTTTCTGATAAAGCTCTATAAATAGAAAAACATTTCTTCCACCATATGAAATGCATCTATGAATAAAGTAAACTTCATTGTACTTAATGGTTAAAGTCTGAATGTTTTCCCCTTTATTCAGACTCCAGGCAAGGATGTCTGCTCTCATCACTTCTGTTCAACAGTGTTCTAGAAGTTCAGCCATTGCACTAAGGTACAATAGAGATAAACACCAGGCAGATTTGAAACTATAATACAAAAATTATGTATTTCAGTGTCATCAAAATTATAAATTTTGTGGGTTTTTTTTCCAAAAACACTGATACACAAAATAAGCAAGTATCATACTAGAAGAAAACTTTTGCAAAATGTGCATATGTGTTGTGATATAAGATTTATAACTGAAATATAAAAAGAAATTTTATAAATTATAACAAAAGACCAACAACCCAATGTCAAAAATAGGCAAAAGATTTGAACATATACTTCCTGTAAAAGGATATATGTATGACAAATAAGATTATGAAAAGATGTCAACCTCATTAGTCATTAAGAAAATGGAAATAAAAACCACAATAAACTACCACTATTTACCAGCTAAATTGGTTAAAAATAAAAAGAGTGACCAAAACTAAGTTTTGAAAGTCTATGGAAGAAAGGAAATTCTTATTTACTTACAGTGGGAGGTGAAATGCTACAACCACTTTGGAAAACACAGTGGCCATTTCTTAAAAGTTTAAACATAAAATTCCTATGAGACTCAAGTTATTCCACTCCCAAAAGAAAAGACAGTACATATCTATAGAAAGACTTTTACACAATGTTCATATTAGCTTTGTAAATATTAAAAAATATAGGCAAACAGATAAACAAATTGTGAGACAATCATAAAATTAGATACTACTCAGCAATAGAAAAGAATGAATTATTGATGCACAAAACAACATGAATGAATCTTAAAATAATCATGCTGAGTTAAATCAGATTTTAAAGGAGAACTCATTATTTTATTTCATTTGTATAAAAATTTTAAATCCAAGTGATATAAAGTGCTTTGGGAGTGCTGTGGTCATGAGGAGACTTTGGGAGTTAATATATACGTACATACATACATATATATGCAGATTCTCTTGATTGGAATGCTAGTTTTCTGGATGTGTCAAATCAACTTGTGTATTTTGAATATATGCTTTTTATATCATGTTAGTTATATTTTAGTAAAGCTTTAAAAATATTGTGCAATGTAGTGACTTTTCAGAAAGATATGTGAAGAAAAGAAAAGGAAATGACAGAATCCAATTAAATAGATAGCTGTAAATAGTTGTTTCTTTACCTTTTTAATTACTAAGGGATTTTCACTGGAAGTTTTGAAGCACTCATTGAGTTTTCTGCAGGGCTCTGAAATGAGGTTTAGGAAAAATATATGTAAATTAAACTAAAAAAGAATTTCTATCATGTAAGGTGTCAATTGCTGAAATATATGAGAGTATATCTGACTTTAGGTTAAGTTCAACTCCGGGATGTATATATAAATATTAGGAAACATTTCAGATGGAACTGAATTATAACAGCATAAGAAAAGTGCATTTATATTAAAATATTAATTCTATTCCCAAACTGATAATATAAAGATACACTGTAAGTGCTTTCTTAATTCAGTTAAACTGATTGAAAAGTACATATCTTACAATAGAACATGTTTTTCTCTGTTTCATACCCATAAAGCTGTCACATTCTCTAATTAGAATAGAATTTATGTGTTTGTTTCCCTGAAGACAGAGAATATTTGTGCTGACCTATTATTGTATCCTTTCTTTATTTTTTCTTGTTTCATTAGTCTCTCAACTCTACTTTGACTTGGCCATTGAACTAAATCCCCCTCCTTAAAACCACTTGAAATTTGCTGAACTTTAATTTAAAGACATATTCTGTGTAAGTGATGCTATCTTTTACCAAAGCCTTAATTAACACAACAGTTATTTTAAGATGAAAATATTTTGTACATATTCATAGTACTAACTAAATTCATTAATTCTAGCTAGAGAAAGAGAGAAAAATAAACTTTAATGTTATCTCTTCTCAAATAATGAAAACAAAATTGTGGTGAATATGTAATGTTAGTGTTCACTCATGGAAAATCGAAGCTACTCAATTTTAAGCCAAAATGTAAATAATACAGATAATTAAGAGTTTGTAATAGTGTTGGAAGGACTGGGGCTATGAACACTGATCTCAACCTTTCCAAATTACTCTAGGAGCAACATCTTGGACCTGACCTACCTTGGGAGGCACAACCTTTAAAAGAGTCAAGAGGAAGGGGAACCAGGAGGCTGCTGCCCCTTGGATTACTGCCCCACATTTATGTTGCTGAAGATTAGGCACTGGAATGCTATTATAGTCAGAAAGCTACAATGTCTGTTGACCTTGCTTGTTTATACCCATAAATGCAGAATCTGAATATTGGGATGCTGTAGCTAGAAAATTCAAGTTTCTAGTCATGCTTGATATTATATAGCAAAAAAAAAAAAAAATGAACTTACCCCTACAGCTAACAAATCTTACTAGGTTGCAACCACTAATTCACTAATTCCTATGAAGTCACTCTGTCTTGAAAATGTAATTTTTAAGTTTCCAGGTGCTACAGAATTGGAAGGTATACTAGAAAGAAAGTGGAGTAAACGGACTTTAGCTCTTCATTGCCAATAGAAGAGTGGAGGAGGAATTCTTGAGAGAATAAAATGAATTAACCAGTGTGAATACCTTAGAATGGTATGTGTCACATAGTAAGTATTTTGTAAATGATTACTCTTACTAACTTTAGAAAAAATATATTTTACTATAGTATACCAAAATAATTTTCATATACTCTGAAAGTTTTAGTAACAGCATGTGTTTATATTTAGTAGGAAAGAGAGAACTGGGTATAATTTTTACCATGCAGAATTCCTTTCTTCTATTGTACTTGTCCTTTGGATTTTACCACACATTGCTTTCGATTAAGTTTATCAGCTTCATTTAGAAAGTATTCTGCTGGGACCTGAGGACAAACCAAGGTTACAAAAACACAGAAGGCAGTGACACTAAGGCATGACCTTAAGGAGATGGTAGTCCTGTGGGGAAGATGTAAATAAGCAATTCTGTCCATACTGTTTCCTGGACTTGCTTTTTGACTGATGTAGTTTCCCTTTTGGTATCAGCTTAAACATTCATATCCCCTTTCTCTTAGCTAGTTTTATAGGGATTAGAGACTACAATCATGCCAAATACATGTTGGACACAATAATAGTAATGATATTTATTAATGTTATTGCAGTACTGAATTGACGTTAGAAGAGAGAAATAATTATATACTGAAAAACATATTTCATAGTGAGAAAATTCTATTTAAAAATCACTACAGCCATTTTAGCAATCATATAGGACCACACCAGTAATTTGTAGGAGATCCAAGAAGATATTCCATCAGTTGAGAGCAACTCACCTGAATGAGGTCTTGGGGGCATTTTGACTCTGCTTTGGGCTGGTGACACTCCTCTGACAGGACTCTCTGGGGCAGCAGGACTCGGTGGATAATTGCATTTGGCAAGTGGTATCTCATCCTTCTCTAACTGGTCAAACTGGCTAACACCATACAGGGCTCCGAGAGCAAGCTCATCGTCATTCACAGTACAGATCGGAATGTTATTCAAACCTAGGTGAATAAGATTAAAAAGATCAAACAACCAGATTAAGGTTTAGGCAGTTTTTCTTTAAATATTGGCAATTTTCAACCAAGTATTGTTAAATGTGCAGCACTGGACTTCCAAAATGTATGAACCAGTGCTAGGTGCTATTCTTCAAAAGTTAGCATAGGTAATTTTGTTTGCAATACATGCTTCCTTAAAATATTCTGGCATTTTATCAACCTTAAGAACCAGGCCACATCTTTAACCTTGGTCTTAGAGTTAAGATGAATAGGCGTGCTTTTATCCTTTCACCCAAGTCTCTCACCAATGTAAAATTTTAGATTTTTGAAAGCATTCAGAACAAGTCCTTTTAAAAAGATACTCTGGATTTTTTTGCCCCAGCAGATGGTAAAAAGCTTTTGGAGGTAGGACTAGGAGGCTGGATAAAGGAGATTGTGAGGGTAGTAAAGAATTTGGTACAAAGGGACCTTACCTCTCTTGACCAGAGACTTCTGGTTCATTTACTTTCTTTTAACAGTTGTTTGCTTTTGATTCAAATATAGAAATTTGCTCAAATGTAAAATTATAGAGAGTTTTTTTTTTCAATATCAATGCAAAGTCATGTGGAATTGGACAGCTTAGGAAATGGTAATGTACAGGACATTGATTCATTATCAGTGGGTTATAAGAGATAATAAAAGATGGCTACTTTATCTCCCAAGAAATTACCAGGCAAACTGCTGGAGTTTTCATACTTATTCAGTCTTCAAAATCTCCCCACGGTACTGCTAGTCTGCCCTCCTCTTATTTATTTGCTCAGATGACATAAAAATGTCTTTGCTGACAACTCTGTCTGAAATACAGTCCATTTCTCACTGTCCCCTTATGTTCTTTTCTTTTTCTCATTGTACTTGTTACTTTTCATAGTATACCTATTTGCACATTGCTTGTCTGAGTTGTACTAGAACATAAGCTTCATGAAAGCAAGGATTCTGTCTGGTTTGTTTGCTCTCCATTCCCAGTGCCTAAAACAGTGCCCATCAGAAAGTAGGGCTCTTTGATTATTTGTTGAATGAATGACTAAGAAAACCAAACATAAGGATTTTATTTAGTCAAAAACTTAGATAAGAATTCCTAAATGATTTCTTGAAAAGCCCTCAGATGCAGCTAAGGTGGCCACTGTTGCTTCTCAGAGAGGAAGGGAAATCATAGAAATCCAGGCTCTCTTTCAATGAAAGAACAAAGTCTCCTTAGTAAAAGAAGAACCTGGAGATAGGTAATAGCTACCATGGCAGGGACAGGTTTGGGGTTTTTGTTGTTGGTGGTGTTTTTGCCTCTTAACAAGTGATACATACAGGTCTCACAATCTGGCTTTGGCAAACATTCTGAAAGCAGCTATGACATTTGCTTATATTGCTTTTTGCAACACAATAATAATACTCAAACTTCTTCACCTACTGTTTCTGTTGTTAGAATCATTTTACTCTGTGTCTCTTGCCTGGATCTCTAAGACTTATCAGAATATAGCTTGAAATCTACCAAGCAAATGTAAGATTTTAAGATAGTTATGTGTATAGGTTCAAATGCTTCCTATTCTCTTTAATGGAGCTTGAAGAGGTTACTAATTTGGAAAACAGATGGAAATTTTTTTATTTTTTATATGTATTGATTGTGATCCCATTTATTGTTTCCTTTCTTCAAAATTGTTTCTCTCTATTCTCAGAGACATTTTACTAGTTCTATCTCAGCATATCAGACCATTTCTTTTCTGTTTCTTTCACTGGATTATATGTAATCAGAAGTTGCAACTATTGTTATAGTGTATGCTACAGTAGACCCACCACTTGCCTAGAACATGGACTAAGGATATAGGTGCTGAGCTCTCCAGCTGCCATGACCATCAGTTACTTCTGAGTAAGCCTAAGTCCCTCTCTTGGAATTACTCTTGGTTAAAAGAAGCTCTCATGCCCCAAAGAGCTCAACCAATGAGTGGGGGATGAGGAGTTAGCAAAAAGCATGGTGTCTTTGCCTGGAATTGAGATATCTCTGAAGGATCATCTGCCCCTTGTGGGATTGGTTGAGGCCTCTGTTGTATTTGTGTGGCAGTTCAACTTCTGCCTGATTCTGCTTCCCTTGTTTCCTCACAGCTGGTACTCCCCAAAGCACTCCCCAATAAAGCTACACAAATCTCCATTTCAGAGTCTCTTTCCAAGGAATCTGATCCAAAAATATTGCTCTGTAGAAAAATATAGGGTACTATGATAAAACTTCATGTAGGAAAATCAAATTAAGATTGAGGATATGGAGCCTGGAAAGTCTCTTTGAAGTGATAGAAACAACAAATAACAGGGAAGTTTCATGGCTAGAGGGAGGAGAATGAGTAAAAATCCAAGGGAAAGGCTTGTTAATGTTCAAGGAACTTAAGTCCAATATGGCATGTATATAATGGGTTTATGAGATGCCATAAGAAATAAGAAATAATCAGAGTCCACATTATAGGGAACATTTTTTTTAATATCAAAATAAACAATCTTATCCTAAATGCGTAGCAAGTCTCTGAAGGATTTGGTATAGGATTTTTAAACAAATTTACATTTTAATGTTATATTTTTGTTTGCTCTATCATGAGTGGATTGGACAAGGGTAAGAATGGAAACAGAGCACCAAGAAGGATGAAAATAAGAATCAGAGCAAAGGTAAAGGAAATGGCAATGGAGTTGTGAACATGACCATGGAGAGAATGTTTTAAACATTTAGGAGAAAAAGGGATAACATCAAGTGAAATATTGCCAAGGGAAGGGAAGAAGGTGGAGGAGTGAGGAGCAACCTCAAATTTGTGGTACCACTTGTTTATTAGTGTATACTAGTTGGGGGGACCACACTTCTGGGAGAAGACTAAGAGTTTAGTTTTGAAGAGGAAGTTCAGGGTTCCAATCAGGCATTCCATTCCTCACAAGTAGGCAGCTGAATATTTAGGTCTGAATTTTAGAAGTCTAAGATGTGTATTGGAAACTATTGCCTATCTATGACATTTAAAATGTGTGAATGAGTGTATTTGCCTAGGATTAGAGTATAGATTACAAAGAGGAAATAGCCAACGGTTGACCTGTGAGGGATTCTAAGATTTCACTGCAAGCTGGAAAGTAGAAGCCATGGGGATAGAGAAAAAAACAACAACCTAGAAACATATGATGCTACGGAAGCTAAATAAAATATTTGGGGTGGGGGAAAAATGAAGGAAGGAAAGAAGGAAGGGAGGAAGGGAGGAAGGGAGGAGGTAGGGCAGTTGAAAGGGAGGGATGAATTAAAGTATTAGTGGTTAACTTTATCAAATGCCACTAAAAGGTCAAGATGGAATTAAACAGTGTCTGTAGTAGATATTTGTCAGGTCAGCTCAGTACCCTTGTCTTTCTGCCTCTGCTCAGTACCACTGCAGAACAAGGATGTTTGTCCTGATGGGTCTGGACAGCTGAGCAGCCTCCTAATATTCTTTGTTTCTAGGCTCAGGCCTTTTTCCGACAAAGATGGTTCATTTGTATTATGATAATAGTCTAGTCTCACTTTTCAGGAATAAGATATGTTTCTCTCTGCTGGGGGCTCACTGAAACAATGGTTCTTATTTAGTAAGTGAGAATCTCAGGGGTGGGTCTGAGGATCTAATGATGAAGCCCAACAGCTGAAGCTATACACTCCCTTAATGTCCCATAGTTACCCATCCTGGGCAAAGTGACAAGTTCATTCTAACAAGTCCCAGTAGTTCTGCTTGTTTTCCATACACTCATAATCTTGAGAAATCTACCTCTCAAAACAAAATCTACCTCTTTTTTGTTTCATCTAGAAGCCAAAATATTGGTAAAACCTATACACATTTTATGATTCAAGCCAAGCTATATTTTGAGAAGATATTGTCATTAGTATCCAATTTCCACAACGCCTGTTCCATAAAGTTAAAGGAAGTAAGAATAAAAAAGAAAGGAAAGAAGGGAGGGAGAGACAAAAGGTATGTTTCTTTAGGGCTCGTATTACATGGCAGGCTGCGCTTGTAGTTGAAATATTAAAATACTTTTAAACCAATTGGACAATGCTACCCTTAGTCCCCTGAATGGTCCCCATTGCCCTCGTCACTTTGACCCCCTCTCCAGGCCCCTGTCCTGACAATCAAGCAATCCAATGGCTAATGTCTAACAGAAAAGAGACTTGCTGTGGTGCTGGCTTTTGGTCCTAATTGTCAGTGAGCATGCTTTGCCAGTGGTTAAATATTTTGAATAGCTGCCTTTTGTTAACTCACCAGAATCATCAAGTAAACCAAATGTGGAGGAAAGAGACATATCCTAGGACCTTAAGTCCCCTTACCTTTGATATGGCAGACTCTTCTGGGATGAGGGGTATGCCTAACTAGAAAACAACCCCCATTTCTAGTCACAATAGGGTTGCTTTTGCTCTCAAACTGAAGAACAGAAGTTGGGGATTTGAAGTTCTTTTGCATGACCTGTTGGTTTACCCCCTTCACTGTTGCCAAAAAATGTCCTTGGGGTCTAACTTGATTGACCTCAGTTTCAATTGTGCTCAGATCCTGAAATCACAGAATAAAAATTGTTCTCACAAGAGATTTTTGACATTTTCTTATACAGCAAATATTTTCCCATCATCTTTGCACTGAATTACTTCTTATGTCAAAACAATATGAGGCATTTGCTTTCAGATCAGATTTTTGTAAACAACAAAAATACTATAGGTATGAGTAGAACATAAAAATTTTCCTCTGGAAAATCAAAGAATTTGTAACAAAGTATATTCAATCTTTAATTGCATTTAAAGTTATTTGTTGGCTTACCAACCAAAAATTACATTACACGATTATTAGCAATTTTGACTTAGTAAATTATAATGGTGCCTTTAAAATACAATGCCTAGAAATGTACTTTACATAAAATTAACTTTAAATGAAAACATTTCATAGCATAATTTAAGAAGACTAGCGTTTTAAATTTGTATTTTCTTCTAAGAAGATGATATAACCTGAAGGAGAAAAATTCCAAAAGAATAACACTACATCTATAGATAATAAAATGAAGAACTTTTGTCATACTGTTCTTTGCAATATTCAGTAATTTTTACTTTTCCTTTCAATCATTTAGCAAACATTTATTAAATATCTACAGAGTCATAGGTTTTGGAGAATAAAAATAATGTTATTACTTTCTGAATTCACAATAGAGTAGGAAAGAAAATACTTGAATTGAGAGCAAAGGAAAGACATTACTTTCTTAAAGATGGTACACTACTCTTATAATCTAAGAAGGATTTTATTTAATTAATTAATTTACTTTTTGGTGGCTATTGTATATATTTCTCATCTTACACAGATGCCAATTCATTGTGGTGGAATTTGGAAATACATACTTTTATTTCTAATTATGGCAAGGAGATTTTTTGGGTCAGACTAATTTGCAGTGTCAAAACATGTTCGTAGTCTTTCCAGTTGTGGTGACACAGGCCTGTAATCCTGGCTACTCAGGAGGCTGGAGCAGGAAGAGGCCAACCTGAGCAAGTTCAAGGCCAGACTGGGCAACTTAGCAAGACCCCTATCCCCAAAGTAAAAATAAAAGTAAAACAGCTAGAGATGTAGCTCAGTGATAAAGTATCCTGGGTTCAATCCCCAGTATTGCCCAAAAAAAAAAAAAAAAAAAAAAGTCCAGGTTATAGAAATTGAAATCAGGATTTTATTGGAGTGGGGTATTTTTAGTTGGTTGACTACCTTTTTATACCATAGTCTAGATTTTCCCCAGAGTATGGGTTTAGAGCATATAGTCTATAAATTACCAGTCCTGTTGCCACAGAACATCTGATTTTCAAGAATTTCAATTTGATACACATTAATTCTAAAATTATTCTGTTAGATAAAATACATTTAAATATTATATTTAGAAAATACAATTTTCTGATAATAAAAAGTATGTTTTTATTGTTTCTTATGACTATCACAATGTGGGTTTAGTTCTAAATTCCTTGTATAACCTCTTGGTATAATCAAACTTTAGATTTATTCTTTTTATGTTAGTAGCATCTTATTGAAATATAAAAGTAAGATGAATTACAGGCTTCAAGGAAGCACTGCTATTTTCATAAGAGAACAAAAAGAACCCTCTGCTTTAGTCAGATTAGCATTGCTGTAACCAAAATACCTGACAAGAACAATTTAGAAGAGGAGAAGTTTATTTTGACTCACAGTATCTGAGTTCTCAGTCTGGCGGGTAGGATGTTATAAAGGGAAGCTGCTTCCCTCAAGGCAGAGGCAGGAAGCAGAGATGGGGTAGGAGTAGGGAGAAGGGGCCAGGGCTTCACCTGCCCACAGTTACCACCCAGTCATTCAAAAGAGGACAGACAGATTAGGTTTTGACTCATAATTCAAGTCCTTTACCTCTGAATATTGCTGTAGTAACCCAGGAGCTTTTGGAGTGATACCTCATATCCAAACTGTAACACTCTGCATTGATTTACTGTTGACATGTTATACCAAATTTTAAAGTAAGTCACTACCATTTAAACCTACTTAAAGAATTGATGTGGGACAGACACACTTAGAAGAACTAGAAGAACTGAATGTTTCAGTTGGCATATAAATGAATCCCATCAGACTACAGATGAGTAACTAAAATCTAGACAGTAAATTACTTAATTTGCAGACACTTTGCTAGTTAAAGGCAAAGAGAGGACTATAAATCCAATTTTTATTCCAGTTTAGTGTCATTATCACCATCCAAATTGCCTATTGTATCTTTTTACCCCAATACGGATTAAATGAATTTACTGGCGTGATTATACAAAAGGTTCTAGATAGGAAAAATAACTCTTACTTTTGGCTTACAAAAAATTTATTTTGATGTTACAGTTTTTTATTGTTTACAAATTGCGTTTAGGATTAAAGGTAATATACAAATATTTTAGTGACATGTATCCCTGAAAATTCTGCAAAATATAAAATATTTATTGTTTGCTGTGATCTGAATGTGTCCCTCCAAAATTAATGTGTCAGAGCCCAATCATTAATGTGATATAGTATTAGGAGGTGAAGCCTTTGGGACATGACTAGGTCATGAGGGCATAACCCTCATGAATAGAATTGGTGCCCTATAAAAAATATCACAGAGAGCTGCTCCACCCTTCCCATCATGTGAGAATGCAGTGAGAAGGTACCGTCTGTGAACCCAGAAGTGGGCCCTCACCAGGCCCTTAATCTGACAGTGCCCTGATCTTTGACTTCCCAACCTTCAGAATTGTGAGAAAATCAGTGTCTATTTATGATTGACCCAGTTTGTGATATTTTGTTATAGCAGCTAAAATGGATTAAGGCAGTGTGCTTTTTGGTTTAAACTTAAATCTTCAAAGATACAGTAAATGAATAATTCAGAATGAAGGTTTATCTTGAATTATTCTAGCAAATAAGATAATATTGAAAAAAAAAAACAGAACTACCTTAAATCTGAAGAAAAGCAAAACTATGTCGATTAAACACTAATAATGGCCCACATCTTTCTCTTCAACCTCATGCTTATATTGATTTAAAAAATCTTTAGCCAATTAATTATTCATTACCTAGTGACTTTGCTAGATATCTTTCCAAAGTACATGGATTGATTTAGTGCAATATTTGTCTTTTAAGATTTCTTTTTATGGTAAGTGTTAAGTTTGAGTGATACCTTTTTAGAACTTATAAACTCAAAAGTAATGAAAAGATCATTCATCCTTGCACAGAATGAACTCTTTTTTTCAGAAGGCAAGAAATATGAAAAAATAAAATAATATACTTATTGATGAATAAATATTGTCTTTTCTTGGAGAATCAGACATACTATTTCTAAGATAGAAACTAAAACTTTTGCTAAAACCTATATTAGAGATAACTATCAATGCAAATTGGACCCATGTATATCATTGATGAATTCCATAAGCTGAAGCAAAGTTTTGTCTACTTCTAAAAATGTGCCATTAATTATTTACCAAGGTCCAGATAGAATCCAATGATAAATAATAGTTATAGAATACATACAGAGAATAAAATCTACACACTTGTTTCCAGTATTTTAGCTTAACGGGCATTTTGCTTTATGATATAGGAAAAGCAGTTCTCAGACTGTTTTCCCCACTATGATACGAATGACAACATTCCTATGACATGATCAGATTTTAGAGAATGCATCCCAAAATTACGGAGAAGCAGGGTATTAAAAAGTCCTGACTCAACCCTAGCATTGCTCACAAGAGCTAATTCTGACACTAATCTTTTCAATCGGGTTAAGAACAGGCATTTCCACTGTACATAAAAGAGAATGTTAGGTAAGTTACCCTGCTCTGTATTAATTTCCCTTTAAAAGTAAGTATATTACAAATATGAAAATTTTAGTAACTATCTCGGCTCTTACCTTACTGTTCCTGTTGCAAAACCAAGGCTGAGACTTCCAGACTTAAAGGATACCCCCCCAAGAGATCTCCTGACCAAAGGTAGCTCAGTTCTGTTTATACTTCCACTTGTGACGCTAACAGTCTGCTTTCACTTTGAAAAGAAAAAGAAAAATCTATATTGAGGTACATCTGTGGGAAAATTTAATTGAAATCAATGCTTGTCATTCAAGTAATTGTGCAAATACTTCTGGGAACAATATTTTCTTATAATCTCTTTACCTCTATATCATCAAAATACTGAATTTTACTTAGAATAAATGACACATAATCCTCTAAAAAGGAAATTTTAAAAGCCTTGCTAATCTGCCTAATCCTAGCCTGAGCCATTGTTATTTAGAAAACACTATGTAAAGCTATATGAAATATTATCTTAGTCCAATATGCAAAACATATGCTTAGAAAGAGAGAATATGATATCTGATTAATGGGATAGCTGAAAATTATTATGAGTTCATAGAGTTATACAGCTTATTATTTTGGTGATGAATTATTTTGTATCCCCTAACCTACCATGCACACCATTCAGATCTTCCCTGGGCTTCTTCCCTCACTGTGTTCATCTCTGTCTACATAACACTTTCTCCAAAAGGCTTCCTAACCCCTCTCTGAAGTAGTTTTCACTATCATTTCAACCTGCATCACACTCTAACCCTTTTTCTCCTTAATCTCTCATAGCAATTACCCCCTCATGTTATTTATTTAGTTTTACATTTAGTATATTCTCTTGTAGTGATTAAGCAGGCGATGAGCTAGCCCAGTTTTCACTCTGTATTCACAGTACCTACATCAAGTATTGAACATACACTATGTAGCAGCCTGCTACATAGTATATGCTCAATACTTGTTAAATGAACAGAATGTATTTCTCAGAATATCTTCACTCCACAGACTCAGTATGTTTATTTATATGATCCCCTAAAAACTGGTGACTTACTTTATAAAATTAAATACCCCATTTCCTTGAAACAGATTTATTTGACTTTTACATGTCTTGAAACCCAGATCACTTGAGTACCATCAAGTAAATCAAACTTAAGCAATTAGAAAATCATTGAAATGACGAATTTTAAATTATACCTGAGAATAGTTTGTAAAACAGATGATCTGGTTAACATGAACTCAAATCTGTTGGTACCCTTCCAGCCTCATAATGGGACCAGGCAGAGTTTTTGTTGATTTCCTTAAATCCTTGTACTTAAGCTGAGAATGTTTGATTGGCAGAAACAGCTATTTTCTAATGCCTTCAAAAGATATAGCTGTCTCCTTCCAGTTTCTCCCAGTCACTCCAAGGAGCCTTTTGGCTCCCTGGTTGTTAAGATACTCTTCCTAGCTTAGCAACATAATAACATTCCTTGAGGGAAATCTGAATTCTAGAACCTCTTTACTACCATTTCTCTCAAACCTCTAGTTACCCTCTACCTGACAAAACCATGTAGCAGCAGATGACTTTTCTCAATTCTGAACATAGAATAGAGTTACATCAAATTTTTTAAAAAAGGCAGGGGAGAATTTTATTGATAATTCTTTCTGCAATTCTGCTTAAAGAACACTTCTATGTGGTATATTCAGATTTAGCTCAATTAAAAACCTATGGATAGATGGCATGAATAATATTGAAGATTTCTCCGTCATGAATGAAATTCACTGCTCTGTTCAACCACATTGAAAACAATATCACAATGATAATTAGAAGTCATATAGTAATATACACATGTAAACATGTATGTACATATTGTTGTCAGGATGGTATATATTGATGCTTCCCAGTAGTTTTCTTTTTAAATTCACATGATTTTTAATTACTGAATTATAATCTCTGGAAGCAATGTAGATTATTTTTGAAAGATAAATACTATCCCGAAATAGTGCAAGGAGAAAACCTAATTTAGTCTATCTGCATGACTGGTTCCCAAAATTAGAAGCTTCACATCTCTCTGTCCCTATAAATCATTTATGGCTTATGCCTTGCCACTTTGCTGTATTGGGACGGGGGCAGACTTGATTTTCTAAGATATTTTGACATTTTTCTGCTACACTTTGTATCAGGACATTTCTTTGCACAACTAATAGCAGAGACCAGTAATAGTGCTTTGAGAAAGATAGACATGTATTTCTCCTTCATATAAAAGAATTCAATACTCGTGGGTTGTCATGGAAGATCCATGGTGTCATTATGAATCTGAGGTTGTTATGGTTTAGATCCATCATTCCATAATATTTGGCTTCCAATTTTGAAGTTATCTCTTGTCCAAAATGTTTCCTGAAATTCTAGGCATCCAAGATGGCTGCTATATTTGTAGGTATCAAATCCATTCTACAGGCAGGAAACAAGAGGAAGGGGGATGTGTGGGCACGTGCTACCCATCTGCTCCCTCAGAAAACTTTTCCACGAGTCCCAGACAGTAATCTAACACTGACCAGTTCTAGCTTTAAGGGAGGATAGAAAATGTAGCTTCTTTTTTAAAAATATTTTATTTACATTTCAGTTTTCGGCAGACACAACATCTTTTTTTGTGTATGGTGCTGGAGGATCGAACCCAGGATCGCGCCCATGCCAGGGGAGCGCGCTACCACTTGAGCCACATCCCCAGCCCCGAAAATGTAGCTTCTTAACAGGGCCCATTGCCACTCAATTCTAAAATAGATATTAAGTTATAATGCCAGAGAGAGGAGAATGTATATTGGGTTGTAATCAGCAGTCTTGCCATACATAGATCATTAGTACTTACCCTGTGTAGTACAGATCTGCATCCTGTGTAGTTGTGCCTTCCCTAGAGGAGGCCATTAGAGGTAGTCAGCTTCCTGGCTGTGTAACTGTGATTTAGTTTTATTTCCTTTATGGAGATCCATGGGGTCCTTTCTTGCTTGAGTGAGGTAGGTTGTGAAGTATATAATATTCAATCATAAAAATGCATCTGTGGACTCTTGGGAGTGTGTTATGGTTATGGACTGTGCGTATCTTGGAGCAGCAAGCTAAGAAGCCTGAAGTCCAGCTTATGTGGACTGTATGAGTGTACAGCTTGTTTTCAGCTATGTCTTTCCCAGTGACTTGGTATTTGTGCCATACCAGTTACTTTATATTTTGAATAACATCCTTCACTGTAGGATAATCTCTATCTTCATAATTTTGAGAGATAATTCAAAAGTGCCCAACAAACCACCTACTTGGGAGCAGTGGGATGTAACAGACCTCAGATAGAAGCTCATATGAAGTATAATGCTGTCATTTTTCATTCCTACCTAAAACAAATACAAGGTCATTTAATGGGAAGCCTTTTATATTCAATAGAATTGAACTTGTAGAAATTTAGAGATGATTGTCTAAGGAGAGGCTAAATAAAGACCGTCTTTAGATTTCTTTTTCTTTTTTTCTTTTGTCAAGATGTGTATGTGAGTGTGTGTGTGTGTCCAGGGCTTGCAGGAAGAGAAGGGAAGTGATCACCACCATAACTTCACTTTTTTATCTTGACTCTATAGATGTCTGTGCCATATCTCTCTCAAGGACATTTCCAAAACAAACAACCTCCTCTGAATTGCACCCGGAAGATGTTACTGGTCTGAATTTGAGTGTGGATGAGAGAGTTTGCATAGAAGACAGAAAGAACTCAGGCTTTTGCTTCTTTTCTGGTATCAACCATGCTCATGGATGTCTCCAGGTTTCAGCTTTTGTTTTCACGGCAGCTGAGGCCTCTGTATGGCTGCATTTTACTTTCTCCCTTACTTTTCTGTTAATAATCTGACTTGTTTCAGTAAATGTTTTTCAAACAATTTTTGAGGAAAATTCTGTATGTGCCAGGCATTGTGCAAGGTGATGATATACAGGTGAAAAAAAAAGTGATGATCTCTTTCTTCCCAATGTGCACAGACTTGAGAAAAAAGACAGTATTAAAAGAAGTAAACACTTACAGATAGAGAAAGTATACACTTACAGATAGAGAAAAGAGCTTGTATTTGTTAGGATGAGTTTGGCTGCAAAAAAAATACAGTGGCTTTAACAAATGAGGCTTTTGGTTTTTTCCCCAAGTTTAGGTAGGTAACCTCAGATTAATGCAGAGACCCATAGATATCATGGGACCTTGGCTCATCTCTCTTCCAGCTCCACAGTCACCATATCCACTGTATTTTCTGTTCTCGTGGACCTATCATACCTGTAAGCTTGGAGTCTGCATTCCATGAAGAAAGAGCAACCAGGTGAAGCAGTGGCAAGTAAGTGGAGAAAGTAAACATTTCGCAGGAATGCACAGGGACTTTGCCTGTGCTCCTAGGATGGACTAGTCCACAGCTGCCTCTGGGCCTGTGGAATGGTGGCAGATGGAGTGTTTCTGCCAAGGATATGCCTACCCTATGCAAAAAAATGGGGATCCAAGAAAAAACTGAGGGCTATTCAATAAGGAAGGCAGTAGATAACACATCTGCTCCAGCAAGAAAGAAGAACAGGGTCCCTTTGGGCAAAAAATCAAAGGAAATCTCTGTTGGGATTGTCAAAGCAGGCCTCTCTGAGTTAGAGTTGAGACTTTTGAGAAGGCACAAAAATACGAACGAGAATTGCCCAACTGAGGCCAATCAACATTTTAATCTAAAATTTAAATTTCATTGTTTCATTATGTAGAAATTTATTATGATGTTTGCTTTGTATCACTATAACAAATACCTGATCAAAATGAACTTATAAAAAGTTTATTGTGGTTCACATTTTTGGAGGTTTCCATCACGATCATTTGGCCACATTGCTTTGGGCCTGTGACCAGGCAGAAATGGGTGGCAAGGCAAAACCACCCTCCTCAAGACTAGGAAGTGAAAGAGAGAAAGAGATCCAGCTCCCACAATCCTCTTGACCTGAAACCCTGCCCCTTAGAGGTTCCACCACTTTCCAGTAGTGCCAAGTTGGGGATCAACCCCTAAGCATATGGGCCTTTGAGGAAAACCAAAGAAGTTATCTATTGTAAATTTAGTTCCAGATGCCATTTCAGTTAACTTAATCCTGAACAAAAGAGTCCTAGATGTATTCTGTGCTTCCATGTAAGAAAGAAAAATTTGAAAACTGCAGGTAGTAACCTCAACCTAATCCTTTATTGGGAATAATTAAAACAAGAGGCCATTCCCAGGCCTGATTGTCAAATTCTACTTTCACTGGATTCAGGTAGCATGCTCATAAATATAGAGTTTAAACAAAAACTTTTAATTGCTCTAACTCTTAGCTCTTCTACATTTACATCTAAATTATAAACTCATATACTTGAACCTATGTTATCACCAAGATTGTTGATCAAATATTAATTCTCCTAAATGCTATGTGATGTCTTGGATTGGATAATTGAACACAACAAAAAAAGGCCTATACTGCATCTTCTTTGGGGATTACTCCACTCCTAACTTTTCTCTCATATACTTAACTGTCAATGGGTATTTCCACTCAATGCCTAATAGGCATCCGAGAAGGTGGTTTGTACTCAACTCACATAATAACATAATAATATCAAGTACTTGTATTTAAATGTATTTAAATCAGGAGTCAGCAATGTGGGAAGAAATTTATTAATGGATAATATTTAACTTCCAAAACTCTTTGTGGTAGATATTATACTTATTAGATATTATTATTCTTACCTTCTGTCAGACAAAGCTGAGGCTTGAGGAGAGTAAATAGTGTTCCCAAGTTCACATGATAGTGCTGTCAGGGCTCTAACCCAAGTGTGTTTAAGGCAAAAATCTTTGTTGTATCCACACCTGACTGCCTAACACATTAAAATGGTAGCCTCAAAACAGTGAAGCTAACGCTATTTACAACCCTATACACTGTATGAATATGTGGTAATGAACCACACTATTATATATATTATAATGCACCATTAATAAAAATAAAAATAATCCTACAAACTAGTTATGGAAGTGACCGATATCAGATTATAACAAGATCATGTTCAGTTATGAAAAAAATAATAAAACCTTATTGTTTTAGTTAGCTTTTCCATTAGTATGGCCAAAAAAAACCTGACAATAACAATTTAGAGGAGGAAAGTTTATTTGGGGCTCCTGGTGTCAGAGGTTTCAGTCCACAGATGGTCAACTCTATTGCTTTCAGCCCAAGATGAGGCAGCACATCATGGGGGAAGGGACCAGTGGAGGAAAACTTCTCAGCTCATGGCAGGCTCAGGAAGCAACCAGGGGTAGGGAAGTTGTGCAGGGCAGATGCATCCTTGCAGGGAAACCCCCAGTGATCCACTTCCTCTAGCCACCCCCCATCTGCCTACAGTTACTACCTAGTTAATCATTTCAAACTAGATGGACTGATTAAGTCATAGCTCTCATAATCTAGTCATTTCATCTCCGAATATTCCTGCATTAACAGGACCTTTGAGGGGACACCTCACATTCAAACTATAACACTGGGGAATCAGCATAAGTTTGTTTGTGGTGTGTGTGTGTGTGTGTGTGTGTGTGTGTGTGTGTGTGTAAAAGTCAGCAGTAATCTTAGAGTCTATTTCTAGTGTTTCCAGTGGAAACCCAGAAACTGTGAGTAGGGTCCCCAGGGTCACACAGAGTTAGCAGTAGAGACTGCCCTGTGCAAGAGAGAGAAATGCTGCATCATCAGGCCAAGAATGCCTCAAAATCCACACTACAGAATGAGCTGTTTTTCATTCCTCTGTGCCCTTACCTGAGAGAAAGGCAGAGGCAGGGAAGTTCTTATTGAACTCCTGTGGGAAAATGTAGAGTGGACAACGTTGCTTTGGATTCCCAACTGCCATGCCTGGGAAAGGGAGACAATGCAATTATATTTTCCCTCCAGTGGATCTGTTCCCTGTTGATTCCTGCCAAGTGAACTCTCTAAAGGTAAATTTGTTTCCTCTGAATAGCTCTCCTCACCCTGAGAAGAGGTATTTCATTCACTGGGGAAAGTGCTATAAAGTTATACTTAAGTTTTTAACTTAAAATTTTTAAAGAAAATTCTCAGTGATATGGATATCCATGTTAGATATTTCACAGATATTGAAGTGTGAAGGTGATAGTTTTTTTCTGACTTAAAAAAAAATGAAGGAAAAACTCCTAAGGATGTGAGTAAAGAAAAAGGGCACTGTCATGCCTATTTTTTAAAAAGATAGCTGATTACATAATATTTAAATTTGTCAAAAGAGTCTATCAGGGTGATTTTGGGGAGAGGGGAAGTTCAGGACTATTTTCAAACCAGTGTTGCTAATCCAATTCTACGCTTTATTCCCTTCTTTCCTAAATCATGGCGTTTATGTGTCATGTTCACCACTAGGTGGTGGCAACACACTGTACACAAAAATTACTGTCCATACTCAGCTAGGGCAGAGAGGAGACAGAACAGGAGTTTCATGCAGCAGGAACTGCTGTGGCTATTTAGTTCCCTAAAGTAATAAACCCCTTAGAAGGAAAAAAACAATGAAGGTTTACATATAGCTCTTTCAATAAGATCAATAAGCTACTCCTGGTAAATTGGAGCGCTTAGAATAGATTGCTTCCACTGGTGGAGTAGATATTGTAATCTACCTCAGCGTCTTCAATTTTTTCTTCATTAAAGTTGAGCTATGAATGCTTTTAATACTATGTCTCAGGGAAAGCAGAGTGAACAACTAATTCTAAGAAAAAATACCTTACACACCTCAAAAATGCTAGAGCAATATGTGTTACCATGAACTCTTACATTATTATTCCAAGATAACAATATTTAGAAGAGTGATTCTCAATCCTGGGGATACCAAGGGGTCACTTAGGGAATTTTTTTTTTCTAGAAGACTCTTCAGATATATGGATGGAACTCACCCTCTGTGATAGCACATAAATATTTATTGAATGAGTGAGTGGATGAGTGAATGAATAGACAGGACAAGGGTAGAACTGGTGAGATGAAGGAAACTGTCTTGGAGAAAGACTCTTCTAGTCGGACAGTAGACTGTGGAAAGGGAGGGCAAAGGGAGAGGCAAGCATGGGAAATTTCCCAGGCAGTGACAGACACTGTGTTTCTAGGTCAGTTGCAGTAGGGGCATTTGCAGTCACCCTGAAAGAGCTAGACACTAACAGACCATGTGGAGAATTCAGCAGTTTGAGAGTTTCCCTGAGAGTACTGAGTTTATTGATATCTGATGCCAAGAGTTGAAGAAACTACTCCTATTTCTAATGTATGGCTGGTAATCTTGCCTTGAGAAGCAAATGTCAACCTCCTTACCCTAGAATTTCCTAGATATTTGCTTTCTTTATAGGCTGATATGAGTTGTCTCTCTTTGGCTGTAGACAAGAGGAGAGCTGTAAGTCACAGCCAGGTCCACCTCTGTCTAGAATGGTACCAGTGCTTGGGCTAAAGAGCATTGTTTGCTAGCCCAAGCTGAGCCTCAAAAGTGCCAAAGGAGCTTTACAAAAATTCTGTAGACTCAGAAGTGAGGGCCTACAGTTGCACCTTAGAATTCTTTCTGGTAGGTTAATGCAGATCAAAGTTGAGAAAAATCATCTTCGAGCCTGGTCCTGAGTAAAGACTTGTGCTGACTTCTCCTCCAGCAACCAGCCTCCCTGTGCCCTCAGCAGGCTGGGTTCACACAACAAGTGATTTTTCTGTTCTCCTTCCTTGCCTGAAATGTTACAATTCTAAAGGAAGATTTGACAGTTCAGTTGCTCATTCGTGGCCAGCTTGGTGGGTATCCTTTTCCTTTTCTTGGCATAACAATATTAAATGCTAATGTTATTTGAACAATTTCCATTTCTAGACTGTGTTAAATAGTTTATATGCATTTATTTCACTTAACTCCCACAACCATCCTAGGACGTAGGAACTACTATTATCTGTATTTTATAGATGAGAAAACAGAGGCTTAAAGAAGTCATAGATGAATCACATAGCTTGGAATTGACAGTCATGAGCAGATTCAGTTTTGTTTGAAACCAAAATTTCTGTATAGCCAAACCTCCACCAGAACATATATTGCCTTCAGCTTTGACAGAAAGTCTCATGGAAGAATCTGATTGATAACTAAATATATACTGAGCCACTGAAACAAAATGTAATGAAGTTTTGAAGTGTTGGTAGCAGAAAGTATAAAAATTATTGTGTCATTCCTAGCTCTATTAGGAAATAGATGATATCTTCTAGTTGAGTTATTTGGAAAAATTTAATAGATTATTAATAGAGCTATGGACTAGATTTAAAAAAAGCAACAAGAAGTGATCTAGTGTCCTGGAGCTAGTAGGTAGTGAAGAGGGGGACATTCACTGGAACCCAGGAAGAGAGAGTGCTACACGGAGAAGGTATCATGACAGGTACAGGTGTCATGACAGGTACAGATGTCCTTTGATAGAGTGACTAAGCATACAGGGACCTGGGGAATAAATACCCTATCCTGACTCTTTACCTCATTCTTCTGCCCTCTGACCCACTGCCTAGGACTAACTCCTTCTGTAGTCAAAACCCAGACTTGTAAGAGAGACCTTGACTGTCTGTTAGTTTGTTTATCTTGGGGACAGAGCAGGGTGAAGAGCAAACATAAAATCCAGAAGGCTTATATTAACTGAAAAATGTATCTGTAGGCATTTGGGTTGAAAAATTAAAGGTATTACATTTCAAAATAATGATTAACAATCACAAATGAATGAAACTATCCTAGTACAAACCTATTACAATATGCATTTTAAAATTTTTTTTGTAGTTGTAGATGGGCAGAATGCCTTTTTTATTTGTTTATTTTTATGTGGTGCTGAGGATCGAACCCAGTGCCTCACACATGCTAGCCAAACAATCTGCCACTGAGCTACAGCCCCAGCCCATATAACATGTGTTTTAATATAGTACATTAACCTATTTGATCTTGATACACCCCTTTAAGACATGCCTTATTTGCTGGATCTCTAATATAGTACTGTTGAGCTAGGAAAATGATACCCCATGTGCTTTGACATGCTGAGCTGCAGAAATAGTCTTACAATCCAATCTTTCTTTGCTTCTTCCACAAACATAGAAAGCAAGAGTCTCTCTCTCTCTCTCACCCATCTATATATGGTGAGTTCTATAATCTGACTGAGGACATTTCTTCTAAAAGAAATGAAAGTATCTTGATCTCTTTCCTAGCAATTTCAACTAATAACCAGGAAAGATGACCATGAGAAAGAATGAAAGACTTCATTTTTCATCTCATCTTCTGAGAGTGGCTCTGAGAGATTACCTGGGAAACTTTATCTGAATAAAAATAAAAAGACACTTTTTGCTCACAGTGAAGTTCCAACCCTAATCTTCCCATTACTGTGATAAACCACCCCCTCCCATTTTCCTACCTCCTTTATTTCCATCTCCCCTATGAAGAAAGTTATCCAAACATCTAGACCTCACTGAATTGTGGGCAGGTTTCTTTCCTGCAACCTCCCCTGTGCTTATGCACATTAATGAATCTGTACACCATCTTCTCCAAATAATCTGTTGTCAGTTCATTTGAGTGAACTTTCAGGAGATGAAGGGAAAGTTTTCTCTTTGCCCCTGTAGTATCATTTAATCCATAAATAGATTGATGAGATCTCTCCTCATATGAAGCAAAGAAAGAGCAGAAATAAGGACACAAGTTGGAGAAGAAGGATGTAAGAAAGATTGAGATCCCAGCACACGTCAAGGAGGGAGCTCTACTTTTGGGACTCTGAGGTGTATGGAGGAATCTAATGTGAGGTAAGCAAAGACAGACAAAACAGAGGAGGTTGATGACTTAAATATACTGAATTATATCTGGGGAAAGACACAAGGCAAAAATCATTCTACAAGTTCACCTATCTCCAAGGCCACCCCAAACATCAGTGTCCTTTCTCTTTGAATTAATGCAATGCTCCTTGTTGATTAATTTAATCTTATCTGTTTATATTCTTTCTAAACTTTCCATGTGACTATGCCTCGTGTTTTTTTTTTAACCATATTATACATGTACCTTTTGTTTTGCATATGGTATGATGTTGAGCCAGTGTTAAGAGAATGGCTATCTATGATCGTTAAGAGTCTTCTCTGGCAAAGGCAGAGTTGGGGAGGTATGAGGAAGAATCTGAAACATCAAATTTCACCTCACCCCTTCCTCCAAAATGATATGTCAGCAGACAACTCCAATTTCTTGGGGTTTTTTTGTTTGTTTGTTTGTTTGGTTGGTTGGTTTTTGTTGTTGTTGTTGTTTGGTCAAAATGCACATGGATTTCCTCTTACAGCCAGTTCACAGAATTGGCACCTCATCCTTTCTCAGTTACAGGCCTTGACTCCACAGCTGTCTTCTGCCCTGTTTCTCTGCCACACCAAGACTTTTCTGGGCCTTATCTCCTCTATTTAGCTGCCAGTGGTGGTGGTGAAGGGTATTCTTTGTGAGAAGTAATCAAAAGAAGCAAATAGGAACCAGGGAATACTGCTTAGGACAATTTTCAATATATTTATAATTTTTCTTGAGGTTAGTTACTGAGTTGAAAAATATGCACATACATATCACAAGAATTAGAGTCTGTGGGAAATTTGGAGTTCATGTTTGTGCCTATTATAAAAAAGAAGATTAGATTCTTTTTAAAAATTATTTATTTATTTGTTCTAATTAGTTGTACATGATAGCAGAATGCATTTCAATTCACAGTATACAAATGGAACACAATTTTTCATTCCTCTGGTTGTACACTAAGTAACACCATTTGTGTCATCATACATGTACCTAGGGTAATGATTTCCATCTTATTCCACCATCTTTCCTGCCCCCATGCCTCCTCCCTTCTCTTCCCTCCCCTTTTCCCTATCCAAAGTTCCTACACACACACACACACACACACACACACACACACACACCCATTATGGATCAACATCCACTTATTAGAGAACACATTCGGACTTTGATTTTTTGGGATAGGCTTACTTCACTTAGTATGATATTCTTCAGTTCCACTCATTGTCCAGCAAATGTCATAATTTTATTTTTCTTTATGGCTAAGTAATAGTCCATTGTATATATGTACCATATTTTCTTTATTTATTCATCTGTTGAAGGGCATTAGGTTGGTTCCATAGCTTAGCTACTGTGAAATTGAAATGCTATGAATATTGTTGTGGATGCATCACTATAGTATATGATTTTTAAATCCTTTGGGTATATGCCAAGGACTGGAATACCTGGATCAAATAGTGGTTCCATTCCAAGTTTTCTAAGGAATCTCCACACTGCTTTCAAGAGTGGTTGCACCAATTTGCAGTCCTACCAGCAATGTATGAGTGAATCTTGTTCCTCATATCCTGGCCAACATTTATTATTACTTGTACTCTTGATAATTGTCATTCTGACTGGAGTAAGATGGAATCTCAGAATAGATTTAATTTGCATTTCTCTAACTGCGAGAGATGTTGAACATTTTTCATATATTTGTTAACTGATCGCACTTCTTCTATGAAGTGTCTGTTCAGTTCCTGGTGAAGGCGCTCCCCCTCTCACTGTCTTGACAAGGTCACAGTGAAGATAAGTGCTGGCAAAGCAGCTCCCCCACTGTCTTGACAAAGTCACAGTGAGGATGAATGCTGGCAAAGCCATGCTGGCTGGTGGGAAACCAAAACCATGAGACCCTTTTTTATGAAATCAGGGCTTTTCATTTTCATGCTCATGTTCCTGACAGGAGGCATGAGTATGTTAAATGCTAAACCAAATTAAATTTTAGATGGCTAGAACATAATAGGTAGTTCATGCCTTGAAGGCTGTTCTACTACCCCTCTGCATATCGAGGACAAAATAGAATTTTGCTGCTCTTCTATCTCAGTACATTGAGGACAAAACCGATAATGGACAGTAGTCTTTCTCTGAAAGGTCATGAGAATTTTAAGTACCACATTGATTATATGAACTAAGAACCTAAGCCCATATTCTGGCCTCTTAGAAAGCCTAATCATTATACTTATTTGCACAAAGCCCACCATATGTAGTTTTATTTTTGTAGTTATGTTTTATACTTATGTTTTTTATTTTGTAGTTATGTTTTGCACGTAGGAAAGTTAAGGCATATAAAGATACATTCTCCTCTTTTCTATAAACCCTCTTCTACTTCACAGAGGGACTTATGTTGAGCATAGTTAATATTGGTGGTAAGTGGACTGATGTTTAGAACTTGCCTTTTACTGAGAGAGATTATTATAAAGATATAAGAATTAGTGTACCTTGACTAAGAAACAAACTCTTTGAGAAAGCAACTCAACCAGTTTTATGAGAATAAATGTAGGAATTATTTAAAGTAGCTTTATAAGACATATTTTTAGAATAATGTTAAAAATATTATTTTACTTATATTATTGGGTTTAGATTTCTTAAGTTTTTGGCTGTATGGGTTTCTGATATGCTTTAAGAATGGTTTATAGATTTTAGATATTTTAAGTATAAGATTTAAGTATACTTCTTTAGATGGGAATTTTAGATTAGAAATAAAGTGCAGGTGTACTTTAAACTTAAAGGTTAACGATAGGTTAGGAGACTTAGAGTCTGGTTACGTAGTTTGGCATTAGTTAATAAGAAAATACATATCTTGGGAAAAATAGTACATCTTGGGAAAATCTGAAAAATGTAAATTAGTGATACATTTTATTAATGACTCTGTACCTTTAATAATTGATAAGTAAATATCACATCCTGGAAAAATGTAAATTGATATTACATTTTTCTCTACCCCTAATGATGGTTAAAGAAATGTCACATCTTGGCAAAGTTTTGAAATTGTATAATCAATGATATATTCTGAATTCATAATATGAGAAAAATTGCAATAAAAGATGACTCAGAGAAAGCTGAATTAGAGCTCTCTCTCTGGAGATTGCGCCAACAGAACGACTCCTGTCTCATCCTTTTCGCCGATGCCACTCATCCTGCAGGATCCCCTGGACCCCACTAGGGCAGGACCCCTGCAAGTTCATTTGCCCATGTGTTGACTTGGATCCTGATTGAATAAGATGTATTCCATGTTTGAATATATAAGTCAAAATATACTCTAATGTATAACTAAAAAGAACAGAAATAAAAATAAATTTAAAAATAAACTAGAAAAAAATAGACCAAAAAAAAAGGCGGCAAAAAGATTGAAGTGGCAATGAACCGACAGAAGTTGTAGTTACTGGATTTAACTAGGAATCTTAGTTATATTTGCTGTGTAACAAATTAGCTCCCAAACATCAGCTTAAAACAATTATACTTTATCATCACATGCCACTCATAACTGTTGGAAATCCAGCAAAGGCTTAGCTGGGTAGTACTAGCTAAGGTGTCTCTTGAAATTTCATGCAAGCTGTCCACTGGTACTGCAGTCCTTAAAGACTTAACTGGAGCCAAAGTTCAGCTTCCAACATCACTCATGTGACTGTCTAAAGGAGGAATCAATTCCTTTCCACAGGGCTGCTCCCAACATGGCTCCCCATAGTATGAGGGATCCAAAAGGGAAGGAGCACAGGAAGAACAAGTTACAATGAGTTCTTCGATGTAGTCTCAGAACTATACACTGCCACCAGGACCTTATTCTGTTTATTAGAATTAAATCACCAAGTCCAGCTCACTCAACAGGAGTGGAAACTCCACCTCCTGAAGGGAGGAGTATCCAAATGCTTGTCGACATACCACAACATGAGGAAAATAGAACATTTTTCTAATTTGGTAATTTGAGCTGTGTGTGTGTGCGCACGCTTGATCAGATATAATTACAAAATGGCCATGTTCTGTCTTATTAAACAGCAGCTTTGTATAATGTTGGCATTCTGTGGAGCTATTTGTTTTACAAAAGAACACCCCAAATCTGTGAGAGTGTCCGATAGACTCCTAGGTACTAGGGACTGATTTATTCCTTCCAACATTAAAGAATGTGGTCCTGAACACAGTGATATTACCCACCAATAGGCCCTTTTCCACCTACTTTCTTCCTGCCTAACTCACATAACCTGGGCTTTGGGTACTGAGCAGGATGTATATACCCCCAGGTGAGTTTCCCACCTGCCAATGGTCTGGGGCTACAAACTTAAGCTGGATGCGGTGAAGAGATGTAAAGAAACATCACTAGGATGCTTCTTGAGAAAGAGTATTTTCCATGAAAAGAAAGAAGCAGATGAACAGGAATGCCGTACTTTGTGCTTCTCTCGGTTCACATGTTGGTGTGAGGGTGCGATATCTGTAGCCCAGGCAGCCATCTTTAGCATGAGGGAAGGGTAAAGGCCAACCCAATCTTTTGTCCCCATTGAGGCTCTAGGCCAAGGTCAGCAATCACCAACCACTAAACTTCTTCTACGCTTGGTTAAAAACAAAAAACAAAAACCTACTTCTTATTTTAGGATACTCTGTTCTTTGAATGAAAATGATTTTTGTCATACAGGATTTACTGAGGGTAAATTTTAGTTGCGTATCTTAGGAATTGTATAAAACAATAAAATAGAATAAAAACTGTTTCTATCATGCTGTCACTCTGTGACGGGACACTACTCTGCATATTCTCATCTCATTCTTACTGAATCTCTGTATGATGTTAAAACATTCCATTTTTTACAGAAGCATAAACTGAGACCTAGAGAAGTTTGATAACATACCATGATCGGCTCCTGTGTCTCAGATCTGGAATTCCAACATACATCTGTTAGACCTCTGACCCCAAACTTACTTGCTAGCCCTAGTCTGATTTGAAATATCACATGATTCAGATAATAATATTCAGTAGTCCACCCTTGCCCTTGGTTTCCCTTGCTGTAATTTCAGTTACCTTTAGACAATTGGGGTCTGACAATATTAATGGATAATTCCAGAAATAAATAATAAATAGTTTAAAATTGCCATTCTCAGTATCATGATGAAATCTCATGCTCTCCCTCTCAGTTCTACTTCCCACAGTGTGAATCAGCCATCTAACCACACTACCCACCCCATGGCAGTTGAGAAAAGAGTGGGGAAACAGGAAACCAGATTTGAATAATGTTATGATTGTTTCATTTTATCAGCAGTTGTAAGTATTAATCTCTTACTGTACTTGATTTCTAAATTAAATTTTAACATAGGTATACATATATGAGGAAATACGGGATATATAAGGTTTGGTATGACCTGTGGTTTCAGGCATTCACTGGGGAGTCTTGGAACATCTCAATCATGGATAAGGCATAGTACTGTAGCTGTCTTTCTGATAAATGACATTGCCTAGCATTCCTTCATAACTTTTCTCATCTCCAGGCTAAAAATTGATGATGAAATATGAGAAAATCAAAACTACAGACACAGTTGAACTTACAGAAATGCCAAGGGAATTGAAAGGGATTTGGAAGCAGATGTGCTTTAAAATATGAAAGAGGCTGCATTTTAATCAAAAATAGCATTACAGTTTTAGAGACTCAAACATGAGATTCAAGAAAATGTCTTTGATGGGAAATGTAGCTAGGTGATGCACAATTCTTCAAAGAATATGTTTTTGTTGAATACAAGTTAGTTCATATTTTATCTTCACATGTTTTGTACAAGGAGTATTTGGGGGGACAAACAGTTACTGAAAATCTATTATATTCTAAGCCAGTTGTAATTGAAATGACTTCATAATAATTGTAGTCCCTGACTGTACCACCATCATCCCATTTCTTTTGTCCATAATAGAAACCAATAAAACCTTGTTGAATGAATGAAGGATTCATTGGCTGATTAAATGAGTGGTCACTTATACTTGTGACATTTGTGACTTTTAGGAAATCCAGCTAAACTGAGGTTCCCAGGCTTTGATTTGATTCAGTTCTTTCCTTTCTGTTTGCCCAGTTCAGCCTCTGACACTACGGTAACCATCCACCCTAAAGGACTAGTCAAGCAGTTGGTCACCCCCTTTCCAGCTGCTGCAGGGTAATTTCACACTCACTGGGACTTAGTGACTTAGCTCCTCTCCACTGCTTGCTTGATTTGCTATTTGTTGAATACATCTGTTTGAGTTTGGCAGGAAAGCTCCCCTGAGAAGTGCTAAAATGAGGTCTTTTAAAGCATCTGCTGGACATTTAAAGCAAAACCCCATCTCTCTCTCTTTTTTTTTTTTTTTTTTTTGGTTTGTGTAAAATTGATTAAAATTGTAGGCATTGGATTCAAAACTGCTGATACAGCTTTTATTTAATTCGATAGTTTAAGTTTAGTGTCAGTGTTGTCTTTGAAATAGAAGATAGTCAGCTTTTGACTACCTGCTTAAAAGGATTTGTGTTGATGTTGCCTGCAGTGCCCGGGCCACGAATCTTTCTATTGGGTCACTGATAAAAATAGAACACACACCTGCACCTTCGAAGCCTTCTGGGACCCAATATCTGAGGTTTTATAAATGGACTCACCTGCGCACACCTTCACCCATCCTTGCTGATTCTGCCTGGAGAAGAGATGCTGTCACATTTCATTTTAGCTGGAAATTGCTCATATATTCATTTTTTAGGGCTTCCATAATAAAGTACATAAACTTGGTAGCTTAAAATAACAGAAATATATTCTCTTATAGTTTCTGGAGTCCAAAAGCCCAAACTCAGAATGTCAGTAGTATTGTCTCCTTCTGGAGTATCTGAGACAGAATTGGTTCCATGTCTCTCTCCTAGCTTTGGGTAGATGCTGACAATCCTTGGCATTCCTTGGTTTAGAGACACATCACTCTAATCTCTGCCTCTACAGTCACAGGTCACTTGCTGCTTTCCTCTGTGTATCTCTGTATCTTCATATGAACTTCCTATAAGGACTCTAAACATTGAATTTAGGGCCCACCTCAAGCCAGTATGACCTCATGTTAACCTCCTACATCATATCTATGAAGAACCTGTTTTCAAATAAGGTCTGAGGTTCTGGTGGACATGAATTTCTGAGGGACACAGTTCAACCCAGAACACCACCATTCTTCCTGCTAGGTCTTACAAGAGCATTAGTCAACACTTAGGCTTGTTTGAGATTTTTTTCTCTACCCTAAGCCTCTATTTCTGTATGTAAGCTCATTTATCTAGAGAGAAAATAAGTTGAAAGCTAGGCTTTCATAATTTGGATACACATCTCAGATTGACAGCTCAGAGAAAATAATGTACATACAAATTACTCAAAACTCACCAGATGGTATCTTAATAAGTGTAGTTACTGTGCACTGGGAAGCTAAGTTGTACCAGCCCCTTATCACTGATCTTCAGTAATAATAATCAAAGCTAACACTTGTTTATCATTTACAGTTTGTCAGGGAGTATTTCAAATATTTCAAAAGTGGTATCTCATTCAATCCTCATAATAATTCTGTGAAATGAGTGTAATTAGAGTATTATACATCATTTTAAGATGAAAAAATTAAGGCTTGCAGAAATTACATAATGTATCAAAGGTAACAATATTTTAAAATAAATGTCAAAGTCCAGACAATGAACCTTTCCCTCACAGTGCTGGAGATTGAATCCAGGGCCTCACACATGGTAGGCAAGTGCTCTATCATGCTGGGGAGAATGAGCTTGTAAACACTGTTCCATGTGTTCTCCCTATAAGAAAACCATTATCTTCTCCATTTGAAATTAAGTCATTTGTCCAGAAGCTTAAAGCCAATAAATCTGAAATGCAAATCTCAGTCTATTCTTCTTTAAGTCTAAATTCTTTTTATACCACCTGACTAGCAGTCTGGCTCTACTAGGGCCCAGGTGATGATGAAAATGTAGAAAAGAGATGACTGGCTTTTTTGAGGATTCAGCAGATCATAAAAGAGGAGCTTAAAGAGCTGGTAACAAAGATAAAGACTTGGATGGTTTGTCCAAGAGTTTAGTAAATCCATCCTAGACTGTGCCTGCAGTTATTCAGGACTTCTTTTCACTTTTAATGTAAGATTCTGTGCAGGAGTGAGCAATATGATAGGTGCTTCCCTTTACTCTCTCTACTCCTTGGATGTAGGACCACAGGGATACTCATATAGGGGGCTTCATGCAGTAGATGATGGTTCAACTTGGACTTTTGTTTTAGTGTTCAAACCACTTGTCGTGTATCCAGCTCATTTCCTCCCCCACCATTCCCTGGCTTTTTCTTTTCTTTTCTTTCTTTCTTCTTCTTCTTTCTCCTTTTTGTTCAACTGTTTTACAAATATTCAGTCAGCCCACCTGTAGGCTTTATGTCATTCATGTAGCCTATCATTTCCCTTTTGAGATTACCTCTGGTGTGTACTTTAAAGTTCCTCTTAGTCCTTCATATCTAAAATAGACAATAATATTACCTGCTTTGTAGGAGTTTTATGATCAAATAAGATAATGATTTAATGCACTGATGAACATTATCTATTAGTTGAAGGAATATTCATTAAAAAAATAGACATAGAGCACAATTTAATCAAGTTAATGAATAGCAAAGCACAGACCATAATTTCAGATGGAAGCAAGTCAGCTATTCTCCTTCATACATATTGGCAGAAATTGGACCATATCTCTGACTTTCAAGCATTTTCTGATATAAAATATCCATTACACTTTTTCCATAAAATATTTCAGTAATTCCTACATTTAAGTGACACCAACAATATCAAATTCAAGACCCTTGATCAGATTGTGTATTGATTTTTTTAATTAAGAAAATAAAAGCACCATGTTTTAGACCTAAACTTTTTTATTTTTAAATTTGAAGTTTTGGTTTTCACAATAATCCAGGAAAAATCACAGTTTTGTTTTCAATTTAGACCTCTCCTATAGGATTACAGCTTGGGCCTCAATTTAACCACCAGGTTTCTCATTGTCATGTGATAGCTGGTCTTGTCCTTAGTGAGAACTTCCATAAAACTCAATCTTGTCATTCCAAGGACCAGAAAAACAACAACAACAACAAAACCAAGGCCACAATTCTGCCTGACTACAGGTTTTTTCAAGAACACTCGGAGCCATCTCCTCCAGAGGGCTCAGGGGCCTCATATATGCCACCACACAGGGCCCTTCTGCTTCATCTCCAGTGCAAATTTTCTTTTATTGCTTAGAGGTAGTGTGAATTTTACTCTCATACATTTCCATTTTTTTAGACACATCACAGAAGTGAGAAAGGACACCCACATATTCTAAGAGGAAACTTGGAAGAATAAGCAACCCTTCGAAGACGATATGCTAGAGCTTCATGAAAGAAAAAAATGATAAAGGATCTAGGGCCAGCCCAGAAGGGCAGAGACCTAGCAGCATATCCCCGCAAAGTGTGGTCTCTGGGAAGAACTAGGGAGATGATACAGCTGTGCTTCTTAAATTTCAAGTGGTGAAGATCCTTTCCTCCTCTCCCCCAACACACACATATTGATCCTTTTGTAAAATATAATAAAACTTAATTATTAAAAATAGAACAAAGATATGCAAAACACAAGTACTTTTTTTTCCCCATCGGATTTGAACAAATGTGAACTTAATTTGTCCAATTGCTCTAGAAGTTTCTAAACACTCTCAGTAATGATGTCAGTCTCATGGACCATTAGGCAGAAGATTGACAGCATGCTTGACTATGCTTCATTTGATGACACTGCTAAACTGGTTCCCATATCAACTTCATATCAAGATCAATTGGGAAGATGTCTCAAACATTGTGTTTAAAAAAGAAGGAGGAAATCATGTGGGAAGTCATTCTAGTGCTTTTTAACAGTCTCCCAGAAATTTTTCTAATATGTAGCCAAAGTTGAAAAACATTGCTTTAGAATAAAATGCCTTACTCTTAGTTAAGTATCATTCTTGCCCATTACTAACAACCAGATCTACTCTACAAGTAATAACCCCAAAGGTACAGAGAACTTAGGCTGTCATCTATTATAATGGGCTGTGAATTCATTCAGATTGATTAGTGCCCATGTCTTCAGGTCAACAAATATTTTGAATATTATAGCCACTCATCATGTTATATCTATTCAAAGTCTTAGTGCCAGGCTTTATGTATTAAGAGATTTTAAATTATTAATGAGTTTATCAATTATTTACAAATTATTTTTCATGAGCGTGATCAGTGCAAATCATATTTCAGAATCTAATAAAACTCAAACTCACTGATATAATCAGCTCTTGAATTTTCAAAGCAAAAAGTTTCTTGGCCCAAAATAACCTTAGTGAGGTTACACCAGGGAGAGATGAGATTCAACATGTTCTGGGTCTACCCTCTAACAATTGTAGAGATAATATAAAATGCCTGGGTGGAGCAGCAAAGCAGAAATAGCTGATTCACTGTGAGAGCAGTGTTTCCATTGTGCCTGGGAGGGTCAAATAGCATTGAAGCTCTCATTGTCTCCATCAGCTGGAAGAAAACAATTAAGAGGTTGATGGAAGTTGTGTTTTTATACCACTTACAAAATTTTATCAAATTGTTGTTTGTGTCTGGTCTTTCTTTCTTTCTTCTTCTTCGCCCATACTTGTAAACACTCCTGAACTTCAAGGTTCATATGATAGGATTATTTTTTGGATCCCACAGGAACTTTCCAGTTTATATTCTGGGAAATGTTGATTGAAGTTTGGCTTTTCTGGCTTCTCTAAGCAGCCAGAAATGGCAGTGCATGGCAGTAAATGAAGAAAGTCACAACCTGTGTAGGCTTGAGCCTAGATGTGAATAACCTTCAATGTCACCGGCATTTCTAAATATCAGTTCTTGTGTTTCATGTCTAGATAATACTGATGTTTGTCTAACCTCTCCAATGGTGTAGAAATTTAGTTTGTGTTGTAACTTGCAGACATCTCTGCCCTTTTAATGACAAGCAGCTTGAAACTATAGCAAACCAACTTATGGAAGATTAGAAATTACTTTTTTATACTAAGACCAAATTAGTCGTAATGGTTTCATGCATATTTCTGCAGCCATGCTTCAAGAAACACGGTACTTTCTCTCACTAGTGGACTCACAAAAGAACCTCTTCTTCTTAAGGAAGGATTTGTCAATATAAGCCAGGTTAAAGCAAAACTGCTAGTGTCCTGGTGGGATAGGTGTGTGTGAGCTTATTCCTGTACCTCCCTGACCTATCACACTGCTGCAGCCCAGGTCCTTCTGAGGGTTTCCTCTGAATATGGTGTGAACCTCCAGGATGGAGAAGTGGTCCTCAGCTATCTCTGGTGCTAAAATCCTGGAATCCTATTTCATATTTTACTGACATGAACCCAGAGGGGGAACTCTGCAAAGAGACAAGATGTCATGAACTTGACTTAATGACATGAATGCCTCTCAGAGACATGGCTGCCTTCTTCCAAGACCCTACCTTATGTCTTCTAGTTCTAGATATACTCTCTTCCTAGCTGCTATGATATCTTGATATGTGTCCTTCTCAGTCTCTGTGAAGAACTAGGCCTTGGTGCCCAGTCATTTTTCAATGTGTCCTGAGCCAGAAATATGGGGAACTTTTTTTCTGTCCCTTTTCCTTAAAAAAATTAAGAAAGGAAAAAGAGAAAGAGAGAGAGAGAGAGAGAGAGAGAGAGAGAGAGAGAGAGAGAGAGAGAGAGACATGGGGGTAGGGACTTTTTTTTTTCTCACAATGCTTGACTCCTTAAATTGAAATTCTCATCAGCCTGCACACTCAGCTGGTAAGCTTAGTGAAATGGAAAGTTTATGTGGAGCAGATGTGAACTCCTTGCCTTGTTATGAAAAATCTCCTTTGGATTCTTTTCTTGACAAGGGTGTGCGTGCGAACAAAAATTTTCTGAAACTGCCAAGCACAAACAATCTCACAATGCAGACCTGAGAGCTGGCACAGAATGACTAGAAAAGGATTAGCATCAGCTTCACCTATCAGGGGAGAGCTGCAGGTGCCTCTCTCTGCCCTGCCCTGGGCATGTCCCATCCCTGCATGGCTTGGCATAGCTGCAGGTAGAAAGGGTGAGTTTCAGCTTGCACGTGGCTGCATGGCTTACTACCTGAGTTTGTAGGGTTCAGAGAGAAAATTTTAGGAACAAAGGCCAGAAGAAAACCCCATCCTCAAAGTTTGGTGTTAGCTAAGACAGAGAAAAAACAGCTGTGTTTACTACAATGCTGGGTGATTAACAGTTGTATATCATTCAGCAATTAGTATTACATAATTATTTCCGTTATGAAGAATCATTCAACAATAAATTCAGTTTCATTTCCATGTGTATTCAAGACCCTCTCTTAACCTTTACTGAGTGTCCCACAGTTTGGTAAATACTTCCACACACATAACCTCACTTAGTCTTCACAGCAAGCCCCCAAATGGGTATGATTTCCTCCCTCTGAATTTAGAGGACTTAGGGTCTTTCCACAAGCACTTAATAGCCACCACTGAACTGATACATAAGCCTTGCTCTCATAACTCCAAAGATATTTCTGTATTTCCCATTTAATAAATGTGGGAGCTGAAGTCAGATATATTCAAGCAAGAATCCAGGCTGTGAACCAAGTATATTGATTCTAAATCTGTTTTCTTAAAGTTCTTCCAAGTTCCCTTTAATTCTGACCCCTGCAAATTAGAGTTGCATGGGTACATTGAGATAAGCCCTTTTCATTAGAGGCTCTTGTAAATTTGGGGAGTACAACCCGGCTCACGGTAATTAGGAGCTTAAATAGCCTGTGAATTTGGCCTCAGGATTTCACAGAAATACTGGAATAGGGTTTATGAGGAAGATTCATCTGGTAAATTCTCCAAATTTAAAATTAGGATGTACATCTAGTCAACATGGCCATGACTTTTTTAGTCCATTTTTTTAAAAATTGGGTATGTTCCAAGTTTCATGTTTTGAAATTTTATCATCCAACGAGGTCTCAATGAGAAGAATTAGAACCATATGAACTTATTCAGAGATTAAGCTTCACTTGATACATTCATTTTTGAAAACTTTAACTTTTAGATTAATGTGCTATATAAAGTTTAGTCAAGCCTGGAAGAGGCGCTTGTCAGTTGAGTAATTCTGTGTTTGTGCTGGCACCACTCATACTAGTACTTTTTTGCCTTTGTAAGTAAACAGATTTTGTTGCTGAGATCAAGATTAGTTTGAAGGATGAGACTCAAAATGCCCACCCTTGTTCCTACTTGCTTCATTGTTTTCTGGCAATAACTAAAAGACATGATGGGTTTCGTCAGCACTTATGGTGAAAACAATGGTACTTACACACAGGCCTGATCAACTGGCAGTGCTTTTACCTGCTGGATTGAAGTTAGCTAATGAATTAGAATTACTAACCACATATATTTTAAATCAGACCTACAACATTTACTATGTTTAGTTGAGAGATCTGTGGCACAGTTTATACCCACTTTTCAAAAGGAAAGTTTTGTTCATGCATGTTATCTGAAAAAAAAAAAAACTTTCGCACATTACTTCTCAGCTGAGTCAGTGTTCTGAGGTCATAATCTAAATAGCTTTTTCTGAAGATTTAGAAAAAACTGCTTCATTGGATCATTCCACAGGACTAAAATCTCCTTTGTGTAGAGTGTTTGGTTTTGGTGTACCAGTGTGACCATCAAACACTGCAAAAAATAAGATCTATCTTGGGTACTGTTCTATGAAAACTGCTAGTAGATTCAGGAGGTTCTGGTATCATTGTATTTTATATTAGGAAATAGTAGCCTGTCACGGTGAAACCACGACTTCAGGAGAGCTAAGCACTATCCCAAGTAAATGGAAGCCCTTTGAAGTCAAGGGCTTATGTGCAGGTGGATTTTCATTTCTTTTCAGCTCCTACAGTGGTTACCCATGTGCATGCATACACTACACAACCACTTAAGACAACCCTGTGAACCATGTGATTTGGAGTCTAATGAAAGCTTATTTGCAGGGACAATGAGTTTTACTTAACTTTCTTTCTCCAAGATACCTGGAAACCCTGATCATCCATATCTATATTCTGTATACTCCCAACTCCTCTTTCCCAATCATTTTAAAAAAATTTCCTAGTCCTATTTTCATTTCTACTTAATTTTACATATCCCATAAACTACAAATCTTTGTAAAAATGAGGTAGAGTATAAATATGAATGTACACATGCCCCTAAAATCAGCAATGCCCTGCAGAACAGCTTGCACATAGAAGCACGTTTTTTTAAAAAATGAATTATGTTGAATTGAACTAACCTGATTTGCTTCTTTTTTTCTTTCACCTTTTTTATTGGTGCATTTTAGTTGTACATAATGATGGGATTTGTTGTTACATATTTGTACATGCACATAATATAATAATACAATTTGGTCAATATCATTCCCCTTTCCACTCCTCCCCTCCTCTTACTACCTCTGACTTGCTTTTATATCCTCGAAAATAAGAAGGATAACATGCCATCAGCCCTTTTCAGTAGGTTTGATTGTCCTGTCTTTGTTAGATCCCTGATTTGGGTTTGATCATAAGAGTTAACTGTCTTTCTTTTCACAACTCAATCTGCAAAAGGGTGGGGCTCCTGGGATGTTGGAAAGTTTTGAAGAGTGTGAATCATATTGCTGAAGGCAGAACTTTGGGTACTATTTATTTGAAGGCAGAAGATGCTATCATTTGCAGCAGAATGAACTGAGCGTCAGTCAGAAAAAGTCCCTGTTTACAGAAACAGAGCCAAGAGAAAGGATGAGCACTGCTGGAAAAGTAAGAAAAATGTTCCTGTATCTCATTATGGTGGGCTAATGGTGTGGGCTTGGCTTTTAGAACTTTCAAATCCAGTAAACTAATTAAACATTTGGGGATATTTCTTGAGGAATGACGTGCCTCTTGAGTAGGCATACTGGGGGAAATCCTAGGTAAACTGTTACAGACAGTGTCAATAAAATCGAGGTTAATTTTAAAACACATGTGGAAGGCTTTCCGGTAAAACACAGAGGAAAATAGAATACTGACTTTATTCATAATTTAACTCAGAATAACTGGACATTTTCTCTGTTAAGTAAAATATTTCTATGAGGAGAATTTGAGTAGACTTTAACTGCGTTCACCTCAGTAGTTCAATAGAAGATGTGCATCTCCTTCTTGGGAACTGTTAGAAAAACGTCCTGCTATTGACAATGAAAAATGCCAAATCAATGGAATGCAAAGTGAACAACAAACGTATCATGCTTTTAAGGTTTCTTAAGAATGTATATTCTCTTAGAAAGATATTCTCCAACTCTATCCATTTACCGGCAAATGCCATAATTTCAAAGCAAAATAAGCAAATCCAAAAAAAACAAAGGCCAAATGTTTTCTCTGATATGCAGATGCTAATTCACAAGGGGGTGGGTGGGTGGGGGCACTAGGGAAGAATAGAATTACTTTAGATAGGTAGAGGGGAGTGAAATTAGAGGAGGGGATATGGGGATAGGAAGGACAGTAGAATGAAACAGACATTATTACCTTATGTATATATATGACTGTATGAGCAATGTGATTCTACAACATGTACCATCAGAAAAATGAGAAATTATACCCCATCTATGTATGATATATCAAAGTGTCATGTATAACTAATTAAAACAAATAAAAAAAATTTAAAAAGAAAATAAATATGTAGAATTTATGAGAAAATGAAAAAGATACAAAACCACAAAAAAGAACATATTTTCTATCAAAACATAAGCATAAAAATTCTTTGTAAATAAGACTACATTGTAGAGTAAGTAGTATCCTTTTTAAAAACTAACAGCCAGAGTTGATAGTAACTTCAGAAATAGCTTTAACATTTTATTTATCTTTTGCAAGTACATCTGTATAGTTTCTTGCTTTAAATGGGTACACAATTTCCCAAAGTGTCATGTGCCTTTAGTTGTTTTATTCTTATTTAAACAACTTTTCATTTAGCCAAACTTAAGGTTTTGGAAAAATAAAGATGGCATTTGAGGTCTGGATAATGTGATAAGGTAGGAGGCCCTATGATGTTAGAATTTGAAATAATTTTTCCCAGAATTGAACAGAACTGGAAGAGGGAGGGAGGGAGGAAGAGAGAGAGAGAGAGAGAGAGAGAGAGAGAGAGAGAGAGAGAGAGAGAGAGAGAGAGAGATTCTAGTTTGGGTCAGAAATCCAGCAAAACTAGTAACTTGAAGAATTAATTTTTCATTACAGAAGCTAGACACTTTACCCATAGAAATCAATGAATCTTATGGTTGAAAGGAATCTTAAAAAAAAAAAAATTGCAACTCCATTCAACCAATAAATGCTCAAGAACCAGCTCTGCTATCTCTATAAAGTGGGCATCTAGCCGCTGTCAGAACATTTCCAATGATAGAGAACTCAGTGCCCTCCAAGCAGCACTTTCTAATTTTAGTTAATAATACAGTGTATAATACATGTGGCATAATAGCTATATAATTTTGATATGGTGATACCCATGCAATAGTCTGATTTGCAGAAGGTTACATATTTTTCAAGTTACTTTAGGATTTCAGTATTGATCATGAAAGAAAAGGTTCTTTTTTATATTGAGGATTACTGTTATTTCCTTTTTATATTTAAGTTATTTTTATTTTATAAAAAGTGAAAGATAATTGTCTGAGTTCACTAAGGCTGGAAAATCCAAATACCACAGACTGGATGGCTTAAGCAGCAGAAATTTGTTTTCTCATAAATCTGGAAACTCAAATTTTGAAAACTAGTGTCAATGAGCTTGGTTTCTTCTGAGGCCTTTCTCCTTAACTTGTAGATGGACCTCTTCTTGCTGTCTTCATATGGTCTTCCTTTGTGTCATCTCTTCTTATAAAGCCACCATCCTATTGGATTTGAGTTAACCTCATGACCTCGTTTTAACTTAATTACATCTTGAAAGACCCTATCTCCAAATAGGTAACCACCCAGTCTGCAGTAGTTTGTCATATTCCCAGGTACTGAGGATTGGGGGTTCTACATACTAATTTTGAGGAAACAGAATTTAGCCTATACCAAGATCTTTCTAGAAAATTTGGATAATTAGAAAATATAAGGGTAAAAAATAAACCATAATCTTACATCCACAGACTACCATTTATTTTGTTTTTGCTTTGATTCCCTCATATATTTTTCTGTCCATGTTTTATGTGGCTGAACTCACACAGCATATAAGTATTTTTATCCTATTTTCCAACTTAACATTAGTATTTTTCCAATTTATTAAAAGTAACATAAACATTTTTGAAACATGTAAGACTGATTTCTAGATTTGCTATAATTAATTTCATGTTCTATTTTTGTTTACAGATTTCTCTTTATGAATGGTGCTATGATGACCTCAACTATGTATTAAGGTTTGGGGGCATTTAGCACTTCCTTAAGGTAGATTTTAAAAATCAAATTATGTGGGAAAAGTGTCAAGACATTCATCAGTATCTTGACATACACTGTAAATTACCTTCCAGAGGGGTGGGCATAAATGAGGTTAACTTTTATCATCCTTATTGCAAAGTTGTATATTCTCATTAAGTAAAACATCATTAATGTTTTGGTGTGCAGAGAAATGGATCTCATTATTTTTATTTAAAAAACATACTTTTATGACTGAGGAAAGTAACACTTCACTATACATTAACTTGTTGTGTTTTCCTCCTTAAGTCCTTTTCCTGGATCTCCTGGAGTTCGTGTATAGGAGGGAGGCCAGGAATGGGAAGACTAGTGGTCTTCATGCTTTCTTTAAAAATTTGATTAAACATTGTGGGTGTAAAGCAAGGTAACTTGTCATTTTGCTTTAAGGATTCTTCTAGGCTTACTTGTTTTCAATTTGGAAAGTTTACTTACTGTTTTTCAACACACAAATTTTTTTTCCTGAGGAGTTACTGTTTCCTTTATGATTTTTCCCCATTATACTTTCTTTTTCTTAACAAAGCTTTTTATTTTTTAATTTTTGTTTGTTCTTTTTAGTTATACATGACAGTAGGATCTATTTTGATTTATTTATATTAGTATGGACTATATCTTATTCTAATTAGGATCCCACTCTTATGGATATACATGCTGTTGAGATTCACTGTGGTGTATTCATACATGTACATAAAAAAGTCATGTCAGATTCATTCCACTATCTTTCCTATTCCTAACCCCTCCCTTCCCTTCATTCCCTCTTGTCTAATCCACTGAACTTCTATTCTCCCTCACCCCGCATCCTTTGTTGTGGCTTAGCATCCACATATCAAAGAGAACATTTGCTTTTGTTTTTTGGGGATTGGCTTATTTCGTTGATCATGATAGTCTTCAGATCCATCCATTTACCAGAAAATGGCATAAAGCCATTCTTTTTTATGGATGAGTATTAATTGTGTATGTATACCACAAGTTCTTTATCCATTCATCTGTTGAAGGGCACCTAGGCTGGTTCTATAGCTTAGCAAGGGTAAATCATGCTGCTATAAACATTGATATGGGGAAAATCTATAGTATGCTGATTTTAAGACATTTGGATATATACTGAGGAGTGGGATAACTGAGTCAAATGATGGATCTATTCCTAGTTTTTTGAGGAATCTTCATACTGCTTTGCAGAGTGGTTGCACTAATTTGTAGTTCCACCAACAATGTATGAGTGTATACTTTTCCCCACATCCTTGCCAACATTTGTTACTTGTATTCTTGATAATTGCCATTCTGACTGGAATGAGATGAAATGTCAGTGTAGTTTTAATTTGCATTTCTCTGATTGCTAGAGATGTTGAATATTTTTTCATATTTTTTTTGGCAATTCATATTTTTTCTTCTGTGAAGTGTCTGTTCAATTCTTTTTCCCATTTATTGATTGGGTTCTTTCTTTTTTTGTGTGTGTGTTAAGTTTTTTTGAGTTCTTCATATATCCTGGAGATTAATGCTGTTTCTGAAATACAGGTGGTAAAGATTTTTCCCCCATCTGTAGGCTCTCTCTTTATGCTCTTGATTGTTTTCTTTGCTGTGAGGAAGTTTTTTTAGTTTGATACCATCCCATTTATTGATTCTTTTTTTTAAGAGAGAGAGAGAGAGAGAGAGAGAGAGAGAGAGAGAGAGAGAGAATTTTTAAATATTTATTTATTTTTTAGTTTTCAGCGGACACAACATCTTTGTTTGTATGTGGTGCTGAGGATTGAACCCAGACCACACGCATGCCAGGCGAGCGCACTACCGCTTGAGCCACATCCCCAGCCCCCCATTTATTGATTCTTGATTTTACTTCTTGTGCTTTAGGAGTCTTGTTGAGGAAGTCTTTCCTCAGACGACATGATGGAGAGTTGGGCCTACATTTTCTTCTCATAGATGCAGGGTTTCTGGTCTAATGACTAAGTCTTTGACTCATTTTGAATTGAGTTGTGTGCAGGGTGAGAGATAGGGGTTAAATTTCATTCTGGTACATATGGATTTCCAGTTTTCCCAGAATCATTTATTGAAGAGGCTATCTTTTCTCCAATGTATGTTTATGGTGCCTTTGTCTAGTATGAGATAACTGTATTTGTGTGAGTTTGTCTCTATGTCTTCTATTCTATTCATGCCTGTTTTGATGCCAATACCATGCTGTTTTTGTTGCTATATCTCTGTAGTATATTTTGAGATCTGGTATTGTGAGTCTTAGTGTTTCTCACTAAGGATTGCTTTGTGTGTTATAGGCCTCTTATTTTTCCAAATAAATTTCATGTCTACCTTTTCTATTTCTATGAAGAATGTCACTGGAATTTTGATGGGAATTGCATTGAATCTCTATAGTGCTTTTGGTAGTATGGCCACTGACAATATTAATTCTGCTTATCCAAGTACATGGGAGATTGTTACATTTTTCTAAGGTCTTCTTCAATTTCTCTGTTAGTGTTCTGTAGTTTTCATTGTGGATATCTTTCACCTCTTTTGTTAGATTGATTCCCAAGTTTTGTTTGTTTTATTTTTGAGGCTATTTTGAATGGAATGGGTTTCCTGATTTCTCTTTGAGCTGATTTATCATTGGTGTATAGGGATGCATTTGATTTATGGGTGTTAGTTTTGTATCCTGCTACTGCCCAAATTCATTTATGAGTTCTAGAAGTTTTCTGGGCCTTCTAAATGTAGGATCATTCCCTGTCATTCTTAAACATAAAAATTCCTCCATGTTCTTTATTATTAATGTTTACTTCTTCACTGATTGATAAAAAATTTGATTTTAAAAATAAATCTTAACTAAGAATCCATCTGGACTCAGTTTGATAATGTTGTGTGAGGCTTTTAAATTCAATGTTGGCACAAACTACACTGTGACTCTTAACAGTTTCCTTAGCAAGGCAGAGGGTGAATATTAAATTGAAACATTGATGGCTTTCAGTTACCCATCTGTCCCCAGCCTATAATTTCTTACAATTAATCTCTTTTCAAAAGCACCATTTGCCTACCTAAGGAATACTCTAGGAGTGTTATTTGACCTGTACAAAATATGTACAGGTCAAATAACAAAATATGAGATAACTCATTTTGCATCAGAACTGTGGGAATCCAGCTAGGGCAGGGGGTCTCAGGAGACAAATGGATGGTGTTGCAAAAGGCATGCGGCGAAAGGCGGTGGAGAAACAACACAGATAAAAAGTGAAGGTGCTGAATCCCAATCTTTACTTGTAAAGTTGATCATATATACTTTTCATTTTGGCAGGCTCACAGTAATTTGTGGTTACAAAACAGGAATCATTCAAAAAATTCAAAGAAACAAAATATTACGTAGCTACAATTACATAAGAAGAATGTATCTTGGCTTATGCATAAGCAAGCATTTTTACTTTCAGTTCGTGTTTTGCTTTGAGCTGCTTCTGCTTAGTTAGCTTTTAATAATAGTTAGAAATGTCCCAGACTATTGGCCGATACCTTGACTATTCTTTCTTGACTGACTGACTAGATTCGGCACCACGGTTATGGTAAGTGGTTAACTTGAAAAGAGAGGCTACTAATTTTAATCAAACAAGTGTAAGAGCAACAAACCATTGTGCACAGGAACAAGAACAAGTTGCCCAGTACTAAGCACTAATCTGTCTTCTTAACATTAATTCTTCTTCTCTAGATTTTAATTTAATTTCTCAAAAACTTCCTTGACAGGAATACAGGGAGTTTTTCATTAGACATTAACAATTTACGTTCCACAGCTGAATCATTGTATTTAGAGCAAGCAGATCCATTCTTTAGAAGTAGTTGCATTAATTGGGAAAGTCATGTTTTTTCCTTCATACTTAATGGTCATATGAGAAGTCACAACTATACTTATTAAAGGAGTACAAAAACAAACCAGCCCATTCTCAGAAACATACTGTGCTCCTCCAGAGGATGGACGCCTTGCACCATCCACCTCAGTAGGGCCTTGCCTTTGCCTGAGTTAGGGGAGGGGCACAGCATTTCCCCCATTTTTATTTTTTAATTTGAGGTGTTCGACTTGGACGGAGATGCTTTTGATTGACTTCCAGACAAGTCTGAAGAGGACTGGAAGAATGAGACAAATAAGAACAATGAATAAAAAGCCAAAACCAATATTAATCATATATGACCACCAAGTACTATTGGAAATAGTTTTTTTGTACATTATTGTATAAATCTGCAGCAAAATCAGCTGTAGAGTCAGTGGATAAATAAACCTTACTTATATCTTTTACTTGTTATTGTAAATCTTGTATATTGGGGCCTATTTCAGTTTTATTCCAAATCCCTAATAAATGAGTTTGTACTTGATTCCATCCATATTTAGTTTGCTTATATTTTAAGGGAGTAACACAGATCCATTTGAAATTAGCATGACATTTGGTTGTCATTTGAGTTTTTATATTTTGAATCTGGTTTCCTACATATAATAAAGCTTCCTCTAAGGCATTAATTTGGGTCTCCAATTTCTTATCTATTTTTTCTTGAATAGCTGATGCTAATGAAACATTATGAGATAAATTATTAACATGATGAGAAGTATGAATTTCTTTAACTAAATCTGTAGTAGATAAAGCTAAAGTAGCAATAATTCCTATTAATGCCGTAATTCCTAAAATTAATGCTGCAACAAATCGCTTAGGTCTAATTATTTCATTAAGTTTCTTAAGAATTTGTGACCCTTCATCATCATACCAATCATCATTAAGAAGGACAGGAATCATTACATAGGAAGGCTGATGTGTAATTAAATATTTTATAGGCATCCTAGACAAATTTGTGAGAAGATGGGAGACTCTCTTTTTTTCTCTCTCTCTCTCTCATAAAAATTTGATAATATTGATAAACCATTTAATTGGATAACTCTAGCAAAACCAGTTAACTAACTGAAGGCCAATCACTGAGTATTTCCCACTTCTCAAGATGAGAATCTCTAACTTGCCTAAAGATTAAGACCTACTAGTGAAATCTCAGCCTGGTACAAAAAAGTTTACAAGGACTCAGATGACATCATCCAGGAATGTAGTCACAGTGCCTGTACTTCCTGATGTTCACAGTTCCCTTTACCTCTTATATGTTGATTCTCTAGATTCTTCACCATTGCGATGTGATTATATGCAGCAATTAAACACTGGCTTAAAATCTTGTGGATAAATCTGCAGCATTTTATTTTATTGATTTGCTTTTTGTGAATAAAGAATGCATTGACAACAGTTTTATTAATTAGTGCATTTACAATTGTAACAAAAGAAACCTGTTTATTGGAATATTATGTAAAAAAAAAAATGGGTTGGGAGAAGTGCACCTCAGATCTAGTCCAACCCTGTACCTCATGTGCTATGTGACAATGGATCAACGATCATTTTATCTTTCTGGGCTGCATTTCCCATACCATAAATAAAGATATCCACAAATAATCTATAAGGCTTAAAATTCTGGCGTTTGATGAAAAACATCTGAGCAAATTAGAATATTGCATTCAATCTTCTGCGTGTATATACACACACACACGTGCACGCGCGCACACACACACACATATAAAATTTAGGGAATCTGTGTTTATAAAAACATAATTAGGAAGGATTATAACATTCGCCAATTTTTTAGGTTATTAAGTGCAAAGCTGCTGTGCTATGGGAACTGAATCAACCCTTCTCCATTGAGGAAATAGAAGTTGCCCCACCAAAGGCTAAAGAAGTTCGCATTAAGGTAAGAAAGAACCTCAGACCATATAAGCCTGTAATTTTATCACACTTATATTGAGAAAATTATTGTTGGGAGATTAGAGTATTAAATAGAGAGATGTTTGCCAAGTTTTCAGTCTTAATTCTCCCACTGGTTCTTGTATATTGTTAAAGTAATCGTTGCCCTACTGTGAAATTAAAAGTTTATTACCAATTAATAAAACAACAGTGCTAATCGATTTGATCTATTAAAGTTTTCATTTGTATTGATTAAAAAATGATTAGTAGTTATGACTAATGATTTCTTTAAAAATCTTCTGGGAGTCAAATTGTATGGAGGTAAATTCTCACATAAAATGAGGAACTCATTTGTGCCTGGGAAATGACAGCTTCCTGGGGTGTTCCCCCAGTCCTGTAGACAGAGTCTGACTTTTGGTTTGGACACCTGTGACTGAATAGGCATTGCTGCCGATCTCTCTGACCCTCTTCCATCATTTGAATACTGCAGTTACAGTAAAATTTTGTTCCTCATTTGTCTTTTTATACACCATTCCCTCTACTTTTTATTAAGAGAGTCCTAGGAGGACTTACTATAAAAATCACCTGATGTGAGTTACATGGTAATATCTCTATTCTGGTTCCCTCACAAGAGTACCAGTTTATTATAGAAAAGTCATCAAGATTTAATGTAGGGCCAGAGTCAGTAATATTACAAATTCCTTAACAGGAGGAATTTGTCTGATGGTTGCTTTTTGGCTTAGAATCTTCTAAGGGTCAACACTATTAAATAAGATAATGACCTGGAAAAAACAATTACAATCTCTTCAAGAGCCAGTTTAATATTAACCAACTGTAAAATGAATGACCAGTTTACAGTTTTCTGGTTGGTAATTTTTTTTTTTAACACAGATTTTGGCCACAGGAATCTGTCGCACAGATGACCATGTGAAAAAAGGAGCAATTGTTTCTAAATTTCCAGTAATTGTGGGACATGAAGCAACTGGAGTCGTGGAGAGCATTGGAGAAGGAGTCACTACAGTGAAACCAGGTATGCAGATGTCAATCCCAACTTTGCATTAAGTAGGCTTCTATTAAAGAAATAGCACACACTAGGAATTAAAGTCTTAACCCACTTTAGGGAGACAAAAGGACACAAGGAGAATGGATTGGACTAAGTAATGCTAAATTTGGCAAAATCTCAAATTTTAGCATGCAAATTTCATGGTGCTTATAATACTTTTAAGAAACTGTTATATGTAGGATGGGCTTGATGCACTTTTTTATTTCACATTTTAATATTGATGAACAACACCTTATGTTTTTCCTCTAGGTGACAAAGTCATCCCTCTCTTTGTGCCACAATGTAGAGAATGTAATGCTTGCCGTAACCCAGAGGGCAATCTTTGCATCAGGAGCGAGTAGGTTTCGGTCATTCTTATCCTAATGTCATGTAAGTTGTTTCCTGTGCTAATTTTTTAATTGAATGAGCTAATATGTGCTTTTGATTTATCAAATAGTATTACTGGCCGTGGAGTACTGGCCGATGGCACTACCAGATTTATGTGCAAGGGTAAACCAGTCTATCACTTCATGAACACCAGTACATTTACTGAATACACAGTGGTGGATGAATCTTCCATTGCCAAGATTGATGCTGCAGCTCCTGCTGAGAAAGTCTGTCTAATTGGTTGTGGATTTTCCACTGGCTATGGGGCTGCTATTAAGACCGGCAAGGTAAGAAGCAGCGTAAACTCGTTTCTTCCACTTTTCGTTACTTACTTACCTCATTTATTCCTCCCTTGGGATCCTAAAGATATTTGAAAATAAACAGACAAGCAAAAGATGCTGAAAACATGTTGCATGTTTTCAAGGCTATTTCTATATAATACCATGTCAATTGGGGGGGAAAAAGAAACAGACTGGGAATTTTATTTCCAAATAAATGGAAACAAAATTTCTAGATTTACTTTTTGGTTCCTTTGCATCTTCTTTTGGTTCAATTTCTAAAATTTAGATTTGCATCTAAAATTAATCTGTTTTTTGAAGTATATTAGTATTGATTATTAGTTTGCTAGAGCTGCTATAACAAAGTGCTATAGACTGGGTAGCTTGAACAACAAAAATTTATTGTCTCACAGTTCTGGAACCGGGGGTCCATAATTAAAATGTTGGCAGGGCTGGCTCCTTCTGAGGGCTGCAAGGGGATGATATAATACAGGCCTTTCCTATTGACCTGCAGATAGATGAACATCATCTTCCTGTGTCTCTTCACATCATCTTCCCTATATGTGTGTCTTCATATCCAAATTTCCTTACTTTATAAGGACACCAGACATACTGGATTAGGGCTACATAAGTCAGTTTTATGTTGCTATTACAAAATACTCATAAAGAGTAAAATCATTCTAACAATGGATAATTACTGAATTAGGGGTGTATAAGTCATTTTTATGTTGTTATTACAAATTATTAATAAAGAGTAAAATACTGCTAAAAATTCAATAAATCCCCATACTGTGGTGTTCTCATTCAATTCCAAAGTCTTTAAAAGTTATGAATGTATTAGTTGATTCCAAATTTATATTTCAAACCATCTCAGAGCCTCAGAACTTTTTATCCAACTCCCTGTTTTCACCATGTAGACATCTCACAGATATCTCAAACTATGTACAAAACTAAGTTCTTAATTTTGCCTTCTACCTGCCCATCAAATATATTTGCTCCCTCTCTCCATTACCTGACATCCAGTTCAACTATATGTCCCATTGACTGTACCTATGAGTTATATGTTAAATCTCACCATTCTCTTTAACTCAGTCCCATCATCACAACTGAACCGGATAGATGTAACATGTTCCATACTATTTTCTTCCTTGCTCTTCTTGACCATCTCTGATAATTCTTTATTTACAAGACAGAGTAATTGTTGTACAAGATTATTTTGACTGTCTGGATCACTCAGTCCTTGTGACTGGCTCCTTAGCATCACTCTCAGTTTAAAGATCACCTGCTTTCTCAAAGAAGTTCTTTTGTTTGTCCTCCGTCTACTCCATCTAAGTAGCAACCCCTTCTAATTATTCAAGAAAGAGTGATTGTTTCATTAATATTGTGTGTCCCGAATCTGAAGCTGTCACTGTATCTTCAATCTTCTCCATTAAACTCTAAGCCCTAGAGGACATCTACAAACTCTGCTTTATTTACTCCAATGTTTAGCCAGAAGTCTTGTCATTGAAACAGCTTAATAAACATTAATTGAAGAAAAAGATGTATAGATGAACTAAAGAAAGGAATATCCAAATTTGTGGAAGAACAAAAAGATGAGTGGGCTTGTGGTAAATAATATATCTGGATGTCAAGGTAGACATATTTATTCCTAACAGGGGTTCAAGACACGTCTGCAGTTCAGAATGTATAGTATTATCATGAATACACACCAGTAGCGTGTTTGTTACCATTTGCCTCTAGATTTTCTAGGCAAAACCTTGGAGATGGAACTTTCCTTTCCAAGGTCTCCTTCAGATTTTCCACTAAGAATTTTCTGCCAATATAGATGTAAAAGAAGGGACACTCAATATAGCTTTAATTCACTCTTTGTAATTTTTCTTATTGTACTTGATATGTTGATACCATACGAATACTTCAGAGTTATGCTGTTTACCAAGAAATTTGCTATTTTCAGATCTTTTTTTCTGGTACTTGTATTTTAAGACAAATAACATAAATAAACCCAAATTTTTGTGTTTGCCTGTATGAAAATAAGCCAAATTCACTATAAGGGCATAATAGCAGACCCTCAAATGCCCCTCAGTTTCAATGATTCACAAGAAGGTTTCAATAACTCAGACAAGTTATTATGTTCTTGATCATCATTTATTGCAATGAAAGAGTATAGATTAAAATTAGCAAAGGAAAAAGACATAGGGTATAGTTCCAGTGAAACCAGCCACATGCTTCTGAGAATCTCTTCCAAGGGAATTACAAGGACAGTGCTTAATTCTCCCAGTAATGGTGTGGAACAATGCATGTGTTGCCAACAAGGAAAGCTCACCTGTGTGCAGGGTCTTTATTGGGAGCCAGTCACGTAGATATGCAGCACCCATGTGACCAGCCTCAGCACTCATACCGTAGCCCACCCCAAAAAGGTCAGCTTAATAGCCCAAAGCAAAATATAGGAATTGATTATAAATCACACTGTTAACATTAACTGTAAGTCTTGACCCAAGGTCTCAGTTATACACTCTTATCAGGCAGAATATTTCAAAGACTCAAAAGTTCTCTTCCAAGAGCTGATCAAGGGCCAGTCCTGAAGACCTTTGACTTCAATGTTTTTAACTGGGGAACACTAAGAGATCAGATCCATGAAATAAAACAATAGTGAAAAGTAGAGCCTTACTATATTTTAAAATAATAAAATCATTTTAAATGACCTATAATTACTTCAGACTAAGGCCTTCTTTCACAGTATTGATAATGTAGATAATTCATTATACATGTTATTATTTAGTTCCTATTCCTCAGAAAAGAAAGGTTAGGAAAGGGGGACAATCTATTTGAGGGGAAATGTCTGGAAGTTAACAGAAATTGGGGCCATGATTCGTTAAAAGACTCAGAGGCAGAATGATAGGAGAATCAAAAAACTAGCACTTAACAAATAAGCAACTAAACACAGGGAGAAGTCTTCAGTGGTTCCATTTTTTAGTTGTTAGGAAGATATTCCTCAGACTCTCCATAGCCTAGGGCTTCCAGGGATTCAACCGGGCAGGCAAAAGAGGTCCCAGAGACAGAGCTAGATCATAAGATTCATACCTAATTCTAGAGCCTGAAATTCAACCACTATCAAAAATTCCCTCTTAAATGTAAACAATAGAACTAACTGATAAATGGGAGAAAAAGCAAGGAGTGTGCAGTTGAGTTTCTGGCATAAGAATGCCGATCACCCATAATTATTGTGTTGTGGTCTATTTGACTCTTGAACTTGAGGAGAGTTTGTTTTATGAACGTTGCAGCACCATTATTTGTCATGTACAGCCATAGGAATGAGAAGTTGTGCTCCACTTGTGTATAATGTGTTAAAGTGCATTCTACTGTCATGTATAACTAACTAGAAAAAAATAAAAAGTATATAGAATTTTTTATCCAACCAAAAAAAAAAAAAACAAAAACAAAAGAATGCTGATCACCAGGAATCAAACAGTAATGCAAACAGATGAATCAATGATGGAATGATACTTGAGAGAACAATTATCTAGATTCAAAATCTCCAACTCAAGAGCTGAACTGAGGCATTAGGATGCCATTGCCAAAATTAAAAATCATGGAAGGTGGGTGCACAGACCTGTGCAATTTTCTGTGGACTCTCTGCTTACAGGTACAGACATTTCAATGCATATTCTTATATATATATATATATATATATATATCATGTGGATTGCTTCTTTAGGTACTTCCTGCAAGGGAGGACAGAGCCAGAGTACCTGGAGGTTTGAAAACATGCCCAGCTCTCCCATATACCTTTGCATTTAAGAAAATGAAAAAATAACTATCCTAATAAAGATCACACCCTTTCCATGGGCTCTCTTGTGTTCAGGCCCCCTCCTGGCTACTTAATGTAAAATTGGAATAGGGTTCTTCTGGCAGGAAAATAACTTTGGACTGGACATTTTTTTTTTTTTTTTAGCATTAGGGATTTAACCCAGGCTTGTTCTATCTCTGAGCTAGATTCCCAGCCCTATTTTATTTTATTTTGAGACAGGTTCTCACTAAGTTGCCCAGGCAGGTCTCAACTTTATAATTCTCTGTCTTCAGTTTTCTGAGTTGCTTTGATTACAGGATTATAGATGTGTGCTACTGCATCCAGCTTTTATGTCTGGGATTGGGTACTGGAGATTTTACCCAGGGATGCTCTACCACTGAGGTATACTCCCAGCCCATTTAAATTTTTTTTTATTTTATTTTGAGGTAGGGTCTCACTAAGTTGCCTAGGCTGTCCTGCAACTTGAGATCCTTCTGCCTCAGCCTCCCAAGTCACTGGGATTGTAAGTAGAGTGCTTCTGCACCCATCTTGAAACCTTTTTTAGTAGCATAGGATTGGGTTAAAATGCCAAAATTGATTTAATTACATTTCCTTTTTGAAACTACATGTGGATCAGATCTAATTGCAACATGGAGGTTGGACTTTACTGAAAAACCAAATTATTCACAAATTACTCAGAGTCATGTTTATTCAGAAAATATTAATCATAATGAATTTAAAACAAATTTAACATGATTTGAGAAGAGATAATAGAGGGCTTGGTGTTTGTTAATCATGCTGTAAGGGTGAGGAGGCACAGGAGGCTGAGGGTGAGGCCAAGAAGCCTGCGGAAGTTTCCATAGGGAAGGCTGCATGAGGAAACCATTTAGAAAGGGTTTCCATTTATCTAAGGAACAATGTTTTTGTTTTGGCAAATTCTCCTTTTCTCAGGCCTTCTATTGTTTCTATTCTCTCTGTGGCATTATCATCGTGATGATTCATCCAGTCCTAGAGAACATCATAGCAATCCTCTGAATTTAATACTGGCGATACTTTGCGGCTCTCACCTTTAACATTTACAGGAGGCTTTCTCTCCCGCAGGTCACCCCTGGTTCTACTTGTGCTGTCTTTGGCTTAGGAGGAGTTGGTCTGTCGGTCATCATGGGCTGCAAGTCAGCTGGTGCCTCCAGGATCATTGGGATTGACCTTAACAAAGACAAATTTGAGAAGGCCTTGGCTTTAGGAGCCACTGAGTGTATTAGTCCCAAGGACTTTACCAAGCCCATCAGTGAGGTGCTGTCGGAAATGACAGGCGACACTGTGAAGTACACTTTTGAAGTTATCGGGCATCTTGAAACCATGGTAAGAGTCAAGATTCAGGAAGCTACAAAATACCAAGCATTAGATTTGCACAAGTTAAAACCCATTTTCCATAGCTTTACTAACAACCAATTATGGAAATATATGTTACTCAGGTAACCACACAGCAGGTTTACCTAAAAAGTCAAAATCTCAAAGAGTGGTTCTACTTGATCAAAGTTAGGTATCACATCATACCACTCTCTTGCCACTTGAGGGCAAGGTAATCGACCCATCAACATAGATTTTTCAAGTGTTATCTTCCATGTATGTGTGGGATTCTTGGCAAAGGTGATTCCATCTCTGGAATTTTATTTAACAATCCAAGTATCACAAGGTTACTTCTTAAAGAGAGATACGAGAAACTTCAGGGAAAAGGGACTGTTCTAAACGCTGCCATCTCTTCCCCCAAATCCATGATCTATCATCTTCTCATTCTTTTCACCTGAGCTTTGTTTTCCTTTGTCTAAATACCTTTAGAATATCTTCCTTCAGTATTCTAAAACATGCCTCCTCTGTGGCAGCCAGCAGCACCAGACTCCATTTAGATCTGAAATCCAGAGCTTCTGGAATGAGAAATCTCTGACCTGGGGTAGGTTAGGGAGGCCTAGAAAATGAAACTAAGCCACTTTCGAGTATGCAGTATATTTTCTTTAAGGCTTTTGGTGATTTAGGGATAAGTAGCCTTTAACTTACTATTATTGCCATATCGTTTTTCTAATAATACTTAGGAAATTCCATAGCAACAAATAGTACTCTAGGTGTTGTGTGTTCACCAGGCAATATGCAATACTGGACATATTATTAGGTTCTACTGATTTGCAGGTGGTGCTTTGAGAAACATTGGTCTCTGAAAAATACCAACAATTGTTACAATCTAGCAAGAACTACAACATGCTATTAATAAATAATAGAATTGGTAAATGATCAGAAAATATGAGGCTAGACTCAGATATTGCCAGAGAGAGAGAGAGAGAGAGAGAGAGAGAGAGAGACTTTACTTTATTCACATTTTCATATTAAACTTAAAAAAACCATACTAATTGACTAATTCAATTTCATTAAGTGCAAATGACTTCTTAAGGCTTATCTGAAGTGGTGATGTTAGTATGAAAACATCACAAGGATTTCCCACGTTTTCAGTTTATGGTACACTAAAAACTTCCTGGATATGACCACATTAATTACTGCCTTATGCTTCAAAATGAAATGTGTGTAGGAGTTTAATTAAGGACTTAAGTTACATTGAGAATTTTAAAAGCAAGCAGAAAATGAAAGGCCTGTGGGCCTAATTTAATTTCATGACTTGGAAACTGAGCTAATTACCAGAACGATGAGAGTTAGTTCATAGGTCATTTCTGATCCCATGAAATATTATAAGAGAACTAAGAAGCAGACCATCTCCCTCATTCTCCATTCAGGTCAATGCCCTGGCATCCTGCCATGTGAACTATGGGACCAGTGTGGTGGTAGGTGCTCCTCCATCAGCCAAGATGCTCAGCTTTGACCCGATGCTGCTCTTCACTGGGCGCACATGGAAGGGGTGCGTCTTTGGAGGTGAGGACAGTAGAGCCTCTGGACAGGGCATGATGGCTTTCCCTCTGTTGGTTGGCAAGTGAGAGAAGCCTGCTATGTCATCACATTGTCCTTACAAATCTTCCTTCTAAGGATGAGTATGAAATGATCTAAAATGGAACTGTGACCAAAACACACAAAAGATGATTATCCAGTCCTCTCCTTGACTTAGGGCTAATAATGGTGGGCATAATTTTGTTTTGTTTTATTTTTTTGTTTTGGGTTGACACAATATCTTTATTTATTTTTATGTGGTGCTGAGGATGGAACCCAGTGCCTCACGCATGCCAGGCCAGCCCACTACCACTTGAGCCACATCCCCAGCCCCACACATTTTTAATATTAGCATGTGCAAGTCGAGTTCCCCAAAGGCCTGAATAAAAGGCACCAAGTGGCTCTGTTGGAATGACTTATGTGATAGTTAGTTCTGATGTAACTTTTTATTCTCCAAAGACACAGAATGTGTGTGAAAAACAGAATTTAGTAAATTCACAATAACATCAGTAAAAGTTCTGAATCCCAAACCAAAATAAACAAACAAAAAGGAATTGTTGCATTCTTTAGGGACAGTGCAGATTCATACCAGAATGAGAAAGCCATGAAGAAAGGACCAGAGCTGCCCCCCGCTCGGTTGGTGACACAGTGAATCCTGTTATTCCTCTCCTCCTTGGGGTCTCAGTTTTCAGTGTCTTACGTTTAGAATTTTGCCAGGTGCTTTGGATGCACTTCCAATATTACATACAGCCTCATACAGCCTCATACAGCTTAAGTGAATAATAACTATTCAAGAACTTGTTAAGAACATAAAAAGAAAAAAAATGATTATTCTTCAATTAGAAGTACATAATTTATTGAAAAATGCAAATACAAGTATTAAGGAAAAAATTTCAAAACAAATGTATTAGAAGCCATGAAGCTGGAGTAAATGTAGTTAGCAAGGAGAAAAGGTCTGAGAACCAAGCCCTGGGGCACAGGAGAGTGAGAGGTCGGTGAAATGTGGGGGATTCAGAAGAGTTCTTGTTTTCTAGTGAAGTGGGAGAACTATGATGGCAATTAGAAACCAAGTGAATGGAGGGAGAAGAAGGGAGCCCCCAACTCCAACAAATCCACCTCATAGTCCATCTAAATCCAGGACTCAGAGCTGACTACTGTGTCACAGTGGAGACCAAGCATGACCTTGACAGAGCTGCTTTACCTGTGTGCTGGGGAAAAGAGCCTGATCAAAGTGGGCTCGTGAGAGAATGAAAGGAACTGGAACCAGAAACAGGATGTGGGAAACAGCTCTTTCTGTGGTTTATTGGCAATGGGAGTAAGATATGGGGCAGCTGGGAGGATGTACAGGGATTATGAAAGGTGTTTTAGCCTTTGATTCTTAAGATGGGAGAAAAACACCTCATTTATATGCTGTTGGGAATGTTCCAATGTGGGGGCAGGTAGCAAAGCAGGAGAGAGGAGGCATAAATATAAAATAATAAAAGATAATTTAGTGAAGTTTAAAGAGAAGATTATGTGCTTATTTACAGGTTGGAAAAGCAGAGACGATGTACCCAAACTAGTGACTGATTTCCTGGCAAAGAAATTTGACCTCAACCAGCTGATAAGCCATGTTTTACCATTTAAAAACATCAATGAAGGATTTGAACTGCTCTATTCAGGGAAAAGGTATCTATTTTTTATGCTAATCTAAATATTCTCTGAACTTTTTTTTTTAACACCAGATTGATTTCACCATGGTTCTTTCATTTTATCATAAAGCTGTTAGGTTATTCAAGTAATACCACACATTTCCCTTCCTTTACAGTTTTCAAAGTGATTTTTCAAATGTGCTTTCTTTGGATCCTTGTAGATCAAATATTATGATTCCAGTTTTTAGTTGACAAAACTCAAGTCCTGAGAGGCAAACAAATAACATATCCAGCCTGAGAGCAGTGCCAGGATGCAAACTCATTGCAAAGCCTTTGTTCTGTTCACCATGTGCCAAACTTCTCTGGCAGGGCTTGGCAAGCTCCAGGTAAACGTGGGTATTCTCAAAGTGGTTTCTCTTGTAGCTTCTGAGGGTTGGGAAATAGTAAAGGTGGAATACAAAGAATTCACACAAATTTCAAGTGCATTTGCCTATGATTAGCTGGATCAGCAACTAAAGAGCCTCTCTGTGAGATATCATTCATTGGGTTCATAAATATTTTTTGAGCATCTGTGATGTGCCAAGGACTTGGATTTCATTAGTAAAAGGAAATGTACATTAATTTGAGATCCAAATTTTCACCAATTTTTCCCAAGTGCTTTTTCAATGTTGTGTCTTGTTTCTACATCTGGTATAGTCTACAAGACTATGATATTATGAGCACACATGTGAATTATTTTTAAACAAGTAAACCATGGACCTCTGTCAGAAAAACTATCAGTACCCAATACACCTGTATTCAGATAAACTTACAGATTATAATAATTACTATTGTTATTAAAATTATTTTATTTTTATTATATTGTTTATTGCAATATTATATCACATATTAACATATTCTATTATATTATTTATTTTATTGTTGACTAAAATTATTAAAAATAATTACTATTGTTTTCCAAAGAAACAGATCCTGCTTTCAGAAATTTTGCTTCTAATGTCACCCTAATTCAGTGACTCCTAGAATAAGATATATTCCATGCTTGTATAACTAGATCAAAATGGATTCTGTGGTTATATATAACTAAAAAGAACCAATAAAAAAGAAAATAACCCACTTACATTTGTAAGCCCACACTCTTTAATTTCCATCTACTTCCTGCATACCTCTACTTGAATGTCCCATTCACCTCAATTTCACCCCCAAAGAATTCTTTCATAGCATATCTTATTTCAGCAAAATAATGTCACTTATTCTGCTTTCACAGACTAGAAGCTATAGCATCATGTCTGACTTCTCTTCTACTTCTCCTGCCATGAACAAACCATTGTGAAGCCCTGAGGTGCAGCCCCTCATTTCTTCTCCAGCATGGCTCCCTCTTTACTGCCAACCTTCGTAGCCTTAGCTCAGTCTGATCATGGCTCATATGAACATGTTAACACAGTGGCTTAATAATAGGTCTGCTGTTTTCTATGTTTTCCCATATTCATCAGTCCTTCACTAAGGTGCTAAGTTTAGGTTGCACCAAAATGTAAATGCCTGAGCACCACTTTGAAAGCCTTCATTATTGAGTCAAAGACTATTTTCATTTATTAATTCATCTAATCTTTTAATAACTAAGAGTTTAGCACCCATTTTTTGTAGTCTTTGAACTAAGGATAGGGATAAAGTAGGAAAATAAGTTTTGTCTACTTTTACAATCTCTTGAACATCCAGAAGTCTAAGCACCTGGGATTGTCCTTCCTATTCTCCCATCCTCAGCCCTAATTGTGCTCTCTTCAGCCTGAAAGCCCCTATCCTCTAGTCAACTTATTGCAATGACCTGAAAGCCCCTATCCTCTAGTCAACTTATTGCAATGACCTGAAAGCCCCTATCCTCTAGTCAACTTATTGCAATGACACTAATGCTTCCAGAATCAGCTCACAGACCTTTATCAGAGTTTATCAGAGGTGCACAGAAAGAAAAATAATTGACGAGGACCTCAAGCCCAGTTGGTTTTCCAATAATAGGATTTACTTGAATTTTCTATAACAGGAAGGACAATTGTGTAAACTACTCTTGTTTAAAAAAAATTTAAACAAATCACTAAAAATTCTCATTTTACATTTCAGCATTCGAACTGTCCTGACATTTTGAGATCCTAAGTGACAAGAGCCCTGTGTTTTAAGATGGTGACCTGGAGCTCTCCTTCTTACAAATCTCTCCTCTGAGATTATGGATGTGTCTCAAAACACAAGAGAAGTAGAAGATTTCACATAGAATCTTTATAAAGGTTGACAACTTTCATAAAGATTTAGTTTCTGAGCGTGTGGGAGTTACCAGGAGATTTTCCAAAGCTGTAATTTTATATTTTAAAAAACATATATTTGCTAAAATTAAGCTCATTTAAAGTTGTGTTCCAAGGATAGGTTTTTGTTGCTGTTGTTGTTGTAAAGATTACTTCGATGTCAAAGTTAAACAGCGGATATAATAGAAAACTTAAGTAAAGTTTTGGGTAAATTGTAAAAGGTATTTAGGTTTGTAAAAGAGTTTTAAAAGCAAGTAAAACTTGTATGTAACTGACTTGCTATATATATGGGTTTTTGTAGAGGCTAAATAGGCATCAAAGATACATTACTGTTTGTTTTGTATTTCCCTTGTAAAACCTTATAACTGTTGCCTGTTAATGTTTTGCAGAAATAATACTTCTAACAGAACAACCTGAACTAATTTGTGACAATAAGTCATCACCTACAGGACAGACAGGACATAATCCTGGCTTCCAGTACTAATATTGACCCCAATTAAATGAAAAGGATAACTGTAAAATTACAGATATTGAAGTTATAACCTGTTATTCCCACTTTAAGACTGATAAAACTGGTCTTCTGGGTAATTAAATCCAAAAACTTGTAGACCAAAGTCAAGGACATAAAAGGGCCAAGGAAAAAATCAGCCAACATTTTAGCCCTTGCCCTCTAAAGTCAGCCACGGTCCAGAGAATGAGAGGACCTCTCTAAAGTCCCTGCAACTCCAGAGAGTCACCCAATCTGCCAGAGAGATTGAGAGGACACTAGAGATCAGGAAGCCAACTGCAAAGAGGAGGGTCATTGGAGAGGGAAATGTCCCTGAAGCTTCTAAGAGAAGCCACATATGGCCAGCAAGACACTGACCTATCCTGGCAGATGGCACCACTGGTAGAGGATCCTAGAAGCTTCACACACATCCAAGAATTGATCCCTGAGCAATTTCAGCTGACTCTTAAAGGTAGATAGGAACAAGGTCAGTTTTGACCAACTTGGTCTTAAACACCTGGCAGAAGGGTATAGCTAAAACACAGTACTACATGAACATATAAAAGGAATAATTTTTTAAATATAACTTAAGATATACACTTGTGCAGCCGTATCTAAAGCAAGTAAAGCTGGAGGCTAGAAAGGAAGGGTTTTTGTGGAAGAGTGCCTAATAAAAATGATCACAAAGGATTCTAGAGTCACAGGTTTGTCCTGAGTCAATTTGAGCCTGATCTCAAACCTACAAAATCTTCCTAACTTCCTACATAAAGTAACTTGATCTGTTTTTCACTGATATGATTATGAGTTACTATCTTTGTGGTTTTCAGAGACTGGGTGAAATAATAATTGTTTTTGTGTTAATTGTTTACAAAAAAAGTAATGCTTTCCTATCTTGTTTATTGTCTCAGCATAATTCCTGCCCTATATAACCTTGTCCAGTTACTCATCAACTGCTACTATCGACCTCTGGACTGCCCTGGTACTGGATACCATTAATTGTCCATGCCCAACCTGATAAAGAACAAGGACTTTGGGTCACTTCCCCCAACTTTGCCCTCTCAGCAGGGAGAAGCTTGGAGCTGTTGCCACCCATTTTCCATGGACATGGAATGTAGAAATTGACAGTGTGGAAACGCAACAGTGGTCCACTTTATGCTTTGAATATAGCTCTGCCACTGTGGCTTATTTTTAAAACGACATGTTTCTTTCTCTTCCTCTCTCCCTGCTTCTCCCTAATCTCTCCTTCTCCCTAATTTCAGGGGAAACAGGATTACCTTTCCTCCCCAACCTAGGCAGAATTGTCTGTCTACAGGAATCAAGTAATTCCGACTTTAGGAATGGCACCAGAAAATCTCAGAAATGACTATTGCTCAAATTCACAAGTGAATTACAACTTCAGACAGAGAACACATGGAACGTAGCCTTTGAATCACCTCTTTAAAAGTCCCCTGTTCCTGCTAATGGGCAGAATCACAGCCTCTGGGACAGGAGTCCCTGTGCTTCTCCTTTGCTAGTAAAGCAATAAAACTTCTTTTTCCTTTTTCTCACTCACACATTTGTGTGATGAATTTGTGTGATGAAATAATGATGTTTTTTCAAAAAGTTTTAATCAACTGCTATGACTTAAAGCAGATACAGCATACAATGGTATAGTAAGTGTATTTCCTAAAGTAATATTCATTGAACACTTTGTAACTATTCTTCTCTGGATTTGAATATAAATTTTTTTAAACACCTGTTATAAATTAACTTAAAGTATGTTGTGAAATGAGCTCATTACATTGTACACATTATTTGATTAGATTAAGAAATTGTGAGAATTTAGGGAAAAGTAGATTTTTAAGTGATTAACTTTTAGAATTATCAGCATATAACTTGGTGAAACTGGAAAAGTATAACCTAAGGGCATATGAGGCTATTAATGTCTTATAATATATATATATTTTATAATATCACTTAAACAGAGCACAGGATGGAGTAACTTACAATATTTATCATAATATTCATTTTAATAAAGTAGAATTATAAGTCTTTAAGTCTCTATTTACTTAGAGATGACTTCATTTAGCAAAAAGTGTTTTCAGTTTGCTACAACTGCACTGACATCTATATTATCTTTCCTCTACTGTGAATGAACAAGAACTTTACTTAGAATTTAAGTGAACGGTTTAATTAAAAATAATTTTTACTTGGATTGACAAGTGCACATTTGAAAAAAATAGATATGGCCTTTTAACTTCACTAGTATTTTATGTTTCAATGCAAGTTTTGGCAAAGAACCATATAATCCCATAACTGCCTGGCATGGATCAAGTTAAGTACTATTCATCCAGCAAGGCTGTTTAAAAAGTAAACTTTCCTATTTGAAAAAAAGTGCAAATATTGAAGATAGTAGATTACAGTTTCAGGTGAGAACAGGAGATGGTGGCTTGATGGATGTGGCCTGAGTATGATCCTAGTTCCACCTCTAACTGAAATCCTGAGCACCTGTTTCCTGAGGTTCTTTATAGCTCCAATTCTCAAAGGCTCTAACTAGAATGAGGGCTTGAAATAATCATAAACTTGGTTTCTCTTCATTTTGAAGACTGAGGAGTATCTATTTAGAAACAAAAAGTTTTAAAACACTTTCAATTCAGTGCTTCAAAATAAAGGATTTATTTAGTGCATTAGACTGGAAAATGGGAATCAAAGAAATAGCTCTCCCCAGGAAGACACAAGAGAGTCAGCCTGGTCAAGGACTTAAATCCCTCAGGGGGAAAAAAAAAAAAAAACAAGAGTGGCCTTGGTTCCAGGACTTTGAACCTAGTACTAAGCCCTGCCTGCTTATAAGATGTATGGTACAGCAGAATCTTAATCCTGATTTGGGCTGTTCCTTTAAGTGATTGAATCATAGGAATATTTCATCTGAATCATTTGCTCTAATTGTAGTAAGGTAAAAAGAAGATGCTGAATTACTCCCCAACAGTGAGCCACTACATTGGAGGCTCAATGAACCATGGTTGCCAGACTGAGGACTTGAATAGAGGAGGGCAGAAGTGTTCCTTTGGTGTCAGTACATTTCCCATGGTGCTATGGGAATAGTAAGAGACCCTAAAAGCAAAATTACATGATGATTTCTTGAAGTCTCCTCGCCCCACTTAGGAGACATCTAAAACAAAGTCTCTTCACTCTTTTACCAAGATTATTTTTCTCCTTTTCAAAATTTGCAAAATGGAAATGTCACCAAATCTCCATCTCTAGCGCTTTGCTCTAAGAATAGCTTGCCATGTTGACCTCAACTCTATAGGTACAATCCTCAGTTATTGTCAACAAGCATCTAGGTGTTAATGGAGACTCAAAACTGACATGACCAAAACTAAGCCCCTCTTCCCCTCCAAGGTTAATCTGCTTCCTGAGTTCTCTAATTGTGGCCCCACCTACACACTCAACATGAAAACTTGGAAAGCATTGTGCAGGAGTCTCCAAGTTAATAAATCATCAAGGCCTCCTGGTAGTACCTCCTAATTAGGGAATGTGATGGTCCCTTTTCCTCTTCTTGTAAGTGATAGACCCAACCTGATTTTTAAAATTGGGAGCCATCTCGCCACAAAGCCATGAAAGGATAATTTTGGCTTTACTATAAATTACTGCAAATTCTGAACCTGCTTGGAATGTCTGCCCGTGCCTTGAACTCACCCATGCCTGGCTCTCTGACCAGATAGCAGCCCTCTCTGAAACTTTAGTGACGCCTCACAAATCTTGGCCTTCCCTGGCCAGATAAGGACCCTCTCTGAGGCTCTAATGACCTTCATAAATTCTGATGTTGGGGCCAGCAAAAATGTAAACTACCATTTGCGTTATGCTCCTCAGAGTTTTGTTATCTGTAACCCCCCTTTGTATAACTTTCTGGGCTATAAAGCTGGGCTGCAGGAAAGCTGGGGCTGCTGTCTTGTTCCTGCAGTTTTGGGTGATAGAGGCAGCCCAGCCGGTCGAAATAATAAGCTTGCTTTAATTTGATTTTAATTGGAGTCAGTGGTCTTTTCTTGCATCCTGGTCTAACAGTAAGCATGATCTGGCTCATTCCTTCATCTTTTGCCCAGATTTCTACAACTATCTAATGCACACTCCTGCCTATTGTGCAGTGACTTTGGATTAGCTCATCCAAATTTTCTCTTTGTATTTAAAAATACAAAGAGCCATTTTGAGAGCAAAGGAGGAAGAAGCACTAACATCTTTCCACCACATTCTTTCACCTCAAGCCTCAGAATAGGTCCTGGATGTATAGGGCGGAGAGGAGATAAGGGGATCTGTCCATTGTGAATCAGCTCTGTGTGTGCTCTGATGAATTCTTGCTCGTGTGGAAGAGAAACAGGCCACCAACTGAAAAGAGTAAGGGCAATGCCAAGCACAGGTGTGCTCAACGGCCAGGCTTTAGATCCTATCTCTACCCTCTCCTTCTATTAGAGCAGAAACTCACCCTATTTCTCCCTTACATAGGAGACTTATTTTTCATTCATTTATTTACCTCTTAAAACCAGAGCAGAGCATTCAGGCTCTAAAACCATGGAATTAACTGCTTTAACCTTCATCAGAGACAAGTTTAATAGTACTGGGGAATCATGACATTCTTTGATTTACTGAGTTGTTAAAAATAAGTTTACTCAGTATTTACCAGAAACAGTCTATGTGATTAATTTTCACTATTCTTTTTAAAAATTGTCAATACTTAAAGGTAAATTGTGCTAACCTCTTGTCTTTTTCCAAGGTAATTTCTAAGAGAACTTTAGGAAATTCCCTATACATTGCCCCTTACTCCCTCAGATATAGCTTCCCAACAGTCCCCATAGAGAAGTGTCTGAAGGGCAAATCTGACTATGCCTCTTCTTTGCTTAACAATCATTCACTTTACCTCCAGGATTATAACAGCCGTCAGAATCCCTTGTGCTGGGCTGATGACCTCCTTTCCCCTGCACTATGTACCTATCACACTTAGGCAACGCTTCAATTCACTGCACCAACCATGCTGGGATTTTTTTTTCCAGCACTCTCTTTCTATTTCTCTTCCTAGAATATTCTCCCACCCTCCCCCTTGTATTAGCAAATACATGCTAACCTTTTAGGACACAGATTAGTCTTCACTTTTCTAATACCTTCCTCTGATCTCAATGACTCCCTGTTCTCTCTAACCTGGGTATAATTGTGTCATGCTGTGTTCCCTGTCATGTTTTAATTTTCTATCTATATGTTTGTTCCTTCACGGATCTATTCATCTATCACCAGATGCTGGCAGATAGACTAACAGGAATAGAAGTCCATTAGTGTTTCTGAAATAAATGTATAAATGAAAGACTTAAGCCCATCAGGATTGGTTTCCTCTGCAGAACTTCGATAAGGCCTGAGGGTGGCAGTATCTAGCCAACTCCCCACCCCACCGCAAAAAAAAAAAAGGAAAAAAAAAAAAATCAATGAGTAAGTTCAAAATACTGCTCCCTTTCACATGTCCCTTGGGACAATTTTCCAGAATCATATTTATCTTTTTCAGTAGATTTCACGAAAATGAAGGCACTGTAGAAAATTTTGTGCTTGATGGTGAAGGATATGCAAAATGACAACCCCCAAGACAAGGAAATAACAAATCCCAAAACTGTCTGACCCCAAGGAGGAGGATCCAGGAGGAAGGTAATCCTTAATTCTCTCCCAGTCAATCCTTTCCCAGTAACAATGAGAAAAAATCAAACATTCACCCCTTCTATGTTCAATCCCCAGCATCTCCACCAAAAGCAAACTTTCATCCCTCTCTAGTAGCAATGAGTCCTGAAGGGACTGAGGCTAGGCCCTGAACTTTAACACCACCACCTCCTCATTGTCAATTAGTCCTGGAAGGAGGAAAAAGTTAAAAATGAAGCTCTGGGAAACAATGAATTCCAGAGGAAGAAGAAAAGCAGTGAATACCAAGTTCTGAGCTTTCGAGTTTCAGACTTTTTACAACTTTTTTCCTGACTGCCCAAATTGACACATTCTGCTTCGGTCTCCAATGATTAAGCCACCCACTTTGTAAACTATAAAACACAACCCCCTTCTGTAACTGGGCGTCATTTTCCACCCCTAAAATGAGCCCCTCTGATGCCTGATTGATTGATTCTGCTGCTGAGTAAAGGAAGCTTCCTGATCCGTTTGAGGTCTGCTCCTGTTTTTTGACTTTTTGTGCTTACAGATGAAGACACCAAACAAACCCTGAAACGCTGAACCAGCTAAACATCTTGTATAACACCCATCCTTGACTTCTGTCATACAGGACCCTAGGAGCTGCTTCAGAAAATGGAGAAATGTAAAGAAATTGGTCTAATCAGTACACGAACCATTTTATAGCTTATAAATAATTTTGTAGCCTGAGACAGTTATTCGGGGAAATTGTTGAAACTCCCCTGTGAGTCCAAGGTTTTTCTTTGTATATATTAGTTACATTTATTTACATTTAATCCTGGTGGATGATTCCATTCTTCCTATCTAAGTGTTCTACGTCCTCCACACAATTCCTCAACTATAGGTTCTAAATAAATCTAGCTTGAAAGAACAGTTTAGTTCAGTGTTCTCTAAGCATTTGCTTTGGTGGTTATGGTTGTCTTCATTTTATATTTTCTCTGGGTCTTGTGTCAGTGAACTTGTAACTGGGTAGTCCAGACATTTGAATTTTCATCACAGTGAGGATCATGCTGAATAATCATTGCTCACTAATTTGGTGAAAAACTTGAAGGTGGGACCTATACCAGTCAGGGTCCTAGCTGGGGACAATCAGTATAGTCAAATTAGAGTTTAAATGAAGATAGTTTAATAAAGGTTCCCCCACCCAGAAGAATAAGCAAGATCAACCACTCCAATAAGGGATGATAAAAATTTCAGGGTCTTGTTAGAGTAGCAAACCATTACTGCCCCTAGGCCTGAAGGTCAAGGTCAGGAAAGAGAGTTACCAAAATCTGGTAAGTGCTGTAGCCGTTGAAGAGGGGCTGCCATGCAGGAGTATTGGCCAAAGTGAGAGAGAATTGCTGGTGAGGTGATTTACCAATTCAAGGCAGAAGTGAATCCATGAATCCTGACTGGGATCACCTTCATTCATTACCAGCAATTCATCACCAATTCCTTTATCTTCATGATAGTTCCCTTGTAAAATTCAGATTCTGAGATCATTTGTCTTCCAAACAAAATTGTAAAGCAATAGCTATTTTTCTCATTGTTATTAATGAAAAATTGCTTCTTATTAGCACAAAATAACTAAGGTTACCAGCCAACAGAAAGGTAGCTGGACCTTTTTGTTATTCTCTGCATTCTTATCAAGGGGGGGGGGCGAGGAACACTTGCTTTCTTAATATCTGTTAGATATGGAAAATGGAAAACCCCAAGATAGCGTGGACTGGGAAAGGGGAGTGGAAAACAAAGCCATACCTTGATACCTTTAATCTCTTTCAAGATAAGTCCTTTTCAGATGCTGGCCACTGGTGGGGAAAAAGTGTTTCATCAAACCTAGAATGATAATCTCTGGGAAACACTAATCTTTTCCTACATAAATTCTCTCCAGATACTGGCCACTGACCCCCAACCCAAAACCCAAATTCCTGAGTTCCCAAACTGACAATCTCAGTCTAACCTATAAAAGCTCAAACTCCTCTTTTGGCCAGTGGCTCATTTTCTACTGGAGAGTAGGTCCATTCTCACGGGTGCAATCTTGTTTCTGAATAAAAGGCTGAGAGGATCTGTGAAGTTTGTGCTAACAATATCTAAATTAGCTCTTTACCCCTGATACTCTTTCACAAAGCCACAGGATTCTCTAAGATCAAGAACCATTTGAAATATGTCTTAAGACGAGAAAACTGGTGTTCTGAAAGGGAATTAAAGTCACTGTAAAATTTGCAATTGACTTTTGTGTCACCATCCCCTTTTATAATATAAATGTATTATGTTTTTATATATGAAAAAGATTAGTTATCTTGAAGAGGAAAATTACTGGGACAAAAGAATCCATTTTCTCTACCATAGTGACCAATTTCTTAAAAGATGGAAAGAATGGTTTAGCTCAGTATTCCCTAAGCATTTGCTTGGTGTTTGCAGTAGTCTTCATTTTATATCCTCTCTGGTCCTTAATGCTTGGAACTCTTAGCAGGGAATTCAGCACCACACTTCAAATCATATCCACTTTGCTGCACAGATGAATTCTGTCTTTTCATTCACACAGTTTCTTTCCCTGAAAACAGCAAGTGGATAACTAGCTCTTTGAGAATAAAGGCCACAAAGTTGCTTATTTTTTATTGCACTATTTTGAATATTGGTTTTGAGATAACTGTTTTGTAAACGCTTTTCATATTCTGGGAACATACAAGGCTGCATTCAGTTGTAAGAGGTTTATAGGTATTACAGGCCCAATGTTGGTAATGAGTTTATAGTCTGTTTCCTATCTAGTATTGGTTGATTTCTCTCTAGAACTTTGTGTCCACAATCTGGTTTCAGGAAGAACCAAGACCATAAGTACTTTTTTTTTTTTTTGTCATTAACCATTAACTTTTAAAGTGTAGTTAATCCTGTGAATGATTAACTCAGCTTTTAGGGACCCAATGTTTGAAAATATGGTAGAAATAGCCAGGATAAACTTTGTTCTGTTTTAACAAGTATTCCCAAAGTGAGGATCAAGTTTGCAGTCAAAGATCCTTTGAAAGGACAGAGCATTCCCTGAGGGAGTGGGTGGACATTGGACTTAGGAAACACTTGTTGGCCTCTTTACAACTTTATGGAAAAAAGTGTTAAAAAGTAGTAAAAAGAGTATTTAAAGTGGCTGCAATGTTCTCAATTGACTTAGCACTGGTCTCAACAAGGCCAACGGGGCCCATCTGCCTTGGTCACAGTTGAAGAGAGAAATCTGTGCTGATTGCATTTGGCAGTGGGTGCCTCAGTTCTCAGCTGCTTGGCCACAAAGCAGCTGTGGTGGACATCCAAATTGGACTTTATTATTTTGGTATGGTCTTGTGTACAGCGAGAGAACTTCCTTTCTTCTCCTAGCTGGGAACATGGATTTGGCTAAGAAAAAAGGAGTTTCTTGGAATTGTGGATGTTGGGAAAAGGGGAGGTGATGCCTTTTGAGAGGGGAAGGACAAGCAGGACATATGCCCACAACTCTTTGAGGGTGAAGGACATTCTCCTTGGCCTTTGAGATTTTGGATCATAATGACTTTGTGTTGCTCTATAACTGGGGAGATAAAAGGAGATTATTTACTATATTCTTAGTATTATGTCTGCATCCCACAAATAGGGACGAGGGCTTGTTGTATAAGTAGGTGGGAGAACATAGTCTCTGGTGAAGAAAAATGAGAGTGAGTTCTTCAGTACTCAGGGCCTTATGCTCCAGTTTATTTCCCCACCCACTTGATATCCAGTTGCCACACATAGGAATGGTGGGTCAAGTTCTAAATGTCAAATGACTGTCTTGTTAATATATGTATTTGAGTGTAGCTGTAAGAGTTAATATGGATTGTTAACTTGTTGGATTAAGTGATTTTGTGTGTATTGATGAGGGTGTTTTCAGAGATTCTTGATGTGTGGGATAGCAAATTAAGGGCATAGTCCCACCCTGAATGTGGGGAATACAGCCCAATGGGCTTGGGCTTGAACAGATGGAGACCAAAAGAAAAAGGAAGCCAATGTGGATACAGCACCATTTTCTCTTTCTTTCTCTAGGGTAGGTGTTTGGACTCCTGTTCCAATCACCTGAGGACATCACATTCTAGTTCTTTCACTCTTCCAAAGGGGACTCTGACCAGTGACTCTCCACAGGGAGTTCTCAGGCCCCAGGCCCTGATGGGATTACATCATTGGTGTTTCTTCCTCTGAGGCTCCAACTTCTTGGACTGGGCAGCTACGGATGCCTCTAGCTTTCCATTCTGAAGACTGCCATTGTGGACTATCCAGTTTCTGATCCTGTAAAACAATCTAAGAAACCTGCTTTCATAAATAACAGTGTTGTTGGTTATGTTCCTCTAGAGAACACTCACTAATACAGTAGCCCATGGAGGACTCAGGCCCTAAAGTGAAACTTCAGGTAAATAAATGTTTCAACAAGTCCTTACTCTAGTTTAACCTGTGGAGTGTTTGATGTGATATGAATGTTTATGTACCCCCTAAAATTTGTATCTTGAAATCCTAACCACCAAGGGGATAGTGTTAGGAGATGAGGTGACTAGGTTATAAAAGCAGTTAAATGAGATTGGTATCCTTATAAAAAAGAGGCCTGGAAAAATAATCCCTTGCTCCTCCCACCATGTGAGGACTCAATAAGAAAGTGATGTCTGCAAAACAGGAAGAGTAGGTGTCCCACCAGATACCCAATCTGCCATGCTATGAAAAATAATTTTCTGTTGTTTATAAGCCATTTATTTATGGTATTTTGTTCTAGCAGCTTAAAAAGACTTAGATAATATTGCTAGTATCATCCCATATATCTTAGGCAAGGTGACCTTGAGAATATGTACTGAGAAGAAAAAGCTTTCAGGTGTATCAGGACATCTCCCTTCATCCCCACACCTCCTTTCCTTGGGGTCCTGAAGTGGAGGAGTGGGACTGAGAGCCCCCTGAAGCACAGAAATTCTAGCAGGAGACCTCCTTATACCCTTCCCTTGTATGCCAGTCCCATGGGGGTAACTCAGTGTCCCCTCACCTGAGATCTTGAAGGCTCCTTGGCAAAAGGCTAGGAAAACTCGATTTGGAACTTGCCACTATAGCTCAGTGCTGTTCTCATTTCACCCACCAGTAAGACCCTTCAGGACCTCCCTGTGGCCTCTGAGTGTCCTTTCATAGGTGATGATCCAGAGTGTAGTCACTCTGTCTGAAATCCCAACAACTCAGAGTTGAGTATCCATCATTAGCCATTTTGATGCTTCTACACACAGGAAGGGTAGAAGGGGACAGTAGACATGCTTGAAATTCCCAAGAATAAAAGAGGCAAGGACAGTCATCATCTTCAGTTTCCTGTCTGTAAATGGGGCACAATCCCATGCCCCATTTTCTTACTGGAGTAGTGATTGGAAACAGTAGTTACAAAGGTCAACCAGGCTCTCATTGGTATCTGTGGACGGAAACTCTCCTATGCACAGAGTCATACAACAGTTTCCCTGAGAGGATACAGGAGAACTACTCAGAAGTTTGTGAGATAGAGGAGCTTTAAGACAGAGGGTGCTTCCTTCTTTAGCTGCAGAGTCCTCCGAGTCCTGTGGATCCCATTACCTGTCAAATAAAATAGTGACCTTGGTTGTATCACAGTCTCAACTCAGGTTGAGCCACTAAAGAGTGAAGTGATTCTTGTATATATTCTGTGAGCATAATTAAAGCTTTCACAGGTGCTGTTGTGAGGAGGGAAAAAATCAATGATGGTGACGTGAAAGCTTGTTTTCTTATTTATTATTATTATTGTTACATTAATTTGTACATATTTATGGCATACAGCTGAAAATTTGATACATGTACACATGGTGTAATGGTCAAGTCAGGGTGGGGCCATGTTCATCTATGAATGTCTGTTTTCATTGAGTCCATCCTCCTACTTAGTTTACACAAGACAACTCTGTGGACTCCATTTATGTGAGAGCAAAATCTCTTGTCACTCTTCTTATCTCTACGTCCAAGCACTGGCTATTCATATTCCACTATCCCTGAGCCTCCTTTGTATCATCGCTCACATGCAGAATACGGAGATTCCCATCTTTTGCATGACAAGGCTAAAATACTGTTCCTCAATCTGAAAATAAACCAAACAGAGCAAAACTAAAAGACACAGATTTTTATGTGAAGAAAAACTGAACTGATAATATACAGTAAGCAGAAGGCAAACAACTTAAAAAAAAATTGCAATTATAAACTGTGAGAGCTGAACGTAACCTTAGATTCAAATCTTTCATTTTATAGATGAGGAGGGTGGGAGAATGAAGTCTAAGTCTTGTAGGTTCAAAGCAGAGATAGGAAGCAATGATTTCTTCTTAGCAAAGTTTCTTTAGTTTCTTTGAGTGGGACGCTCCACTTTCCAGCCCCTGGTGTGTCTTTTCATTACCAAGCTTCAGAACAGATGGAACTGAAAAAGTCAGGGAACAATGTGTATTCCCCCAACAACCCAGAAGATTCTAATCGCTGGCTAGGAAAAGCTTTGGAAGTCATCCATTGGGGCCAGCCCTCCCATCTGTTAGTGGACTTCTCCAAGTATGCTCTGCCAAGGGGTTGTGTAACTTTGCTAGAATGTCTCCAAGTCTGTAAAACATTAGCTCTGTCTACTGCTGGGCAACTGGTCTGGGGAAACTGTTCATCACATCAGACTCAAGTGCCTCTTCCTAGCTTCTAGTTTTGCCTTGGTCCTGCCTCGTAGGCCCTAGGAGAGAGTTCTGATCTTTTTTCCATGTGTCAACCTTTTCTTAGATGGCTGAAGATGATGATAAGACATCTTTCTCCACCTTCATCCCCAGTTCCTTCAACAATTTCTGTCAACTATTATGTCTTCATATATGTTTTACATCCCTTCCTTTTGTCTGGGACTACAGTTAAACATATTAGTTCTCTTGATGTTGTCCTCCCACTCACTAATGCTTTCTTCATTTTTTCCTATATTTAACTTTGGGAAGTTTCTATTTTTTTCTTCCAAACTCACTCATCTTTTCTTCTGCAGCATCTAATCTACTGTTAATGCTATTTCATCCTATCTAGTATATTTTTCATCCATATGTCTAAAAGTCCAACTTAGATCTATTTTTTTTCTCATTGTGGTAAGAAACACATAACACGTGCCGCCTTAATCATTTTTAAAAATACTGTTTGGTAGTGTGTCTATACTGAAATTATTTAAACTTGAAATTATTTAAACATACTTCCAGAAAAATTTCATCTTGCAATACCAAACTCTATACCCACTAAATAATAATTCTCCATTCCCCCTTCCTCCAAGCCCCTGATAACCACCATTCTATTTTCTATTTGTATGAATTTGACTACTTTAGATACTCCAGGTAAGTGGAATCATATAGTAGTTGTCTTATGGGACTGGCTTATTTCACTTAGCATAGTGTCTTCAAGTTCATCCATGTCACAGCATATAAAATAAATTCTTTTTTATTTTAAGTCTGCATATTATTCAATTCTTTTACATTTCTTTAACCACTTATCTGTCAATGAACACTTGGGTTGCATCTACCTTTTGCTATTGTGAATTGTGTGGCTTTGAACATGGGTATGCAAATTTCTCTTTGAGGCCTTGCCTTCAAATCTTTTGGATATACATTTAGCAATGGTATTGCTAGATCATGTGGTACTTCTATTTTTAAATTTTGGGAAAAAATGCCATAATGTTTTCCATAATGGTTGTGCCATGTCATAATCCCATCAACAGTGCAAAGGGCTTCCAATTTCTCCATATCTCCTCCAACACTTGTTAATTTCTGTTGTGTTTCTTTTCATACTAGTCATCCTAATGGGTGTGAGATATCTCATTGTGGTTTTGCTTTGGATTTCACTGATGATTAATGATTCCGAGCATCTTTTCATATGCTTCTTGTCCATTTCTATATTACCTTTGGATTAATATCCATTTGTATTCTCAGTTCACTTATTTGATTGTCTTGATGTTAGTTATAGAAATTGCTTAATATTCTATATATTTAATTCTTTATCAGAAATAATTTAAAAATAGGGTAAGAGGATATTATCGATAATATGATATCAAAAATACAATAAATTGAATTAAATGGACAAATTTTTCAAAAAACAGACAAAAAAGCAAAACAAAAACAAAATGGAACAGGCTATGTGTTCTGGAACAACTCAGTTGTTGGGGCCAGTGAGGACTGGCCCCCACATGCTGGGACACCAAAGAAGGAAAGGTGGATAGAAAAATCCAGGATTGCTGAGTGGCAACAAGACCTGTTGGGTCCTTGTAATGTGTGTCAAAGGAGAGCCATACATATGGATTAGGACAAAAGTTACTTCTTCCTAGCTGGAATGTATCTGTTTATCTTAAGCTCATATCAAAGAGTCAGGCACATTCCTGACACCAGGGTCTAGTTGTAAAGTTCCACATACCTCTGTAATGGTTTTGTCTATTTATAATTTGACAGACAATTCTGGGTTATTCTGGGGTAATCATGGCAGTTATCACCGAAGATGGTTCCAGTCATGTCAAACTGCATCCATATACTATAATTAAGATAATGACTCAAACTGCATAACCAGTAGATTCTTCCAAACATTTGAGAAAGAAATAATACCATCTTTATACAAACTCATCCAGAGAGTAGAAAAAGAGGGAATATTCCCTGACTCAGGTTTTGAATCCAGCAGAACTGTAAAAATACCAAAACTTGATAAGAACACCACACACGCATGCGCGCACACACTTATAGTCCTATCTTACTCATAAAAATATATGTAAATATTCTAAATAAAATTAAATCAGCTAACTATAAGGAAGACAATGTATCATGACCAAGTAGATTTATTTTCTGGAATGAAAAATTGGTTTAACACTTGAAAAATTTAAAAAAGGAGTTGGGCATGGTAGAGAGACCCTGTCTCAAGATAAAATTTTTAGAAAGGGTTGTGCATGTGGCTTAGTGGTTAAGCACACCTGGGTTCAATTCCTGGTACCTAAAAAAATAAATGGTGAATTTTAAAAGATTACTGCTACAGAACCAATATAAAATACTCTTTTATATACTAGTGAAAAATATAAAATAATTTTTTTTAAATTTTTATTGTTGGTTGTTCAAAACATTACATAGTTCTTGATATATCATATTTCACACTTTGATTCAAGTGGGTTATGAACTCCCATTTTTACCCCGTATACAGATTGCAGAATCACATCAGTTAAATAAATAAACAAATATGACTGGAAGAACAACCCATATCTCAATAATAACCCTAAATGTTAATGGCTTAAACTCACCAATTAAGAGACACAGGCTAGTAGAATGGATCATAAAACAAGACCCAACAATATGCTGCCTACAGGAAAAATCATATCACTCATATGGACTTCAGAAACAAGCAGGAATGTCCATACTCATATCAAATAAAATAGATTTCAAGCCCAAGTTAATCAAAATGGATAAAGAGGGACACTACATACTGCTCAAGGGAACCATACACCAACAAGACATAACAATCATAAATATATATGCCCCAAACAATGGTGCAGCTATGTTCATCAAACAAACTCTTCTCAAGTTCAAGAGTCTAATAGACCACCATACAATAATCATGGGAGACTTCAACACACCTCTCTCACCACTGGACAGATCTTCCAAACAAAAGTTGAATAAGGAAACTATAGAACTCAATAACACAATTAATAACCTAGACTTAATTGACGTATATAGAATATACCACCCAACATCAAGCAGTTACACTTTTTTCTCAGCAGCACATGGATCCTTCTCAAAAATAGATCATATATTATGTCACAGGGCAACTCTTAGACAATATAAAGGAGTAGAGATAATACCATGCATCTTATCTGATCATAATGGAATGAAACTGAAAATCAACGATAAAAGAAGGAAGGAAAAATCATGCATCACTTGGAGAATGAACAATAGGTTACTGAATGATCAATGGGTTATAGAAGACATCAAGGAGAAAATTAAAAAGTTCTTAGAGCCCTTTCATGAGAAATGGTGTGCTTCAATAGTTTGTTTAGTTAGTATTGTCAATGGTGAGAAAACTAACACTGTGTTTGATTATTGAAGATAAATATTAACACTGCCTAGAAACAAACATAGGAAATCATAAATCTGTATTTAATCACTTCCTTCTGACCATCTCCTAGGTCTGTTTCTCAAAAATAATTAATTAACTTTAAAAACTCCCCATGTTAGTCAGCTTTCCATTTACTTTGACACAATATGTGAGATAATAAATTTAAAAGGGGAAAGATTTATTTTGGCTCACAGTTTAGGAGGTTTCTGTCGATGATCATTTGGTCCTATGACTTTTTAACCTGTGACTTTTTGACCATACACCATGGAAGAAGTGTGTGGCTAAGGAAACCTGTTTACTTTCTGGTGGCAAGGAAAGAAAAAGAGAGGAAGGGGACAGGATCCCAATATCCTCTTTGGAGGCACAATGCCAATGACCTGATTCCTTCCACTGGACCCTACATCCTAAAGGTTCTACTATGTCCCAATAGCGTGCATGCTAGCAACCAAGTATTTAGCATATGACTCTTTGGGGGAAACTTCAGATCCAAACTATAGCACCCCTTTGGGGAGAGAATTTCAAGGTGAAATTGAAATGTGGTGACAGCAAATTCCACATTTATGTATATCTTTAAAGCACCAATTAAAAGCATATAAAAGAGTGCCCAGAATAGTGGCACATGCCTGTAACCTCAGACACTTAGGAGGCTGAGACAGGAGAATCACAAGTTCAAAGCTAGCTTCAGAGAAAGTAAGGTGGTAAGCAACTCAACGAGACCTGTCTCTAAATATAATACAATATGAGGCTGGGAATGTGACTCAGTGGTTGAATGCGCCTGAGTTCAATCCCTGGTTACCCTCCCACCATCACCACCAAATACACACACACACACACACACACACACACACACACAGGAATGGAAGGTAGACTTCCACACAAAGGGTAGAAGAAGGTGAATGAGGGAATGAGGGGAGCACCAGGAATTGAAAGGGAGTAAATTAAATTCTGCACATGTATGATTATGTAAAAATGAAGCCAACTATTATGTACAACTATAATGCACCAATAAAAAACAAAAGGCACAAGGTAAAAACACAAAACAATATATAAAGTGATGCAGTGAGAATCCAGTGAGATGGTATGTGTTGAGTACCTACTGCCATGATCTGTACATGGTAGAGTCTCAACAAGTTTAGTTTCCTTTCATGGCCCTGATTTCTTCTACATAAGCAGAAACAGGGTAGTGCTACCACCTGCTCCTCGGTAATAAAGTGCAGTGATGCTAATCATGATTTGAGCTCTTTCTGTTCTCTCCATGTCATTTCTTATTTCTTTTCATCCTTATTCTGAATTCTAAATCTTCATGTCCTCCTACCTATAGAAATATTTCTATGGGAGCACTGGGAGCACTCCTAGCTCCCCACCACACATTTCTCACAATCTTTTTTCACAAGCCTAGAAAATATTTTATAAGACATGACATTGTTCTTTTACTTTAATATGAATATTGTTGATGGTTTATTTCTTTTGTAAAAAGTAACACACACTATTTTTTATTTTGGGGGGTAGTGAGAATACTTGAGATCTACTCTTAGCAAATTTCAAGTATACATTAGAATATTATTAACTATAGTCACCATGCTGTGCATTATATCTCCAGAACTTCATCTGGTAGAATTTAAATTGTATATTCTTTAACCAACATCTCCCCATCCTCCCACCTCACCGCTGCCTTTAGCAATCACCATTCTACTGTCGGGCTTTTGTAAGTTTGACTTTTTTAGATTTCCCATGTGATAGGTAGTATTTCTTGTACTATGCCTTGTTTACTTCACTTAGCATAATGTTTTCTAGGTTTGTCACTGTTGGGATAAATGGTAACCATTTCCTTCTTTTTTAAGGCCGAATAATATTCCACGGTGAATGTGTTGTGTATGTGTGTACGTGTGTGTGTGTGTGCATGTGTGTGTGATTTATATCAATGTTCTTCATTCATTCATCCAGAGACAGACACTGGATACTGAGTTCCATATCTTGGCTATTGACAATAATGCTGAAATGAACACAGAAGTGGAGATATTGCTTCAACATATTGACTTGATTTGCTTTGGATAAACCAGAAGTGGAATTGTTGGATCATATGATAGTTTTTTAAATTTTTTGAGGAAGCTCCCTTTCCTATAATAGTTATTCTGATTTACACTCCTACTGACAGTGCAAGGGTTCCCTTTTCTCCACATTTTCACATCCCCAGCCAATCCTTAGTTATTATTTTATTTTTGTAATAGCTACTCTAATTGGTGTGAGGTGGTAATCTCGTTGTGGTTTTGGTATGTAATTCCCTGACTATTAGTGATGTTGAGCATTTTTTCATATACTTATTGCCCATTTGTATGTCTTCTTTGGAAAATGTTTATTCAGGTCCTTTGCCCATTTTACAAATCCTATTTTGCTTTTTGCTAATGAGTTGTTTGGCTTCCTTATATATTTTAGATAATAATCACTTTATAGAAGTTTGGGTTATAAACATTCTCTCCCATCACATAGGTTGTCTCCTCAGTCTGTTGGTTGTTTCCTTTGCTGTGCTTGAACTTTTTAGTTTGACACAATCTCATTTGTCTATTTTTGCTTTTATTGTATATAATTTTGGCGGGACATGTCTATAAAACATTTTCAAGACTAGTGCTATGGAACTTTTCCTCTTGTTTTCTTCTAAAAGTTTTATAGTTTAGGTCTTATGTTTAAGTGCTTACTCCATTTGAGTTGATCTTTGTATGTGGTATAAATGAAGGTTTAATCTCTCCTTCCTGTACATAGATCTCTAGCTTCATGAAGGAACAATGCTTTCCCTGTTGTACATTCTTGATATTCATGTTCAAGATCAGTTGAACATAAATGTTTGGATTAATTTCTGGGCTCTCTGTCCTGTTCCATTTGCCCCTCCATGTTTTTTTCAGGTTAGTACCATATGGTTCTAATTACTATAGATTTACAATATTATGTTTTGCCATCAGGAAGTATGGAGCCTCCACCTTTGTTCTTTTTCCCTCTAGCTCACTTTGACTATTCAGGGTCTTTTGTGGTTTCACAGGAATTCTAGAATTGTTTTTTGTTTTCTATTGTTGTGAAAAATTCCCTTGGAGTTTCTTTCTTTCTTTTTTTAGGAGACTGAAAGAAAACATTTTGTATCTGTATATTTTGAAAATCCAACCATGAGAAAGCAGCCAAGAGTCAGTTTCCAAGAGGAGGAACCCTCTCAGGGGGGTGCTGCAAGTCCAAGTCTGCCGCTTCATTTCTTGTTCTTTCACAGATTCTGTGGTGTCACCGTGGTGTTGTTGAGGTTCAGGAAGTTCGTTCAGTGGTCGTGTAACATCCTCATAAGGCAGTTTGTCCTCTGTTAAGCACCATCAATCAAATTCAAGTCCTTCCTTCTCTCTGGACCCCATTGTCCATTTTCCTGCAGCTTTGATCTGGTCGGATCTGTCAGTTCAGACATACTTTTGGAGTCTCTGTCCTACAAGAGATCTCCTTTTTCCTAATCTACTCCTTTGTCCTTTCTGTCCTGTCCCCTGGGATCCTCTTCACACTTTGCTGTGGTCCACAAAGCCAACATCTCTGGGTGAAGTTTTCTCAGATCACTCTGATTCCATTTGAATGCTGACTTCTTATTCCAACTGGATCCATTAAAGAAGTTAGCTCAGCTATGTGGCTGAATGGTATGGTCTTCAATTGTTCTGTGTTAATTTCAAACCAATGGTTCAAGATCTTTCCACAATTTGGTCTCAATCCTTTTTCACCTGTTCCTCTTCCAAACCACAGGGTGAGCATGGTGCCAGCTCCCTTGGAATTGGAACATGATTTCACTGAATCTGTAGATTGCATGGGTGGTATGGATACTGTACCAATATTAATTCTTCCAATCCACTAATGTAGGATCACTTCCCATTTATTTGTGTCTTTTTCAGTTTCTTCCATCTATGTTTTATAGTTTTCAGCAAACAATTCTTTCACTTCCTTGGTTAATTTAATTCCTAAGTCTTTTATTCTTTTTGAAGCTGTTATCAATGGAATTGCTTTCTTGATTTCTTTTTTCTTGATTTCTCAAGTTCACTGTTAGTGTATAGAAGCACAACTGATTTTTATCTGTTGACTTTATATCCTGAAACTTAACTGAATTTGCTCATTAATTTTGATAACATTTTTGGTGACATCTTTATGTTTGTCTATACATGAAGAATTATGTCATCTTCAAACAGGGACAATTTCACTTCTAATTTGGATGCCTTTTAGTCTTTTTTTACTAACCTAGTTTTTCTTCCTAGGACTTCCAGTATTATGCTCAATAGAGGTAGCAAGTGTGAAATACAATCTTTTAAAGTAGTGTATAATTAGATCCTACATATGTTTCAGAATTTCTTCTCTTGACTACTTCTTTCCATACCCTCTATGTCCAGCCAAGACATACCCTAGACATTGTCCCTTCTGGAAAAGTCTTCCATTTGGAATTAGTTTCCTCTTATATACTCACTTGTGAAAATATATAAAGTCTAGTGTAAATGTCATCTTCTCCATAGATATTTTTCAGCCATACTGGTTTATGTATCTGATTACTCTTTCTAAGTTTCTAATGAAGGATTTATCTTATTTTTCCATGTATAATCTGAAGTTTAAATTCTTGGTACCTAACCTGGGACAGAAGAATATTTTGATTAAATTACACTGTAGAATTATGTTACTTGCCTCATGAAAGTAATAAAAGAAAATATAATACTCTCCTCTTCCCTTGTTTTTGGGAAGATCATCAGTTGTGAGCAACAAATGAAAACCTCCTCGGGTCCCCTCATAAGCAAGTGAGCGGTTCCAGCTCTGAGCCTCAGTTCTTCAGGCACCCGAAAGCCCCATTTTCAGGGAAAGGGCTGGGAACAGTACCACCCAAGAGTAGTTCTTTTCCATCCAGTATAACGCACAATGACAATACTATCATTGATTGAAACATATGATTTATGAGCTATAAAAATAAAAACTTGTTGAATCATTTTGGCCACCATGCACACAGATCTTGGTCTTTTTTTTTCTAAACAAAGCTGTTATAGTTTTTCCTATTTCCTTAACTTAAATATATAAATTATAATTTTTCTCAATGAATAATTAAAGTTTTTAATCTATGAGTATGGATAAGAGCATCTTGTGAACTTTGCTAAGCAGCTGTCTAAAAAGACCACAGTTTTAATTTTTTTTCTTCGAGACAATAACTAGCTAAGGTTTTTGTTTGTTTATTAGTTGATTAATGGCTTGTTGTTCAAAGTGTGTAATTAAATTTTAATCTAGTTTTCAAACTGACTTTGAGCTAATAGGAGTGTGGACTATAGCCTAATTGTGCATTTTGTAAGTCTTCCATAATGTTCAAAAAAGAAGATGATCTCTGTAGATAGAGCATATAGCACTTATAATTTTGTTTTATTAATTTTGTTATTCAAAATCTTTGTATATCAGGTATATGTCTGATTATGGATTAAAGTATGGATATGAGTCATCTGGATTTTGTTATAGTGAATTCTTATTCAGAAGGTATAGGCTGAGCCCTAGGTTCCTGCATCTCTAATGCACTCCCTAGTGATGCCCAGGCTGCTGATTGGTGGACCTCACTTTGAGTAACAAGGGCTTAGGTAAACAATTGTTCCTTGGTATTTTGTGACATGGAGGCCAAGCATCCTCATAGATAGAGGCCTAAATTGTATGCATCCCTCTTTCATATTAGATTCACACTTCCAAGTTTCCATAAAGTGTTTGCTTCTCTTACTTTCTCTATCATTTTAACTTTTAAAATATTACTTCACCCAATGCTAGGTATTTCTTGACTATGCAGTTTTCCTTTTATCAACATAATGATTGTCTTGTCATGTTTCATGCTTCCTTGTCTTGAAATATACTCTGAATAATGTTTATGAAATGATCCTGATTTCTTTTTGCTTGATTTTGTCCAATATATGCCTAAAATGTAATGGGTGCCCAATAAATATTAATCAAATGAATGAAGTTTTCATCATCTATTTTGTTATTTTTGTCCTTTCTCATTTTGTTTCAAGAATTGATTCCAGTAGCCTCTTTTGGTGAAAGGTATCTTGAGTTTGTCTTCTAGGTGGTGGATTTGATGTCAAGAAAATCAATTCTATTCTTTACTACTTCCATTTTGAAGATTTTAAAATTATTGTATCTTGAGGTTATTATATAAGTTGTCCATTCACTTGTATGTCACCTGGATCCTGGTCTTTATGTTGCCTTAATACATCAAAACATCTAGTTGATGGAGACTACTCAATTCCTATACTTGCAAGACAATGCAACAATTGCTTTCTAAAAGTATAATTTGTTTTTTCTATAAGGAAAATTTCTTTTAAATTTGGGGGGTGCTATTTCCTTCCTTTAAGCTGCAGTATCCTTTTATAAGTTCCACTTTATCTTTATTCTCATTTAGTTTTTCTTAAATACATCTATTCAGATATTACATTTATCCAAAGATACAATGAATGAGATAGTCATAAGTTTCCATTCAATGCACTTGGAAGCTCCTTTTGCAGCTAAAGCTAACTATCTAAGCTCTGTGCTCATTTAGCATTGCCTTGCAATACAACTGTCATACAATATGCAGTTCTTAATTGAACCATATAGAAGACTATACCTTCTCATGAACTGTTTCTACATGCTAAATCTATATACATTTGCAACACTTTTCCCGTAGTTCACTAAACATCCCAAGATACCACGTGCTTTCTCTAGAGCTGTTTCATATGATAAATTGCATCCATGGAAGTTCTGGGTTGGAGAAAGGAAAGCAGAGATATTTATTGCAGGTTATAACTAGAGAGAAGAATACTTCTAGTGGGCAAAGATACCTTATGGTCAGTTCAGAATGGCCAGACTTTCTGATGGTCATCAGAATGCTTCACTCTGAAAAAGACACAGAGAAGGGAAATAGAACAAAATGCTTTTCTATTTTCTTGGGCTTATGAAGTCTCAATCAGATTCAAGGGCTGAAATATGTGGTATATCTCAAATAATATGCTTTTTAATAGAGATGGAAAAATCTACTCTGACTATGGCCTTTTGAATTTATACTGTAGATGCCATTCTTTGTGGTGATTGTTTTTTTGGGTTTGTTTGTTTGTTGTTGTTTGCTTGTGTGTGTGTGTGTGTGTGTGTGTGTGTGTGTGTGTGAAGGCATAGGAGTCAAACTTATTCTGCTTTCATATTAACCCAGTAATTTAACCCCAGAATGCAATAAGCTAGAGAACTAAGAGAACTGTGATCAGACCTCCATTAGTAAGATAAGTGCTGGTGAGGATGTGGGGGGAAAGATACATTTATGCATTGCTGGTGGGACTGCAAATTGGTGCAACCACTCTGGAAAGCAGTGTGAAAATTCTTCAGAAAACTTGGAATGGAACCACCATTTGACCTTGCTGTCCCACTTCTCGGGTTATACCCAAAGGACTTAAAATCAGCATAGCACAGTGACACAACCATGTCAATGTTTATAGCAGCTCAATTCACAAAAGCTAAACTCTGGAACGAACCTAGATGCCCTTCAACAGATGAATGGGTAAAGAAATTGTAGCATATATACACATTGGAATATTACTCAGCCATAACGAAGAATGAAATTATGACATTTTCAGGTAAATAGATGGAGCTGGAGAATATCATACTAAACTGAAATAAGTCAAACCCCAAAACCAAAGACCAAATGTTTTCTCTGATAAGCAGATGCTGATTCATAATGGGGGCACGGGACAGGAGGGAAGAATGGAGAAACTGTGGATTGGGCAGTGGAAAGTAAGAGGAGGGGATGGAGTGTGTGGATAGGAAAGACAGTGGAATGAGATGGACATTATTACCCTATATACATATATGATTGCACGACTGGTGTAACTCTGAGTCGACAGGCAAAGGAATTAGAAGTTGTGCTCTATTTGTGTGCAATGTGTCAAAATGCCTTCTGCTCTCATGTATAACTAACCAGAACAATTTTTTTAAATGTAGTATAAAATGCAGAGATATTTCATCAGCTAATGTGAGTTGAATAAATTGCATAATATCAGATAATCCGTGGTTTTATCATATAAAATAATTAAGACTAAACAGTCTTATCTGACTGTAAAATTTTGTTAAAACCCTCAAAGTGCAGTAGGAAAGTTCTCTGTCCCCAGAGTCAAAAAAGCCTTTCACAGCAGAGGTTCTCAAATATTCAAAAGGCATAGTGCTTTGAGTTCATGATATCCTTTATGGAATATCATAGAATATCGCCAATAAATTCAGAGTAATTATGCAACTCTGATTATAGCATACATACATAGCAGCAGGTGCCAAAAGTTTAAGTCTATGGTAGAAAGAGAAAAATTATATTCTTTGCTTAATGCTACTTCCTAATAATTTCACTGCCTAAATAATAAGTTTATATACATATTTTTTTTCAATTATTTGCTTTTAGAAGAACTTTACAAATTGGCTTTATGATTAAATTTTTATTGAACTTTTCTTTCCAGTCTCCTAAGAATATTATTTATATGAGGCACCAAACACACTCTGCTTTGAAACTTTGTTGATTGATTCATTATTCTAACCTGTTATAACATGATTAGAAAGAGATCAGGAGATTATCTTCATGGATCAGGCATTTTTCTTGATCTTTTGCCTCTTTTCAGTTCCAAGTAGACTTTAATACTATGAAATCAGGGTTATGTGTTCTTTGTTTTCTTGGTAAGGACAGAGATTTTGAAACACAGTTGACATGTGGTGTCATTTCTCCTGGAACACAGCCACATGACTAAAGGATGATAAATGTTTTTTTTTCTTTGTATTATTTTCTTTGGGCAGCAAACAGGCTGAAACTGAAGAGGAAGCCACAGAAGGTTGTGTGTGTGTGTGTATGTGTGTGTGTGTTTAATGTGACTGCTCCCTTTCTTCTTGTTCTTGTAGTACTGGGGATCAAACTCTGGGCTTTGCACATGCTAGGCAAGCACTCTGCCATTGAGATACTTCCCCAGTCCTGGTTGTGTGCTCTTAGTTGTGTATATGCATGTCAAGGAGAGTTTGTTTCCTAAAAGACCAAGAACTTTTCACTTATTTTCCACATGGTAACACTGTGTTATGCGAGCAATGCAGATTATTCAGTGGCACTAACAAGGCTCAGATTCCAAAATGACAGAGATAGGTAACCAGAAGAGAAAGTAGATGTTTCCATTAAACATCCCTTTCAGCTCTAGCAAAAACCAACAAAACAACAAAACAAACTTTAAAAGACATTAGAATTTTCCACCCATTTCCAAAGGCCTCAGGATTAGAATTCTTTGCTTCTTTACAGCACTGTCTCCTTTTACAACGTTCTTCTCAGTTGACCTGAAATGAAACATCCATATGTTTCATCTGGTGAGCAGAGAAGTGTGGATTAAGATTGTTGCTATTCATTCCCTGGCTTTGAAGTAAGACAATAAACTTCAAGGCCAAATTAATAGGGGAGAGAATTTTCTAAATTTCTTCTTCTGTATTACATCCTCTTTCCAAGCAAGCCTTGGCTGTCATGGGCTTGATTAATTATTCCAGCCTTATAACAGGATTAGAAAGAGATGGTTCCATGGGTAGTAGGGCCTGTGGGAAAGGAAAGGGAGAAGGAGAAGCAGAAAACAGATCTAAATGCCTTGATTTCTCCTCTCTAGCTTCAGCCAGTATTGGGTGTTAGGAAAGAGCAGGTATATTACAGAAGAAGGGAGCTGTTGGGTCTTATTTGGATTCTTGCAAAGAACCCAAACATAGGCCAAGATGGGATAGAGCTACATCAGAGTTTAGTTTGGCAACAAAGAGAGTGATCAAACAGAGATCACCTTGAAGTTTGCTTTTCATTGCAAAGCATGGACAGAAACTAAATATTCCTTTATCTCCTAATTGCAGGGTAGAGCTAGGGAGAAGGAGGGAAATGACGGAGATATCAGGTGATTTGAGAGCCACAGGGCGTGTATAGGGGAGGTGTAACAGGATCTCCAAACTTGTCTTGGGATGAAACAACAAAGTAAGAGGCCACATGAAGTTCATGGGGTTTGTTGTTCTAGAGAGAGCTAAGGTGACCCAAGTGGTCAGGAGAACAACACTGGGCTCTGCCTACCAAGATAAACCAGACCATGTGTTGTCCCAGGTGAGGCCCTCTGCCACCAGTGCAGTGGACAAGCAAGCATCCATGCAGATAGGATCCTCACCCCATGCATGAGGACTGGAGGAAAGGAGAGGAACCCAGCGTCCCCAAGCCAGGTGGCACGAAGGACTTCCCGAGTATCCAGGGAGACAATCAGGGAGGATCTAGGAAACTACACATTTCTTTTTACCAAAATATAAAGATCACAACCTGAAATGATTACTTAAATTATCATGCTGGCCATCTTTTTATATATATATAATTTTTAAGTGTTTGGTACCAAGGATTGAACCCAAGAGTGCTTAACCACTGAGCAACAACTTCAACCTCTTTTATTTTTCCTTCTGAGACATGCACGGTCTCACTAAGTTGCTTATGGCCTGGCTAAATTGCCAAGGTTTAACAAGGTACTTAACGTTTTTATCTACATCAACAGTAGAACTCCCCAGCAAGGGAAATATTAAAACCTAGGCCATTGCTTTAGCACTAAGATTATGGTTCTTTCCCAAGTGCTAGTCACAGTTAAGGGTGGGCCTGAAAAAAAGCATAAAGTAGATATAATTTGTTTTCAATTCTCCCATGACTCAACTTTCTACTAAGGTACCCAATTTATTTATTTATTTTTAACTGTAACAAACATCATGCTCTCAGGGAAGATAGATATTAATTACAAATCTCAGAATGTATTTATTGATGCCAAATGATGAAAGCCTTAGTACACGTATAACTACTTCAAATACAATCAAATCTAATTTCTATAGCAACCGCTTTGGATTATGAAAAAGATATAGGAGGTAAAGTAAAAATGTCCTACCATATACATAGTGTGACCGTGAGCACATCAACCTCTTTGAGCCTTTTGCTCTTTGCAAAATAATTATTCTACCTGCCCTGTTCAGTTTGATAAAGATTGAAAGAGGCTACTTTAGTAAAAGTCCTATGTGATCTTTTTAAAGTGTAGTTATAGTCATTAAGTCAAGGACCAAATGAAAGGTATAGGGAGGCAGGCCTCCAGAATTCCCTTAGTAGCGCTGTAGACACTGCTCTGGGATTCTTTATTAGCATGGATTCTGTAAGAAGGAAAGAGGGTTCTAAACACCCATGTAAAGTACTGTGGTCATAGAATGCTTAGATGATTCCCTCCCAATCCTCTCCTAAAATGAAAGTAGCAGGGGAGCACAGGTGGGACAGGACACTGGTGTCATTTTCCCAGAGAGGTACATATAAGTGGCGCAGAAGGAGGTGAGTTGAAATAAAAGCCTTCATGATGTAATGTGATGGTCTGCAAGGTCAGTTCCCTACTGTCTCCCAGCAATGAAAACTTTGGTTTCTAGTTCAAAAACTTCTATTTTTGTTAGTCTTCCTCAGATTGTGAGGAAGACTAATAAAATTGCTTGTGAATTTTCACTTCTGTCCATGATAGCAGGGACACTATTTTTTTTTTTTTTGCTCATTGTCATCCAATAAATTATACATGGTATTTATATGATGATTGATGAGCTCATGGTCTACACAAACCTGTGCTACAGCTTAAACAATTATAACTGGGTACAATATATCTTAGATAGAAATTGGAGACAATCATTATAATTACAGAAGAAATTATAAATAACTCACCTTTCACAAAGTGTTCTAGTTCAGACAACTAATTATATGACCACCTCACATGTAAATCACCTACATGTAAATCAGAACTTGTGAAAATGGACATGCTTTTTAAAGCCCGAATTTAACCAGCTACCAAAGTCTTCCTCAGTATAAAAAAAGTTCAAAGTTTGAAGAGTTAGAATTTCATTTTGTTTAACTAATAGCTCTGATGGTGGTGATATTAGAGCAATTAAAGTTATTAAACAATAATAACACCAAACTTTTGCTACTTTAAGGCTCATACAAGCTCATCTAGGATTAGAAAGAGCAAAGGTGAATATAATTTTAAATATTTAGAATCATAACAAAATTACCCTCAGCAATCAAAATGTATATTAAATAACTGCATAATATTCAAATACTTAATCTTGTTAGAAAATGATTATTACAAAATCTCAATTAAGTGTTCACTGAAGGATTTGAAAGTGATCATTGTATTGAAATACTTCAAGATTTATTTGTATAAAGTTGTAATAATTTGTTAGTTGGCCATTGAAAAATAAATGGAACAGTTAGTATAAGAACAAATGAAAAGTATAATAGCAACTCTATGTGGCTTTAATCAAATTTTTGAAGTGATTAACAATCATGCATATGGGCTTCTTGTTATTGTTTTGTTCTGTTTAGTTTCATTTGAGATATCCAGAAGATCTTCTTCATGTTATTTACTGACACAGAATTGAACATGACCAGAATTTATTATGGGCCTGTATAACATGCTAAATGGAAATACTAAAATCCTGATTGCCACAGCTTTGCAAAGATTGTCCAAACAAGCTACATTTCAGATATTTACCATGGGCAACAAATATTAAGAAGTTTTCTTTTCAATGAAAGAAAATCAGAAAAAAAAAAGCAAGGTCATTCTTATGTAAGCATTAGGTATCTGCCTACCACTCAATTACCTGGAAATTCAGGAACTGCAGTAACTGTGACTGTAACAGTTGCATTAAGCAAGATCACAGTGATCTCAAAATAATATTGTTCACTTAATGTCAAAAATAAATGTCAAGCTGAGATACCTTACCTGCAATCTGAGCTGCAGGGAGGAGAAGTAGGAGATGCTAAAAAAAAAAAAAAAAAAAAAAAAAAAAAAAAAAAACAACTTCAGGAATTACTATTTTTTTTTGGGTAAACTCAGGCTTCAGGAAAGTAAAAGTTAAAAGAAAAACTGGAGCAAAATATATGATTTTGTCTCTAAAAGAGAATCAGTCAAAAATCATTTCTCCCCTAAATGTTCAAATAAATAGAATCAGCAGAAAGGGATTGAAAGAGGCATGGACTCACACCATACCGTGCTCTTGAATATCTTTTGGCAATTTCAAGGCAATAGACACTTAATAATAGATGACTTCCATGTAAGGTGGAGGTGGACTTCTGGAGCCTTCTGAGCTCTCTATGCTGTCATGAAATTTCCATTTATTTTTAAGTTAACACTATTGGTGTCAACTTTATATAAAAAAGTGCATCCATTTAATGGAAAAACTTAAAAATGGGGTCCTAATTAGAATAAGATATATCCCATGCTTGTATAATTATATCATAATGGATTCTACTGTGATATATAAACTTTGTAAAAATTTTAAAAAGAAAATAAAAACAATTCACAAGACAAAGAGTCAATTTTGGGAATGGAGAAAATACTTGCAAATCATGGATCCAAGAAAGGTTAATATTCCATATATAAGATATGCATGTAAGATAGGAGCAATTTGTGTTCACCAAGGAATTTGCCTATTTTACTTAAATAGTTAAATTCATATGACTGAAAATTGTTTATAATGTGTCTCCAATATATGCATAACTGTCTTCTATTGTATTCCTAAAATTATGTGGGTTTTGTTTGTTTTGGAGACTGGGGATTGAATGCAGGGGTGCTTTACCACTTAGCTATATCCCCAGCCCTTTTTTTTAAAAAAAAATTATTTTGAGTCATGGTCTTACTAAGTTGGTGAAGTTGGCTTAGACTTGCAATTCTCCTGCCTCAGACTTGGGAGTCCCTGGGATTATAGGCATGAATTTCTGTGCCTAGCTAAATTTATGTTTTTGATTGATCAGACTTGCTAAAGGTTTATCAATTATAATAATCTTTTCCAAAAACTAGCTTTCAATTTCCTCTGCATGTTTTCTATTACTGACACTCAATTTTATCTATATTATCTCTTTATTTATACTTATTTTGTGCTCAATTTACTTTTTATTTATTTGTGCTTCATAAGGAAAAAATTGTATCAGTAATTTTTAAGCCTTTATTCTTGTCTATTGTCATCTTAGAAAGCTTATATAATTTCCACCCAAGTCCTAATTTAGCTTCAACTCACAACTTTTCATATGCTATTTTCTACTGTCATTCAATATATTTTATTATTACCCATAGTTTATAACACTTAATCAATTTTTGAAGTGAATATATTGTTATTGGTTTCTAATTTAATTTCATTGTGATCAGAGACATATGCTATATAATTTCGAGCATTTCAGAGTATTTGAGGCATTTTAAATTCCAAGATATAAACAGTCATCTTAAGGTCCATTTTGACGAATGTTACAAATCATTTTAATAGAATACATACTATTTTATTGTTGGATATTGTCATGAGCCATCTATGGGCTGTGTGTGGATTGTGTCGGGCATAGTAGCCTCTTGAGGGGAGAGGCCTGGCACTGCAGATGATGGGAGTGACCACATGATGCAGGTGAGCCTCCCTGCGGAAGATCCCACACAGCACCTGAGATGGGTGTAGCTCGCCAAGATGTCAATCAATCTGGGGACCAGGAGACAGCAGGAAGCAACACTCCACCCTTGAAACCTTATCCCCCTCCGTGTCCCTGCTATAAAATAAAGAGATTCTGGACTCACGCTCTCTTTTCCAGCTCTTTTTCCAGCGTGGAAACTGACCTTTGAGGTCGCAGAATCATCCCGCCCTCTGTGTTGCGTGAGTTTTCCCCACTTTCTTAGTTTAATGTTGCAGCCAGCTCCTTAAAACCCAGTTCAACTCGTCTGCGTGGGTCGTGGGTGAGAGGATATAATGTTCCATCGCTGTCAGTTAGCTTAAGTTGGTCAATATCTTCCATTGCTCAGGTCTCCTTAAGTGTTTTTTTGTTGTTGTTATTTTGAAACTTTTTAGTTTGATGTAATCCCTTTGTCTAGTTTAGCTTTTGTTGCTTAAATTTTAAGGTCATTTTTTTAAAAAGTTGATGTCCAGACCAATGTTATAGTTTCCCCATATGTTTTCTTTTAGTAGTTTAATAGTTTCCAGTCTTACATTTAAGTCTTAGATCATTTTAATTAATTTTAGTCTATGATGTGACATAAGTGTTCAAATCGTTCTTCTTCATATGGATAGCCAATTCTTCCAAGATCATTGAAGAAACTGACTTCTCGCTATATCAAAAATCAGTTAACCATAAATATAATATGTAGAATAATTCTGGACTTTTATTCTTTTCTATTGTTCCATCTTTCTTTCTATATATATATCAGTGCCATACTGTTTTATTTACTATACAATACTGTCACCTTGTTCTACTTGCTCAAGATAGCTTTGGCTGTTAAAGTCTTTGGGGGTTCTGCAAGAAATTTAAGATAGTTTTCTCTATTTCTTTGAAACAATGTGAGTGGTATTTTGATAGTGATTACATTGCATCTGTAAATACTTTTTAATAGTATGGACATTTTCACAATATTAATCCTTCCAGTCCATGAACATGGTATATCTTTCCATTTATTTGGGTTTTTTTCAGCTTCCTTCATCAGTGTTTCCTAGATTTCATATTTCACCCCTGATTAAACTTATTCCTAATGTTTTTGTTTGTTTGTTTTGTTTTTGTTCTTGTAGCTATTATAAATGGGATTTGACTTCTTCTCTTCCTCATAGTTTGATGTTTGTGTCAAGAAACACTACTCATTTTTTTATGTTCTCATTTTTTAAATTACAGCTTTACAATTACATAGTAGTTGGGTTCATCCTGACAAATTCATACAAGCATGGAATTTGATTCAATACTGATATTTGTATGTTGATTTTGTATTTTTTTTCTTTTTTGTTTTGTGGTGTCCTTGTCTAGCTATTATATATTATCAGGTAATTCTGGCCTTGTAAGTTTAGTTTGAAAGTATTCCTTTCAATTTAACTTTTTTCTTTTGGGGGTGGGGAGTAACCAGAGAATGAACTCAGGGACACTCGACCCCTGAGTAACATCCCCAGCCCTATTTAGTATTCTATTTAGAGACAGGGTCTCACTGAGTTGCTTAGTGCCTTGCCATTGCTGAGGCTGGCTTTGAACCCATGATCCTTCTGACTCAGCCTCTCCATCCACTGGGATTACAGTTGTGCACCACCACAGATAGCTGCTCTTTAAAGCATTTGAAAAGGATCATTATTAATTATTTAAATATTTGATTAATTCACCAGGGAAGCCATCAGCTTCTGGGTATTTCTTTGTTGGGAAAATTTTTGTTACTGATCAATCTTCTTACTCGTTTTTGATCTGTTCACATTTTCTATTTGTTCATGATTGAGCCTTGGTTTGTTGTTATGTATATTAGGAATAAATAGGAATTTATTGACTTTTTTGAATTATCCAAATCATTAACATAATTTTTCATAGTAGTCTTCATATTCTGTGTCATCAGTTGTAATGTCTCCACCATTTAAATCTAATCTCTTTTTTAGTATAGATAAATGTTTGTCAATTTTATTCATCTTATAAAACAACTTAGTTATTTTTTTTAATTTTTCTGTTGTTTTTCTAGTGTCTTACTTATTTCTGCTCTGATTTTTATTGTTTCCTTCCATTTATTTACTTTGGACTTAGTTTGTCTTGTTTTTCTAATTACTTGGGATGGTGCTTTTGCTGTATTCCATAAATTTAAGTATGTTGTGTGTTCATTTGTCTCAATATAAAAATTTTTTAATTTCTCTATTGATTTCTTCATTGATGCATTAATTGTTCAGAAGCATGTTGTTTAATTTGCATGTATTTTGAATTTTCCAAAGTTTCTTCTGACATCAATTTCTAATTTTATATCCTTTTTTTCAGAAGGATACTTATTTCAATCCAAAGTTTAAGTCTTGTTTTTGTGGTCTAACATATGAGCTATCTGGAGAATATTCCATGTGTGCTTGAGAAAATGTGTATTCTGCAGCTGTTAGACAAAATATTCTGTACATGTATGTTAGGTACCTTTTCTCTAGAACATAGTTTAAGTTCAATGTTTCCTTCTTGTTTCTCTGTATGGATGGTTCATCTGTTACTGAAAATGGAGTGTTGAAACTCTCTAATATTATTATACTGCAGTCTAATTTCCTTTCAGATCTATTAATATTTGTTTTACATATTTATGTGCTCTGAATTTAGGTCATGTATATTTACAATTGTCATGACGAATTAATCTCTGTCATTACACAATGATCTTCATCTCTTTTTACAGTTGTTTAAAATTAAAATCTATTTATCTGATGTAAACATAGCTACTTCTACTCTTTTGTGTTTTCCTTTTGTATGGAATATCTTTTTACTATATTTTTTTTCAGTCTATGTGTGTTCTTACAGGTATAGTGAAACCTCTTGTAGGCAACATATGGCTGTGTTTTTTGTGTTTTTTTTTCCTACTTATCAACTTTATATCTTATTATTGGAGAATTTAATCCACTTATATTCAAAGTAATTATCGAAAGGTAATAAGTTACTACTATCATTTTATTAGTTGTTTTCCAGTTGCTGTTATTTGGTGTTGGGGTTTAAGTGTGCAGAGTTTAGCTCCCTCAGGCCTGACTTTTTGCAAGAGCTGTGGCTGTGATTTAGGTCAGCTGAGGCAAACCTCAGCTAGGAGGAGGAAAAGTTCTCTTCCCCTTATCGCAAGTCACAAGTTCTGCATTGTTTGGCGAAGAGGAAGAAGCTTCCTGCATACTTATCCTGGGAACAGTACATTCTGAAGAAACAAATGCATCCTCAGAGGAGTAGATAATGTCTACAAAGAACTTTAGGAGGGTACTTATCAAACAAACAGGAACAATTTGAATCTAGCTCTGTGTATCCGCTGAGGCATGATATTTGGACAATGTGGGTAAAGTGTTATTGAAGAATTGCTTGCTTTGTTAGAAGAAGTGCATAAAAGGAACTTGCAAATAAACCTCAGCATGCAGTTGCGATTGCTGCCTTGGCTCTGCATCCCCTGTGTCCTGGTTATTTCGTGACCCTTACCCAGGGACCCGAACGCTCTAGACGTTCACAATTTGGTTTGTTTTTTGTTTGTTTTGTTTATTATTTATTTCCTTACTTCTTCTGTTACTGACTTACTTTGTGGTTAAGTGATTTTTCTCCTATAGTATAGTTTTGATTCCACGTTTTTATTTTTAATGAACTTATTATTGGTATTTTGTTTTTGTGGTTACCATGAAGCTTACAAAAACATCTTAAAGATATAACAGGTTATTTTAAATTTATAAATCTTTGATCACTCTCACACATACACACAACACTTTTACTCCACTTCCCCAATTTTGAATTTTTGACATATCACAATTTACAACTTCTTATATTGTGTATTTCTTAACAAATTATTGTAGCTAGTATTTCAATAGTTTTATTTTAACTGTCTTTAGTAAAATGAGTGATTTATATGCCATCATTTTAGTATTCCACTACTACTGAGTGTGTACTTATTTTTACCAATGAGTTTTAAACATTTAGTTATTTTTGTGTTACTTATTAGCATATTAGTCTTTCAACTTTAAGCAGTTTTTGTAAGACAAGTCTAGTAGTGATGAACTCCCTAAGCTTTTGTCTTGGAAACTCTCAATCTCTACTTTCAAAGGACATTTTTGCTAAGTACCATATTCTTGGTTGACAGTTATTTCCCTTCAGCCTTTGAATATATAACTCCACTATTTCCTAGTCACTAAGGTTTCTGCTGAGAAATCTGTTAACTATATTAAATATCCCTTATATGTTACTTGCTTCCTCTTGCTGTATTCATGATGGTCTTTTGTCACTGATTTTTGACAATTTTATTCTATATCCTGGGCTTGTCTTGTTTGAATTGAGTCTAATTGGAGCTCTCTGACCTTCCTGTAATTGAATATTTATTTGTATCTTTCTCCAGGATTGTAAAGCTTTCTACTATAATTTCTTTAAGTAAGCTTTATACCTCTTTACCTTTCCATTCTTCTTCTTGTCTTTCTGTGCCTTGAAAATTTGCTCTTCAGATGATTTTCCAAAAATTCCATAAGCTTTCTTTATTCTCTTTTATTTATTGTTTGTTTTTTCCTCTGACTGTATTTTAAAATTTCCTCACTTCAAATTCACAGATTCTTCTACTGATTAAATTTGCTATTGATGCTCTTTTTCTTTTTATTTATTATATTTTTTATCTCCAGAATTTCTGTTTGATTTTTATTATTGTTTCAATCTCTCTGTTAAATTTCTCATCTTGATAATTTTGTTTTTGACATTTCATTGAATCATTTCCCTGTATTTTTTGAAGTTTGCTGGCTTTCCTAAACAGTTATTATGATTTTTTTAGGTAGTTCATTTCTATTTCCTTAGAAATGGCCATGGGCATTTAATTGTTCTCTTGGTGATGATGTTATGTTTCCTAACTGTTCTTGATTCGTGTGGCCATGCGTTGTTGCCTGTGCATTTTAAGAAGTTACTTATTACAGTCTTCACAAACTGGCCTTGTTTGGGATGGCCCTTCAAGAGTCAGCCCACTTAGAGATTCGGGGCAGGCTGTCTAGAACTGGAGGGCTTGTGTCATCTGGACTACATGATCTGATTGACCTGGTTCCTGGGTTCGCAGGTGGGATTCACTTGGATATACCCATTGATTGTGGCTATGGAGTGTGCCTGCAGCCTCAATCCACAGAGACCAGACTGAAGTCATGTCCACTGGGTTGGTGTAGTGGTGAGGTAGAACTAAAGCTTCTGGATGCTGGGCCAGTGCAGGGCTGGGGCAGGCCTTGTGCAGGGTGGGTCTGAAGTATTACACTGGAGATCAAGTCTACAATGCTGCCTGACTCCTTGGCATGTGGAAGAGTCTGGCCTAACAATGATATAGTTTGGAGGCTCAATTCATAGGTACAGACCAAGATCCTAAGGTGGGGACCTGCCAGGTGCTGGTATTACTGTGGTAGGTATGGTTTTGGGGTGTAGGATAAAGTACCATGCTCTCTTCTTTCTTTTTTCCCCACATAAGAGAGAAATCTGTATGCTTGTGCTGCCAGGGGTTGTGGGAGAAACGATGGGTAATTTAAACTGTCCCTCCTACCCCCTTCACTGTACCTTTTCTTATTTATGTGCTATGTCCAGTTTTTGTGTACTTTTCTCTTCTGTTTTCCTTAACACTATTATGGTATTTTTCATGTGTGCACAGATACTTATGTTGACTTCCGTACCAGGAGAGTCCTTTTCCACAATTTGTCCATACTAGATTTTTTTCTATTTATCCATTTGTTTACCTTCTTATTGGTAGTTTTCCTGCCTTATTTTGAATGGTTTGATATTCTTATAATTCTGTTTTATTTTCATTTTTACTTATTAACTAAATCTTTTGAGTTTTTTAACATTATAGTGGTTGCTCTAAAATTTATGATTTTTCTCCTTAATTTATTACAATCTATCTTGAAGTACAGTTACATCACTTCACCAAATTATAAAGATCTTCCAACAGTACACTTCCATTCTCTCTTCATTCTTTGTGTTATTGCTGTTATACATTTTATTCCCAATAGTATTGTTACTAGGCTTACTCTAGACAGTAAAAAAAAAAAATTAAAGTATTTAGAAATAAGAAAAAGTTACATAGATCTTCATTTTTAGCATTCTAATGGTCTTCATTTCTGTGCAGATTCAGATTTCCATCCTACATCATAATCCTTCTGCCTAAAGAACCTGTGGCAAAGTTTGTATTGCAGATTGCTGTAAATAAACCCAAATTTCATTTCTCTAAAAATTATTTTTGCTTTCAATGAAGAATTATGAGGTGACATGCTTTTCTTTTCAGTATTTGTCTTCTGGTTTGTATAGTTTCTGATGGGTGTTCATCTATAATTTTTTACCTTCATGTCTCTACATTGTTGTACTTTTCTCTGTCTTCCTACAATGTTTTCTTATTTAGTCAGTCTGACTAAGATGTGCCTGGTTTGTGTGCATGTGTGTGTGTGTGTGTGTAAGCTTGTGTGTGTAAGCTTGTGTGTGTATGTATGTGTGTGTGCATAAGGACAGTCTTCAGAATTCCTGTACCTGAGGTTTGCTTTCCTTAATTAGCTTTGGAAAATTCTTATTATTGTCTCTTAAATACTTCTCATTCCCTCGGTCACTTCTCTACTTCTGGAACTCCTATTACCTATATGTTACACCATTTGATGTCTCATAAGTCATAATGCCCTGTGATATATTTATATTCATTTTTTTGTAGAACATCTACTAACCAGTTTAAGGTGATTTTCCTCAGCTGTGCCCAGTGTGTTCATAAAGCTATCAAAGGAATCCCTCACCTGTAAAATATCATAGCTTTTAAATTAGTTTCTAGCATTTCTATTTGACTCTTCTTATGGTCTCCATCACCCTTTTGAAATTCCATTTGTTCCTAGGTGTTGTTCACCTTTTTGACTAGATATTTTAACTTGTTAATCAATTATATTCAAGCTTTGTATGATATTTAAATATCTGAGGCATATCTAAGCCTGTTTTCCTGATTGACTTATCTCTTCATAAGTGGTATTTTTCTCACTTTGGATCATAATTTTTGTTGAGTGCAAAACATCTTGAATAGAAGAACAACAGAGACTGAGGTATTTATTGTTCATGCTGAGAAGATATGTTTTTTTTTTCTCTCAGACCATTAATATTAGAAGTCACATCAAATTTATTAGCACCTGAACTGGATTTGAGTTTGGATTTTACTCTGATTATCTTCTGCATTAGTCAGGGTTCTCCAGGACTAATAAGATCTAGCTAGCTAGCTCTTTAATAGGACCAATAGGGTCTAGTTAGCTAGCTCTTTAACTACCTAGATAAATGAATAGAAAAGATAGATGGTTATAGACAGAACCAATCATTTCTCAAACAATGAATTACCCTAGCCCAAGCCCCTTTGCCTTGTCACATTTTTATAATTTAACACTGTTCAATTTAGCATGTAAGTATTTATTCTGTGTCTTTGAGCCTTTATCTCCTTATGTAGGTTTCAGTGCCACACAAAACTTTCATTAAATACATTTATATGCTTTTCTCCAATTGGTTTGTTTATGGGAACTTAATTCTCAGGGACAGGTCCCCCCCCCTTCCCCCGCTACACACACACACACAAAAACCCCATAAAATAAAATTTCAGACTACTAGGGATAAACAGAACATCCTACAAGCTTCTAAAAGACAATTAAAAGAAGGAAGAATGGGAGAAAAACAGGAAGAGAAGGAGGATATTGGAGTGATGCACCAACAAGCTAAGGAATACAGCCAGAATGGCTGGCAAAGGCAATTGAGAAAGAATTCTTTCCAGGAGCCCCTGGAGGAAGCCTTGATATGCTGAGCCTTGTTTTTATCCTGGCAATGTTGACTTCAGACTTCTGGCTTCTAGAACAGCAAGGATCAACTCCTGTGTTTTTAAGCCATGCAGTTTGTAATAATATGTTGAAAAGCTCATGGGAAACCAACGCAGCAGGTGTGCCCTGAAGTAGAGCACATCTGGTTTTATAGGAAACTCCAAAGGTTCCAGAAAAGATTTTTCTAAAGGAGAATTGTCAGGATACTTGACATGTGCAAGCCTTGGGAGGGAACTTACCAACTGGCAATGATTTGGGGGTTGAATTAGTTATAATTTTTTTTAAAGGGGTCTAAATTTTAAGTCAGTATTTAGAGAAAAACAAAAATTTTCAGGTAAAGAGAAAAAAATTCATGGCAAATGACATGACGAATCTGTATGAGCCTTTTCATGGTCATGCTAATGTAGATTTTTCTAGTATGTTATTAGGAAATGGAAGAGAAGTAGGGTCTGTTTCTAATAGTGACTGCCACAAATCCTTGTCATAGAAATGCCAGAAGAAAAGCAAAATATACATGCCATTTAGAAATGTGGAGATAAACATCTAAATAAAATAATAAGTTTTAAAAGTTGAAAGTTGTGCCTTTTATAAAGGAATAAATATAGGAAAAAATGAGAAACAAATATTGCTGTTTTTCCATGAGAATCTTCATAGAAAAAAAAATTTTGCCTGTAATTATGCAGGATGAAAATGAAAACTAGAAAAGTCAAAAATTAGAAAATGAGGAACACAATGAAAGAGCTTGGGTCTAGGACTTACAAAATACAATAGAAATAAAAATTTTAAGACAAATTTCATAGCATTGTACAAGTAGGTATGTGTGACTGGAATTACATGTTTTAGTGACTATATCATATAGGATTTAAACCACCTTGGAAGTGCTCTGGAAAACTTCTACAGGAAGGCAAAGGGAGGGGTGGGTAAAACACTCAGAGCCAGGATCTATCAAATCTAAAATGAAGATAGAGCAACTGGGCCCTGCTAGTCTTCTCTATTGGTTCCCCCTTATTGACTCTTCTCCATCTTTTCTTTTCTTCTCAAATCCCATCAACTTACTTGCTTCAGTGGTATTTCACCAAAATATAGCCATTAAAAAGACATCAACTCAATCTGTGTGAACATGTATGTTTACCCAAGGGTCTGCTTCTGAGACCACTACCAGTGCCAAGAACTACATCAGCGTGCCCAGTAAGGAAGGGAAAAAAAATGCTGTGCTTTAAACCAAGTGTATTTGATACAGAAAATTGATTATAGACACATTAGAAGCCTCAAAGACTACAAAGGGCATATTGAGGTGACTCAGAACATTAAAAACATGAAGTGGAAAAAAACAAGATAGTGGTGGGGCCACCAGAACTATGATGTCAGAGAAAAGGCCATAGGTCTCCCATGAAAGGTTATAACCTGTGGTTGCCCAAAAAGCAAATATCAAATCTCATATTTACTCTACCAAGAGAGCATGACCCAGCTGTGTTGATCCTTTTGTGGGTGTGAAGCGAGGCTGGTGCCAGAGCCAACTGTGTGAATGGAGTGACACTAATGGGAACTTGAAAGACAGGTCTCTCTTTCCTCCTCCTGCTTTCATAGCGCTCTAGTACCTCTCACTGGCAAAACCATTAGCAAAGCCAGATGTCAAAAGAGTCTGGAAAACTGAGTCTGTAGAATCACAACCCTAGCAGCATAGAGCAGACTACAGATGGGTAAACAGGGAGAAATAACAGGTAAATAAGCTGTGTGACATTTCTCTGTGTTTCTTTTAAGGCCCATTTATACTCATCCCCTCTTCCTTCCAGTTGCCCCACATAAAGCATTTCCACTTTAGAAATCTGAATGCCTCCACCGGGGCCCCTTTTCCACAGGTTGCCCATTCTCCAGCACCAACAGAAGCTCCATTCTGACTAGAGCTTTCTCAACAGCCTCAGTTGCACAGGTTACTCACTGCTGCGAAGGGACCTCTACAGCCTTCCAGTCTTCCCTCCAGCCACTTCCTGTTTCCTTCCTTCCTTCCGGTCACCGACAAACTCCTCCAAATGAGTGGCTCTGCATCCTTTCCTGTCTGGTCACCCAGCCTTCTGGCTGCAGGCCCACCACTCCCTCAGTGGCATAAAGAACCTCTGGGAACCAAGTCTGGTGCTTTTCTTCAGAGTCTTTCCTCTTGACTTCTTGCTCAGAGTTCTTTATAACTGTTCCTTCATCTTCCATGTAATTTTCCAATTGCTGTTTTTCATCTCTTCACTTCTTATTGCCAGTTTTCTTAAACACTGCTCTTCTCTGTAGATTTTCTCTCAGATCGAGAATTAAGAATTAGAGGTCTCAGTCTAAGTATTAGTCATTTTCACATTAACTATAACACGCCCAGGTTTCCCAACAGCCAACTGAATATGCCACTTAGAATATCTCAATCTTACCTAAAATTTAACATGTTCAAATCAACCTCCCTTCTTAGCCAATAAAAGCACTTATTTCTCTCCCATTCTTTCAGACTGCAACATTGGAAGTTGGTCTGGACTTATCACAAATCATTTTAATTTTTCTTCATTTTCTTACTTTTCTCTTTCTTTGTCTTCCCTTCCTTATTTCCTCAAAGCATTGGGACCAGGGCAGTAAACACTTGAGCCTGAAAACATTGGAGCTGGACTGTTCTGATCCTGAGTTCCAACCTTGATTTGGCCACTGACTGGCTGGGGGACCCTGGTTACCTCATCTACAAAAAAGAATAATAAGTAGCGAACTTAGAGGACCAATTTGAGTAAATGTAAAGCACTTAGGAGCCTGGCACACACTAAGTGCCACCTAACTGTTAGTTGTTATTGTTATTATTATCATTATTATTCATTAGGAACTTCAATTCAGGCAAGGACTGGGAAACCTGTTGCATTCTTACCTCAGGGAATTTGCTTAATCTCTCTCATTCTCAGTTTCTTCATGAAGAGTGATTTCTAATACTAATTTTCTAACATGAATTTTTTGTCAATATTAAGTAATGCACTTAATAAAGCAATCATCTGTTAAATTCTAGCTATTAGTGATATAATGTGATGGCTAATAAAATCAATACCCTGTCATAAAAAAAATCACCATATTTTTATCCTATTTCCTGTTTAGATATTATACACATCCCTGATATGCATTTTTATATTTTTTATGATTTTATAATGTTGAAATTATGAAATTCATGCCATTTATCATTATTTTAGTCCTATAATGCTATTGTTTCTGCATCATCTTAAAAGTTATCATGTGCATAGACTTCATCAGGCTGATCTACAGCATGTCACTGAATATTTAGACTTTGTTCATTTGAAATTTAAAAGACACTTCCAAGAATATCTGTTCAGTTTTGCTTTTTGGCTTCTCTGAGATTATCTCTAAGACCTTTCATGTGGTATCTATAAACAAGCATTTCCAACATTTTACCCATTCTCTTCATATCAAAATGAGGGTCCAGTTTGGCAATATATTTTTTTAAATTTGGGGAAAGAAGGTAATTTTAATGCTCACCGATTTGGGCTTTCAAATCAAATCAAAATATTAAGTAAATTCTTGATTTATAGTGTGGAATTTGGGTAGATTAAACACATCGATTTTTGAGGGAAGGGTGGGCCTGCAGCCAGAAGGCTGGTTTTGCTCCTTATCCTGCCTGAACCCACAATATTTGAAAGCTCTTCGACTCTGTATGCACCCACAAGAACAAATGTACTTTTTTTCTATCCAAATATCTCTTAAGTAAATATTAACCATGTTGCTTTGCCAAGTCCTTTATCCAATAAAATGAGGAATTTGGATGGAATGATTCCTGAAGTTCTTGCCAGTTATATTGTTTTTTTCTTAGACCTTACAAAATGTGGGGGCTGCTTTTGTGAGTAGACAGCTGAATGTCTTAAACTCTCGCCAGTCCCACTCCCTTCTTTTCAGAAGAGTGGAAGGGCTTCTGAATCAGACAGATGGGACTTAGGATTTTGCTGTGGCCACTTACCAGCTTCATGACAACTCTGAACATGGGACTAAACATCAGGCTCTGAGAAATTAAAAAATCTGGTGGTCCATTTTCAAAAGATAGTATTTAGCTTTAAAATGTAAAAAGACTTGGGGTGTAAGAAAGGCAGCTGGAGGGGAAAGCAGGATGGAAAGTTAACATTCAGTGTAAAGATTTACAGCCCTTTGACAGATGAGAAAAAAGGGGCCCTACCTGACCAACAGAGATAAACTGTATATATGCCAAAAGGTACTCGATCCAGGGAGACTTTCCTGTCACAAGAGAACAAAGGAAGGTGGGGATAACTAAAGGTATATTTCTTTTAAGTAACCCAGTAGGAGATACTAAAACCTGTCACATTCAAGAAGATTGTGCACCCCATAGTACTCAGCCAATGAGGAACTGGGGAGGAATCTTGTGCTCTAGGAGATAAAGCAGTGGTTGTACCCAGTCTGGGGGTCTCTGGACACCAGGCACCTGATCTTGCTAGACTGTCATTAAAGTAAAGCCTCACTTTTTTTCTGTTCCTTATGTACCTTAGATCATTCTTTGGGCTTGGACAGGTGAACATGTTTTCTCATAAGGCCTAGGCTGACCACCTGACCCACCTGAATGATAGAGGAACTCTACTTGAAAAGACAGAAAAATTGGGGTCTTAGTTCATTCAGAGAGAGAAAGAGGGTAGAGAGAGAGAGAGTCAATTAGCCCCTCATTGAACAATTAGTCCAGTTGTTCAAGATATACCCCCCACATCTTATCCTTTAATATTTGTGTGATTTCATAATATATCCCTTCTATAAATCTCTCAGGAACACCACCCAGCATACAGTTCTGTTCTTGAGGCCAATCTGTCTTAAAAAGGTCATTTAGAGACCTGGAATCTCTGAGCTTCTTTTCTCTCACCTGTAAAATGAGAATCATAATCATAATTTCTTGTAATGTATTATAAAGGTTATAAATATCTATGATAATGTATGAAAAACTCCAAGTAGAGTTCTGGAAACACAATAGTTGGCCATTTGGTTCCTGTAAATTTATGCCTCACAGAGTAACTAACAATTTATTAAGAATTCAAATAACATCTGAATCCATTCTGTGTCTGTCCATTACTCTGTAAAAAGCCATCTGGAGTCTTTCAAGTTTGGAGCAAGTGGACATGAAGATGTGTGGTGAGAGAGAAGATTGATGGCCATTCTCTAGAATTAATGCCTGTTCATTGATCATCTGATCACAGTGAGACACAGACCTTTCTTACCTTTTGTGTACCCCTAGTTGACTCTTTGCACCTGCATAATCAAAGTTGTACACAGTCAACATCTTTGTTCCTTTGACAACTCTAGAGAAATATACAGCTTATGTTTATGTATATGTGTTGACAGACTACATATAATTAAGCAGGTATATGCACTGTGGTCTCTGGGTATTGGTAAAAGACTTGAGATTTGATTAAAAAAAATCAAACTCATATTCTCTTTCTTGAACTCATAGCATTGAACAAAAGACAACAGAAATGTCCAAGTGAATTTTTTTTTGTCAGTTAGCCAAAATGATCAATCTTTAGTCTCTAACTCAAATGTCTGCTTTCTAAAAGCTTCCTCTGAGTCTTCCAGTGAGGATGCTCTTCCCTTGATAAGCCAGGTAATGACTGGTTTACCTGTTTGCCTTTCTCCCTTAATATACCCCGAGCTTCCCTTTATGGGTAATAATTGTAGATAGTACTTATTGAGTGTTCTCCCACCTGCCAGCCTCCATGAGAGTTGATTTGCATAATTTTTTCATTTATTTACCATAGTTCTAGAAGTGGTGCTGTTATTCATTCTCACCCTACAGACAAGAAAGCCACGGCAAAGAATAATAACATATTAAGTCCTAGCTCACATAGCTAGGATGGAACAGGCCAAAGGCCAAAATTACTGCCCCAAACTGCCCCTTAGCATGGGCAGAGGCCATCTCTGACTCATCACTTTGCCCCTAGACCCCCAGCTTAGTGCCTGACACCGGGAGGTTGTCAGTCAATGCTGGTGGGTGTTGTATGCAACAGAAATGCTAGGGACAGCGAGCAGCTTTGCTGTGGCTGACTGTGTGTCTGCTTCTCTGCTATAAATAGAAGGAGCAACTTGTATCAGATACGATCCTCTGGCCCTTGGCTCTGCCTGTCCTGCTTCATCTCCCTGCTGACTTACTCCTCTCCTCCCTAACTGCAGCAGGAAGATTCAAAGTTGGAGTCTGGTGCAGACAAGGGAAAAGAGAACTCGGACCTGAGTGGGACTGAGAGAGGGGACACATGGAATGAGGGGACGGAGTGTGTAAGAAAATATTTAACCTAATGGAAACAAAATGTTATGTACAGGGGGCACATTACAAAATCGAGGGTTTTTTTTTTTCACTACAGGTCAGTGTCCTTTGCTTTCTAACTTAACTTGGTCTGAGTATAAGCTGATAGGCGTGGCTTAAAAACCCAGATCACGTGCAGAATCCACTAGCACTCAAGCAAACAAAATACCCTTGCAACCCAGAGGCTGTATATACTGGTGCAGGGAAGACGTCTGCAGGTATTCTTCAGTCTCCTGGAAGGCAGAGAAGACCGAAAAAACATGAGCACAGCAGGCAAAGTAAGCAAAAAAGATTTACTATTGGACATATGCTCTTATTAGCATAACATGTAAAAGGATACAGTTTTTGATGAATAATCTAAAATTAATTAAACTAGAAATAATATATATTAATGCAATATGCAATGTTTGTTTCGATATATGATACTTACTGAACTACAATGAAAATAAACTATTCCTAAATAACTTCAACAATGTATAGAGTGTGTAGAATGAGTCTATTAATATCTTTATTTCCTACTTAAATAAATTTGCAATAAAGTGATAATTAATTCCAAGTCAACTTATTGTCAAGTCTACCTAACATTGGAAATGTCTGTCATCAAAGGTTATCTTTATATTGAGACACCATAATTTAAATGATATCCTTTGTAATCTTGTTCTTCTTACAAACACGGGGAAGTCAAGTTTGACTAAAGTTTTATGAGAGGAATTTGATTCAGAAAACTGAAATTTCCTTTTAAGCCTGTCAAAATCTCTGACAAAAGGCATATTGCTCTCAAAGCATTAGAATCATCAATGTTCAGAAAGACAGCATCAACATGCAAATTCTGATTGAGGTACAGAGAAATACATGCAGTCATTCAATATATCTAATTCATACTGTTTAATGGCTCAATTGCAAAAGCCTATACAACTGTTTCCAACGTGTTTGTTGTTTGAAGAGTGGCTTGCACGTACAATATCTCACTATGGTAATTCTCGTTACAGATTCTGAGGGTTCTCTATACACTGTGTGGCACTGCAACCCCATATTGATCACACTGGGACCACTTGACAGTTGCCAGTGTTCTGATTCCATCTTGTGGTTTTTCATTTGTATTTACAATATTTCAAAAAGAAAAGTTCTTGGGGAAAAAGAAAAATTTACGTTTGCCAAAACTTGGCTGGAAAAAAATAGGAAATTCATAGAGAAAAATTGTAAACAAATCATATCAATGAAAATGATAATAAGCAATCTATCCTTTCGGGTGGAATGCCAATACTTCACTCTTTGAAAACCTTTCATGTATGTTTACACTGCATTTTGTTTTCTTCAAATGCTAAATGGTGCTAGAAATAACATCAACTTCATAAGGTAGTTGAGAGTTTAATAAATTTGTACTATTGACATTTAGAATTGCATCTGGTACATTGAAATAAGTCCATGTATTTTAGTCACTGCTATTATTGTTGTTATCTAGTTTTTTGTTTGTTTTCTTTTCACTCCACTTTGAAGATAAAGCTGGATTGATCTTAATTTTCTTAACAGCCAACTTTGTAGCTTTGGAAAAATTATTCAATCACTAAATCAATTAGCTTCAATCTTTTCAAATACAAAACAAGGCAATAATCCAATAATATTTTCCTGGTAGCAATCTTGGCAGGTTTAAAGATGGTAAAACTTGCACAGACCACCATGTGCCTGCCACATCATGGACACCCAATAATCACACCTACAACTAGTATATTATTTTCAAGTACCCTCATATTTGTTTTGCCATTGACCATGGGAAAAAGGAAATTAGAGGAGGAGAAGAGGCCATTTGGGGGAAAAAGGCATCATATGTGGCAAGAGAAATATGAAGTTATTATAAAGTCAGATCCCTTGGACTTTAGCAGAAATTGAGCAAGTGAGAAAACATAATGATCAGAACTTCATATACAAGTCAACAAGTCGCAGGCAAACAACCGATTTCAGGACATTAGGATATCTGTAAGGATGGCCTAAAAAACTGTGTCTTACAGTTAATTATGATTCTCTCTCCTGTGGTAATGCTTCACACATTTTTGAAAGTTTTATTTTTAAAAAATGTTTTTGTAAATCATACATATTCGTTTCTATGGAGCACTTTGTGACACAATAGGTGAAGGGGGGGATGGATGTTTGACAAAAGTGAGAAGAACTAATTCCTTATTTCGAGAGTATCATCTTTCTGTTTGATTTCCCAGGTAATAAAATGCAAAGCAGCTGTGCTTTGGGAGCAAAAGAAACCCTTTTCCATTGAAGAGGTGGAAGTTGCACCCCCTAAGGCCCATGAAGTTCGTATTAAGGTGATTTTTTTTTACTTATATTTAATTTTAGGTTAAAATTTTTCAGAGCCGGGTGTGGTGGTGCACACTTGTAATCCCAGCGGCTCAGGAGGCTAAGAGGAGGATCACCTGTTCAAAACCAGCCTCAGCAACCAGGAGGCACTAGGCAACCCAGTGAGGCCTTGTCTCTAATAAAATATAAAATAGGGCTGGGGGTGTGCCTCAGTGGCTGAGTACCCCTGAGTTTAATCCCTGATACCATCTCTGAAAAAAAAATTCAGAGATTATTCAAAATAGAAACAACCAAAAAAAATCCATTAACAGGCACTTTTTATATTGTTGTTCATATAATGTGTTACAATTATTGCTAAGTCAAGCTATAAATATATTGTTCATTTTTTGAAAAGTAACCCAAGAGCATGTACAGTATAATCCCAGTAAAACAAAAAAGAATTTATGCATCCATGCAGAAATGCAAGGGATTATATACAAGGTATCAAAATCAATTAACCTTAAATATTTTCTTGGTGATAATCTGCAATTTTTCCTTCCAAAAAAGCATGCATTCTTGTATATCATGCACGTACCACAATATTTCAGGATCGATTGTTCTAAATTATTTAATTCAGGAAAGGAAGGTAGAAAAGGGTTTTGAACAATCTTGAGGACAAACAGTGTTTTGCATTCGGAGAGTAGGGGGACAATTAGCAAGACTTGAAAACTTTTCAGAAGCAGAATTTCACACATGTGGATATGTTATGTCCTTCTGAGAGTCATCATCTTCTCTGGACCTAATCACTGGACCTTTAATTTGTAGATGGTGGCCACAGGAATCTGCCGCTCAGATGACCATGTGGTCAGTGGAAACCTCCATTGGCCTCTTCCTGTGATTTTAGGCCATGAGGCAGCTGGCATTGTAGAGAGCATTGGAGAAGGGGTGACTTCAGTAAAACCAGGTACAGAATTCACATTCCGGGAACGTGCTTTAGTTCAAGATCCCAAGATCATCCAAACCAGATGAGGAAAAAGAAGCAATAAGTGCCATAAAACTGGCGCAAGCTCACAGATGAGGTGGGCTAGAGAGGTTCCCTCCTTCCCTTTCTCCCTGGTCTGACTCAGGCAGGGTACATTCTGATGATCTTGTATTTTCTCCTTCAACAACTATTTATTGAGTAGCTACTAAATACCAGGTTAGTGGCTGGGGTATCTGAGCATCCAAAGAGACACAGAGCCTGCCAGAGTGGAGTCATGACTTCATACCTTCCATTTTAGAACTACAAATGGGGCAAGGGGAAAAATCCTAAGTCTAGATCCTGAGACTCTAGATCAGCTTATGGAAACCATTACTTCTGTGCTAAGTCCTAGGCTGTGAGCCTAGGACTGAGTCAACACGATCTTCCTTTTCCAGTATGGCCTTCCTTCTCAAACACCGAACAAATAAAACACACTAGATGGAAGGAAACCAAAGAAAGGGCAGAAGGCATCGGTCATAAACCATATCATTTTTATTATCTTTACTCCAAGTTAAAGGTGACTGGTTGCAAATGGCTAATTATTTTATTTTAATTTTTCATTGGTTGTTCAAAACATCACAAAACTCTTGACATATCATATTTCATACATTAGATTCAAGTGGGTTATGAACTCCCATTTTTACCCCAAATACAGATTGCAGAATCACATCAGTTACACATCCACATTTTTACATAATGCCCTATTAGTAACTGTTGTATTCTGCTACCTTTCCTAATTATTTTATTTTTAATACTTGTTTTATCTTTATTTTATTTTATATTAACATGCTTTTGGAGTTAAATGATAAATAAACAGAAAATTTTCATGCCATCATCCCCACATAAAGTTTGTCTATAAAATGTAATGGGCCAACCGTTTTTCTTGGTCTGGTTGGATAGGTAGTATAGATGATTAAAACCAATTATGTTTAATTCTAAAAAGATCACTTTAGCCAGTAGACTCAGCCTCCCTCTTTTCAAATACTTAATTAAACTCTGAAAAGCAAATAATAAATAAACAGTTTGATTTTTGACTTAGTTTTCTAAGCCAAAAAATGGAAATAAATTAATAACAAAAGGACACTCTTACTTTTAACTCTTGCTTTCTCTATAGCAAGAAAAATAGATCATTAATAAATTATCAGCTAAAACAGTTGATAGTTCTTGTTCTCAATGAGAGAACATTCAGAGTTGAGATTTTCACAGGAATTTTTTTAGCTCTTTGTCCCATTTTTGTTAGTCTTTCTCAAAAAGGAATGAAGATTTTTTTTAAAGCATTCCTTTCATAAAAAAGATAAGCACAGTCACTTTGAAAAGTCAAAAAGTGGTTGCTGAAATTCTCATTTTGATTGTAACTTATGGCCAAGTTTTGTTTTATTTTTATTCTAAAAATGTTTTATTGCATTTATTACTTTATTTTATTCATTTTTGTTTTATTATAACTATTGTACAAAATATAAGATCTTCCCAGCATCTGGTAGAACTATGACAACTTATTTGCAACTGAAATTTATATCTATACTTACAGCAGGAATATTTCAGGTTTAATTAAGTAAGGATTAAATGAGATGATGTGTGTTAAGTCTCCAGGAAAATTCAGGGTGTGCCATAAACATTAGCTATGAATGTAGTGGAAATAGTTTTTAAAATCCATGTTATTTTCTACATTCATTTTTCTTCTTTGGGAATCTTCATATACATCTTAAACCCAAATAAGGAAAGGCATGGTTGATTGAACGCTATTTCTTGTAGCCTTTTAAAAGATACACATCGTTTCATGTAAGGTTAAGTTCTTGCTTTATTAATTCCTGGACAGAAATTTAAGAAAAATTTGTTTTTCTCCCCTCCAGGTGATAAAGTCATCCCCCTCTTTAATCCCCAGTGTGGAAAATGCAAAGTTTGTAAACACCCAGAAGGCAATGTCTGTTTGAAAAGCAGGTAGGTCTCTTACACTCTCCTTGCAGAGCTAACAAAGTTGTTGCACATTTGTTTGCTCCTGTTTCATGTCCCTTGTGTGTCTGTGTGTTCCATTGATCAGTTTACAACAACCCCGGGGGACCTTGATAGATGGCACCAGCAGGTTCACCTGCAGGGGGAAGCCAGTCAACCACTTCATCCACACCAGCACCTTCTGCCAGTACACGGTGGTGGATGAGATGGCCGTGGTCAAAATTGATGCAGCATCCCCGCTGGAGAAAGTTTGCCTCATCGGCTGTGGATTTACAACCGGTTATGGCTCAGCAGTCAAAGTTGCCAAGGTAGTATTGACAATGGCCAATGAAACCCATTAACATTAGGACAGTAAGGACCAAAAAGGGAGCAATTTCTCATAGGAATCAGAGATTATTTTCATGAATTCGTAGTGTTGATTTTGTATGTATTATTAATTTTTGAAATTATTTATTTGTTCTAATTAGTTATACATGACAGTAGAATGCATTTTGACACATCGTACATAAATGGAGTATAACTTCTCATACTTCTGGGTGTATATGTTGTAGAATCACATCAGTCATGTAATCATATAGGTACATAAGTCCGATTCATTCTACTGACCTTCCTACCCCCAAACCCCTCCCCTCCCTTCACTCCCCTCTGCCTAATCCAAAGTACCTCTATTTTTCCTTAGTATGACCCCTTATTTTGAATTAGTATACGCATATCAGAGAAAACATTTGCCCTTTGGTTTTTAGGGTTTGGCTTATTTCACTTAGCATGATATTCTCTAGTTCCATGCATTTACCAGCAAGTGCCATCATTTCATTCTTCTTTAAGGCTGAGTAATATTCCATTATGTATATATACCACCTTTTCTTTATCCATTCATCTGTTGAAGGGCATCTAAGTTGGTTCCATAATTTGGCTATAGTGAATTGAGCTGCTTTATAAACATTGATGTAGTTGTGTCTGTATAGTATGCTGCATTTTAAGTCCTTTGTGTATAATTTCAAGAGTGGGATAGCTGGGTCAAATGGTGGTTCCATTCCAAGTTTTCTAAGGAATCTCCATACTGCTTTCCATAATGGCTGCACCAATTTGCAGTCCTACCAGCAATGTATGAGTGTACTTTTCCAACATTCATTGTTGCTTGTATTCTTGATCATTGCCATTCTGACTGGAGTGAGATGGAATCTCAGTGTAGTTTTGCATTTCTCTAATTGCTAGAGATGTTGAACATTGTTTTACATATTTGTTGATCAATTGTATTTTTTCTGTGAAGTGTTTGTTCAGTTCCTTAGCCCACTTATTGATTGGGTTATATGTTTGTTCGTTTGTTTGTTTTTGGTGTTAAGTTTTTTGAGTTCTTTATATATCCTGGAGATTAATGCTTTTTCTGAAGTGCATGAGATTTTCTCCCATTCTATAAGCTCTCTCTTCACATTATTGATTGTTTCCTTTGCTGAGAAGCTTTTTAGTTTGAAACCATCCCATTTATTGTTTCTTGATTTTACTTGTTGTGCTTTAGGAGTCTTATTAAGGAAGTTAGTTCTTAAGGCAACCTGGTGAAGATTTGGGCCTATTTGTTCTTCTATTATAGGGTCTCTGTTCTAGTGCCTTTGATCTACTTTGAATTGAGTGTTGTGCAAGGTGAGAGGTAGGGGTTGAATTTCATTTTGTTACATATAGATTTCCAGTTTTCTCCACACTATTTGTTGAAGAAGCTATCTTTTTTCCAATGAATTTTTTTGGCACCTTTGTCTAGTATGAGATAACGGATTTATGTGGGTTTGTCTCTGTGTCCTCTGTTCTCACCATTGGTCTAAGTATCTGTTTTGGTGCCAATACCATGCTGTTTTTGTTAGTGTGGCTCTGTAATACAGTTTGAGGTCTGGTATTGTGATGCCTCCTGCTTCACTTTTCTTGCTAAGGATTGCTTTGGCTATTCTGGATCTCTTATTTTTCCAAATGAATTTAATGATTGCTTTTTCTATTTCTATGAAGAATATCATTAGGATTTTAATAGAAATTGTAGGCTGGGTATATAGCTCAATTGGTAGAGAGCTTGCCTTGGATGCATAAGGCCATGGGTTCAATCCCCAGCACCACACACAAAAAAAATAAATTTAATAGAAATTGCATTAAATCTGTATAATGATTTTGGTAGAATGGTCATTTACTCAAGAGCATGGCAGGTTTTTCATCTTCTAAGGTCCTCTTCAATTTCTTTCTTTAGTATTCTGTAGTTTTTATTGTAAAGGTCTTCACCTGTTTTGTTAGATTGTTTCCCCAATTTTTTTAGGCTATTGTGAATGGTGTAGTTTTCCTAATTTCTCTTTCAATGGATTCAACACTGATATATAGGAAAGTGTTTAATTTATGGGTGTTTGTAGTGTTGATTATTAATAGAAAAATAGTCCCCGGAAAAATTTGAGACCATGTCTTAGAAAATTTACCTGTTTATCACAGATGAAAATGCTGTTGATACTAAGTTAAGAATAAGTTAAGAAAAAGCAAATATTTCGTTTTCAATAATTATTATCTTATATTTCTGTCTTTGTGGGACTACTAACTTTTATGTCTGGGGTGTCATTTATTCATTCTACAATTAGAGAGTAACTATACACATATCAGGCCAATAGGTTCTACTGGGTTCTAAAGCAGTCAAAGCAAATAAAATGAAGTGTTTGCCTTAGAGGAGCCAAAAACCATGGATACCTTACTCCCAGGATTAGGATCAATAATATATTCCAAAGCCTCATCCGATGACTTTCAAACTGGAAACCACCCACTCTGCAGATCCAAAGAGAAATGCAATGAAGCTTTAACAATGTGTTATTTCCACCCATTATGGGATTTCACTGCTGCACTTCTCCCCTGCCATGAACAAACACACACACACACACACACACACACACACACACACACGGGATACTCACAAATATGGATTTCATTCATTATTCAAATACAGTCCAACTTTATGGTGCATTATTGTTCTGTGCACTTTTTTGTTGTTTTAATTTTCTTCTTCTTTCTTTCTTTTTTTTCTTTGTTGTTGTTGTCTACGAACCTTTGGTTTTTTATTTGTTTGTTTTTTATATGCAATGCTGAGAATTGAGCCCCCTGCCTCACACATGCTAAATAAGCAATCTTTCCACTGAGCCACAACCCCAGCCCCTCTGTGCTTACTTGTTAATTCAGGAATGAAGACACACAAATATCACATTAGTCACAACCTATTTTATCTTAAAGTTGTCAGTTGAATTTCATCTGTTGTTTATGCTTTGCTTTAAGCCCAGAATAACTCTTAAATGCTTCACATCTAATTTCTGCTCTCTTCACACTGGTTGTGATTACTGGTTGTGTGTTAATGGACCGGGGAAGGGGTTGCTTATTGGTAGCTTGATTGGATTATTTCTTGGTCTCCTGGAGTGACCTTGTCTACTTTTTTCATCCCTTACTCCCTACCCCCACTAAATTGCTTGTGTGTGTATAATGTACTGAAGCTGACTATCAATGATTTGAGCCATTGAGAGTTTCTTCAAGATTTGAGTCATTGGGGGCTGTGGTTTAGTTCAGTGGTAGAGTGCTTGCCTAGCATGCATGAGGCACTATGTTCTATTCTCAGCACCAAATATAAATAAATAAATAAATAAATAAATAAATGGTATTGTGTCTATCACAACTCAAAAGAAAAAAAATGATTAGAGTCATTGACATTTGTAGCTTAAAGATCATCCAGTTCAATGGTTCTCAGCCTTGGCTCCCCATTGAAGTGACTGAGGATGGCATTTCACCTATAGAGATTCTGATTGAATTTGTATGGACTGTGACATTGTGATATTTTTAAGCTCTCTAGGTGTATCCACTGTGTAGCAAAGCTGAAAAGCCACTGACTCCTCACCCTGTTTAAACATGAAGCAAGAGTAACCAAAAGAGATTTTGACAGCAATTTGGATACAGTCTGAACAGCTCCTGGGAGCATCCAAGGCTGCAATTTATACAGCGTGGACACTGCAGTGATTGTGTAATCCATTTTTGCATTTTCAAAAACAGGTCACCCAAGGTTCCACCTGTGCTGTATTTGGCCTGGGAGGAGTTGGCCTGTCTGTTATCATGGGCTGTAAAGCAGCTGGAGCATCCAGGATTATTGGAGTGGACATCAACAAAGACAAATTTGCAAAAGCTAAAGAAGTGGGTGCCACTGAGTGCATCAACCCTCAAGACTACAACAAGCCCATTGAGGAGGTGTTGAAGGAACTGAGTGACGGAGGTGTGGACTTTTCCTTTGAAGTCATTGGTCGGCTGGACACCATGGTATGTACCCTCACGTGCCTTGAGCTTTTCACTTTTGCAATCTAGAGTATGCAGCAGAATATAAATATTATGTAACAATATGTTTTTGGAATAGCGATTTCCATCTTCTTTTTATTACTTGGATTACTTAATTTATTGCTATGAGAAATCCTTCATTTTGTCAGCTAATCAAGCCTGTCTCAAGTAAGATTTCTCTTTTAATGAGGGAAAGGGTTCATTTTTTAATTGAGCCATTACAAATTAACTTTATTGGTTTTCTTGTCCTTTTTTATCTTTACAGAATATTTTCTGGTACTTAGCAGGAAAAGTATATGTGTCTGAAAGTGATTCATTTTTTCCAGTATCTATTAAATTAAATTCCTGCCCATAAGGAATTTAATCTTACTATTCTTTGATTTGTGCTCAGATTTCCAGCTTGTTCAAATGTCAATACTCTACTCTAGTGATTGTCCTTCTGAGCCTAAGATTCACATCCAGATGGCTATTCAGAGTCTCCATTAGGAATATCAGTAGATCTGCTCTGGATATCCACTATAGATGGAAGGTTCTGTTACATCAATCCAGAAGAAGAGATGAGCCCCCATTTCTCAATCAGAATAGAAGAAGTGAGGCATCCAGTGACAGTGTTCCTGCTAGTTCATAGAGCTTCATTCAATTCAGGAGGCCATTCAATGGTCCACCAGCTAAGGGTCCTTGAGCAAGTGGCTCAACTCTGTGTCTCAGCATCCTCACTTGTCAAACATGTCCGTTTGCGTGTTTTAATATGAGTCAGTACATTTCAACAACTTAGAAGAGGGTCAGGCCCTAGTAAGTATCTCATTTATATTGCCATCACTATGGTAGGACTAATAGCAATAAGACTATTATTATCATTCTGAACATCCCACTCCAAAAGGTACTTATCGGGTTGGTCCTGGGTCCAAGCCCTGTAGTTAAAGGAAGAAAGGAATCCTTATTCAGGGGTGGGGGGACAGTCCAGCCAGGCTGGAAGCTCTAAATCTATGGATGGAGAATGGGACATATGACAGGCCCTTTTTCCCCTGCCACAGCCTCTGGCACCCTCTATGTGTCTCTGTCTTATTCAGCACAGGATCAAAAATAATTCTCCCTTGATTTGACTTATGCTTTCCTCCTGTGTACTATCTGGAAAAACCACTAATATACTTATTCACTGCAAAAAGCAGTATATTCCTAGTAGGTCAGCTCTCCAGTTACTGTCACCTGAGTTATATTTCAAAAACTAAACAAGCTGTTGGTAGCTTTATTGGTTTTCAGTAAAAAAAAAACACTTCAACAAGTAAATATATACATAATACAATTTTTTTAACCTGGTAAATTTGATTTTCCTCCACATTATTAACAAATATGATTTAGTAAACTTTTTTGTTTTAATTAATTCTGAATTTTTTTCAAATATCATTAGCTAGTTAAAAGGATAAAAGAGCAATTTGGGGCCAACTATTATTTTACCAACAGAAAATATGTCCTAAGGAAACTGACTGCCTTCACACATCATTTTATTTTACCACAGAGACAGCACAGTGCCTGGTACATAGAGAGCATCAGCATCTATATATTGAAGTGAATACTTTTAAAAAATCAGCAGATTTCTGCCACTCCCCAAATTTAAGACAGATGTATCTCATAACTTTGTATGGATTACATGAAATAATGCAAGTAAAATATTTATCACAGTGTCACTCTCGATACATGTCAGCTGGTGATAGCATATGAAACACTATTTCCAAGCTTGCAGTTCTTACACCATCTTTGGAATATGTATGACATTACTTTCAAATAATTCCAAATATCAATTCCTGTGTGTGATACGTTTCTAGCTGTATTTTACCTAACCAGAGTTCTCTAGAATTCTGCTGAAAAAGTCACCAGAGACCAATAAGACCCAACTGTTGAGGTTCACCAGGAAAACCTAGTGGTATTGGTAATTGGGATCTGTGCCCTGAGAGTAAAATTCTTTGCAGACTTGGCCTGGGATAATATGCCATAGATGATGGAGGTTCAAAGAGAGACCAACTTTTTCCGAGGCTGTAGCTTTTCTCACTGTGCCCTTTTTCTATTTTTCCTCATGGAACTGGGTTGTTGCTTTATTTGAAGATGCCAAATGCTTTTTAGCCACATGCTCTGAGGAGATCTGGTCTTCCGAATGTCATTCTTCAAAATCAAAATGTGTATCTTTGGAAATTCTAACACACTCTTTTACTACAGACTATGTTAAAAAATGACTAGAGGGGGACAGTTTCCTGGACTGTCTTTTGAATATCCAGAATAATAGATTCTGTTTAAAGTAAAACTCGTATACATTGGAGAGAGGCAAACATCATGTAAAGCAAGTCCATTTTAGAAATGGACAACAGAATTGGAATTTACTAAAAAGAGAGATTACCAAGTGGACAAGAGACAAATTTTGATGACAAAATCATTATATCTTATTCACCAATCAAAAACCTGTTCAAAATACATACTTAATAGATAAATAAAAAATCAAATAGTGAATTCATAGATTGCCTAAGAATCATGTGATGATCAAACAGTGAAAAATTTTGTGAAAACCCAGACTTTACATATGTGTGTAATGATATTTGCCAATTTATTAGTTTATAAAGAAAAATGAAGTACATATAAAATGATTCATCCATTCTTTCACTGAAAAAAAAAACACCTTTCTGGGTATTTCTCCAAGCAGCAACACTATCCTAGATACAATGGGAAATGAAGCAGAAGACAATTTCCTTCTTCCAATATCCTGTGAATTATGAGTAGGTACTATCTATCTGAGAATCTACTTTAAGGATGCAAAATATTGATTTTTTTTATTTCAGCTTTCTGCCCTGTTATGTTGTCAAGATTCATATGGTGTAAGCGTCATCGTAGGGATACCTCCTGATTCCCAAAACATCTCCATGAATCCTATGCTGCTATTGACTGGACGCATCTGGAAAGGAGGAGTTTTTGGTGGTAAGTTGTTAAGCCTGAGGACTAAATTTTCATTAACCTCAGAATTGCCTCCTTTTTACAAGTGACAAGGCCAGGTTTTGAAAAACAATGGGGTTACTACATTGAACATTTATTTTTTTAAATGAACTAAAATGTCTATTGTATCTATAGGCTCCAAATTAATTATATGTGGAACTAATGAAGAGAGAAAGTCCCAAGACAGAATACTCTGGTATCCCCATAAATCTTTCAGCATCAGCTCTTTTCATACTCGTTACATAAGGCACAAAAATTCTTTGTAGGACACAGGAAATCTGTAGCAATAATTTATGCCTATATTCACTGCATATTTAGACAATTGCAAACTTTGCTTTTTTGTCTTTGGTCATACTTATCTGTATTGTAATTTCTCAGTGTAGAGCTAATAGGCACCCGAAAGCTAGCTAAGGACCCTACTTTATCTGGGAGGATTAAAAAAAAAAAAGTCAAAGCACTACAAAAGGGTATTGAAGGGCTCATTGTCTGACTTCACTAATAGCAGTCCACAGAATGTAGCACTTTTTACAGACTTTTATTTTAATTTCATTGGAAAGTCTCCTCTCCAATTCTCCTGCTTACTCCGACTAACTCTAACAATGATATTGTCTTCTTTTCAGGTTTTAAGAGTAAAGATTCTATTCCCAAACTTGTGGCTGATTTTATGGCTAAGAGGTTTTCACTGGATCCATTAATAACGAATGTTTTACCTTTTGAAAAAATAAATGAAGGATTTGAACTGCTTCGCTCTGGAAAGAGGTAGATTTTAAGTTTCTTTTTATGGTAGGGGACTTTCTAACAGAGAATGAAAAAGTGAAAGGATGAGGAGAAAGTTGATGTCTCTTGGTTTCCCATCACCAGTTCAGTCTTTGCAGATAGCACATCTCAGATTACACTGTGAGAATCTAAGAACAGTTGCTTTGGGTTTCCTATCCAGCTAAAGCCAAATGACGTTGATGACAATACATCTGAGTGATCAGAGACAGAGATCAGAATGTTCACTTTTGCCAGAGAAAACGTCAGAGTCACACAATCATAGCTACAATATGGAGTCACTGAAGCCTCAGCTTGGCTATCTAAGGATGATCATTAATGGCTATAAATAATGTTCTGGACATCCCCCAAAACTTTCATTATAGGAGTAAGAGGAACTACATTGGGATGATTTTATATACAGATACTAGTAGTTTTTCATGAAAAATACTACTATTATTGTTATTTCTTTCTGCAGTTTACAAAGACTTTTTCACAAATAAAAATTATAATAAGGGGATGAGTACAAAATGCTATGTTAAATGTTTAAGTCTTATAATTTCTCCAAAGTGTAGGAGAAAGATGACTGAGACAGGAGGATCACGAGTTCAAAGCCAGCTTCAGTAGTGAGGCTCAAAGCAACTCAATGAAACCCTTTCTCTTAATTAAAAAAAAAAATACAAAATAGGGCTGAGGATGTGGCTCAGTCATTGAGTGCCCCTGGGTTCAATCCCCAGTTCAATCCCTACCCACCAAAAAGTCAATTCATTTTCTACCCCTAACATTTAACACAACCACCTAATTGAATGAGTTTTGTCACCTGCATTTATGTGACAGCTAGGTAGAGTTACATCTGCCTCCCACCTTCTTGTTCCATTATGTATTTTCTGCTACCCCCCCCAACTTCTTCTCATGAGATTTTCAACTTTAAATAGTATTTCTGATAAAATACTATAGTAGATATTCATCTTACCATATTCTTGAGGTGAGAAAGAACATAGCTTCTACAGAGCTCCAACTGCCTTCCTAATGGTCTTATCTGCATTACCTCATGTGATTCACAAGCAATGCTGGCATGCTGGTCCCCTGTCACTATCTTAGGAGAAAAGCTGAACCTCAGAGAGAATATGGCTTAGCCCAAGTCATACAGGTAATAGGCAGGGGAGCCAGAAATCACAATTAGATCTGTTGGATAGCAAAGTTGATTTACTTTCTGTGAAACCACACTGCCTCTCAAGAGCTCAAGAGCTATGGAACAAGCAGTTATCAAATGTTAGCAGCAGCAGCAGCAGCTGGTTAAATAGAATGATGGCAAACGTAGAGATACCAAAACCAGATGGCAGTGTTGGACAACAGGTGAATCATTAAGCAGGCCTGAATGCTCTTTATGAGATGTCCTTCCACTGAATGTGAATATTTAAGTAATACAAACCCTGTTAATAAGCAAAGAATAAAAATTATACTTTTCAGTATTAGTAAGGATAAGATGATATGGTCACTTTCATATACTGTTTGTAGGAATATTAACTGTTATATTCTTTGGGGGAAAGCAATTACATAATTTGTAATTTGAAACTTTTTTAAAAAACAGATCCTTTGTGCAGGAATTCTATTTCTAAAAGCCTATTATACAGAAATAAATGTGTAAACACACATAGATGTTTACATGTTTACTTGCTACCAATAGTATCAAAAGTTAGAAACATTGTAGAAGTCTAATATTAAGAGAATCTTTAAATACCAACCACATGTTAGAAATTAATGAAGCCAAGCTAGGGATGTAACTGGGTGGTAGAGAACTTGCTTTGCATATGTGAGTCCCAAGTTTAATCCCCAACACCACGAAAAAGAAAAATGATTTTATTACAGTGGGAAATACTCATAACATAATTATAGATAAAATTATATAATTCTCATAAAATAGAAAATACAAACTTGCATACACAATATGATCCCAAATTTTCAAAAACAACAGAAAAAGTATACATATATCTAAAAAATGATTAAATAAAATATTAACAAGGGTTATCTCTAAGTTGTGGAATTATAGGTTATTTTTACTTTCATCTTTACACAATACAGTATTTTCTAATTTAACTATATATAATTGCTTACACACACACACGCACACACACACATATATATATATATATATATATATGGGTATCTATTGAAAATTTTCAAAAAGACATGAAGATCAATTTTTCTGAAAGTGTTTTTCCATCAGAAGGTGGTTTTTTAAAATTTTATTTATTTTTATTTTTTATTTGTTGTTTTTACATATACATGACAGTAGAGTGTACTTTGACATACTATACATACATGAGATACAACCCATTACAATTTTGATCCTATTCTTGTAGTTGAACATGATATGAAGTGTATTCATACTGGTAGTATATTCATATATGAGCATAGGAAAGTTATGTCCGATTCATTCTACTGTCTTTCCTATTCCCATCTTCCTCCCTTCCCTTCATTCCCCTTTGTCTAATCCCATGAACTTCTATACTTCCCTCCCTACCTTCCCTTGTTATGGGTCAGCATTCACATATCAGAGAGAATATTCAATCTTTGTTTTTTGTTTTTTGGGGACTGGCTTATTTCACCTAGCATATTCTCCAGTTGCATCCATTTACAGGAAAATGCCATAATTTCATTTTTCTTCATGGCTGAGTAATAATTCATTATGTATATATACCACTTTTTAAATCCATTCATCTGTTGAAGGGCCATACCTTGGTTATTGTGAATTGATTGATGTGGCTGCATCACTGTAGTATGCTGATTTTAAGTCCTTTGGGTTTAAGCTGAGGAGTGGGATAACTGGATCAAATAGTGTTTCCATTTCAAGTTTTTTAAGGAATCTCCATACAGCTTTCCAGATTGGTTGCACCAATTTATAGTCCCACCAGCAATGTATGAGTGAAGCTTTTCCCCACATCCTCACCAACATTAATTGTTACTTGTATTCTTTATAATTGCCATTCTGAGTGGAGTGAGGTGGAATGTCAGTGTAGTTTTAACTTGCATTTATTTAATTGCTGGAGATGTTGAACACTTTTTCATATATTTTTTGACCATCTGTATTTCTTAGAAGGTGGTTTTTCACATTGGCATTAGTTCCCATATAAATGTTACATTTCCAATATTCCCAAGAATGAAGTTCTCTTAGAATTAATCTGTACCAACTTTATCATCTACTTCTAAGAATCTTTAACCATCTCTGCACCAAAGCTCTATTAAACCTTTGACATGGCCTTAACTTTACTAACCTATCAGTTCCCTTAGGCAAGTTATCTATCATCTTATAATTTGTATTTGAGTTTGAATCCCAACCCCATGCTAGATGTGTGACTAGAGCAAGTTTATAAATCTAAGTCTCAGTTTCTATCATCTCTAAAATGGAAATAATATGAAAAACTACCTAGTAGTATTATTGTTTAGGTTGAAAATTAAATGAGATAATGTTTGAAAAGCATCCACAAAGAACATGACAAATAACAGGAATGCATTACAAATTATTACTTATTTTCATATTTTATGGCAGGCATACAGACTCAAAAAATATATTGTTTTGTTTAAAGGATTCTAATGTTGAACTAAACTCTAAGTGGTAGCTATATTCAGGGTGTTGTGAGTGAGTTTAAGATTGGAGAAAACACAAGAGAGTACCAGAAAAGACAAATTGCCTTATATTAGCTTAATACACAAGGAACTTAATACACAAGGATGGCAGAGGAATGTCTGGGAACACAGATTTTCACTGAGACACATCAAATGTTTAATTCACTCACACGGAAGAGTGTGAATTGCCTAACTGATAAAAATGTCTTTTCCTTCCTGTTTCAGTATCCGGACCGTCCTGACATTTTGAGACCATCCAGATGCCTTGCCTTGGAGCAGTATTCCGACTCCTCCTCATATCATCAAGAATACCAGCCAGAAAAGCATCATCAATTCTGTTCCTTAGAGATGGAATCAATAAAATTACACATACAAGCTTTCTCTGGAAAATCAGAAATTCCTGTGAAATCATTTTTTCAAGCAAATGTTTAGAATCCAAGTGAGAGTTATTGAACATTAGCAGGTGATTGAGGCTAGTAAGCTTTTCATCTTAAGCATATGACTTATGCCATCTTTCCTACTGAGGAAGGCTATTTCTTGTGAGTTCTTATATTTTTTTTCTCTCTTTTTAACCATCAGTCATTTACACTAAGTGGAGGGGATCTTCCACCTGTCCCCAGCATAAACACAGCAGGCAATTGTGCTTGAAGTCATCTGTGTCTGTCTCTATTTCCACTGTCTGTACTTTCCTTTCTGTAAAATGTATCAAAGTCAAGGTCAACACCATAGTGTGGTAAAGGATAGTCTCAGGTTTAAAAATGTAGAATGTTCAGCACTTTTGAATCCAGGGAATTTCTTAGTAACTAAAAGGAAATGTCACACATTCTCATACCATGATGGGAAATGTTTTGTTTACTGCCATTATACTCTTTCTTTGCAGTGAATATGTAATTGCTCTCTTAAATAAAATCAGGTATTATGTTTATGTGATAAATGTGAGGTTTGAATAGTAAATGTGGAAAATAAACTCTTCCTGGACCATATTTTAAATGAAGGCCCTTTATGGGCTAGACAGTTAATGATTACAACTGACTAAGGTGTCACTCTTTTTTGTTAAAAATTATGTGATGACTCTTAAAGTCCAGGGGGCATGGGAATGCAGGTAACTGTGAACACATCATTTAAGATGGTAACTTAGCAATGGCATAAACACCCCCAAGAAGTATATCTTCTAAGTAGATACAGATACATGTACATACCTTTTTGCAAAAATTGTTTTCTATCTAGAACTTTTCTATAAACAACCATGACTTAAACCAAGTCTATAATCCTGGATTAATTGAATATTTTGTATATGTTCAGACCCATTTGTTGATGCTTTCCCAGTAGCAGAAGAAGATCTACATTATGAGCTTTATCTCCGATATTGTATTCTATTCTTATTTTTATTTAAAAGATTGATAGCTCTCTTCAAAAGTGTTATTGCTATATCTATGATCTCTTTGATTTTGTAAAAAGGACACTAGACTTAGTGTAAAACAACTTACTACTTACTCTGTGACCTTCAGAAAGTCACTCAAACTCTCTGAACCTGTTGATTATTTGATTTAATGAAATCACTCTATCAAATCATTACAGCTTTACAGAGGAAGGGGGTGGGAGGGAAAAGGAGGCACAGGGGACTGAAATGGAGCGAGACAAATATTATGCATGTATGGTTATGTCAAAATGATACCAACCATTATGTATAACTATAATGCAGTAATAAAAACATTAAAAAGTTTTCTTTTAAAGATTAAATGGTATGATGCTAGTGAAAAAAAAACTTTAAAGTATTGAAATGCCATGGAAATGTAGAGAATGTGTGTTTGCTTTGTCAGAGGATATATTCAACGTCAAGGGAGCTTTCAGAATGTACCAAAAATAATACATTCTTAAGGAGACCACCCTTTGCTGGGGATTGTGTGGTTTTTTACATTGGTACTGATGATGTGAGGTCCAGAGAAAGAAGGGTTGGTTCTAACTTCCACTTCACACTTGTGGGCATGAGATCTGGCTGGTGGTACAGAGGCCTCATCTATAGCTTCTACCCTCCACCCTCCCAGGTTGGGGGAGTCAGGGGAGCAGGTCACAGATGGGCACTGTTGGTGTTCTCACACAGGAACACAGTCTTCCATGTGGCGGGGGCAGAGTAGGTCACATGTACAGAATCTAAGTTACATGGACATTGGTGGGGAAGGAGGGGGATGACATCAAAACATCCACAGAGTGGCTCGCATCCTGACAACCTGAAGAGCGCACATAGTTGGGGTTTGGGATGGTTTCCAGCGAAGCTTGACTCTTGAATCAAGAACTTCTATATTTGCTTGAGTCCAAGAAAGGAAAAAAAAAAAAAAGTAACTCTTAATGTACATAGTTTGCACTCACTTTTAGGTATCAGTGAAGAGCTTAACTAGAAGGAAGAAAATTTTCAAAGTTCAAAGAGAAAGAATTTTAGGAGATGGTGTACCTACTAACTCTGAAATACCAACTTAGCTCCTTAAAACACTGACAAAGACGAATAACAGATGAACTCTGCATTGACTTCTGAAGACTTTACAAGTCACTGAAACTGCTGTTGGGACTGAGAGTCACCTGGAAGTCAAAGGCAACTGAGAACAGGTCTATACTTGATAATTACAGACTTCTAAGCCTGATTATTAAATTCTGTTAACAAAGGCTCTATGCACCTCTAACAACCTATTAGAACCTCTGTTAGGTGTTCCCGGAAAAATCTTAAAGTAGCAATTTTATCAAAGTACACTAAGTTCTGTTTGCTATCAAATTCCTAACAATACTTAGGAAGTAGGCTATCACAAACAAAGAGAAACAAAAATTGGTGGGGCAAGAATACAGCAGGAGCTGTACAGTGGGGCCAAATCATGCTCCTAGGAGAAGAAATGGACCTGGGCATGGGTGTGGCTGGCTCATTTCATTCCCTGGGACTCAGCACCCAGAAGACATCTCACAGCTGCACAATTCTCAAGGGAACCCAGAGCTTGCTCAATACCCCAAAGAGCTAACTCAAAACAAAGTTAATTAAAGACAGAAAGACTGGTTTGTGTGTTCCAGCTTTTTCCTTGAAGTATTGACAAGTCAACCAATTACACAGAAACTTTATTATCCATGAAAGCAGGTCAGAGAGGTCACCAAATAACTCTTATCTAAATATATTATTTAAAGACTACTACTCTTGCAGAAACCACTAATTAACAGATATTGAAATGACATAAGGAGATAGAATCACAGTTTTGAAATGCCTTCTGTATCTGAATTCAAGCCTCAGTAAATGAGAACAAACAAACACTGGAGGGAAATAAATCCTTTCATTAACAAAAAGACTTTTACCAGGTGCAATGGCACATGCAAGCCTGTAATCCCAGCTGCTCAGGGGCTAAAGCAAGAGGATACAAGTTAAAAGCCAGCCTCAGCAATTTAGCGAGGCTCTAAACAACTTAGCTGAGACTCTGTCTAAGTATAAAAGACCCTGTCTCTAACTATAAAAGACCTTTTCTCTAAGTATAAAAAGTGCCCTTCAGATGAATAGATAAAGAAAATGTGGTATACATGCACAATGGAATATTATTCAGCATTAAAAGAGAATAAAATCATGGCATTTGCAGGTAAATGGGTGGAGCTGGAGAATATAATTCTAAGTAAAATTAGCTAATCCCCCAAAACCTAATGCCGAATGATTTCTCTGATTTAAGGATGCTGATTCAAAATATCCTGCAGGAGGTGTGGGATGGGAGGATTAAATGAACTCTAGATAGGGCAAAGGGGAAAAGGGGATGGAGGAGAATAAGGGTGCATAGGGGTAGGAAAGATGGTGGAATGTGATGGTCATCATTTCGTGTATGAAGACATAAAGATGTGACTCTTCTTTGTGTACAGCCAGAGATATAAAAAATTGTGCTCTATATGTGTAATATGAATTATAATGCATTCTGTTGTCATATATAACAAAACGTTTTGAATTTAAAAAAAGGCTGGAGATGTGGCTCAGTGGTTGAGTGCCCCTGGGTTCAACCCCCATTACCAAAAAAAAAAAAAAAAAAGGAAATTCTAAGACCTTTGGTATGGTGGTATGGGTTTTGTCTTTCCAAAAATCTTCAAACAACAATGACTAGCTAAGAATTTGGAGGAGTCCATGAGCAATTTATTTTACATTTGCTATCTTCTCCCTTGGGGACTCTCAAAGACAGAGATCACTCAAGAATACACTAGTTGACTTGAGAGCACAAGAGAGATTGAAAGCTCCCTGAAAGCTCTGTTTTCCATTTCTGCAATAGTTCTGAGGAAAAGGAAGAGAGTGAAGAAGGAAGGGAATAACAATCACCCCCCTCCTACAGGCTAGCAGCTAATGGAGAAAGTGGAGATGTTCTATTCTGTGATTATGGTTCACTTAAAAGTTCCATTCTGCAATTATAGTGATTGTTACATAATACAAATATTTACTCCTTAATTTAAAGGAGAAGGAGGAATTTGGCAGAAGGAAAATTGGTGAAGTTGCCCCAGACCAAAGGTTCAGTGTGGAAGACTAGAGCATTTTAGGGCAATTAAGCATTTACCTATAATTTACTTATTTATTAAATATATGACAATAGTGGAATGCATTGCACTCATTATTACCCATATACCGAACAATTTTTTGTAACTCTGTATATAAAGTATGTTCACGACAAATTATACCATTATACATGTACTCTTTTTTGCATTATAATTCTTAATACACATATATACCACAATTTTTCATGTTTGTATATAAAGTATGTTGACACCAAATTCAAATCTTCAAACATGTATGTTGTATAATGATGACCATCACATTTAACCATCCTTGCTAATCCCCTTTCCCCCTCCCTTTCCCTGCCACTCCTCTTCCCTATCTAGAAATAATCTTCCTTCCATGCTCTCCCTCCCTACCCCACTTTGAGTCACCCCCCTTGCAGCAGAGAAAATATTCGGCATTTGTTTACTTAGCATTATCTTCACTTAGCATTATTTTCTCTAACACCATCCATTTACGTGCAAATGCCATGATTTTGTTCTTTCTTAGTGCTGAATAATATTCCATTGTGTATAAATGCCACATTTTTTTTATGCATTCATTCACTGAGGGACATCTAGGTTGGCTCCACAGTTTAGCTATTGTGAATTGTGCTGCTATAAACATTGATGAGGCTGTGTCCCTGTAGTATGCTGTTTTTAGGTCCTTTGAATATAGTCTGAGAAGAGGAATAGCTGGGTCAAATGGTGGTTGCATTCCCAGATTTCCAAGGAATCTCCATACTGCTTTCCAAATTGGCTGCACCAATTTGCAGTCCCACCAGCAATGTATGAGTGTATCTTTTCCCCGACATCCTCGCCAACACTTATTGTTGTTTGTCTACATAATAGCTTCCATTCTGACTGGAGTGAGATGGTATCTGGAAGTGGTTTTGATTTGCATTCTCTGATTGCTAGAGATGATGAGCATTTTTTCATATATTTGTTGATTGATGTATATCCTCTTCTGAGAAGTGTCTGTTCAGGTTCTTGGCCCATTTATTGATTGAATTATTTATTTTTTTGGTACTTAGCTTGTTGAGTTTTTTATATACCCTAGAGATTAGTACTCTATCTGATGTGTGAGGTTTACCCCTCATATTGCTCCCAATATGTAGGCTCTCTATTTACCTCACAGATTGTTTCTTTTGCTGAGAAGAAACTTTGCAGTTTGAGTCCATCCCATTTATTGATTCTTGATTTTAATTCTTGTGCCAAAGGAGTCTTATTAAGGAAGGCTGGGCATAATCCCACATGATGGAGATTAGGGCCTACTTTTTCTTCTATTAAATGCAGAGCCTATGGTTTAATTCCTAGATCATTTATCCTTTTTGAGTTAACTTTTGTGCATGGTGAGAGATAGGGATTCAATTTCATTTTGTTGCATATGGATTTCCAGTTTCCAAGCACCATTTGTTGAAGATGTTATCCTTTCTCCAGTGCATGTTTTTGGCACCTTTGTCAAATATAAGATAGTTGTGATTTTGTGGGTTAGTCTCTGTGTCCTCTATTCCATACCATTGGTCTACCAGCCTGTTTTGGTGCCAGTACCATGCTGTTTTTGTTACTATTGCTCTGTAGTATAGTGTAAGGTCTGGTATAGCAATACCACCTGTTTCACTCTTTTTTTGCTTAGAATTGCTTTAGCTATTCTGGGTCTCTTATTTTTCCAGATGAATTTCATGATTGCTTTTTCTATTTCTATGAAGAATGTCATCGGGATTTTGATCGGAATTGTATTGAACCTCTATAGTGCTTTTGGTAGTATGGTCATTTTGATAATATTAATTTTGCCTATCTATGAACAAGGTAGATCTTTCCATCTTCTAAGGTCTTCTTTGATTTCTCTCTTTAGGTTTCTGTAGTTTTCATTGTATAGATCTGCCCCCTCTTTTGTTAAGTTGATTCCCAAGTATCTTATTTTTCTTGAGGATATTGTGAATGGGGTGGTTTTCCTCATTTCCTTCTCAGAGGATTTGTCACTGATATGCAGAAATGCCTTTGATTTATGGGTGTTGAGTTTATATCCTGCCACTTTGCTGAACTCATTTACTAGTTCTAGAAGTTTTCTGGTGGAGTTTTTTGGGTCTTCTCTATTTAGAATCTTTTCGTCATCAAATAGTGCTAGGTTAAGTTCTTCTTTTCCTATAGTTATTTCTTTAATTTCTTTAATAGAAGTGGTGAGAGAGGGCATCCCTCTCTTGTTCCAGATTTTAGAGGGAATGCCTTCAGTTTTTCTCCATTTAGAATGATGTTGGCCTGGGGCTTAGCGTAAAGAGCCTTTATGATGTTGAGATATGTTTCTGTTATCCCTAGTTTTTCTAGTGCTTTGAACATAATGGGGTTTTGTATTTTGTCAAATACTTTTTCTGCATCTATCGAGATGATCATATGGTTCTTATCTTTAAGTCTATTGATGTGATGAATTACATTTACTGATTTCCGTATATTGGACCAACTTTGCATCCCTGGGATGAATCCCATTTGATCATGGTGCACGATCTTTTTGATATGTTTTTGTATTCGATTTGCCATAATATTATTGAAAATTTTTGCATCTATGTTCATTAGAGATGTTGGTCTGAAGTTTTCTTTCTTTGAAGTGTCTTTGTCTGGTTTTGGAATCAGGGTGATATTGGCCTCGTAGAATGAATTTGGAAGTACTCCCTCTTTTTCTATTTCCTGAAATAGATTGAAGAGTATTGGTATTAGTTCCTTTTTAAAGGTCTTATAAAACTCGGCTGTATATCCATTGGGTCTTGGGCTTTTCTTGGTTGATAATCTTTTGATGGCTTCTTCTATTTCCTCACTTGATATTGGTCTGTTTAAGTCGTGTATATCTTCCTGACTCAATATGGGCAGATCACATGACTTAAGAAATTTATTGATGGCTTCACTATCTTCTATTTTATTAGAGTATAAGGTTTCAAAATAATTTCTACTAATCTTCTGTATTTCTGTAGTATCTATTGTGATATTGCCTTTTTCATCACATATGCTAGTAATTTGGGTTCTCTCTCTCCTTCTCTTCATTAGCATGGCTAAGGGTCTGTCAATCTTATTTATTTCTTCAAAGAACCAACTTTTAGTTTTGTCAATTTTTCAATTGTTTGTTTTGTTTCGATTTCATTGATTTCAGCCCTGATTTTAATTATTTCTTGCCTTCTACTGCTTGGCTGCTGATTCGTTCTTCTTTTTCTAGGGCTTTGAAATATAGTGTGAGATCATTTATTTATTGGCTTTTTCTTCTTTTAAGGAATGAGCTCCATGCAATGAATTTTCCTCTTAGTACTGCTTTCATAGTGTCCCAGAGATTTTGATATGTTGTGTCTGTGTTCTCATTTACCTCTAAGAATTTTTTAATCTCCTCCTTGATGTCTTCTGTGATCCCTTGTTCATTCAGTAGCATATTGTTCAGTCCCCATGTGATGCAGGAAGTTTTCTTCTTTATTTTATCATTGATTTCCAATTTCATTCCATTATGATCGGAAAAAATGCATGGTAGTCTCTCTACTCCTTTGTATTTGCTAAGAGTTGCCCTGTGGCATAGTATATAGTCTATTTTTGAGAATGATCCATGTGCTACTGAGAAGAAAGTATATCTGCTTGATGCTGGTTGATATATTCTATATATGTCAATTAAGTCTAAGTTATTAATTTTGTTATTGAGCTCTATAGTTTTTTTATTCAACTTTTGATTGGAAGATCTGTCCAGTTGTGTGTTAAAGTCATCCAAGATTATTGTATTGTGGTCAATTTGACTCTTCAACTTGAGAAGAGTTTGTTTGATGAACATAGCTGCACCATTGTTTGTGGCATATATATTTATGATTTTTATGTCTTGTTGGTGTATGGTTCCCTTGAGCAGTATGTAATGTCCATCTTTATCCCTTTTGATTAACTTTGGCTTGAAATCTACTTTATTCAATATGAGTATGGAGACACCTGCTTGCTTCCGCAGCCCATGTGAGTGGTATGATTTTTCCCAAACTTTCACCTTCAGTCTGTGTATGTCTTTTCCTATCAAATGTGTCTCTTGTAGGCAACATATTATTAGATCTTTTTTTAAATCCAGTCTGCTAGCCTATGTCTTTTGATTGGTGAGTTTAAGCCCTTAACATTTAGGGTTACTATTGAGACATGGTTTGTATTTCCAGCCATATTTGTTTATTTTTGTTATTTAAAATGACATGGTTTTCCTCTTTGATTAGTTTTTCTTTTAGTGTACTACCTCCCTCTGCTAGTTTTCATTGTTATTTTTCATTTCCTCTTCATAAAATATTTTGCCAAGGATGTTTTGTAGTGCCAGTTTTCTAACTGTAAATTCTTTTAACTTGTTTATTGTGGAAGGTTTTTATTTCATCTTCAAACCTGAAGCTTAATTTTGCTGGATACAAGATTCTTGGTTGGAACCCATTATCTTTCAGCATTTGAAATATGTTGTTCCAGGATCTTCTAGCTTTCAGGGTCTGTGTTGAAAAATCAGCCATTATCCTAATTGGTTTACCCCTATATATAATCTGATTACTTTCTCTTGTTGCTTTTAAAATTCTCTCCTTATTCTGTATGTTGGGCATTTTCATTATAATGTGTCTTGGTGTGGATCTTTTGTGATTTTGCACATTCAGCATCCTGTAGACTTCTTGGATTTGGATTTACATTTCATTCTTCATGTCTGGAAAGTTTTCTGATATTATTTCATTGAACAGATTGCTCATTCCTTTGGTTTGGACCTCTATATCTTCCTCTATCCCAATACTCTTAAATTTGGTCTTTTTATGTTATCCCATATTTCTTGGATGTTCAGCTTGTGGTTTCTTATCATTCTCACTGTGCTGTCTGTGTGTTTTTTTCAAGATGATATACTTTGTCCTCATTGTCTGATGACCTATCTTCTAAGTGGTCTACTCTGCTGGTGATACTCTCATTTGAGTTTTTAATTTGGTTTATTATTTCTTTCATTTCCAGGATTTCTGTTTTTTTGTTTTTGTTTTGTTTGTTTGTTTTTGTATAACCTCTATCTCCCTGTAGAGGTGATCTTTTGCTTCTTTGATTTGTTTATGTAATTCATTGTCAAAGTGATCTTTCATTGTCTGTATTTGTTGTCCAATGTCTTCTCTGAGACTCCAAAACATCTGAATCATGTATATCCTGAAATCTTTATCTGACATTTTTTTTTTCTGCTGTAGATGTTACCTCTTCTAATGTTGTATTGTTTTGCATTGTTTGTGGTCCTTTCTTTCCTTGTCTTTTCATGTTGGTCACATTTCTTTCCAGCTCTGTTAGACTGTTGTGTTATTGTTTTTACCCTATAGATTTATATTGCTCTTGTATAGTTCCAAGATCTCTCCTTTGTGGGGAAGGACAATGTTAACAGTTTCCAATATCAACAATACATCATCTATGAGCAAGTTTTTGTTATTAAGACATTTATAGTTAGTCTCTATGTCTAGAGATGTTGGACTCAATTATTATTTAAAATATAGTCATTATTTTCATAAATGTTGTACCATTTCTGGTGGCATATAGAGAACTGGGGGTTGGGTGTAGGACATTTTGTTAAGGGGGAAAGATGTGAGGGTATGGGGTTAATATATCTTAACAACTTTGGAGGCGAACTCTGTTCAGTTGCCTATCTGCACTGTTAGCCACACCCACCAAAAAAACAAGCATTTACCTTTATTAACCTGTAAAATTCACGATGAGAAATATCTGGCACGATTCCTTGCAAGAGGTTTAGATCTTATCTTTTGAGAAATGGAAACCCTAGTAAAATGTTTTTGAGCATATTGATGATATATGATCAGAATGACACATTAGAAACTTAGTCTTAGGACCCTGTGGAGGGGGGTGTTAGAGGTGAGGAGAAAGTCACTGAAAGTGAGGAGGTTTCAGCACAGTACAGTCCAGAGAAAAGGGAGCCTAAAGAGCAGCAGCAGCAGCAGGGGGAGAGGACAGTACCAGTTAAAGGAGACATTTTTAGGAAGTGGATGTGATTCATCATCAAGAACCAGGGAATACCAGGGGTAAAGCTTATGCCCAAGAGTCAGGCCTGACAAATTGGATGTAGATGGTAGACCCTGTCACCAATTTAAGATGTAAAAACAACATCAGGTGAAAGCAAATGAAAGAGAATATAAAAAGAAAAGCAGACAGAACTCAATGGATCAGCGATGGTTTATTCAGCAGCAGAAGGGCACATTTCAAGCAGAAAATAGCAACTGGCTACAACAGAGTCTGGGTTTATAGGGTTTATACCAACCACATCGTGGGAGGAGTTGATATAGGCCCTGATGATTTTGCAGAACAGACACCAGGTAATCCAATTGATTTTGTAAAGTCAGTACCAAATTAGTGACCTGTTGGGTATCTTCAATAACCTGTTCCAACAACTTTTCATAGTAGTGAATAGAAATTCCCAATCTTGCTGCTCCTGCACCAATTTCAGCAGATATCCCTAGCCCTAGGAGTAAGGGAATAAACTGAAGGACTCTCTTGTATCTGGTGTGTGACATTATTGGGATAGACAAGCTTTGGTTATTAGGTAAAACATCAATTTGATGAATAGGGAGGACCAAAGTACAGAGGCTAGTCCAATTTTTGATAGGCAGAGGTTATATGAGCCTCGCAAAGGGAAAATGCCTCAGAATTTGGGGGACACCAGGGCCATGGTGCTGACACAAGTGTACATCCTAAATTTCATTAAAAGTACTATTTCTTTTCTTATAAATGGCCAGATATGGCTGTACTTTGGTTTTAACTGTTTTTGCTAGATGATCAAATTGACCTCATTCTTATATTATGTTAAGATTCAGCTGACTTCCCTCAGGGTGTCACTCTTGGGAACTTGAGAGAGGTCTCTTAGCTCCTCTAGTGCTATCTTCCAGAATGTTGGCAAGTAGCAGGAATTGGAAGTATCAAGGACATCTCCCTCTCCTATAACCGTCCCCTCCACAGCATGTGCACTGGTCAGATTTCTGTTCTCCAGGGTCTCATTTGTCTCCTGATTGGAATGTCATGTGGCTCAGATTCACAAAGCCCTTAGAGAAGTCTCCTTGTTCCTTGGGTTCAAGCTGACTCAGAGGGTAAGAGCCAAATATTGGCTATTTTTTCCTTGGCCCTTTTACTTCCTTAACTTTAGTCTCTAAGTTTTGGTCTTAAACATCTAGTAAGTCAGTTTCACCAGATTCAGAGTGAGAGTGCTGGGTTTTACCTTTAATGTTTATAATTTTATAGGTATTTTTACTCCTTCTATTTAATTGTGGTCAATATTAGTGCTGGCATTCAGCCTTATATCTTGTTTATCCTATGGCCTATTATGATTGTGCTAATTATAGCCAAATTAGTCACACACAAACTTTTTGAAATTTTACCCTCCACAAATCTTCTGCAACTTACCTAGACATTCTATAACTTTTTACTTTACCACACAAGACTTTATCATCCAGAAACATTTCTTTTTCCTTCTACTTCCCATACTAAAATATATTTTCATACCTAGAATCTTCTTATATCTCTTTTCTAGTTCTTTATTCCTTTTCAAATTCAAATTCTGAAACATTCCTTATGAAATTTTTGAATTTTGACAAACTATTCCCCTTTAATAAGATAGAATACTTTGTTTTTATAGTACTTTAATTGAAACCCAAATGAAACCTCTTGTATTCTTTGTTTATAAAATTACACTTGATAGAATCTTAATTCTTAGTAACCTCTTTTACAGTGAAGACAAAAACAAGGTAATCTTAAATCTTTTTCATTCATCCATTAATGAAAATGCACATAATGTTTAAATATATTACTTTATGGAATTTAAGAAGTCAAGAGTACATGAATTTATATTTAGCAGTTGATATTTTAGCACTTTAAATTTGCAAATTAATCAGACATCTCCTTTAATTAACACATTTATGATTAATCCCATTGATGTTAAATCTAATTTACTCATTTCTAACTATAAAAACCAAGATATCAGACAAATGTAATTAACAGTACTAACTATCTCTTCCCTATAAAACAAAAATTCTAGAAGCAATGGATATTACATTCTAGACATTTGATAGAAACCAACACTCTGTTAATTATTTGACCACCTAGAAAAACTGATGAGTTAGTAATTTAAAGACATCTTTTTTCACTTATTTTTTAATTTGTTCTAATTAGTTATACATGACAATAGAATGCATTTTGATATATCATACATAGATGGAATATAATTTCTCATTCTTCTGGTTGTACATGATGTAGAATCCCATCAGTAGTATAGTTGTATATGTACATAGGGTAATAATGTCTGATTCATTTTATGATCCTTCCTACCCTCATCACCTCTCCCCTCCCTTCACTCCCCTCTGTCTATTTCAATGTATATTTATTCTCCCCATCCCCACCTCCTTATTGTGAATTAGCATCTGCATATTAGAGAAAACATTCAGCCTTTGGGTACTCATACTCACAGGACCATGATTTCATATTATGCTCCTCAATTTGAAGAGGGAGGCAAGCCTGTTATTGCTCTGGTGATGTCTCCACTTAGAGAAAATAAATAATTTGGATTTCTGCACTAGGACAGATGTGGGTTAGTTTTACTCTATTTAACTGAACCAGATTTTCTTTTCCTGCCAGATAAGGGGAGTACAGAAGAAAATGTATCTTACAAGATTTTAGAGAAGTTAGTCTAATTTTAAAGCTAAGAGAGTTCTATCTTAAAATCTTCCATAATGGGTTCCTGTTTAAGAGACAGACAGTATGGAAAGAATTGGGGTAGAAGCATTTATGAAGAAATATTGCTTGGCTCATGCTCTGGGGGTTAATGGGTCACTTCTTTCCCAAAGACCTCAGATCAGATCAAGGTTTCATCTCAGCATCCAAGATTCATTGGGTGAGGGTGCCCTCCACAATCAGGCCAAGTCAATCAGAAACAGAGAAACAGATAATGGTCAATATTTTGTATCCCTGGGGACTGTCAGGGTCAGACTCAGGACATGAGACCTTCATGTATAACCAAGGAGTGGTTCCAGCCAGCTTCTTTCAGTTGTCTCAAACCTTCTTCTGTCCCACACACCAAATTTCTCCTACAGAAAAAAAAAAAACTGAAGCAAGTCAGGACCGACATTCCCAACACCTGGGTGAAGAAGATCCAACCCATATCTTGGCTTTGGTCGCACAAGTGATCTCTTGGATCTGGTCACACAAGTCTCCTCCTTCAGTTGGGTTCCTCTTATCAACATTATTTTGGGCCTGCATTTACCCTGAAGTGAGTAGGTAGTTTGCTAAGTAATGTGATATATCCTGTCCACAAAGGCCAGGCAGGGCTGCAGATAAAGTGTTTCTTGGAAAAGAAAACACGTTGGAGTCAGCACATGAGCCCATTTGATGTGTCACAGATAGCCTCATAAGTTGTAGTTAGGATATCTAATGCCATTTGGGTTTTTTTTGTTTTGTTTTGTTTTGCAAAATCTCTCTCTTTTTTCATTACCTGTGTTTTAGTAGAGATCCCTTTATCTGTGTCAGCTAGGGCTTTCTGGGTAAAGCTAGTTAAAACCTTTATGTACCACATTAGATCTTTTAGACCAAAATGATGAATAAATATTGGGGCTAGATAATCATAATAGCAAACACAGAATTACTGATCAAGCCTGTCTATGTAGAAGGTTAGGAAGATTTGTAGGTCTCAGAAGAAAGCTTGTGACTTCGACAGTCAGTCTCATGATAGTTATCAGGCACTTCTAAGAAACTTTACTTTATAGTCTCCAGTTTTTCTTACTTCTGGTGGGGGTTCATCTGCTATTTTGAGGACAGTAAATGGAGAATAGAGCTGGGGGTTAGGACCTGATCTAGGGGCTTATGGAGCAGGGAGTTGATAAGAATTAATTGTAGAACAGAGAAAAGTTGACATAATGAGGACCTTGAGAAAAAGTAAAATAAAGCTTGGAGGTAAAGAACCTTAGGCCATTTGCCATTTTGTTGGAAGAAATTCTTTAAGTCTTGGAAGATTTGGGGGTCAAAGTTCCCAAATTCCAAATTCAGGCCATTGACTTAGGTTGTATAATTTATATTGTGGCCTGATCTGAGTACTCAGACTGATAAGGCATTTACTTTTGAGATTGAATTGGAAGTGGAATTTTAAAATTTTTTAAATTTTTTTAATGAGACTAGCTAAGGTGGAGGTCCTGTGGGATGTACTGGTTAGCCCCCATATTGAGAGGTTTGACCGGGATGGCAGTCCAGATCAAAGTGCCCCTTGATGTCCACCATGAGCAGACAATAACAGTTCCACTTGAGAATGAGAAGGTGTCCTTTTCTACAATTCCAGTGGTGGAGGATCCCAGGAATCCAGACAAGTAAAAAGGCAGAAGGTCTCGGGCAGGGCACTTTTTCAAGAGACCAGAAAAGAGCTTACGTCTCTGAAGATTGAGGAGGTCTGTATTGCATGCAGGAAAAAAATGACAGAAAGCATCCCCTGATGGAGAAGTCTCAGTGTACAGGAAAGGAAGGAACTGGAGGGGTTAAGTTTAAAAGGAGGTTACCTTCAAGACCAATTAAGGTCCTGATACAGGTTCTTGCTCTGTCTTCATGGCAGTGAGGCAGCAAAAATCTAGCCCATGAATGGCATCAATTTAGGGTCTTGTACTGGCTGCCATTTAGCTATAGTGGACATTGGAGGGTTTGAAGAGTCTCCCTGTATTAAGAGGAAAGAATGAAAGAAATAGAGGGGATATAGGAAGATAAAAGACAATAGAGATTCATTAGGACAGGGAGGGGTGGGGGACCCCAAATCCTCTTCCGGATTTTGGCACCAAATAAAAGAGAACACAAAAAGAAAAAGACACAGAGACAGACCCCCAAAAGATTAATGATGTTTTATTAAGCAGCAGAGGGGCACATTTTCAAGGGGAAAATGGTGACTGGCTACAAAGGCCTGAGTTTATAATGTGTAGCCCAGCCACATCATGGGAGGAATTTGTCAGATATTTTTGGCTGTCAGGGGAATTTTGGCAGATAAGAGAAATTGCTAAAGATCAGAGTCTTCAGTTTCCTTTTTCTCCTGAGGGGCTGTAAGTTTCCACCTCCTTCATAGGGTATTTGTGGTGAAGATGGTTATCTTATTCTGCCTTTGGCTGCTATAACAGAAATCCTAATGCTGAGTATTCATACTCAACAGAAATGTATTGATTCCGTTCTGGAGGCTGAGAAGTCCAATATCAAAGTACCACATATGGAAAAAAACTTCTTGCTGTGTCACCTCATTGGTAGAAGGAAAGAAGGCAGGAGAGAGCAAGAGGGAGCAGAACTCACCTTGTTATAGTTTTTTTAATGCCCTTATATGGACAGGGACCTAGAGTCCTGATCACCTCTTAAAGGTCCCACCTCTTAATACTGTTACAATGGCAACTAATTGTAAATATGAGTTTTGAAGGAGCAGATATTCAAACCCATTCAAATCAATAAATAAGTTTAGCAATAGACATGACAAGTTTAAAATGCCTCTAGGATTTTCAAATGGAGTTGTCTACACAAAGTCCAGAATTTAGAATGGAAAAGATTTATCATAGGTTTGAGTGTGGCATACCTACCCTTAATCATCCTTGCAGGGAAGAGTTTTCTGGTCCCAATTGATAATGGAGTCCTTAAAATGTCTTCATCACATTTTTATAACAAAAAGTATTGGTTAAAACCTCTACTTAAATCTCCTCTGTATGAATATCAGAAATAGAAATGAACAAATTATGCATTTAGCCAATATTTAGAGTTTTCTAAATTATATTACACCTTGCTTCTATTCTTACAATCCTTTCTGTTTTAAAATGAGTTTTACATTAAAAAAGGTTTTAGCAAGAAGCATTATATTAATCAGTCTCTTCTATGCCTTTCTATAAGTCAAAATCTTCTCCCAAGTGACATTTCTATTTCTACTCACCCATCTCCTTCATGTCACTGAAAAAATTCTAGAACTTCCCTCTATTCCCTGAAGTTTTTCCTTATTAACTAAAAGCAATCTCTTTCTGAACATCCTTGATTTCACATATAAGTTAAATTTGTAAAAGTGTGCTTGAAAAAAATAAACACAGCTATTGCTGGTTGATTATATGAAACATTTCTTCACAATCTATATTATTTTTCTGTTTCAAAATAATATATTACCATACAATTAGTGGCTGGAAAGAACACCCATTTATTAGCTCATGGTTTCTCCAGGTCAGAACTCGACATGTCTGAACTGGCTTTTCCAACTGGAGTCTCAAAGTGTTGGCTGGATCACATTCACTCCTGTAGTATGGGGCCCTCTTTCAAGCTCACACTGTTGACAAAATTCAGTTCCTTAACTAACTTCCACTATTATGCTGGCTATTGACCAGTAAAACAATCTTGGCATGGCTCCCTCCATATGCCCTTTTATGCTGAAAAATCAAATCATGAAATTCATCTCGAAAATAAGAGACCCAGAATAGCTAAAGCAATCCTTTAGTGAAGCAGGTGGCATCACTATACCAGACCTTAAACTATACTACAGAGCTATAGTAACAAAAACAGCATGGTATTGACACCAAAATAGACTAGGAGACCAATGGTACAGAATAGAGGACACAGAGACTAACCCACAAAATTACAATTATTTTATATTAGATAAAGTTGCCAAGAACATGCACTGGATAGCCTCTTCAACAAATGGTATGGGGATCACTGGAAATCCATATGCAACAAAATAAAATTAAACTCCTATCTCTCACCATGCACTAAACTCAACTGAAAATAGATCAAGGACCTAGGAATTAAACCAGAAGCTACGCATCTAATAGAAGAAAAAGTAGGCCCTAATCTCCATCATGTGGGATTAGGCCCAGCCTTCCTTAATAAGACTCCTGTGGCGCAAGAATTAAAATCAAGAATCAATAAGTGGGATGGACTCAAACTGAAAAGTTTCTTCTCGGCAAAAGAAACAATCTGTGAGGTGAATAGAGAGCCTACATCTTGGGAGCAAATCTTTACCCTCACACATCAGATAGAGCACTAATCTCTAGGGTATATAAAGAACTCAAAAAGCTAAGCACCAAAAAACAAATAACCCAATCAATAAATGGGCCAAGGACCTGAAGAGACATTTCTCAGAAGATGACATACTATCAATCAACAAGTATATGAAAAATGTTCATCATCACTAGCAATTAAAGAAATGCACATCAAAACTCTTAAGATTTCATCTTACTGGATAATCCAAGATAAACTTCCTATCTCAAGATCTTAAATTTAATTACATTGCAAAATGCCTTCTACTATGCAAAGGAACATATTCATTTTTCCCAGGGCGTAAGAGTATAATCTTTGGGAGTCATTACTCTTATCATATGGGGAGATCTCTTATCTAAGCCAAACCAATTACATCCTCCCTTTGAATAATCTGAATTTAGAAGATGGTACTTGAATGAAAGTATTACATAAAATTAGACTGGTTTTCAAAGAGAGACAGAAAAACAGGGAGCAGTGCTGCCCAGTAACCCTTAGAGGTTGATAGGGTTACCTCTGGGCCTTACAGGTATTGTACTCACAAGGCTCTTATGTCCTTGTGATACTTGAGTGCAGGTACCCAATCATGTGTCCCTTTCTCTTCCAATTGACTCATCTAAAATTCTAGAAGACAGGACAAGGATTAAGAGCAGAGTATTTGCCAGATGGTATTTGGAGTTTATCTGAAATGTTTTAGTAGTTCATAGATCCATGTATTCACGAATTAATAGAAGTTCATAAATGGGTACCAGGATTCTAAATTCATTTGAACCTTGGAAATAAGGTTGTGATGGCTAAAACTTCCTCAAGTGTTAATTCTTCCTCAAGTGTTAATTATAGAAGAGTAGTAAACATGAAAAGATCTAAAAAGAGTATAAGAGTATAAAAAGAAAATAATTATTCAAGATTCTTTGTCCATGTTTTTGATTTTATCTCTCTCTCAATTCCAACTCATTTTCTCAATAAATCTTAATAAAATATACTTCATTCTCAGTCAATGCTGTGGGTGTTGTGTGCAGCAGCAATGCCAGGGACAGTGAGCAGCAATGCTGTGACAACTGTGTGTCTGCTTCTCTGTTATGAGAAAAGGGAGCACCTTGGATAAAACATGATCCTTTGGCCCTTGGTTCTGCCTGTCCAACCTCATTTGTTCTTAACACACTGTATAGATCCAAAGTTGGAGCTTGGTGCTGACAAAAGGAAGAACTTCTGTATGATCTGAGTGAGTTTGAAGGGTGAATATGAATTTCAGGAACAAGAAGAGAGATTAAAGTTTGCATGCTGTGAAATACTTAAATTAATGAAATCAATATGTGACCTGAAATTGCCATATTACAAGTAAAGTCACAGGTTTGGTTGCTGGATCATTTGGTTTCATTTCAAAGTGATATTAACTGGGTATACATGGTGGTGTGGTGGACTCCAAATTATAATGGAGCAATATTTCTGCTTTGAAACTTCCTAGAATGTAGAGGACAGAAATTACATAATCACAGCAAGAAAAGTGCATAAAAGGGTTTCATATAGAACTAGATTATTGCCTGACAAGGTGATACACACCTGTAATCCCAGAACTTGGGAAGTTGAGGCAGGAGCATTCCAAATTTGAAGCCAGCCTTAGCAATTTAGAAAAGGCTGTAAGCAACATAGCAAGACAATGTCTCAAAAATTTTTAAAAATCACATAAGGACTGAAAATGTAAAAAAAAATTAAAAACTAGATTATCTGTAAGTGTAATTGATAAAGTAATACAGAGTTAAAGAATGAATCTGTATTTATATTTTTAAGGTGGGAATAAAATATACTGTGCTGATTTTTAGCAGAAATTAATATGTCTAAGACAATATCTCAAAATACTTACCATTTTATCAAGATATTTCATCTCTGAGGATTTATCCAAAAAACAACAACAACAAAACATGCCTGAGGGTCTGGGGCTGGGCCTCAATGGCAGAGCACTTGCCTAGCATGTGTAAGGCACTGGGGTCAATCCTTAACACCACATAAAAATGAACAAACTAAATAAAGGCATGCTGTCCATCTATAACTACCATAAAATTTTTTTTAAATGCCTGAGTGGGTAAATCTATGAAATAGAAATGTAGAAATGTCATAAATAAACAAAAAATTTTAAAAAGGAAATATCATAAATAATAAGCAAGCCAAATAATGTGTGGAAATTCTTATTACACATATTGTTACAACATTCAGAAAATCCCCCACAGAGCTTTTATAAAAAGAAATATTGTCATACTAAAAATGTCAGCATAATTCTTATTACAAATGCAAACTAATACAATTTTGAAAATATATCATTATTAAAAAATATATTATGCTTCAACTTTATATGGATACCTACTTATGAGTAAAATATATACACATATATTCAATGCATTAAATATATTTTACTTAACTCCAAAATCCCTGCAGCTGTTTTAGGTACATTTTTTGGGCTAGAAGTTGATCACATAACAGTAACAATTCAAGTCATAGTTTCTGTGGTTTCTAAGATGATACAAAGGCATAGGAAGTTAGTTAAGATCAGGAAACAAGTGACTGTCAATTGGAGTTTTGTTCATTCATACCAGTTCAGTGGACTCCCAGAGTAAATTTTATGAAGACAAAATGGAAAGACAGCTTCCCAATGAGGTGGTAATTAGTGTTGTAGATGTCAAAGCAGATACAAGACACTTATTTTAAAAGCTGTACCACTGTTGCTGACATTAGTGCCACGTGCCACTCCTAGTTCCCCCTCTCTTTAAGAGGGGCCAGGAAGAGATTGGGACACTTCAAGATCACAGAGATCCTGCATCTGAGAAATACATCTCAACCAAGCAACAGTGAATCTCCCCAACTCATAATCTAGCTCCATTGAGCCCTGACATTACTCCAACTCAAAGAATTAAGAAGACAAAATCCCCAAATCAATAAAAAAGGGCCCAAAGAGAAACAATCAGAGAGGAACCTCAGGTCCCACTCCTTGGCATCTACTCATATCAAAAACAGAGAGAAGTCCCAGAACAAAGAAGATAATTACACACAAAAGGACATATATAAAGAGGTAGAAGAATCCATCTCAATTGATGTTCAAACCCCAAACCTCTCAAAACATAAGGATATAGGCAAACAAATCTTCCCCCAAAATCCACAATATCCCAACAAAGGATCCCACTGAGAGTGATGTGGATTAAATCCCAGAGAAAGATTATTTTTAAAAAACTTTAAAATATTCAATGAACTAAAAGAAGATCTAAAGAAGGAATTTAGAGAGCAAATACAGGACATGAAAGACCATTTTAATAAAGAAATAGAAAGTGCAAATAAACCAACCAGAACTCCTAAAAGTGAAGGATAAGAACAGTCTCATTTGAAGGCATCAATAATGGACTAGATGTTGTAGAAAATAGAACTTCAGCCCTTGAAGACAGAACTTCAGGCATTGAAGACAGTCTATATGATTTTTCAAAAATTATTTTTATTTGGTCCTTTTAAATACACATGACAATAGAATATATTTTGACATATTCTGCCTATATGGAGTATAAATATTCTAATTAAGATCCCATTATTGTGGCTGTACATGATGTGGAATTATACCAGTCTTATGAACATAGGAAATTTATGTCCAATTCATTCTACTGTCTTTCTATTCTCTTCCTCGTTCCCTTCCCTTCATTCCCTTTATATAATCCATTAGACTTCCATTCTTTCCCTCACTATCCTCTCTGGTTGTGGGTTAGCATCCACATATCAGAGAGAACATTAGACTATTCTTTTGGGGGGACTGGCTTATTTCACTTAGCATAATATTCCCCAGTTCCATCCATTTACTAGAAAATGCCATAGTTTCATTCTTCTTTATGACTAAGTAATTTTCCATCGTGTATATATACCACATAATTTTTAATCCATTCTTCTATTGAAGTGATTTAGATTGTTCCACAGCTTGGCTATTGTGAACTGAGCTGCTATAAACATTGATATGGCTGCATCACTGTAGTATGTTGATTTAAATTCATTTGGGTATATACCAAGGAATGGGATAACTGGGTCAAATGGTAGTTCCATTTCAAGTTTTCTAAGGAATCTCCATACTGAGTTCCATAGTGGCTGGACCAATTTGCAGTCCCACCAGCAATGTATGAGTGGGCCTTTCCCCCCACATCCTCACCAACATTTATTGTTACTTGTATTCTGGATCATTGACATTCTGAGTGGAGTGAGATGAAATTGGCAAGTTTTAATTTGCATTTCTCTAACTGCTAGAGATGGTGAATATTTTTTCAATTACTTGTTAACCATTCATAGTTCTTCTTCTATAAAGTGAGTGATTGTTCTGTTCCTTTGCCCATTTCTTGAAAGGGCTATTTGTGGGGGTTTTTTTTGGGGGGTAAGTTTTTTGAGTTCTATGTATATCCTGGAGATTAATGCTCTATCTGAGATGGAGGTGATAAAAATTTTCCCCCATTCTGTGGGCTCTCTCTTCATGTTCTTGATCTTGTCCTTTGATATGAATAAATTTTATGAATTGATAAAATCTAATTTATTGATTTTGTGGGGGAGGGGGGTATCGAGGATTGAACTCAGTGGCACTCATTCATTAAGCCACATCCCCAGACCTATTTTGTATTTTATTAGAGACAGAGTCTCACTGAGTTGCTTAGTGCCTCACTTTTGCTGAGGCTGGCTTTGAACTTGAGATCCTCTTGCCTCAGCCTCCTGAGCCACTGGGATTACCAGCACATGCCCTGTGCCTAGCTACAAATAGAGTTCTTAAAGAGTTAAGAAGAAGAAATGAGGTGGTAGAAAAGGGTTTGTAGATTCAAAAGGTGAATCGAGCAAATGCAGAGGAGATGTGGGATGTGTTTATAAAGGCAGAGAAGAAAACAATAGTAGTAAAACAATTAAAAAGAGTGAGAGACAGAGCACTACAGTTGGCTGTTAGCAAGAAAAAAAGAGAAATAGAAACAAAGGAAGACAGAGCTGTGGAAGAGATAATAGAAAAATAATCCAAAATATAATAATCAAAAACTCTAACCCTCAAAAAACAGAGCATGAAAAAATAGCTACCTTCAAGAAACACTAAAAATGTAAATGCACAAATATGTATGTGTACAAATGTATAAATGTCCATCATGTATCTGTCAGTACACATTCAAAAACAAAACAGAAAAAAAAAAACAACACAAAATAACAGAATAGTCAATGAGAGGATTTCCTGCTGTCCATGCCAAACTGCCTTTTTGTTTCTCAGCTTCCCTTCACAATGGGGTGGTGTGAGGAGCTGTGGAAGATGCTTTCAGCTTCACTTCCTGGGTATTGTCGCCCCTGGGTCCTCGGAAATGAGTTTCTACAAATGAACCTCCCAGGGACAGGGATTTGGTCTCCTATTGCCCCAGGTGTTTTATTGCATGGGGAGTTTCAGGCATCAATGAACCAATGCACTTCTAGGACTGTACCCCACAAGGCTCCCAAGAGCACCACATGTGGGAAGAGGGAGTCAGTCCTTCCCCTGTTGTGTTGTTGAGGGATAACACCCTTGTGGTCTCTCAAGAACTGTTTCCAGCACTGTGCTCAGTGACTCTGCCCTGTTCAGCTTCTCCTGCCACTTGCCCTGCACTCTGCCATGTTCAAGGGAGTGGAAGAGCCGGACAGGCTTTCTCCAGCCTCTCTGATCTGCATTACCCTCAAGCAAAATGATCTCAGTGCCAGAAATTCTCCTGCTTTGCTAGGCTCATTTAGTTCTCACAGTTAGCCTCTGCTGGATTCCTGTATAAGTTTCAACCCAGAACCCCTGGATCTACGTTCCTGGTAGGAGTTGACACCACTGTCTCGTGGAGCTGTTACATGTCTCCAGCTTGGACTCCCTGTGATGGCTGGCGGACCATGACTTTCATGCACTTGTTGAATGAGCTGAGTAGCCTCCAGGGAAGGCTGCCCCTGCTATCCTGGGATTCCCTACACCAAGTCTTTCCAGGCACTTTTAGATCTTTCCCCATCTTTTGTATTGATTTCCCCCACTCCCGCCTGGAGCTCAGCTCCAGTTCTGTTCCTTAGCCTTGTCTGATGTACCCCAAATTTCCCAGTCTTCAAGGTTCTCTGTCCAATACTGAATATTGGTGGGGTGTTTTGTTTTTTTTCACTGACTTTAGAAAGGCATAGTTTCCTCACTGTTTAAATCCCAAGTCATGGAGAGAAAAGCCACTTCCTGAAAACCCACCATCTTGTCTCCTTCCGGCTCTGTGATCTAGAATACACAGAAGGCAGTAAAAGTTATAGAACTCGATCAGAATATTCGAGAACTCTGGGAAAACTTTAAAAAACCAAAACTGAGAATCACTGGGGTAGAACACAACCTGGACATAAAAACTAAAGACATAAAGAGCATTTCCTTTTTTCTTTTTTATTTGTTCTTTTTAGATATACATGATAATCAAGTGTGTTTTGACATATTATACAAACTTATTATAATTAGGATCAAATTCTTGTGGTTGTACATGATGTGGAGTTTCACTGGTCAGGTACTCATATATGAACATAGGAAAGTTAGGTCAAATTCATTTCTACTGTCTTTCCTATTTCCATTCCATCTCTTCCCTTCATTCCCTTTCTGTGGGGAGCCACCCCTGAGTTATTTGAGCATCTTCACTCAGCCTTGGAGCCAAGCATATTTTGGTTTGGCATTGCAAGCTATTTTGTGGCTTCTCCCACCTAATGGATCACACAAGGCCCGTGACCCCCATCTTTCATCGGCTAGGAAGACAGATCCAGCTCCGAAATTGGGATGTCCCCTTGGGAACTGGACAGCCCATTTCCTACCTGAATTAGCTAATAACATTCTGTAGAAAGCCTTTGAAGTTCCCTCATTTAAATAAAGCAAATGCTCTCTTTCCAGTGTGGAAGCTTGACCCTTAAGGTCAGAGAGATGTCTTTAAAACTATTTTCTGGTCGAGTGATTTTTCACTGTATTTCTCAGCCAGCCCACTCCACGCAGGGGAACCCAGCTTCTGATGCCTGCGCAGGCCATGGGCAAGAACTTTATCTAATTCAATGAATTTCTATTCTTCCCTCCTCCACCCTTATTGTGTATTAGCCTCCACATAACAGAACATTTCATTTTTGTTTGGGGGGACTGGCTTTTTCACTTAGCATAAGTGTCTCCAGTTCCATCCATTTGCCAGAAAATGTCATAATTTAATTCTTATTTATGGCTGATATATTTACCACATTTTTAATCTGTTGAAGGGCATCTAGGCTGGTTCAATAGCTTAGCTATTGTGAATTGAGCTGCTATAAACATTGATGTGGCTATGTCACTGTAGCATGCTGTTTTTAAATCCTTTGGATATATACCAAGGAATAGGATAACTTGGTCAAATGGTGGTCCCATTCCAAGTTTTCTGAAGAATCTCCATACTGCTTTCCACATTGGTGCACCAATTTTCAGTCCCACCAGCAATGTATGAGTGTATCTTTCTCCCCACATCCTCACCAACATTTATTGTTACTTGTATTCTTGATAATTGCCTGGAGTAGATAAAATCTTGGTGCAGTTTTAATTTGCATTTCTCTAATTGCCAGAGATATTGGACATATTTTCATAGATTTGTTGACTATTTGTATTTCTTGTAAGAAATTGTTTCAATGAGAGAGTTACAGAAAACTCCTCCCATATTAGAAAAGAGGTAGAGGAGGCTTATAGGACCCCAAAGAGACACAGCCAAATGAGAAGCTCAAAAAGACATATCAAAATCAAAATGCCTAACATAGAAAACATGAAAAAAAATTAAATATTGAAAGCCACAGAAAGAAACATCAGTTCACATTTATAGGCAAAGCAATAAGGCTCATTTCTAATTTTTCTGCCTAGACCCTGAAATCAAGGAGGACCTGGAATGACATATTTCATACCCTGAAAGAAAACAACTATCAGCCAAGATTAGTATACCCAGCAAAACTCAGTTTCTAATTTGAGAGGGAAATAAAAACATTCCACAACAAGAATAAAATAAAAGAATTCATGAGCACCAAACCAGCATTACAAAGAATGCTCAAAGATAAACCTTGCACAGAGGAATTTAAAAACAATCCCCAAAGCCCACAAAGACAGGAAGTTCAGTAGAAGAATAATCCACTAAATGAGAATCAAGACAAAATTAAATGTAGCAAAAAAAAACAAAATTACAGGAAACCACAAACTCATTTCCATACTAATGCTGAATGTTAATGGTTTTAGCTCCCCAATTAAAAGATGTAGATTAGCATACTGGATCAAAAAACAAGATCCAAGCATATGCTGTTTACATGAGACTCATAGGCAAAGACACCCAGAGGCTAAAGGTAAAAGAACAGCAAATATAGTCCAGACATATGGTCCAAGAAAACAAGCAGGAGTATGTATTCTCATACCTGACAAAGTAGATTTCAAGCAAAAATTAGAAGAGACACAAAAGGCTATTACATCCCAATAAAGGGAAAAATTTAACAAGAAGATATAACCATATTAAACATTTATGCCCCAAATGTCAATGCAGCCAATCACATGGAAAAAATACTCCATGATATTAAATACCACATAGACCCCAACACAATAACACTGGGGGATTTCAATACATCCTTATCACCAATATAAAGGTCATCGAAACAAAAAATCAACAAAGACATCTCCAACCTAAAGAGAACCATAGATCAAATGGACCTAACAGACATCTGCAGAATATTTTACCCCCAAACAGCTGAATTTACCTTCTTCTCAGCTATGAATGGAACTTTTTCCAAAATAGATCTTATTCTAGGCTACAAAGCAAACCTTAGCAAATATTTAAACATTGATATAATCCTACGTATCCTATAGTATCATAATGGAATAAAACTAGAAATTAAAAGGAAAATAATAATAATAATAATAATAGAAATCCCATAAACACATTGAATAATACTCTCTTTTAAAAGAATGTATCAAAGAAGAAATGATAACATAAATTTAAAAATTCTTAGAAATGTATGATAACAAAGACACAACATATCAAAATCTCTGGGACAGTATGAAAGCTGTTCTAAGAAGCAAATTCATAGCACTAAGTGCCTGCATTAAAAAAATTAGAGAAATCCCAAATAAGTAAGCTTATTCTCCATCTCAAAGCATTATAAAAAGAACAATCCACTCCCCAAACCACTAGAAGACAGGATATAATTAATATCAGAGCTTAAATCAATAAAATTGAAAATAATACACAGAATCAATGTAACAACGTGTTGGTTCTTTGAAAAGATAAATAAAATTGACAGACCCTTAGCCAAACTAACTAATACAAAGAGTGAGAAGAAGCAAATCAACAAGAACAGGGATGAAAAAGGAGATACCACAGACCCCTCTGAAATCCAGAGGATTATCAGATCTTATTTTGAAAATGTATACTCCAACCAATTGGAAAATCTAGAAGACATGCACAAATTTATAGACATATATAGACTGCCCAAATTGAATCAGGAAGAAATCCTGAACAATTCAATATCAAGTAATAAAATTGAAAATTAAAATCCTTCAAAAAAAAATACCTGGACCCAATGGATTCTCAGCTGAATTCTACCAGATCTTTACAGAAGAACTAATGCTAGTCTTTCTCAAACTATTCCATGAAATTGAAGGTGAGGAAACATGCCCAAATACCTTTTATGAAGCTGCTATAACCCTGATACCAAAACCAGACCAAGACACAAATATAAGAAAAGAAAACTACAGACCAATATCTCTGACAAATATAGGTGCAAAAATTCTAAATAAAATATCACCAAACCACACCAAGAAGATAATATGCCATGATCAACTGGGTTTTATTCCAAGGATGTAAGTTTGGTTTAAAATACACAAATAAATAAACATGATTCAACACTGAAACAGAATTAAGAACAAAAATCACATGATTATCTCAATAGATGCAGAAAAAAACATTTGGTAAAATTCAACATCCATTTATGTTAAAAATACTGGAGAATCTAGGGATTGAAGGAACTTACTTCAACACCACAAAGACCATTAATGACCAACCCAAAGCCAACATCATACTGAATGGAGAAAAACTAAAAGCATTTTCATTAAATTCAGTAACGAGAAAAGGTTGCCCACTCTTTTTTTTTTTTTTTTTTTTTTGGGGGGGGGGGTATTTGTGAAGGAAAATGATTTATTTCTTTCTTTTTTTTTTTTAATTTTTTATTGTTGGCTGTTCAAAACATTACATAGTTCTTGATATATCATATTTCACAATTTGATTCAAGTGGGTTATGAGCTCCCATTTTTACCCCATATACAGATTGCAGAATCACATCAGTTACACATCCATTGATTTACATATTGCCATACTAGTGTCTGTTGTGTTCTGCTGCCTTTCCTATCCTCTACTATCCCCCTCCCCTCCCCTCCCCTCCCCTCTTCTCTCTCTGCCCTCTCTACTGACATTCATTTGTCCCCCTTGTATTATTTTTCCCCTTCCCCTCACTTCCTCTTCTATGTACTTTTGTATAACTCTGAGGGTCTCCTTCCATTTCCATGCATTTTCCCTTCTCTCTCCCTTTCCCTCCCACCTCTCATCCCTGTTTAATGTTAATCTTCTTCTCATGCTCTTCGACCCTACTCTGTTCTTAGTTACTCTCCTTATATCAAAGAAGACATTTGGCATTTGTTTTTTAGGGATTGGCTAGCTTCACTTAGCATAATCTGCTCTAATGCCATCCATTTCCCTGCAAATTCTATGATTTTGTCATTTTTTAATGCAGAGTAATACTCCATTGTGTATAAATGCCACATTTTTTTTATCCATTCATCCATTGAAGGGCATCTAGGTTGGTTCCACAGTCTTGCTATTGTGAATTGTGCTGCTATGAACATCGATGTAGCAGTGTCCCTGTAGCATGCTCTTTTTAGGTCTTTAGGGAATAGACCCAGAAGGGGAATAGCTGGGTCAAATGGTGGCTCCATTCCCAGCTTTCCAAGAAATCTCCATACTGCTTTCCAAATTGGCTGCACCAATTTGCAGTCCCACCAGCAATGTACAAGTGTACCCTTTTCCCCACATCCTCGCCAGCACTTGTTGTTGTTTGACTTCATAATGGCTGCCAATCTAACTGGAGTGAGATGGTATCTTAGGGTGGTTTTGATTTGCATTTCTCTGACTGCTAGAGATGGTGAGCATTTTTTCATGTACTTGTTGATTGACTGTATGTCCTCCTCTGAGAAGTGTCTGTTCAGGTCCTTGGCCCATTTGTTGATTGGGTTGTTTGTTCTCTTATTGTCTAATTTTTTGAGTTCTTTGTATACTCTGGATATTAGGGCTCTATCTGAAGTGTGAGGAGTAAAGATTTGTTCCCAGGATGTAGGCTCTCTATTTACCTCTCTTATTGTATCTTTTGCTGAGAAAAAACTTTTTAGTTTGAGTAAGTCCCATTTGTTGATTCTAGTTATTAACTTTTGTGCTATGGGTGTCCTATTGAGGAATTTGGAGCCCGACCCCACAGTATGTAGATCGTAGCCAACTTTTTCTTCTATCAGACGGCGTGTCTCTGATTTGATATCAAGCTCCTTGATCCATTTTGAATTCACTTTTGTGCATGGCGAGAGAAAGGGATTCAGTTTCATTTTGTTGCATATGGATTTCCAGTTTTCCCAGCACCATTTGTTGAAGATGCTATCCTTCCTCCATTGCATGCTTTTAGACCCTTTATCAAATATAAGATAGTTGTAGTTTTGTGGATTGGTTTCTGTGTCCTCTATTCTGTACCATTGGTCCACCCACCTGTTTTGGTACCAGTACCATGCTGTTTTTGTTACTATTGCTCTGTAGTATAGTTTGAAGTCTGTTATTGCTATACCGCCTGATTCACACTTCCTGCTTAGCATTGTTTTTGCTATTCTGGGTCTTTTATTTTTCCATATGAATTTCATGATTGCTTTCTCTATTTCTACAAGAAATGCCTTTGGGATTTTGATTGGCATTGCATTAAACCTATAGAGAACTTTTGGTAATATCGCCATTTTGATGATGTTAGTTCTGCCTATCCATGAACAGGGTATATTTTTCCATCTTCTAAGATCTTCTTCTATTTCTCTCTTTAGGGTTCTGTAGTTTTCATTGTATAAGTCTTTCACCTCTTTTGTTAGGTTGATTCCCAAGTATTTTATTTTTTTGAAGATATTGTGAATGGAGTGGTTGTCCTCATTTCCATTTCAGAGGATTTGTCGCTGATATACAGGAATGCCTTTGATTTATGCGTGTTGATTTTATATCCTGCCACTTTGCTGAATTCATTTATTAGCTCTAATAGTTTCTTTGTAGAGCCTTTTGGGTCTGCTAGGTATAGAATCATGTCATCTGCAAATAGTGATAATTTAAGTTCTTCTTTTCCTATTTTTATGCCTTTCATTTCTTTCGTCTGTCTAATTGCTCTGGCCAGTGTTTCGAGAACTATGTTGAAGAGAAGTGGTGAGAGAGGGCATCCCTGTCTTGTTCCAGATTTTAGAGGGAATGCCTTCAGTTTTTCTCCATTCAGAATGATGGTAGCCTGAGGCTTAGCATAGATTGCTTTTACAATATTGAGGTATGTTCCTGTTATCCCTAGTTTTTCTAGAGTTTTGAACATAAAGGGATGCTGTACTTTGTCGAATGCTTTTTCCGCATCTATCGAGATGATCATATGGTTCTCATTTTTAAGTCTATTGATGTGGTGAATAACATTTATTGATTTCCGTATATTGAACCAGCCTTGCATCCCAGGGATGAATCCTACTTGATCATGGTGCACAATTTTTTTGATATGTTTTTGTATCCGATTCGCCAGAATTTTATTGAGGATTTTTGCATCTAGGTTCATTAGAGATATTGGTCTGTAGTTTTCTTTCTTTGAAGTGACTTTGTCTGGTTTAGGTATCAGGGTGATGTTGGCCTCGTAGAATGAATTTGGAAGTTCTCCCTCTTTTTCTATTTCCCGAAGTAGCTTGAAAAGTATTGGTATTAGTTCCTCTTTAAAGGTTTTGTAAAACTCTGCTGTATACCCATCCGGTCTTGGGCTTTTCTTATTTGGTAGTCTTTTGATGGTTTCTTCTATTTCCTCAATTGATATTGGTCTGTTTAGGTTGTCTATATCCTCCTGACTCAATCTGGGCAGATCATATGACTTAAGAAATTTATCTATGCCTTCACTATCTTCTAATTTATTGGAGTATTAGGATTAAAAATAATTTTTGATTATCTTCTGTATTTCTGAAATGTCTGTTGTGATATTGCCTCTTTCATCCCGTATGTTAGTGATTTGAGTTCTCTCTCTTCTTCTCTTCGCTAGCATGGCTAAGGGTCTGTCGATTTTGTTTATTTTTTCAAAGAACCAACTTTTAGTTTTGTCAATTTTTTCAATTGTTTCTTTTATTTCGATTTCATTAATTTCAGCTCTGATTTTAATTATTTCTTGCCTTCTACTTCTTTTGCTGTTGTTTTGCTCTTCTTTTTCTAGGATTTTGAGATGAAGTGTGAGATCATTTATTTGTTGGTTTTTTTTCTTTTTTTAAGGAATGAACTCCAAGCAATGAATTTTCCTCTTAGAACTGCTTTCAATGTGTCCCATAGATTCCGATATGTTGTGTCTGTGTTTTCATTAATCTCTAAGAATTTTTTAATTTCCTCCTTGATGTCTTCTATAACCCATTGATCATTCAGTAACCTATTGTTCATTCTCCAAGTGATGTATTCTTTTTCCTTCCTTCTTTTATCGTTGATTTTCAGTTCCATTCCATTATGATCAGATAGGATGCATGGTATTATCTCTACTCCTTTATATTGTCTAAGAGTTGCCCTGTGACATAATATATGATCTATTTTTGAGAAGGATCCATGTGCTGCTGAGAAAAAAGTGTAACTGCTTGATGTTGGGTGGTATATTCTATATATGTCAATTAAGTCTAGGTTATTAATTGTGTTATTGAGTTCTATAGTTTCCTTATTCAACTTTTGTTTGGAAGATCTGTCCAGTGGCGAGAGAGGTGTGTTGAAGTCTCCCATGATTATTGTATGGTGGTCTATTAGACTCTTGAACTTGAGAAGAGTTTGTTTGATGATCATAGCTGCACCATTGTTTGGGGCATATATATTTATGATTGTTATGTCTTGTTGGTGTATGGTTCCCTTAAGCAGTATGTAGTGTCCCTCTTTATCCCTTTTGATTAACTTTGGCTTGAAATCTATTTTATTTGATATGAGTATGGACACTCCTGCTTGTTTCCGAAGTCCATATGAGTGATATGATTTTTCCCAACCTTTCACCTTCAGCCTATGTATGTCTTTTCCTATCAAATGCGTCTCCTGTAGGCAGCATATTGTTGGGTCTTGTTTTGTGATCCATTCTACTAGCCTGTGTCTCTTGATTGGTGAGTTTAAGCCATTAACATTTAGGGTTATTATTGAGATATGGGTTGTTCTTCCAGCCATATTTGTTTATTTATGTTACTAAACACGGTTTGTTTTCCACTTTGATTATTTTCCCCCCTTTAGTGTCCTACCTCCCACTGTTGGTTTTCATTGTTATTTTCCATTTCCTCTTCCTGTAATGTTTTGCCAAGGATGTTTTGAAGAGATGGTTTTCTAGCTGCAAATTCTTTTAACTTTTGTTTATCGTGGAAGGTTTTAATTTCATCTTCCATCCTGAAGCTTAATTTCGCTGGAAACACAATTCTTGGTTGGAACCCATTTTCTTTCAGTGTTTGAAATATGTTATTCCAGGATCTTCTAGCTTTCAGAGTCTGTGTTGAAAGATCAGCTGTTATCCTGATTGGCTTACCCCTAAATGTGATCTGCTTCCTTTCTCTTGTAGCTTTTAAAATTCTCTCCTTATTCTGTATGTTGGGCATCTTCATTATAATGTGTCTAGGTGTGGGTCTCTTATGATTTTGCATATTCGGCGTCCTGTAGGCTTCTAGGATTTGGGGTTCTGTCTCATTCTTCAAGTCTGGGAAGTTTTCTTGTATTATTTCATTGAATAGATTGCTCATTCCTTTGGTTTGAAACTCTGTCCCTTCCTGTATCCCAATGACTCTTAAATTTGGTCTCTTGATGTTATCCCATATTTCTTGGATGTTCTGCTCATGGTTTCTTAACAGTCTTGCTGAGCTGTCTATGTTCTTTTCAAGTTGAAATACTTTATCTTCATTGTCTGATGTTCTGTCTTCTAAGTGTTCTACTCTGCTGGTAGTATTCTCAATTGAGTTTTTAAGTTGGCTTATTGCTTCCTGCATTTCTAGGATTTCTGTTTGTTTTTTATAACCTCTATTTCCCTGTATAGTTGATCTTTAGCTTCTTGGATTTGTTTATGTAATTCATTGTTGAAGTGATCTTTCATTGTCTGATTTTGCTGTCTGATGTCTTCCTTGAGACTCCAGATCATCTGAAGCATGTATATCCTGAATTCTTTATCTGACATTCCATCTGCTGCAGCTATTACCTCTTCTAACGTTGAGTTGACCTGCAATGCTTGTGGTCCTTTCTTTCCTTGTCTCTTCATACTGTTCGCGTTCCTTTCTACTTGGTGAAACTGTTGTGTTATTGAATTTTCCCCGTATATATTTATATTGGTCTTGTATAGTTGCAAAGTCTCCCTCGCAGGCGCGGGCGGCGGCTCTGCCCCTCCTCCAATTGGGGCAATGTGCCTACCACGCCGGCAGGCCGCTGGGGCTGCTCTGCCGGTCGGTAGCAGGTCCGCCGACCTTGCAGGCGCGGGCGGCGGCTCTGTCCCTCTGCGGGCCGCTAGGCTTGTTCTGTCGGTGGTCGCAGTTCTGCCTACTTTGCAGGCGCAGGCAGCGGCACTGCCCCTCTGCAGGCCTCTGGGGCTGTACTGCCAGTGGGTCGCAGGTCCGCCTACCTTGCAGGCGCGGGGGGGGGGGGCGGCTCTACCCTTCCTCAGGCCACTGGGCCTGTTCTGTCTCTCGGTTGCAGGTCTGACCTGTTCTGATGGTGGTCACAGTTCCGTCTACCTTGCAGGCGCGGGGGGGAGGGGGCGGCTCTGCCTCTCAGCAGGCCGCTGCTCCTCTTCTGCCGGTGGGTTGCAGGCCCACCTACCTTGCAGGAGTGATTGGAAGCTCTGCCCCTCCGCGGGCCACTGGGCCTTTTCTGTCGGTGGTCACAGTTCCGCCTACCTGGCAGGCGCGGGGGGTGGGGGGCAGCTCTGCCCCTCAGCAGGCCGCTGGGCCTGTTCTGTGGGTGGTCACAGTTCCCTCTACCTTGCCGGCGCAGGGGGAGGGGGCGGCTCTGCCTCTCAGCAGGCCCCTGCTCCTCTTCTGCCGGTGGGTCACAGGCCCGCCTACCTTGCAGGAGTGATTGGAAGCTCTGTCCCGCCGCGGGCCACTGGGCCTTTTCTGTCGGTGGTCACAGTTCCCCTACCTGGCAGGCGCGGGGGGTGGGGGGCGGCTCTGCCCCTCAGCAGGCCGCTGGGCCTGCTCTGTGTGTGGTCATAGTTCCCTCTACCTTGCCGGTGCAGGGGGAGGGGGCGGCTCTGCCTCTCAGCAGGCCGCTGCTCCTCTTCTGCCGGTGGGTCGCAGGCCCGCCTACCTTGCAGGAGTGATTGGAAGCTCTGTCCCGCCGCGGGCCCCTGGGCCTTTTCTGTCGGTGGTCACAGTTCCCCTACCTGGCAGGCTCGGGGGGTGTGGGGCGGCTCTGCCCCTCAGCAGGCCGCTGGGCCTGCTCTGTGCATGGTCACAGTTCCCTCTACCTTGCCGGCGCAGGGGGAGGGGGCAGCTCTGAAGGTTGCCCACTCTTACAGCACTCCTGTTCAATAAAAACAGGAGTTCTCAAAACATTAGCCAGAGCAATCAGGCAACAAAAGAAAATCAAAAGGATTCAAATAGGAAAAGAAGAATATGTTCCTATATCTAGAAGATCAAAATAAACTCCACTGGAAGACTTATAAAGCCTGAAAACAAATTTATCAAAGTAGCAGGATATAGGATAAACACCCATAAATCAATAGCTTTCCTATACTCCAACACTGATTCAGTCCAGGAAGAAATTAAGAAAACCATCCCATTCACAATAACCTTGAAAAAAACATTTAAAATACTTGAGAATTAATCTAATCTAACCAAGGAGATAAAAGAGCTGAAGAGTGAAAATTGTAGAAACTGAAGAAAGAAATTGAAGAAGACCTTTGAAGATGGAAAGACCACCCATGTTCTTGAATAGGCAGAATCAATATCCTCAAAATGGCCATATTACTCAAAGCAACATACAGATTCAATGCAATCCCTATCAAAATACCAGTAACATTCTTCACAGAATTAGGAAAAAAACCTAAATTAATTAATTCTTAAATTAATTTGGAAGAATAAGAGACTTGGGCTGGGGATGTGGCTCAAGCGGTAGCACGCTCGCCTGGCATGCATGTGGCCCGGGTTCGATCCTCAGCACCACATACAAACAAAGATGTTGTGTCCGCCGAAAACTAAAAAATAAATATTTTTTAAAAATTCTCTCTCTCTCTCTCTAAAAAAAAAAAAAAGAATAAGAGACTCAGAATAACCAAAGCAATACTAAGCAAGAAAAGTGAAGCAAGAAGCATCATAATACATGATCTGAAATTATACTACATAGCTGTAGTAACAAAAACAGCATGGTATTGCCACCAAAATAGACATGAAGACCAATGAAATAGAGTTGAAGACACAGATACAAAGTTACAAACCTATAGCCCTTTGATATTTGACAAGGTGCCAAAAATATATCTTAGAAAAAAAAACAGCCTTTTTAACAAATGGTGCTGGGAATGCTGAAGAGCTCTATGTAGAAAAATTAAATTTGACCGCTTTCACCCTGCACCAAACTCTAATAGAAATGGCTCAAAGACTTAGGAATTAGACCAGAAACCTTACAACTGCTAGAAGAAAACATAGAGTCAACATTCTATCATATGGGTACTGGCACAGACTTGCTTAACAAGATCCCCAAAGCATAAGAAATAAAACCAATGATCAACAAGTGGGATGCCATTGAACTAAAAATCTTCTGCGCAACTAAGGAAATGATTAAGAGTGTGAAGAGAGCCTACAGAATAGGAGAAAATCTGGGCCCGCTACTTCTCCTATAGGGGATTAATATCCAGAATACACAAAGAGATAAAAAAATTTAACATGGAAAAAAAAGAACCCAATCAATAAATGGTCAAAAGAACTAAATGGAAACTTCTTAATAGAAGAAACACAAAAGGCTAATAAACATATGAAAAAAAATGTTGAACATCTCTAGCAATCAGAGAAAGGCAAATCAGAACTACACTAAGATTTCATCTCACTGCACTCAGAATGGCAATGATCAAGAATACAAACAATCATAAATGCTGGAGAGGTTGTGGGGAAGAAAGGAACACTTGTACATTGTTGGTGAGACTTCAGATTAGTACAACCACTCTGGAAAGCAGTATGGAGTCTCCTCAAAAAACTAGGAATGGAACCACAGTTTGATCTAGCTATCCCATTCCTGGTTATTTCCCCCCAAATATTGAAAATCGGCATACTACAGCAACACAGACATGTCAATGTTTATAGCAGCACAATTCACAACAGCTAAATTATGGAATCAATCTCAATGCCCATCAAAACATGAATGGATTAAGAAATTGTAGTGTATATATACAATGGAGGTTCTACTCAGCCATTAAAAAAGAATGAAATTATGGCATTTGCCAGTAAATGGATGGAAATGGACAATATCATGCTAAGTGAAATTAGCCAAACTCAGAAACTTGAAGGTTGAATGTTATCTTTCATATGTGGAAGCTAGAGTAAAATAAAGGAAAGAGGGATGAAAGAATAGGATTACATAAGAAAGCTATCAAATATAAATTGATAGACAAGGGAAAGGAAGTTTAGTAGATGAGAAGAAGGAGAAGGGGGGAGGAAAAGGGGAGATCATGAACTGAAATTGATTTCTATGCATGTATGAATATGTCAGAATGAACCCAACTACTATGTATAGCCAGAAAGCTCTAATGAATAAATAAAAAAATAAAAAGTTCTCGGGTATAATTCAGTAGTAGAATACTCCTGGGTTCAATTGCCAGTACCAAAAAAACCAAACAACATTTTGTCATGTGTTCCAGAGGATATATGATTATTCTGTGATCTGCAGGTTCTTTAGGGTAAAGGCTTATAATGCATCATTTTTCATCCTGTAATTGCTATAGCAATTACCCATCAAAGCATAAGATTTCAGAGACTAAGTACAGCTACTGGCTTTGTTTGCATTTCTTAGTTCAATCCTATTCAAAATGGGTGAAAAATCCAGTGTGGTAGACACACTAAAGATATATAAACAATTCTCAAGTAACCTTTCAGAAATATTATTATATTTCTGCCTTGTGTAAAATCATTTAAAAAGCCAAACTGGCAAAAACTTAAAACTGAATTTGCTGAGATGGTTACTATGAAATATTACAACCCAAATACTAACATTTTCATAGTATATTCTGTAGTTTCAATGATTTCTATCACTTTAGACTATGGCAGAATATTCTTTCTCCAAAGTAAAAATAAAGACCCCTTCCAGTATGGTAAGAGGTGATAGCACTGTATCATAGCTCATCAAAAAGTTCAAATAGCTGGAACTTCTGCTTCCCTCAGGAACTGCAATATCAGAGCATAGCCTTTGCAATTTATATAAAATTCTTCGTAGCAAAAGAATGTTGCTTGATTGTTATATTGTCAAGATTCATTTCATATTTTCAGGCTTTTTTAAAGGTGAAGAATATTTTGTTTTAAGCAATAAACTAATAGAATGATTGATATTAGTGAAAACAATTCTTGAAAAAACAATATAAATGAACTTAAAAGGAAAAAAGCACAAATTAATACTATTGATGAAGGGAACACGTGAATAAATAAGAGCTAAATTTTCCCTGACTGTAGGGCACATAGATAGTATTAGTCTTTTAATACCCTCATATGTGTTTGCTGCACTTGGCTTTCACTCCTTCAAAAGATAATAGTATCATGGGCTTATTATGATTATTAAATTATTTCATTGACTAAAGTATATAGTGGCTAGCACATAGAAAGAGCTAAAAGAATGTTAGCTGTTGTCAATGTTGTTATTATTCTGTAACTTTTCTATAAGTCATTAAAGGACATCAGAGAATAAAGGAAGGAATAGAACTTCAAACCAGGTAAAGCTCAGATCTGCGGGTTATCAGCTGTGTAATCATGGGAAAGTTGTTAATTCGCTCTGAGCCCCAGCTTTTTCAACTTTAAAGCAAGGCCTATGGTTATTTTTTTTATTAATTCCAAAGTATATGATAGGAAATAACTGAAAATTATGTTATAAAAATGAATTCACAAAATTCATTTGGATTGAATGTTTCTTGGCATATTTGAGTGTATATCAATCTTGCTATAGAAAGGTTTGGCTGGTAGCAGCTTTGTGACAATGAAATAGGAATGGATATGAGCAAACATCAATTTAATTCAACACTGAAGTTCAAGACTAAAAATATCTAAGCAAACTTAATTTCTAAGAATATCTATTATTAAGCTGCCTGGGAAGAGATTCAAACCCAGTTTTCTTGGATAGAAGAAGAGAAAGAGAGAAGAAGCTACATGTGTTAGTTTTTGACTTGTATATTTCTGGACTCAGATCTAACCTAGAAAACCATCTCTATGTGTAGAACAGATAACAGGAAAAAGCGCACACCGTTCACGTTAGTTACATAAATAAAAAGCACCTCTAGAGTTCCATGGAGAGTGAGCTAAAAGAGGGCAGAGCAGTCACAGGAAGAGGAGGAGAGACCTGCAGTCACAGGAAGAGGAGGAGAAGAAAGAGCAGAGAAGCAAGGAAATGGGGAGAGATGTGGAATAGTAAGTGCTTATTGTTTGGCTGAAGGAAAATGTTGAGTGAGAAGGTTGCTATGGTTTGAATGTGGTTTGTTTCCCGGAACTCACATAGGGGTTTAATTCCCAAAGCTTTACATTAATGCTATTAATTGGGTGAAAACAATCCAACTAAGGTATTTCAAGGTAGGACTATTGGAAAGTGATTGTGGTAGATTAGATCATTAGCATGGAGTGTTGATGATTGAATCCTGGTGGCTTTATCAGAAGAAGGAGAAAGACCACACAGACAAAGATATAAATGTTCCCTCTGTGAGGTGATATGGCACAGAGGGCCTTTACCAGATCCTACTCCGTGCTCCAGTGAACTCCAAAACCATGAGTTCACTGCCACTGTGTTGAAACATTATGCAAAGAAAAGACCACTGACTCCAATTTTAAACCAAATCAAAGCAAGCTTATATTGCATACACAAGAGAGCTGACCAGCAACTGCCTCACCAGAGGACAGCATCTGACCTAAGTGCTGGCGGGGGATGAGGGGGTGTTATAACAAAAATTACAAAGGCAGGTGTCTTGGGAACTTACAGCTGACAGGGTTCAGGCAAACATAATACAAAGGCAGATAGCAGGTTAATGATCTATGGGCTTAACATCAGAGTTAACGAGGAGCAGCTGGGATTTCAGGGAGGCTTGTTATCTGGTCAAGGAGAGTCTGGCATGTCTAAGTTCAAGGCATAGGGAAGGAATCCCAAGAAAGTTTTTTAAACATCAAATTATGGTCAGGCCGAATAGAAATCTATTTTACAGTAAAACAGATATGAACTTTTCATGACTTTGTGATGAGATGGCTCCCAATCTTAACATGGAATTAGTCAGGGTTCATCAACTAACTGCCCAGCAAGATGAGAGAGTATCATACTGCATATCAACAGTCTGCCCAGAGATCAAAATTCAGTATCCAAAATAGTTTCTACTGGATACGTATTGCTTTTACACCATCATAAAGTTGAAATAGCATGGGTGGAACCATCATGAGGCACGGACTGTCAGTGTTTAAGGAGTGGAATTCTACACAGAAACTTAAAATAACAAGCAATTGAGTTTTTGCAATAACAAATGAATCTCACAGACTTGCTATTGATAAAAAATAGAAACAAGGGTTAAAACTATGTCCTTATGTTTATAATGAAGTTCAAAAACAGGCAAAATTATCCCATAGCAATAAACGTCAAAGCAGTGTTTCCTTTTGAAGGTAAGACTGAGAGGGCAGACAGGAGAGCCCTCTGAGGCACTGGAAATATTCTATATTATGATTTGGAAAAGAATTACATACATATATAAATAGGTAAAAACTCATTCAAGCTATATACTTAAGGTTTGCATTTTACTGCATATATATTCTTGTACATACATACATATATATATATACATTTTTTGAAAAGCTCATATCCTTTGTTTAAGTAATTCACATCTATGAATCCACCTCATGAAATCATTCATCATGCAAAGAACCATTCTGTGTAAGGATTTTCATTTGTTATTTATGATATTTAAAAAACTGGAAAACCCCCCAAATAAAGTAAGAGTACATTTTATGAGGAAATCAATGTGAATGAAACACAAAAAGCCACTGAAAGTTAATGATGTGGGAAATACTAAGGTGGTTTTGGAATTTTAAAATGCAAAGCACAGGCTGCTTGCTGCTGCACAGACCTTCAGTGTTACTGATTTATTCTTGAGACTCCTCTGTTCTCATCTGTCCTCGTGGATGAGTTCTAGAATGTTCAATTCAGAGAGATCAAACCACTTCTAAATGATAAGAATGGTAAATAAAACTTCCAGGGCTTCGACTGTCATGAACCTAACCTAGAAACAACTTCTGGCATGGCCCATATCATTATAAGAGGTTTCCCAAAGGGAAACAAATCAGTCATCCTGATATGACATTAGGCTAAACCATAAATTCTGTTTCAACAAGTCCTTTAACTTTGAGGATATGTAAGAGATCTCCCAGAACTTTGCTGTCTGTCTTGTTGATGCCCCAGGCTAGCAAGAAGGTGCACCTTCTTTCTCAACAGCTTACCAGCATCCCATGATGGATGAGCTGGCTTAAATACTGCTTCCAGTTCTTTTTTCTTTTTGTACTGAAATCATTTGTTTACTTTCACTATATTTGTACTTACTATCCCACAACCTGCAAATATTAAAGTTGTTTTTCATTTTAGTTTGTGTGTGTGTGTGTTGGGTGTGTGTGTGTTGGGTTTGTTGTTGTTTTGGCTACATTTTATTGATTCTTTTTAGTTATACATAACATTAGGATTCATTTTAACAACACTATAAAAGCATGGAATAAAATTTGTTCTAATTCTGTCGCCAGTACTTCCCCTTTTCCCTCCCTCTTCCCTCTACTCTATTGGATCTTTTGGCTATTCACTTATAGGTTTTGGTTATTTATTTATTTATTAGTGTCTTGTGGATATACACAATGGTGAGAGTCACTGTGGTATATTCATATATGTGCATAGAAAAATTAGGCCAGATTCATTCCAATGTTCTTTTCCTATCTTACCTCTCCTCCCTCCCCTTAAGTCCCCTTTATCTACTCCACTGATCTTTCTTCAATTTTGTAAAACACCCCTCTCCCCAGCTTATTTTGGATTAGCTTCTACATATCAGAAAACATTTGACCTTAGACTTTTTTTGGGACTTGCTGCCTCCTGTTCTCACACACTTAAATCTGAAAAACATCATTTAGATTGGAGCTGGAGCTGCAGCCTACATTCTCAGCAAGTTTGCACTCAGCCATCCTGACTTAGTGCAAGGCCTTGTGCTCATTAACATTGATGCATGTGTTAATCACTTTGTTTTATCATTTTGGGCAGGAGGAGTTGCAGGCCAAATGTACATTCATGTTGCCCGATATATCAACCAAGAAAACCTTCAGCTCTTCCTGGGTTCCTATAATGGACACAGAGACCCAGAGATCAAAAGACCCATACAAGGCCAAAATGATAACAGATGAAAAACATTAAAGTGTTCTACTTTACAAGTGGTAGCAGACAATTCACCTGCTGTCAAGGATGTTGTCAAGGTTGAAAGCAATTCTCATCCCAAGCCAATAAGTACAAAGTTGCTAAAGCTGGCAGACTTGTGGGACTGCCCCATGTAGTTCAGGCTGGGAAGCTCACAGAGGCCTTCAAGTACTTTTTGCAGGGAATGGACTCCAGACCATCTACTAGCATGACCCGGCTCACCTAATACTGATTCTACTGAACCTGGAGGGGGCTCTGGAGAAAGTCCCTTCAGCCAGTGTGTCAGGAGCAATCAGAGCTCAAGAATTCCATGAGTCCCTATTGCAAGGCTGCCAGCACGTTGCAGCAATTTCTCCTGCCCAGGAGGGAATAAGCCACCTGAGAAAATAGAGTCTGAAATAATTAGTGAAAAAATAAAAGACAAAGTCGGAAAAAATAGTTTTAAATACAGAGCTCCTGATAGGTCCAGCCCACACAGGAAGCTGAACAATTAAAAAATGGCTCCAGTGGTTTACTTAAGGAGTACATCAAAAGCAGGGATAAGATTTCATGGGTGGAGTCTTGCTTCATGATGTCTTGCAGTCAACAGATTGGTTGGCATCTTGGCAGTCTACACCCATCTCAAAGAGGCTGTGGGATATATGGCTGCAGCAGGTCACCCCATCTCCATTGCTGTGTGGGACCTTTCCTGGCAGAGCTGAATAGAAATTTACATGTATCTCAGAGGTCTTACCCAGCAGGTTTGCCACTGAAGTTCCCAAATACCAGATTTTCCTATTCAATGGGCTTACATGCTGATTTGGTTCACATATAATCCATGGATGGTTCTCCACAAGTTCCTATGCTCTAGATATACATGAGAACATGAAGTTGCATTGACCATGCAAGTCTACCCATCTTCAGATGGCACTCCATAATATACCATTTTATCCCATAAACTAGCCTTCTTTAACTCATATATGGCCATGAACCTCTCTCTAATAGCCTGGATTTATGTCTCTCTGCCCATCTACCCTTTTTTTTTAATCTACCAAGAACCACACTCATCCCATTATTGTAACTTTCCAACATCTTTAGCTTATCCATTCTCCATATCTTCTCTTACCAGTTTTTCTCCTATGTTCCCCTATGTATTTGATAAGCTTCTTTGTTTCTAACTCCATGTATGAGCAAGCACGTGTGTCCATGTTTGTGTGTACAGAGTTCTGTGATTTTAGACATGATTTCTTATAGTGCTTCTGTAAAAAAAAAAAAAAGACAACAACAACCAAAAAAAAAAAGACTTTTTTTCATCCCCAATGGTACTTTTAAGGGAAAGGTGCAGAACAGATATTCAAGTAGGGCAAGCCACTAGATTCTCTTCTGGTTCCAAAATTATTTTTAGAAAGTTTATATGTCTCATTGTTTAGAAAAAATCCAAACTGGTCAACAAGATTTGCAAAGTAACTTCTGAAGAGAGAAGCTCTGAGGACTGTGGAAAAGCATAAGTTCTGTTTGGACCTGTGATTGATTATGACCAATAGCAGAAGGAATGCCCGTCACACAGAGAGGCAGGCAGAGTGGCTGGTCACCTGCTTCTGTTGAAATGGATTCACATATGCATCTTATAAAGAAAAGGGAGCCCATGATCAATGAGGTTCTGATACAACAGGAAGTTTAAGCCAAAGGAGTGGCTTAATTACTAGACTGACTTACTAGACTCTCTTAGCACAAAAGGGTGCAAAATAGAATGCCAGGCCTTCCCACTGCAGAGCAAAACTTCTACCATTGAAGCATCTGTCACCACTTTCCAGACAACTACACATGTACAAGTGCCTCCCAAGTCTGTGTGGAGAGTGGTTATTCATTCCTCAGTCCCCCCAAAAGAGAGAAGTATGGCCTTAAAACTATGTCAATGGTGAGGATACGAATGGGGGAAAAGGAGCAGCCATTAACACAGTATCATGTTGAGTAATTGTAGCCGTGATTTCCACAAACCTGAGGAACCCAAATTAAACTGGTATAGAACCCACTTCTGAAAAAGATTCTTTATCCTAAGAACTCCCTTTTTATAAGAGGGAAGGGGCCAATCTATAAGTGCAGCCACATCCAGGTAAAATGGTTTGTAGCTTCTGGTGTACTGTCAGTGAGGAGGTCACCACTAGGAGAGGAGTGAGATAACTATACAGATCCATACCACAAGAGGAACCCAGCACTTAGAAGCGGGAGATGTAAGCTCAGGGTTACACAGTTCCAACTCTTAAGGACATATTATTTGCTTTCTGCTAAGATAAGGAATGAATCACTCTGCCAGAGTATAACTTTTATTTTTTTTAAACAACATTAAATTCTTGTTATTTAAATTCACTATTTGGGGGGCCCTATTATGACTTCATTTTATGAATTTTCCTTTTCTAAACTGAATAAACAAAGATGCCATAAGTTAATTTTTAAATGAAAATGGATATGCACCCACACTGAGTTGATTGACTGTAGCAAGATCTGCTGTTTGACTGTATACTCTCCATGTTAAAATTATAAATTGTAAGGGGCCATGAACCTTTATTTAGCTGTCTTCCGGCACTGTATTATTCATAAATGAACACTAAATTTCACTTGATAACATTGTGTAAATCTTAATCTTCATGTGCAAGTTGACAGTCTATCAGTGGTCTGTAGCCACAGTTGACTGAAGACTGATTATCTTGTCCTACCAAAAGTTGGAGAGTTAAGTACTGGATTAGCAAAGATTTTCTGGGATCTAAGATGAGAGAGATAATTTGGGTGCTTATTGTTAAGGAAGAAATAGAAAATACAAAACAGTCTGAACTTGGGAAACTTAGACCTCACAAAACCCAAAATGCTTTTCTTGACCCTAAAGGTAACCTTAGAAGCATATTTGTAGCTACTGTGACTCGTTTGATTTGTATCTACCCATACCTAGGTTCTCTGTCCTGGTGTCTCTGGTTCACACCTGGTTTCCTAGCCCCTGGATTCTGCTTCAACTTCTTTGTTTATCTCTCCGTTTCTTTCTTTCTTTCTTTCTTTTATTTTTTTTAATTGGTTGTTCAAAACATTACAAAGCTCTTGACATATCATATTTCATACATTAGATTCAAGTTGGTTATGAACTCTCAATTTTACCCCAAATACAGATTGCAGAATCACATCAGTTACACATCCACATTTTTACATACTGCCCTATTAGTAACTGTTGTATTCTGCTACCTTTCCTATCCTCTACTATCCCCCCTCCCCTCCCCTCCCATCTTCTCTCTCTACCCCATCTACTGTAATTCATTTCTCTCCTTGTTTATTTTCCCATTCCCCTCACAACCTCTTATATGTAATTTTGTATAACAATGAGGGTCTCCTTCCATTACCATGCAATTTCCCTTTTCTCTCCCTTTCCCTCCCACCTCATGTCTCTGTTTAATGTTAATCTTTTCTTCCTGCTCTTCCTCCCTGCTCTCATTATATCAAAGAAGACATTTGGTATTTGTTTTTTAGGGACTGGCTAGCTTCACTAAGAATAATCTGCTCTAGTGCCATCCATTTCCCTGCAAATTCTATGATTTTGTCATTTTTTAGTGCTGCGTAATACTCCATGGTGTATAAATGCCACATTTTTTTATCCATTCATCTATTGAAGGGCATCTGGGTTGGTTCCACAGTCTAGCAATTGTGGATTGTGCTGCTATGAACATCGATGTGGCAGTATCCCTGTAGTACACTCTTTTAAGGTTTTCAGGGAATAGTCCGAGAAGGGCAATAGCTGGGTCAAATGGTGGTTCCATTCCCAGCTTTCCCAGGAATCTCCATACTGCTTTCCAAATTGGCCGCACCAGTTTGCAGTCCCACCAGCAATGTACAAGAGTACCCTTTTCCCCACATCCTCGCCAGCACTTGTTGTTGTTTGACTTCATAATGGCTGCCAATCTTACTGGAGTGAGATGATATCTTAGGGTGGTTTTGATTTGCATTTCTTTGACTGCTAGAGATGGTGAGCATTTTTTCATGTACTTGTTGATTGATTGTATGTCCTCCTCTGAGAAGTGTCTGTTCAGGTCCTTGGCCCATTTGTTGATTGGGTCAGAGTATAACTTTTAACAAATTATTTTTAGAAGCTTAATATGTCTCATTGTTAAAAAAAAAAAAAGCAAAGCACAAAATTAAATATATAATATGATCCTAATTACAGAAAAGGTCATAACTTATATATGTGTAGAAAAAAAGTTGTAAAATATTTATAGTGGTAGATTAAAGAGATATGATGAAAGACATAATAAGTACCTTGCCTAGAAGTTATCATTTATGGAGACTGCCCACACCAGCCCATGCGGGACTGAGGCTCTCAGTAGGCCTGGTTCACCTCTCCCCTAGCAGGGCAGACATCACCAGAGCCTACCCTTTGGTGCAGAACTGCCCCTTTTGACCAGCAGACTCAAAGTTCAGGGGCCCAGATCCACGCACACCCGCCTGTGCTGGACCCAGGTGCACAGCAAGCCCAGTTCCCACCTCCCCAGACAGGGCAGACTCCCAACAGAGCCTAGCCTCTGGCTTAGGACTGCCCCTTCCTACCAGCAGACTACAACTGGAGGTCAAGCCCAGCGGCCCAGAACCACCCAGTCCAACTTAGGCAAGTCCCAGAATCCAGGATGCAGTAGCATTCATTAAGGGACACCAGCAGGGTCTGGAAGCCCAACATCAAGATGAGGTACAGACAATCTGCTTGGGTACCACAAGAATATAGGAAAGAAACTAATATCTCAGATCCACACTGCAAGAAAGGAAGACCCATAGACAACATGAAAAAACAGGGGAGCAAAGTGCCCCCAAACAAACCAGGACACTATAATAGCAGAACCCATGGACAGTGAAGTTGATAAAATGTTAGAGAAGGAGTTCATAAGGTTCATAATTAAAACGATCTGTGAATTAAAGAATGACCTAAACGAGCAAATACAAGCAAAAATCGATCACTCGAATAAAGAGATAAAAGAGCAAATACAGGTAGCAAAAAATTGCTTCAAGAGAGAGAGAGATTCTGAAAAAAAAAAACAGAAATCCTTGAAAGGAAGGACACAATAAATCAAATTTTTAAAAAACTCAATAGAAAGCATAACCAACAGAATAGATCACTTGGAAGACAGAACATCAGATGATGAAGACAAAGTATATAATCTGGAAAATAAAGTTGATCAGAAAGTTAGAAACCATGAACAGAATATGTGACAGCACCAAAAGACCAAATCTAAGAGTTATTGGGATAAAGGAAGGTGCCGAAGACTGGCTGGGCACAAAATCACGAGCCACTCAAGCAGGAACAAACTTTATTTTTTGAAACTGCCGCCAATGTTCTATACGCCCCCGGGAAGATCGCTGATCCACACATGCCGCTTTCTCCCGGTACCACCAGATGAAGTTCCTCCCCCGGAACTCCCTCCTACTGTACTTCCCCAACCAATAGGAACTCTCCAGGAGTCCCGTAGCAGGCCGAGGTGAACAGCAGGAGTCCAATATCCATATGAATGCAAATCTTAACATAATCATATCATCTCAATGGCTAGCTGGCGTCACCTTTCAACCAAAAATGCCATGCATCATATACTTGCCTCTTAGCAGGAAGGCACAGAGTTTCAAACCAAAGAAATGCACAATCTCTTCAGAAAATTTCCCAAGCATGAAGAATGAATTGGAAAACCAAATACAAGAGGCTTACAGGAGGCGGAGTGGAGCCGCCACCCGCGCCCGCAAGGTGGGCAGACCCGCGACCCAGTGGTACACGGGCGTGGTAGGAGGGGCAGGGCAGAGCCGCCGCCCATGCTTGCAAGGTAAGCAGACCTGTGACAGACTGGCGGGTCAGGCCCAGCGGCCTGCCAGCGTGGTACACACGTCACCCCAACTGGAGTAGGGGCAGAGCAGATCCTTCGCCCATGCCCGGATCAGGCCCTGCCGGTGTAGTGGTCACGTGACCCCAATTGGAGTGCGGGCGGAGCGGAACCGCCACCCGTGCCCGCAGGGTGAGCAGACCTGTGACCAACCTGCAGATCAGGCCCAGGAGCCTACCGGCGTGGTACACACATCACCTTAATTGGAGTAGGGGCAGAGCAGAGCCACCACCCGTGCCCAAAAGGTGGGCAGATCTGCGACCGACCAGTGGGACAGGCCCAGTGGCCTGCCGGTATGACAGACACGTCACCTGATTTGGAAGAGGAGCAGAGTAGAGCCACCGCCCGCGCCTGCAGGGTAGGCAAACCTGCAACCGACCTGCGGATCAGGCCCAGTGGCATGCCGGTGTGATACACTCGTCACCCCAATTGGAGTAGGGGCAGAACAGAGCCGCCGCCAGCGCCCAGAACAGGCCCAGTGACATGCCGGCGTGGTAGTCACGACACCCCAATTGGAATAAGGAGAGAGCAGAGCCGCCGCCCGCGCCTGCAGGAAAGAAACGCAAGCAGTATGAAAAGACAAGGAAAGAAAGGACCACAAGTAATGCAGGTCAACGCAACTTTAGAAGAGGTAACAGCTGCAGCAGATGGAATGTCAGATAAAGAATTCAGGATATACATACTTCAGATGATCTGGAGTATCAAGGAAGATATTAGACAGCAAAATCAGACAATGAAAGATCACTTCGACAATGAATTACGTAAACAAATCCAGGAAGCAAAGGATCAACTATACAGGGAGATCGAGGTTATAAAAAACAAACAAACAGAAATCCTAGAAATGCAGGAAGCAATAAACCATCTTAAAAACTCAATGGAGAATACTACCAGCAGAGTAGAACACTTAGAAGATAGAACATCAGACAATGAAGACAAAGTATTTCAACTGGAAAAGAACATAGACAGCTCAGCAAGACTGTTAAGAAACCATGAGCAGAATATCCAAGAAATATGGGATAACATTAAGAGACCAAACTTAAGAGTCATTGGGATACAGGAAGGTACAGAGCTCCAAACCAAAGGAATGAGCAGTCGATTCAATGAAATAATACGAGAAAACTTCCCAGACTTGAAGAATGAGACAGAATCCCAAATCCTAGAAGCCTACAGGACGCCGAATGTGCAAAATCATAAGAGATCCACACCTAGACACATTATAATGAAGATGCCCAACATAAAGAATAAGGAGAGAATTTTAAAAGCTACAAGAGAAAGGAAGCAGATTATATTTAGGGGTAAGCCAATCAGGATAACAGCTGATCTTTCAACACAGACTCTGAAAGCTAGAAGATCCTGGAATAACATATTTCAAACACTGAAAGAAAATGGGTTCCAACCAAGAATTGTGTATCCAGCGAAATTAAGCTTCAGGATGGAAGATGAAATTAAAACCTTCCACGATAAACAAAAGTTTAAAGAATTCGCAGCTAGAAAACCATCTCTTCAAAACATCCTTGGCAAAACATTACAGGAAGAGGAAATGGAAAATAACAATGTAAACCAACAGTGGGAGGTAGGACAGTAAAGGGGGGGAAACAATCAAAGAGGAAAACAATCCATGTTTAGTAACAGAAATAAACAAATATGGCTGGAAGAACAACCCATATCTCAATAATAACCCTAAATGTTAATGGCTTAAACTCACCAATTAAGAGACACAGGCTAGTAGAATGGATCACAAAACAAGAACCAACAATATGCTGCCTACAGGAGATGCATTTGACAGGAAAAGACATACATAGGCGGAAGGTGAAAGGTTGGGAAAAATCATATCACACATATGGACTTCAGAAACAAGCAGGAGTGTCCATACTCATATCAAATAAAATAGATTTCAAGCCAAAGTTAATCAAAAGGGATAAAGAGGGACACTACATACTGCTTAAGGGAACCATACACCAACAAGACATAACAATCATAAATATTTATGCCCCAAACAATGGTGCAGCTATGTTCGTCAAACAAGCTCTTCTCAAGTTCAAGAGTCTAATAGACCACCATACAATAATCATGGGAGACTTCAACACACCTCTCTCACCACTGGACAGATCTTCCAAATAAAAGTTGAATAAGGAAACTATAGAACTCAATAACACAATTAATAACCTAGACTTAATTGACATATATAGAATATACCACCCAACATCAAGCAGTTACACTTTTTTCTCAGCAGCACATGGATCCTTCTCAAAAATAGATCATATATTATGTCACAGGGCAACTCTTAGACAATATAAAGGAGTAGAGATAATACCATGCATCTTATCTGATCATAATGGAATGAAACTGAAAATCAACAATAAAAGAAGGAAGGAAAAAGCATACATCACTTGGAGAATGAACAATAGGTTACTGAATGATCAATGGGTTATAGAAGACATCAAGGAGGAAATTAAAAAATTCTTAGAGATAAATGAAAACACAGACACAACATATCAGAATCTATGGGACACATTGAAAGCAGTTCTAAGAGGAAAATTCATTGCTTGGAGTTCATTCCTTAAAAAAAGAAAAAACCAACAAATAAATGATCTCATTCTTCATCTCAAAATCCTTGAAAAAGAAGAGCAAAACAACAGCAAAACAAGTAGAAGGCAAGAAATAATTAAAATCAGAGCTGAAATTAATGAAATCGAAACAAAAGAAACAATTGAAAAAATTGACAAAACTAAAAGTTGGTTCTTTGAAAACATAAAAAACATTGACAGACCCTTAGCCATGCTAGCGAAGAGAAGAAGAGAGAGAACTCAAATTACTAGCATACGGGATGAAAAAGGCAATATCACAACAGACACTTCAGAAATACAGAAGATAATCAAAAACTATTTTGAATCCTTATACTCCAATAAATTAGAAGACAGTGAAGGCATAGATAAATTTCTTAAGTCATATGATCTGCCCAGATTGAGTCAGGAGGATATAGACAACCTAAACAGACCAATATCAATTGAGGAAATAGAAGAAACCATCAAAAGACTACCAACTAAGAAAAGCCCAAGACCGGATGGGTATACAGCAGAGTTTTACAAAACCTTTAAAGAAGAACTAATACCAATACTTTTCAAGCTACTTCAGGAAATAGAAAAAGAGGGAGAACTTCCAAATTCATTCTATGAGGCCAACATCACCCTGATACCTAAACCAGACAAAGACACTTCAAAGAAAGAAAACTACAGACCAATATCTCTAATGAACCTAGTTGCAAAATTCCTCAATAAAATTCTGGCGAATCGGATACAAAAACATATCAAAAAAATTGTGCACCATGATCAAGTAGGATTCATCCCTGGGATGTAAGGCTGGTTCAATATACGGAAATCAATAAATGTTATTCACCACATCAATAGACTTAAAAATAAGAACCATATGATCATCTCAATAGATGCGGAAAAAGCATTCGACAAAGTACAGCATCCCTTTATGTTCAAAACTCTAGAAAAACTAGGGATAACAGGAACTTACCTCAACATTGTAAAAGCAATCTATGCTAAACCTCAGGCTAGCATCATTCTGAATGGAGAAAAACTGAAGGCATTCCCTCTAAAATCTGGAACAAGACAGGGATGCCCTCTCTCTCCACTTCTGTTCAACATAGTTCTCGAAACACTGGCCAGAGCAATTAGACGAAAGCAATTAAAGGCATAAAAATAGGAAAAGAAGAACTTAAATTATCACTATTTGCAGATGATATGATTCTATACCTAGCAGACCCAAAAGGGTCTACAAAGAAACTATTAGAGCTAATAAATGAATTCAGCAAAGTGGCAGGATATAAAATCAACACGCATAAATCAAAGGCATTCCTGTATATCAGCGACAAATCCTCTGAAATGGAAATGAGGACAACCACTCCATTCACAATATCTTCAAAAAAAATAAAATACTTGGGAATCAACCTAACAAAAGAGGTGAAAGACTTATACAATGAAAACTACAGAACCCTAAAGAGAGAAATAGAAGAAGATCTTAGAAGATGGAAAAATATACCCTGTTCATGGATAGGCAGAACTAACATCATCAAAATGGCGATATTACCAAAAGTTCTCTATAGGTTTAATGCAATGCCAATCAAAATCCCAACGGCATTTCTTGTAGAAATAGAGAAAGCAATCATGAAATTCATATGGAAAAATAAAAGACCCAGAATAGCAAAAACAATGCTAAGCAGGAAGTGTGAATCAGGCGGTATAGCGATACCAGACTTCAAACTATACTACAGAGCAATAGTAACAAAAACAGCATGGTACTGGTACCAAAACAGGCGGGCGGACCAATGGTACAGAATAGAGGACACAGAAACCAATCCACAAAACTACAACTATCTTATATTTGATAAAAGGGCTAAAAGCATGCAATGGAGGAAGGATAGCATCTTCAACAAATGGTGCTGGGAAAACTGGAAATCCATATGCAACAAAATGAAACTGAATCCCTTTCTCTCGCCATGCACAAAAGTGAATTCAAAATGGATCAAGGAGCTTGATGTCAAATCAGAGACACGGCGTCTGATAGAAGAAAAAGTTGCCTACGATCTACATTCGGTGGGGTCGGGCTCCAAATTCCTCAATAGGACACCCATAGCACAAAAGTTAATAACTAGAATCAACAAATGGGACTTACTCAAACTAAAAAGTTTTTTCTCAGCAAAATAAACAATAAGAGAGGTAAATAGGGAGCCTACACCCTGGGAACAAATCTTTACTCCTCACACTTCAGATAGAGCCCTAATATCCAGAGTATACAAAAAACTCAAAAAATTAGACAATAAGAGAACAAACAACCCAATCAACAAATGGGCCAAGGACCTGAACAGACACTTCTCAGAGGAGGACATACAGTCAATCAACAAGTACAAGAAAAAATGCTCACCATCTCTAGCTGTCAGAGAAATGCAAATCAAAACCACCCTAAGATACCATCTCACTCCAGTAAGATTGGCAGCCATTATGAAGTCAAGCAACAACAAGTGCTGGCAAGGATGTGGGGAAAAGGGTACACTTGTACATTGCTGGTGGGACTGCAAATTGGTGCAGCCAATTTGGAAAGCAGTATGGAGATTTCTTGGAAAGCTGGGAATGGAGCCACCATTTGACCCAGCTATTCCCCTTCTTGGTCTATTCCCTAAAGACCTAAAAAGAGCATGCTACAGGGACACTGCTACATCGATGTTCATAGCAGCACAATTCACAATAGCAAGACTGTGGAACCAACCTAGATGCCCTTCAATGGATGAATGGATAAAAAAAATGTGGCATTTATACACAATGGAGTATTACTCTGCATTAAAAAATGACAAAATCATAGAATTTGCAGGGAAATGGATGGCATTAGAGCAGATTATGCTAAGTGAAGCTAGCCAATCCCTAAAAAACAAATGCCAAATGTCTTCTTTGATATAAGGAGAGTAACTAAGATCAGAGTAGGGACGAAGAGCGGGAGAAGAAGATTAACATTAAACAGGGATGAGAGGTGGGAGTGAAAGGGAGAGAAAAGTGAAATTGCATGAAAATGGAAGGAGACCCTCAGGGTTATACAGTGGAGGGGGTAGAGAGAGAGGAGGGGAGGGGAGGGGAGAGGTGGGGAGGGGGGATGGTGGAGGATGGGAAAGGCCGCGGAGCACAACAGACACTAGTATGGCAATATGTAAATCAATGGATGTGTAACTGATGTGATTCTGCAATCTGTGTATGGGGTGAAGGTGGGAGTTCATAACCCACTTGAATCAAACTGAGGAATATGATATGTCAAGAAATTTGTAATGTTTTGAACAACCAACAATAAAAAATTTTAAATAAATAAATAAATTAATTAATTAATTAAAAAAAAATAAAAAAAGAGGCTTACAGGACACGAAATGTACAAAATTACAACAGATCTATACCAAGTCACATTATAATGAAAATGCCTAGCATGCAGTATAAGAATAGAATCTTAAAAGCCATAGGAGAGAGAAATCAAGTCACATATGGGGGAGACCAATTCATATCTCAGCAGATTTTTCAACCCAGACCCTTAGAGCCAGGAGATCATGGAACAACATATACCAAGCTCTGAAAGAAAATGGATGCCAACCAAGAATCTTATATCCAGCAAAACTAAGCTTTAAATCTGATAAAATAAAAAACTCCCATGAAAAACGAAAGTTAAAAGAATTTACAACTAGAAACTGCACTACAGAACATCCTCAACAAAATATTTCAAGAAGAGAAAATGATAGACAATGATGAAAATCAGTAGAGGGAGGGATTACACTAAAGGAAAATCTAATCAGAGGAGAAACCATTCACGTTAAATAACAAAAATGGCTGTGTCCACCATGCGGCCTGCACAATGGTTTCATTAATGAGGTTCTTGGCATAAAAGTTAGCTAGAAGAGATCGAAATAAAACACACAGGCTCAGTTACCTTATTTCTATTGCCAGGTCCGAGACGGCTCCCCTCTCTGGCTCCAACCTCTAACCGCCCAGCAGGGCAGCAAGGATTACTCAGGGCTAGCAGGAGAGAGAGAGAGTGAACACGCCAGGGAGTAGCCTTTTATTGGGGAACAAGAAATTCAGGGGATAATTCCATCCAATGAAGGTTGAGGGGGGACTGCACTCCAAGGTCTGGGTCAGTGATTGGGCCCCGGGGTCAGTGGTCAGTCACACCCCCACACGGACGGGTTCTCTCATCAGGAGAGGGCCGGGAAAATTCCGACACAGCCAGAAGCCTCAGACCCAAACCGGGAGTCACCCAGTCACGCGTCAGGATGGCTTCCCACAGCTGTGAATACAAATTGTGTCTCAATAATAACCCTGAATGTTAATGTCCTAAACTCGCCAATCAAAAGACATAGACTAGCAGATTGGATCAAAAAAAAAAAAAAAAGACCCAACAATATACTGCCTCCAAGAGACTTATCTCATAGGAAAAGACATCCACAGACTGAAGGTGAAGGGTTGGGAAAAATCATACCACTCACATGGACTGCAGAAGCAAGAAGGGGTTTCCATCGTCATATCAAATAAAGTAGACTTCAAACTAAAGGCAATCAGAAAAGATAAAGAAGGAAACTACATACTGCTCAAGGGAACCTTACACCAACAAGACTTAACAATTATGAATATATATGACCCAAACAACGGAGCAGCTATGTTCAACAAACAAACTCTTCTCAAGTTCAAGAGTGAAATAGACCACAACACAATAATTTTGGGTGACTTTAACATACCTCTTTCATCACTAGATAGATCTTCCAACAAAAGCTGAACATAGAAATTATATAACTCAATAACACAATCAATAACTTAGACTTAACTGACATATATAGAATATTTCAACTTCAACGAGAGAATACACTTTCTTCTCAGCAGCACATGAATCCTTCTCTAAAATAGACCATATACTATGCCACAAAGCAATTCTTAGCAAATAAAAAAAAAGTAGAGACACTACTCTGCATTCTATCAGATCATAATGGAATAAAATTAGAAATCATTGATAAAATAAGAAATAAAATCCACTCCAACACCTGGAGACTAAATAATATGCTACTGAATGAACAATGGGTTGCAGAAGACATTGAGGAAGAGATTAAAAAGTTTTTAGAGGTGAATGAGAACACAGATGCAACATATCAAAATCACTGACACCATGAAAGCAGTACTAAGAGAAAGTTCATTGCATGGAGTTCATTTCTTAAAAGACGAAAAAGTCAATAAATGACTTAACACTACACCTCAAAGCCCTAGAAAAAGAAGAACATATCAACACCAAAAGCAGCAGAAGACAGAAAATAGCTGAAATCAATGAAATTGAAACAAAAGAAACAATTGAAAAAATTGACAGAACAAAAAGTTGGTTCATAGAAAAAATAAATAAAATTGACAAACCCTTAGCTATGCTAATGAAAAGAAAAAAAGAGAAAACTCAAATCACTAACATACATAATGAAAAAAGGAAATATCACAACAGACATTACAGAAATACAGAAGATAATTAGAAATTATTTTGAAAACCTGTACAAATTTCTAGAGTCATATAATTTGCCCAAATTGTTCCAGTTTTTTAGAGGGAATGCCTTCAGTTTTCATGTAGAATGATGTTGGCCTGTGGCTTAGCATAGATAGTCTTTATGATGTTGAGATATGTTCCTGTTATCCCTAGTTTTTCTAGTGTTTTGAACAAGAAGGGGGGGTGCTGTATTTTGTCAAATGCTTTTTCTGCATCTATTGAGATGATCATATGATTCTTATCTTTAAGTCTATTGATGTGATGAATTACATTTATTGATTTCCATATGTTGAACCAACCTTGCATCCCTGGGATGAATCCCACTTGATCGTGGTGCTTGATCTTTTTGATATGTTTTTGTATTTGATTTGCCAGAATTTTATTAAGAATTTTTGCGTCTATGTTCATTAGAGATATTGTTTGAAGTTTTCTTTTTTTATGTGTCTTTGCCTGGTTTTGAAATCAGAGTGATATTGGCCTCATCATCACTAGAAATTAGAGAAATGCAAATCAAAACCACTCTAAGATTTCATCTCACTCCAGTCATAATAGCAGCTATTATGCATACAAACAACAATAAATGTTGGTGAGGATGTGGGGGAAAAGGTACCCATACACTGCTGGTGGGTCTGCAAATTGGTGCAGCCAATATGGAAAGCAGTATGGAGATTTCTTGGAAATTGGGAATGGAATCACCATTTGACCCAGCTATCCCTCTTCTCAGTCTATACCCAAAGGACTTAAAAACAGCACACTACAGGGACACAGCCACATCAATGTTTATAGCAGCACAAGTAACAATAGCCAAACTGTGGAACCAACCTAGATGCCCTTCAATAGATGAATGGATAAAGAAACTGTGGCATATATACACAATAGAATATTACTCAGCAATAAAAGAGAATAAAATCATGGTATTTTCAGGTAAATGGATGGAATAACGCTAAGTGAAGTTAGCCAATCCCTAAAAAAATGCTGAATGTTTTTTCTGATATAAGGAGGCTGATTCATAGTGGGATAGGGAGTGGGAGCATGGGAGGAATAGACGAACTCTAGATAGGGCATAGGAGTTGGAGGGGAAGTCTGGGGGCAAGGGGTAATTAATGATAGTCGAATATGAAGATCATTATTTTCCAAAGTACATATATGAAGACACAGATTGGTGTGAATATACTATGTATACAACCAGAGATATGAATAATTGTGCTCTATATGTGAAATAAGAATTGTAATGCATTCCGCTGTCATATATAAATTTAAAAAATTTAAAAAGAAGTTATCATCTATCTACATTGAAGATGATGGTTTGGGAAGATAACAAAGTATAAAAGAACAGTTCCAATGTTAATAGTTTACTTCTAATCCCCTGCATTTGGATGGCATTTTAAAAGGCTGAGAATCAATTATAGGGGTAGTAGAGCTCCAGAGGTCAAATCCTCAAGTTCAGAAAGTATTCTTTGCCAAAGTCAGGAAATTGACTAGGAGTCATTATTGGTCAGCAATACAAGAGGATGAGGCTTTTAAAAATATATAAGATATTGAACAACCAAATATTAAGAGGAAAATAAGGAGCATATTGAGTCAAGAAGTCAAGAAAGAATTTCATGAAGGAGGGACCTATCAGTAGGACTGAACTGTCAGGATTACTACTACACTGAGAAATGGCCATTGGCTTTATTAAAATTAAATATAGCCTTTTGGATGATGTGCTGGAGATGTATGAGGATGGCATGTATGGAGAAATGAGCAGGAGGCAAGGAAAAGGCAACAAGGGTATAAAGTATCTTTTCTTAAACTGTCTTCTTAAACAGTATGACACTGGCTTATTGCCAGTTTCACAGTCACTTCCAGACATCTCCTGATATCATGGTGGAAGTTTTCTGCAGCTACAAAGCCCCAATTACAAAGTCAAATTACACATTGGCATCTGATGACTTAAATTATAAAATCAGATGATTCCAATTTAAAAGTAAGTTTGCAAAGTTGGTTGAAGTCCCAGTTACTTTACGGTAATTATAATTTCTTACTGTCAATCAAGGGAAGACCAAATTAGTTGTATTTGGCTTAGAACTCCACCATCAATTTAGAGAGCTATATAAATATATGTCTTGACTCTCCAAGTGGTGGTTTGAGAGAAATGAGGGGCAAGAGAGGTTGTTTTCCATGTATTCCTTTTAAATGGGTGAGAGATGAAAATATAAAGTTGACTGATCACATTGAAAACAGGAAATAAGTAACAGTGAGCTTCCTGCACAGAGAACAGTAATGGAGAAGGAGGATAGAATATATGTGGCTTCAGATGCACAGTTGTGACTGGAAAAGGAATCTAAGGACGTTTTTGTCTATTAACTTCATTTTAATTCATTGAATCAATACTTATTGACTCCTGACTATGCATCAAGCAGTTGAGGGAAAAAAATACTACAAGAGATTCAAGGTGCTTACTCTCATTGAAATTGAATCCTAAGGGAGAGATTTAAACACTAAGAGATTGGAGATGTACTTTGGAAGCAGAGATGGTAGGGCTGCTGAAGAACTGGACATGGAGAGGGAAAGGATTTTGCATACAACAACCAGGTGAATTTCTGTATATAGCAAGACCATCTGAGCAAAGGAGCAAAAGAAAGATAGAGAAAGATAAACAGATGACATTTAGAGGTTTGACACTGGTATTGAAAGACTGAGATAATTATTTCAGGAAATTTGACAGAAAGTTTTCTAGAAAAGTGTTGTATTTCCAAGCAATGTTGAGTTTTCATTTGACCTTGGTGAGCAAGAATTTACAATGGAACCAATCTGTCCTAGTCTTTTTCCAGTCACCGCAGCAAGTCAGGGGCAGATGCACATGATTGCCTTAATGACTGCCATATTCTTTCCCAACCTCACAAATTTGACTAGAATTTATTGGCCCAGGAGAGAGCACCTGACCCAACCTGAGTAAACAGAAAATTCCTTACATTTGGGGAGGCTTAAAATTAGAGAGATCAGAATTTTCTTGTTGCAGTTGTTAAATCTAAGAATCAAGCATTTTTTTTTCTTTAGAGACCATATTTCCTACTATATGGCAAAAGCAAGCCAATAGTGAAAAAAATGAAACAAATGTTCTATAATAATGAAAATCATTTAGGTCTTTCTATGTATGAGCTAGGCAAAAGTTTATATGCCCTTGTCATGTAATAAGCCTATGAGTGCTCATAACAAATCTATGAGATAGTTACTACCATAATCCTCACCTTGTTGATAGGGAAACTGAGGCATAAAAAGTTTAGATTTATGGTTACAGCATGTAAGAGATGAAGGTTGGATTTGAGCTCAGGTATGTAATGCTATATTCATGTTCTTAACGTGTTCACCTAAGAGAGCAGGGTGGGGGAAGTTGAAGTTGAATTGATTGGAGTTTCTCCTCCCAGTTACATTCAAATTCTTTGCTTCTTTGAGTATTCTTTCCTTCCATAGTTTGTTTATTTGTTTGTACTAGGGATTGAACCAAGGAACCCAGGAACCCAGGGTGCTTAAGCTTAACCACTTATCTACATCCCCAGTCCTTTTTTTTTCTTTGAAACAGGTCTTGAATTGCTTAGGACATCACTAAAATTGCTGAGGCTGGCCTTGAACTTGCTATTCTCCTGCTTCGGCCTCCCGAGCTGCTGGAATTACAGGTGTGCACCACCATACCTGGGCCTTTCATGACTTCTGTTGGTCAAACATATCCCCCCTTTTCTCCCAGCTTGTTCATGTTTTTGCAATTTTTCTAATATAAAAATTGAATCCCAGAAGTTATAAGGTTCACTGACATCATGCAAATTTGGAACACACTGAGTGGGGTAATCTATGGAGCCAAAGGATTTCATCATTCTTGACTCAGAAGTTAGATTCATATAGTAAAGCAATCAATTGGTCAGTTATTGCCTGTCATCCCAAAGGACTTGCATCATATACCACTAAAGCTCTAAATGCGGCAACTTAAAAGGAAAAAAAAGATGATTATTACAGATTTTAGCAAGATACTTTGAAAGAGAATGCCCAAACTGACTCTTATGAGCAAGATATTTCACAACAGAACATTCCCTTATTTCAAGTCATAGTCTTAGATTTGGAGACATCACATCAAACTTTGCTAAACAGGAACAGTATGTTGATTTCAAGAATAGGAACATGTGTAGTCTCTTGAAATAAATTTGATTCCTTAAGAAGTCTAATTACAGAGCCGCCGCGCACCTGCAAGGTAGGCGGACCTGCGACCCACCGGCAGAACAGGCCCAGAAACCTGCGGAGGGACAGAGCCACCCCTCGTGCCTGCAAGGTAGGCAGACCGGCGACCCACCGGCAGAACGGGCCGAAGGCCCGCCAGCGTGGAAGACACATTGCCCCAGTTGGGGGAGGGGCAGAGCTGCCACACGCCTGCAAGGTAGACAGCCCTGCAACTGACAGACAGATCAGGCCCAGCGACCCGAGGAGGGGCAGAGCCACTGGCCGTGCCTGCAAGATAGGCGGACCTGCTACGGACCAGCAGAACAGGCCCAGCGGCCTGCCAGCATGGTAGGCACATTGCCACAATTGGAGGAGGGGCAGAGCCGCCGCCCGCACCTGCGAGGGAGACTTTGCAACTATACAAGACCAATATAAATATATAGGGGGAAAATTCAATAACACAACAGTTTCAACAAGCAGAAAGAAACGCGAATAGTATGAAAAGACAAGGAAAGAAAGGACCACAAGCAATGCAGGTCAACTCAACGTTAGAAGAGGTAATATCTGCAGCAGATGGAATGTCAGATAAAGAATTCAGGATATACATGCTTCAGATGATCTGGAGTCTCACATTAGACAGCAAAATCAGACAATGAAAGATCACTTTGACAATGAATTACATAAACAAATCCAAGAAGCAAAAGATCAACTATACAGGGAGAGAGAGGTTATAAAAACAAACAAACGGAAATCCTAGAAATGCAGGAAGCAATAAACCAACTTAAAAACTCAATTGAGAATACTACCAGCAGAGTAGAACACTTAGAAGATAGAACATCAGACAATGAAGACAAAGTATTTCAACTTGAAAACATAGACAGCTCAGCAAGACTGTTAAGAAACCATGAGCAGAACATCCAAGAAATATGGGATAACATCAAGAGACCAAACTTAAGAGTCATTGGGATACAGGAAGTTATAGAGGTCCAAACCAAAGGAATGAGCAACCTATTCAATGAAATAATATGAGGAAACTTCCCAGACTTGAAGAATGAGACAGAATCCCAAATCCTAGAAGCCTACAGGATGCCAAATGTGCAAAATCATAAAAGATCCACACCTAGACACATAATAATGAAGATGCCCAACATACAGAATAAGGAGAGAATTTTAAAAGCTACAAGAGAAAGGAAGCAGATTACATTTAGAGGTAAACCAATCAGGATAACAGCTGATCTTTCAACACAGACTCTGAAAGCTAGAAGATCCTGGAATAACATATTTCAAACACTGAAAGAAAATGGGTTCCAACCAAGAATTGTGTATCCAGCAAAATTAAGCTTAAGGATGGAAGATGAAATTAAAACCTTCCACGATAAACAAAAGTTAAAAGAATTTGCAGCTAGAAAACCATCTCTTCAAAACATCCTCGCCAAAACATTACAGGAAGAGGAAATGGAAAATAACAATGAAAACCAACAGTGGGAGGTAGGACACTAAAGGGGGGAAAAATAATCAAAGAGGAAAACAAACCATGTTTAGTAACAGAAATAAACAAATATGGCTGGAAGAACAACCCATATCTCAATAATAACCCTAAATGTTAATGGCTTAAACTCACCAATTAAGAGACACAGACTAGTAGAATGGATCACAAAACAAGACCCAACAATATGCTGCCTACAGGAGACGCATTTGATAGGAAAAGACATACATAGGCTGAAGGTGAAAGGTTGGGAAAAATCATATCACTCATATGGACTTCGGAAACAAGCAGGTGTGTCCATACTCATATCAAATAAAATAGATTTCAAGCCCAAGTTAATCAAAAGGGATAAAGAGGGACACTACATACTGCTCAAGGGAACCATACACCAACAAGACATAACAATCATAAATATATATGCCCCAAACAATGGTGCAGCTATGTTCATCAAACAAACTCTTCTCAAGTTCAAGAGTCTAATAGACCACCATACAATAATCATGGGAGACTTTAGCACACCTCTCTCACCACTGGACAGATCTTCCAAACAAAAGTTGAATAAGGAAACTATAGAACTCAATAACACAATTAATAACCTAGAATTAATTGACATATATAGAATATACCACCAAACATCAAGCAGTTACACTTTTTTCTCAGCAGCACATGGATCCTTCTCAAAAATAGATCATATATTATGTCACAGGGCAACTCTTAGACAATATAAAGGAGTAGAGATAATACCATGCATCTTATCTGATCATAATGGAATGAAACTGAAAATCAATGATAAAAGAAGGAAGGAAAAATCTGCATCACTTGGAGAATGAACAATAGGTTACAGAATGATCAGTGGGTTATAGAAGACATCAAGGAGGAAATTAAAAAATTCTTAGAGATAAATGAAAACACAGACACAACATATCGGAATCTATGGGACACATTGAAAGCAGTTCTAAGAGGAAAATTCACTGCTTGGAGTTCATTCCTTAAAAAAAGAAAAAACCAACAAATAAATGATCTCATACTTCATCTCAAAATCCTTGAAAAAGAAGAGCAAAACAACAGCAAAACAAGTAGAAGGCAAGAAATAATTAAAATCAGAGCTGAAATTAATGAAATCGAAACAAAAGAAACAATTGAAAAAATTGACAAAACTAAAAGTTGGTTCTTTGAAAAAATAAATAAAATCTACAGACCCTTAGCCATGCTAGTGAAGAGAAGAAGAGAGAGAACTCAAATTACTAGCATACGGGATGAAAAAGGCAATATCACAACAGACACTTCAGAAATACAGAAGATAATCAGAAATTATTTTGAATCCTTATACTCCAATAAAATAGAAGATAGTGAAGGCATCGATAAATTTCTTAAGTCATATGATCTGCCCAGATTGAGACAGGAGGATATAGACAACCTAAACAGACCAATATCAATTGAGGAAATAGAAGAAACCATCAAAAGACTACCAACTAAGAAAAGCCCAAGACCGGATGGGTATACAGCAGAGTTTTACAAAACCTTTAAAGAGGAACTAATACCAATACTTTTTAAGTTATTTCAGGAAATAGAAAAAGAGGGAGAACTTCCAAATTCATTCTATGAGGCCAACATCTCCCTGATTCCTAAACCAGACAAAGACACTTCAGAGAAAGAAAACTACAGACCAATATCTCTAATGAACCTAGATGCAAAAATCCTCAATAAAATTCTGGCGAATCGGATACAAAAACATATCAAAAAAATTGTGCACCATGATCAAGTAGGATTCATCCCTGGGATGCAAGGCTGGTTCAATATACGGAAATCAATAAATGTTATTCACCACATCAATAGACTTAAAAATAAGAACCATATGATCACCTCGATAGATGCGGAAAAAGCATTCGACAAAGTACAGCATCGCTTTATGTTCAAAACTCTAGAAAAACTAGGGATAACAGGAACTTACCTCAACATTGTAAAAGCTATCTATGCTAAGCCTCAGGCTAGCATCATTCTGAATGGAGAAAAATTGAAGGCATTCCCTCTAAAATCTGGAACAAGACAGGGATGCCCTCTCTCACCACTTCTCTTCAACATAGTTCTCGAAACACTGGCCAGAGCAATTAGACCGACGAAAGAAATTAAAGGCATAAAAATAGGAAAAGAAGAACTTAAATTATAACTATTTTGAGGTGACGTGATTCTATACCTAGCAGACCCAAAAGGCTCTACAAAGAAACTATTAGAGCTAATAAATGAATTCAGCAAAGTGGCAGGATATAAAATCAACACGCATAAATCAAAGGCATTCCTGTATATCAGCGACAAATCCTCTGAAATGGAAATGAGGACAACCACTCCATTCACAATTTCCTCAAAAAAAAAAATAAAATACTTGGGAATCAACCTAACAAAAGAGGTGAAAGACTTATACAATGAAAACTACAGAACCCTAAAGAGAGAAATAGCAGAAGATCTTAGAAGATGGAAAAATATACCCTGTTCATGGATAGGCAGAACTAACATCATCAAAATGGCAATATTACCAAAAGTTCTCTATAGGTTTAATGCAATGCCAATCAAAATCCCTATTTCTTGTAGAAATAGATAAAGCAATTATGAAATTCATATGGAAAAATAAACGACCCAGAATAGCAAAAACAACCCTAAGCAGGAAGTGTGAATCAGGCGGTATAGCGATACCAGACCTCAAACTATACTACAGAGCAATAGTAACAAAACAGCATGGTACTGGTACCAAAACAGGCAGGTGGACCAATGGTACAGAATAGAGGACACAGAAACCAATCCACAAAACTACAACTATCTTATATTTGATAAAGGGGCTAAAAGCATGCAATGGAGGAAGGATAGCATCTTCAACAAATGGTGCTGGGAAAACTGGAAATCCATATGCAACAAAATGAAACTGAATCCCTTTCTCTTGCCATGCACAAAAGTTAACTCAAAATGGATCAAGGAGCTTGATATCAAATCAGAGATACGGCATCTGATACAAGAAAAAGTTGGCTACGATCTACATACTGTGGGGTCGGGCTCCAAATTCCTCAATAGGACACCCATAGCACAAGAGTTAATAACTAGAATCAACAAATGGGACTTACTCAAACTAAAAAGTTTTTCCTCAGCAAAAGAAACAATAAGAGAGGTAAATAGGGAGCCTACATCCTGGGAACAAATCTTTACTCCTCACACTTCAGATAGAGCCCTAATATCCAGAGTATACAAAGAACTCAAAAAATTAAACAATAAGAAAACGAATAACCCAATCAACAAATGGGCCAAGGACCTGAACAGTCACTTCTCAGAGGAGGACATACAATCAATCAATAAGTATATGAAAAAATGCTCACCATCTCTAGCAGTCAGAGAAATGCAAATCAAAACCACCCTAAGATACCATCTCACTCTAGTTAGATTGGCAGCCATTATGAAGTCAAACAACAACAAGTGCTGGCGAGGATGTGGGGAAAAGGGTACACTTGTACATTGCTGGTGGGACTGCAAATTGGTGCAGCCAATTTGGAAAGCAGTATGGAGATTTCTTGGAAAGCTGGGAATGGAGCCACCATTTGACCCAGCTATTCCCCTTCTCGGTCTATTCCCTAAAGACCTAAAAAGAGCATGCTACAGGGACACTGCTACATCGATGTTCATAGCAGCACAATTCACAATAGCAAGACTGTGGAACCAACCTAGATGCCCTTCAATAGATGAATGGATAAAAAAATGTGGCATTTATACACAATGGAGTATTACTCTGCATTAAAAAATGACAAAATCATAGAATTTGCAGGGAAATGGATGGCATTAGAGCAGATTATGCTAAGTGAAGCTAGCCAATTCCTAAAAAACAAATGCCAAATGTTTTCTTTGATATAAGGAGAGTAACTAAGAACAGAGTTGGGAGGAAGAGCATGAGAAGAAGATTAACATTGAACAGGGGTGAGAGGTGGGAGGGAAAAGGAAAGAGAAGGGAAATTGCATGGAAATGGAAGGAGACCCTCATGGTTATACAAAATTACATACAAGAGGAAGTGAGGGGAAAGGGGAAAAAAACAAGGGGGAGAAATGAATGACAGTAGATGGGGTAGAGAGAGAAGATGGGAGAGGAGGGGAGGGGGGATAGTAGAGGATAGGAAAGGCAGCAGAATACAACAGACACTAGTATGGCAATATGTAAAACAGTGGATGTGTAACCGATGTGATGCTGCAATCTGTATACGGCGTAAAAATGGGAGTTCATAACCCACTTGAATCAAAGTGTAAAATATGATATGTCAAGAAGTATGTAATGTTTTGAACAACCAACAATAAAAATTAAAGGAAAAAAAAAGAAGTCTAATTACTTTCAGTTGCCTTTTTAAAAATATATATATATTATCCTGTGATACTATATGGAACTTATGGTTCCTCTGCTGCATTGAAGATCTAGGAGAATAAAAGCCTTGTGTCCCCCATGAACGGTGGCTCTAATGCTGCAGAAATGTTACAAACAGGCAATCTGGTCCTTCATTGATCTGGACTATCCATGGCTTCATTGTAAGTGATTACCCTTTTGGGATCTTGCTTCTGCAAATTCCAAATAGATTCCATTTCTTTAGTGTGATATACAATAGCAGCCCTCAGGTCAAAAGAACCCCAGCTATCATTCCTTTCTAGGCCTCTCTGGTATCTCTGTTCTTTGGTGGAGCCTAACAAAGTATTCGTAGGAGAGGCCAGAGGATTTTGATTTTCTATCTTGTAGTCCTTTGAGAGAAACACTAAAGCACCTTGACTACTGGTGTCTGCTTTCTGCAGGTCACCTATATGACTGGGTTCCAAGGATAAGGCTCCACTCTCACTAACAGTCCCAGGTTTTAGAATGCTACCCAGAACTTGAGGACTAGTCCGTTTTTCCAGCTCATAAGCCTTGGGAAACACAGGATGCTCCATTCCTGAGGGGATTATTTCAGCAACCTGTGAAACCAAAGTGGCAGGATATTCTCCTTGAAATGTCACCTCCATCACTTTATGATCTGATGACTTCCCAATAACAGTCTCAGGGCCAGCACTGGGCTCATTTATAAACTTTTCATGTTTTTAGCCAGTGAGGAGGTAATAAACCCTGCTTATAGAAGGTGTGCTTTCATGCAAATTATATTTCTGAGCTTATTAGCTTCTAATTATATCTTAGTAAATATATTTTATTACTAGAGCAAAATGGGTTTTTAAGGAAAATAATGTGAAATTCTGAAATTTCCTTTTGGGCAGAGAAGAGCATTAGCCCTGTCTTATCATCACATTGCCATCCTGTTACACTGCAGCTTGTGTATAGCATGCTGAAATAAATTTGTGTGTGTGTGTGTGTGTGTGTGTGCAGAAACTAAGGGTCCAATTTAAGTTGGGTGATGTTAGTGATATAATAACAAGTTCTCTGGCCTGACACAGCATAACATCACACACACACATATACACACACAGAGAAATTAGTATATCCATGTATGTCGAATACAGGTTAAAATACCAGGGCATTTATATAGAGTTGTTGTCTTCTAATAAAGTAAGCTGGATCCCCTGGGAATATTTGGGGAGAAAGGAACTGCTTTTTTTGGCTCTACCCATTTGCTTAAGAAATGTCCAGTTTTGAGCCACTGTAGTGTGGATGGTTTTCTTGTTTTGTTGATTATTTGAGGCTTTTAATAATTAGTTCATGAAAGAAGCTGTTGGACTCAATGTAGAGAAAATATCTTTTTAGTCTGGATTTCTGCCCTGCTTAGATTTTTTAAAAAGTTATAAGCATGGATTGCCAATTCTACTTGATGTAAACAAAACTTTTTATACATTTTATATATATATTAACTTATTGTATCAGTCCAGGTTCAGAAACTTATGGTAGGCCAGTTCCAGATAGTTTCATCTCACCTGTAAACTGTATCACTTTTACTGATATTGTAATTTTCAAATGTATAATATGTTTACAGATGTGCTCTGCATTTAGTCTGCCTTGTTCCTATTTTGATTTTTTTTGAGTCTCCTGCCTGCTTGCCAAAAGCTAGGATGCTTCAGGCCCATGTACAATTGAAAGCAGAGGCATCCTTGAGCTTTAAAGCATTGAACAAACTGGAAAATGCAACATACCTCATACTGAAGTGAAAAAAAGTCTTGTGTTTGTGGGTTTTTTTAAATAAAAATTTTCAAAAAGTTTAAAAAAAAAGATAAAATGTTGATTAAAGAAAAAAAAAAAGAATACGAACAGGGATGCAGAAATCATGATAACCAGGATATTATAGACTGCTAAGAGAAAGCATTGTTACAAAACATATTCATTTATTCAGAATATTTAGCATCTTTCACATGCTAAATAGGTATAGGCAATACAATAATGGACAAAGCCTACATAGGGCCTACTCATATGCCACAAATATTTTTTCCACAAACATTGATATTACTCTTGAAAATAGTTTTCCAGGAGCTTCAGGAAAGATAATTTGAGTAAATACCACCTTTTTTCATAATTAGAAATTTTATTTAAATCTATTTTTATTAAAACCTATTGGTCTAGATTACTTTTAAATTAGCAATGATGATTAAATGATCATGTTATTATAATCTTAAAAACTAATAGATAAGGTACACTATATAGAATTTATTTATAACTTTTCTAAATTCATGTAGTTAGATAAGGTATTAATTTCATGAATCCCTTCAAACTGATAGTAATCTCCCATTTATCTATTTTTGTTTATCTGATAATATTCTCATGTTCTTTCTTTGATGATACAGATTATACTTTCTCTTTAAACTCCAAGAGTGACTTTTGCTAAAAGTAGTTTCTTGCTTTGACAATTTCTCACCAATTTGCTTACTTCAGCACAATCATTTCCCTAAAGCTAAGTTGTCTTATTTATCTCTTATCACTGTGTTCCATGCCATTACAGAAAAATAAACACCCCTTCTTCTGGAGAAACTGAATGGAAATGGCAGATTTTATCTTCAGAAGAAGATTTTTAATACTTTTTATGGCACAAGAATGTTTGCAGAATATATAATCTAATGTGTGAAGGCAAGGGTAAAAATTTGTGCTATAGACTCCTTTGAAAAAGGAGTGTATAGAAATGATGAGGTGTGAATTGATGATATGCTACCAGGTGATTGTTAACTCAGTAAGGAGAAAACATGCCTGACCATTTCAGACACTAACTACAAGATCAAAAAAAGGGATTATCAGGTAAGGTGGTGGTGGCTTAACTGATGCCAACGGTCCATCCAGCAACAGATGTTGAATGCTCAGGTCACAGCATGTCCTACCTGTGTCACCACTGCACGTGGAGGATTTGGTTCAGCCTTCACCTTGAGGTACAGGGCAGCTAGCATTTCCCCTGGGATAAGCAGTACTGACTCCAATGAAATTTTCCCAGGTGAAAGATTTAAGGGATTGTATCAATGAAATACTACCAAATCGAATTCAACTGTACATTAAGGATCATACACCATGCCTGAATGGGATTTAAGCCTGGGATACAAGTATGATTCAACACATGTAAATCAATAAATTTGACATACCCCATTAAGAGAAGGAAAGACAAAAATCACATGATCATCTTAGTTGATACAGAAAAGCACTTGACGAAAGTTATTGTTCTTTCATGATAAAAGTATTCAACAACCTAGAAACAGAAGATTATCTAAGCATTAAAAAGATTATATATGAAAAGTCCATGGCTATTATACTGAATGGTGAATCTCAAAAGTTTTCCTCTATATCAGTAATAAGACAAATTTTTCCATTCTTGTGATTTCTATTCAACAAAATACTAGAAATCCTAGAGAGAGAAAATAGGCACAAAAATATTTATACATGGCTTCCAAATTGAAAAATAAGTTAAATTATTTGCTGGCCAAAACATATTCACATATATCCTAAAGAAAACCTGTTGGGATTAATAAATGAATTCAGTATGCTTTCAGGATACAAATCAGTAGATAAAAGTCAGTGGCATTTCTCTACACTAACAACAACCTAGGCAAAGAAAAAAAATCACTTCAAGTCAAGATGGAATAAAAGAGACCATATTTGTTTACTCTCACCATCTGAAATAACTGAAAGATGTAAAATGTACTACAAAGATACAATAAAGACAGTTTCAGACATAAAAATCGACATGGAAATCAATAAAATAGCAACAGATTTCAGAAATAAACCCATATAATTATGGCTAATTGATTTTTGACAAGGATGCCAAAACCATTCAATAGGGAAAGAATATATTTTTAAGAAATGAGCCTGGAATAACTGGTTATCCACATGCAAAAGAAGTTTGATCCCTACCTCATACCATACACAAAGATTGAATCAAAATAAATCAAGGACCTAAATTTAAAAGCTAAAACGATGAAAATATCTGAAGAAAACTAAATATAAATCTTCATGACATTGAATTAGTCAATGTGCATGATATTATTATTTGTAATAAGCCAAAACAATAAAATACTACTTCACAACAAAAATGAATGCATTAGCTCCGTGTGATGGCACATGCTTGTAATCCCAGAAACTCAGATAATGGAAGTTCAAACCCAGCTTCAGCAATTTAGTAAGGCTTGCAGCTTAGTGAGAGATGCTGTCTCAAAATAAAAATTAAAAGTGAGAGACGCTGTCTCAAAATAAAAATTAAAATAAACTTAAAGAAAATTAAAAGAAAAGAACAGAATAAAGTTTTGAAGTAAGTCTACTGAGATAGAAGGGTAAAATTATAAATAGAAAAGCTAGATTAAATAAATGAGTTTTACCATAAAGCCAACAGAAACAGGTTTCAGCTAGAGAAGGAGAAGCACTATGTCTTATTTTCACCATTTTTATTCATCATTATCATCATTACCTGTCAGCAGACGACTGATAACCTATAATTGTCCAAAAAATGAGTGCCAAGGTGGAAACGCTTGTGCTTGATCTTTCTATCTCCAAAACCACATGACCAATAAAACTCCTGTTTTGCATTAAACAGTTTGAATTAGGTTTCTGTCTGACAAGATTAACTCCTTTCAAAATAAGTCTTTAAATTTTATTTTCGTATGATAATTCCTGTTCTTCTACCTTTCACAATCTTTACCATTCTTTCTAAATTTTTCTCACTTCTCAGCATTTTTTATACTTTTCTTCATAATTCTTCCCACAAAATCATGGGATTTGAAATCATAAACCTTATTTGAACTCTAATTAAAATTAATCTGCAATCATTTCTGAACTTTAGTTTCCTCATAAGAAAATTAGTCTAGTTGTCTTGTGAAGGATCAAGTGACATTATGGATGTATAAGAATTTCCAAACTATAAAACACAATATATGATTTGGGGGAGGTTGCTACTTTCCCTTCATCGTTTTTTTCTTGTTCTTTTTATTTATTTTTTTTGTTGTTGTTGTTTTTGTTTTTTTAATTTTTTATTGTTGGTTGTTCAAAACATTACAAATTTCTTGACATATCATATTCCACACTTTGATTCAAGTGGGTTATGAACTCCCACCTTCACCCCATACACAGATTGCAGAATCACATCAGTTACACATCCATTGATTTACATATTGCCATACTAGTGTCTGTTGTGCTCCACTGCCTTTCCCATCCTCCACCATCCCCCCTCCCCACCTCCCCCTCCCCTCCCCTCCTCTCTCTCTCTACCCCCTCCACTGTATAACCCTGAGGGTCTCCTTCCATTTCCATGCAATTTCCCTTCTCTCTCCCTTTCCCCCCCACCTCTCATCCCTGTTAAATGTTAATCTTCTTCTCCTGCTCTTCGTCCCTACTCTGATCTTAGTTACTCTCCTTATATCAAAGAAGACATTTGGCATTTGTTTTTAGGGATTGGCTAGCTTCACTTAGCATAATCTGCTCTAATGCCATCCATTTCCCTGCAAATTCTATGATTTTGTCATTTTTTAATGCAGAGTAATACTCCATTGTGTATAAATGCCACATTTTTTTTATCCATTCGTCTACTGAAGGGCATCTAGGTTGGTTCCACAGTCTTGCTATTGTGAATTGTGCTGCTATGAACATCGATGTAGCAGTGTCCCTGTAGCATGCTCTTTTTAGGTCTTTAGGGAATAGACCAAGAAGGGGAATAGCTGGGTCAAATGGTGGCTCCATTCCCAGCTTTCCAAGAAATCTCCATACTGCTTTCCGAATTGGCTGCACCAATTTGCAGTCCCACCAGCAATGTACAAGTGTACCCTTTTCCCCACATCCTTGCCAGCACTTGTTGTTGCTTGACTTCATAATGGCTGCCAATCTTACTGGAGTGAGATGGTATCTTAGGGTGGTTTTGATTTGCATTTCTCTGACAGCTAGAGATGGTGAGCATTTTTTCATGTACTTGTTGATTGACTGTATGTCCTCCTCTGAGAAGTGTCTGTTCAGGTCCTTGGCCCATTTGTTGATTGGGTTGTTTGTTCTCTTATTGTCTAATTTTTTGAGTTCTTTGTATACTCTGGATATTAGGGCTCTATCTGAAGTGTGAGGAGTAAAGATTTGTTCCCAGGGTGTAGGCTCCCTATTTACCTCTCTTATTGTTTATTTTGCTGAGAAAAAAACTTTTTAGTTTGAGTAAGTCCCATTTGTTGATTATAGTTATTAACTTTTGTGCTATGGGTGTCCTATTGAGGAATTTGGAGCCCGACCCCACCAAATGTAGATCGTAGGCAACTTTTTCTTCTATCAGACGCCGTGTCTCTGATTTGATATCAAGCTCCTTGATCCATTTTGAATTCACTTTTGTGCATGGCGAGAGAAAGGGATTCAGTTTCATTTTGTTGCATATGGATTTCCAGTTTTCCCAGCACCATTTGTTGAAGATGCTATCCTTCCTCCATTGCATGCTTTTAGCCCCTTTATCAAATATAAGATAGTTGTAGTTTTGTGGATTGGTTTCTGTGTCCTCTATTCTGTACCATTGGTCCACCCGCCTGTTTTGGTACCAGTACCATGCTGTTTTTGTTACTATTGCTCTGTAGTATAGTTTGAAGTCTGGTATCGCTATACTGCCTGATTCACACTTCCTGCTTAGGGTTGTTTTTGCTATTCTGGGTCTTTTATTTTTCCATATGAATTTCATGATTGCTTTCTCTATTTCTACAAGAAATGCCGTTGGGATTTTGATTGGCATTGCATTAAACCTATAGAGAACTTTTGGTAATATCACCATTTTGATGATGTTAGTTCTGCCTATCCATGAACAGGGTATATTTTTCCATAAATGTTATTCACCACATCAATAGACTTAAAAATAAGAACCATATGATCATCTCGATAGATGCGGAAAAAGCATTCGACAAAGTACAGCATCCCTTTATGTTCAAAACTCTAGAAAAACTAGGGATAACAGGAACATACCTCAATATTGTAAAAGCAATCTATGCTAAGCCTCAGGCTACCATCATTCTGAATGGAGAAAAACTGAAGGCATTCCCTCTAAAATCTGGAACAAGACAGGGATGCCCTCTCTCTCCACTTCTGTTCAACATAGTTCTCGAAACACTGGCCAGAGCAATTAGACAGACGAAAGAAATGAAAGGCATAAAAATAGGAAAAGAAGAACTTAAATTATCACTATTTGCAGATGACATGATTCTATACCTAGCAGACCCAAAAGGCTCTACAAAGAAACTATTAGAGCTAATAAATGAATTCAGCAAAGTGGCAGGATATAAAATCAACACGCATAAATCAAAGGCATTCCTGTATATCAGCGACAAATCCTCTGAAATGGAAATGAGGACAACCACTCCATTCACAATATCTTCAAAAAAAATAAAATACTTGGGAATCAACCTAACAAAAGAGGTGAAAGACTTATACAATGAAAACTACAGAACCCTAAAGAGAGAAATAGAAGAAGATCTTAGAAGATGGAAAAATATACCCTTTTCTTGTTCTTTTTAAAACCCTTATTTACTTTCCGCTTTTTCCTTCACTAGCTCTCCATTTTTTCTCCTCAAGATTTGTTCTTCTTCATCCTTCTCCTCAGTTTCATATTATGCATTTTCTTTCATCCTTTACTCAACCTTTCATTTCTCCCCTTTTCCCTTCCCTCCTCCCTTGGTTGCTATGTAGTAGATGAGTCACTCTCAGGTGGGAGGAAACTCTAAGGCTCCATAAAAGCTGGTGAGAAGAGACAGAGTTCTCACTTCTAAACCAGCCATAAGGAAAAATGGAGCAAGCAAAACTCTTCACTGAAACATCCAACAAAGTAAGTGTTGGTTTGCTTTTCAAATGTAGCTTCATTAATCTTTTTGTCATTAGATGTACTTTAGGCTGTTAAAGATACCATGTGAATATATATACACCATGCTTTACACAGAGGAAGTATTCCTGGTCATTTGCAAATTGATTTTTCAAAAACAATTTCATAATTGTGATACAGTAAGAACTCTTATCATTTAAAAAACAATTAATCCTTCTGTAAAGTAGAACAAAATCTTTCTAATGCTAAAAGAATCTGTCAAATACAGCCACCTACTAATGTAGAAAAATCAATAGATAACTATCAATGCTTGAGCTGTGTAGAGATTTTAAAATAAAAATGCAATAAATGAATAAAGGTTATAAGGCACAAGAACTATGAAGATAGAATAAAATATTCTGCATGATGTTTTATGGAAATGACCATAAAGAAACAAAATTAACATTATTTCTTTTCCTATTTCCAATATAATAGTTCTCTTTTCTTATAATAATCTTTTCACAATAAATTCCAGTTTTCTCTATTTTTTATTAGTTGCTCAAAACATTACAATGATCCAGTTTTCTCTATTTTAAATAGATGATTATTATTAGAAATTACAATGTAGAAATCTAGATTTAGAAAACTGAACTGGGATCCATAAACCAGTTGGGCAACATTAATATCTCATGACATTTGGAATACAGATGAGAAATTCCCTAAGTATCATTCAGATAACTGGAATAAAACAATTTTGAGACAAAGACTACATATCTCTATATGTATATAAAGATATAGATATATACACATATATAATCATATAGATATAGATATTGTCTATAGAGATATAGATATGCATATATAAATATAGATATATATGTGTGTATATATATAAATCATTTGTCTCCCAATTTATATTATTCATGTATAAAAATATACATGTGATTATTTTCAATGAATGAAGTCTATTACCTATATTTCAAAGTGATAAAGCAGAATGACAATTCAGTATTGTAAGTGGGAATGTAACTAAATGTCTCACTCAATTTTAGATTAGTAGGAATAAGACCACTTTGTCACTTTATCTTTATATACATAGGTTATCACATGCCGGGCAGCCATTGCCTGGACAACAAATGCCCCCCTGTCTATTGAGAAAGTTGAAGTTGATCCACCAAAAGCTGGTGAAGTTCGAATTAAGGTAAATATAAATGAGACTTTCAGTAGGCATGAATGCAGATGTGTGTTTATAATTATTTTTCATTTTAGGAGAAAAAAATGACACTTTGTATTTAAAGAAAATCAGGAATTCCTATGATTTACACCAGCTCTATATTACTGTATTTAATAGTAAGATCATTGCATTGTGTGAAAATGTCAGAAACATAAGGTACATAAATATTGAAATGTCACTAAATATTTTAAATATATTATTGTTTTTAAATTTTGAAAATCTACATGAGCAATTGTTGAGTCATAAATCTCTTTTATTCACAATTATAAAGGTATTCTGATTATAACTGCTGTGGTTTGATTGCCCCTTCCAAAACTCATGTTGAAATTTAATTGCCAATTTAAGGGTATTGGGAGGTGATACCTTTAAAAGAAAATTAGATCACGGAGCTATCATCTCATGAATGGATCCAGACTATTGTTGTGGGAGTTGGTTAGTTATCATGGAAGTAGGCTCCTGATAAAAGGGTAAAATCAGCACCCACACCTCTCTCTCTGTTTCACACATGCTCACTTAGCCCTCTGCCATATTAAGACACAGAAGGGAGGCCCTTGTGGGGTGCCAGATTCCATACTGTTAGATCCAGCCTCCACAACTGTGAGCCAAAAAGAATTCTGTGATTTACAAGTTACGCAATCTGTGACATTCTGGTGTAGCAGCAGGAAATTGGAGTAAGATAACAACAAGCAGATTCTCTACTCCCAGTGGAATGGATGAGAAAACTGAGAACCCTTCCCCAACCCATCTCCTACCCATGGAGTCTCCACTCTAGATGCATCATTTCTAGGATACCTGACCCAAATCACCCACCTTCCTCCCCAGCGCTCACTAGTAAGGAAGAAGATCACACCAGGCAGGGCAAGATGAGAACTATATGAACATACTCAGGCTATAATGGAATAGTAGTTCAAACAAGCATTTTTCTCCCAGTTCTGGAGGCTGGAAGTCTAGAAGATCAGGGTGTCAGCATGGTTGAGCTCTGGTGATGACTCTGGCTCACAATGACTATCTCTTTGCCATGTCCTAGCAAGGTAGAGAAAACAAGCAAGCTGTCTGGTTTCTTTTTATAAAGATAGTAATCTCACAAGGGGTGTCCTATCCTCGTGACTTCATCCAAACTTAATTACCTCCCACCAAAATATCCATCTCCAAATACTTCATCACATGGGGGTTAGGGCTTCAATATGAGTATGAATTGGACCCAACTCAGTCCCTTGCAAGAATTTACCAACTCATAGGGCAAAGGTGTCATTTTAGGTAACAAGTCATTGCCTTCACCCCCAACTTTATTGCATTAATGTAGAAATTTTAACCACAGAAATAGGCATGAAAGATTCATAATTCTGCAGCCCTGCTAAGGGGGCTAACTTTATTTGGAAAAGAGTATGAAAAGACTCATGTCTGAAGGGATTGTCAAAAACATTAGAGATTGTCTTAGTGTGTTTTCTGTTGCTATAACAAAATACCTTAAACTGGATACTTTATTTTTAAGAAGAGACATATTTAACTCACAGTTTCAGAGGTCAAAGAGCATGGTGCTAACATGATTAGTTTCTAGTGATTAGTTTTTGGTGAGGACAACATGCTGTGTTACAACATGGCAGAGAAATAGAAGGAGAAATTCTCTCAATAACTAATCCAGTCCAGCTAGACCTAACTCGTTCCTATGAGACTATAAGTTATTAGTTATTGAGAAACACATTAATCGATTCATGAGTTTAGTGTCAACATTACCTAATCACCTCACAATAGAACCCACCACTTAAAATTATCACCACTGTTTTAGTAAGCTCTTTCCTGCTGTGACCAAAGACTTGACAAGAACAACTTTAGAGGAGGAAAAGTTTACTTGACTCATGGTTTCAGAGGTCTTAGTCCTTAAGACAGCCAACTCCATTATTCTGTACCTGAGGGGAGACAAAACATCATGGCAGAAGGGTGTGACAGGGGAAAGCATCTGGGAACAGACCTACATAGCTACAGGAAGCAGAGAGAACTCTGCTCAAAAAGGACAAAAAATATATCCAAAAGCGCACCCACAGGGACCCACCTTCTCCAACCACACCCTACCTGCCTACAGTTACCACCCATTTATCTCTATCAGAGAATTAATTCACTGATTATGGTAGAATGCTCATAGCCCAATCAATTCACCTCCAGACTTTCTTGCTTTGTCTCACACATGAGCTTTTGAGGACATCTCCTATCTAAACCATAACAACCACCTCTCAATACTATTATATTGAGGACCAAGCTTCAAGCACATGAACCTCAAGCTACAAAACATATCCAAATCATAGTAGAGATCTTAGTGATGAGCAATTAAGAAGACTGAAAGCTCCATGAAACTGGTAGCAGCAGTTTCATGGAGCTTTCAGAGCGCCACCCAAGGATACTATTAAAAGGAGTCGACTAAGATCATGTTCCTCTTTGGGGGTCCAAAAGACTATGGATAAGCACTAGGTGGCTTTCCCTCAGGAGCAACTAAAATGGGCACTTGAAAGCTGCTAATTATTACTAACCATGAGGAAGAATGGGAAACATTCCTCAAGATGCTGACCCAGGGGAAAATTCTAGGAAGCCAGGTTTAAAAATAAAAATATAGGGGGAAAAACTGAAAACCTAAGTCTGACACTAGAAAAAGCACAATGAAAGGAATGGAAGGGGATAGGAAGAAGAGACTAATCAAAATCCAGAGATACTATTCTATTATCTAAATATTCAGTTTTTGACAAATCCTAAGACATGCAAAGAAACAGTTGATCATTATACTGGAAAAAAGTAAGCAATTTAAATAGCTTTTCAGAGATCTCAGAACTTAGTAAAGATTTAAAAATCAGCTATTATAAATGTTCAGAGAACTAAATAAAACAATATAGAAGTTATTTTTAAAGATGACAATGATTCATCTTTAAAGCAACTAAATTGAGCTGAAAAGTATAATCACTGAAATAAAATTTCCATAGGAGGCATTCAGGAGCAGAGTTGAGCAAGCAAAAGAAATAATCAGCAAACTTTAATATAGATCCTTTGAGAACATTAAAATTCACCAAACAAAAATCATAGAGATGAAGAATACCTTAACTAACTTAAAATTTTACTAAAGGGGTTCAACAGCAGAATAGAACAACCAGAAGAAATTATCTGTGAACTCAGGTTAGAAAAAAATTTAATCAAGGAAAAAAAAGGGAGTAAATGATTAAAGGAATATTAAAGAAACTATGGGATATCAATAAGAAGACCAATTTATAGAGTTTGGAAATCCTAAACAAAAGAAAGAAAAGATTAGAAAGCTTACTCAAAGAAATAATGAGTGAAAACTTCTCAAATCCAGGGAAGAAAAAGGGCCAAGAAACCCAAATAAGATGACCTCAAAGATCTATACTGAGATATGTTTTAATCAAATTGTCAGAGTTAAAGAGAACATTACCAATAACAAAGTGATTAGTCACATACAAGCGAATCTCAATAAAACTATCCATGGTTACAGAAAAAGACCCCAAAAGGTCATGAAAGGAACAAAAAGTCCAACAAAACAATGCTATTTCTCACAAAACTGTCCTCCAAAAGACAAAGAAGAGTAAAGACTTTCACAAACAAAACAAAAGCCAAGGAAGTTCATCACCACTAGATGGATCTTATAAATAAATAAATGAGTTCTTTAAGTAGAAACAAAAGGATGCTAAACAGGGATTTCAAGGTGGTTTTCAAGAGATAACTAGCCCTAGTTTGCTTCTCCAGGGAGTGGAAACCAAGTAACAATAAGTGTGTAACTATTTGAGGAGATGAGGGACTATAGGTGAGCCCTGGAAGTTGATGGCACAGTCTAAAAACCTCTGGAGGGAATATGAGCATTGTAAACGTTCCTTAACCTGTTTTGTGAGAAAAGTGGGACACAGCCTGCTTTCCATCATAACTCATTTGGTGACAACTGAGAGGCATGACAAGAAGCAGCAGCTGCAATCAATAACCTTGCCCACCATACCTGGTAGATTCCGATCTTAAAGAACAGGTGGGAGATGTTTCCAAGAACCTTGGCTAAGAAGAATTTTTGACCCGTTTTCTTTTCTCCATCTGTTCTTTTATTATTACTTTTTATATCTCACCATTTTCTCTTACTTTTGTCTTATTCTGTGTTTATTCTTTAATTGGATTTTTCTTTTTTCTAATTTTTCCCTCTTGATTTGTATTTATATAATTTTCCCTTTTTTGTTCTGCTTTTTATTTTATCTATATTTCCTCCTCCTCCTCCTCCTCCTCCTTCTCCTCCTTCTCCTCCTCCTTCTTCTTTTTCTCTCACAACAATATGGTATTGGCATAAAGTAGACATATGAGCCAATGAAATAGACTATAAATAAACTTACACATAAACAATAAACTTTGATGAGTATGCCAAGAATACACAATGGGGAAAAGATAGTCTCTTCAACAAATAATGTTGGGAAAATTGAATATCCACATTCAAAAGGTTGAAAATGGAAATTTTCTCATGCTGTATACAAAAATCAATTCAAAATTGATTAAAGACTTAAACATGAAGTCTGAAACTACTATAATAAAACATAGGGGAAATATTTATGACATTGTTCTTGGTAATGACTTCATGGACATGAAGAAATGAAAGGAAATAAGTACCAGAATGAAAAGGCAACCAATAGAATGAGAGGAAAATATTTTCAGACCTTATAAATAATAAGGGGTAAATATCTAAACTACATAAGGAACTTCTATTAACTCAATAGCAAGAAAAGAATGTAATTGGCAAAAGACCTAAATATGCATTTTTTCAAAGCAAACATACAATTGGTCAATGTGTTTATCAAAAAATGATCAATGTTTATCAAAAATGCTAATTATTATGGAAATGCATATCAAAACTGCAATGTGATATTACCTCATACCTGTTAGGTTGTCTATTATCAAAAAACAAAAGATATAAATTCTTAGCAAGGATGTACAAAAAGTTAGAACTGTTGCTAGCTATTGATGGGAATTCAAATTGTAGCACCCATAATAAAAATAATATGGAGATTTCTCTAAGAAATTAAATAATAGAACAACCACATAAGGCAGCCCCTGGGTATTTATCCAAAAGATTGAAATCAGTATGTAAATACTGCTGATACAACTCTCCCATGCTTATGTCAGCACAACTCATAATAGCCTAGATGTAGAAACAACCTAAATATCCATCAACAGATGAATAAAGAAAATGTGCTTTTTGCATGCATTTGAATACTACTTGGTTTTTATAAAGAAGGAAACTCTGCAATCTGTGATAATATATATGAACCTTGAGAACATTATGCTGTAAAATAAGTGCATCACAGGATGACAAATAATATATAACTCTACTGATATCAAATATCTAAAATAGATTCATAGAACCAAAGACTAGTGTGGTGGTTTCTAGAGCTGGGAGAAAGAGGGAAATGGAGAGTTACTAATCAGTAAGAATAAAGTTTCAGTTAAACAAGTCAACATCATTTATTAGAGAGACTGTCTTTTCTCCTGTGTATATTCTTCCTTCAGTTGAGTTAAAAAAAAAAAAACTGCTGTACCATATTGTACCTGTAGTCAACAATAATGTATTGTACACTTAAAATTTAATTAAGCAAATAGAAATCATATTAAGTGTTTTTAACACAATAAAATAAAAAGGAAAAGCAAATCTTAAAAGCACAAGAGAAAAGAACATATCACATAGAAGGTAACCTCAATAAGACTAACAATTGATTTAACATCAGAAACAATAGAGTTCAGAGGGCAATGTGATAACATACTTAAAGTGTTTGAAGAAAAAAAAACATTGACCAAGAGGAATCTAGCAAAACTATCTTTCAAAAATGAAGGCAAAATAAAGACATCACATATATATTTTAAAAGAGTAAGATAACTTCTTGCTGATGTACCCAACTTAAAAAAGGTACTCAAGGTAAATTCTTTAGTCTGAATTATACAAATTAATAATTCCTTAAGTGCAAATTTTACTTTATACACAAAATATTCAGCTATCTCCAAATTAAGTCTTTAAAACTATTGAGTGCCTTTAAATGGGCATTTACTCTTTTTTAATAATTTTTTTGTTTTAAAACTTGTCAGTTTTTTGTTTTAAAACTAAATACAAATTGAGAAAATAAAATATCCATCAGTGGGAAATTTTAATAATTGCCTAGATTCAATCATTTGATGTTTCACTTATATTAAAATTCACCTATAATACATAATTTACTTCAAGCAACAAATACATTAGGTATATTTATTAGTAATGACTGAACCTACATTCTGAAAAATTTTTAAATGCATTTATGTGATTAACAAACATAAGAACGATATGAGATTCTACTTTTAGTCTCCAGTTCCTGCATCTTTAAACATTCTGGCAGTAAGAGAGCTTTGCCCCATCTAGGATTCTTCTACTAGGTTTCAGAAAATAGCACTACATCTTGTCCTACTATGGCCAAGACTATCAGCACTGGATTGCCAGATCCTGCTTCCAAATCTTTATTATTAATCATAGTAAGTTTTTAGACTTTCAATTTGCACTTGTTCAAAGTAGAGCATTCTATAGAACAATCAATTTCCAATTGTTACCTGCAGAAAAATTTAAATGTACCTGATAACATAATATGGAAATTTGGTTCCGGTTTTACCTGTTAACTAGGGGTAAATCATTTCTTAATATTTCTCCTCTGAACACTCTCTTTTTTTCTCTTTTGCATCTTTTTCTCTATTATGGTCATTGGCAATGGATAAACCATCTTAAACACATTTTGATGTAAAGTAACACTTTCTGATAGAGTCAGATTTGATCCTGATAGGGTTAGACACTACTATCTAGTAAAATAGTTTTACCACTGATGTTAGAATGCTTTCTATGTAATTCATTAGAAGTTCTCAATAGCAACATTTAAGGGATTTTTATGCCTTTTTATTTTATTCCTGTTAGCTATGGAGAGTCAATATCTTCTTTCCTTCATTAAATAAAGTGGCAAAATTCATAACATTTTTTTAACAGTTAAGGTATGTCCCAAACTAACTAGGAAAGTGGCAATATTGCTCTTCACCCATTAAAATGTTTAGGAGAGAAATAGTTTCTTTATTACCACTGTCTTCTTGTGACTATTTGAGAACCACAATAGCATGTTTCTTCTCCCCCTTGTCACCCTTATCACAGCACAGAGCAGCCTATCAAGTGTCCAATAAACTTAGGAGAACTGACACATAATTGATAAATAAAGAATAAAATAATATTCCCACTAGAAACACAAGATAATTCTAGTTCCTCCACATTCAGTGTTTTGCGTAATCAATTATTTTATTTTAGTTCTTACAGAGACTGCATCATCATATTATTTTAAATTACATTTTCTTAATGACTAAGAAGTTTGAGTATGTTTCATATACTTTTGGCCATTCAGATATAATTTGTTGTGAAGTAGATTATAGTGTCTTGTTCCTTTTTTCTATTGGGTTGTCCATCTTTTCCTTATTTATTTGTAGACATTCAATATATATATATATATATATATATATATATATATATATATATATATATATATATATTTGTCTAGATATGACTCCTCAGTTGATTATAACTGGGGCAGATTTCTTCTTCCACTCTGGTTTCTTTTCACTCTCTTGTTTACACACTTGAAGAGAATTTCATAATTTACTGAAGTCCAATTTATAAATGTTTTCCCTAATGATTAGTGCCTTTTATGGCCCAATTAAGAAATCATTCCCTGGCCCAAGATCAGGAAGATAATTTCCTTGTTTTTGTCTAGAATCTTAACTGGTTTCCACTTCGCATTTAGATCTACAAGTAAAAAATGCCTGGCAATAATTCTTTTGTGTTTGCTGTGAGGTAGAAGTCCAAGATTAACTTTCTTCCTACTTATATAACAAATTGACCTAGTTATTTGAAAATTCTGCCTTTACCCCTACACTTTAGTGCCACTTTTTCTCTAAATCAAATGGCTAGTATGTCTGGGTCTACTTCTTAATTTTAATTCTGATCCATTAACCTATTGGTACATTTATCATTGTACCAAAAACAAATGCTTGCATTATCGTAGATTTATATTATCATACAGAATAAGTCCTATAATTTGTTCTTCAAAATTTCTTGACTATCCTTGGCCTTGTTCACTATTTCATTGAAATGACTCAAAATGTTATAATTCTTCATCATAAATGTTTATCAGAATTACCAGTAGACTTAAGCATTGAATCCTCCTCTTCCATTTCACATCTCATCTTCAAAGAATTTTCACCTTGTACCATCAGACATATTTGAATAAAATCTAAAATAGAAGGGCAAAATATATTTTTAAAAAAGAAATTTTGCATTTATTTTGTAAGAAACTGCTAGTCAACTTTTAATCATTATGACCAGAATACCTAAAAGACCAACTTAAGAGGAGGAAAAGTTTATGTTGGATCACGGTTGCAGAGGACTCAATCCATGATGAGTTAAAACAATTGATCTGGTCCTGGGGTGACACAAAACATCATGGTGGAAGGGCATGGCAGAGGACAGGTGCTCAGCTCAGGGTAGCCAGGAAATCGAGAAAGAGTTAGTGTCAGGGACAGATATAGTCCTGAAGCCATGCCTCAATGAACTACTTCCAGCCATGACCCACCTACCTATAGTTTTTCATCACTTCCCAGTAAATTCATTGAAATTAATAATTTCATTTGTTACAGTCACACGAATAAAGGTCTTTAAAAAGTTAAAAAAAGAAATTATTAATCCATCAAATAAATTAATCTACTGATGAGATCACATGCTTCATAATCCAACATTTCATCTTAGAATATTGTTGCATTTACTAACACATGAGCTTCTAGGGGCAATATTACAGATCCAAATCATAACATTCTACCCCTGGGCCCCCAAAATCTCATGACTACTTCCCAATGAAAAATTCCTTTTAGTACATCTGCAAGAGTACCCATAATCTCCATAGTTCCAGCATTGCTCAAAAATCTAAGTGCATAGACTCAAGGCAAACCCTTAGCTGTCAGCTCCTATAAAACTTATAAAGCAATTTAGATGCTTCCAATATACAAAGCACAGAGGAAACACACATAATCTCACACATGAGCTTTTGAGGGAAACCTCACATCTAAACTATAACACTATGTCATTGTGCAAGACAATTAACTTATTTTTAGTGGTGGCAATCTCTTCAAGGATCCTACTTCCTTGACCCCAGTTTTAGTGCTTTGTCTGGCAAGATTTCAAGAAAACCACCACATACTTCAGTTTCTGGATGTTGAGTTTTGGGACTTTACATTTGCCCCACTGGGTTTCGATTTTGCTTTGGTCCCATTCCTTCTTGTCCCTATTCCTCCCTTTTGGATGGATGTTTTCTCTGTGCTATTGTATATTGGAAGCATGTAAATTGTTTTATAATTTTTACACCTCACAGCTGAGAGGTTGCCTTGAATCTTGGAGGTGGTTTTGGGCCCAGAAGCAGAAAGAACAAGCAAGGAAGGGGCCACAGGGGCAATGCATCCTTTCAGGGCACACCCCCAGTGATCCATCTCTTCCAATCATGCCTCATCTGCTTACAATTACCACATAGTTTGTCGGTTCAAACTAGGATGAACTGATTGGGTTATAGCTTTCATAAGCCAATTCTTTACCTCTGGATATTGTTGCATTTACACAGGAGCTCTTGGGGATACTTTACACCCAAACCATAACAGAGGGTTGATCTTTTCCACAGCCCCTCTCTCTCTTCCCTTCCCAGCTGCCATGAGTTGAACAGCCTTCCTCTGCCACATCCTTCCATTATGGTGTTTCTGCCTTGAAGGCAGCTGACCAAAGGCTGAATCCTCTGAGACCATGAATCAAAACAAATCCTTCCTACTCCAAGATGCTCTTGTTAGACATTTTGTTTACAGTGACACAAAGGTGACTAACAAATTCTATTCAGTTTATTTCATGTGAGATCTCCCAGTTAGATTCAGGTTATACATTTCTGTAGGATATTACTGAATTAACATTACATTCAATCAGTTGAAACTCAATTTGAATTTATCCCATGGCTTGTCATCTGTTGCATATATGGTGCCCAGCTTTTTTACTTATCCTTGGAAGGTTGAATCTGGAAAAGCCTTGCTTGCCACAACTGAAAGCTGAATACTCTATGTAGAATTTCTCAGTTATACTTGAAAATAATCTTGCTAGTTAAGTTCTAATTTCATAAACAAGGTGCTTGGTTTCAAATTTTATTTTGAACTAGTTGATGCAGTGTGCCAAAGCCTAGATACTAGAAAACCAGGGACATTTCAAATAGCTCACTGAAATTGGGGGAGAGGGATAGACCATAAAGTTCATTCAAAGTACAAAATATAGAAGAATAGCCTAAAGTAATTTGAAAAACAAACAAAAGAGTGAAAAGGAAAATTATTTTTATTTGTAGAGAAACCTAGCCAGTTATTTTTCTGATAGAATAGGGATTGAATATCAAGATGCATGATTAATCAGAGATTTCCTGCAGACAAAACTCAAGGCAGAGAGACATGAGCTTGCAGGACAGTTATGCAAGCAAAAAGCCTGAGCAAACACAGCAGAACCCATAGAAATAAATATTTTCAACCTCCAAAGATCAAAAAGGAATAAGAAAATAAGTCATCATGGAACTGAGCAATCAGATTTGCAAAAAGTACCAAAGCTCCAGGGTCAATGACTGTTGAGTAGAGAAAAAACAGTGAAGAGAATATCTAAATGGAAATAGTGCCTTATGAGTGTACCAAGTGAAATGTGCAATGAGAGGCTAACCTTTGATTTGCCACCAACTCCTTCCAACTGTGAAATCTCAATACCCTGGGGGAAAACCAACTTGCCTTTGTTACTAGAATAGCTGGATAAAGAAACTGATTACAAAGAGAAAAAGGAAAGAAAACTGTGCACCAAAGCAGAGTATTAGGGGGGGAAAGGGGCCTTTCACCTATTCTTTTGGATATTAACTGCATGTTATGAACTAGCACGCCAAGATCTGGGTGGGGACTTAACATGAAAAGCCTTGTGTTTCAGCTTCTTCTACTGGCAGGTAGAGGGCAAGGCAGGGAGAACAGCATAGATATTATCACCCACGGTTTCTTCCATTAGGGTGTATGTATCAAAACAGATGCTCAAGTTTGGGTTGTGTGCTTCATCATATCTCACAGAATGCATAGCTCCTCTTGACAAAGAGCCAGAAAATAATTCAGTGGTGTTTATGATGTTAAAGAGGTCTAGGGGAAATTATATAGACTGATAAACCAAATGCTTTGGTCCTTTTCCTGAAACAGCTCTATTATAGGGACACAATCAATAATGCCTCAAATGTATAGCCCAAGTTTTAAAGAATATATTCTGCCTCTAAAGTTGGAAATATTGCATTTTTATGAAAGACTCAATCATTTTATGACAAGGCATTTTATCTCCAATCATGTAATCACCTTTCAGATTATATCCTCTGGGATCTGTGGTACAGATAAGCACATCCTGGAAGGAAAAGACAAAGTACCATTTCCTGCAATTTTGGGTCATGAGGGAGCTGGGATCGTAGAGAGTATTGGAGAAGGTGTAACCAGTGTGAAACCAGGTAAGTAAGGGCCAGATACGGTGTCAACTCCTGTTCAAATTAGCTTTTTAATTATTCCCCAACAGCACTGTAAAATACAGAATCCATCATACGTTGATAAAAACATTAAAATGCATTCACACACCAGGTACAGTGCACGATATAAGCAACCTAAGATTCAGAATCTTCCAGTTTGGGTTTGGGTAGCTAAGACAGGAGGATCGCGAGTTCAAAGCCAGGCTCAGTAACTTAGCAGGTGCTAAGCAATTCAGTGAGACCCTGTCTCTAAATAAAATGCAAAATAGAGCTGGGGATGTGGCTCAATGGTAGATCGAGTACCCCTGAGTCCATCCCTGGTACCCTCCCTCCCCTCCCCCACAAAAAACACAATCTACTCATTTCCATACAGATTATGGCAAATCTATATTCCCAAAATTAAACTAAGAATTGAAAATATATACAATGTATTGTAATACCAGTAAATTTAAAATATGTATGATTGACAATTTTTTTCTACACACACACACACACACAAAATAATCCTCTAAATTGTCTGGAATAGGTATCATTTATAAAAGTTTCTTTCAGACTTTGTATTTGCATTTTTATACTGTTCATGTTTCAAAACTTTTACTATGTTATATATGTTATTCTAACAATAAACACACATGTCATAGATATTTTAAAACCACTTTGTGAGGAAATAGAAGCCTTGGCAAAATAATCATTTTATTAATTTAGCTACTTAATGGCAGAGCAAGGATTAAGGACACAGGAAGCCTTCCCTCAAATTCTAGACTCTTGTTCAATAATAAAACATTTCATAATAAATATTAATTCTGGTATTAGCATTGGAGTATTAATTCATTGTTTCAACAAATATCAAGTATATATTAAATGCAAACTTGATCTTTCTCCTGGGATAGAACACTACCAAAATAAGTCAGGCACTTTGGCACGTACCTGTAATCCCAGCTACTAGGGAGGCTGAGGCAAGAGGATGGCAAGTTCAAGGTAAGCCTAAGTAACTTAGCAACATCCTGTCTCAAAATAAAAAATAAAAAGTGTTGGGGATGTATCTCAGTGATAGAGTACCCCTAAGTAGTTCAATCTGCAGTACAAAAAAAATGCTGTCAAAATAGAGGAGCCTTAGACCACATATATTGATGCCACTGTCTTACCTTTGATTCCAATTTTGTGAAACATAAATTCCCCCAATTTTTTTCTACTTTGAAGGTCCATTTGCATTAAAAATTGACTTATTTCTATTCCAAAGTGAAATTATAAATAACTTCAAAGATAATGATAACTTTCATTACAACCAATCACAAATATTTACTATGAATGATACCTTATAGATAAAGGTGGGGTTTATTACATTCAATGTCTCCACCCAGTTGGTAATCATTTTCTTTGTTCTTTTTCCTTAGGAGATAAAGTCTTAATGTTCCCTCTTCCAGAGTGCAGAGAATGTAGTTCTTGCTTGCACCCCACGGGCAACTTCTGCTTGAAGGAAAGGTTAGTTTCAATTTCTTTGACTTTCTTTCACCCCATTTGCTTTCATTGGTACAGTTATCGACTTAGAGCTAAATCCTTTATTTCTCTTTTTGTCACTATGTATCTGTGGCACAGTATTCTTCCTCCAACTGGATTAATGTTAGATGGAACCAGCAGATTTACCTGCAGAGGAAGGAAGATTTATCATCTTTATGGCACAAGCACATTCACTGAATATACTGTGGTACATGAAATTGCAGTGGGGAAAATTGATGATGATGCTCCCATGGATACAGTCTGTATCCTAAGCTGTGAGGTCCCTACAGGCTTTGGAGCTGTATTTAACATTGCAAAGGTAAGAATGTGCTTCTGTGTTGTTTTCAGTGACACTGTCTATATAACATCTAATTGAACTCCGTTCTCTAAACTTCTCTGAACTTCTTCCATCACAGATAAAGCCAAAGAGGCCTTTTCTTGCCTCACAAGAGGAAAGTTCTTTCAACACAAGAGCATCGGCTTTGGATGCCTAATTATATTCTATCCTCTGAATTTGCAGGTCACCCCAGGTTCCACCTGTGTGGTTTTTGGACTTGGAGGAATTGGCTCAGCTGTCGTCATGGCCTGCAAAGCCTCTGGTGCTTCTAGGATCATTGGGGTTGACATCAAGGAGGAGAAGTTTCCTCGGGCAAGAGCATTAGGAGTCACTGATTGCCTTAATCCTCAAAAACTCAAGAAACCTGTCCAGGAGGTGGTGGTAGAAATGACTGGCAAAGGTGTTGACTTTGCCTTCGAGGCCATTGGACTTATTGATACCATGGTAAGTTATCTTGAAGCACTGCCTGTCAATATGAGTGTACACATTAACTTCATGAAGACATTACTACAATTTTGGTATTGATTTACCTTTTGTGTGTGGGGGGGCATGTTGAAATTGTTTGGGTACTAGGGATTGAAGTCAGGAACATGCTAACCATGCACTCTACCTCAGCCCTGATAAAATTATTATTATTATCTCTGTTTTTATTTTAGAACTGGGGATTGAACTCAAGGCACTTTACCACTGACTTATATCCCCAGCCCTTTTTTAAATTTTATCTTGAGACAGGATCTCACTAAGTTACTGGGACTGACCTTGAAATTGCATGCATATACAACAGTACCTCCCCCAGCCAAAAATAAATACTATAACTAAAAAAAAATGAACACATCTTTCATAATTTGTACTGTGCCAAGTAATTAATATATTTTATCCCATTTAATCTGTATATCATTTTTACATTATTCTCATTTTAAAGATTGAAAAACTTAATCATAATGAATTTAAGCAATTTGTTCAAATCATAGTGACTGTCCTGCATACTGTCCTATTCTATATGATTTCTCCCATACATCCTCCCTGAGAACACGTTCTGCAGTTGTGAGTTGAAGATTTAGGGCTGCTGAGAAGCTAATCCATCCATCTCTGAAATTAGGTCGCAACTTTGGAATCGTGCCACCCAAGCTACGGAGTGGCTGTGATTATTGGATTAGCACCCACAAATTCACAACTCATTTTTGACCCAACGCTGCTTCTCTCTGGGAGAACCCTGAAAGGTGGTACTATGGGAAGTGAGTATTTTACTTTCCTTTTTGCCTTTTCCAGAAACCTATACATCCTGTGTGCTCGTTGGCAAGCAGTGGAGGGGAAGGAACATAGGAAAAATAATCCTCTTTGAAAGGAAATAGAAGACAATGTACCAAATGTAGGAAAGAACACCTTTACCTCCTCACACTCGTATTTATTACATAGAGGAGCAAAAGGACATGAGCTTAACATCATTGATAAGATACAGAAGAGTCACTTCTTAGGGTTCTCATTAGCACTCTCACATTCTGTAATTGGTGGAGAGCTACAATATTTTTCTGAACCACTCCCCAGTACAGAATAAGACTAGAAGAAAATCATGCTGTGTTGACCCCTGGTTGTCACCTCAACAATCACCCTAAGTGTCTTCTTCAGAACAAAACAGGCAACTCCAACGTGGAGTCATACTTGGATATCTCTTCTCCAAATGTCTCCAATTTCCCCTTGTACAACACCATAGTTGGATTGTTTCTGCTCCCTTGAAATCTCACACTATGGAGTAAATTTCAATATGTGAACCCTTGAGGGGCATGCTAAAATCATATCTAAACCATATTATTATCCTTGATTTCATGGAGGAATTTATTCACTTTTTTCTGACATTCATATCTTCCATATCTCCTTCTCTCACACAATATATAAACACAATAAGGAAAATCACAACCAAATTCTCATTCTGGAGGCAAAAATGTGTAATGGTCTTTTCCTTTTAATCACCTTCATTTGATAGATTTCTTTTTTTTTTTTTTGGTAATTTTTTTTTTAATTTTTTATTGTTGGCTGTTCAAAACATTATATAGTTCTTGATATATCATATGATAGATTTCTTAATTACTAAAAATCTTGCATACCAATAATATTATAACCCACCATTTTAGTCCAATTGACCTATTGCTATGGTTTAGAGTTGAATGTCCCTCAAAGATCTATGTGTAGAAGGCAGGTGCTGTGGAGCTTTAAGAGGTGGGGCCTTCTGGGAGGTCTTTAGGTCTTTGGGGGCATACCCTCAAAAGGGACTCTGGTGGAACTCCATTCTCCTTCGCCCCTGCTTCCTGACTCATGATGTAAGCAGGTTTTTTTCTAACTCATGTTCCCCATCTAGTACAGTCTTAGAGGCCCAAAGTAATGTCCTACCCCTCTCCAATCTTGAACTGAAACCTCCAGAAATATGATAACTTTTAAGTTAATTATCTCAGGCATAGCATTGGGAACTGGTTAATACACTTATTAAGAAACAGAATATTTTTGTAGCCTGGTTCTGATAAAGAATACGCTGGCTATCTCTTTTTTTAAAAGAGTTCAAGTTTTCCTTTAAATTCCATCTTCCCCCAACCCCACATTTTTATTGGTGCATTATAATTGTACATATTGATGAGATATTTTTTACATATTCGTACATACACACAATAAAAATATAACAATATAATTTGGCCGATAATACTCTCCAGCACTCTCCCTCTCCCTCCCTGCCTCCCACCCCTTGGTCTCTTTTCTCTACTGATCTCCCTTTGATTTGCATGAGCTCCAACCCCATCTCTATTTTCCTTTCTCTTCTCTAGCTTTCACATAAGAGAGGAAAGAGGACCCTTAACCTTCTGAATTTGATTTATTTAACCTTTTTTTTTGGGGGGGGGTGCTCTGGATTGACTCAGGGGCGCTTAACCAATGAGCCATATCTCCTGCCTCTTTTTATACTTTATGTAGAGACAGAGTCTATTAGGGCCTTGCTAAATTGCTGAGGCCGGCTTTGAACTCCTGATCCTCCTGCCTCAGCCTCCTGAGGGGCTGTGTGCCACTGCACCCTGCTAACCTCATCTTAATTAACATTTCATAATAGTCTTAAATAAATTCTAAATGGCTATAAAGAACTGTGCTAAGAATATAAAGACCTGGATTCTAGGTTTAATGTTATGCTTTCCAGATGTACATTAGTGTTGTAAAATATACCTCCATCCCCAGGATTTGTTTTAATCAACTATCATAGAATACATACATATAGAAAATTTCCTTGAAAGAAGAGTATATTACCTCAGTTCTTAAGAGAAGGGGGCACTTCACTCCATGCAGGGCCATACAAGGAAGCACTAGGCTCAATCAGGAGACAGAAGAAATTGAAAATCAGGATCAGGTCCTCGTTTCCCTGTTATTGAAGATTAAACACCCAAGAAATGCCAAGGAAAGAAAACAAATTTTATTTAAGGGATGGAACAGACACAGACTTCTCTAAAAGGGAGAAGGAGACCCAGAGCTGGTATCCATGGAAGGGGGGTTTCCTACCTCTTTCTAGATTTTAGGTTTCCTTTCTTCTCATGCCTTCTCCTCTTCTTATCTTGACTATATGAGCAAAAGACAGGAAAAGAACAGCCCAGGGGCTGATTGCTTATGTTAGAAAAAATGCCTCCTTCCCCTGCCTGGGGGAGGCATTAGCCAACAGTTAATGGGAAAGTGCTATCTACCCACTTCCTTTTCTTTGATAATCAGCTACCTATCCTTTGCTCTAGTCTCAAAATGACATGGGAATCATGAGTCACTGACTTTATTGTGATATTTACTGAAAGGAACAGAAGACAGAGTAAAGAAAACTCAGAAATTTTAGAATTAACTTGAAATCATTTCAATGGTTTCTGAGCTACAGGGTGTTCTCTAGTTATCTGGTAACTGGCCCTGGGGTAATTTAGGACAGGGGTATACTGTCTCACTGTGAAGCCTGATAAAAGGGGAGGGGAGGGACAGGGCTTAAAGTCTTGGGCTTCTTGGTGTGCATGTCAGGCAAGTTGTTTACTATCCCTTGGAACTAATTAACCTTGGAAGGAAGGTTCTTCCCCAGGTCCCGAAGCCCTCAATATGTCAAAGAATTTTAAAATATGGAAAATTTTAAAAATATATATTAATATAATCAGTGAAACATATCTCACCTCTCTAAACTTTAGACCTCACAGTTATAAATATGGAGAAAACAATCCCTGCATCTGCCTTGCTCCTAGTGATTATAGTAAAGGGGATCTAGGCAGGGTTCCAATAGCACCTAATACAGCTACTCTTACTCTACTTCCCTGCCCTCGAACACCACTACACAATTAGGTTTATTTCAAAGATTGAAATGTTAGGTTTGTGAAGTTTGTGTTATATATATATATATATATATATATATATATATATATATATATATATATATATATCAAATTGAACCAGCTAGAAGTTAAATTGGTTTAGAAAAAATTAGTGTCCTGATGACAGGGCAGAGCTGGGGTCCATGACAGCATTGTGTCTGCTCTGCCAGTCCACTAGGCTTACCTATACAGGGCTCCTCGATGACTCTGAATGATCTTAACACTCCTGAGCAGCACCCAGATGTGGAGGATCTGGAATAAATTGCCTTTGCTTTTGATGCCAAGATAAAGGATCAAAAGGTGAATGGCTAACTACCTCCCATGAATGCTTTTGCCAGTTTTATACACAAATAGTTCATTGGATTCTTTGATTAGTTTTGTTATTTTCAGGTCTTGCTATTTTTCTCCTTTCCTTCTACAGATTATAAAACCAGAAGCTGTATTCCTAAAATGGTAACTGACTACCTTCAAAAGAAAATCAATATAGACCCACTTATAACCCATAAATTGCCTTTTGAAAGTATCAATAAGGCATTTGAATTGCTCCAAGGTGGACATTGGTGAGTATTTGTGTGTGTGCATGCACGTGCACACATACATACATCTGTGTGTCTGTGTCTGTGTCTGTGTATCTTACACATGCAACTTTTACCCAAAATTTTATAAAACATGAGAGGGCATAGATCAAGTGTGAAAGTGGGCAATTGTGAGAAATGGTTTAGGGGGCAGCAATAAAAGAGCTGTGAGTCTGTTTTGAAGAGTGCCCAGGCTTCCATTCAGTCACTATGTAGCCCAAATGGCTGCCTTGATCTGTGCCACTGCTCCTGTTTACAAAATGGGGATTAGGGTTCCTGCTCTCTTGAGAGACCATATGAAGAACAAATGTAAAAATAAAAATGATCAGTGAAAGAAAAAGCACTGTGAAAATAAGCTTTCATTGTTTTCAGTTTAAGTGCTAGCATATATATGACAAAGAGAATAAAATGTATATTGATTACCAAACTGAAAAGCCCAAAGTTTTAAAATGACCTTTCAGCATAAAATTAAGTAGCTACAAAAAAACCCTGCTTTTATGAGTTTATTTTCAATCACAGTTTACTATTTGACATTTCAGAAATATTTCCAATCTTCATACATTCATGAAGCACCTAAGAGTTTGTGCTAGACACACTGGCAAATCTAATCACTGCCTTTAGGTCATTGCCCATTTGGCCCTTGAATGTAACATGCTGAATACATGAATAACTGCAGCGTGGAGCTAGATGTGATGTCTGGCCAAAAATTCAAAACTCAAGATTCAGGGGAAAGAGACCTCATTTCTTAATGAATAGAATAGGATGATCTCTCAGGAAGAAGGTATCCATTGGCCTTGGGAACTTGTAGGTCTATAACAAGAAGAATCATCAGAGTACAAGGCATCGGAGAAATTGGGACTGTATACAAGAACCCAAATAGTGAAAAATCCAACATGCAAGGAAGAGTTCGTTCTTGTATAGAGTAGTGAATATAAAGACTTTGACTACAAAAATATTTTCCTTATAAAAAATTAAAATGCAAGAACTTTTACACCTGAAGAGAACCAGATCTCCTTAGGATATTACCTTGCCTTTCCTGAGCCTAACTATATGATATTGCTGTGAAATCCCACCTTACAGTTTTTTTAAAATAAACCAATAATAAAGTTTGGTTGAAATTATTAAAAGTGCATTGACTGGATTGACTAGAATTAACTCAGATCTAAAAATCTGAAAAACACAGATGATGGGTTGTGTCACCTTGAAGAAAATTTCCAGCTCTATGATGCCACCTGTGACTTTATGTATATTGAGATCAAAGCAAATGAGACCAGAGCTATATTTCCTATAACAATGTGACCCAAACAGATTCACAGAATTTTTAAATTGACCCTTAGTTAGCAAAAACATTGTGGAATGTTTTAGCTAAATATTCTACTCCTATACCCAGATACTATTCAAATAAATGCATTTCATTGGTCACCAATAGTCAAAGAGTATACAGGGTAAAAATGGGAGTTCACAACTCACTTGAATCAAATATATGAAATATGGTATGTCAAGAGCTTTGTAATGTTTTGAACAACTCATAAAACAATAGTGAAAGAGTATTAAAATCCATTTATCATTTATCCTAGAGAAATACAAGATTGTTACATAATACACAGAATTTCATGCATATTTAATTTGTGTTCTCAAAAATATTAAAGACCCAAATCACCCAACTTGTAGCAGGTGGAATTGCATAATGCCATCTGATTTTTTAAACAAATGCGATAGTCATTTTGCTAATTTACAGAGCATGTTTTTATTTATAGGTTGACCACTTTTTCATAGTTTGCACTCATAAAAAGAACAGAAAAGTTGCCACTTCTGCCCTTCCCATTGATTCTGAAAGGTGGTTACTACAAATAAGCCCCATATATTAATTTTAAAGAGTTTTCCTCCCCAATTTGAAGCTTACTTCCAGAACTTTATCGTGGAAGAAGGCATTTCATTACCATATTAATAAAGACCTCAAGCAATTTACATTGCTCAAGTGGCCTATCAGGAAAAGTTAGTTCTCTTTAAATTTAACTTTTTTAGAATTGACTTGATAAGTATTGACAAAACAGAAACATTAGACTTTGTAATAAATCGTTAAAAAAAACTAACATTATTCTTCTTAACATATGCAGTGTGTGCATGGTAGCAGAATAAAATGTGGTATGAGGATCTGGATGAACTTTCCAGAGGAAAGAAGATATAGATCAAGCCTCTGTTGCTTATACAGATTTCTAGGCTAGAGCACTGCTGACAAACCTCAATCCCATGAACAAGCCATTTGTAGAAACTTTTGTGGAAAAGGGACCTCTTGAGCTTTGACTTTATAGTTTATAAGTTCATGGAACCTCTGCGGTCACTTCATTGTCACCCTCATTTATGGAGAATAAAACTAAGAACCAAAGAAGTATGATGTCTTTCCAGGATCACCTAGTCAGTTAGAACTGAGCAGATTCTCCTGGATTTTCGCTACTCCTTCCTCTATATGAATCTTCCATGTTATGCTCACATTTTCACATTTTACCCATGCATTCGATGCTTCAGTCAACTTAAGGTTTTTTGATCCTTCTCCCAAACCCTGGACCTCAAAGAATGATGTCAGAGTTGCCTGTCTCTGAAATTTCATACATGTAGTTCTTTATACTAGCACCAATCCCTGCCCATACCCATCCCAAACAAAATCCATGTCTCCAACTCCTGGACATTATCCAAATCACAGTGGAGCAAGGCCTCCAAGCTCCCAAATTCTAAGCTACCTATACTTTCTCTGCTCCCATTCTGACTTTTATTTCCCCCATGATAACATGTAGAATACTACATTATAATTATATGAATAGTTATTCATCTGAAGAATTCTTTTCAAAAATTTTTTTGTAGTTGTAGATGGACAGAATGCCTTTATTTTATTTTATTTCGTATTTCATTTTCTTATGCGGTGCTAAGGACTGAACCCATTGTCTCACATGGGCTAGGCAAGCACTCTGCTACTGAGCTACAGCCCCAGCCCCTCTGATGAATTCTTGAAATCACATTTTTAATTATAACTCCACATCAGATACAATGCTTTAAATGTGAAAGTTGCTCAGTTTTTTTAAAAATTGTTTAAATGAATTAATAAATGAAAACATGGAATAATAAACAAAAATCCCTAACACGTATGCATTAGAATAGTGGATTAAGAATACTGTACACACCTAGGGAATTTACCAATGTACAATGCATAATGTATTTTGTTTTCCCTGATAGAGAGTAGTTTGACAGCTAATAAAGTAAGGACATAATACCACAAGAGATGAGAACCAAAAGAAAGACATTGACATATGAATTGGAATATAGTCATTATCCTCATGTAGCCATTCACAATTAGAAAATGGCCAGGGGCCATGGGAATCCTCCATTTCCCACCAAACCAACAAGAGGCCAGCTAAAGATTTCAGAGCAATATCATATAGTTAGACTCAAAGTCACAGAGTGAAATGAACTCTGCAACTGTGGGTCCAAAGGAGATAACTACTCAAAGTCATCTCTTGCCTTATTGTCTCTGCTTCTCATTACTAAAATCAGATCACATGGTTACTAGTTACCCACTGGACTTAATTCCAGAGATGTTTTCTGATGTCTTTAAGGGGAGGGGAGACAATAAGATAGAGATAAGAAATGGGGATGAGTGGACAACTCTCTTTAAATGCACAACTTACAACTAGTTTTTACTACCTGTATTTGCATGGGCAAGTTGGTCAATTCAATATTTTAATGCTTTGTGTTTCAGCATCCGCTGTGTCCTCTTGTTTTGAGATCCCAGATAATGAAGATGGAGTATGAGCACCCTCAGCAATGTTCCTTTGTGCTTCTTCACCTCTTTGATTATTTACTTGCAACATATAAAGAGAAAAATTGAAGGAGGGTACTTCTAGAATTTTAATGATACGATTATAAAATTAATGATTTTGAAATTGATGTCTATATTTCTATCTAAATCTTGAAGAAAAGAAATTAACTGATTATTAATAATAAAAAAGATCTTCTCTCCATGCTAACAATCTCACTTTAAATTTGTCTTATTTTTCATGGCCTCAAGTCACCTTATATTTTTTAAAATCCCACTTATATTATGGAATGCTTCCCACCATTCCATATGTTGCTCAGTTGACTTGTCTCAGAAAGAACTAAACTGATGGTCTGCCTTCTTGGACAAGTACTGGGAAGAGAGATGGCTAATTGTTTTGAGTTTGAGCTTAACATACATTGGGACAGATTTTTCCAGTTGGGGTGGTGGGGAGGGTGATTGCTTTAACAGTGGTAAAACTGCCAGACACACAGTCTTTTACAAACAGAAATGAATCTTTTTCATTTTTCTTTAATATGCTGTTTTTCCATGAGCAGTGAACCTAAGCCATCTCCTTTCTCTGTTTCATTTCCTCTGCTTGAATAGATAAATGCCACTTTGATCACTAATGTCATTTTGTCACAAACTGAGTACAGTTGGGGTGTGCTAATTCTGTAAACTGAAAACTATGAAATTAAAGAAGGATAACTGGCAGAATTCGGGCAAAAAAAAATCACCACACAGTATATTTAACAATATTACAGACACAAGGATAAAAAAGAAATGGATCTTTGGATCTACTTTTAGCTAAAAACTACATTACATGAAAAGCATTTCTGATAGGAAACTCCTAGAAATATAAAATAACATACAACAAAAAATCCTTTTAAATGCATATTTGAACTAGAAGAAAAGTCTGTTTATTCTAGTCCAAGTAGTCAAAGAACTAGAATAAAGGAAGTCTAGCAAGACAGAAATAAATATTTTAAACAATAATTGTTCTGTTCTCACCAAACACGTGTGCACACGTGCGCACACACACACACACACACACACACACACACACACACATTCCATTCCTTTCCATGGTAGCAAAGTCTGACTGGGAGCTTAGACATCCACTTATGCCAGACTGTAAAAAGGCACCAATTGTCACCCCCACACTAGGCTGCAGTCAGAGAAAGACAAGGAGTGATGTGAAAATTCCAACCCCACCAGGTGACAATGAGTCCTATCATTGGGAAGTTTGGACTTCCTTGTCCAGCTACCCAGCCCTTCCATGTCCAACAACCCAGCCCTTCCATGTCCAACACAAGATATCAACAAAATTAACAAATTTTAAGCTAGATTGACCAAGAAAGGAGAATCATGTTACAAGTTTCAGAAATAAAAGAGAGAACATTATCAACAACCTCATAGAAGCTAAAATAATTATGAAGAAACAATATAGGCTATGGTATGTCAATGAGCGTAGATGAAGTTTTAGTCAGCTTTTTCATCGCTATGACCAAAAGACCTGATAAGAACAATTAGTGGAGGAAAAGTTTATTTGGGGCTCATGGTTTTACTCAGTCCATAGACAGCCAACTTCATTGCTCTGGGCCTGAAGTGAGGCAGAACATCATGGCAGAAGAGTGTGGTAGAAGACAGCATGTCAGGACATGGCAACCAAGAAGCAGAGGGAAACTCCACAGGCCAGAGACAAATATATACCCCAAAGACATGCCCCCAATGACTTATCTCCTTCAGCCATACCCTACTTGACTTCAGTTACCAGCCAGTTAATCTCTAATGGGGGTTAATTCACTAATTGGGTTATGGCTCTCATAACCCAATCATTTGACCTCTAAACATTCTTACATTTTCTCACACAAAAGTTTTGGGGAGATTCCTCATCTCTAAACCATTACAGATGAAATGAGGACATTGCTAGAAAGACAAAAGCTACCAAAACAAATGTAAGAAGAAATAGAAAATAGACCTGTAACAAGCAAAGACACTGAATTAGTAATCAAGAACATGATATAAAGAAGCCCATGTCCAATGGCTTCATTGTTGAGTTCAAACCTTTAAAGAAAGTTTAATACTTATTCCTCACAAACACTTCCAAAAAATAGAACAGAAAATATTTATCAACCCATTCCATGAGGCCTCTATTAGCCTAATGCAAAGTGAAATAAAGACTTTATGAGAAAGAAAAATAACAGATTTATATTTCTTATGAATACAGACTTCAAAATCTTACACAAAACATTAGTAAATTAAATCCACAAAGATATTTTAAAAAGTATACACCACGACCAAATATGATTTTACCCCAGGTACTCAAGACTGGTTTAATGTCCACTAATTCAATGTCATCCCATATCTGCAGAAGCATCTCATCATATCAGTGGAAACAGAAAAAAAAATAACAAAATACAACACTCTTTCATGTTAAAAACTCTCAACAGATTCAAGATGATGGAATAGAGGAGGTCATGTTCCTGGCTGCTCCGTGGCATGGAACCAATAAAGCAGACAGGCAGTTTCTCTGCAAGGTGGATGAATAAAACAAAATGCTGGGGGGACTTTACTGGAACTTAGAACTGGACATTCAAAGCAGACTAGGGACTGAGGAGGTTGGATAAAATAAAATAAGGAAAAAAAAATCCCCAGTTGCACAGCAGCTGCTGGAGCTGGGCAGAAAGCACCAGCCAAAGGTTCCTCCATGGGCATAATAGAGGGATAAGGGTAGTAATGGAACCCACATTTTTGGCAAGACTGAGGACTGTCTGAGTATGGAGCATTTAGAGACCAAGTACGTTGCCCAACAAACCTGAAAGATGTGCTGCATGATATCCGTGTGTGGAGAAAGAAGCCACCATAGAAAGGAACCATTTTGCAGCCACAGTGCAGGGCACAGCCGCTGAGGAAGCCAATTCCAGGCAAACCCAAGTATGGCCTGAAATACAGTCCCACTAAACACACACAGCATGACATAGAGTGTGCTTAAATGAACAGGAGAAAATCAAAGGTGGAGAGAGGTTTACACAGGAGATAACTGTCCTAGAAACCCACCTGGCTCTATCCCTACCCCTCCAATACAACTGCTTGCAGGACCTGCTGGTAGAGACTCATCTAGATGGGAACTCAGAAGGGTGGGGGTGAGAGAGATTCTTTGGAGACTGAACCCAAGACCAGGAAATGTGGGGTCCACACATAATGTAGGGAACTAAGAATCAGGTCCCCCACTATACAAGTATCACCCAGGGGAGATCCCTGGGATAAATTCTTCCAGCGTGGACCAGCAAGCACTGGTTACTGCAAGTGCACTGATTTAAAATCAACTGGCATTCAGCAAAGAGCCTGGAGCCCACCTAAGCTTAAACCCTACCTCCAGGAACTTTGACTACAGTATTACAACTCTTACTCTGGCAATCCAGAGGGTGGAACATCAGGTTCCAGATGACCCCACCTAAACCTGCTGAGATGAGAACCTGAGTATCTTTTGAACTCCAATAGAAAGGACTCTTTAACTTCTCATCAAGATTTACTTTTTCTTTTGTTTTTTCTTTCATTTTTGTAAATTCTTTTTCTCTGTTGATTTTTGACCTTCATGGTACATGAACATTTTTACAGTTTCTTTTTTTTCTCATTTCTATCAATTTTGAAGCCAGTTATTTTACCAGGATTAGTTTTTTGTGAACTAGGATGTTTTATTAGTTTATTTTAGTTTTGTATTCTTTTATTTATATTTATAATTTTTAAAAACTTTTACTTTACACATTTTTCCTGTTTCCTTTGATTCTCTCTTTTCTTCTGTAAGAGCCAGTCTCTATTGTTCTCTTTTTCAATCTTCCTTTAAACTTTTATTTATGTTTTCTTTCCTTCTCCCTCAAAATCATCACATCCTATATTACTTCTCCTCTCTCCCTGTCTACCATTTGAAATTGTAAACACTTTTGCAAACTTGCTGTTATATTATAGGCAATAACTAATCATTCCATTTCTGTTTATTGTGATAATTAACACTTTAGACATCATAATAAGAATTATTTGGTTTACTGCTATATATTACTTGCATTGATGGTGGTTATTATTTGTCTCCCCCTAAAAAGTGAGGTATTAGAAACCATTAGGTACACTATAAGTCCACAGGGTAGAAACTCTACTGCCTCAGATCTATTCTGTTAGATGGATAGACACACAAACAAGAAAAGTGAAGGGAAAAAATCTCTCAAACAAACCAAAATACACCAATAACAGAATCCATTGACACAACCATGGGAGAAATGTCCGATGAGTTTAGAATGTACATAGTTAATCTGATCTGTGAAGTAGAGGATAGTATAAGGTAGAGGAAGGTATGAGGAGTGAAATCAAAGAGAAAATACAGGAAGTGAAAGATCAATAAAGAGGCAGAGATTCTGAAAAATAAATAAGCAGAAATCCTCCAAATGAAGGAATCAATAAGCCAAATTAAAAATTCAAAAGAAAACATCAACAACAGATGAGACTATTTGGAGGACAGAAGTCAGGCAATGAAGACAAAATGTATAATCTTGAAAATACAGTTGACCATGGGGAGAAGATGTTAAGAAACCATGAGCAGAAATCACAAGAATTATGGAATACAATGAAAAGACCAAATTTAATATTTATCAGGATATATGAAGGCATGGAGTTACAAGCCAAAGAAATGAACAATATAGTCAATGAAATAATATCAGAAAATTTGCCAAATATACAGAATAAAGTGGAAAATCAAATACAAGAGGCTTACAGGATCCCAAACATATAAAATAATGACAGGCATTGAGTCACATTATAACAAAAATGGTTAGCATACAGAATAAGGTTAGAATTTTAAAGGCTGAGAGAAAAGTAACAGTTTACATATAGGGGGAAGCCAATTTGGATCTCAGCTGATTTCTCAACCCAGATCTTCAAAGCTAGGAGGTTCTGGAATAACATATACCAAGCTCTGAAAGAAAATGGATGCCAACCAAGAATTATAGGTCCAACAAAATTAAGCTTCAGATTTGAAGAAGAAATAAAAACCTTCCATGATAAACAATAATTATGAAAATTCACAAATAGAAAGCCTGCTATACAGAATATTCTCAACAAAATATTCAGTGAAGATGAAATAAAAAAATAAAAAAGAAAACCAATGAAGAGAGGAGCTACACTAAAGGAAAAGTCAATCAAAGGAGAAATTAATTCAAATTAAAAACTAGAAGTAAGCCCAAATGAGAACATAAATCATATCTCAATAATAACCTTGAATATTAATGGCCTAAACTCATCAATCACAAAACATAGAATGGCAGATTGTATTAAAAAAAAAAAAAAAAAAACAAGACCCAATAATATGCTGTCTCCAAGAGACTCACCCCATAGGCAATGACATCCACAGACTGAAGGTAAAAGGTTGGGAAAAAATATATCACTCACATAAATGGTATAAACAAGCAGGGTTTTCTATCTTTGCCTCAGATAGAGCAAACTTCAAGCCAAAGTTAATTAGAGAAGACAAAGAAGGCTATTTTATACTGCTTAAGGGAATTATACATCAACAAGACATAACAATCATAAATGTATATGCCCCAAATAATGAAGCATCTACATACATCAAAAAAATCCTTCTCAATTTTAAGAATCAAATAGACCATAACACAATAATAATGGGTGATTTTAACACACTTCTCTTGCCACTGGATATATCCTCCAAACAAAAAACTAAACAAAGAAACTATAGAACCAAATAATACAATCAATAATTTAGACTTAATGGACATATATAGATTTCTTCCAATCAATGAGCAAATACACATTCTTCCCAGAAGCACATGGATCCTTCTCTAATATAGATCATATGTTATTCTACAAAGCAACTCTTAGCAAATACAAAAAAACATAGATACAATACTCTGCATTCTTACCATATCATCATGGAATGAAACTAAAAAAAACAATAGAATAAAAAGTACAATGTACTCTAACACCTGGATATTAAATGACATGCTATTGAATGACAAATGGATAGAAGAAGAAATCAGGGATAAAATTTAAAAAATACTTAGAGATAAATGAGAATAGTGATACAACATATCAAAATCTGGGACACTATGAAGGAAGTGCTAAGAAGAAAGTTTATTGCATTGAGCTCATTCATTAAAAGAATAAAAAGTCAACAAATAAATGACATAACATAACATCTCAAACCCCTAGATAAAGATCAACAAATCAACACCAAAAGCAGTAGAAGACAGGAAATAATTAAAATCAGAGCTGAAATCAATGAAATTCAAACAAAAGAAACAAGTGAAAAAAATGACATAACAAAAAGTTGGTTCTTTAAAAAAAATAAATGAAATTGATAAACCCTTAGCCGTGCTAACAAAGAAAAAGAAAGAAAACCCAAATTACTAAAATTCATGATTAAAAAGGAAATATCACAACAGAAACTTCTGAAATATAGAATAAAATCAGAAAATATTTTGGAAATTTGTACTCCAATAAAGTGGAAAATCTTCATGATATTGACAAATTTCTAGAGATATATGACCTACCCAAACTGAATCAGAAGGATACACACAATTTAAAAAGATCAATCTCAAGCAATGAAATAGAAGACACCACCAAAAGCCTATCAATTAAGAAAAGCCCAGGACCAGACAGTTTCTCAGCTGAGTTCTACAAAACAAATGAAATAGAAAGGAGGGTGGGACCCTCCAAACTCATTCTATGAAGTTAGCATCACCCTGATATCAAAACAAAACAAAGACACATTAAAGAAAGAAATTCAGACCAATATTGCTAATGAACATAGGTGCAAAAATCTCAATAAAATCCTGACAAATAACATACAAAAACATATTAAAAAGATAATGCACCATGATCAAGTGGGGTTCATCCCAGGGATGCAAGTTTGGTTCAACATATGAAAATCAATAAATGCAATTCATCACATCAATAGACTTAATGACAAGAATCATATGATCATCTCAATAGATGCAGAGAAAGCATTTGACAAAATACAGCACCCATTCATGTTCAAAACAGTAGAAAAACTAGGGATAGTAGGAACATACCTCAACATTGTAAAATCTATAAATACTAAACCCAAGGCCAACAACATTCTAAATGGAGAAAAATTGAAAGCATTCCCTCTAAGAACTGGAACAAGACAAGAATGCTCTCTTTCACCACTCCTACTCAATATATTTCTTGAGACTTTAGCCAGAGAAATTAGGTAGAATAAAGAAATTAAAGGGAGACAAATAGGGAAAGAAGAACTATCACTAATTGCTGATGATTTAAAAGATCCAAAAAAATTCCACCAGAAAATTTCTAGAACTAATAAATGAATTCAACAAAGTAGCAAGATATAAAATTAACACCATAAATCTCATGCATTTCCATACATCAGTGATGAATCCACTGAAAAAGAAACTAGGAAAACTACCCCCATTCACAATACTCTAAAAAAATATTTAGGAATCAATCTAACAAAAGTGGCTAAAGAACTCTACAAGGGAAACTACAGAACAATGGAAACTAAAGAAAGAAATTGAAGAAGACCTTAGAAGATGGAAAGATCTCCCATGTTCTTGAATAGGCAGAATTAACATTGTCAAAATGGTCATACTACCAAAAGCATTATAAAGATTTAATGAAATTCCTATTAAAATTCTAATGAGATTTTTCATAGAAATGGAAATAGCAATCATGAAATTTATTTGGAAATATAAGAGACCCAGAATAGCCAAAGCAATTCTTAGCAAGAAAAGTGAAGAAGGAGGCATCACAATACCAGACCTTAAATTATAATACAGAGCAATAGTAACAAAAACAGCATGGTATTGGCACCAAAACTGATACATAGATCAATGGTACAGAAAGAAGACAAAGAGAAAAACCCACATAGAATTATTTCATACTACACAAAGGCACCAAAAATATTCATGGGACAAAATATAGCCTCTTCAACAAACAGTGCTGGGAAAACTGGAAATCCATTTGTAACAAAATTAAATTAAAACCCTATCTCTCACTCTACACAAAACTCACTCAAACTGGATCAAATACTGAGGCACTAGAACAGAGACCTTGTGTCTACTAGAAGAAAAAGTAGGCTCAAATCTCCACCATGTAAGCATAGGAACTGATTTCCTTAACAAGACTCCTAAAGCCCAAGAAGTGAAATCAAGAATCTATAAGTGAGGGGCTGGGGCTGTAGCTCAGTGGCAGAGTACTTAGCATGTGTGAGGCACTAGATTTGATCATTGGCATCACATAAAAATAAACAAATAAAACAGGGGCATTCTGTTCATCTAAAACTACAAAAAAATTAAAGAATCAATAAATGGGATAAAATTAAACTAAAAAGCTTCTTCACAGCAAAGGAAACAATCAAGAATGTGAACAAAGAGCATACAGAATGGGAGAAAATCTTTACCACACACACCTCAGGATAAAGCATTAATCTCCAGGATATACAAAGGGAACAAAAAAACTTAATACAAAAAAAAAAAAAACCCAAATAATCCAATCAATAAATGAATAAATGGGCTAAGGAACTGAACACATATTTCACAGAAGAAGAAATATGAATAGTCAAATAAATATATTAAGGAAATGTTCAACATCTCTAGCAATTAGAGAAATGCAAAAACTACACTGAGATTTCATCTCATTCCTTTCAGAATGAGTTTCAAGAATACAAGCAACAAAAAATGTTGTCAAAGATGCAGGGGTTCAGGTACACTCATACATTGCTGGTGGAACTGCAAATTGGTGCAACCACTATGAAAACCAGTGTAGATTCCTCAGAAACCTTGGAATGGAACCACCTTTTCACCCATTCATCCCACTTCTAGTTTTATAACCTAAGGACTTAAAATTAACTTATTACAGTGAAGGCAGCCAAATCAATGTTTATAGTAGCTCAATTCACAATAGCTAAACTATGAAATCAACTTAGGTGCCCTTCAACAGATGAATGGATGAATAAAATGTGCTATGTATACACAATGGAATATTACTCAGCCTTAAAGAAGAATGAAATTATGACATTTACCAGTAAATGGATGATGGAGCTGGAGAATGTTATGCTAAGTGAAATAAGAAAATTCCAAAGAACCAAAGGCCATTTTTCGAAGATGGCGGCGAGGGGAGTGCATTGCCCCCGTGTGCTGCTTCAATGTGTGGGAGTATGACAAGTCAGGACGGCTAAAGGCTATCTTGTTAGGAATTTCCAGCAATAGTGGGGTGCTCCGGAACCTGGAGGAAGGATTTCCATCGCACGAGGATTGGCTACGGGGACTCAAACGCGAGAGGTTTGTCGGCCGGAGGGTAACACTGCTTATTCAGCAAATCGCCCCGCAGCTAGAGTCTGCAGTTCGCGCTGTGAAATGAGGAGATAGCGACGCAGGGATACAGCGCTGCAGTTTCTGCCAGCCGTGCAAGCACCGTACTCAGGGCTGAATTCTGGGTTCGAGACGGGGGAAGGAAGCGGTCCATCTCGGTTCTCCACACCGGTCAGACCACAGAGGAGGCCAGCGGCCACCATGTTGGAAAGCTGACGTCACCATCCCTGTTTTCGACTGACCGCAGCTCATTCAGCCATAGAACAGGGGAACGAAATGCTGCCATTCGCATAGGACACCAACATGGCAGAGATCTGATGTCATCAGAAAGCGGCGGAGGAGAGAACTTCATCAATACCAGCGGCGACAGAAACAGTTGGTCTCCTGGTAGGGGGGGTGAGGCACAGACACCCGAGTCTCTCTAGATTTGTCGTTGAGCCAGAGGGGAGGAGCCGGGCCGCCGCCAGCGCCCGGAGCAGGACCAGCGGCTTGCCGGCGTGGTGACCGCGTGACCCCAATTGGAGAGGGGGCGGAGCGGAGCCGCCACCGGCGCCCGCAAGGTGGGCAGACCCGCGACCCAGTGGTACACGGGCATGGTAGGAGGGGCAGGGCAGAGACGCCGCCCGCGCTTGCAAGATAAGCAGACCTGTGACAGACTGGCGGGTCAGGCCCAGCGGCCTGCCAGTGTGGTACACACATCACCCCAACTGGAGTAGGGGCAGAGCAGATCCTTCGCCCATGCCCGGATCAGGCCCTGCCGGTGTGGTGGTCACGTGACCCCAATTGGAGTGGGGGCGGAGCGGAACCGCCACCCGTGCCTGCAGGGTGAGCAGACCTGTGACCAACCTGCAGATCAGGCCCAGGAGCCTGCCAGCGTGGTACACACATCACCCTAATTGGAGTAGGGGCAGAGCAGAGTCGCCGCCAGTGCCAGGAACAGGCCCAGCGACCTGCCGGCAGGGTAGTCACGACACCACAATTGGAGTAGGGGCCGAGCAGAGCCGCCACCCGTGCCCGAAAGGTGGGCAGATCTGCGACCGACCAGTGGGACAGACCCAGTGGCCTGCCGGTACGACAGACACATCACCCCATTTTGAGTAGGGGCAGAGTAGAGCCGCTGCCCGCGCCTGCAGGGTAGGCAAACCTGCAACAGACCGGCGGATCAGGCCCGGTGGCCTGCCGGCGTGGTACACTCGTCACCCCAATTGGAGTAGGGGCAGAACAGAGCCGCCGCAGGTGCCCAGAACAGGCCCAGTGACCTGCCGGCATGGTAGTCACGACACCCCAATTGGAATAAGGAGAGAGCAGAGCCGCCGCCCAAGCCTACAGGAAAGAAATGCAAGCAGTATGAAAAGACAAGGAAAGAAAGGACCACAAGCAATGCAGGTCAACGGAACTTTAGAAGAGGTAACAGCCGCAGCAGATGAAATGTCAGATAAAGAATTCAGGATATACATGCTTCAGATGATCTGGAGTATCAAGGAAGACATTAGACAGCAAAATCAGACAATGAAAGATCACTTCGACAATGAATTACGCAAACAAATCCAGGAAGCAAAGGATCAACTATACAGGGAGATAGAGGTTATAAAAAACAAACAAACAGAAATCCTAGAAATGCAGGAAGCAATAAACCATCTTAAAAACTCAATGGAGAATACTACCAGCAGAGTAGAACACTTAGGAGATAGAACATCAGACAATGAAGATAAAGTATTTCAACTGGAAAAGAACATAGACAGCTCAGCAAGACTGTTAAGAAACCATGAGCAGAACATCCAAGAAATATGGGATAACATTAAGAGACCAAACTTAAGAGTCATTGGGATACAGGAAGGTACAGAGCTCCAAACCAAAGGAATGAGCAGTCTATTCAATGAAATAATACGAGAAAACTTCCCAGACTTGAAGAATGAGACAGAATCCCAAATTCTAGAAGCCTACAGGACGCCGAATGTGCAAAATCATAAGAGATCCACACCTAGACACATTATAATGAAGATGCCCAACATACAGAATAAGGAGAGAATTTTAAAAGCTACAAGAGAAAGGAAGCAGATTACATTTAGGGGTAAGCCAATCAGGATAACAGCTGATCTTTCAACACAGACTCTGAAAGCTAGAAGATCCTGGAATAACATATTTCAAACACTGAAAGAAAATGGGTTCCAACCAAGAATTGTGTATCCAGCGAAATTAAGCTTCAGGATGGAAGATGAAATTAAAACCTTCCACAATAAACAAAAGTTTAAAGAATTCGCAGCTGGAAAACCATCTCTTCAAAACATCCTCGCCAAAACATTACAGGAAGAGGAAATGGAAAATAACAATGAAAACCAACAGTGGGAGGTAGGACAGTAAAGGGGGCGAAAATAATCAAAGAGGAAAACAAACCATGTTTAGTAACAGAAATAAACAAATATGGCTGGAAGAACAACCCATATCTCAATAATAACCCTAAATGTTAATGGCTTAAACTCACCAATTAAGAGACACAGGCTAGTAGAATGGATCACAAAACAAGACCCAACAATATGCTGCCTACAGGAGACGCATTTGATAGGAAAAGACATACATAGGCTGAAGGTGAAAGGTTGGGAAAAATCATATCACTCATATGGACTTCGGAAACAAGCAGGAGTGTCCATACTCATATCAAATAAAATAGATTTCAAGCCAAAGTTAATCAAAAGGGATAAAGAGGGACACTACATACTGCTTAAGGGAACCATACACCAACAAGACATAACAATCATAAATATTTATGCCCCAAACAATGGTGCAGCTATGTTCGTCAAACAAACTCTTCTCAAGTTCAAGAGTCTGATAGACCACCATACCATAATCATGGGAGACTTCAACACACCTCTCTCGCCACTGGACAGATCTTCCAAACAAAAGTTGAATAAGGAAACTATAGAACTCAATAACACAATTAATAACCTAGGCTTAATTGACATATATAGAATATACCACCCAACATCAAGCAGTTACACTTTTTTCTCAGCAGCACATGGATCCTTCTCAAAAATAGATCATATATTATGTCACAGGGCAACTCTTAGACAATATAAAGGAGTAGAGATAATACCATGCATCTTATCTGATCATAATGGAATGAAACTGAAAATCAACGATAAAAGAAGGAAGGAAAAAGCATACATCACTTGGAGAATGAACAATAGGTTACTGAATGATCAATGGGTTATAGAAGACATCAAGGAGGAAATTAAAAAATTCCTAGAGATAAATGAAAACACAGACACAACATATCGGAATCTATGGGACACATTGAAAGCAGTTCTAAGAGGAAAATTCATTGCTTGGAGTTCATTCCTTAAAAAAAGAAAAAACCAAAAAATAAATGATCTCATACTTCATCTCAAAATCCTTGAAAAAGAAGAGCAAAACAACAGCAAAAGAAGTAGAAGGCAAGAAATAATTAAAGTCAGAGCTGAAATTAATGAAATCGAAACAAAAGAAACAATTGAAAAAATTGACAAGACTAAAAGTTGGTTCTTTGAAAAAATAAACAAAATCGACAGACCCTTAGCCATGCTAGCGAAGAGAAGAAGAGAGAGAACTCAAATTACTAGCATATGGGATGAAAAAGGCAATATCACAACAGACACTTCACAAATACAGAAGATAATCAAAAACTATTTTGAATCCTTATACTCCAATAAATTAGAAGATAGTGAAGGCATAGATAAATTTCTTAAGCCATATGATCTGCCCAGATTGAGTCAGGAGGATATAGACAACCTAAACAGACCAATATCAATTGAGGAAATAGAAGAAACCATCAAAAGACGACCAACTAAGAAAAGCCCAGGACCGGATGGGTATACAGCAGAGTTTTACAAAACCTTTAAAGAAGAACTAATACCAATACTTTTCAAGCTACTTCAGGAAATAGAAAAAGAGGGAGAACTTCCAAATTCATTCTATGAGGCCAACATCACCCTGATACCTAAACCAGACAAAGACACTTCAAAGAAAGAAAACTACAGACCAATATCTCTAATGAACCTAGTTGCAAAATTCCTCAATAAAATTCTGGTGAATCGATACAAAAACATATCCAAAAAATTGTGCACCATGATCAAGTAGGATTCATCCCTGGGATGCAAGGCTGGTTCAATATACGGAAATCAATAAATGTTATTCACCACATCAATAGACTTAAAAATAAGAACCATATGATCATCTCCATAGATGCGGAAAAAGCATTCGACAAAGTACAGCATCCCTTTATGTTCAAAACTCTAGAAAAACTAGGGATAACAGGAACATACCTCAATATTGTAAAAGCAATCTATGCTAAGCCTCAGGCTACCATCATTCTGAATGGAGAAAAACTGAAGGCATTCCCTCTAAAATCTGGAACAAGACAGGGATGCCCTCTCTCTCCACTTCTGTTCAACATAGTTCTCGAAACACTGGCCAGAGCAATTAGACAGACGAAAGAAATGAAAGGCATAAAAATAGGAAAAGAAGAACTTAAATTATCACTATTTGCAGATGACATGATTCTATACCTAGCAGACCCAAAAGGCTCTACAAAGAAACTATTAGAGCTAATAAATGAATTCAGCAAAGTGGCAGGATATAAAATCAACACGCATAAATCAAAGGCACTCCTGTATATCAGCGACAAATCCTCTGAAATGGAAATGAGGACAACCACTCCATTCACAATATCTTCAAAAAAAATAAAATACTTGGGAATCAACCTAACAAAAGAGGTGAAAGGCTTATACAATGAAAACTACAGAACCCTAAAGAGAGAAATAGAAGAAGATCTTAGAAGATGGAAAAATATACCCTGTTCATGGATAGGCAGAACTAACATCATCAAAATGGCAATATTACCAAAAGTTCTCTATAGGTTTAATGCAATGCCAATCAAAATCCCAACGGCATTTCTTGTAGAAATAGAGAAAGCAATCATGAAATTCATATGGAAAAATAAAAGACCCAGAATAGCAAAAACATTGCTAAGCAGGAAGTGTGAATCAGGCGGTATAGCGATAGCAGACTTCAAACTATACTACATAGCAATAGTAACAAAAACAGCATGGTACTGGCACCAAAACAGGCGGGTGGACCAATGGTACAGAATAGAGGACACAGAAACCAATCCACAAAACTACAACTATCTTATATTTGATAAAGGGGCTAAAAGCATGCAATGGAGGAACTATAGCGTCTTCAACAAATGGTGCTGGGAAAACTGGAAATCCATATGCAACAAAATGAAACTGAATCCCTTTCTCTCGCCATGCACAAAAGTGAATTCAAAATGGATCAAGGAGCTTGATATCAAATCAGAGACACGCCGTCTGATAGAAGAAAAAGTTGGCTACGATCTACATTCGGTGGGGTCGGGCTCCAAATTCCTCAATAGGACATCCATAGTACAAAAGTTAATAACTAGAATCAACAAATGGGACTTACTCAAACTAAAATCTTTTTTCTCAGCAAAAGAAACAATAATAGAGGTAAATAGGGAGCCTACACCCTGGGAACAAATCTTTACTCCTCACACTTCAGATAGAGCCCTAATATCCAGAGTATACAAAGAACTCAAAAAATTAGACAATAAGAGAACAAACAACCCAATCAACAAATGGGCCAAGGACCTGAACAGACACTTCTCAGAGGAGGACATACAGTCAATCAACAAGTACATGAAAAAATGCTCACCATCTCTAGCTGTCAGAGAAATGCAAATCAAAACCACCCTAAGATACCATCTCACTCCAGTAAGATTGGCAGCCATTATGAAGTCAAACAACAACAAGTGCTGGCAAGGATGTGGGGAAAAGGGTACACTTGTACATTGCTGGTGGGACTGCAAATTGGTGCAGCCAATTTGGAAAGCAGTATGGAGATTTCTTGGAAAGCTGGGAATGGAGCTACCATTTGACCCAGCTATTCCCCTTCTTGGTCTATTCCCTAAAGACCTAAAAAGAGCATGCTACAGGGACACTGCTACATCGATGTTCATAGCAGCACAATTCACAATAGCAAGACTGTGGAACCAACCTAGATGCCCTTCAATAGATGAATGGATAAAAAAAAATGTGGCATTTATACACAATGGAGTATTACTCTGCATTAAAAAATGACAAAATCATAGAATTTGCAGGGAAATGGATGGCATTAGAGCAGATTATGCTAAGTGAAGCTAGCCAATCCCTAAAAGACAAATGCCAAATGTCTTATTTGATATAAGGAGAGTAAGATCAGAGTAGAAGAAGATTAACATTTAACAGGGATGAGAGGTGGGAGGGAAAGGGAGAGAAAAGGGAAATTGCATCGAAATGGAAGGAGACCCTCAGGGTTATACAGTGGAGGGGGTAGAGAGAGAGGAGGGGAGGGGAGGGGAGAGGTGGGGAGGGGGGATGGTGGAGGATGGGAAAGGCAGCGGAGCACAACAGACACTAGTATGGCAATATGTAAATCAATGGATGTGTAACTGATGTGATTCTGCAATCTGTGTATGGGGTGAAGGTGGGAGTTCGTAACCCACTTGAATCAAAATGAGGAATATGATATGTCAAGAAATTTGTAATGTTTTGAACAACCAACAATAAAAAATTAAAAAAAAATAACCAAAGGCCAAATATTTTTGGTGATATGCAGATGCTAATTTACAAAACTTAGGGGAGGGAAAAAGGTACTTTGGACTAGACAGGGGGGAGTGAAAATGGAGGAGGGGGTATAGGATTAGGAATGATAGTAGAAAGAATGGAACATTTTTACCCTATATGCATATATGATTACACAACCGGGTACTCTACATGATGCACAACCAGAGAAAGAAAAGTTATACTCCATTTATGTACAATGTGTCAAAATCCATTCTACTGTCATGTATGACTAACTACAACAAATTTTTAAAGTTTTAAAAAAGAAACTCTCAACAAATGAAGAATGTAAGGGAATTTCCTCAAACTGAAAATTTATCTATGAAAAACCTAGAGTTAACACTACACCTAATAGTAAAAGTGCTTTTTCCCTCAGATGAGGAGCAAGACAAAGTTGTATAATTTGCTCCTTTTATTCAATACTTCCTGGAGGTTCTACCCAGTGCAAATAGTCAGGAAAATGAAATAAAAGACTTTGGACTGGAAAGGAAGAAGTAAAATTATTTATATTAACATGAAATGATTGTGCATACAGATAATCCAAATGAATTCACTTAAAAAACAATTAGAACTAATAAGGTGGTGAAAAAAGTTGGAAGATATATAATCACTATGCAAAAATCAGTTGTGCTTCTTTACACTTGCAAAGAAAAGTCTGTAAGGAAATTGAAACAATAATTCCATTTACAATAGCATCCAAAACTAACATTTTAGAAATTAACAAAAGAAGTACAAAATTTATTAACTGAAACTACAAAGCATGCTTTAAAGATACTAAGCATATGTGAAAGTTGAAAGGGACTGGAGGTATAGCTCAGGGGTAATGTACTTGGCTAGCATATGCAAGGCTTGGGTTCTATCCCCAGAACCACTAAATATATACATACTTATATACATAACACATACATAAAAAATAACAGCCTATAATTTATGTAACCAAAATTTTGGGGCTTGTTTTTTTGTTTTCAAGATAGAGTCTCTCTGTTTCTCAGGCTGATCTCAGGCTTAAGCAATCACCTTGCCTCATTTATACCTTTTGATTGAGAAGTTTCATGTCCTTAAGTATTAGATAACTTTATTATACACACTACATAGTTGTGCCTTTAAAATAAAGGCCATTCAGCCACTTTACACTTTTTGAGTGAGAAGTTTCATCTATTTACAGTTAAAATAATTATTGATGGGGATTTTTGTGTCATTCAAAATTTATTTTCTATTTTGTACTTCTTATGTTTTCTTTTTGTACTTTGTGATTTAAGGATTTTTTTGTAATGGCATGCTTTAATTCTTTCCTCTTTATCTTTTGTATATCTACTATGTTTTTAATTTTGCAATTACTATGGGGCTCACATCAAATATTTTAAGTTGATAAAAACTTAACTTCAAGCTTGGGCATAGTGGTACATGCCTGTAATCCCAGCTACTCAATTTTCATCAGTTGGGATGGATTCATTCCTAAAGCTCCTTACAGCTTTTGAAATCATTTTTCAAATATCAGGAATGTTTCATCCCAAAAAGGTCATTTTAATCTCCCTCATATTCTCTAGGGCTTTGGATCAGCATCCATGTACTTTCAGTATGCCTGATAAATTCATTCTAAAAGTATGAGTGGTCCTCACTTGCCTTGTGTTGAATTTTTTTGTATTTTCTTTAAATGTCTTGGCTTAGGTGTGCCTTTTCTTAACCTTGCCAACATATATTGCTTATAATGGTCTAATTAACTCATCATCCCCACATACTTTGGATTCCAATCAGGTTCCACTGATGGGACAGCCCCTGAATGGGTGGGGATACTTACATCCACTTCCTGGTGAAGATGCCAGGCCTCTTCTTTGGCTTTGTCTATCTCTCTCCTCTCATCTACAGTTAGCAGAATATTTAAAAGACTGCCGCAGTCTGGCTGGGCACAATTCAGGAGCCTCTTGTCAAAAGAAACGAACTTTATTTTTAGAACCACACACCCCAAACAAAACAGCTCCTCAGGAAAAACCCTCAGAGCCCAACTGCCACCACCGGCTTCCCACAAGCCTCTCTCTCAACCACAAGCCTCTCCACCTCCCACAATCCTCCTGCTCTTGAGGCCGATTGGCTGGGTCGCGTGGGCAGAGCCAAAAAGGTCCCCCAATGAGCAGCTCCATGGTCTGAAAGGGCAGGGAAACAGCCCAATGAGCATCACCTCAGAGGAGCCAATCAGCTAGATGTTGCTGGGGCGCTGTGAGCCAATCATCAGCTGGCAGTCTGAAAGTTTGCTGGGGCCCCTTCGGCTGTGGCTCTCAACATCTCCCCCTCTCTGTTTAAACAACAAGCATGTGGCTTAGGGACCGTGCCTGCCTTAGGTTGTCCAATAGTACATATGGTCCTTACCCGTTATCGGATGAGCTGACCTCAAGGTGTCAGCCTCCTGTCTTAGGTTGAAAATGCCTGTGATGGCAGTTGGGCTCTGAGGGTTTTTCCTGAGGAGTGGTTTTGTTTGCCGTGTGTGGTTCTAAAAATAAAGTTTGTTTCTTTTGACAAGTGGCTCCTGAATTGTGCCCAGCCAGACTGCGGCAAAAGACCTTGTATGTCTGCCCAAGTTGGATAATAAAGAGCAATACCAGACAAACAGGTCAGTCATTCTCTATGGATCTTCTGTATGATAGATTAGAGCTTGTCCAGTTTAGCAAATCTGAAGTGCAGAATGGACTGTAGTTTCCGTAATATCCTCTTGATTGACCAGCCTCATCTAAACCACCAACTGGATACTGCCTGAGGGGATTTGTCCTAATCTAAAATGGGATGCTCCCTGGCCTGAGTTCCCTGTCTGATGCTGGAGAAACTATTTTTGCCTGGTTTTCATATGTAGGGTAGCCACGGAAGTTCCATTGGCCCCGTCTTCAATGAGTGGTGCTGTGGCCTCTACACTAAATGGGGTGAATTTAGAGCATTCAAAAACAGATTTTTCATCTTCCTTTTGTTACTGAGTTTTATTGTCCAGGAGGGGAATAAACTCTTTTCCTTCTCTCTGAGCTATCAGCTGAGTTCCCTACTTATTAGCCTCATTCTGTAACAGCACAAAGGCTTGTAGGTGAGGAATTTCATCCAATTTACCTGTCCTCTGGCAAAATGATTCCAACTGTAGAATAATGTGATAATTTAAGGAACAATTAAGTTGTCATCTTTCACCAGCATCTACCACATTGATAACCCATGCTGTGTTCCAATAATATATTAACTCCTTTTTAGTCTTAGTATTACAAGTTGTCCAGTCAGCTAGTATGTGGCCCAAAGGACCCTCTAGTGGTGTTAAAATTCAGCCACTCATCCTGGAGACAAAGCAGTTACAGAACAAGGGCACTAATAACAACAACAACAAAAATCTGAACAAATGAGCACTCTCCAGACAAAAGGTTGTTGGGAATTTATGTCCTCTGAGTCCTAATCCATGCCAACCTGTGGTACCCCATGATCAAGTTGCTTACTTAGGCCTCAAATTGTGGAGTTTCTTAACTCACACCATTTGGTACCATAAAATGACCCACTCAAGGTCCAAAGAATGCTAATTTAGGCTGAACAGGGGAGTGAGTATTCAACCACAGAGATACAAACAACCCCATGTGCTGTTTATCAAGCCCAAAGAAAGAATTTGCAGGTCACTGGAGAGGTGTTGAGCATTTTATTATGCACACACTCCTCAGCACACACTCCTCAGCAGTGGCAGACTGGATATAATGGAGGGCTGCACTGGTCTTGCAAGCAGGGGGATAAATGAAATAGTTGCATGCCCACTGAGAAAGTGGAGTTCTTCAGAAATGTCTTCAGATATTTTACAAGCACTTCCTTTTCCTTTACAATCACAGTCACTCTGCTTTGGTCTTCACCTAAAGACTGGAAATGAGGGAAGTGGCCAGCTACCTTCTCCATTTCCTTTATTATCACATTCTTTATAGTCACTCTTATCTCACTGCAGGCTTTCCTAGGAACTTCTTAGGAAGAACTTGACACAGGCAACACCATTTTGAAACATATCCTCCACCATAGAACGAGAGTCACCTCACAGTCACACAGAAGATCCACAGATGCTTATGATCCTACTGGGGCAGACATACAAGGTCTTTTAAATATTCCACTCAGCCTCACCTCCATCATCATACAAAGAAATCCCAAGCCATACTCCACCATTGTACAAAGAAAGGAAATTGTTATCAGGAACTGAAATCCTGAGCATCTCGTTCAACATGAAACAGTGACCACCTCAAAGAATGGAGGTGATGACCACAAGGACCCTTCCCTGACAATCCCCAAGCAACAACTAATATTAAAAATGTCTCCCACTCCCTCAGGCCACTGTATCTACCTCAGTCTATAAGCGGAAGATGGGTGTCAGTCTCCACTGGGTCTCCCTCTGCAGGTTTGTTCCAAATAAACCTGTGTTACTGTTGAGCTGCCTCTCCTACTTCTTTCACTGGATATTTTTCTTATAGCACAGACTAGTGTTTACCCCAACATATGATGAAATTATCCATGTGCACAATCATGGAATAACCCAGGAGGGCCCATTGACCACAACCAATAACCTTGTTTACCTTCTAATTAAGCAATTTTGGAAGTTGGAGCTGCAGCAGGAAGGAAAGGGATAAATGCCCTGGAATTTATATATCTCCAGGCAGCTATGGGAACTTCCCCATCACTCCAACTATAGTTTCAACTTGTTGCGAGAACATCTCAGCTCTGAATTCTTTTCTCCTCAGAGATCACTGCCAGATTGAGCAAGGATAGGACAATGATCCTGGCTAGAACTTAACAAAACTGTTACCATGCACTGCCAACACCACCCTGGGAGATGAAGGATTGGCTAGAGCATTTGCTGCTCCAGAAATATTCTGAGTCAAATTGGCAGGAAAATATGTTTTATTCAAAGTCGGCTTTCAAGGAAGACTGAAGAAATTTAATTATGTCAAAGGTTCGATTTCAAAAAGCTCTGGGATGAGGAAAGCTTTTAAAATGGGAAAGGCAAATCCATTTCAACGTTTCTAAGGAATCTTCATACTGCTTTCCATAGTGGTTGCACCAATTTGCAGCCACACCAGCAATGTATGACTGTATCTTTTTCCCCACATCCTTGCCAACATTTATTGTTACTTGTATTCTTGATCATTGCTATTCAGACTGGAGTGAGATGAAATCTCAGTGTTGTTTTAATTTGCATTTCTGTAAGAGCTAGAGATGCTGAACATTTTTTTACATAAATTTGTTAACCATTCATATCTCTTCTGTGAAATGCCTGTTCAGTTCCTTTGCCCATTTATTGATTGGGTTGGCGGGGGAGGCCTTGTGTTAAGTTCATTTTTTGAGTTCATTGTATATTCTGGAGATGAATGGTTTATTAGAGATGCAGATGGTAAAGATTTTCTCCCAATCTGTAGGCTTTCTCTTACTTTCTTGATTGGTTCCTTTGCTGTGAAGTAGCTTTTCAGTTTGATAGCATCCATTTATTGATTCTTGATTTCACTTCTTGTGCTTTAGGAGTCATGTTGAGAAAGTTGGTTCCTAAGCCAACAAGATGGACAGTTGGGCCTACTTTTTCTTCTAGTATGCACAGGGTCTCCAGTCTAATGCCTAGGTCCTTGATCTACCTTGAGTTGAGTTTTGTGCAGGTGAGAGATAGGGGTTCAGTTTCATTCTACCACATATGGATTTCCAGTTTACCCAGCATCATTTGTTGAAGAGGTCATCTTTTCTTCAATGTGTGTGTTTATAGCACCTTTGTCTAGTATGAGATAATTCTATATATGTGGGTATGTTTTTGTGTCTTCTGTTCTGTTCCATAGGTCATCATGTCTGTTTTTGTGCCAATACCATGCCATTGTTGTTACTAAATCTCTGTAGTATAATTTAATGTCTGATATTTTGATGCCTCTGCATCACTTTTCTAACTAAGGATTGTTTTGGCTACTCTGAGCCTCTTATTTTTCCAAGACTTCGTTTTTCATGGCTTCTTTTTCTATTTCTATGAAGAATGTCATTGGGATTTTAATAGGAATTGCATTAAATATATACAGCACTTTTGGTAGTAAGGCCATTTCAACGATATTAATTCTGCCTATCCAAGAACATGAAAGATCTTTCCATTTGACCCAGTTATCCCACTCCTCAGTTTATACCCAAAGGACTTAAAATCAGCATACTACAGTGATGTAGCCACATCAATGTTTATAGCAGCTCAATTCACAATAACTAAGCTATGGAACCAACCTAGGTGCCCTTCAAAAGATAATTGGATTTTGTAAAAATGTGGTATATATAAACAAAATGGAATAGCCATAAAGAAGAATGAAATGATGGTATTTGCCAGTAAATGGATGGAACTGGAGAATATCGTGCTAAGTAAAAATAAGCCAATCCCCAAAACAATAAAAGCCAAATGTTTCCTCTATATGTGAGTACTAACAATACAAAGGGAAAGGGAGAGAAGAATAGAAGTTCATTGAATTAGACAAAGGGGAATGAAGGGAAGGGATGGGAATAGGAAAGACAGTAGAATGAATCAGACAAATGTTCATACATGAATACATGACCAGTGAAACACACCATATCATATAAAACCACAAGAGTGGGATCCTAATTAGAGTAAGTTATAGTCCATGGATGTATAATATGTCAAAATTCACTCTAAAAAGAACAAATAAAAAGGGGGAGGGTGCATTCTGGGGAAAAAAGGCAGAGTTTCATAGATTTTGCTTCCTTCCAAGACCATGGAGCCTCCTTATCACATCAAAAGGAGCTGCAAATTCCTGGTGATTGCATCTGAATCTTCCTTTTTGATAAAAATGTTATCTTTTAAACTGAGAAGAGGAAAAAGTATTAAAGAGGACTTTCTTTAGGATTTAAAATACCAAAAACAGGGATTTTAGAGATGGAGGAATAGATTGAAGAAACAGTTGGGAAGGAAGAAGGCCATCTGTCCAAAAAATTAACTTTATTAAAGAAAAAATATGCCTCCCTAAACTGCTCTGTTACAAGACTTGCTTATTTATTTCTGTCCAACAAGAACTATCAGCAACTGCAGATATTCCTGCCTGTTTAGCTAGGAGGTTGCAATTTTACCATCTCGTATTCCAAAATTAAAACAAAGTGTGCTAAGTATAAGAAACATCACTAGTACAATTTGAACACTTTGAAATGGGAGTTTTGAGATGAAACTAGATTCCCCACTTCTGCCAGCAGATAGAGTTTGTGCGGGCTGCAGGCCTTGCCAATTCCTTCTGCATTCACAAATTTGACGAAGAAACTCCATGGACAATAATGAGAGGGAGTAGAACTGAGTAAATGGAGTAGAATTTATTCAAGTGAGAAGAGATAGAATTCCTGTGATGTGTCAGGGGACCTGACAGTACAATAGGTCTGGGTGGGGGCTTCCAGGAAACCGAAAAAGCATGAATAACCTTCTTCAAACCTGAATTCTTGTCATCAAGTCAGAAAGATTTCAGGCTTATTGCTCAGAGAAATAGGTGTCAACCTATTAAGAAACGGGAAAATGGAAAAGGGGACACTCTCAAGGGAGAAAATGGGTCCTCTCAGAGAGGAGAGGGATAGTGTGCCTCTCCTGCACTCCAGTTTTATTGGGGATGCAAGAGACATTTTCAGAGAGTTCTGCCCAGATTCACCTCTTAACTTTTGACTGATAGCAGGATGACATAGACTTTCAAGTCCCCACTGCCATGACTAGGTCACTTTGGCCCACACTGACAGGTTCTAAGTGGATTCTTAACTACAAATTCTTACAGATTTTATGGGTAGCAGGAATTATCCTTATCTCCCTGAGTTTCAGAATCTAGTCTTGAAAGGGTCACAAAAGTCTTCCCCTGCAGGGTCACTTGGATTCCTGTTATCAACATTATTTTGCGCCTGCATTTCACTTGCAGATAATAGTAGTTCGCTGAGGAGTGTGACATATTCTGTCCACATAAGCCACATAGGGCTGCAGGTAGATTGCTTCTTGGAAAAGAAAGCATGTGATAGCCAGGAAGTGTAGGCAGAATAATTACATAGGCTCCTTGTGAGTTTGTTTTGTTGAAAATTTGAAAAGGAATCTCAAATTGAAAGTTTTAAAACTTGGAGGCCAAGGCAAAGCAAACTTTAGACTTTATTTGTAGTATTTAGTATCTTCAGGTTCATGGGCCTGCCAGGAAGTGACAGTTTTTAATCACTCATTCTAAGATTGGAAACCTTGAAGCCAGGTATTCAATGTAAATTCTCAAATATGATGTTCTATTCAAAGCCAATAATTCCAGTTATATACTGTTATAAAAAGAACAGATTTTTATTTGCCATAAAAATAAGAATATTAATTAATATTTTCCAAATTCTGGAGAGATCCATTTTCCCAAATTACTTTAAATAATAGATTTTTAAAGTTTTTTTTTAAATCTGGAAAACAAAATATTAAAAGAACCAGCACAAAGGGGAAGAAATGGGAGGAAGGCGAATAGGAAAGAGAAAACAGCAGAATGAATCTGAAATAATTTATCTAAGTACTTATATGAATACACCATAGTAAAACATGTATGCCCATAAGAATGGGGTCCTATCTACAATAAGATTCATTCCATGCTTGTACAATTGTATGGAAATGAATTCTACTGTCATGTATAAATATAAAGAACAAAAAAAAGAACCAGCAATGTATAAATTAAAACACTGCAAATAAACAGAATTCTTTTTTATCATTTCCTTCAGCCTACGCAATTAATTTTTATTCTGCCTGATCTTGGCCAGCAATTTCATAAACCAATCAGTTTTATCATTAGAGTTTTGGAAGGTTCTTAATCCAAAGTTATTCAAAACCCATACATGTCCGTGTTCTTTCCTTTCTTTTGATGAAATTTCTTGAAGATTCAACACGTAAGACTATAGTTGCATGCAAAAGAACTCTCAGAAAGGCATCAAATAAACCACTGTAACTGTTGACAACAACACATAAAGATCTGATAAGAGTTTAGTATTTCTGTGGTATACAATAATTTAACAATCAGAATCATGACTGGTAGTGTTATATCAAGTCAGACTTCTAACAATCTAAAACAATTTTTAGAATACATATTGAAAACATATTCATACACAGCAACTCTAGTACTTTAGCTTTTGCTAAAGTACTAGAGAAAATTATCTAGTATCATCCTAATCACTAAATTGCACCAAATGTTCAGAAAAAAAAAAAAAAGTTTTGCTCAAGAGACAAAAATGAGCATCTCTGCATTTGAAAAACAATAAAAGGGAAACAATACATTCTGTTAGAAATTTTAAACTTGGAGCCCAGCACAGAGGCCCATGCTTATAATCCCATCGGCTCAGGAGACTGAGTCAGTAAGATCCAACCTCAGTAAAAGTGAGTGCTTAGCAACTCAGTGAGATCCTGTCTCTAAATAAAATACAAAATAGGGCTGGGATGTGGCACAGTGGTTGAGGGCCCCTGAGTTCAATCCCCAGTACCAAAACAAAAAGAAAGAAAGAAAGAAATTTTAAAATTTAAACTTCAACAGACTGGATACTACAAGGAGGACCTCCTGATTAACAGGGGGGTGGGGAATCCTGTGCACAATTTCACCTTCTGTGCTCTTTCACTCAGCTAATACTATTTTGTATTACACTTAGGTACCTTCCTCAAGCATCAGGAAAGTCTGAGTTTCCCGAAAATGTGCAACAACCTGGCCTAGTAATTACCTGACTCACATAAAACTCAGAATCCAGACTCTTGATCTGCCCGTTACTCACATACCTTTGTGTTTCACACATTAAGAATTATGACCAGAACCTTCCATTCTTAATATTTTCATTGTGGCAAGAGCACAAGGAAGTTATCATAACTACAATAGGCAGGGTATGTTTTCAGGGTATGTGTCAATTTGTGTGCTTACTTCTTCACCAGCACCTCATCACCTATTAGTCTCTAGGCTTCCACATTTGGGAGGCTATTTAATCTGAGTGCTACCTGTAAAACCTCAATCTACTTACTGCACAACAGAAAACACACGGCAGTGAAGAGGCAAGGTGGTGGTAAAGAACTGTGTTGGCATGAGCTAGCTGATTGGAACATGGGGGGTTACAAAAGCTATCTTGGCTAACAACCACAAACAAAGGGCTTCTATGGGAAATATAAGGAAGTATATTTTTAGCCACAGACAGGTGGACACCAGAGTAATCATTAGTCCTAAAGTGATCCATTTCTTTGATGTGCTTTCTGAGGTTATCTGAAGGTCATCAAATGTTCTGGGTTCTATAAGTCTAAAGAAAGATTATTGATTAGGAGGTCTTATGATTAATGTTTCTTGTGTTCCTTTTTCCTGGAATAGCTGGCTCTAGTAGCTAGTATCATAATCATTCATGTGCATCTTTCCTTTAGACTTTAGAATGCCAGGCAAAGGTAAAGAAAACAAAAAGCAAACTTGCAAAGGACAATTTGCTAGGGACAAGTTAACCCATGAGGTAGCTTCATTAGGACCTCTCCCTCTCTTTTCCCTTTTCTTTTCTTCCCTTTATTTGATTTGCCTTTCCTCTGATTTTTTAAGCCCTTTGGTAGTAAAGTTCAAGACTTATATCAGATTTTCCAGAGTCAAAGTTATCCCCACCTTCAAAGATCTCACGAGGCAGATAATTAAAAATATGCATAGAGAGTAAAACAGAGCAAGATGGGATCCTCAAGGAAGACATTTAACTTAGGTTGTTTCCCAGAGGAAGTGATAACTAATGAGAGAAACTCCTAAGAAAAAAGAATTCCCCAGGCAAAAGAGGAAAAGAATGTGCAGGCAGGATGAAAAAAAAAAGTACAGGTAAGGAAAAAAATCCCATTTAATAATTTCCAGAATATTCTTTGTGGCTGGGAGTAAACACTGAGGCAGAAAGTGACAGGAAATATGTTTGGATAGACTAACACATAGGGAATCAATGATATCATGGATCCTATTAAGCAATTGATAGCAAAATCATTTTTAGATAGATTAGCATGATTAGGATTATATTTCAGATGGCAATGAATGATAAGGGAGAGGGGATTCAAAGGTGATGGCACTGAGCCAGGGGAAGCAGAAAGCTTTTTCAATACCCCAGGTGGTATTTAGTAGGAAAGGAGAAGAGGGGACAGATTCCAGAAAAATTAGGCTGAGTGGTTGAGGGACAGAAAAAAATTAAATCTACTTCCTAAATTTCTATCTTGGATGAATGAATAGATTTTTTGACTTTTTTCAAGAAAACAGAGGGAAAAGCAGATATGCGTTTTGTTCTCTGGAGGGTAAGGACAGAGGGAAGATGGGAGAAAGAAATAACGGTGTGTTCATATTTTAACAGGTTGAGTTTCAGATGCCTCTGGGACATTCAAATAGCAGGAGAATATGTGAGTCCAAGGCTTCAGGAGAAATCTGTCTGATATCTATGGGCTGTGAAAATTGTCTACATAAAGACAGTGGCTGAATCTATAAAAATAGGTGAGTCCACACAGGAAGATAATTTACAATAAGAACAATGATGAGTTGAAATCAGACTCTCTAAGAACTACTTGCCATCAATTACTTCTCCAACCTCAGTCTCCAATGACCACCATCTGATAATTCCCACTACTAGATGATCTCCATTCTTTGCTCCATAACTCAATATCACCATCTCCAAACTAATTCTTACACCTAGTGTCACCAAAGAATCCCACACTGTGCTATGGTATTCCAACCCTGAAACAGCCACCAACCGACTTCATTCATAGCAACATCAAAAGTATGACATCTATTCTCTTGGATATGTTGCATTTTTTAAATATGACTGATCATTGCAAAACTAATTTGAATACAGAGACTGACAGGACAAGAAAATTGTATTGGGGTTGGAGAGACTACTTTGAGCATATATTTATTTATTTTGTGTTTGGTTTTGTAGTGTAGAAGAAATGAACACTTTCTAGTTAGTAATCATTAAGATTTTCCAACTCACAAGCCTCATAAGTTTCCCTTCCTTATCCAGTTTTTTTTTCCTTCTCAGGTAATCAGATGCAAAGCAGTGCTAATCTGGAAACCTGATACACCACTTGCCTGAGGAGATAGAAGTGGCCTTACCAAAAGCAAAGGTATTTCACATAAAGGTTTTTTTTTTTTTTAAATGTCCACATTTCCACATCTAAACCTAGAGAGGTTCACTGTGAGATATGTAATTTTTTTGGAACATTCAATTCAGAAGGAAACTACATACTCATCTATTTCTTCTTCATTAAATGTTTTCATTAGTCTTTAAACCAAACCACAGAAAAGGTCAGGGAGATATAGCACCTGTTCACACAGCTGAGTAGAATAGACTACAGACTTGTACAGTTTTTCTCAGCTTGGGTTACATATTTGGAATTACTTAGGAACTATGGAAAATGTTGAAAACTGAATCCTATTGCCAAAAATCTGAAATTATGATTTAATTGGTTTGGGATGCAGCCTAGGCATGGAAAATCTTTAAATCTTCTCCATATAATTCTAATGGGCCCCAAAGATTAGAACTTAGTACACCCAATTTATAGTCTAGGTTTTTAAATTATTTTAATTACAACAAGGAAGAATAAGTGCCATTTATTAATGGATTACAAAGAAAGAGTTGCTTCTAAGTCACCTTAGTGACACAGCTCATACCCTCTTCCCAGAGAGCCTTCTCTGGTCTCTATCCTCTATGGAGTGAGCAATGGACCATTTGATATCCCCATCTCTGCACCACCCAGAGGGTCACTACCCATACAACCAAGTTTGAACACCGATTTAAAGGCATTCAATCATAATGTTACAATCAACAAAACTGAATCTCTATGTATTTGAACCAAGATACAGAGATACTAGCAAGATATTGGAGAGGTTGAGTGGACTCAGGACCTGGTAGCCATTTTTAGTCATGTGATCATGATAAATAAATGGAGAAAGTCTTTCTGCAGAGTACTATTAGACAACACAGTTATGACCATGTTGAATCAAGGTGGAGAGATGAACAGAATGGTGGATTATTTGGTGTATTTCTAGCTCCGTGAGATCTGACTGAACTTTACTACAATTGAGTGGCAAGCAACTTATGCTATTCTTCTAAGAATCCCCTTTTACATTAGATGTTCAAAGTTCAATAGGTTTTCTTTCTTAATCAAGGTATGTGTGTGTGTATATGTGTGAGTCTCTCATCCATTTTGGAAATGAAGCTGAGACTCATAAGGAATTACTTACACCTGAGTCACACACAAAAAAAAAAAAGGAAGAAGAAGGGGAAGAGCAAGAATCTCAGCTTTAAACTCTCAACCACTGTTTTAGAGTTCCTTCATTTTAAATTGTCTGGCTGACTTACAATAAAGCAGAATTATGACTTGTACTCACAACACTATAAATCTTGCTCATGAAATAAATTGAAGCTTCGCTTATAGTAAAAAATATTACTCCTTTCTCCATGGCATTCCAGTCCTTTATTTCTACAATTCATCTTTCTCCTCCACCGTTACCCAACATCTCATTGAAGGACCATGTAAGGCCTTTGACATCACACTATGACACTACAAATTCCAACCTACTTCCACCCTCCCTGATAAGTCTTAAATCATCATCGCTCTGAAATGAGCTAATGAAAAACATTGCCTTCCTATAAACAAATTATTGATGTTTTTCTAGAATATGTAGACATTTCTGATAGAAAATAAACACACTGTGTTAGCAGAGCATGTCAAACTCACAAGAAGGCTTCAAACACTAAAACACCTTTATCAGAGACAGAGGAAGCCCTAGTAGAACTCTCCACAGATGTGGCCACAGGACTCTAAGGTTCAGACATAAAGAAGTTGGAACACAAAAGCCCCATTTCCACTTTATCCCATGATTTTAGGCCATGAAAGGACTGAAATGATTCACAGCATGAGAGAAAGAGTGAGCACAGTGAAATCAAGTAAGAATTGACACCTGAGCTTGGGAAATAGCAACAACTTGGATCTTACAACAGTAAAATAAGGTATGCCTTATAATGAGAGTATGCCTTAAATATGTTAGGACCAAGTGAAACAAAGGGTGAAATACTGACCATTTCTTAGAAAATAGGGGATAATTATTTGTAAGTTACACTAGATCTGAAAGAAAGTAAAAGTGAGAAAAAAATTTAAAGGTAAACTGGGGCTGACAATTGAAATTATTTCAATTAAGCATATCATTAAAAAGTCAAACATATTAGTGAAACCAAATAGAATTGTGTTTATATCTATGTAGGTACTTAGTGCACAATTAGGTTTGTCTTACATATTTAATGATGGGAACATAGATCTTCCAATAACTGGCACTGAAACAATTGCATAGTCATCTGAACTGAAAAACAAACGTGAATTGCTATCTCCTTTGTACAGAAGCAAGTTGTACATAAATCTAAGAATTAAATGTAAAAGTTGAAACTATACAAGTATTATAAAATAACATGAGAGAACACTGTTTTATCTCAGAGAATGGATGGAAACATTAATTAATAAAATCCATAAGACATAAACAATATATAGATAAATCTGATTTTTTTGTAATATCAGGGTTTGAATCCAGGGCCTCACATGAACTAGACAAGGGCTCCACCACTAAGGTACATCATAGCCCCTTTTTATATTTTATTTTGAGACAAGATCTTACTAAGTGTGTAGCTAGATTTGTAGAACCAGTCCCTGCATAATTTTTTTTAAATTTTTCATATAGAAAAACAAAACCATCAGCCAAGCACGGTGGCTCACAACTGTAATCCAGGCTACTCATGAGACTGAGGCAGGAAAATCACAACTTTGAGGCCAGCCCAAGCAACATAGAGAGAAATCAAATCAGTCAATAAGTAAATAGGTATAAACTTTCAACTGAACAGGAGTAATCCATTTTTTACATCTATTATACAGTACAATGACTACAGCTAATATGTATTATATCTTTCAAAATTGCTAATAGTATAATTTTTAAATGTTCTCACTATAAAACAAGATAATTATTCACCAGCTAAATAATCCAGTAGAATCTCCCTATTTTAATGTCAATTAATAACTAACCTTAATTACATCAACAAAGCCCTACTTGCCATGTAATATAACATACTCCCAGTACGGTATCTCAATTTATTCCATTTCCAGGGATTAGGCTGGGACACCTTTGCAAGGATTTTGTTTGTTTGTTTGTTTTTTATATCTGCCTACCACAGTCCACATGTCCACAAAATATTCACTGCAGTATCATTTGTAGTGTTGGGGGGAAAAAAAGAAAGAAAAAAATCCATCAGTGTTCAGGGGATTGGTTAAATAAATTATGATATGTCCATACAATGAAACACTACGTAACCATTCAATCAAATGGAGTACTGTATGTACTAAAATGAGAAATCTACAAAATGTATATTGTTAAGTGAAAAAGTAAGACCCAAAACAGAGTACATAGTATGCTAGCCCTTGCATGTTTTAAGGGAGTTATATGTGTAAGACATTCAGGGACCCCATGGGGGCAAAAGACCAGGATAATTAAATGAATCTCTGGTACAGTAAGCTATTCTCTAGTATGGCATGTTTTTCTCCTCTCGCCCCAGTGTTCCTTCAACAAACCTGTCATGAGACCCTAAAAAATCTGCAGAAGCAGAATGTTTGCACAAGATAAAATTGTTACTGAGGAAAAACCTAAATAAACCCTCTAGCTTTGCTCATTCTTAGTCTACTTAAAAACCACTAATTTTTAAGGTCACACAGCTGGGCAATGCGTTCTTAGTTTCCCACTAAGAAAACACTGATGTGTAGGTTAGTGTTGAGAGCCACACCCGAAGGGGCCCCAGCAAACTTCCAGCTGCCAGCAAACTTCCAGCTGCCAGCTGATGATTGGCTCACAGCGGCCCTAGCAAACTTCTAGCTGCCAACTGATTGGCTCCTCTGCGGTGATGCTCATTGGGTTGTTTCCCCGCCCTTTCAGACCATGGAGCTGCTCATTGGGGGACTTTCTTTGGCTCTGCCCACGTGACCCAGCCAATCCGCCTCAAGAGCAGGAGGAGTCGGGGAGGTGGAGAGGCTTGTGGGAAGCCAGTGGTGGCAGTTGGGATCTGAGGGTTTTCCTGAAGAGCTGTGTGGTGCTGTGTGTGTTCTGAAAATAATGTTCGTTTCTTTTGACAAGTGGCTCCTGAATTGTGCCCAACCAGACTGTGGCAGGTTAGAATGATAACAGTTGCCTAGGTTACTCTTCAGGGACCTGAAAGCCACTTTTGCTGAAACACTGGCTCTTCATTTGGGTCTGTAGATGGCTGATGAATAACAGGAATGGGATGGAAAAGCTTGGCATTTCTGTCTTCATATTGCATGTGTCCCCTTTGCGGCCTTAACCTTCAGGTCAGATTCTACTCAGCTCTGCGTGTAGACTGCTTGGCTTGATTGCCCACTGGAGCTCGAGTTGTTTCCTTCCTTCCCCTCCCCCTGCTCTCAGCAGCTGCAGCAGCCCAAACATCTTAAGTCTTTCAGCCCCATCACAAGATTTTGATGCCAGCTGCAAGAGTAGCTCAGCAGATTCTAGGACAAACTGACTATGTCTTCCAATAGTCTGTTTCTTGCATCAGAGGGAAAACGTCTTGAGACTATGCCCATGGCCAGTAAAAACTCACCACTTCAGCACACCCCAGCAAATCAATAAAAGCTTGCTTTTCCCTTTGTTGGGAGAGCAGACTTTTCACTCTCTCAGTTGGTGCTATCTCCCTTCCACTCTCAGTGAAGCCCCCAATTAAAGCTTACCTATGTGTTCATAATTCTCCACTAGGCCCCATTTCTATCATTTTCAAGTGGAAACATCCCATCTCTGATAGCAAAAGCTACCACAGACACTGGTCAGAATATTATCTCTAAGGTGGGGCACTGGGAAACTGGAGAGTTAAGATGACAATTTTCACTTTTTTGCAGTTTAAATTTTTACCATTTGTGTTATTTTTTTTCAAAAATGAGAATATAAAAAACAGAAGGGTCTAAATTATTTTCTTTTTAATTTATGGCATATTTTTATTTGTATAAATACATATAAACACATTGAAAACATATACACTGAATGTCATGTATTAACTCCTTTAGATTCAGACATGGAGCCTAGGAGTGGAAACAGATGCTGAAAATAGGCACTTTATTTTCTTTCCTTCCTTCCTTCCTTCCTCCTTCCTTCCTTCCTTCTTTGCTTCCTTCCCTCCGAACTTCCTTCCATCCTTCCTTCCTTCCAAATACTGGGATTACATGCTAGGATTAGACTCAGGGCCTCACACATGTTAGGTGAGAGTTCTACTATTAGCTACATACCCAGCCTTTTTTATTTTTTATTTTGAGACAGGGTCTCTCTAAGTTGCTGAGGCTAGCCTCAAACTTGTGATCCTCCTGCCTTAACCTCCTGAGAAGTTGGATATCAGCTCTTTTGGGAACCATTCAGTATTCTTCATAGTATGGTGCACAGTTAAATGTAGAAATAATTCTCAGTTATCCTACCTTTTTGCTATTGAAATCCTAAGATACAGATATAGCTCTGCCTTAAAAAATAATGTCTAGGACTGCAAATTGGTGCAACCACTATAAAAAGCAGTATGCAGATTCCTCAGAAAATTGGGAATGGAACCACCATTTGACCCAGCTTTCCCACTTCTTGGTTTATACCCAAAAGACTTAAAATCAGCATACTATTGTGACACAGCCACATCAATGTTTATAGCAGCTCAATTCACAATAGCCAAACTATGGAACCAACCTAAGTGTCCATCAATGAATGAATGGATAAAGAAAATGTGTTGTATATACACAATAGAGTTTTACTTGGCCATAAAAAAAAAAAACTGAAATTACGGCATTTGCAGGAAAAACAGATGGAACTAGAGACCATCCATTTTTCCTGCAAATGAAGTTACGTAAAAAAAGTCAAACTCAGAAGATCAAGGGTCATATATTTTCTCTCATATGCGAAAGCTAGAGAGGAAAAAGAAAAAGAAATGTGGGGGTGGATCTACTAAAAATCAAAGGGAGATCAGGAAAGTTAAGGGACCAAGGGTTGGAGGTAGGGAAATGTCCCTAGGACTCCCAATAAAAATGGAGAGGGGGAGTGCTAGAGAGTGATATTGGTCAAATTATATTGTGTGCATGTACAAATATATAACAATTCATCGAATCACATCACTATGTACAATTATAATACACCAATAAAAAAATAGGAAAAAAACTAATGTTTTTATAAGAAATAATTTTGCTCTCTTAGGCGATAGTTATCATACATGCTCTACCACAATGTGGACAGTAGGACATTTGCCTAAATTTGGGGGATCAATTTTATATACAATACAAGCAAGTCTTTACTAATATTTTTTTCTAATTCAAAATAAAATTTTCACTTGTTTCACAGTCTTTCTGTGAAAGACTGTCAAATACCCACCAGATGTCAATGGTACCAGTAGGTTAACGGGCCAGGGAAAATCAGTATATCACTTTGTAATTATAAGCACCTTCTCTGAATTCACAATAATTAGGGAAATGTCAGTTGCCAAGATTGATGCAGTTGCACCTCTGGACAAAGTATGTTTAATTAAGTCATGTTTTTCCTAGAAGATTTGGTGCTGCATTAGATAGTGCAAAAGTGAATGGCATTATTCCCATGTAATGGAATATGGATAAGGAGTTGAAAAACCATGCATCTGGTTCATGGCTGATCATAATGCCTGAGGAAAAAATTGTAAAACTACCTCCAAACACCTTTGAGTTCTCTTCTACCTGCCCAGTCATCCCATGCCCCATTCAACATCTTTTCCATTCCCTCTTGCTCAGTAGTAAATGACCAGTAAAGACTGGATGCCATTCACAGATAGAAATGAGGAATTCCTGGAAACATAACACTGTTTTAGTATGACTGTGTGTTGAGAGCCACAGCCGAAGGGGCCCCAGCAAACTTCCAGCTGCCAGCAAACTTCCAGCTGCCGGCTGATGATTGGCTCACAGCGGCCCCAGCAACATCTAGCTGATTGGCTCCTCTGAGGTGATGCTCATTGGGCTGTTTCCATGCCCTTTCAGACCATGGAGCTGCTCATTGGGGGACTTTTTTGGCTCCGCCCACGCAACCCAGCCAATTGGCCTCAAGAGCAGGAGGATGGTGGGAGGTGGTGAGGCTTGTGGTTGAGAGAGAGGCTTGTGGGAAGCCGGTGGTGGCAGTTGGGGCTCTGAGGGTTTTTCCTGAGGAGCTGTTTTGTTTGGCGTGTGTGGTTCTAAAAATAAAGTTAGTTTCTTTTGACAAGTGGCTCCTGATTGTGCCCAGCCAGACTGCGGCAACTGTGTCTCCTGCATTCCAGTATATTCTTTCTTTCATTCAACAAACATCTATGGAGCCATTCACTGTTCCAGGTGCTATCACAAATCATCAAGCTTACATTCTTCTGCATAATATGTAGAGGATAACTTAACAATTTCCATGATTTTTATTAAGTTTTCGTTGGTTTGATTGTTCTCGTGTTATTATTGCAAACTTTTTGTTTTGCAGGTTATAAATCCAGAGGTTGTGTTCCCCGAATAGTGACTGATTACTTATAAAACAATATTAATATAGATCCATTATATTATTAACAAAATAATATTAATATAATCCATTAGTATTAATATAGATCCATTACTAATGGATCTATATTAATATTATTTTATAAGTAATCAGCTACCTTTTGAACGACTTCTCACAAAGCCTTGAGTTGTAGCACGCTGGGAAAATGTGGGTATTTTATTTGATGATCTCCTGTACACTGATAACGTTCAGTGAAAATGACTTTGAAGATTTCTAAGTGATTTGTAAGAAAGAGATGGCTACTTGGACCTTTGATATATTTTACACACTTAACCATGTTTCTACAGTCACCAGGATAATAAAATGTTTTACCTGTGGGTCTCTCTTTGGGAAAAGTCCACTCAACCTATTTCAGAGAGATGTTCAAGAATTCATTGTAACAATGAGAATAATCCTATTCCACATTATTCCATCATGTACTATTTTTTTATTAGAGAAATTATCTAAAACAAATGGGTTGACATTTCTGGAATCAAAAAAACCTTGCAAGAACTCTTAGAGATAGAGGTTTAGACTTCTACCGAGGGCATAAATCCTTGTAGATCATTTTTAAAAATTGGTTTTCCTGCTTCTCCTAGCACATAATCAGGGATGGAGCATTCACTCAGTAAGTGCTAATTTATTTGCATATTCTTTGAAAATATAGGTATTGATGGTGCACTGTTTGCCAAGACTGTCCTGAGTGCTGGAGATACAGTAGAGACCAAGAAATGAGCAATAAGTAAATACTCATAATTGTAAAGGATGCTTTAATTTTATTCATTCTGATTCCAGGCAAGACTCCCTTTCACATTCTCCCCCCCACACACCCTGCAACTTTACATGCTTGATTTGCTCTGTGATTTTTTTAAATATATAGATCTATAGATTTTGCCATTATTCCTTGTTGTGTTTGACCTAGCACAAAAGCCCATTTAAGTTAGGAATGAAATGTCAAGAAATCTGATCTGGAATTTTAGGAAGATTATTCGGCATAGGATACGGGAGGGCATCCAATCGGCAGTAGACACTTGGCAAAAAGAAAACAAACATATTTTTCTCCCCCATCAGAAGCTGGGAAAGATTTTGGAACTGAAAGAAGATGATCAGAAGCTGCAGCAGAGGGTTGACTGTCTCTGTGGTCATGCAGCCAGAGGAATGGTGCTCAAAAATGAGGCCTTCCTATTATGGCTGAGGCTGGCTTCTAAACTGGACACGAGTTAGATGATAATATTTCACCAGGTAAATGAGGGTGAAGGTGGATCCAGGGATGGGGGCGGGTAGGTGACACAGTTTCTCAGGAAACAGTGCATTTTTTAACTAAAATCACTATTTCCCAGGTAATTCTATCATTTCATTAGCATAATCTTATATTTCATTATCCGAGTGTTGCGCTGTTCTGAGGTCTCAGTTGATAAGAAGTGCAAGGGCATCCTGAAAGGCTTCCTTCCTTTTCTACTTCACCTCCCTCATTTTTCCAGTACAGTGGAAACAAAAGCACCAGAGATGAATGAAGTATAACTGTTCAAAATGAAATAAGTGCCTCTTAAATGTACAGATAATAAAATAAGCACTGAGAACTAATGCCATGTAACTCATTCTGTGACGTTAAAAATAGAAATTGTGGAATTTAATTCATTATAACACTGATATGTCCATAAGATTGACCTCTGTCATCAGTCTATGAAAATTGGCACCAAGTGATCCCTTGTGCCCATCCTCAGGGTACCTTAATATTTAGCAGATTTCTCTGCATCTTTCATACAACTCTAGATTTGATGTGATGATTTTTCTGCTTTTCCAACCTGTGAGGGTGTCATTGTTGTGGTGTAAATAATCAATAAAATCAGTTTGAGCGTAAGTTATAGTTTATAGATGAGTAAAAAATAGATTATCGATATAAGATTTGGTAAGTGAGATAAGACAATTATAAAGCAAGAGCTGTCATAGACTCCATTTTGCTGCCTTCTGTAAAAAAAAAACTGTTGCACAACTCATTTCTGAGAGACAGAAACAAAAGCCGTCTTCTTATTAAAATTTGTTTTTCTGAACTTTGTACCACACAGAATGTACCCAACTCAGGATATGTTGATGGTCCTGGTGAGCTACATCCTGAGTTTGAGTACATTTATGGGTCTACATGACTTTAAAATAGATTCTCGCCCCTACTCAGCTGAAACTCAGGATACAGTAGTCTAACACTTATTGATACCAAGATGTGGTTAAGCTAACTGCTTTTTTTAGCTTCTGTAACTTGCTTGCTTGCATGATGCTGAGAAAAGCTCCTGAGTTCTAGTTTTCATCCTTAAATTCCCAAGACACAATCTAGGAAATTGCTATTCTCCCACAGAACTTCAGTCTCTACAGGTGGGTGACAGTTCCTGGCCAGGTAAATAAAGCTCTCTTTGATTTGAATTCAGACTTAGAGTACTTTCTGAAGCGGCTTCTCAAAACATCATAAATCTTCACAAGTCTAAGGACATAGTAAGTCATTTTTTGTCCCAGGAGGTTCATCCATCCTTTGGTGAGGCATTATCCTTGTCTGTTTTCAAAGCCACAAGCCTATTGGGGAAATTTTGCCAACTCCACTCTGAGAAAAAGTATAGGGACCTCTAAGAGGGACTCATCCATATCTACTCCCTCATCGATTCTTTTCAAGCCCATTTTCGTAACCAAATTCAATATAGTCAATTCCTCACTTGGGTTTGAGTGATTAGGAGAAGAGAGAAAATTTATTTCCTCTTATTTTGCTTTTTCCCCTCTTATTTTCTATCTCTGCTTCAAGTCAGGTGCTTTGAATTTTGAAATACAAAAGCCATGAGAAACACACTGTATTTCAATGGCAATATTTCGTCCTGAGATTTGAGCCCAAGATGACTTAGTTAAAATTTAATGGGAGATATTCCAAGTATTAAAGAGAAACCATAAAAACAAAACAAAAAAATACTAAAGAAGTAATCAAAACCCTCCTCCCACAAACACACAAAAGTCTAGGACCAGGTAGCTTCCTAACTGAATTCTACTAAGCATTCAAAGAAGAATTAACACCCATATTTCTTAAGCTCTTCCAAAAATAGAGCTAAAGTGAATAATTCTAAATACATCTTATGAGGCCAGCATCTTCTTAAACCCTAAGCCAGACAAAGATGTCACATGAAAAGAAAACTACAGGTCAATCTTTCCAGTTAACAATGATGAAAAATCATTAATAAAGCACTAGCAATCTGAGTCCAATAACATGTCAAAAACTATAGATCATGATCAAATGGAACTTATTTCTGACATGCAAGACTGTTTTAACATTTTCAAATCAATTTATGTGACACATCACATTAACAAACATCATAATGGGGAAAATAAACATTCAAAAAGATTATTTATTAAAAACTCTTCATAATTATGATATAAAAAGAAAATTCCTCAACATAATAAAAGCAATTTAGAAAAAAAAAAACATAGCTGACATTCTAATCAATGGGAAAACAAAAACTAAAAGATTTCCCAGTGATATTTGTACAAGACCCACTCTTGGCACCTCTCTCCAACATAGTACTGGAAGTACTAGAAAGAGCAACAAACAAAAAGAAAATAGAAAAGAAAGAAAGAAAAAGCTTTAATATTCAATAGAAAAAAGTAATATTATCCTAATTTGTAAGTGACATGATCCTATAGATGAAAGGAACCCAAAGATTCCACCAAAAGAAAACTGTTAAAACTAATAAGTTAATTTGGTAAAATTGCAGGACACAAAATCAGCATACAAAAATCAGCATCATTTTTATATAATGATCTAATAAAAAAATCAAGAAAATTATCCTTTTTATAATAGCATCAGAAAAAAATGAGGTATTTAGGAACAAATATCACCATGGAAGGTAAAAGATCTGTATATTTAAAATTATAAAACATTAATTAAAGAAATTAAACAAGGCAAAAATACATTACATATCCTGTGTTTGTGAATTAGAAGAATTAGCATTGTTAATATGTCCATTCTACTCAAAATATTATGCAGATTCAGAGCAATCCCAATGGCATTTGCACAGTGACAGAAAAAAAACATTTCTAAAATTCATATAGAACCACAAAAGATCCCAAATAGCCAAAACAATTCTGAGAAAGAAAAAATAAAGTTGGAGCCTGTGGGGACAAGTGCATGGAGGACTTCATACATGGCAAAGATTAAGGGCATCTGAGTGGCAGGCCTCTCCCCCCATCCTAGACATGTGAGCAGCAGGCCACTTACCCCATAGGCACAGTCCTGGGTGTGAGGCCATGTGTTGCAGTCCCTGTGCTTGCTCCACAGCCCACTCCTCAATTGGTCGCTGTAAGGACAGTTAGCAGAAATTGCATTGGTGGTTGCCTGTAATCTGTTTAGCTACTACTACCTGAGTATATATACATGGTAACTGCACAATAAAATCAAAACTGCTTCCTGTTTGGTCTCTGGAGGTCTTGATTAGTGACTCTGCAGCCACACTCTCCTATATCCTGGACCTCTGCACTGGACAAGAGACAGCCCACACAGGAGCCATCATATTTTCTGATTTAAAATTATGTTATAGCCAGGCACGGTAGTGTATACTTGTAATCCCAGCAGCTCGTGAGGCTGAGGCAGGGGGATCTCAACTTCAAAGCCAGCCTCAGCAAAAGTGAGGCACTAAGCAACTCACTGAGACCTTGTCTCTAAATAAAATACAAAATAGGGTTAGGGATATGGCTCAGTGGTTGAGTATCTCTGAGTTAAATCCCTGGTACCTCCCCCAAAAAAATAATAAAAAATAAACTCATATTATCAAAAACAAAACAACATAAGAATTGGCATAAAAACAGACATCTAGACAAGTGTAATAGAATGGAGAGACCAGAAACCAATCCAAACATAAACAGATAATTTTTGACAGGAGTAGCAAGAAGACACAATGGGAGAAGGATAGTCTCTTCAATAAATGGTGCTAAGAAAATAGGATTGCCATATTTAACTCTTCTTTACACCATACATAAAATCAACTCAAGATATATATGTTGGGTAAACATATAACGGCAGCAGCATCCCAGAGAAAAACCCCAGCATGGCGTCTAACGACCCTCCTCTCCACCAGAGGCTTGCCTCAAATATGGATGCGAAGATCACTGGGCTCGCCAATGCCCAAACCCACGGCCTCCTTCTGGGCCATGCCCTACCTGTAAGCAGACAGGACATTGGAAGATTGACTGCCTCTGGCTGGTCCTTCCTTGGCGCCTCTACGCAGGGGGTATGACCAGTCAGGCAGTCCCCTCTCCTGAACTTTTGGGGTTTGCAGAAGACTGAAGAAGCCCAGATTCAAAGACCCCCTCAGCCCTCTCTGAACCCAGGGTAATGCTCCAGGCAGTGGGTAAGTCCATAACCTTCCTTGTGGACACGGGGGCTACCTATTCTGTCTTGCCTGCCCATTCTAGGCCTCTGTTTCCTTCCCAGGTCTCAGTTATGGTGATTGGTAACAAACCCTTCTCCCCAAACAGAACTGTAAAGCTGGCCTGTGCCCTGGAGGGACACCCATTCACTCACTATTCTGGTCATTCCATCCTGTCAGTTCCTCTCCTAGGCAGAGATGTTCTCCAATTATTAGGAGCCACCCTCCAATTACACCCCAAGAATACTACCACCCATCTCCTTTGACCTTTAACTCTTACCCTCTCTAATGACCTGACAGTACCTACTGTGCCATTGCCCCTGATCCCTAGGTCTGAGACATCTCCATGCTGGTTATTGCCTCCCACCACAAGCCAGTCCATACCCAGCTGAAACACCAAACTAAACTTCCTTGTGTTCCCAATTTCCTATCTCCAAAACCCATAGGGAGGGACTTAAACCCATTATAGACCAGTTGCTGGCCCAGGGACTCCTTATTCCTACTGACTCCCCCTGCAACACCCCCATACTGCCGGTGCGCAAACCCTCCGGAGCCTATCGCTTAGTCCAGGAAGTCCACCTAATTAATGAGGCAGTTATTCCCATCCACTCAGTTTCCAACCCTCATGCTTGTCTTTCTCATATCCCCTTTGATCATTCACTTTACTGTCATGGACCTTAAAGCTGGCTTTTTTACAGTGCCTTTGCATCCTGACTTTTATTACTTCTTTGCCTTCACATGGGAAGACATTACATTCTTTAGGTTTCAACAGCTGACATGGACAGGCCTATCCCAAGGCTTCAGGGACAGTCCCTACCACTTTGGTCAGGCCTTGACACAGGATTTAACTGTTTGTAATTTGGGGATAGCACTCTCTTACAGTTGGATAGAAACCTTCCCCACCTCCAGGAAAACTGCTGACACCATCGGAAACTGCTGACACTGTTGCCTCCATCCTCATTAAGCAGATCATTCCTAGGTTCGAACTTCCTGCCTCCATCCAGTCAGACAACAGTCCAGCCTTCACTTCTCAGATTGTTTAACTAGTTTCCAAAGGCCTTAACAGCACTTGGAAGCTCCACATCCCCCACTGACCCCAATCCTTGGGTAAGGTTGAGAGGCCTAATGGCATTCTCAAGGATCATCTCACTAAACTTGCTATTGAACGCAGACTGTCCTGGCCCAATCTTTTGACATTGGCCCTCACCCAAATTTGAGCAACTCCTAGAGCCCCCTCAGGCCTTAGTCCCTTTGAGCTGTTCTATGGATGCCTTTCTTAATCAACTAAAACTTTCCTGTCACTCCTCCTCCCCTTGTGTCCCACCTGCCCTATCTCATGCTTCTATACAAACTCCTAAGAGAACACGCACACTGGTGTCCTCCTGCACCATCTGTTACTTCTGTTCCAGCACAATCGGGAATTAAATTGGACCCTCTTCAACCGGGTGATGCAGTCTTACTTTGTGAGCTACATTCTCAGTCGGTGAAACCTTGCAGGACAGGACCCCATACAGTCATATTTCCACCATGCTGGGGCCCACCAAACTCAAAGTTTCTCACCAACCCTCTCCTATTACTAATCATTAATCTCTCTCAAGCTTCTATCCCAACCCACAGATGGTGCCTCTACAGCCAAGCAACATGGCAACAGGATGGCACCATCCGCTCCCAGTCTATGGGCCAAGGTGATTGGCCTTTCACTGGCTGTAATCGGGCCTTTCATGTTACTGGATTCAACTGGGCCACCTCATCCCACTTATGTTCAACAATGCTATGCTTCATAGCAGATCAAACTGAGGAATCCTGTTGAAGCCATATCACCAGGAGGCCGCCCCACCTGCTGATGACAAGACTACCCCAGAGGAGCCTTAGGAGTCACCTCCTAGACCTCCCCTTTACTCCTGCTCTCCATATCCTAACTATCCTCTAAAGCTTCGCCTGTCCCGCATAACCACCCATACTCCAACATGATACTTGGAGATTCAAAGTCAGAGAGACATATGTCCAAGGCATATGTAACGAGACGTATGTCCTCGTTACACTCGCCTAGTTTCTTCGGTCGATTGCGCCCCTACGGGATGTAATGCATCTATCTTCCTTTCCCTCTCCTCCCAGAATTCTGAACTTTTAAAAATAGCCACTAGGCCTTACCTTTGCTTCTTATATGATCAGACAGAGGATTACTGCAAATGGTGACCCGAAACCTATGGGGGATGCCCCTGCAGGTCATGTAATGTTCATAACCCACATGCATGCATTGGGGATTCCTGCATTGGAAATTTCAGATTGATCTTGGGGGGCTATCAATTAGCTATCACTGACCCTAACCATCCACGCTGGACTTCTAGGGTAAATGCTTCCTTCTACTGTGACATATCCTCTCCCACCCCCTATGGCTCCATCTCCATCTCCCGAGAAATTCAACCCTCCCAGCCCTCAGTAGCTATAATCTCTACTGACATAAAGCATTCCGAACAACAGTTGTTAGACTCCATACAGGATCCATATGAGCCTAATGTCGGGAGTCCACCACAGTATTCATGGCTACAACTACTTACTAAAACTGTAACCTTCTTAAATATAACCCTCCCCACCATCACACCAACTGATTGCTACTTATGCGCCTCTCTGACTCGACCTTTGCTTGTAGTGGTTCCCTTGAACTTCTAGGCTTCTGACCTCTCAAATTTCTCCACTCCATCTGCCCGCCATTCTCTCCAAACCCTTTCACCCGATGCTCCATTATGGGAGCCCGAGGAGTCTACTCATACTGTGATTCCCCGATGCTGCCTCCTGGGCTTGGATGTCTCCCAGTCAAAGTTTTGCCACTCTAACATCACCTTTAACTTCACCCTCTATGCACCACCTGGCTCATTCTTCTGGTGTAATGGTTCTCTCATCACTATCTTATTCACCAACACCTCTACCCCATGTATACTGGTGACGCTTGTCCCACTATTGACTCTCTATACCCCAGCTGAAGTGCAGGCCCTCTTGTCTCCCCAAGTACAGAATAAGCGGGCTGCTTCCCTTCCAATACTGGTGGGTCTCTTACTGGTTGTATCTGTAGTGGGACCCAGAATTTCTGGTGGAGCTCTAGGACACTCCTTATGGGATATACAGGACTTAAGTTCTAAACTTGAAAAAGCGCTCACTTCTACTGCAGAATCTCTAGCATCTTTACAAAGGCAGGTCACATCCTTGGCTCAAGTTACTCTTCAAAATCGACAAGCTACAGACTTACTCACAGCTGAAAAAGGTGGAACCTGTCTTTTCTTGAGGGAAGAATGCTGTTACTTCATCAATGAATCAGGCCTTGTGGAAACTAATGTAGTCAAGCTCACCGACTTGGCTACCTCTTTGAAAAATCCACCAAACCAAAACCCATTTGCCACCTTCTTTTTAGCCCACTTCCAATCATGGATGTTGCCTCTTTTAGGGCCCATATGTTTTCTTTTCCTGATGTGTCTGTTCCTGCCCTGTCTGCTTCGCTTCCTACAGGGCCAATTATGGAAGATCTCTAACCATCTTTCAACCAGCCTCTGCTTAGGTACTACCAGCCTCTGATGACTGATGAGCCCCCAACATCTTCAAGAGAACAGCTCACTCATTGCTGAAGCTCACTACCAGGCACGATGGAATGCAACGGACATCGGACAGCGGGAGACAACAAGCCCGGAGAACCTCTTAATCTGCCATCCTGGATTTTTAAGCCTTTATGTCCTTTTAAGCCTCCTTATGGCCCTTGGCCTTTTCTCTGTCAGTCCCCTGACACGGAACTTCTGCCAAAAACTGACATTTGCTTTTTTATCTTCATCCTGCTTTTGTTTGCTCTGATCTTCTTCAGGTGCTGGTGACACCATGTCAAGGCAACGCTTCCAATATTTCCTAGAGTCTCTGTTACAGGACCAGTGGCTGATACCAACAATCTCCTCCATCCAGGACTGGTTTTTGCCATCGACGACTTGAGATTTCAGGGAACTTTCATAGACTTCACCCCTACAGAAGTAGCTGTCTATAGCCACTGGGTTTTATTTCTGGTTGCCATGATATCCCCAGACCTGCCCCCCCTGAACATTTCTCCACTTCCCTTTCTAGGCCCCATGCCGCCCCCACATAGCAGGAAGCAGCCAGATCTGACTAACGACGCCCCACTTCCTAAGAAAACAAAAAAGGGAGGAATGTTGGGTAAACATATAATGGCAGCAGCATCCCAGAGAAAAACCCCAGCATGGCACCTAACGACCCTCCTTCTCTTCTTTGTTTCTTTCACTGGCACGAAACGTTCCCGCCAGCGCCAATGTTCAAACCCTGCTGGTGGGAAGCCTTAGCCCCAATTAGAATTAACTTCTTGGACTCCGGAACTGACATATGGAAGACCTTGCCAATAAACGGGCGACCTGTTATCTACCTCAGCCCTGCGACCTCTCCTTAGACCTATATAAACACACATCCTTTTGTAATAAAGTGGGAAACCTCTTTGGTAATCTGTGTCATGTGGTGCGGCGTTTTTCTAGTCTTACAATATAAAGCCACAAAAAGTAAAAAACTCCTGAAAGAGAATATAGGGGGTAAGCTCATGGTTATAAACATTGGCAATGATTTTTTGGATATCTCACCAAGAGCTCAGGCCACAAAAGCAAAAATAATTGAGACTACATCAAAATAAAGAGCTTTTGCATAGCAAAGAAAATAATCAACAAAATGAAACAGCAGCCTAATGATTGAGAAAATTATATTTGCAAGCCCTATATTGGATAAAATGTTAATATTCGAAGAGAATGTGTAATCCAATTTAGAAAAACAAACCAGTAAAAAAAAAAATGGACAAAGGACCTGAATAAGTCATTCTCAAAATAAATAAGTAAATAAAAATCATCAACAGGTATATGAAAATGTGCATCATTAATCATCAGAGCAATGCAAATCAAGACCACATGAAGTACCACCTCATACCAACCATAGAATGTCTATTATGGAAAAAGTCACAAGATAATAAATATTGGTGAGCATATGGAGAAAAGGGAATTCTTTTACCCTGCTGGTGGAAATGTACAATGGTAAAACTAGCAGGAAAAACAGGATGGAGGTTTCAAAAGAAATGGAAAATAGAATTACCAGATGACCCAGAAATTTCTCTTCTGGTTATATATCCAAGGAACGAAAATCACCACCTTGTAAAGATATCAGCACTATGGTGGGGAGCCGCCCTGGACGAACACGCCTTTAAGTCTTGATGCCCCAGGGCACTGAACAATTATTGCTTTCGAAGTAACTTGGGCATTACCCAAACTCAGATTACAAGGTGTGGCTCCAGGTGTAGGTGTCACCCACTGGGGTTGAGTTACACTCACCAGATCCTTTGTAATCCTACCCCTTCTGCCCTCATTGCATAGAATGTTCTAGTAAACAGCATCCTCCCAAATAAAAGCCCACTTCTGAATATGCTTGCTCTCTCTCTCTCTCTCTCTCTCTCTCTCTCTCTCTCTCTCTCTCTCTTTCTCGTCAACCTCTGTGACCTTCTCTTGCCCCCATTTGGGGAGCCTGAGGCTGGAAGCCGTCCTAAAATAATAAAAGGTATTTTGTGTCTGTGTAGTATTTTGTAGTATTTTGCGTCACCCCAAATTCACATGAGCGATTTTAATTCAGCTGCCCGAGCTGGACGGGGGCAACATACTACCATCTTCAATGCAGCATTATTTGCTATAGCCAACATATGAAAACAACCTGTTTCTGTCAATGGACCAATGGATAAAGAAATTCAGGTGCACATACACATTGCAATACCATTCAGCCCTCAAAAGGAACAAGTTCTTGTCATTTTCCATAGAATGGATGAGCCTGGAGGACATGATGCAGAAACAAAAATATGGTCTGAAATATGGTCTGACTTCACTTATATGTGGAATATTTTTTAAAATTCAAATATATATATATATAGAAAAAACAAAAAAGTGGTCACTAGGGTTGGGGGCTGGTGGAAGGAAATGTAGAAATATAGGCAAGAGGACCCAAAGTAGTAGATACATAGGATGAATGAGTCTAGAGAGCTAAGACACACATGAGGATTATAGGTAGTGAAATTGTTGGGATTCATGCTAAATGAAATTTTAACAGCTCTTCCTCCTCCAAAAAAAGGAGGGGGGCAACTGTGAAATGATGAATAATTTGCCTTGCTATAGTAACATTTTTAGTGTCTATGTTCATCCTATATCATTGTGTTGTATAACTTAAATATACACAATAAAATTCAGTTTTTAAAAAGCTTCTACAGAAAAAAAATCAACTTTTAAAAACAGGCTGGCCTCACATTTCTTATCAGCTATATTAGCATTACTAAAAAATTACTTCAAAATTCTTACAATATTTTGAACCATTTTCTATACCAAAATGTATCTAGACTGAAAGGAAAACAGGAATCTGGGAGATATTCAAGATCCAGAAAGTGGATCCTATACCAAGGAGCATATTACTGACAGCTCTGACATGTGAATGTCCCTAGTATATATCTGATATTAAGTTATTCCCTTTTTCGCCTGAATATTCTTCATCATTATTAGTCAATTCTTACTTTATGTTCGCCATACTGCAGATTTTAACTAGGATCCAAGATGTAGATGTTTGTAGTTTGAGGCTGCCTAGAAAATATTCGTCACTCATATGTGATAATGCATCAGCCCCAATATTTCTTTACAGTAACACACCCTTCAACACCCTCTTAAGTCATAGGGAGTTCTAGTTTCGGACCTCAGCTAAGCTCATGAAATGTAATCAAAGGAACTCTGCTGGTTTCTGGGGACAGGTAAGCTAATTCTCTGAGAGGTGCCAAGTTGGTAGAACATCACTGTGCAAATTCTGGCAATAAAAATGACTGACCCAAGAGCAAAACCAACACACAGGAAAAGCAATTCTAGATGGAGACCACCTGCATCCAAATAACATGATGTGTGACGTACATACTGGACCTAGCATGCACCTGGTACATCGAGTTACTGAGGGGAAGTGTGACTTGATTGCTGACAAAACCTAAACTTACTGTAATTAATGATACACTTGATTTTACTTCTTCATTAATTTTTTTTATTCTAATTTTTATTTTTTAGTTGTTGATAGACCTTTTTTTTATTTGTATGTGGTACTGAGAATCAAACCCAGTGCCTTACACATGCTAGGCAATCACGCTACTGCTGAGCCACAGCCACAACCCCTTCTTCATTAATTTTATGTTGCCTTTTCCTTCTTAATTTATTTCCTTACATCTTTTGGATAAAGTACTTCACAACATCTATTTCCTAACTCCTAGGATATAAGTTATGTCAAAAATTTTAGAATGCACACTTATAAACTATATTTATCATTCTCAGATTAATAGAGGTAACCCATAAGTATAAGTCACCCAGCTTTCCCATCTCTGATCTATATGATTAAGAGACCTTTTCTCTACCAAGAAAATAACAAACTACTAAGTCCCTAAGGCCATTCACCATGGATAGAAGACCTACATTCAATATTTATAGTGGCTTCCACTAACTGAATGCCTTGAGGTATTACACACAATGCTAAGACATTTCCACTTATCCTGATAAAGGGCTTATGATCTAAGTTATATCCATTCTGTACATGAAGAAACAGAACTGCTGGAAGTTAAGTATTTACTCAAGATCAGGCAACTAGCTAATAAGAGACACAGGTTTCAAACTCAAGCTTTTCTTTTTGCTAAATCTATGCTTCTAACACTAAACTAGATTGCTAAGAGAAAACATTGTTACAGAACATATTCATTTATTCAGAATATTTAGCACCTTTCACATGCTAAATAGGTACAGACAATACAATAATGGACAAAGCCTACATAGGGCCTACTCATATGCCACAAATATTTTTTCCACAAACATTGATATAACACTTGGATATAGTTTTCCAGGAGCTTCAGGAAAGATAATTTGAGTAAATACCACCTTTTTTCATAATTAGAAATTTTATTTAAATCTATTAGTCTAGATTAATTTTAAATTAGCAATGATGATTAAATGATCATGTTATTATAATCTTAAAAACTAATGGGTAAGGTACACTATATAGAATTTATTTATAACTTTTCTAAATTCATGTAGTTAGATAAGGTATTAATTTCATGAATCCCTTCAAACTGATAGTAATCTCCCATTTATCTATTTTTGTTTATATGATAATATTCTCATGTTCTTTCTTTGATGATACAGATTATACTTTCTCTTTAAACTCCAAGAGTGACTTAAAGTAGTTTCTTGCCAATTTGCTTACTTCGGCACAATCATTTCCCTAAAGCTAAGTTGTCTTATTTATCTCTTATCACTGTGTTTCTACGCCATTACAGGAAAATAAACACCCCTTCTTCTGGAGAAACTGAATGGAAATGGCAGATTTTATCTTCAGAAGAAGATTTTTGATACTTTTTATGGCACAAGAATGTTTGCAGAATATATAATCTAATGTGTGAAGGCAAGGGTAAAAATTTGTGCTATAGACTCCTTTGAAAAAGGAGTGTATACAAATGATGAGGTGTGAATTGATGATATGCTACCAGGTGATTGTTAACTCAGTAAGGAGAAAACATGCCTGACCATTTCAGACACTAACTACAAGATCAAAAAAAAAAAGGATTATCAGGTAAGGTGGTGGTGGCTTAACTGATGCCAATGGTCCACACAGCATGTCATACTGTGTGACCAGTGCCCGTGGAGGATTTGGCTCAGCCTTCATCTTGAGGTACAGGGCAGCTAGCATTTCCCCTGGGATAAGCAGTATTGACTCCAATGAAATTTTCCGAGGTGAAAGATTTAAGGGATTGCATCAATGAAATACTACCAAATTGAATTCAACTGTACATTAAGGATCATACACCATGCCTGAGTGGGATTTAAGCCCGGGATACAAGTATGATTCAACACATGTAAATCAATAAATTTGACATACCACGTTAACAGAAGGAAAGACAAAAATCACATGATCATCTTAGTTGATACAGAAAAGCATTTGACAAAATTTATTGTTCTTTCATGATAAAAGTATTCAACAACCTAGAAACAGAAGATTATCTAAGCATTAAAAATATTACATATGAAAAGTCCATGGCTATTATACTGAATAGTGAATCTCAAAAGTTTTCCTCTATATCAGTAATAAGACAAATTTTTCCATTCTTGTGATTTCTATTCAACAAAATACTAGAAATCCTAGAGAGAGAAAATTGGCACAAAAATATTTATACATGGCTTCCAAATTGAAAAATAAGTTAAATTATCTGCTGGCCAATAACATATTCACATATATCCTAAAGAAAACCTGTTGGGATTAATAAATGAATTCAGTACACTTTCAGGATACAACTCAGTAGATAAAAGTCAGTGGCATGTCTCTACACTAACAACAACCTAGGCAAAGAAAAACAAATCACTTCAAGTCAAGATGGAATAAAAGAGACCATATTTATTTACTCTCACCATCTGAAATAACTGAAAGATGTAAAATTTACTACAAAGATACAATAAAGACAGTTTCAGACATAAAAATCGACATGGAAATCAATAAAATAGCAACAGATTTCAGAAATAAACCCATATAATTATGGCTAATTGATTTTTGACAAGGATGCCAAAACCATTCAATAGGAAAAGAATATATTTTCAAGAAATGAGCCTGGAATAACTGGTTATCCACATACAAAAGAAGTTTGATCCCTACCTCATACCATACACAAAGATTGAATCAAAATAAATCAAGGACCTAAATTTAAAGGCTAAAATGATGAAAATATCTGAAGAAAACTAAATATAAATCTTCATGACATTGAATAAGACAATGTGCATGACATTATTATTTATAATAAGCCAAAACTAGAAAAACCCAGGTGTCTATCAATGAATTCAATAGAATACTACTTCACAATATAAATGAATGCCCTAGCTCCATGTGATGGCACATGCTTGTAATCCCAGCAACTCAGAGTTGGAAGTTCAAAGCCAGCTTCAGCAATTTAGTAAGGCCCTGAGCAACTTTGTGAGAGATGCTATCTCAAAATAAAAATTAAAAGTGAGAGACGCTGTCTCAAAATAAAAATTAAAATAAACTTAAAGAAAACTAAAATAACAGAATAAAGTTTTGAAGTAAGTCTACTGAGATAGAAGGGTAAAATTATAAATAGAAAAGCTAGATTAAATAAATGAGTTTTACCATAAAGCCAACAGAAACAAGTTTCAGCTAGAGAAGGAGAGGAACTATGTATAATTTCGCCATTTTTATTCATCATTATCATCATTACCTGTCAGCAGACGACTGATAACCTATAATTGTCCATAGAATGAGTGCCAAGGTGAAAAAGCTTGTTCTTGATCTTTCTGTCTCCAAAACCACATGACCAATAAAACCCCTGTTTTGCATTAAACAGTTTGAATTAGGTTTCTGTCTGACTAGTTTAACTCCTTTCAAAATAAGTCTTTAATTTTTTCTTTTCTTGTGATAATTCCTGTTCTTCTACCTTTCACAATCTTTACCATTCTTTCTAAATTTTTCTCACTTCTCAGCATTTTTTATACTTTCTTCATAATTCTTCCCCCAAAATCATGGGATTTGAAATCAGAAACCTTATTTGAGCTCTAATTAAAATTAATCTGCAAACTGATGTGATTCTGCAATTTGTATACGGGGTAAAAATGGGAGTTCATAACCCACTTGAATCAAAGTGTGAAATATGATATATCAAGAACTATGTAATATTTTGAACAACCAACAATTAAAAAATTAAAAAAAAAAAAAAAGAGACAGAGTGAGCCTCCCGCAGGTGAAAATTGAAGGAAAAGCAGAGAGAACAGTATGTGCACAAGCCCCGGGACTGAAGTAGAAATTGCAAGAGGCAGCATGGCTGGAGGGTGGGCAGGGGATGGACAGGAAGGGCCTTGATGGCCCCATTATAGACTTTAGCCTTTGTCTTAAGCATGAAGAGAAGCTTTAGAAAGGGTTTTAGGCAGAAGGATGGACATAATGAGATCAGTGTTTAAAAACTGCTCTGGCACTTTTTCGAGCAGCCCATACTTTATTTCTTTCTTGAAGGACTGAGGGGATGTGGTGGTGTGAGCAGGGATGGGCAGAAGTGGGTTCAGGGAGACCAGTCAGGCAGGCTTTGCAGTAGTGGTGGAGGTGAGAAAGAAGAGGAGAAAGGACAGGACTGTGACTCTGGGAGGGGGATGAGGCAATTTTTTCACTCCAAATTCCATTTTCACTTTTAGACTTGATTTTCTTTTTCTTTTTTTTCATGTTTGTCTTTTCAACTTATATCCTAGTATAAGAAAATCAAAGCGAATAGATTTTTTTAAAAGAAAATTTACATCACAATATGGATATGCTTACATATAACACATGCCAAAGACTTTAGAGTGGTTTAAAAATCTGTATTTTCATAGTGCCACAGTCTTTTAAGAGCATAGATTTTGTAGGGTATCATCTGTGTTGACAGTCATTTCACCTTTCCAAGCCACAGATTCACCTCTAGAATATGGAGAATGATAATAGTACCCAACTTGACAGATTTCTCTGAGAATTAAATGAGATGATACATCTAAAACCATCAGTATAGAGCCTGGTCTAATGAGAAGGCTCAATGAGTGTCAACTAGTATTGTTGGTCATAGCTCCTCACTGACCATCCTCTAGTCAGTTGCTTGATGCTCCTGAAGGGCTTCAGAACCATCACTGTGCTCTGTGCAAAAGTTAGTGCATGACAGACTTGTGCACAGATTGCAAGGACACTGAAAAGATGGGTCTGCATATTGAATTTAATTTTGCCGATTTCCTCCTAAAGTCATGTTCTGCCTCAGGGACTGTACAGAACTTGTTGGAGAAGTCTGCATGGTGGAAATGATGGGGAGGAGGAGACGGGGAGATGACTGAAGAGGGGAAGACTATGCAATGAAATAAAGGGTTTCTGCTCTTGCTGGATAAAAAAAAATAAAAAAATAATAAAATAAAATTAATCTGCAATCATTTCTGAACTTTAGTCTCCTCATAAGAAAATTAGTTTAGTTGTCTTGTGAAGGATCAAGTGACATTATGGATGTAGAAGAATTTCCAAACTATAAAACACAATATATGCTTTGGGGGAGGTTGCTACTTTCCCTTCATTTTTTTTCATGCTCTGGCATTAGAGCAGATTATACTAAGTGAAGTTAGCCAATCCCTAAAAAACAAATGCTGAATGTCTTCTCTAATATAAGGGGGGTGACTCAAAATGGGATAGGGAGAAAGAGCATGAGAAGAAGACTACCACTAAATAGGGAAGAGAGGTGGGAGGGAAAAAGAAGGAGAAGGGGAGTTGCACAGAAGTTGGAAGGAGAACCTCATTGTTATACAGAATACATTTATGATGTTGTAATGAGAAAAAGGAAAAAAAGTGTGTCACATTAGATTGGATAGAGAGAAAGGATGGGAGAGGAGGGGAGGAGTAGGGGGGATAGGAAGTGCAGCAGAACAGAATAGACAATATGATTGATGTATGTACATTCCATGTATGTATTATATGTCAAAATACATTCTGCTGTCATGTATGACTAAAAAAAATAAAATTTTTTTTTTTTTTAATTTTTTTTTTTATTGGTTGTTCAAAACATTACACAGCTCATGACATATCATCTTCCATACATTTGATTCAAGTGGGTTATGAACTCCCATTTTTTACCCCAAATACAAGTTGCAGAATCACATCGGTTACACATCCACATTTTTACATAATACCATATTAGTGACTGTTGTATTCTGCTACCTTTCCTATCCCCTACTATCCCCCCTCCCCTTCCCTCTCATCTTCCCTCTCTACCCCATCTGCTGTTGTTTAATTCTCTCCCTTGTTTTTTTTTTCCCCCTTTCCCCTCACAAACTCTTATATGTAATTTTGTGTAACAATGAGGGTCTCCTTCCATTTCCATAGTTTCCCTTCTCTCTCCCTTTCTCTCCCCCCACTCGTCTCTGTTTAATGTTAATCTTTTCCTCATGCTTTTCTTCCCTGTTCTGATCTTAGTTGCTCTCTTTATATCAAGGAAGACATTTGGCATTTGTTTTTTAAGGATTGGCTAGCTTCACTTAGCATAATCTGCTCTAATGCCATCCATTTCCCTGCAAAATCCATGATTTTGTCATTTTTTAGTGCTGCGTAATACTCCATTGTGTATAAATGCCACAGTTTTTTAATCCATTCATCTATTGAAGGGCATCTGGGTTGATTCCAAAGTCTAGTTATTGTGAATTGTGCTGCCATGATCATTGATGTGGCAGTATCCCTATAGTATGCTCTTTTAAGGTCCTCAGGGAATAGACCGAGAAGGGCGATAGCTGGGTCAAATGGTGGTTCCATTCCCAGCTTTCCTAGGAATCTCCATACTGCTTTCCATATTGGCCGCACCAGTTTGCAGTTCCACCAGCAATGTACAAGCGTACCCTTTTCCCCACATCCTCGCCAGCACTTATTGTTGCTTGACTTCATAATGGCTGCCAATCTTACTGGAGTGAGATGGTATCTTAGGGTGGTTTTGATTTGCATTTCTCTGACTGCTAGAGATGGTGAGCATTTTTTCATGTACTTATTGATAGATTGTATGTCCTCCTCTGAGAAGTGTCTGTTCAGGTCCTTCGCCCATTTGTTGATAGGGTTGTTTGTTATCTTGTTGTTTAATTTTTTGAGTTCTTTGTATATTCTGGATATTAGGGCTCTATCTGAAGTGTGAGGAGTAAAGATTTGTTCCCAGGATGTAGGTTCCCTATTTACCTCTCTTATTGTTTCTCTTGCTGAGAGAAAACTTTTTAATTTGAGTAAGTCCCATTTGTTGATTCTAGTTATTAACTTTTGTGCTATGGGCGTCCTATTAAGGAATTTGGAGCCCGACCCCACAATGTGTAGATTGAAGCCAACTTTTTCTTCTATCAGGTGCAGAGTCTCTGATTTGATATCTAGGTCCTTGATCCATTTTGAATTTACTTTTGTGCATGGCGAGAGAAAGGGGTTCAGCTTCATTTTGTTGCATATGGATTTCCAGTTTTCCCAGCACCATTTGTTGAAGATGCTATCCTTTCTCCATTGCATGTTTTTAGCGCCTTTATCAAATATAAGAAAGTTGTAATTTTGTGGATTGGTCTCTGTGTCCTCTATTCTGTACCATTGATCCACCTTCCTGTTTTGGTACCAGTACCATGCTGTTTTTGTTACTATTGCTCTGTAGTACAGTTTGAAATCTGGTATCGCTATACCTCCCGATTCACACTTCCTGCTTAGAATTGCTTTTGCTATTCTGGGTCTTTTGTTTTTCCATATGAATTTCATGATAGCTTTATCTATTTCTACCAGAAATGCCGTTGGGATTTTGATTGGCATTGCATTGAACCTGTAGAGAACTTTGGGTAATATCGCCATTTTGATGATGTTGGTTCTGCCTATCCATGAACAGGGTACATTTTTCCATCTTCTAAGATCTTCTTCTATCTCTCTCTTTAGGGTTCTGTAGTTTTCATTGTATAAATCTTTCACCTCTTTTGTTAGGTTGATTCCCAAGTATTTTATTTTTTTTGAGGATATTGTGAATGGGGTGGTTTTCCTCATTTCCATTTCAGAAGTTTTGTTACTGATATACAGGAATGCCTTTGATTTATGCGTGTTGATTTTATATCCTGCCACTTTGCTGAATTCGTTTATCAGTTCTAGTAGTTTCTTTGTAGACCCTTTTGGGTCTTCTAAGTATAGGATCATATCGTCCGCAAATAGTGATATTTTAAGTTCTTCTTTTCCTATTTTTATGCCTTTAATTTCTCTTGTCTGTCTAATTGCTCTGGCTAGTATTTCAAGGACTAAATTAAATAGAAGAGGTGAGAGAGGGCATCCCTGTCTTGTTCCAGATTTTAGCGGGAATGCCTTCAGTTTTTCTCCATTTAGAATGATGCTAGCCTGAGGCTTAGCATATATAGCTTTTACAATGTTGAGGTAAGTTCCTGTTATCCCCAGTTTTTCTAGTGTTTTGAACATAAAAGGATGCTGTACTTTGTCGAATGCTTTTTCTGCATCTATCGAGACGATCATATGGTTCTTATCTTTAAGTCTATTGATGTGGTGAATAATATTTATTGATTTCCGTATATTGAACCAACCTTGCATCCCAGGGATGAATCCTACTTGATCATGGTGCACAATTTTTTTGATATGCTTTTGTATTCGATTCGCCAGGATTTTATTGAGAATTTTTGCATCTATGTTCATTAGAGATATTGGTCTATAGTTTTCTTTCTTTGAAGTGTCTTTGTCTGGTTTCGGGATCAGGGTGATGTTGGCCTCATAGAATGAATTTGGAAGAGCTCCTTCTTTTTCTATTTCTTGAAATAGCTTGAAAAGTATTGGTATTAATTCTTCTTTGAAGGTTTTGTAAAACTCTGCTGTATACCCATCTGGTCCAGGGCTTTTTTTGGTTGGTAGTCTTTTGATGGCTTCTTCTATTTCTTCCTTTGTTATTGGTCTGTTTAAATTGTGTGTGTCTTCCTGACTCAATCTGGGCAGCTCATATGACTTAAGAAATTTATCGATGTCTTCACTGTCTTCTATTTTATTAGAATATAGGGTTTCAAAATACTTTCTAATTATCTTCTGTATTTCTGTAGTGTCTGTTGTGATATTGCCTTTTTCATCCCGTATGTTAGTGATTTGAGTTTTCTCTCTTCTTCTCTTCGTTAGCATGGCTAAGGGTCTGTCGATCTTATTTATTTTTTCAAAGAACCAACTTTTAGTTTTATCAATTTTTTCAATGGTTTTTTTTGTTTCAATTTCGTTGATTTCCGCTCTGATTTTAATTATTTCTTGTCTTCTGCTATATTTGCTGTTGTTTTGCTCTTCCTTTTCTAGGGTTTTGAGATGTAGTGTGAGTTCGTTTATTTGTTGGTTTTTTCTTTTTTTGAGGAATGAACTCCAGGAAATGAATTTCCCTCTTAAAACTGCTTTCATTGTGTCCCATAGATTCCGGTATGTTGTGTCTGAATTGTCGTTTATCTCTAAGAATTTTTTGATTTCCTCCTTTATGTCTTCTGTAACCCATTGATCATTCAGTAACATATTGTTTATTTTCCATGTGATGCAGGATTTTTCCTTCCTTCTTTTTTCATTGATTTCCAGTTTCATTCCATTATGATCAGATATGGTGCATGGTATTATCTCCACTCCTTTATATTTACTAAGAGTTGCCCTATGGCATAATATATGATCTATCTTTGAGTACGATCCATGTGCTGCTGAGAAGAACGTGTATCCACTTGATGATGGTTGATATATTCTATATATGTCGGTTAAGTCTAGGTTATTGATTGTGTCATTGAGTTCTATAGTTTCTTTATTCAGCTTTTGTCTGGAGGATCTGTCTAATGGCGAGAGCGGTGTGTTGAAGTCACCCATAATTATTGTGTTGTGGTCAATTTGACTCTTGAACTTGAGGAGAGTTTGTTTTATGAATGTTGCTGCACCATTATTTGGTGCATATAAATTGATAATTGTTATGTCTTGTTGGTGAATAGTTCCTTTTAACAGGATATAGTGTCCTTCTTTATCCCTTTTGATTAACTTAGGTTTGAAGTTGAGTTTATTCGATATGAGTATGGCCACTCCTGCTTGCTTCCGAGGGCCATGTGAGTGGTATGATTTTTCCCAACCTTTCACCTTCAGCCTGTGTATGTCTTTTCCTATCATATGAGTCTCCTGAAGGCAGCATATTGTTGGATTTGTTTTTTTGATCCAGGTTACCAGCCTGTGTCTCTTGATTGGTGAGTTTAGTCCATTAACATTTAAGGTTACAATTGAAATATGATTTGTACTTCCAGTCATGTTTATTTATTTATTTATTTTAGTTTGGCTAGTTTTTACTTTTTGGTTGTTTTCCTCCGCCTTTACTGAGATACCTCCCGCTGTTGGTTTTGGGCACTGTTTTTCCATTCCTCTTCTTGTAGAATTTTGCCCAAAATGCTTTGCAGTGCTGGTTTTCTGGCTGCGAAATCTTTTAGCTTTTGTTTATCGTGAAAGATTTTAATTTCATTGTCAAATCTGAAGCTTAATTTTGCTGGATACAGTATTCTTGGTTGGAATCCATTATTTTTCAGCGTTTGAAATACATTGTTCCAGGATCTTCTCGCTTTCAAAGTCTGTGATGAAAAATCAGCCGTTAACCTAATTGGTTTACCCCTGAATGTAATCTGCCTCCTTTCCCTCGTAGCTTTTAATATTCTCTCCTTGTTCTGTATGTTGGCTATCTTCATAATTATATGTCTTAGAGTTGGCCTATTACAGTTTTGGATGTTTGGGGTCCTGTAGGCTTCCAGGATTTGGCAATCCATTCCATCTTTCATCTCTGGGAAGTTTTCTAGGATTATTTCATTCAATAGGTTGTCCATTCCTTTGGCTTGAATCTCTGTGCCTTCTTCTATCCCAATGACTCTCAAATTTGGTTTTTTGATGAAATCCCATATCTCTTGGATAGATTGCTCGTGAGATTTAAGCATCTTTTCAGTATTGACTATATTCTTTTCAAGTTGATAAACTTTGTCTTCATTATCTGATGTTCTGACTTCTACTTGATCTAGTCTATTTGTAATATTCTCGTTAGCATTTTTAATCTGGTTTATGGTTTCTTGCATTTCTAAAATCACTGTTTGGTTTTTTTTTAAGATCTCTATCTCCTGGTAAAGCTCGTTCTTTGCAGTTTGTATTTGTTTGTTTAGTTGGTTTTCAAAATATACTTTCAATTCTTGGATTTGCTGTCTCATGTCTTCTCTAAAATTCCATTCCATCTGAGTTAGGTATGCCTTGATTTCTTTCCCTGTCCATGTTTCTGATGCTTCTAGGTCCTCCTGTAGATTTAAGTTGTCCTGCATTATCTGTACTCCTTTTTTCCCTGTTTTTTTCATGTTGTTCACGTTACTTTCCAGCTCTATTTGACTGCTTTGTAACTGCATTATATGTATTATATGTCAAAATACATTCTGCTGTCATGTATGACTAAAAAAAATAAAAATTTAAAATAAAAAAAAACACAATATATGCTTTGGGGGAGGTTGCTACTTTCCCTTCATTGTTTTTTTTTTTTTATGTTCTTTTTAAAACCCGTATTTACTTTCTGCTTTTTCCTTCACTAGCTCTCCATTTTTTCTCCTCAAGATTTGTTCTTCTTCATCCTTCTCCTCAGTTTCATATTTTGCATTTTCTTTCATCCTTTACTCAACCTTTTATTTCTCCCCTTTTCCCTTCCCTCCTCCCTTGGTTGCTATGTAGTAGATGAGTCACTCTCAGGTGGGAGGAAACTCTAAGGCTCCATAAAAGCTGGTGAGAAGAGACAGAGTTCTCACTTGTAAACCAGCCATAAGGAAAGATGGAGCAAGGAAAACTCTTCACTGAAACATCCAACAAAGTAAGTGTTGGTTTGCTTTTCAAATGTAGCTTCATTAATCTTCTTGTCAGTAGATGTACTTTAAGGCTGTTAAAGATACCATGTGAATATATATACACCTTGCTTTACACAGAGGAAGTATTCCTGGTCATTTGTAAATTGATTTTTAAAAAACAAATTCACAATTGTGATAAAGTAAGAACTCTTATCATTTAAAAAACAATTAATCCTTCTGTAAAGTAGAACAAAATCTTTCTAATGCTAAAAGAATCCACCAAATACAGCCACCTACTAATATAAAAAAATCAATAGATAGCTATCAAAGCTTGAGCTGTGTATAGATTTTAAAATAAAAATGCAGTAAATGAATAAAGATTATAAGGCACAAGAAACTATGAAGATAGAATACAATATTCTGCATGATGTTTTATGGAAATGAACTGTGGCTAAAGAAAGAAAATTAACACTATTTCTTTTCCTATTTCCAAAATTAACAATATTTATTTTCCTATTTCTCTTTTCTTATAATAATCTTTTCACAATAAATTCCAGTTTTCTCTATTTTAAATAGATGATTAGTATTAGAAATTACAATGTAGAAATCTAGATTCAGAAAACTGAACTGGGATCCATAAACCAGTTGGGCAACATTAATATCTCATGACATTTGGAATACAGATGAGAAATCCCCTAAGTATCAATAATATAACTGGGATAAAACAATTTTGAGACAAAGACTACATATCTATATGGATATATAAAGATATAGATATATACATATATAGGTATATATGTGTACACATATATAATCATATAGATATAGATATATGTCTATAGATATATAGATATACATATATAAATATAGATATATATGTGTGTATATATATATAAATCATTTGTCTCCCAATTTATATTATTCATGTATAAAAATATACATGTGATTATTTTCAATGAATGAACTCTATTATCTATATTTCAAAGTGATAAAACAGAATGACATTTCAGTATTGTAAGTGGGAATGTAACTAAATGTCTCACTCGATTTTAGATTAATAGGAATAAGATCACTTTGTCATTTTATCTTTATATACATAGGTTATCACATGCCGGGCAGCCATTGCCTGGACAACAAATGCCCCCCTGTCTATTGAGAAAGTTGAAGTTGATCCACCAAAAGCTGGTGAAGTTCGAATTAAGGTAAATATAAATGAGACTTTCAGTAGGCGTGAATGCAGATGTTTGTTTATAATTATTTTGCATTTTATATTTAAAGAAAATCAAGAATTCCTATGATTTACACCAGCTCTATATTACTGTATTTAATAGTAAGATCATTGCATTGTGTGAAAATGTCAGAAACATAAGGTACATAAATATTGAAATGTCACTAAATATTTTAAATATATTATTGTTTTTAAATTTTGAAAATCTACATGAGCAATTGTTGAATCATAAATCTCTTTTATTCACAATTATAAAGGTATTCTGATTATAACTGCTGTGGTTTGATCGCCCCTTCCAAAACTCATGTTGAAATTTAATTGCCAATTTAAGGGTATTGGGAGGTGATACCTTTAAAAGAAAATTAGATCACGGAGCTATCATCTCATGAATGGATCCAGACTATTGTTGCGGGAGTTGGTTAGTTATCATGGAAGTAAGCTCCTGATAAAAGGGTAAAATCAGCACCCACACCTCTCTCTCTGTTTCACACATGCTCACTTAGCCCTCTGCCATATTAAGACACAGAGGGGAGGCCCTTGTGGGGTACCAGATTCCATACTGTTAGATCCAGCCTCCACAACTGTGAGCCAAAAAGAATTCTGTGGTTTACAAGTTACGCAATCTGTGACATTTTGGTGTAGCAGCAGAAAAATGGAGTAAGATAACAACAAGCATATTCTCTACTCCCAGTGGAATGGATGAGAAAACTGAGACCATTCCCCGACCCAGCTTCTACCTATGGAGTCTCCACTCTAGATGCATCATTTCTAGGATACCTGACCCAAATCACCCACCTTCCTCCCCAGCGCTCACTAGTAAGGAAGAAGATCACACCAGGCAGGGCAAGATGAGAACTGTATGAACATACTCAAGCTATAATGGAATAGTAGTTCAAACAAGCATTTTTCTCCCAGTTCTGGAGGCTGGAAGTCTAGAAGATCAGGGTGTCAGCATGGTTGAGCTCTGGTGATGACTCTGGCTCACAATGACTATCTCTTTGCCATGTCCTAGCAAGGTAGAGAAAACAAGCAAGCTGTCTGGTTTCTTTTTATAAGGATAGTAATCTAGCGATGGGTGTCCTACCCTCATGATTTCATTTAAACTTAATTACCTCCCACCAAAATATCCATCTCCAAATACCTCATCACGTGGGGGTCAGGGCTTCAATATGAATATGAATTGGACACAACTCAGTCCCTTGCAAGAATTTACCAACTCATAGGGCAAAGGTGTCATTTTAGGTAACAAGTCATTGCCTTCACCCCCAACTTTGTTGCATTAATGTAGAAATTTTAACCACAGAAATAGGCATGAAAGATTCATAATTCTGCAGCCCTGCTAAGGGGGCTAACTTTATTTGGAAAAGAGTATGAAAAGACTCATGTCTGAAGGGATTGTCAAAAACATTAGAGATTGTCTTAGTGTGTTTTCTGTTGCTATAACAAAATACCTTAAACTGGATACTTTATTTTTAAGAAGAGACATATTTAACTCACAGTTTCAGAGGTCAAAGAGCATGGTGCTAACATGATTAGTTTCTAGTGATTAGTTTTTGGTGAGGACAACATGCTGTGTTACAACATGGCAGAGAAATAGAAGGAGAAATTCTCTCAATAACTAATCCAGTCCAGCTAGACCTAACTCGTTCCTATGAGACTATAAGTTATTAGTTATTGAGAAACACATTAATCGATTCATGAGTTTAGTGTCAACATTACCTAATCACCTCACAATAGAACCCACCACTTAAAATTATCACCACTGTTTTAGTAAGCTCTTTCCTGCTGTGACCAAAGACTTGACAAGAACAACTTTAGAGGAGGAAAAGTTTACTTGACTCATGGTTTCAGAGGTCTTAGTCCTTAAGACAGCCAACTCTATTACTCTGTACCTGAGGGGAAGCGAAACATCATGGCAGAAGGGTGTGACAGAGGAAAGCATCTGGGAACAGAGCTACATAGCTACAGGAAGCAGATAGAGAACTCTGCTCAACAAGGACAAAAAATATATTCCAAAGTGCACCCACAGGGACCCACCTTCTCCAGCCATACCCTACCTGCCTACAGTTACCACCCATTTATCTCTATCAGAGAATTAATTCACTGATTAGGTTAGAATGCTCATAGCCCAATCAATTCACCTCCAGACTTTCTTGCATTTTCTCACACATGAGCTTTTGAGGACATCTCCTATTTAAACCATAACAACCACCTCTCAATACTATTATATTGAGGACCAAGTTTCAAGCACATGAACCTCAAGGCTACAAAACATATCCAAATCATATCAGAGATCTTAGTGATGAGCAATTAAGAAGATTGAAAGCTTCATGAAGCTGGTAGCAGCAAGTTCAATGCAGAGAGCCAGCCAAGGATACTATTAAAAGGAGTCTACTGACGTCATGTTCATCCATGGAGGTCCAAAAGACTATGGATAAGCAGTAGGCACCTTTCCCTCAGGAGCAACCAAAATAGGCACTTGAAAGCTGCTAATTATTATTAACATGGTGAAGAATGGGAAACATTCCTCAAGATGCTGACCCAGGGGAAAATTCTAGGAAGCCAGGTTTAAAAATAAAAATATAGGGGAAAAAACTGAAAACCTAAGTCTGACACTAGAAAAAGCACAATGAAAGGACTGGAAGGGGATAGGAAGAAGAGACTAATCAGAATCCAGAGATACTATTCTATTATCTAAATATTCAGTTTTTGACAAATCCTAAGACATACAAAGAAAAAGTTGATCATTATACTGGGTGAAAAGCAAGTAATTTAAGTTGCTTTTCAGAGGTCTCAGAAGTTGGACTTAGTAAAGACAAAATCAGCTATTATAAATGTTCATAAAACTAAATAAAACAATATTGACGTTATTTTTAAAGATGACAATGATTCATATTTAAAGCAACAAAATTGAGCTGAAAAGTATAATCACTGAAATAAAATTTTCATAGGAGGCATTCAGGAGCAGATTTGAGCAAGCAAAAGAAATAATCAGCAAACTTTAATATAGATCCTTTGAAGTTATATAATCTAAATAACAAAAAAAGAAAAACAAATGAAGATAAATTAACATACCACCAGAGAGCTGTGGAAAATCACAAGCATATCAATGTATGCATGATGTATATTTCAGAAGAGGAGAGAGAAAAGAGGGCAGATAAAAAACGCTGGAAGAAATAATTGCTAAAAATATTTCCAAATATACTGAAAGAATTAATCTATACATCCAGAAGCTCAATCAACTCCAAGTAGGATAAACTCAGAGATTCATGCCTTGAAACATCATAGTCAAAGGCTATATTGAAAACCAAATAGAGCTATGTCAGCAAAGTGGTAGAGAAGGAACCTTAGATCATCCCCATCCTCAAAAAACAAACACTAATTGAGCAGTAACAATTCCTGGACAAATTTCCTTTGTGAGAAATCCAGAAAGTAGCAGAAAGTTTTCTGCTTCCATGGAAAATGTGAAATCAGACTCACCCTAAGGAGATTCAGAACATCTTCTTGCCAAAGAGCCTACCCCTGTAGCAGTACCATGCAATTAGGAAAACTTACCCCAGCTCCCAGCTTCATCCAGGGGAGGGAATGAAGTGATTACATGTTAAAATCCCCCAGCTTTTCTAAGGAGACTCCTGCAAAGAACTGACTTCTATCTTTCAACCTGGAAGTTCTAATGAACCTACCAAAATCAATCTACTTGAAGGGGAATAGAAACAGTATCCAAGGGCTGGAAGATGCTATAGTACCTCCCCTCTGCTCAACACAGGGGAAGTGGATAAAAACAATACCAGATTTTATATTCCCTCCTGCGAGGGAAAATATTTAACTGTGCCTACAGTGGCTCAACTTCTCTATGCTATCTAAAAAATTAGAATCTGTCTAACCAGTCCTGGATCTCTGACAAGTTCAGAAAAGCCTAGTCTCCTGGAGGGGAACAAAGTTGGCAGCTTGTGCTAATAGATGCCACCAATCTTTCTGCCTGCTCAGTGCAGCATAAGCAGATAAAAATCACAGTCCCCATCATTGTGAGGAGGAAAAGTTGGCAGAGGCCCTCAGAATATCTTACCCTAAGGACTGATGAGGCTTCTCCTTTACAAGTCCAGTTCATGAAGCCTGGGGAAGGGCCTGTTTTGTCTATCAGGCAGACACCAACCCAGAGAGTTAAGGAATATGAATAAAGCAAAGTTGTACCAAATAAAGCAACAAGATCAGTTTCCAGAAATTAACACTTATGAAATGGGGATATATAACTTATAGGAAGAAAACTTAACAAATAAAGATGGTCACAAATTTTAAGACAACCATGCATGGACAGAATGAGAACTTCAAAGAAGGGATAGAAAACATAAAATTCAGATTGGGAAGATGGCGGCGAGGGGAGTGCATTGCCCCCGTGTGCTGCTTCACTGTGTGGGAGTATGACAAGTCAGGATGGCTAAAGGCTATCTTGTTAGGAATTTCCAGCAATAGTGGGGTGCTCCGGAACCTGGAGGAAGGGTTTCCATCGCACGAGGATCGGCTATGGGGACTCAAACGCGAGAGGTTTGTCACACGGAGGGTAACACTGCTTATTCAGCAAATCGCCCCGCGGCTAGAGTCTGCAGCGCGCGCTGGGAAACGAGGAGATAGCGACACAGGGATACAGCGCTGCAGTTTCTGCCAGCCGTGCAAGCACCGTACTCAGGGCTGAATTCTGGGTTTGAGATGGGGGAAGGAAGTGGTCCATCTCGGTTCTCCACACCGGTCAGACCACAGAGGAGGCCAGCAGCCACCATGTTGGAAAGCTGACGTCACCATCCCTGTTTTCGACTGACTGCAGCTCATTCAGCCATAGAACAGGTAATTTCAGGCTGCCATTCGCCTGCGGCTTGCAGACAGATTGCTAGGGTTCAGTACCTGGGGGCTTCTTAGAACCTGATCTTATCAGAGCGAACACCGAGCGCAGGGCGGCCGAGTTCCGGCTCCCGGAACCGCCCTGGCCCAGGGCTGGGGAGCCTGCGGAGGCTGCTTCTTGGACCCTGCTCCTATCAGAGCATACACCAAGCACTAAGCGGCCGAATTCCGGCTCCCGGAACTGAGCCCACGGGGACTGCTTCTTGGAGCCTACTCTTATCGGAGCTTACACCGAGCACGGAGCGGCCAAGTTCCAGCTCCCGGAACTGCCCTGGCCCAGGGCTAGGAGCCCGCGGAAACTGCTTCTCAGTCCGGGTCCTGCTGAGGGCCGGTCAGGACTCACCCGTTGCTTTGGTTGCCCGGCAAGGGGAACTAAATGCTGCCATTCGCATAGGATACCAACATGGCAGAGATCTGATGTCATCAGAAAGCGGCGGAGGAGAGAACTTCATCAATACCAGCGGCGACAGAAACAGTTGGTCTCCTGGTAGGGGGGGTGAGGCACAGACACCCGAGTCTCCTCAATTTGTCGTCGAGCCAGAGGGGAGGAGCCGGGCCGCCGCCAGCGCCCGGAGCAGGCCCAGCGGCTCACCAGCATGGTGACCCCATGACCCCAATTGGAGAGGGGGCGGAGCGGAACCGCCACCCGCACCCACAAGGTGGGCAGACCCGCGACCCAGTGGTACATGGGCGTGGTAGGAGGGGCAGGGCAGAGCCGCCGCCCGCGCTTGCAAGGTAAACAGACCTGACACAGACTGGCGGGTCAGGCCCAGTGGCCTGCCAGTGTGGTACACACGTCACCCCAACTGGAATAGGGGCAGAGCAGATCCTTCTCCCACGCCCAGATCAGGCCCTGCCGGTGTGGTGGCCACATGACCCCAATTGGAGTGGGGGCGGAGGGGAACCGCCACCCGTGCCCGCAGGGTGAGCAGACTTGTGACCAACCTGCAGATCAGGCCCAGGGGTCCGCAGGCGTGGTAGGAGGGGCAGGGCAGATCCGCCGCCCGTGCCTCCAAGGTAGGCAGACCTGCGACAGACCGGCGGATCAGGCCCAGGAGCCTGCCGCAGTGGTACACACACCACCCTAATTGGAGTAGGGGCAGAGCAGAGTCGCCGCCTGTGCAAGGAACAGGCCCAGTGACCTGCAGGCGGGGTAGTCACGACAACCCAATTGGAGTAGGGTCAGAGCAGAGCCGCCACCCGTGCCTGAAAGGTGGGCAGATCTGCGACCGACCAGCGGGACAGGCCCAGTGGCCTGCCGGTACGACAGACACGTCACCCCATTTGGAGTAGGGGCAGTGTAGAGCCGCCACCCGCGCCTGCAGGGTAGGCAAACCTGCAACCGACCAGCGGATCACGCCCGGTGGCCTGCCGGCGTGGTACACTCGTCACCCCAATTGGAGTAGGGGCAGAACAGAGCCGCCGCCAGCGCCCAGAACAGGCCCAGTGACCTGCCAGCGTGGTAGCCACGACACCCCAATTGGAATAAGGAGAGAGCAGAGCCGCCGCCCGCGCCTGCAGGAAAGATACGCAAGCAGTATGAAAAGACAAGGAAAGAAAGGACCAGAAGCAATGCAGGTCAATGCAACTTTAGAAGAGGTAACAGCTACAGCAGATGGAATGTCAGATAAAGAATTCAGGATATACATGCTTCAGATGATCTGGAGGATCAAGGAAGACATTAGACAGCAAAATCAGACAATGAAAGATCACTTCGACAATGAATTACGCAAACAAATCCAGGAAGCAAAGGATCAACTATACAGGGAGATAGAGGTTATAAAAAACAAACAAACAGAAATCCTAGAAATGCAGGAAGCAATAAACCATCTTAAAAACTCAATGGAGAATACTACCAGCAGAGTAGAACACTTAGAAGATAGAACATCAGACAATGAAGACAAAGTATTTCAACTGGAAAAGAACATAGACAGCTCAGCAAGACTGTTAAGAAACCATGAGCAGAATATCCAAGAAATATGGGATAACATTAAGAGACCAAACTTAAGAGTCATTGGGATACAGGAAGGTACAGAGCTCCAAACCAAAGGAATGAGCAGTCTATTCAATGAAATAATACGAGAAAACTTCCCAGACTTGAAGAATGAGACAGAATCCCAAATCCTAGAAGCCTACAGGACGCCGAATGTGCAAAATCATAAGAGATCCACACCTAGACACATTATAATGAAGATGCCCAACATACAGAATAAGGAGAGAATTTTAAAAGCTACAAGAGAAAGGAAGCAGATTACATTTAGGGGTAAGCCAATCAGGATAACAGCTGATCTTTCAACACAGACTCTTAAAGCTAGAAGATCCTGGAATAACATATATCAAACACTGAAAGAAAATGGGTTCCAACCAAGAATTGTGTATCCAGCGAAATTAAGCTTCAGGATGGAAGATGAAATTAAAACCTTCCACGATAAACAAAAGTTTAAAGAATTCGCAGCTAGAAAACCATCTCTTCAAAACATCCTCGCCAAAACATTACAGGAAGAGGAAATGGAAAATAACAATGAAAACCAACAGTGGGAGGTAGGACAGTAAAGGGGGGGAAAATAATCAAAGAGGAAAACAAACCATGTTTAGTAACAGAAATAAACAAATATGGCTGGAAGAACAACCCATATCTCAATAATAACCCTAAATGTTAATGGCTTAAACTCACCAATTAAGAGACACAGGCTAGTAGAATGGATCACAAAACAAGACCCAACAATATGCTGCCTACAGGAGACGCATTTGATAGGAAAAGACATACATAGGCTGAAGGTGAAAGGTTGGGAAAAATCATATCACTCATATGGACTTCGGAAACAAGCAGGAGTGTCCATACTCATATCAAATAAAATAGATTTCAAGCCAAAGTTAATCAAAAGGGATAAAGAGGGACACTACATACTGCTTAAGGAAACCATACACCAACAAGACATAACAATCATAAATATATATGCCCCAAACAATGGTGCAGCTATGTTCGTCAAACAAACTCTTCTCAAGTTCAAGAGTCAAATAGACCACCATACAATAATTATGAGAGACTTCAACACACCTCTCTCACCACTGGACAGATCTTCCAAACAAAAGTTGAATAAGGAAACTATAGAACTCAATAATACAATTAAAAACCTAGACTTAATTGACATATATAGAGTATACCACCCAATATCAAGCAGTTACACTTTTTTTCTCAGCAGCACATGGATCCTTCTCAAAAATAGATCATATATTATGTCACAGGGCAACTCTTAGACAATATAAAGGAGTAGAGATAATACCATGCATCTTATCTGATCATAATGGAATGAAACTGAAAATCAACGATAAAAGAAGGAAGGAAAAAGCATACATCACTTGGAGAATGAACAATAGGTTACTGAATGATCAATGGGTTATAGAAGACATCAAGGAGGAAATTTAAAAATTCTTAGAGATAAATGAAAACACAGACACAACATATCAGAATCTATGGGACACATTGAAAGCAGTTCTAAGAGGAAAATTCATTGCTTGGAGTTCATTCCTTAAAAAAAGAAAAAACTAACAAATAAATGATCTCACACTTCATCTCAAAATCCTTGAAAAAGAAGAGCAAAACAACAGCAAAAGAAGTAGAAGGCAAGAAATAATGAAAATCAGAGCTGAAATTAATGAAATCAAAACAAAAGAAACAACTGAAAAAATTGACAAAACTAAAAGTTGGTTCTTTGAAAAAATAAACAAAATCGACAGACCCTTAGCCATGCTAGCGAAGAGAAGAAGAGAGAGAACTCAAATTACTAGCATACGGGATGAAAAAGGCAATATCACAACAGACACTTCAGAAATACAGAAGATAATCAAAAACTATTTTGAATCCTTATACTCCAATAAATTAGAAGACAGTGAAGGCATAGATAAATTTCTTAAGTCATATGATCTGCCCAGATTGAGTCAGGAGGATACAGACAACCTAAACAGACCAATATCAATTGAGGAAATAGAAGAAACCATGAAAAGACTACCAACTAAGAAAAGCCCAGGACCGGATGGGTATACAGCAGAGTTTTACAAAACCTTTAAAGAAGAACTAATACCAATACTTTTCAAGCTACTTCAGGAAATAGAAAAAGAGGGAGAACTTCCAAATTCATTCTATGAGGCCAACATCACCCTGATACCTAAACCAGACAAAGACACTTCAAAGAAAGAAAACTACAGACCAATATCTCTAATGAACCTAGTTGCAAAATTCCTCAATAAAATTCTGGCGAATCGGATACAAAAACATATCCAAAAAATTGTGCACCATGATCAAGTAGGATTCATCCCTGGGATGCAAGGCTGGTTCAATATACGGAAATCAATAAATGTTATTCACCACATCAATAGACTTAAAAATAAGAACCATATGATCATCTCGATAGATGCGGAAAAAGCATTCGACAAAGTACAGCATCCCTTTATGTTCAAAACTCTAGAAAAACTAGGGATAACAGGAACATACCTCAATATTGTAAAAGCAATCTATGCTAAGCCTCAGGCTACCATCATTCTGAATGGAGAAAAACTGAAGGCATTCCCTCTAAAATCTGGAACAAGACAGGGATGCCCTCTCTCTCCACTTCTGTTCAACATAGTTCTCGAAACACTGGCCAGAGCAATTAGACGAAAGAAATTAAAGGCATAAAAATTGGAAAAGAAGAACTTAAATTATCACTATTTGCAGATGATGTGATTCTATACCTAGCAGACCCAAAAGGCTCTACAAAGAAACTATTAGAGCTAATAAATGAATTCAGCAAAGTGGCAGGATATAAAATCAACACGCATAAATCAAAGGCATTCCTGTATATCAGCGACAAATCCTCTGAAATGGAAATGAGGACAACCACTCCATTCACAATATCTTCAAAAAAAATAAAATACTTGGGAATCAACCTAACAAAAGAGGTAAAAGACTTATACAGTGAAAACTACAGAACCCTAAAGAGAGAAATAGAAGAAGATCTTAGAAGATGGAAAAATATACCCTGTTCATGGATAGGCAGAACTAACATCATCAAAATGGCAATATTACCAAAAGTTCTCTATAGGTTTAATGCAATGCCAATCAAAATCCCAACAGCATTTCTTGTAAAAATAGAGAAAGCAATCATGAAATTCATATGGAAAAATAAAAGACCCAGAATAGCAAAAACAATGCTAAGCAGGAAGTGTGAATCAGGCAGTATAGCGATACCAGACTTCAAACTATACTACAGAGCAATAGTAACAAAAACAGCATGGTACTGGTACCAAAACAGGCGGGTGGACCAATGGTACAGAATAGAGGACACAGAAACCAATCCAAAAAACTACAACTATCTTATATTTGATAAAGGGGCTAAAAGCATGCAATGGAGGAAGGATAGCATCTTCAACAAATGGTGCTGGGAAAACTGGAAATCCATATGCAACAAAATGAAACTGAATCCCTTTCTCTCGCCATGCACAAAAGTGAATTCAAAATGGATCAAGGAGCTTGATATCAAATCAGAGACACGCCGTCTGATAGAAGAAAAAGTTGCCTACAATCTACATTTGGTGGGGTCGGGCTCCAAATTCCTCAATAGGACACCCATAGCACAAAAGTTAATAACTAGAATCAACAAATGGGACTTACTCAAACTAAAAAGTTTTTTCTCAGCAAAAGAAACAGTAAGAGAGGTAAATAGGGAGCCTACACCCTGGGAACAAATCTTTACTCCTCACACTTCAGATAGAGCCCTAATATCCAGAGTATACAAAAAACTCAAAAAATTAGACAATAAGAGAACAAACAACCCAATCAACAAATGGGCCAAGGACCTGAACAGACACTTCTCAGAGAAGGACATACAGTCAATCAACAAGTACATGAAAAAATGCTCACCATCTCTAGCAGTCAGAGAAATGCAAATCAAAACCACCCTAAGATACCATCTCACTCCAGTAAGATTGGCAGCCATTATGAAGTCAAACAACAACAAGTGCTGGCGAGGATGTGGGGAAAAGGGTACACTTGTACATTGCTGGTGGGACTGCAGATTGGTGCAGCCAATTTGGAAAGCAGTATGGAGATTTCTTGGAAGGCTGGGAATGGAGCCACCATTTGACCCAGCTATTCCCCTTCTTGGTCTATTCCCTAAAGACCTAAAAAGAGCATGCTACAGGGACACTGCTACATTGATGTTCATAGCAGCACAATTCACAATAGCAAGACTGTGGAACCAACCTAGATGCCCTTCAATAGACGAATGGATAAAAAAAATGTGGCATTTATACACAATGGAGTATTACTCTGCATTAAAAAATGACAAAATCATAGAATTTGCAGGGAAATGGATGGCATTAGAGCAGATTATGCTAAGTGAAGCTAGCCAATCCCTAAAAAACAAATGCCAAATGTCTTCTTTGATATAAGGAGAGTAACTAAGATCAGCGTAGGGACGAAGAGCAGGAGAAGAAGATTAACATTTAACAGGGATGAGAGGTGGGAGGGAAAGGGAGAGAGAAGGGAAATTGCATGGAAATGGAAGGAGACCCTCAGGGTTATACAGTGGAGGGGGTAGAGAGAGAGGAGGGGAGGGGAGAGGAGGGGAGAGGTGGGGAGGGGGGAGGGTGGAGGATGGGAAAGGCAGCGGAGCACAACAGACACTAGTATGGCAATATGTAAATCAATGGATGTGTAACTGATGTGATTCTGCAATCTGTGTATGGGGTGAAGGTGGGAGTTCATAACCCACTTGAATCAAAGTGTGGAATATGATATGTCAAGAAATTTGTAATGTTTTGAACAACCAACAATAAAAAATTAAAAAAAAATGCACTGACATATTGGAATGAAAAAAAAAAAAGAAAACATAAAATTCACCAAACAAAAATCATGGAGATGAAGAATACCATAACTAACTTAAAATTTTACTAAAGGGGTTCAACAGAAAAATAGACCAACCATAAGAAATTGTCTGTGAACTCAGGTTAGAAAAAAATTCAGTCAAGGATAAAAATAAAGGAAGTAAATGATTAAAGAAACTATGGGATATCAATAAGCAGACCAATTTATAGAGTATGGAAATCCTAAACAAAAGAAAGAAAAGATTAGAAAGCTTACTGAAAGAAATAATGAGTGAAAACTTCTCAAATCCAGGGAAGAAAATGAGCCAAGAAACCCAAATAAGATGAACTCAAAGATCTATACTGAGATATATTTTAATCAAATTGTCAAAATTTAAAGAGAAAATTACCATGAGCAACTAATAAAAAATAAATAAATAAATATATTTATGCTGATTTGAAAAAAAAAGTGATTAGTCACATACAAGCGAATCTCAATAAAGCTATCCATGGTTTCATAAAAAGACCCAAAAAGGTCCTTTCAAAACAAAAATTCCAACAAACAAAAAAATGCTATTTCCCACAAAACTGTCCTCCAAAAAAAAAAAGAAGAGTAAAGACTTTCACAAACAAAACAAAAGCCAAGGAAGTTCATCACCACCAGATGGATCTTATAAATAAATAAATAAGAGTTCTTTAAATTGAAACAAAAGGATGCTAAACAGGGATTTCAAGGTGGTTTTCAAGAGATAACTAGCCCTAGTTTGCTTCTCCAGGAGGTGGAAATAAAGTAACAATAAGTGTGTAAATATTTGAGGAGCTGAGGGACTATAGGTGGCACTGGAAGTTGATGGCACAGTCTAAAAACCTCTGGAGGGAATATGAGCATTGTAAACGTTCCTTAACCTGTTTTGTGAGAAAAGTGGGGCACAGCCTGCTTTCATCCCAACTAATTTGGTGACAACTGAGAGGCATGGCAACAAGCAGCAGCTGCAACCAATAACCCTGCCCACCATACCTGGCAGATTCCAATCTTAAAGAACAGGTGAGAGATGTTTCCAAGAACCTTGGCTAAGAAGAATTTTTGACCCATTTTCTTTCCTCCATGTGTTCTTTTATCATTACTTTTTATATATCACCATTTTCTCTTACTTTTGTCTTATTCTGTTTTTATTCTTTAATTGGATTTTTCTTTTTTCTAATTTTTCCCTCTTGACTTATATTTATATAATTTTTCCTTTTTTGTTCTGCTTTTTATTTCATCTATATTTTTCCTCCTCCTCCTCTTCCTCCTCCTTCTTCTTTTTCTCTCACAACAATATGGTATTGGCATAAAGTAGATATATGAGCCAATGAAATAGACTATAAATAAACTTACACATAAACAATAAACTTTGATGAGTATGCCAAGAATACACAATGGGGAAAAGATAGTCTCTTTAACAAATGATGTTGGGAAAATTGAATATCCACATTCAAAAGGTTGAAATTGGAAATTTTCTCATGCTGTACACAAAAATCAATTCAAATTGATTAAAGACTTAAACATGAGACCTGAAACTACAAAACTACTATAATAAAACATAAAGGGAATATTTATGACATTGTTCTTGGTAATGACTTCATGGACATGAAGAAATGAAAGGAAACAAGTACCAGAATGAAAAGGCAACCAATAGAATGAGAGGAAAATATTTTCAGACCATATAAATAATAAGGGGTAAATATCTAAACTACATAAGGAACTTCTATTAACTCAATAGCAAGAAAAGAATTTAATGGGCAAAGGACCTAAATATGCATTTTTCCAAAGCAAACATACAATTGGTCAATGTGTTTATCAAAAAATGTTCAATGTTTTCCAAAATTGCTAATTATTAGGGAAATGCAAATCAAAACTGCAATGTGGTATTACCTCATACCTGTTAGGTTGTCTATTATCAAAAAACAAAAGATATCAACTCTTAGCAAGGATGTAGAGAAATTAGAACTCTTGCTTGCTGTTGATGGGCATTCAAATTGTGGTACCCATAATAAAAATAATATGGAGATTTCTTCAAGAAATTAAATAATAGAATAGCCACATAAGGCAGCCCCTGGATATTTATCCAAAAGATTGAAATCAGTATGTAAATACTGCTGATACAACTCTCCCACGCTTATGTCAGCACTAGTCATAATAGCCTAGATATGGAAACAACCTAACAGATGAATCCATCAACAGATGAATAAAGAAGTTTATCCATCAACAGATGAATAAAGAAAATGTGCTTTATGCATACATTGGAATACTACTTGGTTTTTATAAAGAAGGAAACTCTGCAATCTGTGATAATATATATGAAACTTGAGAACATTATGCTGCAAAATAAGTGCATCTCAGGATGACAAATAATGTATGACTCTACTGATATCAAATATCTAAAATAGATTCATAGAACCAAAGACTAGTGTGTGGTTTCTAGAACTGGGAGAAAGAGGGAAACGGAGAGTTACTAATCAGTAAGAATAAAGTTTCAGTTAAACAAGTCAACATCATTTATTAGAGAGACTGTCTTTTCTCCTCTGTGTATTCTTCCTTCAGTTGAGTTTAAAAAAAATTAAGATCTGTTGTACCACATTGTACTTTTAGTCACCAATAATGTATTGTACACTTAATATTTCATTAAGTATGTAGAAATCACAATAAGTGTTTTTAACATAATAAGATAAAAAGGCAAAGAGAAAATCAAAAAGCACAAGAGAAAAAGAACACATCACAGAGAAGGTAACCTCAATAAGACTAACAATTGATTTAACATCAGAAACAATAGAGTTCAGAGAGCAATGTGATAACACACTCAACTTGTTTGAAGAAAAAAAAAAAACTGTCGACCAAGAGAAATCCAGCAAAACTATCTTTCAAAAACAAAGGCGAAATAAAGACAATCTCACATATATATTTTAAAAGAGTAAGATAAATTCTTGCTGATGTACCTGACTTAAAAAAGATACTCAAGGTAAATTCTTTAGTCTGAATTATACAAATTAATACTTCCTTAAATGCAAATTTTACTTTGTACACAAAATATTTAGCTATCTCCAAATTATCTCTTCAAAACTATTAAATGCCTTTAAAAGGGCATTACTCTTTTTTAATAGTTTTTTTGTTCTAAAACTAAATACAAATTGAGAAAATATCCATCAGTGGGAAATTTTAATAATTGCCTAGATTCAACCATTTGATGCTTCACTTATATTAAAATTCACCTATAATACATAATTTACTTCAAGAATCAAATACACTGGGTAGATCCTATTTGTTAGTAATGACTGAACTACATTCAGAAATTTTTTTAAATGTGTTTATATGATTAACAAACATAAGAACGGTATGAGATTCTACTTTTAGTCTCCAGTTTCTGCGTCTTTAAACATTCTGGCTGTAAGAGGGCTTTGCCCCATCTAAGAGTCTTCTGCTAGGTTTCAGAAAATAGTACTACATCTTGTCCTACCATGGCCAAGACTATCTGCACAGGATTGCCAGTTCCTGCTTCCAAATCTTTATTATTAATCATAGTAAGTTTTTAGACTTTCAGTTTACACTTGTTTAAAGTAGAGCATTTTGTAGAACAATCAATTTCCGATTATTACCTGCAGAAAAATTTACACGTACCTGATACATGATATGGAAATTTGGTTCCTGTTTTACCTTTTATTATTATTTTATTATTTATTTTATTATTTCCTTTTATTAACTAGGGGAAATCATTTCTTAATATTTTTCCTCTGAATACTCTTTTTTTTTCTCTTTGGCATCTTTTTCTCTATCATGGTCATTGGCAATGGATAAACCATCTTAAACACATTTTGATGTAAAATAACACTTTCTGATAGAGTCAGATTTGACACTGATAGGGTTAGACACTACCTATCTGGTAAAACAGTTTTTACCACTGATGTTAGAATGCTTTCTATGTAATTCACTAAAAGTTTTCAGTAGCAACATTTAAGGGATTTTGATGCCTTTTTATTTTACTCCTGTTAGCTATGGAGAGTCAATTCTTTTTTCCTTCATTAAATAAACAGAGGCAAAATTCATAACATTTTTTATGTCTGATGGCACCTTTTATGTCCCAATTAAGAAATCATTCCCTGGCCCAAGATCAGGAAGATAATTTCCTTGTTTTTATCTAGAATCTTAATTGGTTTACACTTAGCATTCAGATCTACAAGTAAAAAATGCCTGGCAATAATTCTTTTGTGTTTGCTGTGAGGTAGAAGTCCAAGATTAACTTTCTTCCTACTTATATAACAAATTGACCTAGTTATTTGAAAATTCTGCCTTTACCCCTACACTTTAGTGCCACCTTTTCTCTAAATCAAATGGCTAGTACGTCTGGGTCTACTTCTTAATTTTAATTCTGCTCCATTAAACTACTGGTACATTTATCATTGTACCAAAACCAAATGCTTGCATTATCATAGCTTTATATTTTCATTCAGAATAAGTCCTATAATTTGTTCAGAATTACCAGTAGACTTATGCATTGAATCCTCCTCTTCCATTTCACATCTCATCTTCAAAGAATTTTCACCTTGTGCCATCAGACATATTTGAATAAAATCTAAAATAGAAGGGCAAAATATATTTTTAAAAGAAATTTTGCATTTATTTTGTAAGAAACTGTTAGTCAGCTTTTAATCATTATGACCAGAATACCTAAAAGACCAATTTAAGAGGAGGAAAAGTTTATGTTGGATCATGGTTGCAGAGGACTCAATCCATGATGAGTTAAAACAATTGATCTGGTCCTGGGGTGACACAAAACATCATGGTAGAAGGGCATGGAGGAACACAGTTGCTCAGTTCAGGGTAGCCAGGAAATTGAGAAAGAGCTAGTGTCAGGGACAGATATAGTCCTGAAGCCATGCCTCAATGAACTACTTCCAGCCATGACCCACCTACCTATAGTTTTTCATCACTTCCCAGTAAATTCATTGAAATTATTAATCCATCAAATAAGATAATCCACTAATGAGATCACATGCTTCATAATCCAATCATTTCATCTCTGAATATTACTGCATTGACTAACACATGAGCTTCTAGGGGCAATATTCCGGATCCAAATCATAACATTCCATCCCTGGGACCCCAAAATCTCATGACTACCTCACAATGCAAAATTCATTTTTGTCCATCTACAAGAGTACCTATAATCTCCATAGTTCCAGCATTGCTCTAAAATCTAAGTCCATAGTCACCTACAAGACTCAAGGCAAACCCTTAGCTGTCAGCTCCTATAAAACTTATAAAGCAATTTACATGCTTCCAATATACAAGGCACAGAGGAAACACACTTACATTATCTCACACATGAGCTTTTGGGGGACATCTCACATCTAAACTATAACACTATGTCATTCTGCAAGACAATTAACTTCTTTTTAGTGGTGGTAGTCTCTTCAACAATCCTACTTCCTTGATTCCAGTTTTAATGCTTTGTCTGGCCAGACTGCAAGCCAACCACCACATACTTCAGTTTCTGGACGTCGAGTTTGGGAACTTAACATTTGCCCCACTGGGTTTCGACTTTGCTTTGGTCCCATTCCTTCTTGCCCCTATTCCTCCCTTTTGGATGGGTTTTTTCTCTGTGCTATTGTATATTGGAAGCATGTAAATTGCTTTATAATTTTTACAGCTCACAGCTAAGAGTTTGCCTTGAATCTTGGAGGAGGCTTTGGGCCCAGAAGCAGAAAGAACAAGCAAGGAAGGGGCCACAGGGGCAATGCATCCTTTCAGGGCACACCCCCAGTGATCCATCTCTTCCAATCATGCCTCATCTGCTTACAATTACCACGCAGTTTGTCGGTTCAAACTAGGATGAACTGATTGGGTTATAGCTTTCATAAGCCAATTCTTTACCTCTGGATATTGTTGCATTTACACAGGAGCTCTTGGGGATACTCTATATACAAACCATAACAGAGGGTTGATCTTTTCCACAGCCCCTCTCTCTCTCCCATTCCCAGCTGCCATGAGTTGAACAGCCTTCCTTTGCCTCATCCTTCCATTATGGTGTTTCTGCCTTGAACGCAGATGACCAATGGCTGAATCCTCTGAGAACATGAATCAAAACATATCCTTCCTACTCCAAGTTGCTCTTGTCAGACATTTTGTTTACAGTGACACATAGGTGACTAACAAATTCTATTCAGTTTATTTCATGTGAGATCAGTTTATTTCATGTTAGATTCAGGTTATACATTTCTGTAGGATGTCACTGAATTAACATTACATTCAATCAGTTGAAACTCAATTTGAATTTATCCCATGGCTTGTCATCTGTTGCATATATGGTGCCCAGCTTTTTTACTTATCCTTGGAAAGTTGAATTTGGAAAAGCCTGCTTGCCACAACTGAAAGCTGAATACTCTATGTAGAATTTCTCAGTTATACTTGAAAATAATCTTGCTAGTTAAGTTCTAATTTCATAAATAAGGTGCTTGGTTTCAAATTTTATTTTGAATTAGATGATGCAGTGTGCCAAAGCCTAGCTACTAGAAAACCAGGGACATTTCAAATAGCTCACTGAAATTTGGGGGTGGGGGGGGTATAGACCATAAAGTTCATTCAAAGTACAAAAGACAGAAGAATAGCCTAAAGTAATTTGAAAAACAAACAAAAGAGTGAAAAGGAAGATTATTTTTATTTGTAGAGAAACCTAGCCAGTTATTTTTCTGATAGAATAGGGATTGAATATCAAGATGCATGATTAATCAGAGAGTTCCTGCAGACAAAACTCAAGGCAGAGAGACATTAGCTTGCAGGACAGTTATGCAAGCAAAAAGCCTGAGCAAACACAGCAGAAACCATAGAAACAAATATTTTCAACCTCCAAAGATCAAAAAGGAATAAGAAAATAAGTCATCATGGAACTGAGCAATCAGATTTGCAAAAAGTACCAAAGCTCCAGGGTCAATGACTGTTGAGTAGAGAAAAAACAGGGAAGAGAAAATCTAAATGGAAATAGTGCCTTATGAGTGTACCAAGTGAAATGTGCAATGAGAGGCTAACCTTTGATTTGCCACCAACTCCTTTCAGCTGTGAAATCTCAATACCCTGGGGGAAAACCAACTTACCTTTGATACTAGAATAGCTGGATAAAGAGACTGATTACAAAGAGAAAAAGGAAAGAAAACTGTGCACCAAAGCAGAATATTGGGGGAAAGGGAGGGGGCTTTCACCTATTCTTTTGGATATTAACTGCATGTTATGAACTAGCACGCCAAGATCTGGGTGGGGACTTAACATGAAAAGCCTTGTGTTTCAGCTTCTTCTACTGGCAGGTAGAGGGCAAGGCAGGGAGAACAGCATAGATATTATCACCCACGGTTTCTTCCATTAGGGTGTATGTATCAAAACAGACGCTCAAGTTTGGGTTGTGTGCTTCATCATATCTCACAGAATGCATAGCTCCTCTTGACAAAGAGCCAGAAAATAATTCAGTGGTGTTTATGATGTTAAAGAGGTCTAGGGGAAATTATATAGAGTGATAAACCAAATGCTTTGGTCCTTTTCCTGAAACAGTTCTATTATAGAGACACATTTCAATAACGCCTCAAATGTATACCCCAAGTTTTAAAGAATATATTCTGCCTCTAAAGTTGGAAATATTGCATTTTTATGAAAGATTCAATAATTTTATGACAAGGCATTTTATCTCCAATCATGTAATCACCTTTCAGATTATATCCTCTGGGACCTGTGGTACAGATAAGCACATCCTGGAAGGAAAAAACGAAGTACCATTTCCTGCAATTTTGGGTCATGAGGGAGCTGGGATCGTGGAGAGTATTGGAGAAGGTGTAACCAGTGTGAAACCAGGTAAGTAAGGGCCAGATAGGGTGTCAACTCCTATTCAAATTAGCTTTTCAATTATTCCCCAACAGCACTGTAAAATACGGAATCCATCATACTTCCACAAAAACATTAAAATGCATTCACATACCAGATACAGTGCACGATATAAGTAACCTAAAATAGAATCTTCCAGTTTGGGTTTGGGTAGCTGAGACAGGAGGATCGCGAGTTCAAAGCCAGCCTCAGTAACTTAGGAAAGCGCTAAGCAACTCAGTGAGATCCTGTCTCTAAATAAAATGCAAAATAGAGCTGGGGATGTGGCTCAATGGTAGGTCGAGTACCCCTGAGTCCATCCCTGGTACCCTCCCTCCCCTCCCCCAAAAGAAACAGAATCTACTCCTTTCCGTACAGATTATGGCAAATCTATTATACCCAAAATTAAACTAAGAATTGAAAATATATACAATGTATTGTAACACCAGTAAATTTAAAATATGTATGATTCAAAAATTTTTTCTACACACACACACACATAATAATCTAATAAATTGTCTGGAATAAGTTATCATTTATAAAAGTTTCTTTCGGGCTTTGTATTTGCATTTTCATACTGTTCATGTTTCAAAAACCCTACTATGTTAAATATTATTCTAACAATAAACACATAGATATTTTAAAACCACTTTGTGAGTAAATAGAAGCCTTGGCAAGATAATCATTTTGTTAATTTAGCTGCTTAATGGCAGAGTAAGGATTAAGGACACAGGAAGCCTTCCCTCAAATTTTAGACTCTTGTTCAGTTATAAATATTTCATAATGAATATTAATTCTTGTATTAGTATTGGAGAATTAACTCATTGTTTCAACAAATATCAAGTATATATTAAATGCAAACTTGATCTTTCTCCTGGGATAGAACACTACCAAAATAAGTCAGGCACTTTGGCACATACCTGTAATCCCAGCTACTTGGGAGGCTGAGGCAGGAGGATGGCAAGTTCAAGGTAAGCCTAAGTAACTTAGCAAGATCCTGTCTCAAAATAAAAACTAAAAAGGGTTGGGGATGTATCTCAGTGATAGAGTACCCAGGAGTAATTCAATCTCCAGTACAAAAAAATGCTGTCAAAACAGAAGAGCCTTATACCGCATATATTGATGCCACTGTCTTACCTTTGAATCCAATTTTATGAGACATAAATTCCCCCACTTTTTTCTATTTTGAAGATCCATTTGCATTAAAATTGATTTGTTTCTATTCCAAAATGAAATTATGAATGACTTCAAAGATAATGATAACTTTCATTACAACCAATCACAAACATTTACTATGAATAATATCTTATAGATAAAGGTGGGGTTTATTACATTCCATGTCTCCACCCAAGTTGGTAATCATTTTCTTTGTTCTTTTTCCTTAGGAGATAAAGTCTTAATATTCCTTATTCCAGAGTGCAGAGAATGTAGTTCTTGCTTGCACCCCAAGAGCAACTTCTGCTTGAAGCAAAGGTTAGTTTCAATTTCTTTGACTTTCTGTTGAGAGCCATGGCCAGGTCAAGATGGTGCCTGGCATTTTCCCAGAACCAGCGGTTCCTGCTGCCTCAGGTGCCTGCTATTTTTGAGCTCTCCCAGAGTTCCTAGAGAGTTCACATGGGTTGGTTGAGTTCCAGTTGAGCGGAGTTCCTAGAGAGTTCGAGTGGGTGGAGTTCGCTGGGTTGAGATCCAGTTGAGTGCTGGCAAAGTTCCCAAAGTTCAGGTGGAGCTCTTGGGGAGTTCTTGGGGAGTTCCTGGAGAGTTCCAGTGGGCAGCTGCTGAGTGGGTTCTAAAAATAAAGTTCATTCCTGCTTGAATCTTCAAGTGGCTCATGATTTGTGCCCAGCCAGACTGCAGCAACTTTCTTTCACTCCATTTGTTTTCATTGGTACAGTTATCGACTTAGAGCTAAATCCTTTATTTCTCTTTTTGTCACTATGTATCTGTGGAACAGTATTCTTCCTCCAACTGGATTAATGTTAGATGGAACCAGCAGGTTTACCTGCAGAGGAAGGAAGATTTATCATCTTTATGGCACAAGCACATTCACTGAATATACTGTGGTACATGAAATTGCAGTGGGGAAAATTGATGATGATGCTCCCATGGATACAGTCTGTATCCTAAGCTGTGAGGTCCCTACAGGCTTTGGAGCTGTATTTAACATTGCAAAGGTAAGAATGTGCTTCTGTGTTGTTTTCAGTGACACTGTCTATATAACATCTAATTGAACTCCGTTCTCTAAACTTCTCTGAACTTCTTCCATCACAGATAAAGCCAAAGAGGCCTTTTCTTGCCTCACAAGAGGAAAGTTCTTTCAAAACAAGAGCATCGGCTTTGGATGCCTAATTATATTCTATCCTCTGAATTTGCAGGTCACCCCAGGTTCCACCTGTGTGGTTTTTGGACTTGGAGGAATTGGCTCAGCTGTCGTCATGGCCTGCAAAGCCTCTGGTGCTTCTAGGATCATTGGGGTTGACATCAAGGAGGAGAAGTTTCCTCGGGCAAGAGCATTAGGAGTCACTGATTGCCTTAATCCTCAAAAACTCAAGAAACCTGTCCAGGAGGTGGTGGTAGAAATGACTGGCAAAGGTGTTGACTTTGCCTTCGAGGCCATTGGACTTATTGATACCATGGTAAGTTATCTTGAAGCACTGCCTGTCAATATGAGTGTACACATTAACTTCATGAAGACATTACTATAATACTTCATGAAGACATTACTATAATTTTGGTTTTGCTTTGCCTATTTTTTTTTTTTTTTTTTTTGGTGTGGGCACGTTGAAATTGTTTGAGTGCTAGGGATTGAAGTCAGGAACATATAACCATGCACTCTACCTCAGCCCTGATAAAATTATTATTATTGTCTCTAATTTTATTTTGGAACTGGGGATTGAACTCAAGGCATTTTACCACTGAGTTACATCCCCAGCCCCCCCCCCCTTTTTATTTTATCTTGAGACAGGGTCTCACTAAGTTACTGGGACTGAACTTGAAATTGCAATTCTCCTGCCTGAGTCACTGAAATTGCAGGCATGTACAACAGTACCTCCCCCCACCAAAAAAAAATACTATAACTAAAAAAAAAAAATGAACGCATCTTTTATACTTAGTAATGTGCCAAGTAATTTATATATTTTATCCCATCTAAACTGTATATCATTTTTACTAGCTGAGTAGTAACATCATCCTCATTTAAAAGATTGAAAAACTTTCATTAATCATAATGAATTTAAGCAATTTGTTCAAATCATAGTGAGTGTCCTGAATATTGTCCTATTCTATATGATTTTTCCCATACATCCTCCCTGAGAACACGTTCTGCAGTTGTGAGTTGAAGATTTAGGGCTGCTGAGAAGCTAATCCATCCATCTCTGAAATTAGGTCGCAACTTTGGAATCGTGCCACCCAAGCTACGGAGTGGCTGTGATTATTGGATTAGCACCCACAAATTCACAACTCATTTTTGACCCAACGCTGCTTCTCTCTGGGAGAACCCTGAAAGGTGGTGCTTTGGGAAGTGAGTATTTTACTTTCATTTTGCCTTTTCCAGAAACCTATACATCCTGTGTGCTCGTTGGCAAGCAGTGGAGGGGAAGGAACATAGGAAAAATAATCCTCTTTGAAAGGAAATAGAAGACAATGTACCAAAAATAGGAAAGTACACCTTTACCTCCCCACACTCGTATTTATTACCTAGAGGAGCAAAAGTAGATGGGCTTAACATCATTCATAAGATACAGAAGAGTCACTTCTTAGGGTGCTCATTGGCACCCTCACATTCTGTAATTGGTGGAGAGCTACAATATTTTTCTGAACCACTCCCCAGTACAGAATAAGATGAGAAGAAAATCTTGCTGTGTTGACCCTTAGTTCTCACCTCAACAATGACCCTAAGTGTCTTCTTCAGAACAAAACAGGGAACTCCAATGTGCAGTCATACTTGGATATCTCTTCTCCAAATGTCTCCAATTTCCCCTTGTACAACACCCTAGTTGGATTGTTTCTACTCCCTTGAAATCTCACACTATGGAGTAAATTTCAATATGTGAACCCTTGAGGGGCATGCTAAAATCATATCTAAACCATATTATTATCCTTGATTTCATGGAGGAATTTATTCACTTTTTTCTGACATTCATATCTTCCATATCTCCTTCCCCCACACAATATATAAACACACTAAGGAAAATCACAACAAAATTCTCATTCTGGATGCAAAAATGTGTAATGATCTTTTCCTTTTACTCACTTTCATTTGGTAGATTTCTTAGTTACCAAAAATCTTGCATACCAATAATGTTATAACCCAACATTTTAGTCCAATTGACCTATTGCTATGGTTTAGAGTTGAATGTCCCTCAAAGATCTATGTGTAGAAGGCAGGTGCTGTGGAGCTTTAAGAGGTGGGTCTTCTGGGAGGTCTTTAGGTCTTTGGGGGCATACCCTCAAAAGGGACTCTGGTGGGACTCCATTCTCCTTCTCCCCTGCTTCCTGACTCATGATGTAAGCAGGTTTTTTTCTAACTCATGTTCCCCATCTAGTGCAGTCTTAGAGGCCCAAAGTAATGTCCTACCCCTCTCCAATCTTGAACTGAAACCTCCAGAAATATGATAACTTTTAAGTTATTTATCTCAGGCATAGCATTGGGAACTGGTTAATACACTTATTAAGAAACAGAAAAATTTTGTAGCCTGGGTTCTAGATAAAGAATACCCTGGCTATCTCTTTTTTTCAGAGTTCATGTTTTCTTTTTAATTCCATCTTCCCCCAACCCCACATTTTTATTGGTGCATTATAATTGTACATATTGATGAGATATTTTATTACATATACATACATACACACAATACAAAATATAACAATATAATTTGGCCAATATCACTCTCCAGCACTCTCCCTTTCCCTCCCTGCCTCCCACCCCTTGGTCTCTACTGATCTCCCTTTGATTTGCATGAGCTCCAACCCCATCTCTATTTTCCTTTCTCTTCTCTAGCTTTCACATAAGAGAGGAAAGAGGACCCTTAACCTTCTGAATTTGATTTATTTAACCTTTTTTTAGGGGGTGGGGCACTGGATTGACTCAGAGGTGCTTAATCACTGAGCCATATCTCCTGCCTCTTTTTATACTTTATGTAGAGACAGAGTCTACTTAGGGCCTTGCTAAATTGTTGAGGCTGGCTTTGAACTCCTGATCCTCTTGCCTCAGCCTTCTGAGGGACTATGTGCCACTACACACTGCTAACTTCATCTTAATTAGCATTTCATAATAGTCCTAAATAAATTCTAAATGGCTATAAAGAACTGTGCTAGGAATATAAAGACCTGGATTCTACCTTTAACTTTATACTTTCTAAATGTACATTAATGTTGTAAAATATACCTCCATCCCCAGGATTTTAATCAACTATCATAAGAAGACATACACATATATAATTGCCTTGAAAGTAGAGTATATACCCTCAGTTCTTAAGAGAAGGGGGCACTTCACTCCATGCAGGGCCATACAAGGAAGCACTAGGCTCAATCAGGAGATAGAAATTGAAAATCAGGATCAGGTCCTCGTTTCCCTGTTATTGAAGATTAAACACCCAAGAAATGCCAAGGAAAGAAAACAAATTTTATTTAAGGGATATAACAGACACAGACTTCTCTAAAAGGGAGAAGGAGACCCAGAGCTGGTATCCATGGAAGGGGGGTATCCTACCTCTTTCTAGATTTTGGGTTTCCTTTCTTCTCATGCCTTCTCCTCTTCTTATCTTGACTATATGAGCAAAAGACAGGAAAAGAGCAGCCCAAGGGCTGATTGCTTATGTTAGAAAAAACGCCTCTTTCCCCTGCCTGGGGGAGGTGTTAGCCAACAGTTAATGGGAAAGTGCTATCTACCCACTTCCTTTTCTTTGATAATCAGCTACCTATCCTATGCTCTAGTCTCAAAATGACATGGGAATCATGAGTCACTGTCTTTATTGTAATATTTACTGAAAGGAACAGAAGACAGAGTAAGAAAACTCAGAAATTTTAGAATTAACTTGAAATCATTTCAATGGTTTCTGAGCTACAGGGTGTTCTCTAGTTATCTGGTAACTGGCCCTGGGGTAATTTAAAACAGGGATATAGTGTCCCACTGTGAAGCCTGATAAAAGGGAAGGGGAGGGATAGGGCTTAAAGTCTTGGGCTTGTTGGTGTGCATGTCAGGCAAGTTGTTTACTATCCCTTGGAACTAATTAACTTGGAAGGAATGGTTCTTCCCCAGGTCCCCAAGCCCCCAATATGTCAAAGCATTTTAAAATATGGAAAATTTTAAAAATATATATTAATATAATCAGTGAAACATATTTAAGCTCTTTAAACTTTAGTCCTCACAGATATAAAAATGGAGAAAACAATCCCTGCATCTGCCTTGCTCCTGGTGATTATAGTAAATGGGATCTAGGCAGGATTCCAACAGCACCTAACACAGCTACTCTACTTCCCTGCCCTCGAACACCACTACACAATTAGGTTTATTTCAAAGATTGAAATGTTAGGTTTGTGAAGTTTGTGTTATATATATATATATATATATATATATATATATATATATATATATATATATATATATATCCTTAAGTGGTGGGAAACTGTGGTAACTCAAATTGAACCAGCTAGAAGTTAAATTGGTTTAGAAAAAATTAGTGTCCTGCTGACAGGGTAGAGCTGGGGGCCATGAGAGCATTGTGTCTGCTCTGCCAGTCCACTAGGCTTACCTATACAGGGCTCCTCAATGACTCTGAATGATCTTAACACTCCTGAGCAGCAGCAAGATGTGGAGGATCTGGAATAAATTGCCTTTGCTTTTGATGCCAAGATAAAGGATCAAAAGGTGAATGGCTAACTACCTCTCCCATGAATGCTTTTGCCAGTTTTATACACAAATAGTTCATTGGATTCTTTGATTAGTTTTGTTATTTTTCAGGTATTGCTATTTTTCTCCTTTCCTTCTACAGAGTATAAAACCAGAAGCTGTATTCCTAAAATGGTAACTGACTACCTTCAAAAGAAAATCAATATAGACCCACTTATAACCCATAAATTGCCTTTTGAAAGTATCAATAAGGCATTTGAATTGCTCCAAGGTGGACATTGGTGAGTATTTGTGTGTGTGCATGCAAGTGCACACATACATACATCTGGGTGTCTGTGTCTGTGTATCTTACACATGCAACTTTTTCCCAAAATTTTATAAAACATGAGAGGGCATAGATCAAGTGTGAAAGTGGGCAATTGTGAGAAATGGTTTAGGGGGCAGCAATAAAAGAGCTGTGAGTCTGTTTTGAAGAGTGCCCAGGCCTCCATTCAGTCACTATGTAGCCCAAATGGCTGCTTTGGCCTGTGCCACTGCTCCTGTTTACAAAATGGGGATTAAGGTTCCTGCTCTCTTGAGAGACCATATGAAGAACAAATGTAAAAATAAAAATGATCAGTGAAAGAAAAAGCACTGTGAAAATAAGTTTTCAGTTTAAGTGCTAGCATATATATGACAAAGAGATTAAAATGTAAATTGATTACCAAACTGAAAAGCCCAAAGTTTTAAAATGACCTTTCAGCATAAAATTAAGTAGCTACAAAAAAACCCTGCTTTTATGGGTTTATTTTCAATCACAGTTTACTATTTGACATTTCAGAAATATTTCCAATCTTCATACATTCATGAAGCACCTAAGAGTTTGTGCTAGACACACTGGCAAATCTAATCACTGCCTTTAGGTCATTGCCCATTTGGCCCTTGAATGCAACATGCTGAATACATGAATAACTGCAGCGTGGAGCTAGATGTGATGCCAAAAATTCAAAACTCAAGATTCAGGGGAAAGAGACCTCATTTCTTAATGAATAGAATAGGATGATCCCTCAGGAAGAAGGTATCCATTGGCCTTGGGAACTTGTAGGTCTATAACAAGAAGAATCATCAGAGTACAAGGCATCGGAGAAATTGGGACTGTATACAAGAACCCAAATAGTGAAAAATCCAACATGCAAGGAAGAGTTCATTCTTGTATAGAGTAGTAAATATAAAGATTTTGACTCCAAAAATATTTTCCTTATACAAAATTAAAATGCAAGAACTTTTACACCTGAAGAGAACCAGATCTCCTTAGGATATTACCTTGCCTTTCCTGAGCCTGACTATATGATATTGCTGTGAAATCCCACCTTACAGTTTTTTTAAATAAACCAATAATAAAGTTTGATTGAAATTATTAAAAGTGCATTGACTGGATTGACTAGAATTAACTCAGATCTAAAAATCTGAAAAACACAGATGATGGGTTGTGTCACCTTGAAGAAAATTTCCAGCTCTATGATGCCACCTGTGACTTTATGTATATAGAGATCAAAGCAAATGAGACAAGAGCTATGTTTCCTATAACAATGTGACCCAAACAGATTCACAGAATTTTTTAATTGACCCTTAATTAGCAAAACATTGTTTGTGGAATGTTTTAGCTAAATATTCCACTCCTGTACCCAGATACTACTCAAATAAATGCATTTCATTGGTCACTAATAGTGAAAGAGTATATGGGGTAAAAATGAGAGTTCATAACCCACTTGAATCAAATATATGAAATATGGTATGTCAAGAGCTTTATAATGTTTTGAACAACTCATAAAAAATAGTGAAAGAGTATTAAAATCCATTTATCATTTATCCTAGAGAAATAGAAGATTGTTACATAATACACAGACTTTCATGCATATTTAATTTGTGTTCTCAAAAATATTAAAGACCCAAATCACCCAACTTGTAGCAGGTGGAATTGCATAATGCCATCTGATTTTTTAAACAAATGCGATAGTCATTTTGCTAATTTACAGAGCATGTTTTTATTTATAGGTTGACCACTTTTTCATAGTTTGCAAGCATAAAAAGAACAGAAAAGTTGCCACTTCTGCCCTTCCCATTGATTCTGAAAGGTGGTTACTACAAATAAGCCCCATATGTTAATTTTAAAGATTTTTCCTCTCCAATTTGAAGCTTACTTCCAGAACTTTATCCTGGAAGAAAGCATTTCATTACCATATTAATAAAGACCTCAAGCAATTTACATTGCTCAAATGGCCTATCAGGAAATGTTACTTCTCTTTAAATTTAACTTTTTTAGAATTGACTTGATAAGTATTTACAAAACATAAACATTAGACTTTGTCATAAATCATTAAAAAAAACTAACATTGTTCTTCTTAACATATGCAGTGTGTGCATGGTAGCAGAATAAAATGTGGTATGAGGATCTGGATGAACTTTCCAGAGGAAAGAAGATATAGATCAAGCCTCTGTTGCTTATACAGACTTCTAGGCTAGAGCACTGCTGACAAACCTCAATCCCATGAACAAGCCATTTGTAGAAACTTTTGTGCAAAGGGACCTTTTGAGCTTCGACTTTATAGTTTATAAGTTCATGGAACCTCTGAGATCACTTCATTGTCACCCTCATTTATGGAGAATAAAACTAAGAACCAAAGAAGTATAATGTCTTTCCAGGATCACGTAGTTAGTTAGAAATGAGCAGATTCTCCTGGATTTTAGCTACTCCTTTCTCTAAATGAATCTTCCATGTTATGCTCACACTTTAACATTTTACCCATACATTCAATGCTTCAGTCAACTTAAGGTTTTTTGATCCTTCTCCCAAACCCTGGACCTCAAAGAATGATGTCAGAGTTGCCTGTCTCTGAAACTTCATACCTGTAGTTCTTCATACTAGCACCCATCCCTACCCATACCCACCCCAACCAAAATCCATGTCTCCAACTCCTGGACATTATCCAAATCACAGTGCAGCAAGGCCTCCAAGATTCCATTATTCTAAGCTACCTATACTTTCTCTGCTCCCATTCTGCCTTTTAATTCCCCCATGAAAACATGTAAAATACTACATTATAATTATATGAAAAGTTATTCATCTGATGAATTCTTTTTAAATTTTTTTTGTAGTTGTAAATGGACAGAATGTCTTTATTTTATTTTATTTTATTTTTCATTTTCTTATGCGGTGCTAAGGACTGAACCCATTGTCTCACATGGGCTAGGCAAGCACTCTGCCACTGAGCTACAGCCCCAGCCCCTCTGATGAATTCTTGAATATCACATTTCTAATTATAACCCCACATCAGATACAATGCTTTAAATGTGAAAGTTGCTCAGTTTTTTAAAAAATAGTTTAAATGAATTAATAAATAAAAACATGGAATAATAAACAAAAATCCCTAACACATATGCATTAGAATAGTGGATTAAGAATACTGTACACATCTAGGGAATTTACTAATATACAATGCATAATGTATTTTGTTTTCCCTGATAGAGAGTAGTTTGACAGCTAATAAAGTAAGGACATAATACCACAAGAGATGAGAACCAAAAGAAAGACATTGACATATGAATTGGAATATAGTCATTATCCTCATGTAGCCATTCACAATTAGAAAATGGCCAGGGGCCATGGGAATCCTCCATTTCCCACCAAACCAACAAGTGGCCTGCTAAAGATTTCGTAGCAATATCATATAGTGAGACTCAAAGTCACAGAGTGAAATGAACTCTGCAACTGTGGGTCCAAAGGAGATAACTACTCAAAGTCATCTCTTGCCTTATTGTCTCTGCTTCTCATTACTACAATCAGATCACATGGTTACTAGTCACCCACTGGACTTAATTCCACAGATGTTTTCTGATGTCTTTAAGGGGAGGGGAGAGAATAATATAGAGATAAGAAATGGGGATGAGTGGACAACTCTCTTTAAATGCACAACTTACAACTAGTTTTTACTACCTGTATTTGCATGGGCAAGTTGGTCAATTCAATATTTTAATGCTTTGTGTTTCAGCATCCGCTGTGTCCTCTTGTTTTGAGATCCCAGATAATGAAGATGGAGTATGAGCACCCTCAGCAATGTTCCTTTGTGCTTCTTCACCTCTTTGATTATTTACTTGCAATATATAAAGAGAAAAATTGAAAGAGGGTACTTCTAGAATTTTAATGAAACTATTATAAAATTAATGATTTTGAAATTGATGTCTATATTTCTATCTAAATCTTGAAGAAAAGAAATGAATTGATTATTAATAATAAAAAAGATCTTCTCTCCATGCTAACAATCTCACTTTAAATTTGTCTTATTTTTCATGGGCCTCAAGTCACCTTATATTTTTTAAAATCCCACTTATATTATGGAATGCTTCCCACCATTCCATATGTTGCTCAGTTGACTTGTCTCAGAAAGAACTAAACTGATGGTCTGCCTTCTTGGACAAGTACTGGGAAGAGAGATGGCTAATTGTTTTGAGTTTGAGCTTAACATACATTGGGACAGATTTTTCCAGTTGGGGTGGTAGGGAGGGTGATTGCTTTAACAGTGGTAAAACTGCCAGACACTCAGTCTTTTACAAACAGAAATTAATCTTTTTCATTTTTCTTTAATATTCTGTTCTTCCATGAGCAGTGAAGCTAAGCCATCTCCTTTCTCTGTTTCATTTCCTCTGCTTGAATAGATAAATGCTACTTTGATCACTAATGTCATTTTGTCACAAACTGAGTACAGTTGGGGTGTGCTCATACTGTAAACTGAAAACTATGAAATTAAAGAAGGATAATCAGCAGAATTCAGACAAAAAAATCACCATGCAATAGTTAACAATATTACAAACACAAGGATAGAAAAGAAATGGATCTTTGGATCTACTTTTAGCTAAAAACTACATTACATGAAAAGCATTTCTGATAGGAAACTCCTAGAAATATAAAATAATATACAACAAAAAATCCTTTTAAATGCATGTTTGAACTAGAAGAAAAGTCTGTTTATTCTAGCCCAAGTAGTCAAAGAACTAGAATAAAGGAAGTCTAGCAAGCAGAAATAAATCTTTAAAACAATAATCGTTCTGTTCTCACAAAACACGTGTGCGCGCACACACACATACACACACACACACACACATTCCATTCCTTTCCATGGTAGCAAAGTCTGACAGGGAGCTTAGACATCCACTTATGCCAGACTGTAAAAAGGCACCAACTGTCACCCCCACACTAGGCTGTTGTCAAAGAAAGACAAGGAGTGATGTGAAAATTCCAACCCACCAGGTGGCAATGAGCCCTATCATTGGGAAGTTTGGACTTCCTTGTCCAGCTACCCAGCCCTTCCATGTCCAACAACCCAACCCTTCCATGTCCAACACAAGATATCAACAAAATTAACAAATTTTAAGCTAGATTGACCAAGAAAGGAGAATCATGTTACAAGTTTCAGAAACAAAAGAGAGAACATTATCAACAACTTCATAGAAGCTAAAATAAATATGAAGGAACAATATAGGCTATAGTATATTAATGAGTGTAGATGGTGTTTTAGATGGTGTTTTCATCACTATAACCAAAAGGCCTGATAAGAACAATTAGTGGAGGAAAAGTTTATTTGGGGCTCATGGTTTTACTAAGTCCATAGACAGCCAACTTCATAGCTCTGGGCCTGAAGTGAGGCAGAACATCATGGCAGAAGAGTGTGGTAGAAGACAGCATGTCAGGACATGGCAACCAAGAAGCAGAGGGAAACTCCACAGGCCAGGAACAAATATATACCCCAAAGACATGCCCCCAATGACTTATCTCCTTCAGCCATACCCTACTTGACTTCAGTTACCAGCCAGTTAATCTCTAATGGGGGTTAATTCACTAATTGGGTTATGGCTCTCATAACCCAATCATTTGACCTCTAAACATTCTTGCATTTTCTCACACAAAAATTTTGGGGAGATTCCTCATCTCTAAACCATTACAGATGAAATGAGGAAATTCCTAGAAAGACAAAAGCTACCAAAACAAATGTAAGAAGAAATAGAAAATAGACCTGTAACAAGCAAAGAGATTGAATTAGTAATCAAGAACATGACATAAAGAAGCCCACATCCAATGGCTTCATTGGTGAGTTCAAACATTTAAAGAAAGTTTAATACTTATTCCTCACAAACACTTCCAAAAAATAGAAATGAAAATATTTATCAACCCATTTCATGAGGCCACTATTAGCCTAATGCAAAATGAAATAAAGACTTTATGAGAAAGAAAAATAACAGATTTATATTTCTTATGAATGCAGACTTCAAAATCTTACACAAAACATTAGTAAATTAAATCCACAAAGATATTTTAAAAAGTAGACACCATGACCAAATATGATTTTACCCCAAGTACTCAAGACTGGTTTAATGTCCACTAATTCAATGTCATCCCATATCTACAGAAGCATCTCATCATCGCAGTGGAAACAGAAAATAATAACAAAATACAACACTCTTTCGTGTTAAAAACTCTCAACAGATTCAAGATGGTGGAATAGAGGAGGTCATGATCCTGGCTGCTCCGTGGCATGGAACCAATAAAGCAGACAGGCAGTTTCTCTGCAAGGTGGGTGAATAAAACAAAATGCTGGGGGGACTTTACTGGAACTTAGAACTGGACATTCAAAGCAGACTAGGGACTGAGGAGGTTGGATAAAATAAAATAAGGAAAAAAAAATTCCCAGTTGCACAGCAGCTGCTGGAGCTGGGTAGAAAGCACCAGCCAGAGGTTCCTCAATGGGCATAATAGAGGGATAAGGGAAGTAATGGAACCCACATTTTTGGAAGGTCTGAGGACTGTCTGAGTATGGAGCATTTAGAGACCAAGTACATTGCCCAGCAAACCTGAAAGATGTGCTGCATGATATCCGTGTGTGGAAAAAGAAGCCACCATAGAAAGGAACCATTTTGCAGCCACAGTGCAGGGCACAGCCCCTGAGGAAGCCAATTCCAGGCAAACCCAAGTATGGCCTGAAATACAGTCCCACTAAACACACACTGCATGACATAGAGTGTGCTTAAATGAACAGGAGAAAATCAAAGGTGGAGAGAGGTTTACACAGGAGATAACTGTCCTAGAAACCCACCTGGCTCTATCCCTACCCCTCCAATACAACTGCTTGCAGGACCTGCTGGTAGAGACTCATCTAGATGGGAACTCAGAAGGGTGGGGGTGAGAGAGATTCTTTGGAGACTGAACCCAAGACCAGGAAATGTGGGGTCCACACATAATGTAGGGGACTAAGAATCAGGTCCCCCACTACACAAGTATCACCCAGGGGAGATCCCTGGGATAAATTCTTCCAGCGTGGACCAACAAGTACTGGTTACTGCAAGTGCACTGATTTAAAATCTCCAGGCCAACTGGCATTCAGCAAGGAGCCTGGAGCCCACCTAAGCTTAAACCCTACCTCCAGGAACTCCAACAACAGCATTACAACTCTTACTCTGGCAATCCAGAGGGTGGAGCATCACGTTCCAGATGACCCCACCTAAACCTGCTGAGATGAGAATCTGAGAATCTTTTGAACTCCAATAGAAAGGACTCTTTAACTTCTAATCAAGATTTACTTTTTCTTTTCTTTTTTCCTTCTTTTTTTAAAATTCTTTTTCTCTCTTGAATTTTGACCTTCATGGTACATGAACATTTATACAGTTTCTTTTTTTTGTTTGTTTGTTTCTCATTTCTAGCAATTTTGAAGCCAGTTATTTTACCAGGATTAGTTTTTTGTGAACTAGGATGTCTTATTAGTATATTTTAGCTTTGTATTCTTTATTTATATTTTTAATTTTTTAAAACTTTTACTTTACACATTTTTCCTGTTTCCTTTGATTCTCTCTTTTCTTCTGCTAAGAGCCAATCTCTATTGTTCTCTTTTTCACTCTTCCTTTAAACTTTTATTTATGTTTTCTTTCCTTCTCCCTCTAAATCATCACATCCTATATTACTTCTATTCTCTCCTTGTCTACCATTTGAAATTGTAAACACATTTGCAAACTTGCTGTTTTATTATAGGCAATAAATAATCATTCATTTCTGGTTATTGTGATAATTAACACTTTAGACATCATAATAAGAATTATTTGGTTTACTGCTATATATTACTTGCATTGATGGTGGTTATTATTTGTTTCCCCCTAAACAGTGAGGTACTAGAAACCATTAGGTACACTATAAGTCCACAGGGTAGAAACTCTACTGCCTCAGATCTATTCTGTTAGATGGATAGACACACAAACAAGAAAAGTGAAGGGAAAAAATCTCTCAAACAAACCAAAATACACCAATAACAGAATCCATTGACACAACCATGGGAGAAATGTCCGATGAGTTTAGAATGTACATAGTTAATCTGATCTGTGAAGTAGAGGATGGTATAAGGTAGAGGAAGGTATGAGGAGTGAAATCAAAGAGAAAATACAGGAAGTGAAAGATCAATAAAGAGGCAGAGATTCTGAAAAATAAATAAGCAGAAATCCTCCAAATGAAGGAATCAATAAGCCAAATTAAAAATTCAATAGAAAACATCAACAACAGATGAGACTATTTGAAGGACAGAAGTCAGGCAATGAAGACAAAATGTATAATCTTGAAAATATAGTTGACCATGGAGAGAAGATGTTAAGAAACCATGAGCAGAAATCACAAGAATTATGGAATACAAATAAAAGACCAAATTTAATATTTATCAGGATATATGAAGGCATGGAGTTACAAGCCAAAGGAATGAAGAATATAGTCAATGAAATAATATCAGAAAATTTCCCAAATATACAGAATAAAATGGAAAATCAAATACAAGAGGCTTACAGGATCCCAAACATATAAAATAATAACAGACATCGATTCACATTATAACAAAAATGGTTAGCGTACAGAATAAGGATAGAATGTTAAAGGCTGTGAGAGAAAAGTATCAGTTTACATATAGGGGGAAGCCAGTTTGGATCTCAGCTGATTTCTCAACCCAGATCTTCAAAGCTAGGAGGTTCTGGAATAACATATACCAAGCTCTGAAAGAAAATGGATGCCAACCAAGAATTATAAGTCCAACAAAATTAAGATTCAGATTTGAAGAAGAAATAAAAACCTTCCACGATAAACAATAATTATTAAGAGAATTCACAAATAGAAAGCCTGCTATACAGAATATTCTCAACAAACTATTCCATGAAGATGAAATGAAAAAAAAAGAAAAAAGAAAACCAATGAAGAGAGGAATTACACTAAAGGAAAAGTCAATCAAAGGAGAAATTAATTCAAATTAAAAACTAGAAGTAAGCCCAAATGAGAACATAAATCATAACTCAGTAATAACCTTGAATATTAATGGCCTAAACTTATCAATCACAAAACATAGAATGGCAGATTGTATTAAAAAAAAAAAAAAACAAGACCCAATAATATGCTGTCTCCAAGAGACTCACCTCATAGGCAATGACATCCACAGACTGAAGGTGAAAGGTTGGGAAAAAATATATCACACATGTAGATGGTGTAAACAAGCAGGGTTTTCTATCTTTGCATCAGATAGAGTGAACTTCAAGCCAAAGTTAATCAGAGAGGACAAAGAAGGCTATTTTATACTGCTTAAGGGAATTATACATCCACAAGACATAACAATCAAAAATTAATATGCCCCAAATAATGACACATCTACATACATCAAACAAATCCTTCTCAATTTTAAGAATCAAATAGACCATAACACAATAATACTGGGTGATTTTAACACACCTCTCTTGCCATTGGATATATCTTCCAAACAAAAACTAAACAAAGAAACTACAGAACCAAATAATACAATCAATAATTTAGACTTAATGGATATATATAAATTTCATCCAATCAATGAGCAAATACACATTCTTCCCTGAAGCACATGGATCCTTCTTTAAAATAGATCATAAGTTATTCTACAAAGCAACTCTTAGCAAATACAAAAAAAATAGATACAATACTCTGCATTCTTACCATATCATCATGGAATGAAACTAAAATCAACAATAGAATAAAAAGTACAATGTACTCTAACACCTGGATATTAAATAATATGCTATTGAATGACAAATGAATAGAAGAAGAAATCAGAGATGAAATTTAAAAAATACTTAGAGATAAATGAGAATAGTGATACAACATATCAAAATCTGGGATACAATGAAGGAAGTGCTAAGAAGAAAGTTTATTGCATTGAGCTCATTCATTAAAAGAATAAAAAGTCAACAAATAAATGACCTAACATAACATCTCAAACCCCTAGATAAAGATCAACAAATCAACACCAAAAGCAGTAGAAGACAGAAAATAATTAAAATCAGAGCTGAAATCAATGAAATTCAAACAAAAGAAACAATTGAAAAAACAAAAAGTTGGTTCTTTAAAAAAATAAATTTAAAAAATAAACCTTTAGCCATGCTAACAAAGAAAAAGAAAGAAAACCCAAATTACTAAAATTCATGATTAAAAAGGAAATATCACAACAGAAACTACTGAAATATAGAATAAAATCAGAAAATATTTTGAAAATTTGTACTCCAATAAAGTGGAAAATCTTCATGATATTGACAAATTTCTAGAGATATATGACCTACCCAAACTGAATCAGAAGGATACACATATATTAAAGATCAATCTCAAGCAATGAAATAGAAGACACCATCTAAAGCCTATCAATTAAGAAAAGCCCAGGACCAGACATTTTCTCAGCTGAGTTCTATAAGACAAATGAAATAGAAAGGAGGGGGGACCCTCCAAACTCATTCTATGAAGTTAGCATCACCCTAATATCAAAACAAAACAAAGATACATTAAAGAAAGAAATTCAGACCAATATTGCTAATAAACATAGATGCAAAAATCTCAATAAAATCCTGACAAATAACATACAAAAACATATTAAAAAGATAATGCAACATGATCAAGTGGGGTTCATCCCAGGGATGCAAGTTTGGTTCAACATATGGAAATCAATAAATGCAATTCATCACATTAATAGACTTAATGACAAGAATCATATGATCGTCTCAATAGATGCAGAGAAAGCATTTGACAAAATACAGCACCCATTCATGTTCAAAACAGTAGAAAAACTAGGGATAGTAGGAACATACCTCAACATTGTAAAAGGTATAAATGCTAAACCCAAGGCCAACATCATTCTAAAAGGAGAAAAATTGAAAGCATTCCCTCTAAGAACTGGAACAAGACAAGAATGCCATCTTTCACCACTCCTATTTAATATATTTCTTGAGACTTTAGCCAGAGAAATTAGGTAGAAGAAAGAAATTAAAAGGATACAAATAGGGGAAGAAGAACTATCACTAATTGCTGATGACTTAAAAGATCCAAAAAATTCTACCAGAAAATTTCTAGAACTAATAAATGAATTCAGCAAACTAGCAGGATATAAAATTAACACCATAAATCTCATGCATTTCCATACATCAGTGATGAATCCACTGAAAAAGGAACTAGGAAAACTAACCCCATTCACAATACTCTAAAAAAAAATTTAGGAATCAACCTAACAAAAGTGGCTAAAGAACTCTACAATGGAAACTACAGAACAATGGAAACTAAAGAAATAAATTGAAGAAGACCTTAGAAGATGGAAAGATCTCCCATGTTCTTGAATAGGCAGAATTAACATTGTCAAAATGGCCATACTACCAAAAGCATTATAAAGATTTAATGAAATTCCTATTAAAATTCGAATGAGATTTTTCATAGAAACGGAAATAGCAATCATGAAATTTATTTGGAAAAATAAGAGACCCAGGATAGCCAAAGCAATTCTTAGCAAGAAAAGTGAAGAAGGAGGCATCACAATACCAGACCTTAAATTATAATACAGAGCAATAGTAACAAAAACAGCATGGTATTGGCACCAAAACTGATACATAGATCAATGGTACAGAAAGAAGACACAGAGACAAACTCACATAGAATTATTTCATACTACACAAAGGCACCAAAAATATTCATGGGACAAAAGATAGCCTCTTCAACAAATTGTGCTGGGAAAACTGGAAATCCATTTGTAACAAAATTGAATTAAAACCCTATTTCTCACCCTGCACAAAACTCAAAGTGGATCAAATACTTAGGCACTAGAACAGAGACCTAGAAGAAAAACTAGGCTCAATTCTCCACCATGTAAGCTTAGGAACTGATTTCCTTAACAAGACTCCTAAAGCCGAAGAAGTGAAATCATGAATCAATAAATGAGGGGCTGGGGCTGTAACTCAGTGGCAGAGTACTTACTTAGCATGTGTGAGGCACTAGATTTGATCATTGGCACCACATAAAAATAAACAAATAAAACAAGGGCATTCTGTTCATCTAAAACTACAAAAAAAATTTAAAGAATCAATAAATGGGATAAAATTAAACTAAAAAGCTTCTTCAGAGCAAAGGAAACAATCAAGAATGTGAAGAAAGCGCATACAGAATGGGAGAAAATCTTTACCACACACACCTGAGGATAAAGCATTAATCTCCAGGATATACAAAGGGAACAAAAAAACTTAACGCCAAAAAACCCCCAAATAATCCAATCAATAAATGAATAAATGGGCTAAGGAACTGAACAGACATTTCACAGAAGAAGAAATACAAATGGTCAAATAAATATATTAAGGAAATGTTCAACATCTCTAGCAATTAGAGAAATGCAAAAACTACACTGAGATTCCATCTCACTCCTTTAGGAATAGCAGTTATCAAGAATACAAGCAACAAAAAACGTTGTCAAAGATGCGGGGGTTGAGGCACACTCATACATTGCTGGTGGGACTGCAAATTGGTGCAACCACTGTGAAAACCAGTGTAGATTCCTCAGAAAACTTGGAATGGAACCACCTTTTCACCCACTCATCCCACTCCTAGTTTTATACCCAAAGGACTTAAAATAAACATAGTACAGTGAAGGCAGCCAAATCAATGTTTACAGTAGCTCAATTCACAATAGCTAAACTATGAAATCAAATTAGGTGCCCTTCAACAGATGAATGGATAAATAAAATGTGCTATGTATACATGATGGAATATTACTCAGCCTTAAAGAAGAATGAAATTATGACATTTGCCAGTAAATGGATGATGAAGCTGGAGAATGTCATGCTAAGTGAAATAAGACAATTCCAAAGAACCAAAGGCCAAATGTTTTTGGTGATATGCAGATGCAAATTTACAAAACATAGGGGAGGAATAAAGGTACTTTGGACTAGACAGGGAGGAGTGAAACGGGAGGAAGGGGTATAGATAAGGAATGATAGTAGAATGAATGGAACATTATTACCCTATGTGTATATATGATTACACAACCGTGTACTCTACATGATGTACAATCAGAGAATGAAAAGTTATACTCCATTTATGTACAATGTGTCAAAATCCATTCTACTGTCATGTATGACTAACTACAACAAATTTTTAAAATTTTAAAAAAGAAACTCTCAACAAATGAAGAATGTAAGGGAATTTCCTCAAACTGAAAATTTATCTATGAAAAACCTAGAGTTAACACTACACTTAATAGTAAAAGACTATGCTTTTTCCCTCAGATAAGGAGCAAGACAAAGTTGTATAATTTGCTCCTTTTATTCAATACTTCCTCCTTTTATTCAATACTTCCTGGAGGTTCTATCCAGTGCAATTAGTCAGGAAAATGAAATAAAAAACTTTGGACTGGAAAGGAAGAAGTAAAATTATTTATATTTAACATGAAATGATTGTGCATACAGATAATCCAAATGAATTCACTTAAAAAACTATTAGAACTAATAAGGTGGTGAAAAAAGTTGGAAGATATATAATCACTATGCAAAAATCAGTTGTGCTTCTTTACACTTGCAAAGAAAAGTCTGTAAGGAAATTGAAACAATAATTCCATTTACAATAGCATCCAAAACTAACATTTTAGAAATTAACAAAAGAAGTACAAAATTTATTAACTGAAACTACAAAGGATGCTTTAAAGATACTAAACATATATGTAAGTTGAAAGGGACTGGAGATATAGCTCAGGGTAATGTACTTGGCTAGCATATGCAAGGCTTGGGTTCTATCCCCAGAACCACTAAGTATATACATACTTATATACATACACACATACATAAAAAATAACAGCCCATAATTTATGTATCCAAAACTTTGGGGCTTGTTTTTTTGTTTTCAAGATAGAGTCTCTCTGTTTCTCAGGCTGATCTCAGGCTTAAGCAATCACCTTGCCTCATTTATACCTTTTGATTGAGAAGTTTCATGTCCTTAAGTATTAGATAACTTTATTATACACACTACATAGTTGTGCCTTTAAAATAAAGGCCATTCAGCCACTTTACACTTTTTGAGTGAGAAGTTTCATCTATTTACAGTTAAAATAATTATTGATGGGGATTTTTGTGTCATTTAAAATTTATTTTCTATTTTGTACTTCTTATGTTTTCTTTTTGTACTTTGTGATTTAAGGATTTTTTTGTAATGGCATGCTTTAATTCTTTCCTCTTTATCTTTTGTATATCTACTATGTTTTTAATTTTGCAGTTACTATGGGGCTCACATCAAATATTTTAAGTTGATAAAAACTTAACTTCAAGCTGGGCATGGTGGTACATGCCTGTAATCCCAGCTACTCAATTTTCATCAGTTGGGATGGATTCATTCCTAAAGCTCCTTACAGCTTTTGAAATCATTTTTCAAATATCAGGAATGTTTCATCCCAAAAAGATCATTTTAATCTCCCTCATATTCTGTAGGGCTTTGGATCAGCATCCATGTACTTTCAGTATGCCTGATAAATTCATTCTAAAAGTATAAGTGGTCCTCACTTGCCTTGTGTTGAATTTTTTTGTATTTTCTTTAAATGTCTTGGCTTAGGTGTGTCTTTTTTAACCCTGCCAACATATATTGCTTATAATGGTCTAATTAACTCATCATCTCCACATACTTTGGATTCCAATCAGGTTCCACTGATGGGACAGCCCCTGAATGGGTGGGGATACTTACACCATCTTCCAGGTGAAGATGCCAGGCCTCTTCTTTGGCTTTGTCTATCTCTCTCCTCTCATCTACAGTTAGCAGAATATTTAAAAGACCTTGTATGTCTTCCCAAATAGGATAATAAAGAGCAATAACAGACAAACAGGTCAGTCATTCTCTGTGGATCTTCTGTATGATAGATTAGAGCTTGTCCAGTTTAGCAAATCTGAAGTGCAGAATGGACTATAAGTTCAGTCTTGATTGACCAGCCTCATCTAAACCACCAACTGGATACTGCCTGAGGGGATTTGTCCTAATCTAAAATGGGATGCTCCCTGGCCTGAGTTCCCTGTCTGATGCTGGAGAAACTATTCTTGCCTGGTTTTCATATGTGGTATAGCCACGGAAGTTCCATTGGCCTTCAATGAGTGGTGCTGTGGCCTCTACATTAAATGGGGTGAATTTAGAGCATTCAAAAACAGATTTTTCATCTTCCTTTTGTTACTGAGTTTTATTGTCCAGGAGGGGAATAAAGTCTTTTCCTTATCTCTGAGCTATCAGCTGAGTTCCCTCCTTATTAGCCTCATTCTGTAACAGCACAAAGGTTTGTAGGTGAGAAATTTCATCCAATTTACCTGTCCTCAGGCAAAATGATTCCAACTGTAGAATAATATGATAATTTAAGGAACAATTAAGTTGCCATATTTCACCAGCATCTACCATATTGATAACCCATGCTGTGTTCCAATAATATATTAACTCCTTTTTAGTCTTAGTATTATAAGTTGTCCAGTCAGCTAGTATGTGGTCCAAAGGACCCTCTAGTGGTGTTAAAATTCAGCCACTCATCCTGGAGACAAAGCAGTTACAAAACAAGGGCACTAATAACAACAACAACAAAAATCTGAACAAATGAGCACTCTCCAGACAAAAGGTTGTTGGGAATTTATGTCCTCTGAATTTATGTCCTAATCCATGCCAACCTATGGTACCCCATGATCAAGTTGCTTACTTAGGCCTCACACTGTGGAGTTTCTTAACTCACACCATTTGGTACCACAAAATGACCCACTCAAGGTCCAAAGAATGTTAATTTAGGCTCAACAGGGGAGTGAGTATTCAACCCCAGACGTACAAACACCCCCATGTGCTGTTTATCAAGCCCAAAGAAAGAATTTGGAGGTCATTGGAGAGGTGTTGAACATTTTATTATGCACACACTCCTCAGCAGTGGCAGACTGGATATAATGGAGGGCTGCACTGGTCTTACAAGCAGGGAGGATATATGAAATAGTTGCATCCCCACTGAGAAAGTGGAGTTCTTCAGAAATTTCTTCAGATATTTTACAAGCACTTCCTTTTCCTTTACAATCACAGTCACTCTGCTTTGGTCTTCACCTAAAGACTGGAAATGAGGGAAGTGGCCAGCTACCTTCTCCATTTCCTTTATTATCACATTCTTTATAGTCACTCTTATCTCACTGCAGGCTTTCCTAGGAACTTGTTAGGAAGAACTTGACACAGGCAACACCATTTTGAAACATATTCTCCACCATAGAATGAGAGTCACCTCACAGTCACACAGAAGATCCACAGATCCTTATCATCCTACTTGGGCAGACATACAAGGTCTTTTAAATATTCCACTCAGCCTCACTTCCATCATCATACAAAGAAATCCCAAGCCATACTCCACCATTGTACAAAGAAAGGAAATTGTTATCAGGAACTGAAATCCTGAAGAGCACCTGGTTCAACATGAAACAGTGACCATCTCAAAGAATGGAAGTGATGACCATAAGAACACTTCCCTGACAATCCCCAAGCAACACTCTAACATCAAAAATGTCTCCCACTCCCTCAGGCCACTGTATCTACCTCAGGCTGTAAGCGGAAGATGGGTGTCAGTCTCTACTGGGTCTCCCTCTGCAGGTTCGTTCCAAATAAACCTGTGTTACTGTTGAGCTGCCTCTCCTACTTCTTTCACTGGATATTTTTCTTACAGCACAGACTAGTGTTTACCCCAACATATGATAAAATTATCCATGTGCACAATCATGGAATAACCCAGGATGGCCCATTGAACACAACCAATAACCTTGTTTACCTACTAATTAAGCAATTTTGGAAGTTGGAGCTGCAGCAGGAAGAAAAGGGATAAATGCTCTGGAATTTATATATCTTCAAGCAGCTATGGGAACTTCCCCATCACTCCAACTATAGTTTCAACTTGTTGCGAGAACATCTCAGCTCTGAATTCTTTTCTCCTCAGAGATCACTGCCAGATTGAGCAAGGATAGAACATTGCTCCTGGCTAGAACTCAACAAAACTGTTACCATGCAATGCCAACACCACCCTGGAAGATGAAGGATTGGCTACAGCATTTGCTGCTCTAGAAATATTCTGAGTCAAATTGGCAGGAAAATATGTTTTATTCAAAGTCAGCTTTCAAGGAAGACTGAAGAAATTTAATTATTTCAAAGGTTCGATTTCAAAAAGCTCTGGGATGAGGAAAGCTTTTAAAATGGGAAAGGCAAATCCATTTCAACGTTTCTAAGGAATCTTCATACTGCTTTCCATAGTGGTTGCACCAATTTGCAGCCACACCAGCAATGTATGACTGTATCTTTTTCCCCACATCCTTGCCAACATTTATTGTTACTTGTATTCTTGATCATTGCTATTCAGACTGGAGTGAGATGAAATCTCAGTGTTGTTTTAATTTGCATTTCTGTAAGAGCTAGAGATGCTGAACATTTTTTTTACATATTTGTTGACCATTCATATCTCTTCTGTGAAATGCCTGTTCAGTTCCTTTGCCCATTTATTGATTGGGTTGGCAGGGGAGGCATTGTGTTAGGTTTTTTGAGTTCATTGTATATTCTGGAGATGAATGGTTTATTAGAGATGCAGATGGTGACGATTTTCCCCATTCCGTAGGCTCTCTCTTACTTTCTTGATTGGTTCCTTTGCTGTGAAGTAGCTTTTCAATTTGATACCATCCATTTATTGATTCTTGATTTTACTTCTTGTGCTTTAAGAGTCATATTGAGAAAGTTGGTTCCTAAGCCAACAAGATGGACAGTTGGGCCTACTTTTTCTTCTAGTAGGCACAGGGTCTCCAGTCTAATGCCTAGGTCCTTGATCCACCTTGAGTTGAGTTTTGTGCAGGGTGAGAAATAGGGGTTCAGTTTCATTCTACCACATATGGATTTCCAGTTTACCCAGCACCATTTGTTGAGGAGGCCATCTTTTCTTCAATGTGTGTGTTTATAGCACCTTTATCTAGTATGAGATAATTCTATTTATGTGCGTATGTTTTTGTGTCTTCTGTTCTGTTCCATAGGTCATCATGTCTGTTTTTGTGCCAATACCATGCCATTGTTGTTACTAAATCTCTGTAGTATAATTTAATGTCTGATATTTTGATGCCTCTGCATCACTTTTCTAACTAAGGATTGTTTTGGCTACTGTGAGCCTCTTATTTTTCCAAGACTTCGTTTTTCATGGCTTCTTTTTCTATTTCTATGAAGAATGTCATTGGGATTTTAATAGGAATTGCATTAAATATATACAGCACTTTTGGTAGTAAGGCCATTTCAACGATATTAATTCTGCCTATTCAAGAACATGAAAGATCTTTCCATTTGACCCAGTTATCCCACTCCTCAGTTTATACCCAAAGGACTTAAAATCAGCATACTACAGTGATGTAGCCACATCAATGTTTATAGCAGCTCAATTCACAATAACTAAGCTATGGAACCAACCTAGGTGCCCTTCAAAAGATAATTGGATTTTGTAAAAATGTGGTATATATAAACAAAATGGAATAGCCATAAAGAAGAATGAAATGATGGTATTTGCCAGTAAATGGATGGAACTGGAGAATATCGTGCTAAGTAAAAATAAGCCAATCCCCAAAACAATAAAAGCCAAATGTTTCCTCTATATGTGAGTACTAACAATACAAAGGGAAAGGGAGAGAAGAATAGAAGTTCATTGAATTAGACAAAGGGGAATGAAGGGAAGGGATGGGAATAGGAAAGACAGTAGAATGAATCAGACAAATGTTCATACATGAATACATGACCAGTGAAACACACCATATCATATAAAACCACAAGAGTGGGATCCTAATTATAGTAAGTTATAGTCCATGGATGTATAAAATGCACTCTAAAAAGAACAAATAAAAAGGGGGAGGGTGCATTCGGGAGGAAAAAGGCATAGTTTCATAGGTTTTGCTTCCTTCCAAGACCATGGAGCCTCCTTATCACATCAAAAGTGGCTGCAAATTCCTGGTGATTACATCTGAATCTTCCTTTTAGATAAAAATGTTATCTTTTAAACTGAGAAGAGGAAAAAAAGTATTAAAGAGAACTTTCTTTAGGATTTAAAGTACCAAAATCATGGATTTTAGAGATGGAGGAATAGATTGAAGAAACAGTTGGGAAGGAAGAAGGTCATCTGTCCAAAAAATTAATTTTATTAAAGAAAAAATATGCCTCCCTAAACTGCTCTGTTACAAGATCTGCTTATTTATTTCTGTCCAACAAGTACTGTCAGCAACTGACGATATTCTTGCCTGTTTATCTAGGAGGTTGCAATTTTACATCTCGTATTCCAGGAATGGTAAAATTTTTAAAAAATGTGTGCTAACTATAAGAAAAATCACTAGTACAATTTGAACACTTTGAAATGGGAGTTTTAAGATGAAACTAGATTCCCCACTTCTGCCAGCAGATGGTGTTTGTGCGGGCTGCAGGCCTTGCCAATTCCTTCTGCATTCACAAATTTGACGAAGAAACTCCATGGACAATAATGAGAGGGAGTAGAACTGAGTAAATGGAGTAGAATTTATTCAAGTGAGAAGAGATAGAATTCCTGTGATGTGACAGGGGACCTGATAGTGCTATAGGTCTGGGTGGGGGCTTCCAGGAAACCGAAACAGCATGAATAACCCTTCTTCAAACCTCAGTTCTTGTCATCAAGTCAGAAAGATTTCAGGCTTATTGCTCAGAGAAATAGGTGTCAACCTATTAAGAAATGGGAAGACTATAGTTGCATGCCAAAGAACTCTCAGAAAGGCATCAAATAAACCAGTGTAACTGTAGACAACAACACATAAAGATCTTGATTTAGTATTTCTGTGGTATACAATAATTTAACAATCAGAATCGTGACTGGTAGTGTTGTATCAAGTCAGACTTCTAACAATCTAAAACAATTTTTAGAATACATATTGAAAACATATTCATACACAGCTACTCTAGTACTTTAGCTTTTGCTAAAGTACTAGAGAAAACTATCTAGTATCCTCCTAATCCCTCAATTGCAGCAAATGTTCAGAAAAACAAAAGTTTTGCTCAAGAGACAAAGATGAGCATCTCTGCATTTGAAAAACAATAAAAGGGAAACAATACATCCTGTTAGAAATTTTAAACTTGGAGCCCAGCACAGAGGCCCATGCCTATAATCCCATCGGCTCAGGAGGCTGAGTCAGGAGGATCCAACCTCAGTAAAAGTGAGGTGCTTAGCAACTCAGTGAGATCCTGTCTCTAAATAAAGTACAAAATAGGGCTGGGATGTGGTACAGTGGTTGAGGGCCCCTGAGTTCAATCCCCATTACCAAAACAAAAAGAAAGAAAGAAAGAAATTTTAAAATTTAAACTTCAACAGACTGGATACTACAAGGAGGACCTCCTGATTAACAGGGGTTGGGGAATCCTGTGCACAATTTCACCTTCTGTGCTCTTTCACTCAGCTAGTACTATTTTATATTACACTTAGGTACCTTCCTCAAGCATCAGGAAAGTCTGGGTTTCCCGAAAATGTAAAACAACCTGGCCTAGTAATTACCTGACTGCACATAAAACTCAGAAACCAGCCTCTTGGTCTGCCCGTTACTCACATACCTTTGTGTTTGACACATTAAGAATTATGAACAGAACTTTCCATTCTTAATATTTTCATTGTGGCAAGAGCACAAGGAAGTTATCATAACTACAATAGGCAGGGAATGTATTCAGGGTATGTGTCAATTTGTGTGCTTACTTCTTCACCAGCACCTCATCACCTATTAGTCTCTAGGCTTCCACATTTGGGAGGCTATTAATCTGAGTGCTACCTGTAAAAGCTCAATCTGCTTACTGCACAACTGAGAACACACGGCAGTGAAGAGGCAAGGTGGTGGTAAAGAACTGTGTTGGCATGAGCTAGCTGATTGGAACATGGGGGTTACAAAAGACATCTTGGCTAACAACAACAAGCAAAGGGCTTCTATGGGAAATATAAGGAAGTATATTTTTAGCCACAGACAGGTGGACACCAGAGTAATCATTAATCCTAAAGTGATCCATTTCTTTGATGCACATTCTGAGGTTATCTGAAGGTCATCAAATGTTCTGGGTTCTATAAGTCTAAAGAAAGATTATTGATTAGGAGGTCTTATGATTAATGTTTCTTGTGTTCCTTTTTCCTGGAATAGCTGGCTCTAGTAGCTAGTATCACAATCATTCATGTGGATCTTTTCTTTAGACTTTAGAATGCCAGGCAAAGGTAAAGAAAACAAAAAGCAAACTTGCAAAGGACAATTTGCTAGGGACAAGTTAACCCATTAGGGAGCTTCATTAGAACCACTCCCTCGCTTTTCCCTTTTCTTTTCTTCCCTTTATTTGATTTGCCTTTCCTGTGATTTTTTAATGCCTTTGGTAGTAAAGTTCAAGACGTATATCAGATTTTCCAGAGTCAAAGATATCCCCTCCTTCAAAGATCTCACGAGGCAGATAATTAAAATATGCAAAGAAAGTTAAAGAGAGCAAGATGGGATCCTCAAGGAAGACATTTAACTTAGATTGCTTCCCAGAGGAAGTGATAACTAATCAGAAACTCCTGAGAAAAAAATAATTCACCAGGCAAAAGTGGAAAAGAATGTGCAGGCAGGATGGAAAAAAAAAGTACAGGTGAGGAAAAAAAATCCCATTTGATAATTTCCAGAATATTCTTTGTGGCTGGGGAGTAAAGTCTGAGGCAGAAAGTGACAGGAAATAATGTTTGGAGAGACTAACACATAGGGAATCAATGATATCATGGATCCTTTTAAGCAATTGATAGCAAAATCATTTTTAGATAGATTAGCATGATTAGGATTATATTTCAGATGGCAATGAATGATAAGGGAGAGGGGATTCAAAGGTGATGGCACTGAGCCAGGGGAAGCAGAAAGCTTTTTCAATACCCCAGGTGGTATTTAGTAGGAAAGGAGAAGAGGGGACAGATTCCAGAAAAATTAGGCTGAGTGGTTGAGGGACAGAAAAAAATTAAATCTACTTCCTAAATTTCTATCTTGGATGAATGAATAGATTTTCTGACTTTTTTCAAGAAAACAGAGGGAAAAGCAGATTTGTGTTTTGTCCTCTGGAGGGCAAGGACAGAGGGAAGATGGGAGAAAGAAATAATGATGTGTTCACATTTTAACAGGTTGAGTTTGAGATACCTCTGGTACATTCAAACAGCAGGTGAATATGTGAGTCCAAGGCTTCAGGAGAAATCTGTCTGATATCTATGGGCTGGGAAAATTGTCTACATAAAGACAGGGGTTGAATCTATAAAAATAGGTGAGTCCACACAGGAAGATAATTTATAGTAAGAACAATGATGAGTTGAAATCAGACTCTCTAAGAACTACTTGCCATCAATTACTTCTCCAACCCCAGTTTCCGATGACCACCATCTGTTAATCGCCACTACTAGATGATCTCCATTCCTTGCTCTGTAACTCACATCACCATCCCCAAACTAATTCTTACACCTAGAGTCACCAAAGAATCCCACACTGTGCTATGGTATTCCAACCCTGAAACAGCCACCAGCTGACTTCATTCATAGCAACATCAAAAGTATGACATCTATTCTCTGGGATATGTTGCATTTTTTAAATCTGACTGATCATTGCAAAACTAATTTGAATACAGAGACTGACAGTACAAGAAATTGTATTGGGGTTGGAGAGACTACTTTGAGCATATATTTACTTATTTTGAGTTTGATTTTGTAGTGTAGAAGAAATGAACACTTTCTAGTTAGTAATCATTAAGATTTTCCAACTCACAAGCCTCATAAGTTTCCCTTTCTTTTTTTAATTTTTTTTAATTTTTTTAATTAGTTGCTCAAAACAATACAATTATCTTGACATATCATACATTTGATTCAAATGGGATACGTAATCTTATTTTTCCACATGTACAGATTGCAGGATCACATTGGTTATACAGCCACGTTTATACATAGGGCCATACTAGTGTCTATTGTATTTTCCCTTTCTTATCCAATTTTTTTTCTGGAAGCCTGATACACCACTTGCCTGAGGAGATAGAAGTGGCCTTACCAAAAGCAAAGGAGTTTCACATAAAGGTTTAAAAAAAAAAGTCCACATTTCCACATCTAAAACTAGAGAGGTTCACTGTGAGATATGTAATTTTTTTGGAACATTCAATTCAGAAGGAAACTACATACTCATCTATTTCTTCTTCATTAAATGTTTTCATTAGTCTTTAAACCAAACCACAGAAAAGGTCAGGGAGATATAGCACCTGTTCACACAACTGAATAGAATAGAATACAGACTTGAACAGTTTTTCTCAGCTTGGGTTACATATTTGGAATTACTTAGGAACTATGGAAAGTGTTGAAAACGGATCCTGTTGCCAAAAAATCTGAAATTATGATTTAATTGGTTTGGGATGCAGCCTAGGCATGGAAAATCTTTAAATCTTCTCCAGATAATTCTAATGAGCCCCACAGATTAGAACTTAGTTCACCCAATTTAGGTTTAGATTTTTAAATTATTTTAATTATAACAAGGAAGAATAAGTACCATTTATTAATGGATTACAAAGAGAGAGTTACTTCTAAGTCACCTTAGTGACACAGCTCATACCCTCTTCCCAGAGAGCCTTCTCTGGTCTCTATCCTCTACGGAGTGAGCAATGTACCATTTGATATCCCCATCTCTGCACCACCCACAGGGTCACTACCCATACAAACAAGTTTGGACACTGATTTAAAGGCATTCAATCATAATCTGACAGGCAACAAAATTGAATCTCTATGTATTTGAACCAAGATACAGAGATACTAGCAAGACACTGGAGAGGTTGAATGGACTCAGGACCTGGTAGCCATTTTTAATCATGTTATCATGATAAATAAATGGAGAAAGTCTTTCTTCAGAGTACTATAAGACAACACAGTTATGATCATGTTGAATCAAAGTGGAGAGATGAACAGAATGGTGGATTATTTGGTGAGATCTGACTGAACTTTACTACAATTGAGTTGCAAACAACTTATGCTATTCTTTTAATAACCCTCTTTTACATTAGATGTTTAAAGTTCAATAGGTTTTCTTTCTTAATCAAGGTATGTGTGTGTGTGTATATGTTTGAGTCTCTCATCCATTTTGGAAATGATGCTGAGACTCATAAGGAATTACTTACACCTAAGTCACCAAAAAAAAAAAAAAAAAGGGAAGAGCAAGAATCTCAGCTTTAAACTCTCAACCACTGTTTTAGAGTTCCTTCATTTTAAATTGTCTGGCTGACTTACAATAAAGCAGGATTATCACTTGTACTCACAACACTATAAATCTTGCTCATGAAATAAATTAAAGCTTTGCTTATAGTGAAAAATATTACTCCTTTCTCCATGGCATTCCAGTCCTTTATTTCTGTAATTCATCTTTCTCCTCCACCGTTACCCAACATCTCAGTGAAGGACCATGTAAGGCCTTTGACATCACACTGACTTTACAAATTCCAAACTAGTTCCACCCTCCCTGATAAGTCTTAAATCATCATCGCTCTGAAATGAGCTAATGAAAAACATTGCCTTCCTATAGACAAATTATTGATGTTTTTCTAGAACATGTAGAAATTTCTGATAGAAAATAAACACACTGTGTTAGCAGAGCATGTCAAATTCACAAGAAGGCTTCAAACACAAAAACACCTTTATCAGAGACAGAGGAAGCCCTAGTAGAACTCTCCACAGATGTGGCCACAGGACTCTAAGGTTCAGACGTAAAGAAGTTGGAACACAAAAGCCCCATTTTCACTTTATCCCATGATTTTAGGCCATGAAAGGACTGAAATGATTCACAGCATGAGAGAAAGAGTGAGCACAGTGAAAACAAGTAAGAATTGACACCTGGGCTTGGGAAATAGCAACAACTTGGATCTTACAACAGGAAAATAAGGTATGCCTTATAATGAGAGTATACCTTAAATATGTTAGGACCAAATGAAACAAAGGGTGAAATACTGACCATTTCTTAGAAAATAGGGGACAATTATTTGTAAGTTACACTAGATCTGAAAGAAAGTAAAAGTGAGAAAAAAAATTTAAAAGTAAACTAGGGCCAACATTTGAAAATTTTCAATGAAGCATATTATTAAAAAGTCAAACATATTAGTGAAACCAAATAGAGGAGTTCAGAATTGTGTTCATATCTATGTAGGAACTTAGTGCACAATTAGGTTTGTCTTACATATTTAATGATGGGAACATAGATCTTCCAATAACTGGCACTGAAACAATTGCATAGTCATCTGAACTAAAAAACAAACTTGAATTGCTATCTCCTTTGTACAGAAGCAAGTTGTATATAAATCTAAGAATTAAATGTAAAAGTTGAAACTACACAAGTACTATAAAATAATATGAGAGAACATTGTTTTGTCTCAGAGAAGGGATGGAAACATTAATTAATAAAATCCATAAGACATAAACAATATATAGATAAATCTGATTTTTTTTTGTAATATCAGGGTTTGAACCCAGGGCCTCACAAGGGCTCCACCACTAAGGTACATCATAGCCCCTTTTTATTTTTTATTTTGAGACAAGATCTTACTAAGTTTGTAGCTAGATTTGTAGAACCAGACCCTGCATAATTGTCTTAAATTTTGCATATAGAAAAACAAAACCATCAGCCAAGCACAGTGGCTCACACCTGTAATCCCAGCTACTCGTGAGACTGAGGCAGGAAAATCACAAGTTTGAGGCAAGCCCAAGCAACATAGAGAGAATTCAAATCAATCAATAAGTAAATAAGGTATAAAGTTTCAACTGCACAGGAGTAATCCATTTTTTAGATCTATTGTACAGTACAATGACTACAGCCAATATATATTATATCTTTCAAAATTGCTAAAAGTATAATTTTTAAATGTTCTCACTACAAAACAAGATAATTATTCACCAGCTAAATAATCCAGTAGAATCTCCCTATTTTAATGTCAATTAATAACTAACCTTAATTACATCAACAAAGCCCTACTTGCCATGTAATATAACATACTCCCAGTACGGTATCTCAATTTATTCCATTTCCAGGGATTAGGCTGGGACACCTTTGCAAGGATTTTGTTTGTTTGTTTGTTTTTTATATCTGCCTACCACAGTCCACATGTCCACAAAATATTCACTGCAGTATCATTTGTAGTGTTGGGGGAAAAAAAAGAAAGAAAAACAAGAAAAAAATCCATCAGTGTTCAGGGGATTGGTTAAATAAATTATGATATGTCCATACAATGAAACACTACGTAACCATTCAATCAAATGGAGTACTGTATGTACTAAAATGAGAAATCTACAAAATGTATATTGTTAAGTGAAAAAGTAAGACCCAAAACAGAGTACATAGTATGCTAGCCCTTGCATGTTTTAAGGGAGATATATACGTAAGACATTCAGGGACCCCATGGGGGCAAAAGACCAGGATAATTAAATGAATCTCTGGTACAGTAAGCTATTCTCTAGTATGGCATGTTTTTCTCCTCTCGCCCCTGTGTTCCTTCAACAAACCTGTCATGAGACCCTAAAAAAACTGCAGAAGCAGAATGTTTGCACAAGATAAAATTGTTACTGAGGAAAAACCTAAATAAACCCTCTAGCTTTGCTCATCTTAGTCTACTTAAAAACCACTAATTTTTAAGGTCACACAGCTAGGCAATGCGTTCTTAGTTTCCCACTAGCTTTATTCAGGAAAAAACTGATGTGTAGGTTAGAATGATAACAGTTGCCTAGGTTACTCTTCAGGGACCTGAAAGCCACTTTTGCTGAAACCCTGGCTCTTCACTTGGGCCTGTAGATGGCTGATGAATAACAGGAATGGGATGGAAAAGCTTGGCATTTCTGTCTTCATATTGCATGTGTCCCCTTTGCGGCCTTAACCTTCAGGTCAGATTCTACTCAGCTCTGCGTGTAGACTGCTTGGCTTGATTGCCCACTGGAGCTCGAGTTGTTTCCTTCCTTCCCTCCCCCTGCTGTCAGCAGCTGCAGCAGCCCAAGCATCTTAGGTCTTTCAGCCCTATCACAAGATTTTGGTGCCAGCTGCAAGAGTAGCTCAGCAGATTCTAGGACAAGCTGACCATGTCTTCATTAGCCTGTATCTTGCAACAGAGGGAAAACGTCTTGAGACTATGCCCAAGGCCAGTGAAAACTCACCACTTCAGCACACCCCAGCAAATCAATAAAAGTTTGCTTTTCCCTTTGTTGGGAGAGCAGACTTTTCACTCTCTCAGTTGGTGCTATCTCCCTTCCACTCCCAGTGAAGCCCCCAATTAAAGCTTACCTATGTGTTCATAAGTCTCCACTAGGCCCCATTTCTATCATTTTCACGTGGAAACATCCCATCTCTGATAGCAAAAGCTACCACACACACTGGTCAGAATAATATCTCTAGGGTGGGGCACTGGGAAACTGGAGAGTTAAGATGACAATTTTCACTTTTGTGCAGTTTAAATTTTTACCATTTGTGTTATTTTTTTTAAAAAATGAGACTATATAAAACAGAAGAGTCTAAATTATTTTCTTTTCAATTTATGGCATATTTTTATTTGTACAAATATATATAAACACATTGAAAACATATAAACTGAATATCATGTATTAACTCCTTTAGATTCAACCATGGAGCCCAGGACTGGCAACAGATGCTGAAAATAGCCACTTTTTTTTTCCTTCCTTCCTTCCTTCCTCCTTCCTTCCTTCCTTCCTTCCCTCCCAATATTGGGATTAGATGCTAGGATTAGACTCAGGGCCTCACACATGTTAGGTGAGAGTTCTACCATTAGCTACATACTCAGCCTTTTTAATTCTTTATTTTGAGACAGGGTCTCTCTAAGTTGCTGAGGCTAACCTCAAACTTGTGATCTTCCTGCCTTAACCTCCTGAGAAGTTGGATATCAGCTCTTTTGGGAACTATTCAATATTCTTCATAGTATGACGCACAGTTAAATGTAGAAATAATTCTTAGTTATCCTACCTTTTTGCTATTGAAATCCTGAGATACAGATATAGCTCTGCTTTAAAAAATAATGTCTAGGACTGCAAATTGGTGCAACTATTATAGAAAGCAGTATGCAAATTCCTCAGAAAATTGGGAATGGAACCACCATTTGACCCAGCTATCCCACTTCTTGGTTTATACCCAAAAGACTTAAAATCATCATACTATAGTGACACAGCCACATCAATGTTTATAGCACTTCAATTCACAATAGCCAAACTATGGAACCAACCTAAGTGTCCATCAGTGAATGAATGGATAAAGAAAATGTGGTGTATATACACAATGGAGTTTTTTTTTTTTTTGACCATAAAAAACTGAAATTGTGGCATTTGCAGGAAACACAGATGGAACTAGAGACCATCCATTTTTCCTGCAAATAAAGTTAAGTAAAAAAAAGTCACACTCAGAAGGCCAAGGGTCATATGTTTTCTCTCTATTCGAAAGCTAGAAAGGAAAAAGAAAAAGAAATGTGGGGGTGCATCTCCTAAAAATCAAAGGGAGATCAGGAAAGGTAAGGGACCAAGGGTTAGAGGTAGGGAAATGTCCCTAGGACTCCCAATAAAAATGGAGGTGGGGAGTGCTGGGAAGTGATATTGGTCAAATTATATTGTGTGCATGTACAAATATGTAACAATTCATTGAATCCCATCATTATGTACAATTATAATACACCAATAAAAAACAGGAAAAAAATAATGTCTTTATAAGAAATAATTTTGCTCTCCTAGGTGATGGTTATCATACATGCTCTGCCACAATGTGGAGACGGTAGGCCATTTGCCTAAATTTGGGGGATCAATTTTTATATACAATACAAGCAAGACTTTAACTAATATTTTCTTCTAATTCAACATAAAATTTTTGCTTGTTTTTGTCTGTGAAAGACTGTCAAATACCCACCTGATGTCAATGGTGCCAGTAGGTTAACCGGCCAGGGAAATTCAGTATATCACTTTGTAACTATAAGCACCTTCCCTGAATTAACAGTAATTAGGGAAATATCAGTTGCCAAGATTGATGCAGTTGCACCTCTGGACAAAGTGTTAATTAAGTCGTTTTTTCCTAGCAGATTTGGTGCTGCATTAGATAGTGCAAAAGTGAATGGCATTATTCCCATTTGTAATGGAATATGGATAAGGGGTTGAAATACCATGCATCTGGGTCATGATGATCATAATGCCTGAGGAAAAAATTGTAAAACTACCTCTAAACACCTTTGAGTTCTCTTCTACCTGCCCAGTCATCCCATGCCCCATTCAACATCTTTTCCATTCTCTCTTGCTCAGTAGTAATGACCAGTGAAGGCTAGATGCCATTCACAGATAGATATGAGGAATTCCTGGAAACATAACACTGTTTTAGTATGACTGTGTCTCCTACATTCCAGTATATTCTTTCTTTCATTTAACAAACATCTGTGGAGCCATTCACTGTTCCAGGTGTTGGAACTCTGCTGCTGTCAGAACTCATCAAGCTTACATTCTACTGCATTATATGTAGGTAGTGATAAATGCTAATAAAGAGAAAGGAGAGGGGATAAGGATGTAGCTTAGTGTTAGGGCACTTGCCTCACATGCACAAGGCCCCAGTATCCTCTTCAAGGGCACTAACTTCCTTCCAGTAGGCCACACACCCCAAAGGTCCCACCCCTTCCCAGTAGTACCATGGGCTGGAGATTAATCCTTTAATATGAGGAGACATTCAAGATCCAAACTATAACAAGGTAGAAGGAGTTAAATTTTGTTAGTTCCATGTTGCATGGTACTCAACAAAAAATAAGACTTGGCCTTCATAAGGCATTGAACCTGTAAGTAATGCAAAGTTTACAGATACCGCCCTCCCACCCCAAAAGAGAGAGAGAGAGAGGAAATGTTGCAGGAAGATGAAGAAAGTTTTGAAGAACTCAAAAGCATCTGGAATTAAATCAGTATCTCTGTCCAAGAAGTCTGAAGATTCAATGAAATTTCACTAAACCAATCTACTCATGATAATTTCTTCCTGAAACTTGAAACTTTAAACTTTCTCCTGTGCTAGAGTACCTCATATCTAGAAATATCCTAAGAAATCATCATATTTTATTTGAAAACCCCTTTGCTTATGTCTCATAAAAAGTGGACACAGACTTGGCCTTCTCAACTTAATAAAATATATATGGGGCTGGAAATGTAGCTCAGTGATAAAGTGTTTGCTCAGTGTGCATGAGGCCCAAGGTTCAATCCACAGCACCATAAATGAATACATACATAAATAAATGAATTGGGTGTACATGCTCTTTTGCTTTTGTTTTCTGGGCTTTTTGTCTGTTTGTTCCTGGGTGACTCCAGTCTCTACCTGTGTCCCTCTGTCATGTTTGACCTGGGAGCAGTTGGCCTATCTGTTATCATGGGCTGCTGAGCAACAGGAGCACCCAGGATCATTAGGGTAGATGTCAACAAAGCCAATTTTAAGATGATAAAGAAAGGAGTTTTCTTTGATATGATAGGTGCTGGTGCAGAATTTTGTTTTGAGGTCATTAGAAAATCAAATGCTGTGGTGTGATCTCTGGAATGAAAGTTATCAGTATTTATACCAGTTGTTTTAGAATTTAATTGAATAAACATTCTTAAATTCCCTCCATATTCCTCTATTTAAATTTCTCTGTGCCCCATGACATCTCAGCTGGTGCCCTCAGCCCAAGCCTACAGATTCATTCACTAACCTAGACACTGAACTTAGAACTCTCATAATGAATTTTCTCTCCCCTCCCTTCTCCATCACATTTCCTTCCACATAAACAGACATCCTCTGATAGGCACCTTGGTAAAGAATTATTGCTCAATTATTACATAACAAGAATCATTCTTTTCAAGCCAGAAGATCTAAGTGAGATTTTTTTAAAGTTCAATAATCCTAAAACACTATAAGCATCTTACTTTCAGTAAAATTATGTTAGATCTGAGATATATTTCCAAGGAAAATATTTACTATTCTTGATTAGATGGGTTCATTTCAAAAAGAAGGGGAAAATCCTGTTTTTCTGGTTAAACATAGTTTATATAAGATTAAGGAACTTGAGAGGAAGTTATTTTAGAATCTGAGACTTGCTTTCATTGGAGTTTTGAAGATATAATGTGTTATTAGGTTATAGGGCTCTATCTTCCAGTCAGCTATATGAAACTCAAAGAATAGTCTCTTCAACTCGGGCCCTTTTCTGATTATGTGTTTGTAGTTATTTATTTTCTGATGATTCCCTCTTGGTGTGTAGCAATTGCCGCAGTCCGGCTGCAGCAAAATAACCGGAGGGTGACGAACAACTTGTGTAGATTGATACAGCAGGAGTGGGAGCCGTTTATTGCAGGACAGGAGCAGTATTTATACATTCCACACAGCTTATCTAATTAGCATAAACTAGATACATCAGTCAACCAATAAGGAATCTCCACACTTAATGGCTCGCTTTTGTTACTTCTCAAACCACTCCCTCTGGCATTTTGCCAGGCGCCATCCAGACTTGTTTACAGATTCTAACAAGCAATACTATTTATTTTCTGAATGTTGATTTTGTTTCTTGCAACTATGCTGAATATATTAGTTCTTGTAGTTTGGGGTGAGAGTTTTGTTTATTTGGTGTACAATGATCAAAGTTTCATGTCCAGATCTATATGGTGCAGGAGAGATACAGGTACAAGGAAATATAGATCCAAAGACAGAGGCAACTAAAAATAGGAGCATTTTGGGTGATTTTGTCCAAAGACTCTGATGATATTGCATGTATAAATACATATATATATATATATATATATATATATATATATATATATATATTCAGTGTAAATAAATTCTCTTATCTACGAAAGGATACAGCAAAACCTTTCTCACAGTCTTGTTCTGAGAAATAGACTTTGGAAATAACTAATGAGAAGATGTCTGATTATGACTTCATTAGCATGTCATATAATGCAAATATCTAACCGTTGCCTTTGATGTCTAAAACAAAATGTTGGTTTTTAACCAACCAGCTCTGTCAGTAATGGTTCTTACAAAACTTATTACTATTTTTACAACCATTACTTTTACTGTTTTTATTTTATTTCCATTTTTTGAGTCATAAAATGCCAGGTACTATAATAGGCAGCAACAATGTCGTATCTGTTTCATAACATCCTTATAAGATAATGTTATTTCAAAGTAGGATAGAGAAAATCATAAAAGAAAGCACAAGCTGAAAAGAAGGCTCAGATCCAACCCTCCAGTCCCTCTGTTAACCCCTACACTGCCTTGCATTTCTTACAGCAGGCAGCTGCCTGCCCTCCTGCCATGAGAGTCCTGGGGTCTGTATGACTGTTGAGTGGATGACTGCAGGTGCTCAACTCAATACTAAGGGCCAGTTAGTGTCAGAACGTTCTTTCCATGGGTCAGTTTTGGAAGGTGTGGATGAAGCAGGGAAGGGTGGAAGTACCTCAGGGGTTGGAAATGGAAAAATAGAAAAAGGTACCAGAAAAACTTAAGAAAAGATATAAAAACAAGAGTTTTAGATTACAGTGTTTGTTTCAGTTTACAAATACCCAAGGTAAGAGAATGCATATTGGTTATAACCAGTGCATCTTGGTGAGTTTGTCTCATGCAAAGGGAGAGAATAAATTATTTTTTAATTACTTAGTAAGAAAATCAGTGCCCAATGTTTAATGCAATACTATCATCAATAACTATACATACCTCAGTTAAGTTATATAAACACTGATTGAAATTCTTTAGAGAATATAGTTAACTATTATTAGTCATTGTAAAAAGATTGCAAAGCCTTATTCCAAACAAATGAATTGTCATTATATCAACCCCAAAATGTGGATTTATGTTTTTAAAGAAATATTGTGATAAAAAAAACAAGAATGACTTTTCTGGAGAAATTTTTTTTCATAGAATCCTTTAATTTTCCATTGTATAAACCTGTCTTGGAACATATTTTTAAAATACTTTATAAGAGTCTTCTTTTAAGAAAATTTAAATAAATCTTCCTAGGATTCTGAGGTCATTAAGAAAATAACCTGATATTTAAGAAGAAATGTGTTTATCCAGAGACTGGGCAATCTAATTTCTTGGGGAAAAGAGATCAGAATTTGGAATTGTCTGAATTATTTTCACTAGGGAGCTGTGGTTCCCAAATTATCTATAGCAGTATTTTATTACAGATATTAGGCATCTCCCCCAATTAATTTATTAAAAAACAGATAAATAGCTGGGCATGGTGGCACATGCTTGTAACCCCATCTACTCAGAAGGCTGAAGCAGAAGGTTTGAGGAAAACCTGGGCAATTTACTGAGAGCCTGTCTCCAAAAAAAGGGAAAAAAAGCTGGGGATGTAGCACAGTGGTAGAGCACCAGTGGGTTCAATCCCTAGTCTCGGGGTGAGGGAGTACATAAATGGCAGAACCAGCAAAGAAAAAAAGTAAGAATCTAGCTTACACTGTAATTTCAGTTCCTCTGTTTGGGATCATTGGATATTCCCAATGCCATTTCTCTCTATTGTATTTACAAATGAAAATGTTTATATAAAATACACATAGCTAAATATTGTAAATATCAGTAATATCTTAGCCCTCATAAAGAGCCTAATTCACTAGCCACTTAAGCATTCATATAGTGATTGTTAATGCAAGTTAATTCCTTCCACAAATGGCATAATCCTCTGGTTCAGTGTTTTCCAATCAGGATAGCATTTAATAGGTGTTGGGCAAGCCTGCTAACCCCCTACAAGGTGCACAGTGAAGAGTTCACTAAAAATGCCATTACTGCCCTGTTGTTAGAGTCTGTAAACAAGTCAAAATAACACCTGACATTTAGCCAGGGGAATGTTAGAGTTCGTAAACAAGTCTGGATGGTGCCTGGCAAAATGCCAGAGGGAGTGGTTTGAGAAGTAACAAAAGCGAGCCATTAAGTGTGGAGATTCCTTATTGGTTGACTGATGTATCTAGTTTATGCTAATTAGATAAGCTGTGTGGAATGTATAAATACTGCTCCTGTCCTGCAATAAACGGCTCCTACTCCTGCTGTATCAACGTACACAAGTTATTCGTCACCCCCCCGGTTATTTTGCAGCCAGCCGGCCTTCTACAGATGGTGGCCCGTTACGGGGAGCCCCGGGACACTCGGGGGTAAGTGACCAAAAAAAATGCTGCCCATCCATAGATAGGACGGGAGCAATCTGCTCGTCCCTAGGCAGATAGGGTGAGAGGAAAAATGGTCATTTCAAGAAAATGGAGAAGATTGATACAGTATGTTTGTGTCTTGTTTTGTCTCAGTGTATTGTATTGTCTTTGTGATGAAAATATGGAAGGGGTGAGAAGTAAATTACTAAGGGAAGAAGGCACCCCAGTGGAACCAAGAATAGTTAGGGCATATGTTGATAAAAGCCCAGGAACTCTAGTCAGAAAGAAAAAGAAAGTTCAGAAGAAGAAGGATTATCAGGAAAAAAGTTGCAGCAAAAGGCTATTACTAAATACTTTTCGTTACCGGAGGGTGTGTGAAGCGGAGAGGCGGCTGCCGAGTGTGCAAGCCAGTCACAGCGCAGCAAGGATTTTCCAAGAGGTGGCGGCAACTGGCTCTTCCTGGCCTCCTGGCCGGGGAGCTGGCTCTTCCACTGCCACGAGCCCAAATCTAGACCTGACCTGGAGGCACAGTCTCGCAGGTTCTTGCTCCCTGTGCCCAGTAGCAGTTTGAGTCCGGGACACTCCCCAGGGCCATCTGGGGCTGCCCAGGATGCCACAGCCAGCAGAAGATGCTACTGGTGTCCCTGATGTTTGGTCATTTTCAATGCCAATAACTAAGCTACAATGGTTCTCCCACACCTGGAAGCTGATGAGTAATGAGCACTATTAATGCTTATTTCAAATGCAAAAAAAAAACCTTGAGATAATGTACTAAATTGTTCAGAAGGTTGTTTTCTTAGTAGAATGCTACAGGATTTTCTTTAGCCATCCGGAGTTCCTGCCTTCGTCCCAGTGCCGGTAAAGACCAAGGTGGAAGAATTTCCAGTGTTGCTGAAAACCGGACAAGACTTCAGCTGAGAAACGGACAAGACTTCGGATCAAGCTAGTTGCCTGCAAAACTTACCTGGACTGTGATTTAAGCTAGCTGTCTGCAGAACTTACCTGGACTGTGAACTTACCTGGACTGTGAGTTAATCTATTGAGACACTGCTTTACCTGGACTGAGACAACAAACTGTAATCTACAACAAATTGTAACTCTTTGTATCTTTGCAAATGGTGTCATTGCTGATATAATTTTTCCAAGGGCTTCTTGCATGGAGCCATCAATTGGCTTGGTATTGTGGCATTTTGTATCCTCCCTTTCTGTTTGTAGCAGGTTATTTGTGGTGTTTGTGTAAAAACCACTATGGTCATTATTTAAATTAAACAAAAGGGGGAAATGTTAGAGTCTGTAAACAAGTCAAAATAACACCTGGCATTTAGCCAGGGGAATGTTAGAGTTCGTAAACAAGTCTGGATGGTGCCTGGCAAAATGCCAGAGGGAGTGGTTTGAGAAGTAACAAAAGCGAGCCATTAAGTGTGGAGATTCCTTATTGGTTGACTGATGTATCTAGTTTATGCTAATTAGATAAACTGTGTGGAATGTATAAATACTGCTCCTGTCCTGCAATAAACGGCTCCTACTCCTGCTGTATCAACGTACACAAGTTATTCGTCACCCCCCGGTTATTTTGCTGCAGCCAGCCGGACTGCGGCACCCTGTTGAAAAACACTGCCTACTGTCAGCCTGCAATCTTCCGTCTTAAACTGTGAGGCTAAAGAAGGAAATAAAAATGAAAGTCTTTGTTTTCAAAAGTATAAAAATACTTTTATCAGATCATCAATTAAAATATGAAAACTAATAGAAAAATGTGCCAGCCCTTTGTACCATGACATAAAACACTATTTAGAATTCTTTATTATGTATAATAGAAAACAACTTAAAAAATGAATTCACTGGAAGGGTTTGGAGTGGTTTTGAGAACAAGTAGAAAGTTGAGAGAACACAACCCAAGAAAAACAAGTAATTTCCAAGATCCTATCACAGAATAATATATGCACAGGGCACTAGCAGACTATGGAACATTATACCTTACACATTCACACCATACTCACCTTTCCCACTAGTGAGGATGCCAGGAGATTCTGTGTGGTAACTCATTGATCATGGCATTGATCACAGTGCTAAATTTAATCTATTTCTTAAAAACATCAAGAGAACTGAGAAAAAAAAAAAAGAAAAAAGAAAGAAAAAAAAGAAAGAAGAAAAAAAAAGGAAAAAACAAAAGAGAAAAAAGAAAAAAAAAAGAGAAGAAAAAAAAAGAAAAAGAAAAAAAAAAGAGAACTGAGAAAATACAATGCTAGGTTTATGTTACTTTAGCTGACCCCCTCTTTCTTTTGCAATCCTTAATGCTACATGACATGTTTTATTGTTTGTACACATTCCTTTTCCAGAAGTTTTCCCTGGGATTACTGCCATGGTGAGAACTCAACTCTTTCCTTATATCATTTGGCTCATTCTTGAAATTACACATCATAAAACACGTGTTCACATCAAACGGGCTATTTCTAAACATTTTAATTGTTTCATTTTGTGATTCCCTAGACCTCAGCTGTTGTTATACATTAGAAATGGGTAAACTGCTCCATGGAGATTATAACCTAACACCAAAACATCTTAAGAGAGTTATGTTCACCTGCTTTGAATTATTTCTCCTCTGTAGTATCAGGGGCCTCCCTCAGGAACACAACCCTGTACCTGAGCCATGAGGTTAGGGTAGGCATTCTCCTCATGAAGAAGGTGATAGGACAGACCTAGATTTCCTCAGTCAAAGCCCACATATCCAGCAGTTGCTTTGGATGACTTTTCTTTAATAATGAAGTCTCATGCATAAAGTCTGAAATTAATTTGTGTATTACCTTGCTGGAAGAGCATAGAGCATATTCCTAAATTGGTTTCTGACTATATGGCAGGGAAGTTTAATATAGACCCACTAATTACCCATACTCTGAATCCTGACTCAATGAAGCAGTCAAAATAATGAAAACATGGAAATTAAGTCACTCACATAATTTTTATGTCTGTGTATTTGGGACTAAGATAAAGGCTGCCTGGGTGTGAGGACAGAAGGGAAGTCATGCTGCAGAAGCTACAGACAGCTAATTGAAGATGCTTTCAGGAACTTCGAAATCAACTCCTTCCCCCCATATTTTGTTTTATTCCCAAATTACAAAATATATAATCCTGAAAGTACTAAAGAGCTCAGATACACTTAACATTCGCATTTTATTTTCAATGAGACTTTTTTTTTACACAGCACATTAACTAATGAAGTCAGTTCATAAACATTGCAGTCCAGGTTTAAGAACATAGTTTACAAAAAGCTCATTGTTATCTTTACTTTTTGTTGTTCTATTTCAAGATGTAAATTATTCATAGAATTCCCAATTCTGACATATATCATTGCTCACTACTCCCTGCTTTCCCACTGCAAAAAAAGAGAAAGAAATAAAAGAAAAACATAAACTAGACAAAAATAACACTGACATATCTATACAAATATAAGCTTGCCTACCTCCTTCTTACACTTGGAGTTTCATGTTATTTTTTAAAATTTTTTCACATCTTGCTTAATCTTCCCTAACCTAAAAGGAAGGAAATCTCGTTTACTGGTCAATAGAGTGAGAATTAGAATTTCAAAACACAAATGTTGCTTTGGAAGTGTCTCAACTTTTTCTCTCCTCTCCCTCTCTCTTTCTTCTCTTTCCCTCCTCCTTCTTTTAGTATCCACTATGTCCTGTTATTTTAAGCACAATGTGATTTATGCAAGATCTGCAACATATTAGAGCAACTGAATTATATCCTATATAATCTTGTGTTTTAGAAGAATTATCCAAACAAAGCTGTTTATAATTTTTTGCCTCTGATCACTCCACAGTGAACTCATATCTGGCTTCTACCCTTACCACTTCATCACATAAGAAAGATTTTAATCTCTACAATGAAAACTATGAAACACTGATGAAATAAACTGAAGAGGACACACACACACACACACAAATGAAAAGACATTTCATGTTCATGGATTGGAAGAATTAGTATCACTAAAATGTTCATACCACCCAAAATGATCTACAGATTCAATGCAATCCTTATCAAAATACCAATGGCATTCTTCACAGAACTAAAAAAGAAAAATCTTAAAATTTATATGAAATCACAAAATAATACAAATAGCCAAAGCAATATTGAGCAAAAAGAACAAAGCAGGAGGCTTTATACAGCCTGATTTCAAAATATACTAAAGGGAGACCGGAGGAGGAAGCCCAGCCCAGCCCCGCTGCTCCAGACAGGAGGAAGACCATCAACCCTTAAAACCCATCAACAGGGGGCATGGCTACCAGCACGGTTCTGTGGCTGATCCAGGTACCCGGTTTCCAACTCCCCCACCCTTAGCTGCGATAACTCAAAATTTTTCCCACAAGCTTTTGGGGATGTAGCTATCAACGCAAAACAACAACTATACAGGCACCTGGTTTCCACCTCAGAGACTAGAGTAGGGAGGATACAGGTGGAAGCTCATGTCCTTTCACACTGCCTACATCCACCACCCTGAACACAGAGGCTCAAGCTAGGAATAGACAATGCCACCTACTGGAAGAAAGGAAAACAGCAGAGTTCTGAGAGACTTTTTTTTTCTTTTCTTTTCTTTTTTTTTTTTTTTTTTTTTTTTTTTTTTGCTATCTTTCCTTCTCTCTCTTTCACAACCTCATCATATGTGAAAACAAGAACTGTGCATGAAATAAGACTTTAACAACTGAATCACCAAAATAATATAATATAGAGGAATTGCATATGCCTCACTTCCCCCCCCCTTTTTTTTTCTTCCTTATTTTCTTTTTCCCTCTCTTTTTTCTCTTTTCTTCCTTGTTATTTTTTTCTCTTCATTCCTACTCCCTCTATCCTACTTTCAACCCCCTAATCTTTACTATATATACATAGGGTAACTTTCTAAATACAGATAGGAGGTTGAATCTATACATTCTTCCATAAATTACCAGTCTATTGGTTAGAGTTCTCCAAAGTTGCTAAGTTAGATTAAACTCATACCCTCACTCCTTTCCCCCTCAGCATAACACCCTTCATCTGAAATTCAGTTTTCTATATGCCACCAGAAATGGTATGCTTTTATGAAACTAATGACTATATTTTTAAATAATATTTGAAAAACCAATATCTGTAGACTTAGATGTACTATTGATATTGGGAACTGTTAACATTGTCTTTCTCCACAAAAGGATTTTGGAGCTATACAAGAGCAATATAAATATATAAGGGGAAAATCATTAACACACAGTTTCACAAAGCTGGAAAGAAACACGAGCAGTATGAAAAGATAAGGAAAGAAAGGACCACAAACAATGCAGGTCAATTCAACAATAGAAGAGGTAATATCTGCAGCAGATGGAATGTCAGATAAAGAGTTCAGGATATACATGCTTCAGATGATCTGGAGTCTCAAGGAAGACATTAGACAGCAAAATCAGACAATGAAAGATCACTTTGACAATGAATTACATAAACAAATCCAAGAAGCAAAAGATCAACTCTACAGGGAGATAGAGGTTATTAAAAAAAAACAGAAATCCTGGAAATGAAGGAAACAATAAACCAAATTAAAAACTCAAATGAGAATATTACCAGCAGAGTAGAACTCTTAGAAGATAGAACATCAGACAAAGAAGACAAAGTATTTCAACTTGAAAAGAACATAGACAGCTCAGCGAGAATGTTAAGAAACCATGAGCAGAACATCCAAGAAATATGGGATAACATAAAGAGACCAAACTTAAGAGTTATTGGGATACAAGAGAGTATAGAGGTCCAATCCAAAGGAATGAGCAATCTGTTCAATGAAATAATACTAGAAAACTTCCCAGACTTGAAGAATGAAACAGAAATCCAAATCCTAGAAGCATACAGGATGCCAAATGTAGAAAATCATAAGAGATCCACACCAAGACACATAATAATGAAGATGCCCAACATACAGAATAAGGAGAGAATCTTAAAAGCCACAAGAAAGAGGAAGCAGATTACATTTAGGGGTAAACCAATCAGGATAACGGCTGATCTTTCAACACAGACTCTGAAAGCTAGAAGATCCTGGAACCACATATTTCAAATGCTGAAAGAAAATGTGTTCCAACCAAGAATCATGTATCCGGCAAAATTAAGCTTCAGGATTGAAGATGAAATAAAAATATTCCATGATAAACAAAAGTTAAAAGAATTTGCAGCTAGAAAACCAGCGCTGCAAAACATTCTTGTCAAAACATTACAGGAAGAAGAAATGAAAAATAACAATGAAAACCAATAGCAGGAGGTAGTACAGTAAAGAAAAAACTAATCAAAGAGGAAAAACAAATCATGTTAAGTAACATAAATAAACAAATATGGCTGGAAGTACAAACCATATCGCAATAGTAACCTTAAATGTTAATGGCTTAAATGCACCAATCAAAAGACATAGGCTAGGGCTGGGGATGTGGCTCAAGCGGTAGCACGCTCACCTGGTATGCATGCGGCCCGAGTTCGATCCTCAGCACCACATACAAAGATGTTGTGTCCGCCGAGAACTAAAAAAAATAAAATAAAAATAAATATTAAAAAATTCTCTCTCTCTCTCTCTCTTAAAAAAAAAGACATAGGCTAGTAGACTGGATTTTTAAAAAAGATCCAACAAGATGCTGCCTACAGGAGACTCATCTGATAGGAAAAGATATACACAGACTAAAGGTGAAAGTTTGGGAAAAATCATACCACTCATATGGACCTCAGAAGCAAGCAGGGGTGTCCATACTCATGTCAAATAAAATAGACTTCAAGCCAAAATTAATCAAAAGGGATAAAGAAGGGCACTACATACTACTCAAGGGAACACAAGACTTAAGGATCATTAATATATATGCCCCAAACAATGGTACACCTACGTTCATCAAACAAACTCTTCTCAAGTTCAAGAGTCAAATAGACCACAACACAATAATCACGGGAGATTTTAACACAGCTTTCTCACCACTGGACAGATCTTCCAAAAAAAAAGTTGAATAAAGAAACTATGGAGTTCAATAATACAATTAATAACTTAGACTTAATTGACATATACAGAATATACCACCCAACATCAAGCAGATACACTTTTTTCTCAGCAGCACATGGATCCTTCTCAAAAACAGACCATATATTATGTCACAGGGTAAATCTAAGCAAACATAAAGGAGTAGAGATATTAACATGCATTTTATCTGATCATAATGGAATGAAATTGGAGATCAATTATGAAATAAGAAAGAAAAATTCCTACATCACATGGAGAATAAACAATATGCTACTGAATGAACAAAGGGTTACAGAAGACATCAAAGAGGAAATTAAAAAATTCTTAGAGGTAAATGAAAACTCAGACACAACATATCAAAATCTGGCACACTATGAAAGTAGTACTAAGAGGAAAATTCATTTCATGGAGTTCATTCCTTAAAAGAAGGAAAAGCCAACAAATAAATGACCTCACACTACATCTTGAATCCCTAGAAAAAGAAGAACAAATCAGTAGCAAATACAGTAGAAGGCAAGAAATAATTAAAATCAGAGCTGAAATCAATGAAATTGAAACAAAAGAAACAATCGAAAAAATTGACAAAACTAAAAGTTGGTTCTTTGAAAAAATAAATAAGATTGATAGACCACTAGCCATGCTAACAAAGAGAAGAAGAGAGAGAACCCAAATTACTAGCTTACAGGATGAAAAAGGCAACATCACAACAGACACTTCAGAAATACAGAAGATAATTAGAAATTATTTTTGAAACTCTATACTCTAATAATATTAAATAGAGGATAGTGAAGGCATTGATAAATTCCTTAAGGCATATGAGCTATCCAGATTGAGTCAGGATGATATAAACAACCTAAACAGACCAACATCAAGTAAGGAAATAGAAGAAGCCATCAAAAGATTACCATTTAAGAAAAGCCCAGGACTGGATGGATATACAGCAGAGTTTTACAAGAACTTTAAAGAAGAACTAATACCAATACTCTTCAATCTATTTCATGAAATAGAAAAAAAGGGAGTACTTCTAACTTCATTCTACGAGGCCAACATCACCCTGATTCCAAAACCAGATAAAGACACTTCAAAGAAAGAAAACTTCAGACCAATATCCCTAATGAATATAGATGCAAAAATCCTCAATAATATTCTGGAAAATTGGATACAAAAACATATCAAAAAGATCGTGCACAATGACCAAGTGGGATTTATCCCCGGGATGCAAGGCTGGTTCAATATACGGAAATCAATAAATGTAATTCACCACATCAATAGACTTAAAGATAAGAACCATATGATCATCTCAATAGATGAAGAAAAAGCATTTGACACAATACAGCATCCCTTTATGTTCAAAACACTAGAAAAATTAGGGATAACAGGGAATTACCTCAACATGGTAAAAGCTATATATGCTAAGCCTCAGGCCAGCATCATTCTAAATGGAGAAAAATTGAAGGCATTCCCTCTAAAATCTGGAACAAGACAGGGATGCCCTCTCTCACCACTTCTATTCAACATAGTTCTTGAAACACTAGCCAGAGCAATTAGACAGATGAAAGAAATTAAAGGCATAAATATAGAAAAAGAAAAACTTAAATTAGCACTATTTGCTGATGACATGATCCTATACCTAGCAGACCCAAAAAGTTCAACCAAGAAACTTCTAGAACTAGTAAATGAATTCAGCAAAGTGGCAGGATATAAAATCAATACCCATAAATCAAAGGCATTCCTGTATATCAGTGACAAATTCTCTTAAATGAAAATGAGGACAACTACCCCATTCACAATATCCTCAAAAAAAATAAAATACCTGGGAATCAACCTAACAAAAGAGGTGAAAGATCTATACAATGAAAACTACAGAACCCTAAAGAAAGAAATAGAAAAAGACCTTAGAAGATGGAAGGATTTACCATGCTCATGGATAGGTAGAATTAATATTATTAAAATGGCCATATTACCAAAAGCACTTTACAGATTCAATGCAATTCCCATCAAAATCCCAATGGCATTCCTTGCAGAAATAGAAAAAGCAATCATGAAATTCATCTGGAAACATAAGAGACCCAGAATAGCTAAAGTAATTCTAAGCAGGAAGAGTGAAACTAGTGGTATCGTGATTCCAGATTTTAAACTATACTATAGAGCAATAGTAACAAAAATAGAATGGTACTGGCACCAAAACAGGCTGGTAGACTAATGGTACAGAATAGAAGACACAGAGACAAATCCACAAAATTACAACTACCTTATATTAGACAAAGGTGCTAAAAGCATGCAAAGGAGAAAGGATAGCATCTTCAACAAATGGTGCTGGGAGAACTGGAAATCCATATGCAACAAAATGAAATTAAATCCCTTTCTCTCTCCATGCACAAAAGTTAACTCAAAATGGATCAAGGAGCTAGGAATCAAACCAGAGACTCTGCATCTAATAGAAGATAAAGTTGGCCCTAATCTTCATCACGTGGGGGCAGGCCCCAAATTCCTTAATAAGACACCTATAGCACAAGAGTTAAAACCAAGAATCAACAAATGGGATGAATTCAAACTAAAAAGTTTTTTCTCAACAAGAGAAATAATATGTGAGGTGAATAGGGAGCCTAAATCCTAGGAACAAATTTTTACCCCTCAAACATCAGATAGAGCTCTAATCTCTAGAGTATACAAAGAACTCAAAAAGTTAAACAAAAAAAAAAAAAATAAATAACCCAATCAACAAATGGGCCAAGGACCTGAACAGACACTTCTCAGAAGAGGATATACAATCAATCAACAAATACATGAAAAAATGCTCACCATCTCTAGCAATCAGAGAAATGCAAATTAAAACTACTCTAAGATACCATCTCACTCCAATAAGAATGGCAGCCATTATGAAGTCAAACAACAATAAGTGCTGGCGAGGATGTGGGGGAAAAGGTACACTCATACATTTCTGGTGGGACTTCAAATTGGTGCAGTCAATTTGGAAAGGAGTATGGAGATTCCTTGGAAAGCTGGGAATGGAACCACCATATGACCCAGCTATTCCCTTTATCGGACTATACCCAAAAGACCTAAAAAGAGCATACTACAGGGACATAGCCACATCAATGTTTATAGCAACACAATTCACAATAGCTAGACTGTGGAACCAACCTAGATGCCCTTCAATAGATGAATGGATTAAAAATTGTGGCATTTATACACAATGGAATATTACTCAGCACTAAAAAATAACAAGATCATGGCATTTGCAGGGCAATGGATGGCATTAGAGCAGATTATGCTAAGTGAAGTTAGCCAGTCCCTAAAAAACAAATGCCGAATGTCTTTTCTGATATAAGGGGGTGACTCAAAATGGGATAGGGAGGAAGAGCATGAGAAGAAGATTACCACTAAATAGGGAAGAGAGGTGGAAGGGAAAAGGAGAGAGGAGGGGAGTTGCACGGAAGATGGAAGGAGACCCTCATCGTTATACAGTATACATGTATGATGTTGTGAGGAGAAAAAGAAAAAACAAAAAGTGTGTCACATTAGATTGGATAGAGAGAAATATGGGAGGGGAGGGGAGGGGAATGGGGGATATGAATGGAAGCAGAATAGAATAGACATTATGATTGCTGTATGTATATAGGTGACTCTATGACCAGTGTGATTCAGCAATCTGTACAATCAGAAAAATGAGAAATTATGCCCCAATTGATTCAAATGTATGAATTTCCAAGATCATTGTAATGTCATGTGTAGCTAATAAAAAAGTAAAAAAAAAAATACTTGACATATAATATTTGCACATCTTTAAAATAAATATATATATATATATATATATATTAAAGGGACCTGGATAACAGGCAGAGAGAGAGGCAGAAGTGCTGGGGAATTATATTGGCAAACTTATATTGTTATATTGTGTCATTATATTAATATATCACAACAAATTCCATCATTATGTGCCATTATAATGCACCAATAAAAATGTGGAAAGAGAAAAAACAAAATATACTAAAAAAACCTGTAGTAATGCAAACAGCTCAATATTAACATAAAAAAAGACAAATGAAATTGAGAGCACAGAATTAAACCTGGCCTTCTCCAGACAACAGATTGTTTTACAAAGGCACTAAGAATGTACATGGAAGAAAGTACAGACTTCAATCAAGAATGCTGGGGAAACCCGATGTCCAAAAGCAGAAGAATGAAAATAGACCCCTGTCTCTCATGCATTATACAAAACAACTCTAAGTGGATTGAATACTATGTAAGATTATAAATTATGAAATTACTAGAAGAAATCCTAAAGAAAGTGCTTCAGAACAAGAATTTTTTTGGACAAGACCCTGAAAGCACATGATACAGATAAAACTACACTTTTTAACAAATGGTGCTGGGGAAACTGGATACCCATGTGTAGAAGAATGAAGCTTGACCTCTACCTCTAACCTTGCACAAAAGTCAACACAAAGTGAATCAAAGTCCTAGGAATTAGATCAGAAACTCTGCAACTGCTAGAAGAAAATGTAGGTCCAACAATCCAACATGTTGACACAGGAACCAACTTCCTTAACAAGACTCCTAAAATACAGAAATAAAGTCAAAAACCAATAAGTGGGATGTTAGCAAATTTAAAAGCTTCTGCACAGAAAAGAGAACAACTAAGAGTGTGAAGAGACAGCCTACAGAATGGCAGGGGATCTTTGCCACCTGCTTCTCAGGGCATTAATGTCCAGAATATAAAGAACTCAAAAAAAACTTCTCTCACACACACACACACACACACACACCACCACCACCACCACCACCAATTAGTAAATACATAGAAGAACTAAACAGACACTTCTCAAAAGAAGAAATACAAAAGGACAACAAATATTGAAAAATTGTTCAACATCTCTACCAATTAGAGAAATGCAAATTAAAACCATCATATTTCTGCCTTGGAGCTGACCAGCCACAGACTGAATCCTCTGAAAACATGAACCAAAATAAATCTTTCCTCCTCTGAGTTGTTCTCCTCAGGTGTCACAGCAATGAAAAGCTTACACAGCTAACAAAAGACTAAATATAACCTGACAGCTGCTCCTGTGCGGGATTCACAGCTGCCATGTTGTGCAGGACTCCAGGCCTCAGCATCAGCACAGGACCCCTGGTCATATACCCACACAGGAATCCTGGCCATGGCTCCCATGTGGACCTTCCCCTACCAATGTGGGGATTCATGTGTAGAAGAATGTAGTTGCCTCCATCTTGGGCATTGCAACCACTGCCACAGTCTCCTACATGCAATAGCCTGCACATGGGGACACTGCACTGGGTCTGGTGACAGCTGCCAGCCACAATTCTGCACGCCACAAAGCTGCATCTCTGAACACACCACTCAACACCACCACGCAGCCCCACCTGAGCCTGACACCCATCACTGCAAGCAGCTGCCTCCATCTTGGGACACTTTTGTCACCATCTTTAGTAGGAAAAACTTACAGCTTGGAACACCAGTTGGCACTTAGAAACAATATCAAGGTACCAAAAGTCCCCAACTCCCCCATCTCCCTGCTAGCCACTAACCCTGCACAGTGCCTGTGGCTACGCAGCCAGTCCGTAGCTGGGAAAACCAGCTCACAAAATCAGGTCCTGAATTGCCCAATATAAAACAGCTCTTCAATACAGGTGAGCAGCCTCCAGAGCAGAGCCCACAAGATCTTTGGAGAGAAAGGTTCCTGATTAGGAAGTAGAAACTGATGGGTGAGTGAGATACAGTTTAGAGACTAATTAGAGACCAGGAATTGTGAGGTCTACAGGTGATATAATGAGATAAGACCAAGCGCCCACACTATATGAATAGGCCCCAAAGGAGATCCTTGGGGTGCAGTCTCCCATCAGGGACCAGCAAGTACTATACTCCACCTCCAGGAACCCTGCACCCAAGACCAACCTTCCACTCTAATAACCTTCACCTTCCTAAGGACAGAGATAGCAGAAAACAACAGAGAACCCCAACTACGAGATGAGAAGGGAAGCTGGAAAGATACTGATCTTCAAAAAATAATCCTTGTATCTTCCTTAGAGATTTTTTTCTCTCTCTCTCTCTCTTCTCCCACCCTCACATCCTCAACATTTTTGAAACCAAGAAATTTTCATGAGGATTGGGATATCTGAACGGTATATTACAGTGATGTTGTATATTTGTTTAACTCCTAATTTTACATTTTTTACTTTTCTTAATATTTATGTTTGCTTGTTTTTTGTACTCTACTGTATTCCCACTTACTTGTCTCCCCAAAATCACTCTCTCTTCTGCTACTAACCAACCTCTTTAGATTATGCTTTCACACTTTCTAAGATTTAATAACTCTGTATCCTCACCTCCTCCCCTCAACATCTCACCTACACCCCACCCCCATTTCTTTTTCCACCATCAGAAACTGTAGACCCTTTTGAAAACCTACTGTTTATATTGTGGATAATAATTGAACTTATTATTTCTGTATACTGTGACAAAACCTTAAATGTCTTAATAGCAGCTATTTGGTTTAAGGTTGTAAATTGTTTGTGTTGGGATCTGTTCACATTGTTCTCCCCCTTAAAGGAGAGGTATTCAAAACCTGCAAGGACACTATAAGCCTATAGGGTAAAAAAAATAACGCCTCAGATTTGCAGTGCTAGAAGGGAAGACACGCGAACAACATGAAAAAAACAAGGGAAGAAAGTGCCCCTAACAAACCAAGATATTACATTATTGGAATCCATGGCCAGCACAACAGAAGAGACAGAGAAGGAGTTCAGGATGTACATAATTAAAATATTATGTGAATTAAAGGATGATATAAGAGAGCACATACAGGCAGCAAAAGATCATTTTGATAAAGAGCTACATAAGCAAACACAAGAATCAAAAAAATACAGCTTAGTTCTACAAGACTTTCAAAGCACTAATACCAACACTCCTACGCTAAGCCCCAGGCCAACATCATTCTAAATGGAGAAAAATTGAAAGCATTCCCTCTAAAAACTGGAACAAGATAGAGATGACCTCTTTCACCACTTCTATTTAACATAGTTCTTGAAACTCTAGCCAGAGCAATTAGACAGACAACAGAAATTAAAGGGATACAGATAGGAAAAAAAGAACTCAAATTATCACTATTTGCCAACAATATGATTCTATACCTAGAAGATCCAAAATATTCCACCAGAAAACTTCTAGAACTAATAAATAAATTCAGGAAAGTAACAGGATATAAAATTAACACCCCTAAATCAAATGTATTTCTATACATCAGTGACAAATCCTCTGAAAGAGAAACTAGGAAAATTACCCTATTTGGAATAGCCTCAAAAAATAAAATACTTGGGAATCAACTTAACAAAAGAGGTGAAAGACCTCTACAACAAAAATTACAGAATGCTAAAGAAAGAAATTAAAAAAGACCTTAGAGGATGGAAAGATCTCCATTTTCTTGGATAGGCAGGATTAATATTGTCAAAATGACCATACTACCAAAAGCACTATACAGATTTAATATAATTCCAATCAAAACCCCAATGAAATTCCTCATAGAAATAGAAAAAGCAGTTATGAAATTCATCTGGAAAAATAAAAGACCCAGAATAGCTAAAGCAATCCTTAGCAAGAAGAGTGAAGTAGGTGGCATCACTACACCGGAACTTAAAACTATACTACAGAGTCACATTAACAAAAACAGCCTGGTATTGGCACCAAAATAGACTTGTAGACCAATTGTACACAAGAGAGGATACAAAGACAAACCCACATATATACAGTTATCTCACATTAGACAAAGGCCCCAAAAAATATATATTGGAGAAAAGATACCATCTTCAACAAATGGTGCTGGGAAAACTGGAAATCCATATGCAACAAAATGAAATTAAGCCCCTATCCTCTCACCATGCACAAAACTCAACTCAAAGTGGATCAAAGACCTAGGAAATAAACCAGAGACCCTGTGTCTAATAGAAGAAATAGTAGGTCCTAAGCTCCATCATGTGAGATTAGACCTCAACTTCCTTAATAAGACTCCTAAAGCAGAAGAAATAAAATTAAGAATCAATAAATGGGATGGATTCAAACTATAAAGTTCTTTTCAGCAAAATAAACAATCTGTGAGGTGAATAGAAAGCCTACACAATGAGAGGAAATTTGTACCATACACACATCAGATAGAGTACTAATCTCTAGGATATATAAAGAACTCAAAAATCTTAACACCAAAAAAACAAATAACCCAATTGATAAATGGGCCAAGGACATGAACAGACACTTCTCAGAAGAGGATATACAATCAATCAACAAATATATGAAAAAGTGTTCACCATCTCTAGCAATTAGAGAAATGCAAATCAAAACTAAGATATCATCTCATTCCAGTCAGAATGGCAGCTATTAAGAATACAAACAATAATAGTATTGGCAAGGATGTGGGGAGAAAGGCACACTCATACATTGTTGGTGGGAATGTAAAAGGTGCAACCAATACGGAAAGCAGTATGAAGATTCCTTGGATGCTGCAGTCTGGCTGGGCACAAATAACGTGGAGGTCGAGCCACTTATAGATTCAAGCAGGAAAAAACTTTATTTTCGAACTCACGCGAACACCACCCACACAACCCTCTAGAAACTCCCCGCGAGCTCAACCGGAACTCAACCAACCCACATGAACTCTCTAGGAACTCAAAAATAGTGGGCACCAGAGGCAGCAGGAACCACCCCTTCTGGCAAAATGCCAAGCACCATCTTGACCTGGCTGTGGCTCTCAACATCTCTCCCCTTTTGTTTAATTAAACAACAAGTAAGTGGCTTAGGAACCATGCCTGTCTTAGGTTATCCAATACTACATATGGTCCTTACGCATAATCAGATGAGCTGACCCCAAGGCGTCAGCCTCCTGTCTTAGTTTGGTACCATTGCAATTGGATCTTACCCATCATTGACTACCGGCCCAGCATTTAGCCACACTTGTGGATAGTGGTTTTTACACAAACACCATAAACAACCTGCTATAAGCAGAAAGGGGAGGATACAACACGCCACAACACCAAGCCAATTGACGGCCCCTTTTGGAAAAATTGTACCACCGATGACATCATCAGCAAAGATACCCTGGCACTACCACAATTCACTGCACCAACAGATAGTTCACAATGCATACAAGTGATACATAGTCCAGGCAAGTTCTGCAAGCAGTTCAAAGCAGAGGAACCCATTAATATGTCCATTTCCTCCCAAAGTAAATCGACTCCTTGATTATCACTTGTTGAGTTACAGTATTAATTGATGCATCAGTTTATACAGTTTGTTGTGATAGCTATTGAAGAAGCTGTAGTTTGGTTTTATCTTTGTCTTCACCAGCACTGGGATGAAGATAGGAATTCTGGCAGTGATGGCTAAAAAAAAATTATGTAACATTCCAGCAGGCACTAAAAAAAAGCAATTTTCTAAACAATTTAGTATCCTGAATAGAATTAGATATAATGAAAAGGAAAGGTGAAAGTAAACAAACAGATCTGTTAACCTCCTTTTTTGTTCACATTTTAAAACAAACCTCAACAGCTGTTTACCCAATTTAAATTAAACAATTTAAATCACGTGAATAATAAAAAAAAAATTGGATCCATTTTTTCATGAGCGCTCCTCATATATAATATATGGACATACACACATACAGACATACAACACAAAACAGAAGTGTGCACACATAACACAATACATACAACACATAACATAATAGTAAAGGCCTTGTAGCTTTTTACAGATGAAATCCCCATTGCAATGCTCAAAAACTCCACAGTCAAAAAATAAAACTGATCAGAAAAACATTAACCTAGGTCTGTATGAGCTCAAAAAAAAAATAAAATAAAACTTCATGATGTGGGAAAGGGCAATAATAAAATAGATATTGAAAAAAGCATCCTGGTTACCACTTGGGTTTGACGCTTCTTTTGATATCCCATCCTTCTTCCTGTAACTTGCATATGGGTCTGAAGGTATTCCCACAAGCAAGCCCCAAGGTTTCTTACATTTGAAATAGGCCTTAATGGTGTTCATTATTCTTTAGACTCCAGGTGTGGGAGAACCACTGTCACAGATGTAAGGATAGCCAAACTGGAGTTCTGGGTATCAGCTGTTATGGATTTGAGCCAAATCATCTTCTTTTTAGTATGCAGAAATCACTTTAGTTAGTCTCTCTGGAATCCATTTCGGCTGCTGTTCTCCCTGTGGAAACACACAAACAGACCCACGACTCCAGACAATCACTGGGTCAGGACCTTTCCATTGTTCTATTAGAATATCCTTCCAAAGTACCTTGGGCTTATGTACATTTTTTGGACACATGTGCCTTTCCACAGCACTAAGCCCTGATGAATCCAAATTTTAACAGTTTAGAGTAAAAAGTAACAGTTTAAGTTTATCTTTGGGGGATATATACCCCTTCCCAATTCCCTCTTTTTGCTTTAATAAGTACATTTTAATAGTTTGATGAGCTCTTTCAACTATGCCTTGTCCCTGTGGATTGTATGGGATTCCTGTTATATGAGTAATGCCAAATGATGAGCAAAATTGCTTAAAAGAGGTAGAAGTATATCCAGGACCATTATCTGTTTTTAACTGTTTTGGAATGCCCACAGTGGCAAAATTTTGTAAGCAATGAGCTATAATATCTTTAGTTTTTTCTCCGGCATGAAGGGAGCCCATCAAAAATCTGGAAGAAGTATCAACTGTAACATGAAAATATTTTAACTTTTCAAATTCTGGCAAGTGTGTGACGTCCATCTGCCCAATATGGTTAGGTATCAGTCCTCTAGGATTGACTCCAAGATTAACTTGTGATAAAAAGGTCACACAATTTTGACATTGTTTTATTATTTGTCTAGCTTGTTCCTTAGTTATTTAAAAATGCCTTTTTAAAGTATTTGCATTGACATGGAAGGATTTATGAAAATTTGTAGCTTCTTCTAGCATAGAAAAAATATGTATGTCATGTGTAGTTTTATCTGCTAAATCATTGCCCAAACTAAAGGCTCCAGGCAATCCTGTATGTGCCCTGATATGTCCTATAAAGAATGGATCTTTTCTGTCCCAGATTAGACTTTGCATAGTGGAAAACAAAGAGAAAACAGTAGAGGAAGGTGAAATCCTACCAGCATCTTCAAGGGATACTATAGCATTAACTATACATTGACTATTGGAAAATAAATTAAATACAGAATTTTTAAACATCACAAAAGCTTGTAGTACTGCATTAAGCTCTACCTTTTGAGCTGATTGTTTGGGTACTAAAAATGTAAACGTTTGATCAGGGGTAACTACTGCTGCTGTACCATTATTTGACCCATCAGTGAATATATTTGGAGCATTCATGATAGGTGTTTTTCTTGTCATTTTTGGAAAAACTACAGGATGCGAAGACCAAAAAGACAACAAAGGATTAGATGGTAAGTGGTTATCAAATGAAACATTAGATTTGCACATGATTATTGCTCAACTATTTAACTCATTAGCTAGCTCATCAATTTGATCCATTGTATATGGAGTAATAATTTTATTGGGAGAAATTCCAAACACTCCCTTTGCTGCTTTTATTCCTTTCAGTATTAATTGTCCTATAGCCTCAGGATACCTAGTAAGAATAGTGTTAAGAGATAAGATAAATATATCCACAATAATGGACCTTCTTGCCAAAATACTCCTGTAGGAATACTTTTTGTTGGTAGTACAATAAGTAATAAATGCAAACATATCAATTCTATCCAAATGCATATTTTTCATATATGTCTCAATGATTTTTAATGTCTTTCTTGCTTCAGGCGTTAACATGCGGGGTGAATTTGGATCTGATGGACCTTTTAGGATATCAAATAAAGGTCCCAACTCTCCTGTTGGTATGCCTACATAAGGCCTTATCCAATTTATGTCTCCTAATAACTTTTGAAAGTCATTAAGTGATTTCAGTTGATCTACTCGTATTTGAATTTTTGGTGGACGAACAATGGTTGAGGATAATAGAACTCCTAAATAATTAATTGGAAAATTTATTTGTATTTTATCTATTGCTATCTCTAGATTATAATTTTTTAATAAGTTTGTAAGTGTGGCATAATATTCTAGCAATGTGTTTTTAACTTTGTGTGCTAATAATACATCGTCCATATAGTGAAATATTTGTAGTTCAGGATTTTGATTTCTAAGTGGCTGGATTGCTTTGTTAACATAAATTTGACACATAGTTGGGCTGTTAGCCATCCCTTGAGGGAGTACTTTCCATTCATATCTCTCATCAGGACCTTCATGATTCAGCACAGGGATAGTAAATGCAAAACCTGGACTATCCTCAGAATGAATTGGAATTGAAAAAAAAAAACAATCTTTAATATCTATAACTAAAACATACCAGGTTTTTGGCAAAGCAGACAATTGAGGGATCCCTGATTGAGCAGGTCCCATAATAACCATCTCGTTATTAATAGCTCTTAAATCTTGCAATAATCTCCATTTACCAGATTTCTTTTTAATGACAAAAATGGGAGTATTATGGGGAGATACAGAAGGTTGTATTTGTCCCTCTGCTAATTGTTGTTTGACCAGATCATGGGCTGCTTGTATCTTTTCTTTAGTCAGGGGCCACTGAGGAACCCATACTGGTCTTTCTGATTTCCAAGTAATTTTTATTGTCTCAGTGACCCCTTCTGAAAACCCAATCCATGTCTATCTATTTCTTGATCTATTTGTATTGGTGCCACTATACTTTGTCCTTTTTCTCCTAATCCTTTTCCTTTCCTAAAACCTTGTCTAGCCATAATAGTGGATGCATTTGAATTGATGTTATTTGTTAATGTTAGTCCTAATTGATCTCATCCCCATAAATTTATAGGAAGATGATCCAATACATATGGCTGTATAGTTCCCTTACATCCTTCAGGATCTTTCCAATCTAATACGATCACACTTACATGGGGATTAGTCGCCACTCCTAGGCCTTGAAGCGTTTGAGTGGCTTGTTGTAATGGCCAATGTTTTGGCCATTCTTGACGAGAGATGATGCTAAGGTCTGCATCTGTATCCAGTAGCCAATTAAATTCGTGTCCTTGAATATTTAGTTTTAGCATGGGGCAAGAATCTAAATTTAAAGAAAGCATAACCCAATCTACACCTGTGGGGCCTAATCCCCTGGAACCTCTTTCTACAGTACGACTGGAAAATTTATCATGTAGGCTGGGAATTATTAACAATTGTGCTATTCTATCTCCTGGTGAAATTACTGATATACCCTTTGGAGAACTGGCTATAATTTTTATTTCACCTTCATAATCAGGATCAATTACCCCAGGACGTATCATAAGTCCTTTAAGTGTAGAAGAACTGCGTCCCAATAAGAAGCCTACTGTTCCTTGGGGAAGAGGCCCTTTTACCCCTGTGGGAATGATTTGAACTCCCGTCTCTGGAGTTAGTACTGCTCTGGTGGAGGCACTAATGTCCAATCCTGTGTTCTCTCTGGTTTGTCTAGTGAGGAATCTATGGATAATGTGTCCTGGGCACTACCCTGATGGTGTTGCTGGGTTCCTCCAGTGCCCCATATATTTGTGGTCATGGGCCCCGGAGCATTGGGCCCCCCTGTCCGTTTTTTGGCAATAGAGCCCGATGCCTTTCTCCACGATATCGTGGGTAAACACCTGGTCCTTGTCCATTTTTTGATAATGGAGTACCCTCTATAGTGGTTTGAGAATGGCTTCATTAGCCCAATGTCTCCCTCTCTGGCATCATGGGCAAATACCAGGTATTCTACCCCTTTGATAAGTAGTTTTGTTATACCCTCCTCCTATGGGGCAAATCCTTTTAAAATGTCCTGTTTGTTCACAATTGTAGCATGTTTTTGGCCTGGCATCTAAAGCCTGTTGTACTGCAGCTGCCAAGACTTGCCCTTGTTCATTAATTTCTCTACATAATTTAATGTATGTGTTTAAATCTCCATGTTTCCACAGTCTAATGGCCTCCTTGCACCATCTGTTGCTTGTTCATAGGCTAGCTGTTTAATTAATGGCATTGCTTGTTCTGTATCCCCAAAAACTCTGGTAGCTGTTTGAATAAGCCTATCTACAAATTCAGCATAAGGTTCATTCGCTCCTTGTATTACCTTAGATAATTGACCTTTTAAATGTCCATGTCCTTGTAAAGTCTTCAATGCCCTAACCACATCTGCAGCAATTTGTGACTATATGGCAGGATCATATGCAATTTGAGTTGCTGACCCTCAGAAGGTCCCTTTCCTAACAACATATCTAGATTTCTCTGAGGATAACCGGCTGCTGCATTTCGCCTAGCCGTCTCCATGCAAAATTCCTCATTGGCAACCTTCCATAACAGGTATTGTCGTCCATTTAGCACAGCTTTACACATACTAGTCCAATCTGCTGGCATCAAGTTCAACTTGGTAATGGATTCGACCATGCTTACAGTGAAGGGTGCTTGAGGAACATAGGTTGTTACAGCCTCCTTTAACTGCTTCACTGTTTTGAAATCTAGAGCACGGTGAATTCTCTGCCCTCCTGTCTGCTCAAGTACAGGGCATGCTAATCTTTGAGGTCCTGTCTCAGGATCCCATCTATTAACTATGGGATTTGGGGGACTCCCAGCATATGTTGTCTCCATAGGTGGAGCTGTTGGTTGGACACTTATGGCCTCTGGTGATAGAAAGGTGTTAGTAGCAGCCTCCTGTTGTAACTTCTCTCCTGATGGCTTTTTCTGCTCTAAATTTTCTTCCCCTTTCTGACTATCTCGAAAGGCCTCCTCTTTTTCCTGATCTAATATATCTTCTACCATAATCTGAACTGAGAGCTTTGGACTAGGCAAACAAAATTGTATCATCATCCACAATGGCAACGTGCCAACTGGCAAAGTTACTGGGTTTTTCTTTTCCCTCTTCCTTAAGTCTTCACCATGATGGTCCCATTGTGATATATTCAACAACTCCTCCTTAAAAAGCCATGGGCTACATTTTTGTATCATATCAACGTATGCCCTAACTGTTCTTGGTTTTACTGGGGTGCCTCCTTCTTCTAGCAATTTACTTAACACTCTTTTGGTTTGTTTTTTGCTAATTTCTGACCCCATATTTCAGCTACAAAGATAACACAACCCAACAAGATAACACAAAACAAAACCGAAACAGAATGAAACAAAAATGCATTGTGTCAATTTTCCTATTTTCTTGAAATGTATATCCGTGGTCTATCTCTATCTCTTCCTCAGGGCCGAACAACTTTTCTAGCATCCTATTTATTTCTAGGGGCAGGCAGCTTGAAACAGAAATGTAACAAATCAAAACAAGAACACATTGTTTTTTGAAATGGTCACCATTCTCTCGCCCTGCCCTCAGGGGCGAGCAGTTTCACTTACCCCCAAGCTTCAGGCGTTCCCCATGCGGGCCACAAAATGCCGCAGTCTGGCTGGGCACAAATAACTGGGAGGTCAAGCCACTTGTAGATTCAAGCAGGAACGAACTTTATTTTTGAACTCACACGAACGCCACCCACGCGACTCTCTAGGAACTCCGCGAGAGCTCAACCAGAACTCAACCAACCCACATGAACTCTCTAGGAACTCAAAAATAGCGGGCACCCGAGGCAGCAGGAACAGCCCCTTCTGGCAAAATGCCAGGCACCATCTTGACCTGGCCATGGGTCTCAACACTTGGAAAACTTGGAATGGAACCACCATTTAACCCAGCTATCCCACTCCTCTGTTTATATCCAAAGGACTTAAAAACAGCATAGTACGGGGGCACAGCCACATCAATGTTTATAGCAGCACATTTCACAATAGCTAAGTTGTGGAGACAACCTAGATGCCCTTCAGTAGATGAAGGGATAAATAAACTGGGGTATATATACACAATGGAATTTTAATCAGAATTAAAGAAAATAAGATCATGGTATTTGCAGGTAAATAGATAAAAGATGGAGAATACAATGCTATGCAAAGTAAGCCAATCTCCAAAACCCAAATGCTAAAGGTTTTCTCTAATATGAGGATGCTGATTCATAATGAGGATGAGGTGAGGAGCATGGGAGAAATGGAGGAATTCTAGATAGGACAAAGGGAGGGCAGGGAAGGGAGAAGGTAGTGGGGTAGGAAAGACAGTGGAATGAGATGGACATCATTACCCCAAGTACATGTATGAAGATATGAATGGTGTGACTCTACTTTGTGTACAACCAGAGACATTTGTATATGTGTACTATGAATTGAAATGAATTCTGCTGTCATATATAACAACTTATAATAAATAAATACATTTTAAAAAATAATACTAAATAATAATGTGTTGATGAGGATATGCAGGGAGAAGGTACACTCATACATTATTGGTTGGAATGCAAATTGGTGCTACCACTCTGGAAAGCAGTATTGAGATTCCTCAAAAAAAGGAATTGAACCACCTTATGACCCAGTCATCCCACACTTCAGTATATATCCAAAAAATCTAAAATTAGCATACTATAGTCATACAGCCACATCAATGTTTACAGCAGACAATTCACAATAGCCACACTATTGAACCAACCTAAGTGCCATTCAACAGATGAATGGATAAAGAAAATGTTATATATTGACTCAGCCATAAAGAAAAATAAAATTATGACATTTGTGGATGGAACTGGAGACTATCATGCTAAGTGAAGTAAGCCAGACCCACAAAGTCAAAGGTTGAAAGTTCTCTGATATGTGTAAACTAATCCAAAATAAGGAAAAGAAAGAAAGAAAAGAAAGGCAAGGAGGGGGAATTCCAACAAAATAGAAGAAAGATCAGTGAAGTAAAGGAAAGGGATTAAGGGGGAGGGAGGAGGAACAGGACAAGGAAAGAAGAGTGGAATGAATCTGACCTAAATTTCCTATGAATATACCCAAGTGAATCTCATCATTCAGTATATCCACAAGGCACTAATTAAAAAAAACTGTAAGTAAATAGCAGAAAGATCAGTAGAGTCGAGAGAAGGAAAAGCGGAAGTATTAGAGACCAAATTAGAGCAAATTTATTCTATACATTTATAATTATGTCAAAATGAATCCCCAAAGGAAACAATCAACTGAGTGAAGAAACAACCTACAAAATGGGAGAGTGTATTTACCAATTATATGTCTGACAAGGGGTAGATAGCTATAATATACAAAATATCAATAAACAAAAATTTTCAAAGGGGACAAAAGACCTAAACATACATTTCTGAAAAAAAAACATACAAATGTGCAACAGGTACTGCCCGGTTTCTGTTCTCGTGACTAAAAGGCTCAGGGGTCACTCCAGTTAAACTGGGCTAACTGGGCTGCATGAAATAACCACACAAGAGACACAAATACCTTTTTCTGTTTGGGGTCGCTGTGACAGCTCCTCTGACCTTAAGGGTCCGCAGAAAGAGAGAGTGAGAGTACGCGCTGACCCCTTTTATTAAGGAGAAGTTATTTAAATGTGGCAAGGGGTCAGGTTTCAGGGGGCTGAGTCTATCTTTATGACGTCCACTGTCAGCAGGTTGACTGACACCTGGGTAGGCCACACCCAAGGGCACAGTAAGAGAAGGGGACACACACAAGGCACTTCCATGGAAGATTCTATCCTAAACAGGGCAAAGGATTATATTACAAAGGAACAGGTGAGCACAGCTTCACTTATGGGGCTGTAGCAAGACACACCCATGCAGTAGACACCGACCCTTGCACCCAAGAAGGGTGGGGAAAGCTCTGCCACATTTCTGCAACTGAGCGTCTCAGGACCCAGCCGGGGAGTGTGACTCAGTCGTGTGTAAGGTTGGTCTCCCACAAGGTACATGAAAAAATGCTCAACATCACTAATCACCAGGAAAATGCAAATCAAAACTGCCTCACCCCAGTAAGAATGTCTATCTTCAAAAAATAAATTAAAAAAATAACAAGTACTGGTGGAGATAAATAGAAAAGGGGACTCTTGCATACTATTTGTGAGAATATAAATCAATATTGCCATTGTATAAAACACTATAGAGTTTCCTTAATTAAAAATAAAACTACCAAATGATCCAGTAGTCCCACTACTGGGCACATATCCAAAGGAAATTAAAGTACTATATCAAAGAGACACCTGAACTCCCATATTTAGTGCACAAGTATTGGCAAAAGCCAACAAATGAAAACAACCTAAGAGTCCAATAATGGCTGAATGTATTGTTTTAATGTATATAAACACAATGGAATATTACCTATAAAAATGTTGAAGCCCTGTCATTTGTGATCAATAAATGAAAACAGAGATCACTATAAGTGAAAAGACTAGGCACAGAATGATAAAGTACCACATGAGCTCACTCATATGTAGAATCTAAAAATTAATCATATAGTAGTTGAGAGTCGAATGGTGGTTACCAGAGTCTGGGGAATGTAAGGAGGATGTAGGGTGACTACAGACAATGAGAGTATGTTGTATATTTCAAAAAGCTAAAAGAAAGGATTTTGAGTGTTTTAACCACAAAAACAATGATACGTGTTTCAAAAGATGGATATGTTCACCCTGATTTAAGTATTATACAATGTGGACATGTAAGGAAACATCATATGGTACTCCGTAAATATGTATAATTTTATGTTTTTATGTATTAATTAAATATAAAATTTAAAATAAATTAATAAAAACAAACTCAGCAGTATTATCTGGCTTCTCAACTAATACATTTAGATATTCATAGGGGGGAAAAGGGAGTAGCAGGGTGAGTCTTGACGGATCCTTGTAATTTATCAGGATCCACACCCCCTAGGAGATTGTTACAAATCATTTTGGTTTCACTGTACACAGAAAGGAAGGAAATTGTATAGTCTCTTACACATTAGTAATTGTTTCATAGATTCTTTCCTCTAAGAAGTAGCTAAGAGGAAAATAAAGACCCATTAGTGATCTGTGTTATCCAGTCCCTCTCCCCTTACCCTTTGATCCTCTGCTTGAATCTTTAATATTCTCTTAGAAATAGGATTAAGGTTGACAGCTCTCTTGCGATATGACTCCTTCCTTATCTTCAGGATATAAAAAGTCTTACCAGCCCCATCCATTAACAGGAGTTCCCCTTCTTAGTAAAAGACTTCTCCTACAGTTTGGAGAACCACTGGATTAGACAGGGACACCTGTATATCAACAAGCTTTGACTGACATTGGGAGACCAGAAAATGGAATGCCATTTTATTTATTTATTTAACCTAAACCAAGCAGTTTCATTATTTATAAGTTGCCAGAAAGGTAACTGCTGGGCGGGGGGGGGGGGGGGGGGGGGGCTTATGGCTCAGTCGTAGATCCCTTGCCTAGCATGTGCAAGCACCACATAAAAATAAATAAACTAAATAAAGGTATTGTGTACAACAACAACAACAAAAAAGGTAACTGCAACCTTAGTCTCTCTCTCTCCCATCATAGTTATCACAAAATGTCAAAGAGCTCTCATGAAACTATGATTCTCAAACTGAGAGGAAGCATTGTGAGGTGAGCAACCAGTGCTTCCTCTCAGGATGTCTGCTTCCTGCAAATAGGATGTATGTCATCAAACCTGTTCAGTTGGGGTGGATCGTCTCCACCTTCCCAAGTCTGAACTGAAAATTTCATGACTAACTCTGTTTTGATATTCTATTTCCTGAATTAAGCAGAGCAATCTGCCTCCTCCTCTAATCCCAAATTAACCTAACAGTGAGAACCTGAAGGAGTCTTTGAGTCTTGGAAAATCTGGGACTTCCTTGATAGTTTTCCTGTTAAAAAAAAAAAAAAGAATACCCAGACTGTTTGTTCCAATAGAGTCCAATTCCTTAAGCTACTTTGAAAATCTCTTTTTGACTTCTTTAAATATCTCTTATGCTGGAGCTTATTGCAAAATTATCTCTAATCTTATCACAAAAGCAAAATATTTTCCTCCTTTCCATTGAAACATGATCAAAAATAGTGCACAAGGAATGGCTATCCATATCACCATATACCTATTCGTTGCTGTTGCTAATCTTCAAAACCAAGCTTGACTTCCAAAGTCAGGTCCTATAAATTCTCAATGGACAGACTCTGTGGGCTGTCTCAAAAACCCACCATTTCAGCCACAAATTTGTCTCAGTCCAATCACAAAGCAAAATCCCTCTTTCCAATCTTTGGGCACTGCACTTCCCTGAACAGTCACTATGTGGAGCAATTTATGGTCTCTAGCAAGGCTAACTTAATCCAGTCTCCAAATATAGCTCTTACCTACATAGTGAGAATTTTTAAGTATTTTCAACTTTTTACTGAAAATTAGAATGGTTACATTCTAGGTTATCACTCAAACAATAAAAATTTTAAAAGTGTGTCCATAAAATATAGAAGCCCCCTATTATCATAGTGTCCATGCAGATGCCTGTTTACAGCATTACCTGTCGTGCACCAATAGATATTGATAATGTTTCCTGATAATAAGCAAATGATTCTGCTTATTCACAGAGAATTCTTTATACTGGTGTTGGCACAAATTGATGAAAATGTTTTAAATTCTATACACACCCTCAATTTCCTGGATTAACACTAGGATTCTCTCCAGTGAGATTTGACATTGGCCCATACTATAATTTCAAAATAATTTTTATTACCCCCATTTAATTTTCTCCAATATTTATAAGCCAGATAATCAATCACTTGACATGATCCTGAAATTCTTTTCTTTGTTTTTCTTATGAGCTTTGATAGTCATTAAATTAATCACTTATTAATTCAACACAAATACAGAGGAATGGTGCGGCTTGACATCTAGGGATAAAATATCCCAAATAATTAGAATGCAATATAATAACTTTATGCTAAGAAAATAACCAGTAAACAGGAGGAAAATTTTAGTTCTGCCTAGGAAAGACAGTAAAAAAAACTTCACAGAGAAGGTGATCTTTGAGCTGAGCCTCAAAGGATGTATCAGGTTTTGCCAAATAGTCAAAGTGGACTGTGGACCTAGATAAAAATATGGGAGAAGGTCAAGGTAGTTAGATATTATTATCATAGAATACATGATAAAGTAGGGATACAAGTGTAGCTGGACCTGATAGTGAAGAGCCAGAAAGGTTTAATTATATAGATCAGAAATGGTCACAGGTTTTGGAGGATTTGGTTCAGTAGACCAGGTTTTCAAGTATGTTCAAAACTGTGTTTTAGAAAACATGACAGCACTGTGGAAGATCACATGGAAATGAGAGAGACTAGAATTAGGAAGAATAATTAAGAAGCTGTGTATTAAGGTATATTTGGAAAAAAAAATCTTGTAAATATAACCAATGACTCTGAGCATAATTTACATGAGAGGTTCTTATGGCTGTGACCATCAGTTCCTCTACTAAATCCCTAACCTTACAACTTCCCTGTTCCCTTGTTGGCTTCTGGCAGCTAATTTCATCATTCCCATGCCGAAAGCCTTTTGCCACCACTACAGTAGGTTTCTTTTCGCCCACTGCTGGTTAATCAGCACAGAAGTTCTAGGAAATTTACATCTTCCCAAATTGTATCCCTCAATGAAATGATTGGCAAAGTTGCTATAAAATACACAGTTCCACAGAGTTCACACACAGGATTAAACTCCAGTGGTTTACCTCAGTAACTGGCTTAAAACAGCACTCTTATATCTATGTTGAAAACAGCATTATTCACAATAGTCAGAAGGTGGGAGCAACCCATGTCCATCAAAGGATGAGTGGATATATATACATACAATGTGTGTACATATATTCACACAGCATGAAATAACATTCAGCCTTTAAAAAAAATCCCAACAGATGCTACAATATGGATGAAACTTGAGAACATTGTGCTAAGTGAAATAAGTTAAAAAAAAAATACTGTATGATTTGGCTTATATAAAGTACCTAGAGTAGTCAAATTCATAGAGAGTGGAAATAGATTGGTGGTTGTCAGGATTAGAGAGGGGGAAGAGTGGGGAGTTGCTATTTAATGGGTAGAGGATTTCAGCTTGGGAAGAGGAAGAAAGCTCTAGAGATGGGTGGTGATGATGGTTTCACAATAATGTAGATGCCTTTAATGCGTGGAGCAAACAAAATTGTTTTTAAAAATGGTCAAAATGGTAACTTTTATGATATGTATATATATATATATATATATATATATATATATATATATATACACACACACACACACACATATAATCATAATAAAATTACACCCTTTATTGTCATCCTCCCCTTCTTTGTATCACCTTCCCCCACTAGAAGTTTAATTTTTGTCTTAAGGTCAGCTTCTGGGTGAGCCCAAACTAAGACAATTTGTACCAGAAGTAGTACTGGTAAGTGGACTTTAAAGGATGGGATTCTGGAACTGATCATTTGTCAGCAAGATGGCAAAAGAACACTCTTGCAGGTTAGGGTAAGATGGACCCCAATTCATACCCTTGTGTAATTCCCTCTCCTTAAGTATAGACTGGATTACTGGCTGGATTTTAACAGCAGAAGTAATAGGGCATAACTTATAAGATTAGAAGTCTATTTTTAAAAAAAAAAAGACTATGGCTTGCATTTGGAAGGTTCTCTCTGGGAACGTCAATTCTCACCTCATTGAACAACCCTGTGGAGAAGATCTTATCTTCTGAGGCTTGTCAATGCCACGTGAGTGAAATTGAAAGCAGGTTCTTCCTGAGTCAAACCTGGAGATGACTAGAGCTCTGAGAATATTATGATTATGGCTTTGTGAGGAACCCTGAGCCAAACCAGCTAAGCTGCTCCCAAATTCCTAACCAACAGAAACCTTAAGAACATATTTGTTCTTAAGCTGCAAAACCACAGATGGTGAGTGGGGGAAGAATTCCATGGAATGTTTTTGAGAACATTACTATAAGTCCACTTGTGGTGAACTGGGACAGAATATATATTACAAGACATGCCTTGTTAGAGATTATTAGTACTTAAGAGATAAAATGACAGTGGCATTTATAAGGATGGTGCATTTAGTTGGTTAATGTACAGAAGGGGGAAGAAATGGCAGTCTTGAGTCAGCCAATACCAAAAGCATGACTAAAAGTCATAAGATCTCTATGACAGCATTGAAATATTCCCAGATCTCCTACAACCAGAGGGACAATTGGACTGAAAAGTAGGCCTAGGATTTGATCATGAAATTACCCAAATTTCAAAGAGTTTTAATCCACAGTCCCCCAGATCTCCATTGCTAAAGTCAGGGCCCTAAGAGGGAAGCAGTAGGATCTTGAGACAAAACTGGGAATGTCTTGGGAACCTTAAACCCCAGATTTTCCTGAACCCTCTAGACCCACCCACACTGACTACAGGATAGCAGGCCCTCCTTGCCCAGAGACCATGAGGAGTTTTACTAAGATGAATGTGTACTAAGTCTTTTCTGTCACCAAATTTGCATTTCTGAGTACATAGGTAGATTTTTTTTCCTCTATTCTCTACAATTTGTTTAAAAAATAAAGTTCAAAGTCAATTCTGGTGCTATTTACATAGAAATACTTCTGTCTCATTCATAAATACTCTTTATAATTTTTACAACAAAAGGATTGGAAAAAGATATCAACTCTAATGCAATTTTAAGAGTTGTGTTTTCAATTTAAAATCAACCTGAATTTCAAATGTCAAAAAAAAGGGAAACTTCTATAGTACATTAACAGAGTAACGTTATCTTTTGAAACTAATAATAAAAAGTTGCGGCTTCTATTTTGTATATCTTTGTTTTCATTTCTCATTTCATTTTTCTAACAATTGATTTCTATTGTATTTTACACAAAAGTTTCAGTCTGTGATAGATTGGAAATAAAAACAAAACAAAAATCATCTTTCACTTTGGGTATCATAAGAAACTCTATCCTAAATTAAAACTTGCTGTGAATTGAATAGAAGATCCATGAACATGCAAGACTTGACCCCTGAGGAGAGTCAGTTCTATTTGCATGATGACACAGGGAGCTTCCTGAGGGAAGATAATAACTAGACAAGGTTAGGCCAATGGACTTACTCTAGCACCAGAAGACAACAGCATCTCTGTCTAGGCACTCTGACAAAAGGAGAAGCAACTGAATCTGAGAAGAGAATATCAAAGTGCCCTACTGGCAAACATGGTGCCACACAGCTGCTCATCAGGAAATCTCCTAGCAACTACTTGACACCTTCAAGTGTTCGCAACCACTGTTTGCCATGAACACCCGATGACCTCAAACACCAGGGACATAGGTTTTGTAAAGTGTGCCCTCTGCCATATCCTAGATTTTTCTCCTGGTATTCTGATATCTAAAATGCTAAATATGATCCAGAACACTACATACATACCAGGAAAAGAAGACTGAAGAATGTAAAGGGCCATAATCAAAAGACAATGGTAATTTACCCAGTGAAAGATAGATTTAATTTACATCTATTAACAAAGGTGTTATTTTTATATTCCCTAAAAACAAAACAAAAACAAAAACTTCTAATAACTTAGGTCTTTAAAACTCTCCAACAGCATACTATTCCCAATATTCACAATCTTGAGGCATCTTATCACTGTTTTTCCAGACAGAATTCAAATTCCTCCTTCTCTGGTCCTGAAGCATCCCTCCCTCAGTATGATCTCTTCAGTGGTAATTGTTTTCAACAATCCTGCAGACATTCTGATTTCCTCTCTAAATGCATGGATCCAGCCTTTGGGGGTTTCTAGTAGTCTCACAAACAATTAAACCCTGAATCAGTCATGGATCTGCAAAATGCATGACTAAACACACAACTAAGATTTAAACTGTTTAACAAGATAGGATTGTTAATAAGTTGTGTGAGTATGTGTGTGTGTAAGTGTGTGTGTGTGTGTGTGTGTTTAACAGCATTCACAATCATGCTACAGAAGTCAAACTTGACCTTTCAATATTTAAAGATGGTTCTGTATGCAACTGTTCCTGACCCTAGTCATTTAACATTAATCATATAGGCTATAGAATGACTTCAGGACAGGTACTCTGTTGCAGTAATTCACTTGTAGGTCAGCATGGGAAAAGAAAGAAGAAGCAGAGCAAGCAAAGCAGCAGCAGAAAAAAAGTCCTTTATTGTGTACAAGCAATCTTTTTATAGTATTGTGAACAAAAAAAGTCAGCCTTCCAACATCAATAAATCAGGTCTTTCAGCTAATTAAACATAACATACAGAAGTTTTACTTTCTAATCAGAAGTGACCTGCTTCTCATGGCTAATCTATCCTTGGCCCGGAGTATGTTGAGCTCTGTTCTTTGTTAAGAACAGATAATAAAATTTTTCTTAGTGCCCTCCTAGCCCACTTGGCAGAACATCCCGTTTGCAGGCAAGTCCTCCCAAGGACAGCAGACACCTTGTTTTCAAGCATGTCCGCAGTTACCTTATCTAAACCTTGAAGGAGCCTCTCGTTTGCAAGTAGGCCCTCCCAAGGACAGCAGACACCTCGTTTTCAAGCATGTCCGTTGTTACCTATCTATACCTTGACAAAATATCCTGTTTGCAGGCAGACTCCATCAAGGACAGTAATAGTAACACAGTTACATTTGATTCTCTACATACTCTTATTAGGAAGGTACTCCTCACCTTTACAGAGTTTACAGACTTAGAAGAGGAATGACATTAAACACATAAACACAAAAATAAATAATAACAAATTGTGATAAATAATAGAAAAATAAGATTACTGGCTGCTCCAAACCAGAATAAAAAGATGAACTTATTTTAGATTGGAAGTCAGGCTTTAGATAATGAGTTGACTGGTAAATGCAGCAATGTTTGTATATAAGAGGCTTAGACATGAGGTTTGTGTTCATATTTAGCCTTTTAGAAAAAGTGGCATTGTCTTTGGAGGTGTGCTCTGTGATCCAGGCTTTTATTGCTTGTTTTGACAATTGTACTTTGCTTCTAACATTAACAGAATATGAAGGTGTTTGCTCATTTTGTATTTCATTAGTATTAAATAATGCATATGTGATATTTAATGGTTCAGTATTTCTTTCTGGGGTCTCTTCAAGACTCTGACCTTCATTTTCCCTTAAGGAAAAACCCATGATGTTGACCCTGCTTCTGGGCAGCTCAGATCCATTCTGTGGATGTTCCCCTGATACAGCCTGTGACAAACCTAGAGTTCGTATTCTCAGCCAATGATACAGAATTCCTGAAACTCCATTTAAATCCTTTACACCATACTCAGCCTAAAGAACACACCAAATTTGTAAGTAATAATAATCAAAAATATTAATAATCAAAAGAACCATGAAGGAAACGTAATACACAGACCTTGTAACACAAGGGACCCTGGCCTTGTCCAAGAGCTTTGGGGAGGGTTATCCTGGAGAAGTGATGTTTAATGTGAAATCTGAATAATAAAAAACATATATTTACCTGGCATCCTAGTACTAAAATAATTATGTGTTAATATGAATTGTTATCTTAAAGATACTCATCTAAAAATGAAAAAGAAATCCCCTACATTTTGTCTAGGACCTAGAGGATAATATCATCAGGTAATTATTAACTTACAATAGTAAAAGCAAACTGAAGTATATACCTGAGTTCAAACTTCTATTTACAGATAATATCAAGAGACAGGAAATTACAGAAGTCAAACCACCTGAAACTTGTCCAAGTAGCAGCTTGGTAACAAACATGAACTTTGAAAGCAAACAGATTTCCCCTGAGCACAGTGGTGCATGCCTGTAATTCCAGCAGCTCAGGAGGCTGAGGTAGGAGGATCACAGATTCAAAGGCAACCTCAGCAATTTAGCAAGGCTCTAAACAACTTAAAAATATTTAAATAAATAAAATAAAAAGGGCTGGGGATGTGGCTTCATGGTTAAGTGCTCTTGGGTGAATTCTTGATATCACAAAAAAAAAATCAGACTTCAAATCTAACCTCTTCTCCCCTAAACAATGGAGTGGTATTAAACAAGGTAACTATGCTACCTTATTTGTCAATTGGGAACATAATATCTCTTCACAGGGTTGTGATAAGGATTAAATTGATAATGTGTGCAAAATGTCTGATATTCACTAGACACTCCATGAGGGATAGTTAATTTCCACTAAATAAAACCTAACAAAAATTTTCTCTGAGATAATCTAAATAGCAACCAGTTTATAACAGGAAAAATTTTATTATAAACATTAATCTGTCAAAGAGACAAGGCTTCTCCTTTCTTTTCCACTCCCTATGATGACTACTACAGAGACAAAGTTCCCTTGGCTAGGAATTTGAGTCCTTGCCAGATCTCAAAGTCTCTTTTCTGGAAATCAAAGAATCGCCGTCGAAGGGTCAATTGGCTCCATTATTAGTGCTCTGGCTGGCCCACAGAAGAACTTCACTCAGCCTGAACAGAATGATATAGACTTGTGTAAGCTTCATAGTTACCTTATGCTAATTATGTGGCAGTTTAAGTTCTCCTTTCTCCCTTTGCTCAGTATAGTCTTAGACCACATGTTCTCTGAGAATTCATATTTATTCTTGGGATATAGGTTTATATACATTGCATATACATGCTAAACAATAGGTTTACAAGTGAAAAAAAGGGAATATTACTCTTTAGACCAGCAGAAATATTACCCAGAAGAACCAGCATGAGGCCCCAGGCCCACCCTTGATCTGGGACTCTAAAGCTACTATACCACAAATTGTCCTGTGGGAAATAGCTAGAGCGATGGATATAATTTAATATTAGACTCTGCTCCTTAATCCTGGAATTCTAAAGCTCTTTCAACTGGAACTTTGGGGATACCATCAGAATTGCAAACCAAGTGACAGAGACCGAGTGATTTTAAGAGAAAATAGGTAGATCTAAGGAGTTTTCAAGAATTTCTCATGGGTGCTGGTATATTGCTACCAAAAATGCTTGAGAAAGGCATAAGGGAAGGCAGGTACAGATGAGGAATTTCAGGAAATCAGGATAGGAACTGAAGAGCTTCTATAAGAGATATTCATGAAGAGCCTTCCCTTTGTCTACTAAAGTATTTTTTTATTTCTTCATATTTTCTTAATACTTCTGGAAATATTTTGTTCCAAAAATATCGTAAATAATTTGAGCTCCCCTTGGACTAAACAAAACCCAAATTTTCTTTTGACTTACTGATAGCCAACTGAATTGTCTGATCTCTGAATTCTAGTTTGAGTTTCACAAATGGACCTTTCTATCAGCAACAATGTGGCCTTTGCAGGAGGCCACCACTTCTCTGACCATGGTTATGAGTTTTTAACAGACTTTGTATATCATTACAAACTAAATAATTGATATTACAGTGTACACTCACCTATAGTTTAATTATGCCTCTTTTATCAGAAATATATTAAAACACTCCTGTTTATGAATCTTAAAAATCAGTATGCAATCAATGTGAGTTACTGAATAAATAAGCTAGTAATATCCCTAACAGAAAATTAAAACTGGATATCCTGGGGAAAGTAAAAATTCATCTAACCATTGATAGATCTATCTATTTTGTGATAGACCTATCACCAAAGTAACAGAATAATCAAGTTTGGGGTTTTATTTTGTTTTGTTTTGTTTGGGGGGGTTGTCTTTTTGTTTTGTTGGGTTTTTGTTGTTGTTGTTTGGGTTTTGGTTTGGGGTTTTTTATTTGTTTGTTTGGTTGGGTTTTTTTTTTTTTGAAAACTCCTTGAATCTACCTATTTTCTCTTAAAATCATTCTTGTAAGTCTCTGTCACTTGGTTTGCAATTCTGGTGATATTTTCAAAGTTCCAGTTGAAATAGCATTAGAATTTCAGGACTAAGGAGCAGAGTCAAATATTAAATTATATCCGTCTCTCTAGCTATCTTCCATGGGAAAATTTGTGGTATAGTAGCTTTAGAGTCCCAGATCAAGGGTGGGCCTGGACTCTCCATGCTGGTTCTTCTGGGTAATATTTCTGCTGGTCTAAAGAATAATCTTTCTTTTTTTCACTTGTAAACCAGGGGCACTCAACCACTGAGCTACATCCCCAGTCCTTTTTATTTTGAGAAATGGTCTCCCTAAGTTGCCCAAGTTGACCTCAAACTTGCAATTCTCCTGCCTCAGCTTCCCAAGTAGCTGAGATTACAGGTGTGCACCACCATGCTCTGCTAAGAATATTTAAAACCAGTATTAGAAACAGTTTCCATAGCAAAATGGATATGATTGTTGAATACAGGAATTTTAAATTCCTATGAAATACAAGTTTAATTTTAGATAAATGAATTACTTGTTTTGTTTACAATGTTTTTTGAATTGGTTTTTTAAATCATTGATGTTTTATATTATTTGAATTTATTTTTCTAGTCAATTTTGGTTTTGCAGAGAAATTATTAGTTATGCATCTATGGTTTTTCTATTTATATCATTTAATGAGCTATGAAAAATAGTATTTTAGAGTATTTTTTATTCAAGAAAAGAAAATGAACACCTTAAAAAAACAAAATAAGTAATAAGTCACAGACTAGATTTTGTAATTTTTGAAACCCTATGGGATGTTATATGAATACATTAATATGAGCTTCAAAATATGCTTTAAAAATGATGAATCATATAAACTTAAAGTCTAAATAATAATCTCAAGCAATATACAGTTTATCAATTTTCAGTAATTTATGTTAACTGCTAATTATTCAACCCCACTTACTTGACTTTAAAGTGATACTTTAAAGTATCAGAAGAGAATTCTTCTAGTCCAAACTCTAACCACCGCAGATTAGAAGTATCTTTCTTTTTACTGAATAGCCTCAAGAGTGTAACATACAGAGAATAAGTACAGAAGTAGAGAGCATCATTGGTCTGGGGCTGTGTGAGAGCCTACTGGTCCCTCCCAGTCTCCCCCTGGGAAGAGAACCACAGGGAAACATCGAACCAGCTCATCTCATGGAAGATCTGCCATCCTTAGGCATCCTTAGGCAAGGTCCCCTTTTCATGGCAAAATTGCTCTCATCATCTGCAACTGCTCTATGCCCTCATTATTAAGTCATTGTCACTGATATAAAACTGAAATTTCTTTAAAAAGTATCATCATGAACAAGTTTGCTCTGTAAAATTCTTTGGGGAATTCTACAAGTCCAGGAATGTCAATGATGATCAGCAAACCACCAGAAGCTAGAGGAGAGTCACAGAACAGATTCCTCCTCACAGAAGGAACAAACACTGCTGAATAATAAAAAACTTGTATTTAACTGGCATCCTAGTACTAAAATAATTATGTATTAATATGAATTGTTATCTTAAAGATACTCATTTAAATATGAAAAAGAAATTGAGAAATATTTCTCAATCTCTCAATTCCAGACTCTAGACTCCAGAACTGTGAGACAATAAACTTTTGTTCTTTAAGGGAGAGAAAGAGAAAAAAGAAGGAAAATAAGAAAGAGGAGGAGAAGGGGGAAGAAGGATAAGAGAAGAAGAAGAAGGAGGAGGAGAAGGAGGAGGAGGAGGAGAAGAAGAAGAAGTAATTCTTCCATGAAAAGAGGCTTATTGAACAACATAGGTCATTGAATTTTTAGATTGCTTAACAGATGACATTGAAAAAGCAGGTAAATATAATTAAATCAATTTGATAAGAGATTTGCCAAACTTCATTTGTGACTAGGTTTACCAGAGAAACTCTTTCCTCTATTTTGCTCTGACTCTCCCAAATAATACCATCCTTTAAAGTAAATTTAGATCAACTTCTAGAAATTTTTCTTGATTCTGCTCACCACTTTTCTAACTCACAGCATGATTCCTCCTTTTCAAGGCAAGTGATGAACGCAGCCTAATTCCATCTTAAGATTGAGAGCCATCTTGCCACAAAGTCATGAAAAATTAATTTCTGTTTTACTGTAAATTACTGCAATTTCAAAACCTGCTTGGAAAGCCTGCCTGTGCCTTGAACTCACCCATTTCTGGCTTTCCCTGACCAGATAATAACACTATCTGAAACCCTAATGATGCCTCATAAATTCTGATGTTGGCAACTAAATTTACTCCCTAAGTGCTGAACCATTTAGACCATTAACCTACTACCTGCCTTTGTATTATTTTTGTCAAAATCCTGCCATCTGTAAGTTCTCAAGACACCTCCCTTTTTACAACTTTTTGTGCTATAAAACTGCTCCTAGAGACCTGGAATACTGTTTTCTAACCCAAGGATTTCTAGAGACAGTCCCGGCGGATCGGAATTACAAGCTTGCTTTAATTTGATTTAAAATTGGAGTCAGTGGTCTTTTCTTTGCATCGTGGTTTAACACAAGTTTAAAGTTATTAAATTCATAAATGCATATTTCTGCAAATTATGTATTGTCACTACTGTCTCTCCTAGTGATTGAAAGTAGGGAATTTATTTTCTCTAAAGTATAAGCAAAGAGGCCCCTATCCAACAGCACACAATACCTCAGGAAGATTCATCCAATACATGCAGAACTATTGAATGATTTCAAACCCCAAATTAGGTAATAATTATTAGATATCTTGTATTTGCAAGGCACTACAGGGACACAAGATTAGTATGTTTTTGTACTTAAGAAAGATGATCAAGTGCTGAGAGCCATAGCCGAGTCCAAATGACGCATAGCATTTTTGCCAGAAAGGAGTGGTTGAGAGGTGACACCAGCAAGCCATTGAGATGATAATGGTTATGTTAAGCTGTGTATATTAGACCCCTGCTGTCCGCCTCAGCCTGCTACTTTGGAGTTCTCGTGGGGATTCCCAGAGAGTTCCCATTGGTTGGGGAAGTGCCAGAGGAGGGATTTCCGGTTGGTCGTTGCTGGAGGAGCCGCGTGGGTGGCTTTGGGGAGAATTCCCGGGAGCGTGTGTGGAGTGTGATGGAGGAATTCAGAAATAAAGTTTGTTCCTGCTTCAGTGGCTCGTGATTTGTGCCCAGCCAGACTGCAGCATTTGGCGGCCCATGCAGGGAACACCTGAAGCTCAGAGGTAAGTGAAATTGCTCGCCCCTGAGGGAAGGCGAGAGAATGGGTGACCATTTCAAAAAACAATGTGTTCTTGTTTTGATTTTTTTGTTTGTTTGTTTGTTTCAAGCTGCCTATCCCTAGAACGTTCTCAAGCAAACTGGAAAAAATGGTTGGCTCAAGGTTTGAAGTTGTTCGCCCCTGAGGAAGAGATAGAAATAGACCACAAATGCACATGTCAAGAAAATAGGAAAATTGATACAACAATTTTTTGTTCCGTTTTTGTTTCATTCTGTTTCGGGTTTGTTTTGTGTTATCTTGTTGGGTTGCGTTATCTTTATAGTAGATTAGAAATTAGTAAAAAAAACAAACCAAAAGAGTGTTAAGTAAATTGTTAGAGGTTCAGAACATGGAGAAAGACATTTTAGATCAAGCAAAAGAGAAGGTCTCTCGAGCTAGTCAGACAGAGGAAGAAAATTTAAAGGAAAGGGGGCTATTAGGGAAAAAGCTACAACAGGAGGCTGCTAATAACACCGTTCTAATCACCAGAGGGCATAATTCAACCAACAGCTCCACCTATGGAGACAGCTGAGTGGCCCTCAACCCCCATAGTTGATAGATGGGATCCTGAGACAAGACCTCAAAGATTAGCATGCCCTGTACTTGAGCAGACAGGAGGGCAGCGAATTCACCGTGCTCTAAATTTCAAAACAGTGAAGCAGTTAAAGGAGGCTGTAACAAACTATGGCCCTCAAGAACCCTTCACTGTAACCATGGTCAAATCCATTACCAACTTGAACATGATGGCAGCAGACTGGGCTAGCATGTGTAAATCTGTGCTAAATGGAGGACAATATTTGTTATGGAAGGTAGCCAATGAGGAATTTTGCATGGAGACGGCTAGGCGATATGCAGCAGCCGGTTATCCTCAGAGAAATCTAGATATGTTGTTAGGAAAAGGACCTTATGAGAATCAGCAGCAACAAATTAGATATGATCCTGCTATATACTCACAAATTGCTGCAGATGCAGTTAGGGCATGGAAGACTTTACAAGGACATGGAGATTTTCAAGGTCAATTATCTAAGGTAATACAGGGAACTAATGAACCTTAGGCTGAATTTGTAGATAGACTTATTCAAACAGCTACCAGAGTTTGGGGGGACACAGAACAAGCAATGCCATTAATAAAACAACTGGCTTATGGGCAAGCAAATCATTGGTGCAGAGAGGTCATTAGACCATGGAAACATGGAGATTTAAACACATATATTAAATTATGTAGAGACATTAATGAACAAGGGCAAGTCTTGGCAACTACAGTACAACAGGCTTTAGATGCCAGGCCGAAAACATGCTACAATTGTGAACAAACAGGACATTTTAAAAGGAATTGCCCCATCGGAGGAGGGTTTAACAAAGCTAGGTATCAAAGGAGTAGAATACCAGGTATTTGCCCACGATGCCATAGAGGGAGACATTGGGCTAATGAATGCCTTTCTCAAACCACCATAGAGGGTACTCCATTATCAAAAAACGGACAAGGACCAGATGTTTACCCACGGTATCGTGGAGAAAGGCATTGGGCTCCATTGCCAAAAAACGGACAGGGGGGCCCAATGCTCCGTGGCCCATGACCACAAATATACAGGGCACTGGAGGAACCCAGAAACACCATGGAGGAACCCAGCAACACCATCAGGGTAGTGCCCAGGACACACTGTCCATTAGATCTCTCATCAGACAAACCAGAGGGAGCGCAGGGTTGGACATCTGAGCCTCTGCCAGAGCAGTACTAACTCCAGAGATGGGAGTTCAAATCATTCCCACAGGAGTAAAAGGACCTCTTCCCCAAGGAACAGTAGGCTTCTTGTTGGGACACAGTTCTTCTACTCTAAAAGGACTTATGATAAGTCCTGGGGTAATTGATCCCAATTGTGAAGGTGAAATAAAAATTATAGCTAGTTCTCCAGGAGGCATATCAGTAATTTCACCAGGAAATAGAATAGCACAGTTATTAATAATACCCAGCCTACATGATAAATTTTCCAGTTGTACTATAGAAAGAGGTTCCAGGAGATTAGGCTCCACAGGTGTAGATTGGGCTATGCTTTCTTTAAATTTAGATTCTCGCCCCATGCTAAAACTAAATATTCAAGGACATGAATTTAATGGACTACTGGATACAGGTGCAGACCTTAGCATTATCTCTCATCAAGAATGGCCAAAACATTGGCCGTTACAACAAGCCACTCAAACGCTTCGAGGCCTAGGAGTGGCAACTAATCCTCATAGAAGTGTGATGGTATTAGATTGGAAGGATCCTGAAGGATGTGAAGGAACTATACAGCCATATGTATTGGATCATCTTCCTATAAATTTATGGGGATGAGATGTCCTAGATCAATTAGGTTTGACATCAACAAATAACATCAATCCAAATGTGCCCACTATTAGGGCTAGACAAGGTTTTAGGAAAGAAAAAAGATTAGGAAAACAAGAATAAGGTATAGCAGCACCAAGTCAAATAGATCAAGAAATAAATAGACATGGATTGGGTTTTCAGAAGGGGTCACTGAGACAATAAAAATTACTTGGAAATCAGAAAGACCAATATGGGTTCCTCAGTGGCCCCTGAGTAAAGAAAAGATACAAGCAGCCCATGACCTGGTCAAACAACAATTAGCAGAGGGATATATACAACCTTCCGTATCTCCCTATAATACTCCCATTTTTGTCATCAAAAAGAAATCTGGTAAATGGAGATTATTGCAAGATTTAAAAGCCATTATAATGAGATGGTTATTATGGGACCTGCTCAATCAGGGATTCCTCAATTTTCTGCTTTGCAAAAACCTGGTATGTTTTAGCTATAGATATTAAAGATTGTTTTTTTTTTTCAATTCCAATTCATCCTGAGGATAGTCCACGTTTTGCATTTACTATCCCTGCACTAAATCATGAAGGTCCTGATGAGAGATATGAATGGAAAGTACTCCCTCAAGGGATGGCTAACAGCTCAACTATGTGTCAAATTTATGTTAACAAAGCAAACCAGCCACTTAGAAATCAAAATCCTGAACTACAAATATTTCACTATATGGATGATGTATTATTAGCACATAAAGATAAAAACACATTGCTGGAATGTTGTGCCACACTTACAAATTTACTAAAAAATTATAATCTAGAGATAGCAATAGATAAAGTACAATTAAATTTTCCAATTAATTATTTAGGAGTTCTATTATCCTCAACCATGGTCCGTCCACCAAAAATTCAAATACAAGTAGATCAACTCAAATCACTTAATGACTTTCAAAAGTTATTAGGAGACATAAATTGGATAAGGCCTTATCTAGGCATACCAACAGGAGAATTGGGACCTTTATTTGATATCCTAAAAGGTCCATCAGATCCAAATTCACCCCGCATGTTAACGCCTGAAGCAAGAAAGGCATTAAAAATCATAGAAACATATATGGAAAATATGCATTAGGATAGAATTGATATAAGTTTGCCTTTATTATTTATTGTAATACCAACAAAAAATATTCCTACAGGAGTATTTTGGCAAGAAGGTCCATTATTGTGGATACATTTATCTTATTCTCCTAACACTATTCTTACTAGGTATCCTGAGGCTGTGGGACAATTAATACTCAAAGGAATAAAAGCGCAAAGGGAGTGTTTGGAATTTCTCCCAATAAAATTATTACTCCATATACTATGGATCAAATTGATGAGTTAGCTAATGAGTTAAATACTTGGGCAATAATCATGTGCAAATCTAATGTTTCATTTGATGACCACTTACCATCTAATCCTTTGTTGTCTTTTTGGTCTTCGCATCCTGTAGTTTTTCCAAAAATGACAAGAAAACACCTATCATGAATGCTCCAAATATATTCACTGATGGGTCAAATAATGGTACAGCAGCAGTAGTTACCCCTGATCAAACTTTTACATTTTTAGTACCCAAACAATCAGCTCAAAAGGTAGAGCTTAATGCAGTATTACAAGCTTTTGTGATGTTTAAAGATTCTGTATTTAATTTATTTTCTGATAGTCAGTATATAGTTAATGCTATAGTATCCCTTGAAGATGCTGGTAGGATTTCACCTTCCTCTACTGTTTTCTCTTTGTTTTCCACTATACAAAGTCTAATCTGGGACAGAAAAGATCCATTCTTTATAGGACATATCAGGGCACATACAGGATTGCCTGGAGCCTTTAGTTTCGGCAATGATTTAGCAGATAAAACTACACATGACATACATATTTTCTCTACACTAGAAGAAGCTACAAATTTTCATAAAAGGTTCCATGTCAATGCTAATACTTTACAAAATCATTTTAAAATAACTAAGGAACAAGCTCGACAAATAATAAAACAATGTCAATATTGTGTGACCTTTTTACCACAAGTTAATCTTGGAGTGAATCCTAGAGGATTGATACCTAACCATATTTGGCAGATGGACGTCACACACTTTCCAGAATTTTGAAAATTAAAATATTTGCATGTTACAGTTGATACTTCTTCTGGATTTTTGATGGGCTCCCTTCATGCCGGAGAAAAAACTAAAGATATTATAGCTCATTGCTTACAAAATTTTGCCACTGTGGGCGTTCCAAAACAGTTAAAAACAGATAATGGTCCTGGTTATACTTCTACCTCTTTTAAACAATTTTGCTCATCATTTGGCATTACTTATATAACAGGAATCCCATACAATCCACAGGGACAAGGCATAGTTGAAAGAGCTCATCAATCTATTAAAATGTACTTATTAAAGCAAAAAGAGGGAATTGGAAAGGGGTATATATCCCCCAAAAATAAACTTAAAATAACCCTTTTTACTCTAAACTTTTTAAATTTGGATTCATCAGGGCTCAGTGCTGCGGAAAGGCATATGTGTCCAAAAAATGTACATAAGCCTAAGGTACTTTGGAAGGATATTCTAACAGGACAATGGAAAGGTCCTGACCCAGTGATTGTCTGGAGTCAGGGCTCTGTTTGTGTGTTTCCACAGGGAGAACAGCAGCCGATTTGGATTCCAGAGAAACTAACCAAAGCAATTTCTACAGACCAAAAAGAAGATGATTTGACTCAAATCCATAACAGCTGATATCCAGAGCTCCAGCTTGGCTATTTTTACATCTGCGACAGTGATTCTCCCACACCTAGAGGCTAATGAATAATGAACACCATTAAGGCCTATTTCAAATGTAAAAAACCTTGAGGCTTGCTTGTGGGAATACCTTCAGACCCATATGCAAGTTACAGAAAAAGGGATGGGATATCCAAATAAGAGTCAAACCCAGGTGGTAACCAGGATGCTTTTTTCAATATCTATTTTATTATTGCCTTTTCCCACATCATAAAGTTCTATTTTATTTTTTGAGCTCATACAGACCTAGGTTAATGTTTTTCTGATCAGTTTTATTTTTTGACTGTGGAGTTTTTAAACATTGCAATGGAGATTTCACCTGTGTAAAGCTATAAGGCCTTTACTATTGTCTTATGTGTTGTATATTATGTGTGCACAATTGTGTTTTGTGTTGTATGTCTGTATGTGTGTATGTCCATATATCTTATATGAGGAGCACTCATGAAAAAATGGATCCAATTTTTTTTTATTATTCACGTGATTTAAATGGTTTAATTTAAATTGGGTAAACAGCTGTTGAGGATTATTTTAATATGTGAACAAATAAGGAGGTTAACAGATCTGTTTCATTACTTTCACCTTTCCTTTTCATTATATTTAATAATTCTGTTCAAGATAATGTAAATTGTTCAGAAAATTGTTTTCTTAGTGCCTGTTGGAATGTTACAAAATTTTTTTTAGTCATCATTGCCAGAATTCCTATCTTCCTCCCAGTGCCAGTGAAGACTAAGATAAAACCAAACCACAGTAAACTGTATAAACTGATGCATCAATGAATAATAACTCAACAAGTAATGCTCAATCTAGGAGTCGATTTACTTTAGGAAGAAATGGACATATTGATAGATTCCTCTGATTTGAACTGCTTGCAGAACTTGCCTGGACTCTGTATCACTTGTGTACATTGTGAACTATCTGTTGGTGCAGCAAATTGTGGTAGTGCTGGAGTGTCTTTGCTGATGGTGTCACCGGTGGTACAATTTTTCCAAAGGAGCCGTCAATTGGCTTGGTGTCATGGCATTTCTGTATCCTCCTCCCTTCTGCTAGTGATGGTCTAAAATTTGGGGGCCAACAGAGGTGAGGCAAAGAACCTTACCCCCCCACTGGTGCATAGGCCTATCCACAAGTATGGCTGTATGCTGGACCGGTAGTCAGTGACGGGTAAGATCCAATTGCAGTGGTACCAACCTAAGACAGGAGGCTGATGCCTTGAGGTCAGCTCATCCGATGATGGGTAAGAACCATATGTAGTATTGGACAGCCTAACAGGCACGGTCCCTAAGCCACATGCTTGGTGTTTAATTAAACAGAAGGGAGGAGATGCTGAGAGCCATAGCCGAGTCCGAATAATGCATGGCATTTTTGCCAGAATGGAGTGGTTGAGAGGTGATGCCAGCAAGCCATTGAGATGATAATGGTTATGTTAAGCTGTGTATATTAGACCCCTGCTGTCCGCCTCGGCCTGCTACTTTGGAGTTCTCATGCTACTTTGGAGTTCTCGTGGGGATTCCCAGAGAGTTCCCATTGGTTGGGGAAGTGCCGGAGGAGGGATTTCCGGTTGGTCATTGCTGGAGGAGCCGCATGGGTGGCTTTGGGGAGAATTCCTGGGAGCGTGTGTGGAGTGTGCTGGTGGAGTTCAGAAATAAAGTTTGTTCCTGCTTCAGTGGCTCGTGATTTGTGCCCAGCCAGACTGCGGCAATCAAGAAAACACAAAACCTTTCAGATTATAAAACAGTAAGATGGCAATAAAATAATACACTAATTTCTCTAGATGATGTAAGGATGGACGCATCAGGAGAAATTCCATGTGATCTTGAATAAAAAGTAATATTTCCTTACCAAATACAGAGGTAACACTAATTTTTTAAAAACTATTTTACAGATATGAGATAGCATTAGATATCTTAACTCCAGCTCAAGAGGACACCTGTGCCATTATAAAATCTAAATGTTTTGTTGTTGCAAAGAACTCAAGCGCAGGTCAGCATGAGCGAAGAAGAAGAAGAAGAGGAGGAGGAGGAGGAGGAGGAGGAGGAAGCAGCTTCTTTATTGAGTACAGCAGTCTTTTTATAGTATTGTGAGCAAAGAAGGCAGCATTCCAACAGCAATGACTCAGGTCTATAAGCTTGCAAAACATTGTGTGCAGAAGTAACTTACTAATCAGAAGTAACTTGCTGATCGTGTCTTAATCTACTCTTGGGATGGAGAATTCTGAGCTCTGTTCCTTAAGAACAGATAAACATTCTTGTTTGTAAGTAATGTTCTTTTCTCAGAGTCCTTCCAGCACACTTGACAGAACATCCTGTTTGCAGGCAAGCTCCACCAAGGACCACAAAGCATCTTGTTTGCAAGCACGCATGCAGTCATCCTATCTAATTCTCTACATTTTGTCTATGTTTTCTTAGCAACTCTGCTGCTATTTCTAAAGCTTTAAATGCTCTCCATTCACAAATCAATGGCTTGTTAGACCCCACCCTAAACTTTAATAAGTAAACTTTAAACCAAGTTTTCATGGTTTTCAGGAACTGGTTGATAATATTGTTTTGTGCTACTTGTTTAGAAAAAAATAACACTTTACAAAAAATAACACATTGTTGTTCTATATGATCCCTACCTTACACATATGTATACCCCTTGTCCAATCACACTCATCCACTGCCACCATGAACCTCTGGACTGCCCTGACACACATGATACCCAAACTACAGATGACCCTGCAGATAAAAAACAAAATTAAATCTCTCATCTACTGGGAGCCTTAGATAGGCCTCTGTAAAGGATACTGACCACTATTCCCCAACAATGCCTCTTTCCAGTTTGAAGTAGCCAGAGCAGTCATCACCACTGTCCCTAATGGCAGCTAGGGCCACTTCTTCAAAAGGGGGATATGAATAGATAGAATAGACACACAGCAAAACAGGCAGAAAGTTAGGGTAACAGGCTCCAAAAAGGCTTTTAAATGTAAAGGTAACTCCATGAAATTAACCTGTAGAAACATTCCAAACATCCCAGTCAACTCCTTTGTCCTAGAGTGGCAGGAAAAGGGAAGCAAGGCAGACCTAAGTGAAGATTACAGGCTCAAGGGCTAAAAGGGCACCAGCAATCAGGATGTCATGAGTAAACCAATAGCCTTGGGATTTTCCAATATCTAATTAACATTGATATTGATCAATGCCACTACCCAGTAGCTACATTGACCCTTAGACTAGTACACTTAGTTGGGAACCTGCTATCAGACCCTCTCTTGCCTTCCACTGCTTTTCTTCTCATTTTAATAAATCTTAAATCCTAGTCTCTCATGCTGAAAAAAAAAAGTAGAATTTTCACCTGTAGAAGTGAAAGTATAGGTAGGAAACCAAATTAACAAAGGCAAGTAAAGGGACAATATATAGTATTTTCAAGTGACAATGAATTTTTCAGGTTTCCTGAAACATTATCATAGTGAAGGAGTGAAATAACATCCTGGCAAACTAATATGGATACATGTTTAAATTACTTGAGTTCTTCGACAACAACTTCATACCTAATTTGACAGGTTGTGAAATCAGTGAAGATTTTTTTAATGGGAAGCTATATAATTTTAGCTTTCCTTTGGGTTTAAATGAATTGAAGTGGGAAGAGACAAGAAGGCAAAGAGGAAGTAACTATTTAAAAAAAACAGTAAGGAATTCCACTGAGGATGCATTTGGATGGCAATACTGAGGCAAAGAGGTGACATAAAAAGAAATGACAATCTGATGCATATTATGACAGAAATAAAAAATAAAAACATTACTCTAAGTGAAAGAAGCTAGTCACAAAATGATAAATATTGTATGATTCCATTCAGAAATGTCCAGAATCGGTAAATCAATAGAGACAAACTAGATTAGTGGTTGCCACTAATCTAGGATGGAAGTTCTTTACATATTTAAATAGTTAACATGGTGAACTGCATGTTAAGTGAATTGTTTAAAAATAATAAAAAAGAAATCATAATGAAATGAATTACAAGGAATTATGAATAAAAAAATAAGGATAATTGTTTAAGTGTTACAATCTATATGTTCTTACAACTATTATATTTCATAGGAGCTAAGATGCCATCAATTGTCAGATATATCTTAATTTTGTATAAGTCTAAGAAAGAAAAGTATTGCCAATTAAACTATAATGTGCCATCTGTTAGCACAAAAACACCACCGAACACAGACTTCACAAATCAGCTCATCACTCTATTCAGGAACGAATTTTCACACAGAAGCAGGGAAAGGAGGGACAAAATGACCCCATGGTGGGACCCACTTTCCTGGTGGAAAATAAGCCCCTTAACCAAGAAAGGGCCTGGGCTTATACAGGTTATTCTGAGAGGTAATCTGATGAGCATATCAATAATCTTCGGGCACCCAGGAATTTGGAGTTTCTCCTATCAATCAATGAAGGGATCAGTTTTAGTACTTAGAAAAGTGGGGTCTGTTTTACGGGGCAAAATGGGAGGGAGTCTAGGATCAGTGGTCAGTTTCTGGCATTTATTGTACTGGACCTGATGGAGGACCTGGGGTCAGTGGCTGGTAACTGAAAAGAATTTGTTTACAGAAGGTTTAATGCTTTGGCTTCTTCCCAGGGACTGCCTTTCCAGATTTGATGGACACCTCTTCCTCAGGGTTTGTTTTATCATGAGAGAGAATGTATTGGGAAAGGATCAATGCTCTCAATGTATGGCTTTCCTTCTCACTCCTCTTTTCCTGGGTCTCACTACTTTGGGGGTTTGTCATTTTCCCTATCTAATACCATCGATGATATCAGAGTTTAACATGTAAAGAAAAATGCCTTTGAATCACAGAAATGTGCAATTAGATGTAGAAAATAAAGGAAACAAGAATTTTAGAAATAAGAAAAAACAGCTTATTGGCAGAAAAAATAGTAGATCTAGTTTGGAATAACTGAGTCTCAATGGGTAGTTTGAATATTCTTATTGGGATTGATGAAGTATTACATAGTATTATTTATAGTATGTAATGGGAGGTAAACTATATTTTTAAAGAATTATATAACATTGGTAATTTTGAGAACACCTCCAAGACTGAAAATCAGTAGTCATAAAAGATAAAACCATTCCCCTAGGAAGAAGCTATGATTTAAAAAATATATATATATATATTAGAAGAATGTGTTAGGTAAATAAACAAATATGGCTGGAAATACTAACCATATCTCAATAGTAACCCTAAATGTTAATGGCTTAAACTCACCAATCAAGAGACACAGGCTAGTAGAATGGATAAAAAAAAAAAAAGATCCAACAATATGCTGCCTACAGGAGACGCATTTATAGGAAAAGACATACATAGACTGAAGGTGAAAGGTTGGGAAAATCATATCACTCAAAATGACTTCGGAAACAAGCAGGAGTGTCCATACTCATATCAAATAAAATAGACTTCAAGCCAAAGTTAATCAAAAGGGATAAAGAAGGACACTACACACTGCTCAAGGGAACCATACACCAACAAGACATAACAATGGTGCAGCTATGTTCATCAAACAAACTCTTCTCAAGTTCAAGAGTCAAATAGACCACCATACAATAATTATGAGAGACTTCAACACACCTCTCTCACCACTGGACAGATCTTCCAAACAAAAGTTGAATAAAGAAACTATAGAACTCAATAATACAATTAATAACCTAGATTTAATTGACATATATAGAATATACCACCCAACATCAAGCAGATACACTTTTTTCTTAGCAGCACATGGATCCTTCTCAAAAATAGATCATATATTATGTCACAGGGCAGCTCTTAGAAATTATAAAGGAGTAGAGATAATACCATGCATCCTATCTGATCATAATGGAATGAAACTGGAAACCAACAATAAAAGAAGGAAGGAAAAATCATGCATCACTTGGAGAATGAACAATAGGTTACTGAATGATCAGTGGGTTACAGAAGACATCAAGGAGGAAATTAAAAAATTCTTAGAGATAAATGAAAACATAGACACAATATATCAGACTCTATGGGACACAATGAAAGCAGTTCTAAGAGGAAAATTCATTGCTTGGAGTTCATTCCTTAAAAAAAGAAAAAAACAACAAATAAATGATCTCACACTTCATCTCAAAACCCTAGAAAAAGAAGAGCAAAACAACAGCAAAAGTAGTAGAAGGCAAGAAATAATTAAAATCAGAGCTGAAATCAATGAAATTGAAACAAAAGAAACAATTGAAAAAATTGACAAAACTAAAAGTTGGTTCTTTGAAAAAATAAATAAGATCGACAGACCCTTAGCCATGCTAACTAAGAGGAGAAGAGAGAGAACTCAAATACAGGATGAAAAAGGCAATATCACAACAGACACTTCAGAAATACAGAAGATAATTAGAAATTATTTTGAATCCTTATACTCCAATAAAATAGAAGATAGTGAAGGCATCAATAAATTTCTTAAGTCATATGATCTGCCCAGATTGAGTCAGGAGGATATACACAACCTAAACAGACCAATATCAATTGAGGAAATAGAAGAAGCCATCAAAAGACTACCGACATGATCCTATACCTAGCTGACCCAAAAGGGTCTACAAAGAAACTACTAGAGCTAATAAATGAATTCAGCAAAGTGACGGGATATAAAATCAACACGCATAAATCAAAGGCATTCCTGTATATCAGCAACAAATCTTCTGAGATGGAAATGAGGACAACCATCCCATTCACAATATCCTCAAAAATAAAAAATAAAATACTTGGGAATCAACCTAACAAAAGAGGTGAAAGACTTATACAATGAAAACTACAGAACCCTAAAGAGAGAAATAGAAGAAGATTTTAGAAGATGGAAAAATAAACCCTGTTTATGGATAGGCAAAACTAACATCATCAAAATGGCGATATTACCAAAAGTTCTCTACAGGTTTAATGCAATGCCAATCAAAATCCCAAAGGCATTTCTTGTAGAAATAGAGAAAGCAATCATGAAATTCATATGGAAAAATAAAAGACCCAGAATAGCAAAAACAATTCTAAGCAGGAAGTGTGAATCAGGCGGTATAGCGATACCAGACTTCAAACTATACTACATAGCAATAGTAACAAAAACAGCATGGTACTGGTACCAAAACAGGCGGGTGGACCAATGGTACAGAATAGAGGACACAGAGACCAATCCACAAAATTACAACTATCTTATATTTGATAAAGGTGCTAAAAGCATGCAATGGAGGAAGGATAGCATCTTCAACAAATGGTGCTGGGAAAACTGGAAATCCACATGCAACAAAATGAAACTGAATCCCTTTCTCTCGCCATGCATAAATGTTAACTCAAAATGGATCAAAGAGCTTGATATCAAATCAGAGACTCTGCGTCTGATAGAAGAAAAAGTTGGCTCCAATCTACATATTGTGGGTTCGGGCTCCAAATTCCTTAATAGGACACCCATAGCACAAGAGTTAATAACAAGAATCAACAAATGGGACTTACTTAAACTAAAAAGTTTTTTCTCAGCAAGAGAAACAATAAGAGAAGTAAATAGGGAGCCTACATCCTAGGAACAAATTTTTACTCCTCACACTTCAGATAGAGCCCTAATATCCAGAGTATACAAAGAACTCAAAAAAATTAAACAATAAGAAAACAAATAACCCAATCAACAAATGGGCCAAGGACCTGAACAGACACTTCTCAGAGGAGGACATACAATCAATCAACAAGTACATGAAAAAATGCTCACCATCTCTAGCAGTCAGAGAAATGCAAATCAAAACCACCCTAAGATACCATCTCACTCCAGTAAGATTGGCAGCCATTATGAAGTCAAACAACAACAAGTGCTGGTGAGGATGTGGGGAAAAGGGTACACTTGTACATTGCTGGTGGGACTGCAAATTGGTGCGGCCAATTTGGAAAGCAGTATGGAGATTCCTGGGAAAGCTGGGAATGGAACCACCATTTGACCCAGCTATTCCCCTTCTCAGACTATTCCCCAAAGACCTTAAAAGAGTGTACTATAGGGATACTGCTACATCGATGTTCATAGCAGCACAATTCACAATAGCTAGACTGTGGAACCAACTCAGATGCCCTTCAATAGATGAATGGATAAAAAATGTGGCATTTATACATAATGGAGTATTACTCTGCACTAAAAAATGACAAAATCATGGAATTTGCGGGGAAATGGATGGCATTAGAGCAGATTATGCTAAGTGAAGCTAGCCAATCCCTAAAAAACAAATACCAAATGTCTTCTTTGATATAAGGAGAACAACTAAGAACAGAGCAGGGAGGAAGAGCATGAGAAGAAGATTAACATTAAACAGGGACAAGAGGTGGGAGGGAAAGGCAGAAAGAAGGGAAATTGCATGGAAATGGAAGGAGACCCTCATTGTTATACAAAATTACATATAAGAGGAAGTGTGGGGAAAGGGAAAAAAACAAGGGGGAGAAATGAATTACAGTAGATAGGGTAGAGAGAGAAGATGGGAGGGGAGGGGAGGGGAGGGGGGATAGTAGAGGATAGGAAAGGCAACAGAATACATCAGACACTAGTGTGGCAATATGTAAAACAGTGGATGTGTAACCGATGTGATTCTGCAATCTGTACACGGGGTAAAAATGGGAGTTCATAATCCACTTGAATCAAATGTATGAAATATGATATGTCAAGAGCTTTGTAATGTTTTGAACAACCAATAATAAAAATGTTAAAAAAAGAAGAAGAATGTATTAGGGTTTAGATATTAGGTGTTCCTCGAAAGCTCTTATGTGAGACCAGGGAAGAAGTTTAGAGGTGAAATGACTGGATTATGAAAACCTTAACCCAGTCAGTGAATTAATCCCTTGATAGAGATTAACTGAGTGGTAACTATAAGCTGGTAGGGTGTGGTTCAAGGAGTGGGTCCCCAGGTCTTGTGTTCAATCCCCAGTACCATTTGGTTAGCTAAACTTAATCTATCTCTGCTTCCTAGCGCTATATTCACAGCTACTTTTCTCCACCACACTCTTTGGTCATGATGTCTGCCTCATCCCAGGCCATAAGAAATGGAGTCAGCCATCTATGGATTGAGACCTCTGAAAACTTGAACTCCCAAATAAAATTTTCCTCCTCTAAAATTGTTCTTGCTCAGTCTTTTGGTCACAGCAAAGAAAAAGCTTACTGAAACAAAAATCTTCATTTTCAAAAGTTCAAGGATTTACTATTCTGAGGCCTCTTCCAGCACACCACTGGTGCTCTCCTCATCAAGGAAATACAAATTTAGAACACAATTACAGGGGCTGGGGATGTAACTTCAGTGGTAGAGTGTTTGCCTTGTACACCTGAGATCCTGTGTTCAATCCCCAGTACCATACACACACACACACACACAAAAAAAAAAAAAAAAAAAGACATATACATACTGTTACACACCACCAGAATATCAAAAATTTTAAAGTGTGGTAATTGTAAGCATGGGTGAAGATGTAGAATAATGAGAATTCTCCTATACTGTTGATGGTTAGTGAAGTCACTTTGTAAATCTCTTTGGCCTTGAGTGTCAAAGTTGAAGATCCAATAATTCCACACCCGGTCCAAAGATTTATCAACCAGTACAAGACACCCCATTTCTCATAATAGCCATATGAGTGGAGTTCCAGGGGAGTTGTGGCCCACATCATGAGTGGTCACAAACCCAGGAGGTCAGAAGGGCACTGTGGTTGCAGGAATTATGGTGTTCCTGAGTCAGTCAGAGACCCAGAACTATTGGGGAGGGGCGGGGTTTGATAGTCTCACATGCCAGGAGGAACAATGAGAGCAGCTCCCTAGCAGTGATTAAACATTGTTCCCCAGATCACAACAGAGGTGTAGGGGATCTTGGTGGTCTGAGGTGATGCCTTTTTAGCAACCTGAACATAAGTATTTTAATATTTTAAGATGGCATCCTTACTAGTATATGTAGGCTGAATATCATCCTAAATTTTCCCTAAGAAAACTCAAATACATGTGCAACAGGATACATGAAAAGAATTTTTATGCAACCGCTAAGTTATCATAAGCACAAAAAGGGAAAGGGGGGAAAAACGGAAAAGAAAGTGGATGAATAAATTATGGTCAATTCATGCAGGGGGGTTTCTACAGTAATGTGAATAAAGTACAAGTACAGGCAATGTGAATGAATGTCACAGAGGAAAAAAATACATGAAAGAATACATACATTATGATTCTGTTCATATAATTTTAATAGATAAAACTATTATATAGGGAAGCATAGATAGATAGTAAAACCATAAAATAGGCAAGGAAAAGATTATTCAGGTTGTGAAGAAGAGTGGGTAAAAGGGAGGTTTCAGAGCAGTAGAAAAGTCCTTTATTTAATAATTATTTTTAACTCATCCTTATGTGTTTAATGTGTGTTTCTCTATTTTATATTTTGCCATAAAAGAAAAAAGTAACAAACAAAGTCTTGGACTATCTAAGAACAACAAATTTACAGCTACAATGTGACAGCAAAAGTGACTTGGTGAGAGGCAGAGCTATGAAGCAATAAAATAGAATGAAAATGATTGGAGACTGGAACAGCAGCAAAGATATTTATTCAAAGATTTCATAATACATGGACACAGAGCGCTCTGGATAGAGGTCAAAGTCTTATTAAGTCAGAAAGAAATTTCCAAGGAAAACTTTGCAAGAAAAATGGGCACCAAGGGGAAAGTAAGTAAATAAGCTACATCTTATTTCAGTGTGTGCTTTTTTGTGTCCTTGTATATTTGCTAAAAGAGGCTTCCTTCAGGTATTACTCCCAGAGCACAGCATTTAAAGTTGAATAAAAGGATATGAGTGATTCCTATGCTAGAAATTTATTCTAAGGAAATAACTGATGATTTGCCAAAATGTTTTCTAGAAGGGTACTCAATTAAATATTATTTAAATGCCAGAAAAATAGAAGTTTAAGTAACTTACTATAGCCATAAAACAATATTAATTGGTAGAAGAAAGATTACAAAATACTACATATACTATGAACACATTTGGGATACTCAAAGGGATTTACATCAAAAGCATAAAATGAGTAATAAAAGTAGAGATGAATTTTTTCCTTTTTTGCATTTTGAAACTTCCTGTAATTAATATACATTTCATTTGTAATAAAATTAATGATAATTATAAACATAATTCTAAGTCATACGAAACTATTGAAAATAGATCTTAAAATGGTCAAAGACTGAGAAAACTATTTTAAAATGTAGTTAGAATGGAGAATTATAAGTTCATTTCTTTAAATGTTGCTTATATTTGAAATAAAAGTAGAATTTGATGCTAGAAAAAAATTTTAATCCTGGGATCATAGAATCCTAAATGTTTAAATTTCTTTTCAAATGTGTTTACCCAAATTATTGCAAAGAGACAAAATTTTTATTTAACTATAGCCTACTAATAAATTTAGTAATTTTGTGAGCCTCACTTTTCCAATTTTTTATGAATCACCTAGGGATTTTGTTCAAATGCAGATTTCAATTTAGTAGATTTGGGCAGGACTTTCTTCTCTAAGGAGTTTTTCCAGATAATGTGAATAACTGCTGGTCTTGTGACCACACTTAAGTAATAAACATACAAAACACATCTGTGTTCTAACAATGAAGACTCAGGTAACTCAGAGCAGCTTACAAATGGTTCATTCAACAAATACTTATTGGCTATCTACCAAACCTTTTAAAGACTATAAATGTATCTTCTTTGTTAAGGAAAAAAATAAAATAAAAGCACTAGGGTTAATCTTAACACACCTGTTTTTTTAATAAAAAGTGTAATGAGTATAATGTAGAATTTAATATGTTCAATTAAGTTTCCTTGTCTTAAAAATAAAAATAAAATAATTAAATATGATATCCAACCACAAACACCTCAACTGTTTTTCATAAAAATATGGTATCAGCACACTGTTTTTATCCCCACAACATCCTGTGTCCTGTCTCCCTCCCTCCCTCTCCCCCCCCCCCCTCTCTCTCTCTCTCTCTTTCTCTACCTCCTTTCTCTCTTTCAGGTTATTAAATGCAAAGCAGCCATTGCCTGGGAAACAGACAAGCCCCTTTGCATTGAAGAGATTGAAGTAGCTCCCCCGAAGGCTCATGAAGTTCGAATTCAGGTGAGTGGAACATTTCCCTGCCTGAAAGGGACTCTCAGCACAAAGTACTCCATTTCTTTCAGTTATGTCCTGTAATGGTCTGACTGAGAGTCTTGTTTTCACTGTGGAGGAGCTGTATTTTTAGGTCCACATAAAAATGGGCATTATCCCCAAGAAGGATAAATTATTGATCATTTTTGTAATTTTTGATGATGACTTAAAATTTAGTTGAACAATCTTAATCTTGATTGTCAACCCTTAATCAGACAAAAGAATTTGCTTTGGCTTAGAATTAGTTTACTTTTTATTATTCAATTACCAATTATTGGAAAGTGTTTTTTTAAAAAAAGAGAGACCCAAAACAAGGAAGAAGGAAACCCTTGAGAACTGTCCTGGACATTATGAGGGCCTAGGTGCCCAGAGGAATGGCAGGAATGGGTCATCAGAGAGAAGAACAAAGAACAATGTCACAGTTGGCATACTTGGACATGGTCTCCATTTTTTTCTCAGGGCATAGTTGGACATGGTCTCCATTTTTTTTACATTACATATGTGAAAATGAATGGGATAGCCTCATGGACAGATCCTAAAGAATTATACAAGATACATTGATAATTAATTATAAAAATATCTGTCTTTTAACTATAAAAGATTTATTACCTTGCATACAATCTCAACAAAACTTGAACAAGCCATAGAAACCCACATTCCCTCCATTCCCTCTGCCTAATAATTACTTATACCTATTACATTTGCTTTTTCCTCTCCTGGAGATAGTAATTACCAATCCTATCTATCTCTCTCTCTCTCTCTCTATCTCTCTCTCTCTCTCTCTCTCTCTCTCTCTCTTTGGTAGACACAATATCTTTATTTTGTTTTTATGTTATGCTGAGAATCGAACCCAGTGCCTCACACATGGAGCGCGCTACCACTTGAGCCACATCCCCAGCCCCCAATCCTATCTCTTTTTGTGATCTTTCTGACAACAATGAAAGGTAGAAAACACAAGTGCTTTACAGGAGGAAAAGAATCTAATCTCGTATAGTTTTTATTCATTCTTTTTTCTTAAAATGTAACAATTTTATTGAGTTATAGTAGTGTTGTAATGCTTCAATATGACATTGGGCTTAAAATAATATATAATATCTAATCCAATAATATAACTGCAGAAACACCACTCAAGTCTGTGATTGCTTTATAGGTAATTGCCACTTCCATATGCCATACTGATGCCAACAGTATTGACCCTAAATTTAAGGAGGCTCTTTTTCCAGTGATCCTTGGCCATGAATGTGCAGGAATAGTGGAAAGTGTTGGGCCAGGAGTGACCAACTTCAAAGCAGGTATTTTAATTTCTGATTCCAATTAAATAAAAATCTCAGTGTTTTGTGTGTGTGTGTTTGATAATTTCACGTAGCCCGTGTGATTCAGCTTCTCTGATATACAAGGATGTTCTGTTCCGTGCAGAATATTTGGAAATGTAATAAACAATAGTCATGCTATAGAGAGTTGCACTAATAGCACCATCTCTGACAGAACTCTGTACCTGATAATACCCATTTGGATTTGTTAGTTGATTCGTAAGAACTTTTTTTAAAAAAAAGTATATACAAAACTTAAGAGAATGCACAGTCATGTAAGGTAATAAATATTTTAGCTACCTGTACTTTCAGTTGAAGATAAAATTTATACTATAAAAATGGTGTTTTCCACTGATTCATCTGCAGTAAACTATTTACAAGTATCATCTTTAGGCACTATCCAATATGTGGCCTTTCTTTCTAGGTGACAAAGTCATTCCATTCTTTGCACCTCAATGTAAAAAATGCAAGTTCTGTCTGAGTCCTCTCACAAATCTTTGTGGAAAACTCAGGTAAGCTTTATACACTGGTAATGAGAGTATACATTGGCATGAATACTTGGGGCAACACATTGACAACACCCAAATGGAGCTGAAGAGAAGCAATCCTGCCCCCTAATTCCACTTATAGGTATATACAAGACACTGTTCCAAATGCATACTAAGAGACATATGCTAGAATGTTCCTTGCAACATTGTTTATAACAGCAATCAACTGAAAGCAGCATTAATGAACATCAATAAGGTAGTAACACAATGGAATATAATATAAAAATGAAAATGGCAATGGCTGGAGAGTCTAAATCTTTATTACTCTGTTTGTATTTTACTGAGACTATAGGATTCATTTTTCCTTAATGATGATTGAAACTGGTTATTTAAGAAGTTAAAATGATACCACTCTAAAAATGTTTTATTGTGCCTTGATTATCTTACCTATAAAATAGGGATGATAATATCAGCTGCTTTGTAAAATTGTTAAATATATTCAAAGAATTATACTATTTTGCAAAGTTTCGATGAAATAATGGATTTAGACAATGATCATAAATTATAATATCACAAAAAGAGATGATCAGAAATTATGTCCCTCCAGATGAAATGCATTATACCACCTTTGAAGTATTTCCACAAAACTATAAAACCTGAATCACATCAAGCATTTATATTTTTAAATGCTTATTTAGAAAGAAAAACAAAAACAGAGAAAGATGTTAAACCAGATTTCATGAATGTGATTGGCAAAATCCACTAAGAGGAAATTTCTATAGAACAAATGACTCAGTTACAACAAACAAATTGCAAAAAAAGAAAAAAAAGAGGAGAGGAAAGAATCTACAAATTAAAAGAGATTCAAGATACATGTCAACCAAATGCAATATGTGGACCTAAAAAAATCTGAGAAAAACCAGGAGACATGGCCCATGCCAGTAATTCCAGTAGCTGAGGCAGGAGGATCACAAGTTCAAGGTCAGCCTCAACAACTTAGCAAGACCTTGACTCAAAATTTTAAAAAATAAAAAGAGTTGAGTATGTGGCTCAGCAGTAAGACACCTCTGGATTCAATCCCCAGTACCACCCACACACACCAAAAGAAAAAATCTCACAAAGAAAGAAAAAAAAAAAGAATCTTTTAGAGATACATACTGAAATATTTCTATATAGATGAAAATGGTAATGTCTGAGATTTGCTTCAAAATAGTCCAAGGCAGGGAGAGAGATACAGATTGTGGAGGGGTAATAGATGAGAATAGATTGCCCTTGAGTTGATAGTCCTGAAGTTGGGAGATGGGTATGTGGGAGTTCAGTATGCTATTCTACTTTCGTATCTATTTGTATTTTCTGTAATAAAAAAATGTATGAGCTAGTATACATACAGCCCTTGCATTTAATGAAAGTTTGTTCTTACCTTTAAAATACTTCTAACAGACTATATATTAATGTGAAAAGTGACAAGTTATTTTCTCAATTTTTCCATCTTAACTCCATAAAATTGCCATTAACAAATAAAAACATCCAACATTTTTTGTTGGGAAATGGTCCGTCCCATTTACTTTCTCCTTCTCTCTCTCTCTTTCTCTCTCTCTCTCTCTCTCTCTCTCTCTCTCTCTCTCTCTCTCTCTCTTTCTCTCTCTCTCTCAGGAATTTTGAAACTCCTAATATTGATCAAGAACTAATGGAAGACAAAACCAGCAGGTTTACCTGCAAAGGAAAATCAATTTACCACTTCATGGGAGTCAGTTCATTCTCTCAGTACACGGTGGTGTCAGACGTCAATCTTGCCAAAATAGATGACCATGCAAACTTAGAGAGAGTTTGTCTGATTGGATGTGGATTTTCATCTGGCTATGGGGCTGCAATCAACACTGCCAAGGTAAATTGTTAAACACAGATTGTGTAAAACAGAGGTTACTGGGAGGCAATATGATAGGAAGGACATAGAATTAATTATCTTCAAATGCTGGCTATGTCATTTATTACCTGTGACTTTAAGCAAGTTATTTAATTCCCAAGGATAATATCTACTACAAATACTTATATAATTAAATTATATTACATATATAAAACATCTGGTTTAATAGCCAGCATATAGTTGGCACCTATAAGTGTTACATATAATACCAGAATATTTGATTAAAGACTAGCCCTGATTTAAATACATCCTGTTTAAATATGTTCCATAAATATAAATGCTCATCCTGGGACACTTGACCCAAAGGGCAACAGAAAATATAGAAACCCTCAACCACCTTCCTCCAGCCACCTCTACCTTCTCCCTGATGCTGTAGATTTTTCTCTGTCAATCAAGAATAACTCATCTCTGCCTTTCATCCTATCCCTTCAAGGCTTCAAAAGAGTGTCTCTGGTAGCAGTCCTGAGGGTGGCAAGATGTGTCCCTGAAATCACATGTTAGAATTTAAAAATTTTACAAGGCTATTTAAGCTACAGACCAGAGAGACATCAAGCAAGGCCTTCTTATTTTAACCTCCCTCATGTCAGTCTTCACCCCTTGACTCAAAACTGCAAAATGCAGCCAATGTGGTCTTTCTAAACAACAAACAAATCTGTTTTCCCTCTTCTTGCATTGTTTCTTTTCTCCCTAAATAAATCCCTCAGTGGGCTACAGTGACTCTTTTTTGCCCTTTGCACTATTCACAATTCCCAGGGCCCCACGCTGAGTCCTCAGGCTTCACTCACTGAGGTCTCTGGGCCTTTCCACCTGGGTTGTACCAGTATAGCAGAGTAGACTCCCCAATCTCCCTCAGGCTGTCTCCCTTTAGATATCAGTTCTTCTTAAGAGCTATTAACTCTGCAGCTTTCTCTTATTTACTTTATTAAATTATTTTATTTAATAAAAATCATATATGTGACAAAATGTAATGTCCTAATATATTCATACATAGTGATATGATTAAATCAAGCTAATTAACATATCCATCACATGACTTTCTTTTTTCTTGTGGTGAAAATTAAAATGTGCTCTCTTAACAATTTTCAAACATACATTATTATTTATCAACACCATGTCCTACAATTTATTTCTCCTAACCAAATATTGTGTTCTTTGACCAACATCTCCCCAGTTCCTCATCCCTCCTCCTCCCGGGCTCTGGTAAACCACCATTCTGCTCTCCACTTTTAGGAGTTCAATTGTTTTAGATTCCATCTCTAGTAAGATTCTGTGTCTTACTGTACTGAATTGTCTTTCTGTACTGAATTCTTTTGCATAGCATAGTGTCCTCCAGGTTCATCCATGTTGTCACAAAGGACAGGATTGCCTTCTTAAGACTGAATAGTATTCCATTGTGTATATAGACCACATTTTCTTTATTCATTCATTTGTTCATGGGCACTTAGCTGGATTCCATAACCTGGCTATTGTGAATAACACAGCAATGGATATAGGAGTGCAGCTACCTCTTCAATATACTAATTTCATTTCCTTTATATATATATATTCAGAGATAGTTTTACTAGATCGTATGGTAGTTCTATTCTTTAATTTTTTGAGGAATCTCCATTCTGTTTTCTATAATGGATATACTAACTTACATTTCCACCAACAGTGTACAAGGGTTTTTTTTTTCTCCACATTTATGCCAACATTTGTTATCTTTTGTCTTTTTTTAAATTTATTTAATTTATTTATTTTAGTTGTTGATGGACCTTTATTTTTTATTTATATGTGGTGCTGAGAATGGAACCCAGTGCCTCACACATGCAATGCAAGCACTCTATTGCTGAGCCACAACCCCAGCCCTCTTTTGTCTTTTTGATAATAACAATATTAACAGATGCAAGAAAATAGCACATTGTGGTTTTTTGCATTTTTCTGATAGAGGTTTCAAGCTAATTTTTTAACATACCTATATGTCTTCTTTTGGCATATATGTTTCTCTTTTGAGAATTATCTCTGTCCTTTACCTATTTTTTTAATTGGGTTTCTTGTTTTCTTACTAGTAAATTGTTTGAGTTCCTTATAAATTTGGGGGATTAACACCTAATCAGATGTACTACTTGCAGAAATACTCTCCCATTTCATAGCTTGTCTCTTCACTCTGTTGGTTGTATCTGTGGATGCACAGAAGTGTTTAAGTTTGATGTGATCTCAGTTGTCTTATTTCCTGTGCTTTTTAGAGTTACACGCAAGAAATCATTGCCTTGACCACTGACATGAAGATTTTTCCCTATATTTTTTTTTCTCGTAGTTTTACATTTTCAGGTCTTAACATTTTAATCTTTAATTCATTTTGAATTGATATTTGTATATGGTATAAAATAAGGATCTACTCTCATTTTCTATATATGGATATAAGTTTTCCCAGCACCATTTATTAAATAGATTGTCATTTCCTCATTGCATAAATTAAAGCAAGTGATGTTTGTCCTCTCTGTTACTTATTTTATTTCCAATTTAAAAGATGTTAAAAATTTCTCTGGGACATATTTTCTCTTTCTCTCTCTCTATTTCTTTTCTTTTTGGGGGAGGAGGGGCTATGATTTAATCCTAACAGCTTGCCATCCTCTTTGGGAAATATTAATTAAGCATCTCTCTATATTCTATACTAGTAAGTAGAATAAATATACCAGTTATAGCATCTTTTCTTACCATTTTGTATAGTGTTCATTTAATTCAATATAACAAGCATTTATTCAAGACTCAACACAGAGAAGACACTCTTTGAAAATAATGGAGAAGATTAAAATGTCTCTGCCTTTAAAAAAAACTTAGTCTTTAAAGAAACACATACACATAATTATTCATGGCATCTTCAATATAAGTTTTTTGTGAAAGGAAAAGCAAAAGGATAGGCACTATTTCTAGCTGAAGAATTAAGAAAATTTTCATGAAGAAATATGCTTTATATCAGAAATAGAAGTACAGGTTAAGTTTTTTTGTGTTTTGTTTGTTTGTTTTTGTTTTGGTCTGTGTGTGTGATGCTGGGGATTGAACCCAGGGCCTTGTGCATGTGAGGAAAGCACTCTACTAACTGAGCTATATCCCCAGCCTAGGAATAGGTTTTAATTAGAGGAAATTAAGATCAAAAGTACATCAGGCTGAAAGAACAGCAGGAAATAAGGCATGAGGAGAGGAAAGTGCAATGATTTGTTGTGGGTGTTGTAATGGGAATATCATGGAGATGGAGCTGGAATGTAAACAGAGGTCAGAGAGCAAAGATCCTTCAATGCCATGCAAATATATTTGGACTTCAATTCCATTTAAATGAATTAACAATTTAGAATGATCAAGTGAGTCAATTCACATTTTAAAAAGTATTAGTGATCCTTGAAAACTATAGTGTTAATAAAGCTAAATTAGATTTATTAGAAATATAGATGTCAAATGACCTATAATCCAATTTAAGAAGAAAAAAATAAACAGTTTAGAATGTCTGGGGTTTTGAATTTTGTTCTGACAACATTAAAGGAAAAGTAAAACAAGGGAATTATTTCCACTTGGGTTAGTCTCTTATGCACTGATAACCTTAATAGATTTTAAATAATTCTCCAAATTTAAGTAGAAATGCATCATTTTCACATTGCTAATTTTTTTTTCTGTTGGCAACATATATACCTTACAACAGGCAGTCTTTTATTTATATGTTTGAACATTCATCTCACCCTCTCCTTCAAAAGAAAAAAAAATATAGGACAGCTGCTTTATTTATTTTATTATTATTATTTTTTTTTTTTTTTTTTTTTTTTTTTACTGGGGATTAAACCAGGGGTGCTTTACCACTTAGCTACATCCCCAGCTGTTCTAATTTTTTGAGACAGGGTCTCACTAAGTTACTAACAGTCTTGCTAAGTTGCTGGGGCTTGCCTCATACTTGTGATCCTTCTGCCTTAGCTATCCAAGTCACTGGGATTACAAGCACCACACATTGCAGGACTAGCTTCTTTAACAGTGTCTCTACCTACAGGTCACACCTGGTTCTACTTGTGCTGTTTTTGGCCTAGGAGGTGTAGGTCTTTCTGCTGTAATTGGTTGTAAAATAGCAGGAGCTTCCAGAATCATAGCTATTGACATCAATAGTGAAAAGTTTGCAAAGGCCAAAGCCCTAGGAGCCACTGACTGCCTCAATCCTAGAGACCTGGATAAACCTGTTCAGGAGGTCATCATTGAATTGACCAATGGAGGTGTGGATTTTGCCATTGATTGTGCAGGAGGATCTCAAACTATGGTATGTATATTTTTTTTCCTCAGATATATTCAAATTTATAGACACTGAAATTCTTCATATATTGCCTGTATGTTCTGGTTGGCTGTTTACCTCATTTTATTTGACTTAATAGTCAAAGAGGGCATTTCTCTTATTTCTCTTTTCCTTTCTTTTTTTCTTTTTTGGAAGTACTGGTGATTGAATCCAGGAGTCTCTACCACTCGGCTACATATCCAGCCCTTCTTAAAATTTTTTTTTATTTTGGAACAAGTTCTCATTCATTTCCCAGGCCAGCCTTGAACCAGAGATCCTCTTGCCTCAGCCTTCCAAGTCACTGGGATTACAGGCATGTACCACTGTGGCTGGCTAGCTGGGGTAAGGGGCATTTCTTTAGCTAATTAAAAATTAAGAAACCCCCCAAATTATCTTTTAGGAATAAAAAACTGGAATGAGAATGAAATTGGGAATATTATTTCTAGCCTAATATGTTGAGCATTTAAAAGGAAACTCAAAAGAAAAATCAACTTCTACAAATAATCAACAAATAATGCTAGCGTGGCTGCTTATCACAAGAGAAAAGTGAACTCACAAAGATAGACAGTATTGGCATTTGGGAAGTGCTGTGGTTTGAATGTGCTGCTCAAGGTTCAAGTGTTGAGAGTTTGGTCCTCTGTGTGATCATGAATTTGATCTTAATGATCTCTAATCCTCTAGTTTAGCCTACAGAACCCAATTGAACAATTACAAAGTTAAAACAGTTTACAGTTCAAGAAAGTTTTGCCAATTCAACTAAAAATAGTTCTTACCAAAAGTTATCACTGTCTACCAAATGAAACCCTGTATTTGCATATAGTGCCATTTCAACCAAGTCATCATTATAGAGGATAATTCCTTGTTTGGAGCAATGCTCCAAAATGTAGGAAAGGAAATAGGAAAAGCATTAAAAACAAAAACAAAACAAGAGTCAACTTGTAAAGAGTAAACAATTACTTTAAGGAGACAAGTAGTGCCTGTGGTCTTTTCCTCTCTCCATGTGTCTTTTGATACAGTATATGTAAACAAAAATGTTTCTGCAATACAATAAGTGCAGAGAGTAGAAGTATTAATCTTCAGAAGTGTTTACAATTCTCAAAACAATAAATAAACACATATTCAAATAAAAAAATTCAAAACACCTCCCAAAAGTTCTACATCATTGCATCTTCCATCACTGGTATGAGAGGAAGAAGGGAGAGAGATTGATTGCTTCTTTCATACAGTGATCAGTGATGTGAAGGAGGCTATTACAACATCTATAAAAGTTAAAATTAACCCAAAAGGTCAGAATCAAGTTGACCACAAGCCATGTGGTACAAAGTTTACACTTTTCTTCTATAGAATCAGTCTCAAAAGATTAAAATTGTGTATCTATTTACCTTAGGATTTCTAAATGGAATGGTCATTCATAAGTATATATCTTCTTGAAGCTTATTTACATGTTCAGTTCTTGGCATTTTAATATTAACTGCAAATTTGCAGTAGGTTAACATAATAATGTTCTCTCTTTCCCTCATGCAAAGATCAATGTATGTCCAAGCAACTCTCCTGAGCCACCGTCTTCCATGTGATAACTCAGCAATCAAGGAAATGTAAACTCCTGGCTTCAGTCTCAACTTGAGGCCATCTTTGTTGTTAGAACAAGAGAAAAGATGGTTGGCAGGATGCAATCTACCTGTGAGAGGGCTTTAAAAATGTAGGAAAGCAGATGAAATGTTTAATGAACAGAACAGTGTTATTTTCTATTAAGACTTTTGCCCTGTGTTTTGAATAGCATTGTTTTATTTATCCTATCTTTTTGTTTGTTTGTTTTTTAAGTTGCAGATGGACATAATACCTTTATTTTATTTATTTATTTTTATGTGGTGCTGAGGATCAACCCCAGTGCCTCACACATGCTAGGCAAGCCATCTACCACTGAGCCACAATTGCCAGCCCCTATTTATCCTATCTTTACATCTTCTAAGTACATAGTGTACTCCTCATTTCTTAGGCTCCAGGAAATAACTGATTTTTCATGACTTTTAAAGATTTTGATCCCAGGTCCCTGGAATTGCAGATATTTTAGTAAATGCCCATGGTGGATTATCAAAACCTTGTTGATTAAAGTTTATAACATCTTTTTTAGATCTTTCCTAACTCCGTGTATGTATGCTTCCCTTGATACCCAATGATTTGTATTGCAGAGTCAGTCTAACTACTGTATTGTACAGAGTAAAATAATTGTTTTATTTGTTTCTTTTTGGATAAGCTAAGAATTATATTGAATGTTCTATCTATAACACAACACTACAGCCTCAAGGATCAATCTACAATGACAGTATAACCTCATTAACTTGAATCCCAGTATCTAGTATGCAGAGTTCGATACATTTTTCCTAAACATTGTATATATCAACACTGGAGTTTATGTACTACTTTTCTACTGTCTCAGGTAATCTTTGTTTCACTTTCAGAGAGCAGCCCTGGACAGCACAGTAGTAGCTTGGGGATCATGTACTGTGGTTGGAGTAAAGTTTGGTGACAAAGGATTGGAAGTTTCTCCAATAGAGCTACTATTGGGCCGCAAGATAAATGGAACATTCTTTGGTGGTTAGTTTTGGGTTTTTTTCTTTTCTGTCTTCATAGCTCTTAATTTTCTTCATAGTAGTACAAAAATTCTTAGAATAAAGATTATGGAAAGAAAATAAAAATAAATTATTTAAATAATGAGTACATAGAATATATGTAAAGAGTACAGAAAACTGTTCTATTTATTAACTGAAAGTAAGTGAAGTTTATATGAAAACTACAATTGGCAAATTGAAATTTAATTCACGTTACATTGAAATGAACACAGATGAATAAAAGGTAAACTTTGATTTAATTGAGGAAGTTCCTTATCTAGAATAGAAAATAGTCTTGAATTTTGCTTATGAAGAAAATTTTTGTAAAAGAACAGAAAGTTAAAGATGGAGGGAAAGAGTTTAATCATTTGAAGCAACATGGATCTGACCTAATAATTTCATTCATTCAGCAAACACACTGATGAAACACTTTCTTCATGTCAAGTACATGTATTTATTTATTTGCATTTTGGCCAAATTATAGGTTGGAAAAGTGTAGATTCTGTCCCAAAGCTGGTTAATGACTACAAGAATAAGAAATTTGATCTGGATGCATTGGTGACTCATACCCTGCCTTTTGACAAAATCAATGAGGCATTTGACCTGATGCACCAAGGAAAAAGGTAAATTACCAAATAAATGATTGAGTGTTTAGAAAAAATTTATGATGATTTTATTTTTTAAAAAATAATTGGTTTGTCTTTTCTGATTTTCTATGTCATAAATACTAGATTTGCTAGTACTTCTAGAAAATATATTAAATAATGGTCATTTAAAAAAAGATAAAGGCTTCTATTTCTATAATATACACTGCTACCACATACAGTACTATTATAAATTGACATATTTTTTTTTTCTCTTTCACAAATAAATGTTAACTCAGTTGGGTTGATCCCTGGAAGGAGAGGTTTCTATAGTTTAATGTTAGATCCCTATGATACAATATATTCCTAAATCTGGAAACATTATGTTTGGCAATTTTATACAAAGTGCTTATTCTACACCCTTCATGATCTGTGAAGCCATGGAAATGGGAGAAGAGTGACAGGTACAGATACATAATAAATGCTTCAATTCTCTCATTCTCTTGCTTTGTCACGAGGCTCCTATAGGATACCCCGACTGACAATTTTAGCTATATTGTGTTGTCTTTTCTTTGGAGCCTAAGGATTGATTTATAACAATGTCCCAATTGATGAGTTCCTAGGGGTTGGGGTAAGACTAGTATCAATGATTTTAGTTAAAATATCCAAGCAGTCTTGATCTACAGATTCAAAGAGAAAAACACCAAGAACAATGATATAGAGGAGATGCAGGATAAAGAAGAAATGAAGAGAGAAAACAGCAAAGGGCTGGGAGGCATAGGTCTTTGGTATCAGTACCCAGACTACTTCATGGGAAGGAAACCTGAGAAAATATTCCCACTGACATAAATCCCCAATTTACAAACATGTTATCCACAAAATATCAAAAAGAAGTTCAATAAAAAAAAAGAAAATATAAAATGTTGGGGTTTGTTTTTAGGGAGTTTTTTTGGGTTTGGTTTGGTTTGGTTTTGTTGTTTTTTCAGTCTTGGGAATTGAACCCAGGGACATTCTACCTCTGAGATCCATCCCTAGTCTTTTTAATTTTGAGACAGAGTCTTACTAAGTTGATCAGATTGGCCTGGAACTTTAGATCCTCCTGCCGCTGCCTCCCAAGACACTGAGATTACAGGCACGCACTACCCTATAAATATTATTTTTTAAAAAACCACATAAATTTAGTATATAAGCCCTAAATAGCTTACAAAATCTCAATATGTCCATAGGAATATTCCTCAGGTTAGGAGTTGGGTTGGAGTTTAGAGCCTTAGAATCTGGTGGTCAGCTCCTCTGCCACAACCCCTTGACCCTGGAGTTCTTGGTCACCGATATACCCACAAACTAAATGAAAATGCTGCATTGCTTTATTAGATGGGCAAGCCTCCCATAGTCTAGTAATTAGTGGCAGAGTAGAAGCCTAGGGACAGATGTGTGAGTGGGCCTTTCTACTCCCTCACTGGCTCCCTGAGGAAACCACCTGACCACCCACACAGATGAAAAGATGGCAACAGGAAAAGCAGAAGATGGGCCTTTCCATACACACTTACCATATGGGAACAGGAAGCACCCAAGAGGACAGATTTTCCCAACAAACCAACTGTACAAAAACAAGGAAATGGATAGAAGGGGATGGGGCACCATAACTGACTAGCCTGCTAAGATGAAGTGAAGCTGCCTCAGAGTGAGGAAAGGACACAGAGGTTCTCCCTCCACAGGTAGATGTAGCCTCCAATTCCTGGGTGAAGAAAATATTTAGGCATGATACCCTAATGATTGCCAGGGCTACACAGCTCCAGAGTAATGTCTGAGAGAAAGAATTTTCTGTCTTTGAGGCTTATCTCCCTACTTTGTTTCCAAATGTTAGAATTATCAAGAATTGAAAACATTCAGATTCTCAGAAAGTAACATCTCAATACAACAAGTTCCCCCTCCTTTGATGTCCAACTTGCCCTTGGCAATAGGAAAGCCAAGAGCAGTGACTATTCCAAGCCCCCTAGCTTTCTAGTACCATCTATATAACATTATTAATGCTATGAATGGGAGAGGATGAAAAAATAAAAGAAATAAGACTTTACAATGTGAATGTTTATAAAAATTAGACCAAATCCTGAAATGAAAAGACAAAAATTATTTGTTGGCTTTGGCTAAATGTTTCATGTAAATTGTACTTATTATTGTTTTATTGTTATTAACAGCATCCGAACAGTCCTGACCTTTTGAAGATGCCAGTAACAATTTGGAATACTATTCAATTGAATCTGAACCTGTCTGATTAATATATTACCTGAGAGGATTAACCAAAGAAAGCTATGAGCTGTAAATGCACATTTCTGTTAATTTCTCAACATAAAATATCTATAAATGTATTACATTTATATTTATATATATTTAAAATGTATTCAAATTTCCTATATTAAATAATTATGATTACTGAAGTATTCATGAATAGAACCATGTGATGTTTAGAAATTGTTTAAAATTAGTTCTGGGGAGGTGAGAGTGGGTGATGAAAGAAAAACCATACATTTGTAATTTTTGAAGTTGGTAGAGGAAACTGCAAGGAATTCCACTATACTGTTCTCTCTACTTTTGTCTATGTTAAGAATTTTCTACAATTCACCAATTTTTACTGGAAAAAATCACTATATATTATATACATATATAAAAAAATACTATCAAATAGTTTTTGTTTGAATAAACTATAAACTACTCTTTTAAATATCTGTTATTTAAAAGATTTTCTTTTCAATATCTGTTAATTTCTTTTCTCTTAGCCTTACTTTATCATTATGTACTATAATCATACTATAGGATATAAGAATCTACATAATAAAGATTTTGGGGGGAGGGTGCTGGGGACTGAAAACTCAGGAGTACTCAATCACTAATCCACATCCCCAGCCCAATTTTGTATTTTATTTAGAGACCGGGTCTCACTGAGTTGCTTAACACCTCACTTTTGCTGAGGCTGGCTTTGAACTCACAATCTTCCCATCTTGGCCTCCCTAGCTGGGGGGATTACAGGCATGTGCCACCACACCCTGCATATAAAGATTTTTAAAAAGAAAAAAAATACATCTACCACCTCAAAGTTCTACCTGAAATAACTGCCATTTAATCTTTAATAATTATCATGATATATAATGTTTAATGCTTTACAGTTCAATGATCTGTAATTGGCACTAACTAATGTTATTTTCTATAGTCAGCTAAAGGTAATATGAGCAGCTACTTACATTGCTTACTAATAAAATAATATAGGAAGTAAAAATATTCATAAATTTAACAGTAAGATTTATATAAAAAGTAGCAAAATGGGAGTTTTCAAGCTATCATACTTATAGATACTACAATGGACAGTTACAAAGGATAAGATACATAATATCAAATAAGAAAGACAAGATCCTAATCTGGAATAATTTCTGAAATCTCATTTTCTTTAAAAATTATCTATCTAACTGGGAGAAAAACATCTCTGAAATTTTGGCTGAAGAGGGTAGCAAGATCTCAAAGCAGAAATATATTCCTGCTTATTTTTCTAATTAGAAATAGGTGCTGGTTGATTTATCTGTAAACAATTCCTTGGTTGGCAATGTGGGGACTAGGACACACTGCTTAGGCGGTTGCTTTTCTGGTGCAATTCCCTTTATCAGTTATCATCTCTCTCCTCCTCCTCTTTTTTGTTTCCTTGAATCCTTCATAGGTTCAGTTTGAGACCCACCTCCTACTCAAATGTTTGCAGCCTCAAAGCTGTTTTCATTCCCTGATCTCCTTGGGTATTTAGTGTCTTTACTGAAATCTTAACATTCAACTGCTTCTGGTTTGTTTTTTTTTGTTGTTTTTTTTTTTCTTCAAACATCCTTGAATCTATCCTCTGTCCTTTGCTAAATAAATTTGTGTTGCTTGATAACAAAAGCTTATCCTCAGAGTGTCCAAATAGTTTATATTTACTCCTTTTTTGTTTAGGCGGGCATTGTGGGAGATTGAACCTAAGGCCTTGCACATGCTGGGTAATCTCTCTACTACTGAGCTACAATCCCAGCGCACATACACTCTTTTAAGTGAAATTTTTCTAAAACATTTTTTATATTCATCTTTTTTTCCAAATAAAGAATCCCAAATCTACTCCTAATAACTCATATTTATTATGATCATTAATTTTTATGAATTGTGATACAGTGACCTCTCCCTATCACTCCTGTAGTAAGTGTTCATCAATCTTCTAATTTCCATATCTACTTCTGTGATTTGAAAAACAAAACATCTTATTTTTTAATAACAAAAGCAGTTAGAAAGTTGGATACAGTGACCCTGTTTGTAATCCCAGCAATTCAGGAAGCTGAGACAGGAGGATTGCAAGTTCAAGGCCAGCCTCAGCAATTTAGTGAGACCCTGTTTCAAAATAAAATATAAAAAGGACTGAAGAGGTAGCTCAGTGGTAAAGCACCTCTGGGTTAAAAAAAATGCTGTTAAAATTATTTGTATAGTCAGTGAAACCCTAGAGTAAGGTGCATAGGGTTTAAGGCTCAACTTTAGTCATTCTTCAGTACATGCACCCAGATGAAACTCCTAGTTGATGTAAAGAGTGTACAATTCTCCAAAATGGATACCTAATGCCCAAGTTACCCAAATATATCTCTCCCAAAATTAAGAATTAATGTTGAATCTTTATATGACACATAGAGTTGGGGGGGGGGGGGGGGAACCACATGCCAGTAACACAATTGGCAATATGTAGAAAACTTAAGAATCATACTTCAAAGGCATCAAAAAATATGCAAACTACTGACAATTGACCCCTTTTCCTGATTGCTCTCATATTCATTCTTCACTTAAGATTGCTTTTTTGAAAGACTAGGGGCAATAGGATCTACAACATTTCTAGAGTATCAAGCCACTGAAACAAAGAATAGAACTTCACTCCTTCAAAGAAAAAATAAAATTTTTAAATTTGATGGGAAATCTACTTTCTCTTGTTCTAAAAACTTTCTCCACGGATGGGGTTGTAGCACTTGCCTGGCACACATGAGGTCCTGGCTTCAGTCCCAAGCACTGAAAAAAAAAAAAAAACACTCCCTAAAGAATTTCTCCAGAATTACCTCTACCCTCTTCCAAAAAGCTCTGGTCCAAACATGAAAATCTGTTTAAGGCACACATGTCATGGAACTTCAGGTCATTAAAGATTATTAAATTCTCAGGGAAAAAAAAAGATGTATTTTCCAATATAATAAGAAACACGGGTCTTTAAAAAAAGAAAAGAAAAACTATTTTTGTGGGTATAAAATTTTTGAAATCTCTAAGAATGCCAGTTAACATGGTGCTCAATATTTGAATTTAGGAGGTAGTGTGATCACAGCACTGTTTATTCTTCCAAGAAGGAATAAAATTATAAGATGTATGCACTATTTCTTCAAACACCTTAGACTCTTATAGTTCTCAAAATGCTACTAGGGTGCCCTCTGGTGTTGTTTTATGTTTTTCCATCTCTCTCTCTCTCTCTCTCTCTCTCTCTCTCTCTCTCTCTCTCTCGATTTTTTTTCCCTTTGTTTTGGTACAAGGGTTTAACCCAGATCCTCTACTCCTGTTTTTTTTGTTTTTGTTTTTGTTTAATTTTGAGAAAGGGTCTCATCTCACTAAGGTATTTATGGCCTCACTAAGTTGCTGAGGCTAGTCTTGAACTTGGGATCCTCTTGCCTCAGCCTCCTGAGTCTCTGGGATTACAGGTGTGCACCACCATGTCCAGCTTCCTAGATGCTGTTTTCTTCAGGACAAATAATTAGGAACAGAAAACAGCAACCTTCATTTATACCATAGTGGGGGTTTGTTCTTTTTTGTTTGGTTTAGTTTTGTTTTTGTTTTTGTTTTTGGTATTCGGGGTTGAACCCAGGGGCGCTCTACCACTGAACTACATCCCCAGCCTTTTTTATTTTAAAATAGGGATCTCACCAAGTTGCCCAGGCTGACCTTGAACTTGCAAACTTCTTGCCTCAGCCTCCCAAATAGTTTGGATTACAGTTGTAGACCACTGCACCCAGCCATAGTTGACATTTTAAAGCATACTTTCATGTGTATTATTTCATCTGATTTCTTCAACACTTTCCACTATACTGTGGGGACAAGTAAATGGAGGGCTGCATACATGGCATCTGAATGGTAAGCCACTCCCCTCGTACTAGGCAGGTAAGCAGCAGACCACTTACCCTGTAGGCCCAGCCACCACGCGTTGCAGTCCCAGAACTTGCTCCAAAAGCAACCTCCTCGATTGGTCACTGCAAGGATAGTTAGCAAGAAATTGCATTGGTGGCTGCCTGTAATCTGCCTAGCTACTGCCTGAGTATATACACATGGTAAAACTGCACAATAAAATCAGACCTGCTTCCTGCTTAGTCTCCGGAGGTCTTGAATAGCGACTCCGCAGCCACACGAGAAAGAGCCCATGCACTATACCATAAGCTTCTTAAGGGCATAGCCATTGTCCTGTTCTTTGAGTGCCTTAGACCATGCACCTGTGAAGTAGGAAAGACAGAATTTATTAATTTAATTCAAAGAATGTTCCCTGTGTTATAGAACAAACATACTATTTTTCCAATTGGCTTATGAGAACCATAGTATTTGAAAGCTTGAACATTATCTTATGGATGAATGTGAACAAGTTGGGAAATGTTCTTATTCTTAGGAGATACTTGCTAAAGAAGTTAGAAGTGAATTTCATGAGATCTGCAAATGCTTTTCAAATGTTTCCTCAAAACAAGAGCGAGGTAAACAGAAAGTAAATACAGAAAAAATATTAATTGGTACATCTAGATGACGGACATAGAGGTGTTCCTTGTCCTCTTTTTCAACTTTTGAAATTTTGAAACCTTTCAAAATTAAAGATATGGTGAAGAACATTTTAACATAAAAAGTAGAGGATGGGATGCAGTAAAGTGTCTTTGCCTAGAGGCTTTGGGTTATAAACCTCCAACACTGCAAAAAATTTAAAATAAATAAGTTTGAATGAAGATCAAAATACAATCATCGCTTTTTAAATATGCCTGTTCAGGTAACCTTGGGTTAAATACCTTACGGCCAATTTCTTCCTTATGACTAAAGTTAAAATCTGTTCTCTGAAGCATCAAAAGGAAACTCAATCCCTTTGCTAGTGAAGTCAGTGGGCATGAGGCTTCTCCCCCATCATATCTTCAGTCCTAATTAAACATCTCCTTAGTATAACTCAATATGCCATGTGCAGTACAAATAATTTACCTAGTCAGAATAATATGCTAGTAAATGCTGTCTGTATTTTTTGAATCATTTTGTAGTTATCTTTCATTATGGATAAATATTGAGCTTTATAAAAGCTCTAAATATTTTCCTCTCTGAAATTCAATTAAACCAGATTGTTCTTATTATATAACATGAACCCAAGAATAGAACATTTATCATCTCTGAGATCTCAAGATTTGGGGGGAAGGAAATTATAAATAAACAAAGCATTTAATAATAAAGAAGCAAAACAATATCTTATTTTATTGTTATTAAGTAACTTTATATCCCTTCCTACACTTCTGGCAATAGTATTCTGTATTGTAGAGCTGCTTATAAAGTAGCTAATAAAATTTTAGAACCTAGTCTTAAAGATGAGCCTTTCTGTAATTAAGCAAAAGGAGTCCGAGGAAGAGATGTCCCTTCACCCAGCAGCTATGAAAAAAGAAATATAATTCCACATTATAAGCTACTTCAAAAAGTCTAATTTGATAAGGTATTAAATTAAGAGAGTTACCATGAATATCAAGCTGTTCTCAGCAGTGTGGAGGCATGTGAATACACATAACTGTTACTGGAAGTCATCTTCATTACTGGCTAATATAAATGTTATTTGAACCAAAGGGTCTTGTAAGACTCCATAGGCTTTGGAAAGCAGTAACCTGTCCTTTAAAATTAACCTCTAAAAGGAATCTATAACTCCGATTGTCTTACTGATTAGGTTTTGACATGGTAAGAATGTTGCAATTGACATCTCTGTATTTTTCTGCCAAATTATAAGAAAAACATTAGCACCATCCTTTTCTCCCACATACATAATGGAATAATTAAAAGCTTATGCTTTTGTGAAATTTATTTTTCTGAATCTGTGCCGGGTTTCTGTTCTCGTGACTAAAAGGCTCAGGGGTCACTCCAATTAAACTGCGCTGACTGGGCTGTGCAACATAACCACACAAGAGACACAAATACCTTTTTCATTGGGGTCACTGTGACGGCTCCTCTGACCTTAAGGTCAGAGGAAGAGAGAGAGTGAGAGCACGTGCTGACCCCTTTAATTGAGGAGAAGCTATTCAAAAGAGGCAAGGGGGATCCAGGAAGATGGCGGCGAGGGGAGTGCATTGCCCCCGTGTGCTGCTTCACTGTGTGGGAGTATGACAAGTCAGGACGGCTAAAGGCTATCTTGTTAGGAATTTCCAGCAATAGTGGGGTGCTCCGGAACCTGGAGGAAGGATTTCCATCGCACGAGGATCGGCTACGGGGACTCAAACGCGAGAGGTTTGTCGCACGGAGGGTAACACTGCTTATTCAGCAAATCGCCCCGCGGCTAGAGTCTGCAGCGCGCGCTGGAAAACGAGGAGATAGCGACGCAGGGATACAGCGCTGCAGTTTCTGCCAGCCGTGTAAGCACCGTACTCAGGGCTGAATTCTGGGTTCGAGACGGGGGAAGGAAGCGGTCCATCTCGGTTCTCCACACCGGTCAGACCACAGAGGAGGCCAGCGGCCACCATGTTGGAAAGCTGACGTCACCATCCCTGTTTTCGACTGACCGCAGCTCATTCAGCCATAGAACAGGTAATTTCAGGCTGCCATTCGCCTGTGGCTTGCAGACAGATTCCTTGGGCTCAGTGCCTGGGTGCTTCCTAGTGCCTGCTCTTATCGGAGCGAGCACCGAGCGCGGGACAGCCCAGGAGAACCGCCCTGGCCCAGGGCTGGGGAGCCTGCGGAGGCTGCTTCTTGGAGTCTGCTCTTATCAGAGCATACATCGAGCACAGAGTGGCCGAGTTACGGCTCCCGGAACTGCCCTGGCCCAGGGCTAGGAGCCCGGGGAAACTGCTTCTCGGTCGGGGTCCTGCTGAGGGCCGGTCAGGACTCACCCGTTGCTTTGGTTGCCCGGCAAGGGGAACGAAATGATGCCATTCGCATAGGATACCAACATGGCAGAGATCTGATGTCATCAGAAAGCGGCGGAGGAGAGAACTTCATCAATACCAGCGGTGACAGAAACAGTTGGTATCCTGGTAGGGGGGGTGAGGCACAGACACCCGAGTCTCTCTCGATTTGTCAACGAGCCAGAGGGGAGGAGCCGGGCCGCTGCCAGCGCCATGAGCAGGCCCAGCGGCTCGCTGGCGTGGTGACCGCGTGACCCCAATTGGAGAGGGGATGGAGCGGAGCCGCCACCCGCGCCCGCAAGGTGGGCAGACCCGCGAACCAGTGGTACATGGGCGTGGTAGGAAGGGCAGGGCAGAGCCACCGCTCGCACTTGCAAGGTAAGCAGACCTGTGACAGATGGGCGGGTCAGGCCCAGCGGCCTGCCAGCGTGGTACACACGTCACCCCAACTGGAGTAGAGGCAGAGCAGATCCTTCTCCCACGCCCGGATCAGGCCCTGCTGGTGTGGTGGTCACGTGACCCCAATTGGAGTGGGGGCGGAGCGAAACCGCCACCCGTGCCCACAGGGTGAGCAGACCTGTGACCAACCTGCAGATCAGGCACAGCGGTCCGCAGGCGTGGTAGGAGGGGCAGGGCGGAGCCGCCGCCCGCGCCTGCAAGGTAGGCAGACCTGCAACAGACCGGCGGATCAGGCCCAGGAGCCTGCCGGCGTGGTAGCAGAGTCGCCGCCCGTGCCAGGAACAGGACCAGCGACCTGCCGACGGGGTAGTCACGACACCCCAATTGGAGTAGGGGCAGAGCAGAGCCACCACCCGTGCCCGAAAGGTGGGCAGATCTGCGACCGACCAGCAGGACAGGCCCAGTGGCCTGCCGGTACGACAGACACGTCACCCCATTTGCAGTAGGGGCAGAGTAGAGCTGCCGCCCGCGCCTGCAGGGTAGGCAAACCTGCAACCGACTGGCGGATCAGGCCCGGTGGCCTGCCGGCGTGGTACACTCGTCACCCCAATTGGAGTAGGGGCAGAACAGAGCCGCCGCCAGCGCCCAGAACAGGCCCAGTGACCTGCCGGCGTGGTAGTCACGACACCCCAACTGGAATAAGGAGAGAGCAGAGCCGCCGCCCGCGCCTGCAGGAAAGAAACGCAAGCAGTATGAAAAGACAAGGAAAGAAAGGACCACAAGCAATGCAGGTCAACGCAACTTTAGAAGAGGTAACAGCTGCAGCAGATGGAATATCAGATAAAGAATTCAGGATATACATGCTTCAGATGATCTGGAGTATCAAGGAAGACATTAGACAGCAAAATCAGACAATGAAAGATCACTTCGACAATGAATTACGCAAACAAATCCAGGAAGCAAAGGATCAACTTTACAGGGAGATAGAGGTTATAAAAAACAAACAAACAGAAATCCTAGAAATGCAGGAAGCAATAAACCAACTTAAAAACTCAATGGAGAATACTACCAGCAGAGTAGAACACTTAGAAGATAGAACATCAGACAATGAAGACAAAGTATTTCAACTGGAAAAGAACATAGACAGCTCAGCAAGACTGTTAAGAAACCATGAGCAGAACATCCAAGAAATATGGGATAACATTAAGAGACCAAACTTAAGAGTCATTGGGATACAGGAAGGTACAGAGCTCCAAACCAAAGGAATGAGCAGTCTATTCAATGAAATAATATGAGAAAACTTCCCAGACTTGAAGAATGAGACAGAATCCCAAATTCTAGAAGCCTACAGGACGCCGAATGTGCAAAATCATAAGAGATCCACACCTAGACACATTATAATGAAGATGCCCAACATACAGAATAAGGAGAGAATTTTAAAAGCTACAGGAGAAAGGAAGCAGGTTACATTTAGGGGTAAGCCAATCAGGATAACAGCTGATCTTTCAACACAGACTCTGAAAGCTAGAAGATCCTGGAATAACATATTTCAAACACTGAAAGAAAATGGGTTCCAACCAAGAATTGTGTATTCAGCGAAATTAAGCTTCAGGATGGAAGATGAAATTAAAACTTTCCACGATAAACAAAAGTTTAAAGAATTTGCAGCTAGAAAACCATCTCTTCAAAACATCCTCGCCAAAACATTACAGGAAGAGGAAATGGAAAATAACAATGAAAACCAACAGTGGGAGGTAGGACAGTAAAGGGGGGGAAAATAATCAAAGAGGAAAACAAACCATGTTTAGTAACAGAAATAAACAAATATGGCTGGAAGAACAACCCATATCTCAATAATAACCCTAAATGTTAATGGCTTAAACTCACCAATTAAGAGACACAGGCTAGTAGAATGGATCACAAAACAAGACCCAACAATATGCTGCCTACAGGAGACGCATTTGATAGGAAAAGACATACATAGGCTGAAGGTGAAAGGTTGGGAAAAATCATATCACTCATATGGACTTCGGAAACAAGCAGGAGTGTCCATACTCATATCAAATAAAATAGATTTCAAGCCAAAGTTAATCAAAAGGGATAAAGAGGGACACTACATACTGCTTAAGGGAACCATACACCAACAAGACATAACAATCATAAATATTTATGCCCCAAACAGTGGTGCAGCTATGTTCGTCAAACAAACTCTTCTCAAGTTCAAGAGTCTAATAGACCACCATACAATAATCATGGGAGACTTCAACACACCTCTCTCGCCACTGGACAGATCTTCCAAACAAAAGTTGAATAAGGAAACTATAGAACTCAATAACACAATTAATAACCTAGAATTAATTGACATATATAGAATATACCACCCAACATCAAGCAGTTACACTTTTTTCTCAGCAGCACATGGATCCTTCTCAAAAATAGATCATATATTATGTCACAGGGCAACTCTTAGACAATATAAAGGAGTAGAGATAATACCATGCATCTTATCTGATCATAATGGAATGAAACTGAAAATCAACGATAAAAGAAGGAAGGAAAAAGCATACATCACTTGGAGAATGAACAATAGGTTACTGAATGATCAATGGGTTATAGAAGACATCAAGGAGGAAATTAAAAAATTCTTAAAGATAAATGAAAACACAGACACAACATATCGGAATCTATGGGACACATTGAAAGCAGTTCTAAGAGGAAAATTCATTGCTTGGAGTTCATTCCTTAAGAAAAGAAAAAACCAACAAATAAATGATCTCACACTTCATCTCAAAATCCTTGAAAAAGAAGAGCAAAACAACAGCAAAAGAAGTAGAAGGCAAGAAATAATGAAAATCAGAGCTGAAATTAATGAAATCTAAACAAAAGAAACAATTGAAAAAATTGACATAACTAAAAGATGGTTCTTTGAAAAAATAAACAAAATCGACAGACCCTTAGCCATGCTAGCGAAGAGAAGAAGAGAGAGAACTCAAATTACTAGCATAAGGGATGAAAAAGGCAATATCACAACAGACACTTCAGAAATACAGAAGATAATCAAAAACTATTTTGAATCCTTATACTCCAATAAATTAGAAGATAGTGAAGGCATAGATAAATTTCTCAAGTCATATGATCTGCCCAGATTGAGTCAGGAGGATATAGACAACCTAAACAGACCAATATCAATTGAGGAAATAGAAGAAACCATCAAAAGACTACCAACTAAGAAAAGCCTAGGACCGGATGGGTATACAGCAGAGTTTTACAAAACCTTTAAAGAAGAACTAATACCAATACTTTTCAAGCTACTTCAGGAAATAGAAAAAGAGGGAGAACTTCCAAATTCATTCTATGAGGCCAACATCACCCTGATACCTAAACCAGACAAAGACACTTCAAAGAAAGAAAACTACAGACCAATATCTCTAATGAACCTAGATGCAAAAATCCTCAATAAAATTCTGGTGAATCAGATACAAAAACATATCAAAAAAATTGTGCACCATGATCAAGTAGGATTCATCCCTGGGATGCAAGGCTGGTTCAATATACGGAAATCAATAAATGTTATTCACCACATCAATAGACTTAAAAATAAGAACCATATGATCATCTCGATAGATGCGGAAAAAGCATTCGACAAAGTACAGCATCCCTTTATGTTCAAAACTCTAGAAAAACTAGGGATAACAGGAACATATCTCAATATTGTAAAAGCAATCTATGCTAAGCCTCAGGCTAGCATCATTCTGAATGGAGAAAAACTGAAGGCATTCCCTCTAAAATCTGGAACAAGACAGGGATGCCCTCTCTCTCCACTTCTGTTCAACATAGTTCTCGAAACACTGGCCAGAGCAATTAGACAGACGAAAGAAATTAAAGGCATAAAAATTGGAAAAGAAGAACTTAAATTATCACTATTTGCAGATGATATGATTCTATACCTAGCAGACCCAAAAGGCTCTACAAAGAAACTATTAGAGCTAATAAATGAATTCAGCAAAGTGGCACGATATAAAATCAACACGCATAAATCAAAGGCATTCCTGTATATCAGCGACAAATCCTCTGAAATGAAAATGAGGACAACCACTCCATTCACAATATCTTCAAAAAAAATAAAATACTTGGGAATCAACCTAACAAAAGAGGTGAAAGACTTATACAGTGAAAACTACAGAACCCTAAAGAGAGAAATAGAAGAAGATCTTAGAAGATGGAAAAATATACCCTGTTCATGGATAGGCAGAACCAACATCATCAAAATGGTGATATTACCAAAAGTTCTCTATAGGTTTAATGCAATGCCAATCAAAATCCCAACGGCATTTCTTGTAAAAATAGAGAAAGCAATCATGAAATTCATATGGAAAAATAAAAGACCCAGAATAGCAAAAACAATGCTAAGCAGGAAGTGTGAATCAGGCGGTATAGCGATACCAGACTTCAAACTATACTACAGAGCAATAGTAACAAAAACAGCATGGTACTGGTACCAAAACAGGCGGGTGGACCAATGGTACAGAATAGAGGACACAGAAACCAATCCACAAAACTACAACTATCTTATATTTGATAAAGGGGCTAAAAGCATGCAATGGAGGAAGGATAGCATCTTCAACAAATGGTGCTGGGAAAACTGGAAATCCATATGCAACAAAATGAAACTGAATCCCTTTCTCTCGCCATGCACAAAAGTGAATTCAAAATGGATCAAGGAGCTTGATATCAAATCAGAGACGCGCCGACTGATTAAAGAAAAAGTTGGCTACGATCTACAGTCGGTGGGGTCGGGCTCCAAATTCCTCAATAGGACACCCATAGCACAAAAGTTAATAACTAGAATCAACAAATGGGACTTACTCAAACTAAAAAGTTTTTTCTCAGCAAAAGAAACAATAAGAGAGGTAAATAGGGAGCCTACACCCTGGGAACAAATCTTTACTCCTCACACTTCAGATAGAGCCCTAATATCCAGAGTATACAAAGAACTCAAAAAATTAGACAATAAGAGAACAAACAACCCAATCAACAAATGGGCCAAGGACCTGAACAGACACTTCTCAGAGGAGGACATACAGTCAATCAACAAGTACATGAAAAAATGCTCAACATCTCTAGCTGTCAGAGAAATGCAAATCAAAACCACCCTAAGATACCATCTCACTCCAGTAAGATTGGCAGCCATTAGGAAGTCAAACAACAACAAGTGCTGGCGAGGATGTGGGGAGAAGGGTACACTTGTACATTGCTGGTGGGACTGCAGATTGGTGCAGCCAATTTGGAAAGCAGTATGGAGATTTCTTGGAAAGCTGGGAATGGAGCCACCATTTGACCCAGCTATTCCCCTTCTTGGTCTATTCCCTAAAGACCTAAAAAGAGCATGCTACAGGGACACTGCTACATCGATGTTCATAGCAGCACAGTTCACAATAGCAAGACTGTGGAACCAACCTAGATGCCCTTCAATAGACGAATGGATAAAAAAAATGTGGAATTTATACACAATGGAGTATTACTCTGCATTAAAAAATGACAAAAATCATAGAATTTGCAGGGAAATGGATGATATTAAAGCAGATTATGCTAAGTGAAGCTAGCCAATCCCTAAAAAACAAATGCCAAATGTCTTCTTTGATATAAGGAGAGTAAGTAAGAACAGAGTAGGGACGAAGAGCATGAGAAGAAGATTAACATTTAACAGGGATGAGAGGTGGGAGGGAAAGGGAGAGAGAAGGGAAATTGCATGGAAATGGAAGGAGACCCTCAGGGTTATACAGTGGAGGGGGTAGAGAGAGAGGAGGGGAGGGGAGGGGAGAGGTGGGCAGGGGGGAGGTTGGAGGATGGGAAAGGCAGCGGAGCACAACAGACACTAGTATGGCAATATGTAAATCAATGGATGTGTAACTGATGTGATTCTGCAATCTGTGTATGGGGTGAAGGTGGGAGTTCATAACCCACTTGAATCAAAGTGTGGAATATGATATGTCAAGAAATTTGTAATGTTTTGAACAACCAACAATAAAAAATTAAAAAAAAAAAAAAAAGAGGCAAGGGGTCAGGTTTTAGGGAGATGAGTCTATCTTCATGATGTCTACTGTCAGCAGGTTGACTGATACCTGGGTAGGCCACACCCAAGGGCACAAAAAGAGAAGGGGACACACTCAAGGCACTTCCATGGAAGAGTCTATCCTAAACAGGACAAAGGGTTATATTACAAAGGAACAGGTGAGCACAGCTTCACCCATGGGGCTGTAGCAAGACACACCCATGCATGAGACACCGACCCTTGAACCCAAGAAGGGTGGGGAAAGCTCTGCCACATTTCTGTGACTGAGGGCCTCAGCACCCAGCTGGGAAGTGTGACCCAGTCACGTGTAAGGTTGGTCTCCCACAAATCTGAGAATATAAAATTTATATTAATACATCCACAAACAGAAGCATGACAAAGCAGGAAACAATTCTATATCCAGAACAAGTGTTGATTCCAGTGAGAACAAATTTCTGCCTCCTCTATGATAAAAGAGTAGTCCTTCAGTGGATAAATGGATGAAAAAAAAATGTGGCATTTATACACAATGGCATATTACTCAGCACTAAAAAAGAATAAGATCATGGCATTTGCAGGGAAATGGATGGCATTAAAGAAGATTATGCTAAGTGAAGTTAGACAATCCCAAAAAAACAAATGCCGAATGTTTTCTCTGATATAAGGGGGGTGACTCAAAGTGGGGTAGGGAGGGAGAGCATGGGTGGAAAATTACCTCTAGATAGGGAATAGGGGTGAGAGGGAAAGGGAGGGAGAAGGGAAATAGCTAGGATGGTGGAAGGAGATGGTCATCATTATACAAAATACATGTATGAAGATGTGAATTTGGTGTCAACATACAGAGATATGATAAATTGTGGTATAAAGGTGTATTAAGAATTGTAATGCAAAAAAAAAGATAAGAGAGCTCATGTATAAGGGCATAAGTTGGCGTGAACATACTCTATATACAGAGTTACAAAAAATTGTGCTGTAAATGGATGATTATGAATGTAATGCACTCCACTATTGTCATGTATGTAAGAAATAAATAATTAAAAAAAGAAAGTGTAATCAACTTGTCACATAGCAGCTATCAAGTCTCCTTGTGACATTGTACCATACTGGGGACACAGGTTTGCTGGTGTTGCAATCAGGACCTTTAGCAGTGGCAGAGCTAGACAGCCCTGGTAAAGGAATGTCTATGCTGCTGGGACCAGGCTTATCTGCATAGCTATTAACACTTATAAGCCCACTGAGTAAGTACTCAACACAATATCCCCAAGGTGAGTTCTCTTGTTTACCTGATTATTGGCAACATCCTCCCAAATTAGACCTCTTGGTAAGAATCACAAGGGGCATAAATTTCCTCAAATCTAGTGTCCATTAGGAAAGATCTATCCCTTCTCCAAATGTCCTTATTGCCACTCTTACAATACTGTTTCTTCAAAATCCCAGGTCATCTGACCAAATCATTAATTGCTATCCATTAATCAGTATAGATTCCTACTTCGGGCTCCTTCATTCCTGTCAAAGAGGACTCACAGAGAGACATACTGCTGAAGTTCTAAAGGCTGACAAGATTTTTTTTTTTACAAAATAATCTGCCAAAATATTGTGCAGAGCATTTATAAACCAAACTGAAATTCTCTTCCTCCTATATGAACTGCTCATAAGAAATCTCCTCAAGAGGAGGAAGTGAAGTAGGATGGTGAGCTAATTGATGAGATGATAGTTTATGCCTTTAGGTTCTGCATGTGTCAGTTATGGATATACCACTTCCACTTGATAAAGCAATCTTCTTGGGAATGTCCAGCCTTACAAATCCATGGGTAAATAATACTGCATACATGGTGAGAAACTCAGATATCACAATTACCCAGAGTGTCTCACAGTTAGGCATTTAGTCATAGCCAGGGCTAAAGATCATGATTTGATGTAAAACTGCATGATTCTACTCTTAGAGGATGCCACAGGCATCATACATTCCACCACAGATACTTTAAAAACACTCACTCTGTAAAAGGAAAGCATCGGAGTTGTTCTCACGGCAGGCTAGACAAACTGGAGAGAATTATTTTGCTCAAAGCTAGCAGTCCTTTAAATCATACTATATCCTAATTGGGTAAGTTCAACTTCTTAGTATGATGAATATCACATAAAAATTGTTAACCTTCTACAAGCAGGGAAAGAACGACCGGACAAGGCTCATCATCAGAGAAGTGCCTGTTTATTGAGGAACAGCTCTGCATATTTTTAGAGCCAGGGGTGGTTTGACAGTTATGACAGTTTAACAGTTAAATGGTTTGACAGTTGGCACAAGGCACTTTCTGATTGGTGGGTAAGAATCATGTGAGTCAGCAGGGCTTACCATTGGGCAGCTCTTCTCGGGGGATGGGGAAGTTAGTAGTCTGATTGGTGGGTAAGGATCATGTGAGCCAGCAGGGCTAGTCTGATTGGTGGGTAAGGACCATGTGAGCCAGCAGGGCTCACCATTGGACAGCTCTTCTCAGGGGATGAGGAAGTTAGTCTTTGGAGCCAGGGCGACTCCCAACATTACCCCCTCTTTGTTATTAAATGCTGAGATGGATATATATATATATATATATATATATATAGAGAGAGAGAGAGAGAGAGAGAGAGAGAGAGAGAGAGACATGTATATATCGCATAAATATATATACATATATGTATACGTCACTATAAATAGGTAAAAGCTTCCCAAAGATGATGATGCATACACTGACTACCTGTCCATCAGTCATGATGGATACGGCTTCTTAGAAAGAGCCCAATTCCATTTCAGCAAGAAGCAATAACAAGCTCCACTCCAGGAGATAATTCAGGATTGTTCTCATTCCCAATTCCCCTTTGCTGTGACTGATCTGGAGTGGATATGTGACTTACTTCTGATAAATGAGATATAAGAAGTCAGCAAGGGGACTTTGAGGACTAATTTCCCTCTTGATAAAAACAAAAAGAAAGGGTGAAGAGAAGACCCTTTCCTTCTACCTTTGGATATGACCATGTAAAATGACAATAGGCTAGACCTGCAGCAATCACTGAAAGAATGATCAAGGCTTGCCATCGGAGAAAATGCTCATTTATTGAGGAACAGCTCTGCATATTTATAGAGCCTGGGGTGGTTTGACAGTTATGACAGTTTAATGGTTGAAGGGTTTGACAGTTGGCATGGGGTGCTTTTTGATTGGTGAGTAAGGATCATGTGAGCCAACAAGGCTAGTCTGATTGGTGGGTAAGGATCATGTGAGCCAGCAGGGCTCACCATTGGACAGCAGGATCATGTGAGCCAGCAGGGCTCACCATTGGACAGCTCTTCTTGGGGAATGGGGAAGTTAGCTTTGGAGCTGGGGCAACTCCCAACAATCACCTTATGACCATGCTGGAAAAGACAAGCAAGTGGCAAAGCAGCTGGCATTATCAGGCAACAGAAGTTACCAACCCCCTCCAGACTTTTGGCTATGAGAGATAATAAACCTTCATTTACTCAAGTATTCTATTATTTCCAGACAGAACAATCTAATATATATATATATATATATATATATATATATATATATATATATATATATATATTTCTCCTTTGCCACCTACAAAAATCATGGTGGATCAGACGTTAGTTGCCAAACTCATCCTGCTGTCTATCATAGGGATTATGCTTCTCTTGCCTCACTAGTAGATCTCTATCACTGGGTACTGGGTACCCTGGTTGAAATCGGGAAGCTCTTCTCAACTATAGCATCCCCCACCAACCTAGAGGGAAATTAAACAAATCATTCCCCCTCAACAGTGGATTTTCCTGCTGGGTACGGTGGCAGATGCCTATAATCCCAGCCACTCGGGAGGCTGAGACAGGAGTATCACAAGTTCAAGGCCAGCCTCAGCAACTTAGTGAGGCCCTAAGCAAACTTACAGAAAAAAATGGGGGTGGGGGGGCTGAGGATATAACTCAGTGGTAAAATACCCCTGGGTTCAATCCCTAGTACCAAAAAAAAAAAAAAAAAAAAAGTGGATTACCCAACACCTTAGTGAAAAGTGTAATTCTGGGGCCCTCTCAAGAAACATGGTAAATGGATTAGGTAAGCAGGTAGCACATGACAAATTGTTCCTAACATTCCTTTGTATTTATTCCTCTACATTATAAAGAAATATCTGGCATCTCAACTTCATTTAACACAGATTATTTTTGAGCTTGGGTTTCAACCTATAAATAGAACAAACAATCTTAACCATTCCTGTTACAGCTAGTACAATGAATAAAGAATTTCTAGTAAGGGCACCTATAGTGATAATTTCAGCCTGATCTAAAATAATGTTCTCTTTTTGACCTAGAATTCACAGAATTTATTCTAACAAGAATCAGCCAGATATTAATCGATATGCATTTATCAAAATATAATATTGATTATTTTGGTGTTTAACCTTCCACCTTCCACAGTTAACTTGGTAATTGCCCCTCACTTTTTAATCTATAATTACAGATCTGAAAATTATGGGGGATTGTGGTAGATGGAACACTAAGAAATTGGCTTCTTACAGAATTACTGCATGGGCAAAGTCCTTATATAGTCCTCAAATCAGATAGGCAAGAGAGAATGTTACAGTGGGCCAGGAAAGATAAGTGGAGATCAAGAATTCATGGTTATCTCTGAGCATGGTAGCATATGCCTATAATTCCAGTGGCTCAGGAGGCAGAAACAGGAGGATCATGAATTCAAAGCCAGCCTCAGCAAAAGTGAGGCATTAAGCAACTCAGTGAGACCCTGTCTCTAAATAAAATACAAAATAGGGTTGGAGATATGGCTCAGTGGTCTAGTGCCCCTGAGTTTAATCCCCAGTACACACACACACACACACACACACACACACACACACAAATTCATGGTTATCTGATTTATTTAAATTATTTAATATATCCTCATTCCACTATTTGGTTTCCTATCATCTTTCAGTCAGTGCCCTAATTTTCACATAAGAGATCCAATGTTCCTGTGAATCTGACAACATTATAATCAGAAACCTACAGTATCAAACTCTTATAAAATTTGTTTTTTAGCTAGTGTAGCCTTATGGCTTCAAGAAATGGATTAATCTTCTATTATTGTCAGAGAATACCCTTAGGTTTCAGTACATACACTGAGCCAAGAATATGAAATTTTGAGCTAGCCATTCTTTCATTAAACTATCCAGAACTTTTAGAGAAAACCACCACCTCCACAGAATTTGAATGACCCATCCACTTTAATGTTCCATTGTGGCAACAAATCTATAGTCCCTAGGGCCTTACCTTCAATACTTATTTCCAGGAAATAAGTGCTGAATTTTTTTTTATTAAAGCTCCACTCCTGCATACCTAAAGCTACTCATCCTGAATCTTCTATTTCTTCAGCCTCCACCAGGTCAGGTAACTAATCACATAGTGACCCATTTCATTGATTTTCTATTTTCTCATAACACTCCTGATATTGTTTTTTAATTGATTTCATTGTAAGTCACAAAAATCAATTCTGGCTTATATAAAATAAGAAGGAATTTATTTAAAGGTTATTGGATAGGTATCAGAATTAGCAGAACTAGTGATATACATCTTGAAATTATGTCTAAACTTTGACAGTATAACTGATCTGGTCATCATTTCCCTTGCCCTTAGGCCAGAGGCTGCAGACTGAATCATCAATATCACCCTTGACACAGGATGCTACCACTAGCTGTCATCACTGCCCCATGAAGTTAATCATATTTGCAACCACAGATTTCACCAAAGATCTTCCATCTGAGGTTCACAGCTTTCATTTTGCAGTTTTAGACATGTAAGTTGCATGTGTTCATTCCTTAGTTGTAATGAAATATTTCAGACTTATGGAGAAGTTTCCAAACATAGAAAGGGCATTCTAATGTCAGGTATCAAAATAATGAAATATATCCATCACAAAATTGCTTGTGGACTCATTTGGTCTTGGTTGTGTTTTTCCTGACTTCAATGAAATCTTGGACAGATTTCATAACTCTTCCAGTGAATTTTATATATAATAAAAAAGTGTAAATAAGTCTAAAGCAATATTTCATCCAATTTAAAACTTCTCCCTCTCCCAATCCAGGTCTATCTCAAATTGAAAGCTCTGAAGTAGAGCAAGAGTAAGGGGTTCACTTCTTCTGGTTTCTCTGCTCCATCTCTTCCATCACTTGCCAGTCATTGCTTCAAGCCTCCTCCATTGTGTAACCTGCAATGGATGGGTAACTTGAAGAGATTACATTTTACAGGGACAGCAATCTAATATTAGATTACAGTTGCAACCTAATATTAGTGCTCTTCTGGTGTAGCACCTTGTAGGTACTATATTCCTTTTTGAATGGGATTTTCTGTGAGTTTCACAAGAACCCCTGCCCCATATGGCATCTGTAGCCCATGATTTCTTTATGGGAATGATTCTTTCCATAATCAACCATTCAAGACTCTGCCTTCAGCCCTTGGTCCACAACGGCCACCTTACCTGTCCAAATTATTCTCTTTGGTGAAGTTTCTTTCAAGATAATCTATAACTGTACCTTTCCAGAATCCACATCTGACCCATGGAAAACACACTTATCCTTGTCCCCACTAAACTTCAATCCACTTTATTCTGCCAGCATACAGACATATTGTTCTTAGCTAGCATCTTTCCTTTTTTTTTTTTTTTTTGCTCAGATATCAGGCCTTGAGTCTTCTAAATTCCAGAGAAAATATTTCAGGCTTTCTGAGTGGTTTTCTTCTCTTGGTTTCAGAGGAAGAGGAAGTGCTTCCACCATGATCACCATGGAAGTATAAAAGACATATACACTGACATATACACTGACAACTCTGCAAAGAAATCCTCACTTCCAAATATTTCCACCCCTCCCTGTGAATTCTTTGCCTTCCCTTATGTAACTTGGAAATAGGAATTAAGCCTATGCCGCGGAAAGAAATTTATCTCTTTGCATGTCCTACACCAGGTGGTCTAGCACCTTTCTTTACAATATGGAGGTAATTAGACACCTACATTGCTTAACCTTGAGTTCTTAACCAAAACTAAAACAATATAAAACATCTCATTTTGAGTTCCTGTTATGTTTAATCATAAAATTATTCCTTGTACAACTCTAGATTCTCAATCTTCATAGTATCAAGGAAAAGATATGTTTAGGTTACTTATAATAATGGATACCTTATAATAAATCCTCTCACCTTCTTATTCTGAGTGTTAGTCTCAAAAAGTGACAGAAAAAAATTTTACAACACTATTGAGATTTACAGCTGCAACTAGATTACATCTTCTCTCTATTCCACCTTATGTGTTTCCTAGGAAAGAGTTTGATGTGTTGCTTTGGAGCCTCTCTGTATAGAGTCTCAGTGGTTAGTTGAACTAGAAGCAACCATTTTTGGTTCCATCATGTTCAACCAATCTGTGGCTGCCTTCAGTATAGTTTCCAGTTTCAACTTATTTAAGCTATGGCAATGGCTATCTCTTCTCTCTCTGAAAGAGCATGTATGCAAGTAACGTCATCTAGAGCTAGAGAGAAAGAAACCAACCAGTTGCCCTCAAGATGAAGTAGATAATTGTCTCATAAGTTTTTCCTTCAACTCATTCAGTACTTTCCTTTTTGTGAACTTTATGAAATATGCTTCAACTTTTTGAAATCTGTTGACTGTGTGTCTAGTGTACACTACTTGACATAGTGATGAATCGCTTTCACCTGGTCCTTCAGTTCAAAATAATCTTTGCTTAAGGATCAGAATTAAGTACAAATTAGCAGATTTTCTTGTTTCCTCTTGCTTCTGCTGGATGAAATGGAAAGAGATCAGTCAAGTATTTAATAAATGGTCACTATCAAGTGGTGTCAGGAAGTTGAAGTTCCCCAACACTTCTATCTTTTGTTGCTATGCCCATTTTGTGATCTCTATATGGAAAATATAATCTCTATCATCTACCAGCTCAGGTTATTTCTACTATTGTCCACACTAGCACTGATTCACAGAAGCCTATTCTTGTATCTAAAAGTTATAGAACAACTTCAGGAAAATTTTATAATGAGATTTGTAGCCTCTGATTTCACCTTGTGTCAATTTTTCCTTCTAATAGAAAGTAGATGTGGCTAACCCATTTACTTGCAACTCCTATTTTTTTTTGCAACTCCTATTTTTAAAAAATATATATTTTTTAGTTGTACTTGGACACAATACCTTTATTTTATTTATTTTTATGTGGTGCTGAGGATCGAACCAAGGGCCTCACACACAGTAGACAAATGCTTTACCACTGAGCCACAAACCCAGCCCCACAATTCCTATTACTTTTAATAAATTTTACTTTTTTGGAGGAGTTTTGGGAAAATTTAGCATAAAGTTCAGAGCTCCTGCGTGCCCCCTGCCCCCAACACATGTATAAACTCCTCCACAATCAATATCCCATACCAGAATGATACATTTGTTACCACCAAAGAGCCTACATTAATGTATCATTGGCACCCGAAGTCCATAGTTCAGAATTCTTCACTCTTGGTATAATATATCCAATGAGTTTTGAAAAAAATGCATAATGACATGTATCTACCATTATAGTATCTCACAAAACAGTTTCAGTATCCTAAACATTTCTGTGCTCTGACTTTTCATCCCACTACCAAACTCCAGCAACCACTAATGTTTTTATTGTTTTTCTAGCTTTTCCTTTGCCAGAATTTCATATAGTTGGAATTATACAATATGTAGCCTTTTCAGATTGGCTTATTTCACTTAGTAATTTACTTCCTTAATACTTCCTTCATGTTGTTTCACAGATTGAGAGTTCATTTCTCTACCACTTCATAACACTCTGTTGTCTGGATATACCATAGTTTATCCATCTACTCATCTACTGAAGGGCATCTTTGTTTCTTCTAAGTTTTGGCAATTATGAATAAAGTTGCTACAAACATTGGTGTAGATTGTGTGGACACGTTTTCAGTTCACTTAGGCAAATACTAGGAAGCACAATTGCTGGGTCCTATAGCACAAGTATGATCAGTTTTTAAGAAACTGCCAAACTGTCTACTAAGGTGGCTGAATTATTTTGCATTCCCTCCAGCAATGAATGATTTCCTATTGCTCTACATCCTCACAGGCATTTAGTGTTGTCAGGGTTTTGGATTTGGGCTATTCTAATATGCGTGTAGTGATATCTCATTGTTTTGATTTGCTAATGGCATATGATGTTGAACATCTTTTCACATGATTATTTGACATCTCTATTTCTTCTTTAGTAAGGAGTATGTTCAAGTCTTTTGCTCATTAATAAATCAAGTTGTTAGGGTTTTTATTTTTTAGTTTTAAGAGTTCTTTGTGTGTTTTAAGGAATAGTACTTTATCAGATGTCTTTTTCAAGTACTTTCTCCCAGTCTGTGGCTTTTCTTCTTTTCTCTTGAAATTGTCTTTCACAAAACAGAAATTTTTAATTTACATTTTATTCATCTATCCACACAATATGTCTACTTTTCCCATTAAAACACTCAGCATGTTAATCACAGTTGTTAGAAATGCATGGTCTGATAATTCCAACATCCCTTCCATCTTCTGGAGTTATCAGGTGAATGGTTTCCTCAGTTCTTGTCTTCCTGAAAGATTTCAGTTGAGAAACAGAGTTAGAAAAAGCATAAAGGGTTTATTTAGTGAAATGAAAATAATGGGAAATGGCCCTCCTTCAAAGGAAGAAATCCTGGAACCTCTTTCTCATATATTATATATATTTGGGACAATTATTGTGGTTTCCCACAATGCCAGAATTTTTTCACAATAGATCATATCCATTTTCTCCAGATTGATAGGGAGCTGTCTGACCACAAGAAGGTGATCCTTAGGTGGTGTAATAGCCAGTTGGGTGCAGCCCAGGGGCAGAGACTGAGTTTCCTTTCCTCCACCTCCCTTACTCAAGTCTATCAAAGCTACCTACTTCCACACTGGGACTAGTTTTGACTCTGTCCATTTGAACTGTGTTTAACTTTCTAGAGTTACTGAAATTTTTTAATGAAAGGCAGACATAATGTACTAGGTAAAAGGAACTGCAATAAATAGGTCTTCAGTAGTAATAGCGGTAAGGTATATAAGGGAAGCAAGCATTATACAGTTTTAAGATTTGTTCTCAGTGTTTTAATGAGCCTGTGCCCCTAGGTTGTGAACTTCAGAGTGCTTCCCAGTTGATTTTCATTCTTTTTCATCTCCCTTAGGTGGTACAGGATGACTTCTCCCAGCAATGATGAATCACTGGCAAAAATCACCATAAGTTGAGCCTTGAAGGCAAACCCTGTTAAGAACAGAATGTCCTGTCATATTTAAAAATGGTTACCTTTCTACTTGCCTTTCAGGGAAAAGCAGGGAGTTTTTCTCCCTTCTTCACTGTGACATTAAAATAGAAATTTAAGGGTACAAAAAAAGAAAGATATATTGAATCTGAAAGATAAGAGCCTATAAACCATCGGACTGCAAGAAATACCCATAAACTTTGAATTACAAAACAAGCAACTCAACCCAGACTGTGTCCTTGTCCTCAAAAAGTAACATGATACAAGGGCTATTCACAAGCACTAGGAAAACTGGCATGAAACTGCATAACTCTGCCCTGCCTCCACCTCTAGTCCAGCCCTAGATACTGTCCCACTATAAATATTTAACATCTTAGACCAAGGGGTTGTTATCTCTCACTCTCAATATCTACCTTCAATGTGTATTCCTTGTTTTATCTCAAAAGATAGGTCTCTCTCTCTCTTTATAGACCATGCTCTTCCTGTATTCCTGTATTCCATGCGTATTTGTTCCTGTATCCCCAAAGATGTCTCTCTAGAGATACTCCATGTTCTTCCTTATGTGTATGACTGCTTTCCTAAATAAATCTGGCCACATGTCTGTCATGTGCTAAAATTCTTCTCCATCACATATGCCAAGGACCCCACTTGTCCTGAGCCAAGGTTCCCCTCTCTGGGAACTTCTCCTGTGACGAGAACTGTAGAGGGAAAACTCAAAAGTATGACTGCACCCCTTACCCATTACCGGATGTCCCTAGGGTTCATTAACTCTCAAACTAAATTATGAGACGCTAGCAATTCATCAATTACAGATCAGGTTTTCTTGTCCCAGTAATTGTGCCTGCAGACATGAGTTTCTACTCTGGCAAACTGATTCTGATTCTCTGTGTTCTCCTATCTGTCTCTGATTTGGAGGAAGCAGTTTTCCTTGTGACCTCACTTTCCATCTATCTACAAAGACGTTATTTTCTCCATTTGTTCAGTTTTTCACTGAACTTCTAAACACTTTACATGTCAGACCAAAAATCAGAAATCCTATTATTGTTAAACAAGCTACAACAAAAATACAAATGTCTCTTCCCAGAAGATAAATATATCTTCCATAGGGAAAAGAAAACTACAAGCTCATTTTTTTTTCACTAGAATTGCTTACTGCATTCCAAGAAGAAGCACTGACCCACACAAGGCCTAGAACCAGAAAAAAACAAATACTTTTGAACCATTTTTTTCCCAATATCCCAGATGTGGAACACCTATAAATATGTAAATTGACCTGCTTCCCAGTCCTGGGGCCACCTGTGGCTAAGAAAGCACCTAGCGATTAGCCAGAAGGCATTGCTGTGGGTTGTGATGAAGAATCAGACCACCTGTAGGATAGGCTCAGAACCCTTCTGCCCTCACAGACAGCTCAGACACCCATCTACACCTGTAGGATGGGTGTAGATGTAAATTCTTCCCACCCTGCTGACCTTTACCCTGATTGGCTCCTGTACATTATATTAGCTGTGTGTGTTTTCTCAATAAATGAGATCCTGCTTTGACTGTTAAAAAAATGTAAATTGAGCAATAACTATACCACCTATGGTAATTTTGAAATAATTATTATGTTTTTAAAGGTCTACTCTTTTGAGAAAATAGATAAATGATTAGAGTATTTGAAAATATATATATATATATCATATATATGAAAAAATACATAAAGGCTATCTGAGTTCTAAATTATGATTTCCAACGCATTTTAATGAACATGTGTCGATTTTGTTGCAAATATTCATAGAACTGAAAACTTAGGACTCAAGGGGTTAAAGAATTACAAGTGTTCCATAAGGTTGGTGTGAGACTTGCATGGCAGAGTCATGGGAAATAAGGATGCGGAGGTAAGGAGGTTAATCTGAGCCTGAATGGTCTAGCAGCAGAATTTAGATTTTATCCATCTCTTAGCCCTTGAAGATTTTTAAATAGAATAAGGACATTCATTTAAAACCCAACTTATGTTTAGGGGCAGAAAGGAAATGGCACTGATCAATTTATTTTATAAAGATCACCAAGCAGGCATTAATTTAGAAGTTCATGATTCAGGGATTCAGAGGTCTGGTATCAATGAAATAGATGGGAGGCTTTTTCAGTAACCCTGTAAGAAATAATGAGACTGAACTGAGGCAGCAACAAGGGGGTGGTGGGGGGACACATGATGTGAGAGATACTTAGGGCTTGGAGATATGCAGGGACTGAGGGAGAAAGAGAGTTGTGATTCCCAGGCTTTCTGTGGTTAGTATGGACACACAGATATATAAAGAAAAGTCCCTTTAAGGAGAAAAATACAAGATGAGTTGTGTTTTAAAGACATAAGAATCCTAATTGAGACAGACATCCAGTACATAGCTGTCCACTCAAGCCTGAAGTTTAGGGGAGCCATCCTGATTATAGATAATAATCTGATAATTATCCTTAAATATAAAGAAGTTAAAAGCCATGGTGTAGGTGGGAGGGTGGAGTGAAGGGAGGAAAGGACTTTGGAGAGAATCTTTGAGATCATCAACCTTTAAGGTATATATTCAAGAAATGAACCTTGAAAGAGACTGAAAAGCAAATAGGAAAAGGGTCTGATAGGGTGTCTGGTAGAGCCATTTTAACAAAACACAGTGTATACAACAATCAGACTGTTGTAGAGTAAACCAACAGGGCTGGGATTGTAGCTCAACGGTAGAGAGCTTGCCTAGCACGTGTGAGGCACTCGGTTTGATCTTCAGCACCACGTAAAAATAAAGTTATTGCGTCCATCTACAACTAAAATAATATGTAAACCAGCAAATACTCCAACCTTCTCTACGTTTAAAATGCATACAGGTTCTGGAAACTTTCTGCTGCCCTCGACCCTCCTTGCAAAGTCTCTCCCTATGTACTATTCCCAAAACCTACAAACCTATCAGGTGCTGCTGGAAAAAAAAAAAAAAAAAAAAAAAACCTCCAGAAGCTCCTAGAATGGGCCCCTCTCTCTTTTGTGCACCCTTCATCATTAGTCTCACAAACTTAGTTTCCTCTCTTCGTGGAGAATCCCCTGAGTCGTGGTATCTTATTCATCCAGTGTTCCCCAGGGCCCACAACGTGCCTTGAAAGAAAAGCAGCATTTGCCTACGGGGCACAAACACGCAGCAGGCCTGTCATTGTTTCTCCTTCGCTCTTTTAAGCCTTATCTACCATGACTTGCCCACATCCCACCCCAACCAAGATGCTTCGCAAAGGAGTCTGTGGCAGGACCCCTGAAGGCAGCGCACGCAACCAAGAGGAAACCCACGAACCAAACCCTCTAGTACGACGTCACCAGCAACCCCGAGAGCAGGCAGGCGCCAAGACTCAGGCACGCCCTTTCGGTTCTGGCCACGCCCCCACCCGGCCCCGGCACCGCCCATCTCCTGCGCCGACCGATCCGTGAACATGGCGAACCAGGTAACTGCGTGATTGCCGCGGGCCTTGTGCTAGGGGAAGGAAGAACGCGGGGTGGCGTCAGGCCGCTAGCAAAGGCGCGCGGCTCGGCCAGGGACGGGATCCCGCCACCGAAGCTGAATCAGAGCCTGCGGCCGCCTCGGCCGAAAAGAGAGGAAGGAAGCTTTGTTTTGGCTCCTCACTGGGGCAGTAGTTTTGCTCTCTGCTTCTGGAACCGCCAGAGGTGGATGGGGGTGGGGAGGACCGAAGAGTGGGGGCAGGGGCTGGTCGAGTGCGTGTCCTAATACAAATGGCCTTGGAGAAGCCATTGCTCTTTACAAGTCATTGCTCTTTATGCGAAATTAAATAACTTTCGTGGTGTCACGCTTGCAGGCAGACAAAGCTGCAGCCAGAGCCCTACTCCTACGTGCTAGTGCTTTATGGTTGCAATTCACGACTTGGAAAATGCTCAATTACTGTGCCACTTGAGAGTGTATTTTGGGAAGACTCTTAGGTTCCTTTCTTTTTAACATTTTTTGAGCACTTAGGCACCAAGAGATTTATGCCCTCTCATAATCCTTGTATAACACGACTGCGAGGCATTTTTTCCCTTCTCGGAGACCAAAAAATGAAGCTTAAAAAGTTGGTTGTGCTTCGTGATTACACCAAAGGTAGTGAGTCAGAAGTCCAACTCAGATCTGTCCTTGAGTGAAAAGATTCTGAAATGCATATTAAACTATATAGGCAGAAGTACATGAAAAAGATGAATTATCAATTTAAAGTCGCTGATTGTTTTGATTGTTTTAATGCTTTACAAACTTTAGACATTTTCTGGAAAGATATATGACTGTAAATGGTGAAGTTTAAAACGATAAACTCTTAACAATCTTTCAGGCTTAATATGCAGTTGTTTTTCCTTATTACCAAATATCTTCAGAGACGGTGAAATATTGTAACTCCTACATAGTTTAAATGTTGACATAGGGCAATTTCCCCTGGATTTAGAGTGGGGCTTTGTTTTGCTTTCTCAGTGAAAGGAAAAGGTTAAGCTGCTTTCAGCATTTTTTAATGGGAGAGGGATCAAACTTTGGTTCTGTATAATTATTTATCTGTTGCTTTGGATCTCTGGGTTGGGTGACTAAATTGTTAGCATTCTAATTTGATCCTTTGGGATTTTGTTTTGAGATCTGTGGTACATTAAGGTGGAAAAAGGTGCTAATGGTGTCTAAATTCTTTACTCTCTAATACCTACATTTCAATTTTTTGGGTGGAGGGGGTGAATACTAGGGATTGAACTCAGGGGCACTCGACCACATCCCCAGCCCTATTTTGTATTTTATTTAGAGAGAGAGTCTCACTGTGTTGCTTAGCACCTTGCTTTTACTGAGGCTGGTTTTGAACTCGAGATCCTCCTGCTTCAGACTCCTAAGCTGCTGGAACTACAGGTGTGCGCCATTACCCCTGGCCTTACATTTCAAATTTAAAAGCAATAATTTGCAGCTTCACTAGTTACAGTAGCCATTCCTTATATCTTTAGTTCACCTCTCCTTTTCCTCAACTCTGTTCCACTGCCACCAATAACTACCTATTTTTGCAAAGCTTCACTATGCCAAGAACTGTATTAGGAACTTCATATTGACTTCCATTTACTCATAATCATTCAATCTGTAGGTGTTTTATTTGTAATTACTTCTTTCTCATTCTTCATTAAAATTGATGCTTTCCCAAAACCACCAAGGTTACATTCTTCCTTCATTTTTTGCTTTCTATAGCCCTTTGTTCCTGTTTCTTTAAATCACATTTAAAAATTATTGATGTACACATCTGTCTGCTGTAAACACACTTCATAAGCATTTTGTGAACTGTTCAAAACCTTCCTCATTATGCTTGATTTCATGGTAATGGGGAAGCATGTGTACTGACTATAATCTCTTAACCTCCTATATATACATAATACAAGTCACATATGTAATTTAAAATTTTCCAGTAGCCACATTAAAAAAAGGAACAAATGAAATTGTTTTTTAATAGTATATGTATATGATCCAACATATTCAAAATACTATTTCAACATAATATTTTTAAAGATATTATACAGCTGGGTGCAGTTTTACACGCCTGTAATACCAACTACTCCAGAAGCTGAAATGGAAGGATTACAAATTCAAGGGTAGCCTGGGAAACTTATTGAGACCTTGTCTCAGAATGTTAAAAAAAAAGGTCTGGGGAGGTAGCTCAGTGACAGAGTTCAATTCCCAGTATCACCAAACAGAAAATATGTGTGTATATAAATATATAATATATATGTACATATATGAGATATTTTTACTTTTTTTTTGTACTAAGTCTTCAAAATTCAGGTGTATTTTACACCTATACCATATCTGAGATCAGCCTGTTTTGTTAGTACTGTGTAACCATATGTGGCAAAATGCTTGTATATTGCATTTACACATATTATGTGTCAAAGGGGCTCCTGTATTAGCACAGTTAAAAGTTGAAGTTCTCCCATTCTCATACTTCTTATCCTCCTTCCTATCCTATAGTTTTGCACTAAACTGGTGCTAATTTAACCATTCTGAGCAAAAGTTTAATACGGCATATATTAACCATATAGCCTCATAACAGATCTACTGTATCAGATTCTGTTGGGACCTATATTCTTATTCTGCTCTTTTTTAATGCATCATAGAAGGTCATTAAATGTTTGACAAATAAGACTTCGTAGCCAAAAGAGACTGTTGTATTGGATTGAGTAATCATCTCAAATCTTTTTTACTGTATACTAATTCTGTGAAATCTGAAAACAATTCTACATATCACTTAGGGGTGAATATTTATATTTCTCTGTGAATCTGTAGTATTTCTAAGATTAGCATTCTTGGTATCAGAATTGGCCACTAAATAATTAGTTTAGGAAGATAAACTGCTCATTCTCTTTTTCCCCCCATTTTAGGTTATCAAGTGCAAGGCCGCAGTTGCCTGGGAGGCTGGAAAGCCTCTCTCTATTGAGGAGGTAGAAGTAGCACCCCCAAAGGCTCATGAAGTTCGAATTAAGGTAATGATACACCTTCAGCATTGGGAGAATGAAAAAAAGACTTACAGTTAGGTCTGTGAGTAAATGAGTAGCTCTGAGGTCTATAGGGGATAAACCCCAAAGACAATTCAAGGAGAGGAAACTGAAAGTCATTCAACCTTAGCATCAACATCCTTTTACCTCTCTCACTTTTGTAGTTTAAGTTTATCTCTCTCTCAATTGTAGCTTTGGCTGGCATAGCACCATTCCTGTGGATTACTAGATTCCTGCAATATAACTTTTATAGTTTAATGTGATTTTGTAAGATCTTCCCTTTTCTGCTGATCCCATAATCTATGGTGTAACATTGGAAACGATAAATAATACCAGGTTATGTTAGAAGGGACTTCCAATGAGATTTGGAAAGAGGTTCCTGATTAACTAAAGCAATAAGCAAATAAAGTCTCCTTGCTTGCTTAGAGAGCTTCAAAATGTACTGTCCCTGATGGACCAGGCCAAGGTTCAGCAGGTTGATTAATCCAGTTCCTCTCAACCTCCACTGCAGCAGAGAGGGAAAGTTACACCTGGAGAGGGGTATATTACACAAGATAGCCAGCTGGAGCAATCTTGACATTTATAAAACTCTAACTCTCTACTTGTTTTTTATATATAAAATTAATGTTTTAAAGTAATGGCCATTAAATAATTTTTTTTCCTTTCTACAAAAATGTTACATTTTAGGAAAAGACTCGGCTTTCTTTTGCCATTATTTTAAGTATACTTCCACCACCACCATCCTACTTCCAAATATATACTGCACATACTGGCTCATGCTCCCAAGGATCATACAGATCAGGTGGGGAGAACCCACAACCAAATAACTTTTGGAGGCCCTTTTCAACTGAGACTCAGAAATCTGAAATCTTATAATAGTGTAGTATTTTTCTTCTTCAAGTTCAGAAATTAAACTGATTGTGCTTTTGCCACTGAAGAAGAGTATTTGTCCTAAATAAACAAAGATGAACTGCTTGAAGCACAGTGAGTTCAGATTTCATCCCTGAGAAACTGCTGACAGATAGCAAAGAGTATTACATTGTAAGTGAGTATGTAGGCCAGAAGCAGAGCAGCACAAATACAAATACCCCAAGAGTGTTGCTTTCTGTACTTTTTTGTGCTTTGGAAAGACAAGATACTTGAAAAACAGAGAAACGGGAATAAAAGGTTTATTTAAGTGGAAATAATGTGTGGTGGCAAAAGATTGATTCCAGTAAAATCTCATAGTTTGGGTCCAGACTCAAGCAGACTGGCATATTTCAGAAATAGTACTTTTTTAGACATTCCAGAATCTACAAGGAAGTCAAAAGTGAGATGGGGTACACTTGTTTTGCAATATGTAATGTTCCTCCCCACACCTGCAGGCACAGTGCACATAAAATTACCTTGTTTACCTTCTGCTAACATGCATTGAAAAAGAAGAAAGCCATGCCACATTTCATTGCATATAAATACACCGTTATTTTTATGTACCATGTAAAAAATGCTGCCAATTCTAATCATTAGCATGCTGTGGATTATGAACCCTTGGTGATTTAAACAAGTTAAAATAGAAAAGACTTGTATCTTAAAATCCACAAAGTATAATATTAAAGTAAATGTCATTTATTTGACTTGTACCTCACTCTGACCTGCATGCACACACACACTTCAGTGCTTTTTATTCTAACACCCTGACAGATCATTGCCACTGCACTTTGCCACACTGATGCCTATACTTTGAGTGGAGCTGATCCTGAGGGGTGTTTTCCAGTGATCTTGGGACATGAAGGTGCTGGAATTGTGGAAAGTGTTGGTGAAGGAGTTACTAAGTTTAAGGCAGGTAAGGAGAATATTTAAATTATTTATTTGATGATTTAGGCTTATATCTGTAGGGAAGTTACTTTTCTGATAAACTTCACACTGTTTATAAACTGTTTATATATAGGTTGTCACCTAAAATAAAATGTCAAAATTGATTTCATTCATCTGGGAAGCACAAATGTTTGGATCTCTCTCTCTCTCTCTTTCTCTCTCTCTCTCTCAATTTTGCAGACTGCTCTTCATCTGAAACTGTTTAAGTACATTTCCAAAGTCAATTTTGGAAAAGTCAGCAAGAATTCTTAGAATTATTCTTAGAATAATTCTTATTCTTAGAATAAGTCAGTATTTTGAAGCACATGACTTTGTTCTGCAGTTATTGTTTTAAGAGTTTCATTTAGATGAAAACTTTGAAACATACTTTTTGCATGGTCAGGCAATGTCTAGGTGACATTACATGGGTAAAGTTTTAAACCTTGAAGTTAACTTTGTAGACTACAGCAGAAAGGAATGGAATTTGCAAAGGCTGCTTTATTCATTTAGAAATAGGTACCACCTGTTTAGGATTTCTTTGTATTTGTTTCCCAGGTGATACTGTCATCCCGCTTTACATCCCACAGTGTGGAGAATGCAAATTTTGTCTAAATCCAAAAACAAACCTTTGCCAGAAGATAAGGTTAGTGGCTTTTTATTGTATTCTTAAAACAAGAGGTCATATTAATGGTAATAATCACTTAATTATGTGGCAATTAAGCAGTGCATTTTACATGAACTAATTTCATCTTTAAAGCAGTCTCACTGTCACTGTTATTAATAACCTTATTTTCAAAGATGAAAAAATGAAGATGCAAGAAATTAAGGATTTGCACAGTATCATAGGTCATTACGATATAGAACAGAATTTTATGAACCCATTCTCTTTCCATAATCCTACGCTAGATTTGCAAGGAAGGACATGTTTGTGAGATTAAGTGAAATCATTTTTATGAGCCATTTTATTGTCCATTAAAGTAATAAAACTTACCTCATAAGATTGTTGAGAAGCCTAGAAGAGATAACATAACCCCTTGACACAGAAAAGGTAAGTTATTTTATTATATGTTAATAGCACTTAAAAAACTATTTCTTTGAAGCAATGTAAGATCCCCTTTTGTTTGTTCCTTTTTTTCTTTTTTATGGAAGTAGAACATACCTATAATACTATATTTGCAGTGTACAAATCTTAAGTTTAGCCCAGTGAATATTATACACACACACACACCCCGGATGATTAGAGTCTTTACTCAGATCAAGAGGAAAGATCTCTGATAGCACCCCACAAAGTCCCTCATGTCCCTTACAAGTCAGCACTTGCCTCCATCAGAAGTAATCATTATTCTGGTGTCTTCAACTGTAGAACTTTGTATAAATAGAATCATGTAGAGTGTGCTCTTCTGTCAGATTTTTTCCATTCGTAATACCTGTGGGATACGTCCACGTTGCTGTGTGCATCTCTATTTTTTGTTCTGTCTTATTCCATTCCAGATACCACCATTTATCCATTTTCCTGTTGGTGGACACTTAAGTTTCTCCCAGCTTGTAGCTATAGGATTAATATGACCAGTGACATTTTTACACACACATGCACAACCTGCTTTGGGGTGTTTTCCTGAGATTGGTATTGCTAAGTTTTGGGCTACACATCTGCAGCTTTCAGGTGTGAACAGAGGAGTTTATGCTCCCTCCGCCATCTAATGGGAGATCCATTTGATCATACGTTTGTTTTCTTATGGCGCTGAAAAAATTAGTTTATAGCACATCAAGGTGATGGGCTTGTTAAGACTAACCAGCCTTTCAGAGAAAAAAATTCTATGAAAGATGATGTATCCCGTGTCACATTTGGTTCATGAAACTCCTCTGGTAAGAGTGACTTAACAAGCTTAAACCACTCCTTTGAAGATATACAACAATTATTTTATGTTGAGCTTTGATACTTGTTTTGTTTCTGAGTGTATTTTTTGTTTTTCTCGCAAAAGAAACATACTCTTGAATCTGGAAGCAAACCATTTTCTCAACTGCATATTTATTCATATATGTATTCCAAAGGGTTTACTTAAGAGTGTACATCAAATTAGTGTTTATAAAAAATAACAAATATTTACTAACCATACTCTGCCAGACATAACACTAATATATTAGCTACGTGATGTCTCATTAGATTTTTTTTAGGAATTTACAAGGTTTTCCATGCTTTCTAGTGAGGAAACTTAAGGCACAAAGGTTAAACTACCCAAGATCACACAGATTTGAACCAAGCAATCTGACTTTAGGGTCTGCTCTCCTAATCAAGATGTAGTACCTCTTCTGTTTTAGAATAACACAGTGATTTTTTTTTTTTTTTTTTTTGACATTTATTGTGTTGGTTGCCTGTGTGAGGTTTTTTGAGTTTTTTCCTCTATTAGTGTAACCAACTACACAGGCAGAAAGGGAAGAGGAAATATAACATGAATCCTTGAAGACAGTGAGACTTTTGAAAAGCCTCCAGACAGATCTAAATTAGTCAGTTTGGCCATCGGTTTTCATCTGTGGATCTGGATAATTGCTTGTATGCTCTACTTATATAAATACGATTTGGGCTTCCTCATTTATGAAGTTATCATTTGTTCTCAGAGTTTATGATGGATGTTTTTTTGCGGGGAGGTGGGTGCTGAGGATCAACCCCAGGGCCTCAAGCATGGTAGGCAAGCACTTTCTACTGAGCTATAGCCCCATCCCTTATGGTGGATTTTTAAAACAATTTTCTCTGATTCTTAAGTTGTGCATGTTGAATTCAGAACATCACAGTGCTCCTTTGTCCCTGCTGCTGTAGCCATGAACAGTTTAAGGAGTCAAGCACAGTGTGAAGCACAAGCACAAGCACCCACCAGTGCTTCCATCGCTGGTTTGGCGGTTTGTGGACATAGCAGAAAAAAGCCTGAAAACTCTCTTAACAATGACTGTCACCTTGAAAATGGATTTCTTATTATCAGGAAATTGAGGATTCTGAATTTTGTCAACTAAGGCTGTGAGGATAGTCATGGCATTTGATGAGGGAGACTGAGGCAGGAGGATCGCTATTTTAAGCCAACTTCAACTTAGTGAGACCCTAAAGCAACTTAGTGAGACCCTGCCTCAAAATAAAATATAAAAAGGGCAGAGGTTCAGTGTTTAAGCGCCCCTGGATTTAATCCCTTGTACACAAAAAAAGGGGGATGTGAATCCAGTTTTAATCAATACTTGGGAGTAGTTTTAGTATTACATAGTGACTAATAGTTAAGATGCTGGTGCTGAGACAGCTTTTAATGGTTCCCTGCCTTAACGAGAAGTGTCCAATTAAAATGTGGAAGGTTCAAGAACATTGACATGAACACCATTTCAGAGCTCACAGTGAAGTGCAGGAATTACAATACTTGGAGCCTATGGAAGAAGCCAGCTTTGAACCCAAATTAATGAATTAAGTCAACCTGCATACCATAAAAAAGCCAAAAGGCTGCATCTGGTTTAGATAGAGAGGAAAGGTACTTGCTTTATTTGCCTTGTTTGCCAACCCTGCCCCATAATGACTGTAACCAGGAAGACAGAATAAATTGTCATAGTTTTTGTCGTTATTTCCCTCAGCGAACTTTATGAAATACCTATTGCCCTATTACTGGATGTAATTTTATATATGCACTGAGCACAGATTTATGCTTTATAATTTAAAGGTGAAAAAAAGTGAAGATTAGCTGGGCAAAGTGGCAAATACCTAGGATCCCAGCTACTTAGGAGCTGAGGCAGGAGAATTGAAGTCCAGCCTGGGCAATTTAGCAAGATCTTATTAAAAAAGGGTAAAGATATAGATCTGTGGTAGAGCACTTCCCTAGCATGTGTGAGGCCCTGCATAAATCCCCAGTACCAAAAGAAAAAGAGAAACTAAAGATTTGTCTAGTTAGATAGTATGGGATAGCAATTAGAAACCTCCCTGGTTTCTAAAATTTATTTCCATAAGCAGTCTACACAAATGTATTCTTGTTTTAAAATTTTTTTTAAATTATAGATGACACAGTAACTTTATTTTATATGGTGCTGAGGATCGAAGCCAGTGCCTCACACATGCTAGGCAAGCACTCTGCCACTGAGCCACAACCCTAGCCCCCATAAATGTATTCTCAAAATAAATTTTAAAAGAAAGTCAGGATCAGATGGGCACTTAGAAAATCTAGAATGTCATATTTAATCCCCACAACTATCTGTCTTGAAGAATTTGGTTTAATTATTGTATGCCCAAAGATAGTATGAAAGTTGATTTACAGAAGACCTCAATTCTCTTATCTCCTCTCTACTTTACCAGTTACTCCCTGATATTACTCTGATCAGCCTTAATGTCATTTCAAAACATTCTGTATTTATATTTTCTGACTGATTAAGGTCGATTATCCAAAAGATTATAAAAGATTTTTGATTTGGCCAAGGGAGGCCATCCAACAGTCTGAAGTTAAAGTACATCTATTCTAAATTCAGAATGGTCACAAGAAAAACAGCTTTATAGGGACCCAGAGTTCAGGATGGTATATCACAAAATGGCAGAGAGAACCAGTTCTACTTCCCATATATGGCTTTTGTGCCCTGTGTCCATGTCTCCCTTTGCATTACTAAGAAATACTGTATTACCTTGTAAACCTTACTACAAGACCGTCCCATTGAGCTCTGAGGATAAACCAGTTCCAATCTCCCCCCCCCCCCAAAAAAAAAAATGAGTTTCGTGCTTTGACAATAAGTTCTGGAAAGATACCGAAGAGTATAAATTTCTTACAAGTTCACCAGTAAGGCATTTCTGAAATGTGCTAGATTATTAATGAATACAATAAAAACTAGACTTTTGATCTTAGTACACTTTTCTGAATATTTACTGGTCATTATTTTTAAAAACCAAGAAACCACATTCCATTCTGCTTTTTCCTATTTTTCTTTTTTAGAGTCACTCAAGGGAAAGGATTAATGCCAGATGGTACTAGCAGATTTACTTGCAAAGGAAAGACAATTTTACATTACATGGGAACCAGCACATTTTCTGAATACACAGTTGTGGCTGATATCTCAGTTGCTAAAATAGACCCTTCAGCACCTTTGGATAAAGTCTGCCTTCTTGGTTGCGGCATTTCAACTGGGTATGGTGCTGCGGTGAACACTGCCAAGGTGAGATCAGCCTGGGTTTTAGCTTCTGCCTTCTAATTCACTTCAGCAAAGCTTTGCTAGAAAGTGAAACTGGCCTGAAACCTACTGATGTCCTTGACCCTTGCTGAATGAGTTCCTTACAGACTGTCTTTCCTGTTAGGTAGAACCTGGCTCTACTTGTGCAGTCTTCGGCCTCGGAGGAGTTGGATTGGCAACTATCATGGGCTGTAAAGTTGCTGGTGCATCCCGGATCATTGGTGTGGACATCAATAAAGATAAATTTGCAAGGGCCATAGAATTTGGAGCCTCCGAATGTATTAATCCCCAAGACTTCAGTAAACCCATCCAGGAAGTGCTCATTGAGATGACTGATGGAGGAGTGGACTACTCCTTTGAGTGTATTGGTAATGTGAAGGTCATGGTGAGTATGCTTGTTTCATTCCTTTTTTGTTTGTAGAACTTTCTTTTTAATGTAGTTCCATTAGGATTTAAAATTGATGGATTTGTTTTTTACAAAGGAAGTCTTTTGATAACAGTTCTAATGAAAGAAGGGAAAAATAACTGGACTACAAGTAGAAAATGACACAAGAATGTCTTATGGAAAGATGAAAAGTTGTTTCTTTGCCTTTCAGTGCAACCTAAATATATGTCTCATTAAATGAAAAAGCAGAATATTGAAGTTGTAGAGAGTGTGGGCTTTGGAGTTACGTATTCATATACTTACCAGCTCAGTGACCTTGAGCCATGGACTGGTTCTCTAAACCTAGGTTTCATTATCTGTCAAATGCAGATAGTAACAACACCTGCTTGACACAAGTAGATATTGAGTGAAAAATACTGTTACTTCTGCCTACTTCTTATACTAAATTCCTTAGAACTTTGAGCTAGGATTTACTTTTTGTTTAAACCAATACATAAAAACATAAAAATTGTACATATTAATGGAGTACTATGTTAATCAGGTTAAACATTATCTCTCAAACACTTATCATTTCTTTATGGTGAACACTTCCAAAATCCATTGTTCTAGCTTTTTGAAATGTATAGTACATTACTGTTATTTGTACAACAGTATACCAAAGCCTCTTGCTTCTATCTAAATCTGACTTAATGTCCGTTGATCAACCTCTCCTCATCCCTCCTCCCACCCTACTCTAGATAGATAATCACTATTCTACTCTCAACTTCTGTGAGATCTTTTTTAGATTCCACACGGGTACTCGTCTTTCTGTGCCTTATTTCACTTAACATAATCATCTGCAGTTCCGTCCATGTTGCCACAAATGACAAAATTTTATTCTTTTTTATGGCTGAATAATATTCGATGGTATATATGTACCAATTTCTTTATCCATTCATCAATTGATGGACACTTCAGTTGTCTATTTTCTGGCTGTTGTGAATAGTGCCACAGTGAACATAGGAGTGTAGATGACTCTTCAGTAAAATGATTTCATTTTTCCTTTGGACATATACCCAGGAGTGGGATTGCTAGGTCATACAGTAGTTCTATTTTTAATTTTTTTTTTTTCTATTTTTAATTTTTTGAGGAATCTTCATACTGTTTTCCAGAATGACAAGGTTCCCCTTTTCTGCACATCCTCACTACATTTAATCATTTATCTTTTTGGTAATGGACGTTCTTACAGGGTGAGATTATATCTGATTTGCATTACCCTAATGATTAATAATGTTAAGCATTTTTTCATGTACCTGTTGAAAATTTGTGTCTTTTGAGAAACGTGTGTTTATGTCTATTGCCAATTTTTTAATTGGGTTATTTTTGTTTTTGGAGTTCTTTATAAATTCTGGATATCAACCCCTGTCACATACTTTTCCCATTCTCTAAGTTTTCTCCACACTCTTATTTGTTTCCTTTTCTGTGCAGAAGCATTTCAGTTTGATGTAATCCCATTGGTCTCTTTTTGCTTTTGTTTCCTGTGCTTTGGGGATCCAAAATTCAAAGCATTTGTTCTTTTTCCCCCCTAGGATTTTCATAGTTTCAACTCTTACCTGTTTTGAAATTTTAACTGGTAAGAGATAAGGAGTCTACCTCATTCTTCTACATGTGGACATACGATTTACTTTTAGAGTACAAAGCAAATGAAAGCTTTACATTTGTTCAATTTATGTTAATATTTATCCAGGTTAATAATTTTTAAAATACCTGTTAGAATGTAATTGTTCAATAAAATTACATGAAGTTTGGACATTAGTCGGCATTTTTTTTTTTTTAAAGCCCCGTGTCACACACACCAGGCCCACCCACATAAGTTTCCGGGAAAGAAGTTATTCTGAACAAAACGTACTGACTCTTGTGATTTGATCTTACTCTGTGCTTGCAGAGAGCAGCACTTGAGGCATGCCACAAAGGCTGGGGTGTCAGCGTGGTGGTTGGAGTAGCTGCTTCAGGTGAAGAAATCTCCACCCGTCCATTCCAGCTGGTGACAGGTCGCACATGGAAAGGCACTGCCTTTGGAGGTAATTCAGTAGATGAGTCCCTTTTCTCTCGTTACTTTCATTGACAGAGTTTTAATCCCAGACTAGTTTTCCTGTATTAATAAGAATCTTCAAGTCATGAGCTACGTTATCATAAATTTATGCGTACAAGGTTCCTTTTAAAGAAGGATTTCAAATTCAATCAGTGTTTACCCCTGGGGCTGGGAAGTTGCTCAACTCCTTAAGCACTAGCCACTTATTACCCACTTACAAAAAAAAAAAAATTCAATATTCTGTTAATGAGAAAGAAGTTGGGGTAGAACATAGGTGAGAAGTTGACTGCAGAGTAAGCAGGCAATATTGTCAGACCTGCTGTTCTCACGTTTTTACTTATATTTTCCAGAGTGCAGTGATCACTGGTTGTGATCATACTTCTTTCTGAATGGTACAGATTTTCATCAGTAACTGATTCTTAAACTGAAAATATTTGATAAATCCTCATAACAAAATTGAAAAGCTCCCAGACTGATCATTTTTCCCTTTGTGATCCTAAAAAGTATGGTTATTTGGGTTGCCTAACTACCAGTGGAAAGCTCAAATAATTTCCATCCTTTCATGATTGCTCAGTTAGGGAACAGGCATTAATTTATGTTTACATATCACAACTATTAACTATTGTGAATAGATGAAATCTAATGTTTTTATAGGCTTTTTAAAAAACATATCTTACCATCTTGTTAGGCAAAACCTTTTGAATGATGTGTGTTTAACAAAATGCCTGCCATTCTCATACCTCATATTATGCCATCTTTTTTGTAGGCCAGAAGCAAATACCATGGTACTCACCTTAGAAAATGTCACTGATCAGCCCTCCTTTCCAGAGCCCTAGATGTGTATTGTGTCTCAACAGAGCTTCCTAGAACAGGCTCTGTAAGGCACACGTGCTTCTTGGGGGCATCATTCACAGCTGAATTTGGAAGGACATTCATTCTAAGCCTGGTTGACTGGGCCAAGGGGGTCTTGGTATCGACCTCTAACTGAAGCCTCCCCCTAGCACTTGCCAGCTGGGAAATTCACTAGAGGGATGCAGCTTTGTGTTGCTAAATATGACTACCCAAAGATATAAATAGAAGTTTTGGTCTAGACAATAGGGGTAGCTATGATTGTCTCAGTTACTAGGAGATTGAAAGGAAAAATAACAGATTTCCACAAAGAGGTCTGAAATATGCTCTAAAGCATCCTTAAAATTTTGGGGGAAGATATTTTTGTTGATTTATTACTTATTTTGATATAAGTGAAACATCAAGGCCACTAATTTAAAATTTTGTTAGTTAGCTACTTTGTTCTTAATACTTTTCTGAGATGCTATTCTTACTTCATTGTTGAAGTCAAAACTCAGGGAACAAAAGTACTATATTGCATCAGTTTTTTCTACCTTGAATATTGTGATTACATAATCTTTGCTATTGTGGAATGGATCTAAATAAATTTGTTATTAAGAAATATAGAGAGCTTGCTGTCTCACATAGTTTAAAAGTCTTCATTGGCCAAACTTGAGAGATTTTAGTAAATTCTAATACAAAAGCAGGAAAAAATAACAAGTATTTAACTCTTTCATAACAAAAGATGCTGTGTCAAATTCTCTGCTTCAGGCTAATTTTGGAATTTATCATTCCTCTCGAACTCATCAAAAAAATCATTCTCTTGGCTGGGCATGGTGGCACACACCTGTAATCTTGGCAACTACAGGAGCAGATAAGAGGATCACAAGTTCAAAGCCAGCCTCAGCAATTTAGCAAGGCCCTCCTTGAGTAACTTATTAAGACCCTGTCTCAAAATAAAAAGGGGTGGGGATGTAGCTCAGTGATAAGTACCCCTGAGATTCAATCTCCAGTACCCCCCCCCCCAAAAAAAAAATCCTCTTGGCTCTATGGTAGACTGCTAACCTGGCATGTACAAGGCCCCAGCACTGCCCCCACTTTATCCCCTCCCACACAGAATTATCCTCTTAAATATCTTTTGTGTAACCAATAAGCATACTGTAGAAACTTGTTGCATGAACTAATGAATAAATGTGTGATTTCTTTTAGGTTGGAAAAGTGTAGAAAGTGTCCCAAAGTTGGTGTCTGAATATATGTCCAAAAAGATAAAAGTTGATGAATTTGTGACTGGCAATGTGTCCTTTGACCAAATTAATGAAGCTTTTGAACTTCTGCATTCAGGAAAGAGGTAAGCTTCCTCTTTAGCTCTTTATTACAGAATGTAATGATCTGGGGGTTCTAGGGGAGAACCAAAAATGATACAATTTTAGTGGTCTTAAAAGGTCACCATTTACAATCTGTTTATTGCTTCCTTCTCTTACAGCATTCGAACTGTTGTTAAGTTTTAAATTCCAAAACAGAAAAATGTATCCACCCATTCCTGAGTCTTGTGATCTGATGGAAACAGCCAGACCAGCGTCTTCCAAGCTCATAGCTTCTTGGGCCTTCAGTTAACTATTCGAGGGAATAGTGTTACTAAGGGAATAGTGTTACTAAGTATAATTCATAAGTCTGCAATCAAGGACAAGGCCAATACAGTCACAGATCTATTTTCTAGACTCTCCTTCACATAAATAATCATAGCTCATTAACAAATATTACAACATAATAAAAGTAATTTCTAGCAATTATAAGTTGTCATTTTTTTTATACTACATTCTTCATGGTTCCTCTGCATAATATCTTCATTCTGTAAAGGAAAGTTAAAAGAAACTGGGCAGTGCTGTTGTTTTTTTTTGTTTTTTTGTCTTATATTCAAGATATATGTGAATACTAATGGCAAACATTTTCATGTTCAATAATAAATGACAGAGCAGTTTTAATATATTATTATTCCAGTTCTTATAACTGGCTGATTTATTGAGCTTGCTTTTTATTTGTCATAACTAAGTACACAGTCCTAAGCCAGTCCATTAAGTTTAATATGTATTAACATTTCTTGAATGAAAGCAGTTCTCTTTCAGATTCAGTGTAACCAGTTTTGTAAGATGCTTACCATAAGAATTCCTGCATCATGGGACTCAACCATATGTATAAAAAGTTTTGGGGTTTTTTTTTTGTTGTTGTTCTTTGTTTTTTTGTTTTCTGGTAAGATTCTTTTAACATATTCTCCTGGATTGAATTTTGGATGCTGTGTATGTTTCTGAACCAAATAGTTTTGGGAACAAAATACAGATAAAGCACAGGCATAAATCTATCTTGATTGTCCTCAATTAGGATTCTACCAGTGTGAAAGGGTTGAGGAAAATTTTTGAAAATAGACAGATGAATGTCTATAATTTCAATACAAATGGATATTAATAGCCTCTGTATACTTCATGAAAGCCAGTAAAATAGATACCTCTTAAATTTAGGAATCTAAAATCTTGCAACACTAGAAACTAACTTTAAGCAAGTTTATCAGGTTTAACTGGAATACTTTCACATGCCTAGCATTTTTCAAATCTTACCTGCATTTCCATTTTTAGCCATGTTAGACTATTCTGTATTCAGTTTTAACCTACCTAGTAATATTTGCTGGAGAAAGAAACAAGCTCTTTATTACATGCACAGGAAACTAACAAAGTAGAATGTATGGGATGATGAGGAGGTCATTTGGAATGGAAATAAGGGAAAAAATGACATTACATCCAAAACACTACAGTGGAGCCAGTTAATATGTACAATCAACACCAGAAATGTATCCCAAAAAATAGTTACTTCCATTTATCTCATTGGAATGCAAGATAACACTTAGCTGATAATTCTCAAAATGTTTTGCTGGTTTGGGTAAAAAGAAACATTTTTACATGCACAGAATGCTACAGAAGCTTTCTGTTAGCTACCAATCTGCCCAGTAGGCTGATGATCAAAGTCTTGAATAACTGACAATTCTTTGGGGGCCTAGAGACACCGCTAGAAAGTCAATTCACCAGGTTTTTTGTTGTTGTTGTTGTTCTGTTTTTTATTTATTTATTTTTACCTTTTTTTTTTAGTTGTAAATGGACACAATACATATATTTTTAATTTATTTATTTTTTCACATGGTGCTGAGGATTGAACCCAGTGCCTCACGCATGCAAAACAAGTGCTCAACCACTGAACTACAACCCCAGCCCTGGTTTTAATTAACATGCAGTATCAGATTGTCAACCTATAACCCTTGAAAGTATCCCACAAATACATTTTAAAAACATTATTTTGATAATATATGCACAGAACTACACCAAGGAAATTGTGCCTTTACTAGGAGGACCGGACACAATCCTCCTACCTTATTTCTTTTAGTGGAACTTTATGGTAACAGCAGCAGAATGGGCTCTTAAGCAGATTTTTATCCAAATGGTCACTAGCAGAATTCTATGTATATAAGCTAAATATGAGCATGCTCCTTTTAAGAAAGCATGGTTTAAATGTGTACAGAAACATTCTTGCCTTGTGGAAATATCAATATTAAGAGCAGAAGGGAGCTGGGGTTATGGCTCAGCGGTAGAACACTTGTCTAGCTCTTACAAGGCCCTGGGTTCGATCCTTAGCACCACATAAAAATAAATAAAATACAAGTATAACAACAAAAAAAGAGCAGAAGGACTGGAGTTGTAGCTCAGTGGTAGAGTGCTCACCTCAAATGTGGAAGGCACTGGGTTTGATCCTCAGCACCACATAAGGTATTTTATCCATCTACAGCTAAAGAAATATTTTTTTAAAAAGAGTAGAAATGTTGTTTTACAATATTTTCATTCCCTTCCCCTGTTCTACGTTATAATACTAAGGTTCTCATCCTTGGCTTTAAAGTTTTCTCAGACTTTCCCAGGGCTCAAATACACTAAGTTTAAACAATTATACCCTAAATTATCTGGTGACCTGACCCAATTACTGAAATAAAGTAAATCTGTTATACAGTCACATTACATATAAACTGTTGCTAATTTGTGTTATTACCACACAAACAGAATCTCTGCACAGAGAAGTGTGGTGATTTGTTCTAACCATGCAATCAATTAAAAATATGTTGTTAGTTGTGTGCTCCTCTTAAGAAACCACAGTGCAAATGTGCTTACAAGTTTGGGAAAATAAGTGTCATGAGTTTCTTGTTCAGAGTGGGATGACAAAAACAGAATAATAATAAAGCTGAGGATTTTATTACTCAAGAAATCAATTTTGGGGTTGGGGTTGTGGCTCAGTGGCAGAGCGCTTGCCTCGCATGTGTGAGGCACTGGGTTCGATCCTCAGCACCACATAAAAATAAATGAAGATGTTGTGTCCATTTATTTTTTTAAAAATCAATTTTGTAACTAAAAGCTTTACAACAGTAAAAAAGGTTAGACATCATAGGAATTTCCATAAAATTACTAACTAAAACACTGAACTATTAAACACATCAATGGTAACTGAAAATCTTCATAGGAAGTCCTTGAATGCACCACATACTGATTTTTTTTTGACACATTTTAAAAATAACCACAGAATTGCCATATTGAGGCAGTTCTATTGTTGCTCAATACCCAAAATGAAAAGCAGCAGAGAGAATGCAGCCAAGGGCATTTTTGCTTTCTCTTACAAAACATTCAAATGCATTTTTCTTACTTAGCTCCAAAAAGGCAAAAAGGAAAGAATGGAGGCTGCCAAAAAGTTTTCAGAGCAGCCACTGAAGGCAACTTGACCCTCAAGGAGTCAAACAGCATGGCCCGAGTGAGAACTTCCAAAGAACAGATGGTGTGCTACCAAGCTAAACTTTCCATAGATACTCATTTTTAAAATGAGACAAAAGTTAGCCTAATGCAACCTATATCTTGAAATAAACCTAAAACATTTCTTTTTTAATGAGTTAGACAATGGGCCACATCCCCACATTACAAAATGGTATAATTTGCTCCTCTTATAGTTAGAGCTTGGTAGAAGTTAAGACCATCTCATATCATCTCATATTACCCCAGTGTTTCTAATTCCCAGATGACTTAACACCATCTCATATCATCCCAGTGTTTCTAATTCCCAGATGACTAAGATATCCTTTCTATTCCTACTATGTTTTGCCCCCAAGATTTACTGCTTTGTTTAAAAAGTAGTTCAGAATTTATAAAATTTAGAATCCAAATAAAATCAAATTATGTTCTAATAAAGAAATGCACATATTTTGTACTTAGTAGTTTATTGTTGGTGATGAGATAATTTTGAAATTTACATCTTACAGGATCAAGCAAGTAAGTATTGGTGTTGTTTGGAAGCAAGTTCTCATCAAGGGAAAATAAGATCATAAATGTAGAATAGGGAAAGAAGAGGAAGATCAGTGTTTTCATTTTGATACTTAAGAAGCATCAAAATGAATTTGACTTTTTTAAAATGTATTTGTTCCTAAAAGGGCCTAGACACAATGAGATCCCAGTAAAACACAAATCCTGATTCCCAAACACCATTCCCTGTGAAAAGAAACCAGGGGTCTTGAAGAAAGCCAATTCTTAGTCTGTGTCAGGAAAAATACATAGTAAGCCTATAATATCTTGCTATGGTACAAAGCAAAAACACACTCAGACTGATGGTTCAAAATGACCCACTGGTCAAATCTGGGACAATTATAGTAATTAAACAGAATTTTCAAAATGTTGCGATTCCACAATAATACTCAAAAAGGGGAGGGGAGACAGGGACTAGAGGGAGGAAAGTTTTTCTTTGTAGAATGTTAGTTAATAAATGTAGATGGGATGCCAGCCTTAGAAAATGCCAACTTGCAGTCATGACTATAATAAAATATTGGATTCAGGTGAAAACTGTCAGTGAAAGCTAAAACCACCAAGTGAAGAGGATATGCAGTATTTTCCAAATCTTTCTCCCAAGAATAAAAAAGAATATACTTTTACAATTTAAAAAAGCCTGACAGACTACCCTACTATCAACTTTAAAAAAATCCAATGAAAACCTCGAAGACAGACTGACAAATCAAACTAAGATGGCAAACAAATTGCTAAACCTCCTCTTGCCTATTAATTTATACACGTGGGTGGCAAGTAGTATAAATGTTGCTGAAGGGGTTCTAATTCCAACAACCTATTTTATCAGCATAAGCCACAAAAAGAAGATAAAGAGCAAACACGTTTCCCTTTTAAATTATAACTTCAAGAGAGTTGAAGACTGGCAAGAAACAAGGATTACCCTAAAAGTTAACCTAAAACAAGTAAATAAATTGATTTATAAAAAGTTGGTAGATGATGAATAGATGTTTTGGTTACCTAAATCTAATACATAATTTGATATATGTAATTAGACTAGAGCACACACTGTTCTAAGAAAACTCCCAAACCAAGGAAAGCATTATTTTATCTTTTTACCACAAAATTATCCCACAAAAATTTCCTTCCTTAAGCTTATTTTTAAATGCTATACAACAAATAAGCCCACGCTGTTAATTCCACTATCAGAACGTAAAATGCTCCCTTAAATATTCCATGTGCTCAGTCTTAAAAGCTCCCAAAAATATGACTGCCATCTCAAATGCTGCTTGCACACTCACCTGGATTAAGCACAATACTACAATTATGGTATAGCCATTAAACCTGAAAGAAGTATTTGTACCAGATGGTAGTGAGTTTTATTTTAGATTATAAAATCAGCCTCCCCATTCACACCAATTCCCTGTGACATACCAAACAAATGGAGCAAAGTTAATGACTACATGGTGGGATAATCAAACTTTTTAATCTCCCTTTACACATTATATTAACATCCATATTACAAGGCATTCCATTCACAAATATTACAAATTGATAAAAACTTCACACATACCCCCAAAAAGTCTATACCAGATTCAGTCACTTTAGTAAATCATTAAAATAATAAAAGTAATGAAAACATATCATAATTCTCTTAAAGCAATAAGGTCTGAGGCACTCTGGGAAAGATGTTCTCTTACAAGGATATGTGTCAGTGGCATCAAATTGTATTACCAGAAAGTTATCAGATACCCAGTAATCAAGTACACACTAACAAGGACTTGATGATCTGATTCCTCTTCACTGGATAAACTTCTATTTGGACAGTTGCTGAAAGGAACACAGACACTGGGCAGCTGAGGTCACTGCTAATGAGTCAACTAAGCATAGGTGAGGCGGTTTTTTTATTTTTATTTTTATTTTTTAATTCCCAGCAAACCAAGGACAGCTGCATCCCTACTGCAGGTTACAGTACTCAAAGAAGTTCCTTTCTCTTCACTGTCAGGATTACTCTCACAGCCCACCTGACTTACTGTGCTCACAGCTAGAGACATCTCAGAACTCTTTACCCATCACCCTCTACAGTGCAACCTCCACCCTTCTCTGAGTATCTTCAAGGTATGCCCTTGAAATAAAAGAGGGAAAAAAGGAGGTTTTCTACCTCCCATTTCTGACCAAATAAAGGTCTGAAAATAGTGTATTACAAATTCCTGTGCCCCGCAACAGCCAGCCACCACATGGAGCATAGCTATTTTTGTCATAAACTAGACTTTAAAAAGCCTGATAACCTTCTTCCAAAGTGAATTTTACCACATTCATTCACTGACACAGAGTCCACATTGGAGAGAGAGTCTCACTGAGTGAGTGCTTCCCTACACACAATTACCAGGATAAATAATTAGCATTAGGAAGGGAGGAGGCCAATTCCCAACTAGGAATTAAATCTCTACAAACTATAGATCCACTTATGACAGCAAAAAACCCTGTCAGAGCAGAATCAACCCAAACCAAGGTCACATAGTGTTCGGTAATTACATACATGGAATTTAAAATGTATGCATATATATTTCCATATATATATATATAATTTAAAAAATCTGGAGCAACATGTGTTGCTAAAGTTTCAAGGATTCTCATCTTCAACATTCGCCTGGAAAGCAGCTGGCTCCTGATAGCCAGTTTGTGGCAGTGATTAAAGCAACTATAGAAGCAGGTCTAAGAAAAAGTGCTCAAGGGGCAAATAAGAAAACGGGTATGCAGAGAATGGGAAGGGGGCTGGGATGGGGAGGGGGTACTGAAAGGAGTTGAACAAGGTTTCCTTTATTCTTCTCAGCTTTTTCAGACCCAAGACAAGCTCTTGAAGATACATATCAAATGCTGTGTCCTTCCTTATCTATAGTCAAAACAAAACAAGTGATAAAAAATTGCCTCATCCTTTCTGTACTCTCAATAAAATGCATAGTACAGTAAGAAGGCATTACTGAGATGTGCCATCTTAGGAGAAATTAAAATTGGGACATGAAGTGAGGCCGCGCACTATCAAGTCGCCGGGTTAGGATTTCACAGCCAGTGTCCGTTACCAGCAGCGTGTGCTCAAACTGAGCAGACCGTTTCCCGTCTCTTGTCACTGCAGTCCAACCATCTGGCCAGGTTTCATCCTGCCATCCACCTAAAACAAAAGCAATTTCTTAATTTGATTGCTCAGTCGTCTAAAAATTCTAGGTAAATACATAGAAAACTACTATGATCCCTATTTATACATGGTTTTAGCTAAAGCCTTTCCAACTTCATTTTGATCTTTAATACCCATGAAGTAATGATGATGCTGAAACTTCTTCAGGTGGGCTGCAATGTCACATTTTGTATATTTCCCCATATCAAATATTTCTGAACTAAGACACTGGACTTCAATTTAGAAAACACATTGATAATCCTCATCACATAACTATGAGTGAAGACTTGAACTAATAAATTTAGTTCTTTCCTGATACAGCTTTGGCTTCTAACTAAACTATGGCCAGTGTATACTGTGAAGGAAATAATGTAAACATTTAAATTTCCATTACAGTATTTATTTCCTGATATAATTTTTAAATGGCAGGCACAAAATCAAATGGTGCCAACTGATCATTCTATAAAATTTTTGTAGACCATACAAATGTAACCATAAAGAGGGGCAAAGAAAAAGAAATAAGGATTATCAAGAGAATAAGAAAACACTAGAAATGAATTAGAGGGGGGAGGGAACTATGAAAAGGGGAATGAAGGTTCAGAGAAAAAAGCTGAAAAACAATGACAGAAAACTCAAGGATGTGATGAAGGAAAGGCAGAAAGGTAAAGCCCCAGAGAATCAGAGGCAGAGGTGGAATGAGAAAGTCAGGCAATTCTAGACACTATTATAAAAATATGCATTTATAGAGACATTCTCATTTCAAAATTAGATGTCAAAAAAACAACACATTCTTCATTTAGGTAAAATATTATTTCTAGGCCTAACTGACTCAAACAGAAAAACTTTAGAACAAAAACTGTAGTGAAGTGTAACCTTTTCAATATTAAATTCTAGGATAAAAAGAAAATACGAGAAGGCTTTAAAAAAGTTAACCCATGCTGCATCAAAAACCAAAAGATGAGTAAACAGGAATTTCCAATATAATGACCACTACAGAACTGGATTTAAAGCAAATTATTCTGATTATACTGTGATCTGATGAAACAGGTTCTGTTGTACAGTCAAGTAAAATATACTTGGCTACTATTCTAAGGAAATATACTTTACAACTGACTGCTCATGATCAACACCTTATTCTTATTCTACAAGAATGACAAAAAAACACTACATTTGTGTGGTCTTTAATGTAATAAAGTACTTTCATTAACATAAACCAGCTCACTTAATTCTTACAACAGCCCTGGGGTAAGATAAGGGTTACAATGTTCATTTAAAGTGACCCCCACCTCTTGGTTGAGTCCTGGTGATCCCTTGAGTGTGGGCTAGATTTAGTGACTAACTTTAAAGGAAGAGAAGATGGAAGCCACTCCTAAGATTAGGTTTCAAAACAATTACAAGGACCCAGAGAAGAGGTATCCTTTAATACAGGGCTCAGAGCTCACCAGCCCTACTGTTACTGCCTCACTATGCATCCACTAAGCCCAACAAGGAGCTAGCAGAAAGCATGTTCCTGTTATTAAATGACAACTGCTCTGACACTCTCATAAAACTGAGCCTACCATCACCACCATTTGCCTATCACAGAGAGTAACATGGTGACAGAACAGCTGCCAGAGCAAAGTGTAGTTGTCCTATGTTTTCTTCACAATGCTATATGATACCACAGGACAGGGTGCAGACTCTGAAGAGCCGGACTGTTAATGAGATGAGACTCCGACAAATTCTGCCATGTAAGCAGCTAAGAAACCGAGGCAAGTTACCCTCTTCAAGGATAAGTCTGATTCTCTGTGTGAAGAGGAAAATACCTTCCTCGTAAATTGTGGGAAAATAAATCCATAACTGTCTGCCTCAAAGTAAGTGGCTCAACAAACCCTCTCCTCCTTGGTTTCTCCTTTTCCCCTTCCTCCATCAAACAAACACTTTTACATAGGTTTGATGCAGGCTTCTAATATTACAATACACATTGTGACAAGATCTTAATGAAAAGGGACCAGGATTCATGTACTTCAGTGCCTTCTGATGGCTAGAGAATTACCATGTAGGAAGTACACCTTCTTGCTAACCTTACTATGTTAATTCTCTTTGTGATAATCAAATTCAAGATGGGAAAGGGAATGAAGCTCAAAGACAGAAAGTATAACAGACTACTAATCTAAGAAGTAACAAAAGTAATAAAAACTAAATTAAAAAATGTCACAGCATCATTTTTTCTCACCTTCACAAATCATTGGCTCAATTGTAAACACATGGCCCGATTTCATCACTCCAACTGCTTTGTTTTCTGAAATTAAGGAAAAATATCCAAAGTTAAGCAACAATCAACATTGTACTATTGAAAATCTCATAAGAAAGAGTATACAGTTAATATTCTTATTGTGTATCTTAATTATTTTCTCCTGGTTCTCTTCCTTAAAATAAGTCATTCAAACAGGAAGTATACTAATAACCACCTACTTTGGAAGAGATATTGTTCTACGCACAGCTCATTTGCTTATGCTTTCTACATTAAAATATAGAGATGTCCACAGGCTAGATTTCAGGTATCATTATCACTTCTGTAAGAGGAAAGTGATACCACTTATATTACTACAGATTAGAAATGCAATCACAGAACCAAGTAGAATGCCATCACTCATCCATGTAAAAAATTTGAACAATAGTATTTAAGATCATGCAAAACGTCTCCCAACTCTCTGGGAAGAGCGAAGTGTGTGGGAGCACAGCCCACAAAAACAATCACATGAATTTCCTGAAAAGTTTTTTTATAAGTTGTCTTTTTTTCTGATCTTCAAATGGGAAGAAACCCTTTGCACATTAGCCTATTTTTTAAAATGCTGAAGAGACCTTCATTTCTATTTCAAAAAAAAACTCCATTTCTCCCTCCAAATACTTTTTTATCCAAACTCCCTAATATGAGAGTATTTTTCAGGACCTTCATGAGAAAATTATAAATTAAAATGTGTCCAGACCTGATATTCCTCAAAAAAATGCCAAAAAATAAATAAAAGTTTAGACATGCATTTTTAGACAATCTTTGACAACAATGGACACCTAACTAATCTAAATTTCAAACTAAAATACCTGAAAGGTGTCAGTTAAATAAGTGACTGCACTTACTTAGCCTGACCACCAGGTGGCAAACACCAGCTTTTGGGGTTCCTTTTCCTCTGTAAACAAGCTGCGCCATCAGGATCATTACTTAATGAATGGTGAATGTATGCACAGAAGCTCAACAACTAAATGCAACTCCTTCTAGGTGTGATCTAACCTCATCTACAGGTTTACATTCCTGCACCTTTCCTGGTGAACAGCCAGCAGTGCTGCTTTCCATTATCTCGGATTCTGTCAAAATACACTCACCAAAGGCTCCAAATCTAGTTTTTAAACTCATATAAAAAACTTAAAAGAAATTAATTTCACTTCTAATCTCACAAACTTTCTCTCATTTTAAAATGATTTATAATTTACTACATATACAGAGTCAGTCTATAGTCCCTTGGGGAATCCAAAGAAGATGTCAGAGTGTCCGTATGGTGTCACAAAAAGAAAAAAAATAAGGATCTGTGCTGTCCAATGGCAGAGCTGGCCACGTATAGCTGCTACCAGGCACCTGAAAAGTAGCTAATCCAAACTGAGTTGGGATAGTGTAAAAATATTGCAAATTTTGAAAACTAAAGCAGCATGTAGTTATATATTATTACCCAGTGTAGTGCCTATATCACCTAGCTAAGTTTCTACCCGACCTAATCTTATCTTTAATGACAGGGCTCCTGAAGGCCAGATGAACCTCTGCAGGTAGGCTAGCCAAAAACAGGCTGGATTTCTAAGGCTACCCAAGTGACCTCCAGGCAGCTTCCATACTAAGAGATACCCATACCAGCTGCAATGCCAGGAAGCACAAGACCATACAAGGAGTAAATGCAGATAAGATAATGCCTGAGTTCTGGGAAATCTCTTGCCTATTCCAGGGAAGGATATGAATATTCCTCCCCTTTATTACTTTACCCTCCCCCATTTATTTTACCCTGTATCTATGACTTTCCCACACCAACAAGTTGAGGAATTTGATTTGCGAATGTGCTTCTCCATTCTCTGGTCATTGAATAAACTTGTGCTGTTGGTACTCAGCATTTGGCCCTCGTTTTTAGCTTTCACAACACCCAAATGAAAAAGACCCTGCTCTGGGGATCTCCCCTTTTTTTAGGAGATAACAACATCTCAATAATTTTTGTTCCAATTAAAATTTTAAATGATATGTAGGATGTAATGGCATAATTATTTTAAAACACATACCTACAATGTTTTACTTTTTTAATGTGACTACTAGAAACTTATATCATTTATGTGCTTCATAATATATTTCTCTCGGACAATGCTAACACAGAAAATCTATCTTCCTTCCATATTCCATTCCTATTTCTGCCACTGATTTATTATTATTCTAGAAGTTACAACCCTTACTCATTTCTTAGAATCTTAAAGTTTCCATTTCTCAACATAGCTCACGAAACAAATACACATTATCTGTGTAACTGTACTATTGCAGAGTAGTTTTTTTAAAAACCTGAACCCGTTCTATCATCTGTATCACAGAATTATTTAAAGTACACTGTAAATGTTGGGTATTGTCATCGTTACTTTCCAACCACTAATGACTTAAAGAAGAAAACTCACCTAATGAGGACTTTTCTTACATTAGAAGGGGTGGAGAGAAGTTATTCAACAATTTCTGGTTCCTCATTCATTTGGGTCAAGATCAGTTACAAATCAAAGCTGAGATTACTTACATTTCAAATGGTATCTCTGCTATACAATTAAAAAACACCCTCAGCAGTTTCCTTTAACAATTCCCTAAGCTACCACAATATTTTTTTATTTTTGGTAGTGCTGGGGACAGAACCCAGGGCCTTATGCATGCCAAGCAAATGCTCTACCACTGAACCATGTCCCCTATCACAACATATTTTGATTTATATAAGCCCAATTTATGCTGGACTTTTCATAAACATATTGAATTTATACAATGAAGTACACTTGATCCTTGCTTCTTTATCCAACATAGTTTTTCCCATCTAATTAAATCCTTCTTATAAAACTCAGGTGGCATATCTTTCATGCCAATGACACCATTTTTATCATATTGCCACCAATGACCCTTATTGCCTTCTCCCATAAATGTTGTTTTCAGTCTCTATCCAAACCTAAACCCAAGTTTAATTGCCCTTGCATGTCCCCTTAACATTCTTACTTACACACACCCCCACCACTGTAATCACAATAGCTACTTCCTTTCCATGAAAGAAATGTACATTCAGGAGATAATACGGCCTAAGAGAAATAAAGTCAGTTACTTGTTTTCTGTTGCTTTTATTTCAAGCATGATTCACAGAATGATGCTGTTAATGAATGCTGATATACATCAGATTCTGTGCTATAGAGGATTGCTCCAGCTTCTCCTATTAGAGAGGTTTTTCATGCATTTCACTCCCTCTTCACAATATGCATGCCTAGAACTTACCACTTCATACCTGGACTCCAGAAACAACTGTCCATCATGCTGACTACACTGAGTAGCTTTCATCTGGAATATTAGATACCACTACCAAATTAGTCTTCCCCCAAATACAGGATTTATCATGTCATTTTCTGCTCCATAATGTTTCTGAAGAGTCCTAGAGATGAAGTCAGATTTCCTCAGTCTGGTATTCCTCTACCCAGCAATGCCTACTGTCAATCCTCAAAACATAATACTCATCCAAGCTTATCTTGTCTCTGTTCAGTCTCAACTTGAAGAACCTTTCCAGACTTCCCTCCACCTGGAATGTGTTATCATTTCCTTAACCAAACCAAAATCTCAACCATGCTTTACTTATCCCCCAGAACCTAGTACCAAACTGCTTCAATCCTTGCTTCAAGAGAACAGGAAGTACAGGAGAAAAGACCAACTACAGAAAGCTCAGAATACAAGTACCAATGCTCGCTCTGGCATTTGTTTACTGGATTGTGTGACTTTGAACAAACAGACTGCTTTCCACGAGTATTATGTCGCTTAATCCTCATAACAATTCTAAGATAGGTATCATTCCCTATTACACAGATGAGAATACTTAAGCACAAGGAAATCTGTGAGAGTATTTATATAATAATGGCTCAATAAGTGCATGCGTGTGTGTCTGTTGAATTTCTTTCTAGGTCACTTATGGTGGATAGCTTTCAATTCTGGCACTAAATATCAGACTTGTTGCTACACATATCTAATCTCTTTCAGAGAAAAGTTTTGTGAAAGACATTGTCTACCAGTTCCTTTTTTATTCTTCCATACAGTTGTCACTTGAGTAAAAGTACTTTGTTTATTCCCTTCTATTTATGCCAATATACTACAGTATCTGACATACTCTAACCACTCACACCAAACCAAGCAAGATGAACTGATTTCACCTAAGGAATCAGAAGAGAGATGACTACACATATGGCAGATTGTTGAACATTTCCCGGAACAGATTACTTTCAGAGTACTCAGATTACGTTTCCCAACTTCCCATGCTGTTAAGTTACAATTATGTGAAAAATTCCTGCCAATGAAAAACAAATGTGCATGATTTATGTCACTTCCAGGCTGGTTCATTAAAACTCCCAAATATACCCCTCCAAAGCTTTGTCCCTTCCACCCTATCTGTTCACTATCTGTTCACAGCGACTGTCTTAGACTGTTATGTAAGCATGACCTGAACCTGACCTATGTTTAAACAAATACACATTCCGGGGGTCTATTTGTTACAGCAAATAGATTACTCTAATGAATACAAAATAGTAGGCCCTATTATAGGTTTGAATAAATATTTCTTGAGTAAGTTGTTAGCACAAATCTTTAGACAGTACTTACTGGCATAGTGGGGTACATTGGGAGCTGTATGAAAAAGCTTGTGTATTCCATGCCCACAGTAGCTTCGAACAACTGAAAATCCATTTGCTTGAGCATGCTTCTGAATAATATTTCCCAATTCTCTGTATCGAACACCAGGTTTCACTGAAAGAAAAAGAGAAGATTCAGGACAAAGAGTAGTAATAACCAACATTTTCTAAGCGATTCGTATCTATGTGCCAGGGACCTTTGTAAATACTTTATATGTCTTCATGCCTAAATTTACAAATGAGGAAACTAAGCCACACAGAGGCCACACAGTAAATAGCAAAGCTCTGATTCAAACCAAGAGCACCTGAAGTTCCTCCTCTAACGCCAAACAGAACACCTTGGGTGCTAAAAGGGTAAGGACAGCACCATTTATTCTCTCTAATAACAGATATGGAACAACAGAATGGAAAATACATTTCCCTTTATAGGCTTTCCTAAGGTCAAGATCCATACTATTCTATTCCACTCTATTCTATTCTAAAAATCAGAGGAAATAAGGAAAGCAAGTGTACCAGAAGAAAAAGAAGTGTCCAAGAGTGTCCAAACTTGTCCCAAGTTTCATTCAGGTCAACTTCTGAAAGAAGTACTTCTCCCCTGGGCTGTTTCATTCTCTAACAGTGCTTCTCAAACTATTCATAATTGAATCTAGAAAAGGTCCCAGGGTACAGGTCCTAGGGTATACCTTTCACTATATACATACTGCCCTGTTTAATTTTTATAAATTTAGTAGTGCCTTAAGGGGAAAAGAAAAAATAATAATAAGTGGTTCTCATGTTAATAAGGCCATTCTGGCACTAAAACCCCAGGAGTGGGGCACTGCCAAATTTCTGGAACAATGAGGCAAATTCCAAGGGTCCTCTAACTCTTAGCCTACCTGATTTCCAAAGAAACATTCAGATGCAATCTACCTGCCCCCATGTAATTAATTTAACAGCTTAAGGAATCAGAATTTAATAATTTTACTTGCTCTTAACCATTCCAGCTTGATGTTTTCGGCAGAAGGAAGGTAACTTCTGATTTTGAGAAAACATGCTGACTTTCACAATGTTTTTCTTTCATTCCTATCCAGGTTCTCCAATAAGCCCTGGGTTGGAAAGCTGGGGGCTCATGCAACAAATTGCGCAGTACATAATAAAGAAAATCCCCATTCAGCAGTAATAACAGAAGGTGAGAGAGTCTTCCATAATTGTCAAACTTGAGCAATTTTGGTTCAGAGCGTGTTATCTGGAGACATATTTGGACATCACACAGGAGATGGTGGTATAACTGATATCTAGTGTGCAGACAGACACCAGAGATGCGGCTAAGCATCTTACAATGCACAGGACAAGCCCCCTGTCACAAAGCATTATCAGACCCAAAAATGTCTTTAATTCATACATTTAAACATACTACTCTAGAAAAGTTAATTTAACAACTTCACAAACTCGCTAGTACTCTACACTAGGGTGAAAAACAATTAGTATTTTTAAACTATGGGAACAAAACATATATAATATTGTTAATAGCACTTTCCAGAGTTCAAGAAATTTTTGTTCTTTCTTGACTATTGCTATCAAGACTAGTTTCTCACAGTTTCTTAAGTTCTAGTCATATGTCTTTTTGAAACAACACTGCAGCTTTCTGATTATTTCAATTACCTCACAGAGAAGAAAAAGGATATAAACACTGAATATATTATCTGACAGAAATCCTAAAAATTATTTAAAACTGAAGCTTCTACAAATGATAAGCACAGAAATTCTCATTTCACAATTCCACCTACTATATTAAAAGTTTTAAAATGATCAACAGTGAATTATAAATTTCTAAAACCTTCAGATATTGATACATGAAAATATTGTCTTTCATTTTCACACATCCAACATTATATAAATTAGTAAAAACTTCATCATCTTCCATGCCTGTTAAAGAGTAACTAAAAACGATAAAAATAACAAACCAATGTTATTACAGATAACTATCTATGTGTTAAATAACTCTGTCCTGTTCAATACTCTGAAGAAGTGGGGGAGTGGTAGCAATAATACATTGAATAATACAGTTCAAACACTATGGATTTTAACAGAAAACAATTTGTCCTCAAACTATCCTTTTATTAGCAATGTGTTAACAACTTCAACAAGACTTTCCTTTTCTTCTCCCATTCCCAGAAAGTACTGAGTAAACCAAAAAAAGGATAAGCTGCTGTCATGAAGACACCATGGAAAAGATCCTACAGATATGCACATATTTCCACTCAGTACTACAACAGAAAGATATCTAGAGACCACCAAAATCCAGTAGGAGAATAGTTACAGAAATTTAGATACTGTGAAATATAATCTGTATCTATTAAAAGAACGGGGTGGCAGGTGCAGTGGCACACGCCTGTAATCCCAGAGGCTCGGGAGACTGAGTCAGGAGAATCACAAGGGTTCAAAGCCAGCCTTAGCAATGGTGAGATGCTAAGCAACTCACTGAGGCCCTGTCTCTAAATAAAATAGAAAACAGGGCTGGGGATGGGACTCAGCGATTGAGGCCCCCGAGTTCAATCCCCAATACCAAAAAAAAAGAAAAATGGGGTAGATCTGCTACTTTAAAAGATCCCTAAGATTTAACTGAACAACTGTCAAATTATAGAAAATTACAAATATTATGATTCCATTTAACCTAATTAAACCCATACACATATCTATATGTCAAGACATAGAAGAGAGGGGAGAAAAACCTAAATGTTAACAATGGATACCTCTAGATAGAAAAGAGATGAAAAGTGAAGTGGGGAGGCAAATGCAAAGAAGGATCATTCATTCTCCTCACAAAATCGTCAGGCTTGTTTCAATTTTCTGTAATAGAAACTAATACTAATGTAGTTGAAAGAAAAAAAAGTAGAAATAAAAACTACACAAAAGAATCACCCACACACTCCTCTTTTAAAAGAAAAAAATATCAGAAGAGACAGAGGATCATAAGTAATCACCTGGTCCATTTGCATCAAGACATTCCCACATCATCTTTAAACACATTAACCATTAAACACTAAGCTAACTCAGGTAGGGCAATGGAAAAGCTGTTAGGTACAAGAAACGCACAACAATGCAGTGATAAAATGCGTCACTGGCAAAGCAGTGCCAATGGGGCCCAGCACTGAAGCTGACCTGCATCGATGGCTTGCATAAGACACTCGTATGTGGTCTGAACTAATTTCCGTGCTCCCTCATCCACATCTCCAACAAAAAAGGTCTCATTCAGGTCCCCATGATAACCATTGCGATAAAGAGTGATGTCCACTGCAAAAAAAAATGTGTAAATATTAAGACATATTTATTTTCATTCCACAATAGAACTTAGTTTTTCCAATGTGACAGCATCAAGTAATTTAATGGAAAAGATGACTTTTGCATTGTCAAATTAGACACCAGTGAATGTGTAGTTACTCCCTAACAAAAATTCCTTGAGGGTAATTAAACTAAACTCACTGTGGAAAACAGATATACGGCTTACAGCACAAGCCAGATGGTGGGTTTTTATATTCTTATAGTAATTAGATAATTTGTGGCAGAGGAAAAAGTTATATGGGATACAATCATGCAAGATAAACATCCAGGGTTAGTAACATTAAACTGAGGACTCTGGTAAATTTTTCCATTAAATAAAAAATGCTATTTTCACTTGTCATCTTTAATGAGTTTCTTCCTTCTCCTAAAAAAAAAAAAAATATGTAAATAGCAAAACTTAAGATAATCTCTACACCCCAATACTCTCTTGACCACCACCCCGCCACAGGACTGAGGATAGAACCCAGGGCCTTGGGTGTCCTATGCAAATGCTCTACCACTGAGCTAAACTCCCAACCTTTTTAATTAATTAATCTTTCATTTATTTGTGAATACTCATCCTTCTCTTCATTTCCATGCTGTAAGAACACAGATTACTAATATGTCACTATCGTAACATAAATGACTATCTAGAGAACATATTGAATGTACATTTTTACTGTGGATTTCAACCAATCTCCAACATCACAGTACAGGTGTTTCAACTCCAGCACAAAGTACACATGTATAAAAAAATCTCACACATTTTACACATAATAAAAATAGCAAGTTTTACATAAAAACAGATGCAAAATCTGTGGAACTTTATAAACACATCATCTAACTAAAGCAATAACAACCATAATAAAAATATTATCACAATTAAATCTCTATTCTCATTCTTGACCAGCATCACAGTTGGTCTATTCTGTGCAGTCTTCAACCCTGGGACTCATGTTTCCTTGGATTCCTTTAATATCCTAAACAGAATAATTTCATTAATACTAAAAGTACCATCAAGGAGATGCTTCTTCATTAACACTTATTTAATCCCAGAGGAAAATGCCTTTGGAGCTTCTTCTCTACACCTGCAGCTTCCTAAGATAACACAACACAGAGGTCCTTAAAGGCACTCCATTCAAGTAAGGCACTTCTGTGAAATTTTTAGCTTTTTTTTTAAAGTCTTCATTTATTACTAAGGATTTTTCTTACCTGTTAAGAAAGCCTATTCTGATCTCTTAAAACCCACTGAGGGACTTAAATGTAAAAACTGCACTATACTCAACACTGCTTCCATATTACACTGACATCTGTCACTTATTTACCAGTCACATATGAATTAAGCACCAAACAAATGCATAATATAAATATTTAAGACACATCTAATATGATGTGTTTTAAAAGAACATGCACAAAATTGTAAAAAAAAAAAAAGAGGCTTCCACAGACTTTCAAATAATACTAAGTTTTAAACAGGAAAAAGCATAAATATAGAAAGCAAGTCAAGAAAACAAAACTCACACTAACATATTTCTTACCATTAACAATATCACCTTCTTGCAAAGGTCGTCTGTCTGGAATTCCATGGCAAATGACTTCATTCACTGAAGTACAACAAGACTTTGGGAAATTATAGTAATTCAGGGGAGAAGGATAGCAATTTCTTGCAATGCATGCCTATAATACATTAAAATAAAATAAAATAGTTTGGAATGTGCAAAGAGGAAAAATCTGCATGCATAAGATTTTAAAAGGGCTGGGGATGTGGCTCAAGCGGTAGCGCGCTTGCCTGGCATGCGTGCGGCCCGGGTTCAATCCTCAGCACCACAACAAACAAAGATGTTGTGTCCGCCGAGAACTAAAAAATAAATATTAAAAAAATTCTCGCTCTCTCCCTCTCTCACTCTCTCTTTAAAAAAAAAAAAGATTTTAAAATCTGAAGTTGGACAAATGCTAATGTAAATAACTTATTTAATATTTTATCTTTAAAACAGTAGTGGATATTATGTCTTCCTTTTAAATGAGATCACACAAGGTTGCCCAGGTTGTCCTGAATTCACAGGCTCAAGTGATCTTCCTGTCTCAGCCTCTCGAGAAGCTGTGACTATGCCCCACCATGCCTGGCCGGTGGATATAATTTTAAAGAGCATACAACAAGTTTTATGCCAGTCAGATATGCTGTATGCAAACCAGCTTTATTGGTACTTGTGTAAAGAAAAACCAAATTCACATTCTACAAATATATACAATTGCTACTATGTGAAGACTCTACTTTAGAATTTACTCCTTGTGAAAAAAATATTTAAAATAAGTAATAAGTATTTTTATGTGATTACAATTTCTTATATAGAAATAAGCCTCTATCCCTATGACCAAAAAATGAATAATAGTGTAATTAAGAAATGATAAACAACTCCCTGAGACATTTTCACCATTCACTACATTCATTTCATTTTCATTGTTTACTTCGTACCAGTGAACAACAAGAAATCTTAGAAAATGGTCTGGTTTCCAAAACAAATTTTACCATGGATGTTTTTACACAATCGTAATCACAGCATACATCATTTGTTTCCATACTGACACACAAGTCTTCAAGCTAATAATTTTCTAATACTTGCATAAAATATCATTTGTGGAATATATCATAATTTTACCAGAAATTCTACCATTATTGGAAATCTAAATAAACTTAAAATTTTCTCAATTATAAAAAAAAAAGCTTACAACTAATAACTACATCCCTTTGGCTTTTCCCTTATTTAAAATATGCTTCTATATTTCACAGAGCATTTTAAATAGCAGTTTAGAGAATAATGAATTCAGAACATTCTGACTGAAAATGCCAACTCCATCATCATTTACAAGTTGTATAACCTTGGACAACTTAATTAACCTCTCTCCTCAGTTTACTTTTCTATAAAATAGAGATGATAACAGCATTTACCTCAAAGGGCTATTGGGGAGATTAAATGAGTTTATTTGAAAGAAAATACTTTTTAGGAGTTCCTGGCTCACAAGAAGCCCTCAAAATGCTTAATGCATACTAGACATTTTATGCTAACATACGTAACAATAGCCCAAAATCAAGATATAAAAATCTGAATAAAAATATTTATAAACATCTTATAAACATATTATCAAATTCTTTCACAAAGGTTGTCTCCATTTATAATATCATCACCAAGTAAAAAGAGTACCAGAGTACCAATTTCATCCTCACCACACTATAATAAATATTAACATCTTTAAAATACTTACCATAAATTTACTATGTCTTTATAATTCACATTAATCTGATTACCAGAATAATTTTAATACACATTCCATGTTTTAACTGGACAACACTTCTTTTATGAACAATTTAATCATATAATGCACGCACATACCTACTAGATTAAGGTCTCTCTGACAGGCAATTTTTATTTAAAAGAAAAAAAAAGATCCCTGTATCATATTTACTACAAATACTTATCTGTTTGTTGCCTTTTTTTGCAAGATATAAAAGACAATATTGATTTCAACCAATCTAGCTTCAGAAGTCATATTGTTCATGTCAGAATATTGGGTGTAAGACATTTAAAAACATTGATAAAATTTATCATTTTGTAAAAGCACTACTGAAATGCTGAGGCTTCTAAAATACCATATTTCAAGCTCATCTCAGACCTCAGTACAACAAATACAGTCATTCATCTGCATCAATGGGGGACTAATTCTAAGATAAGCCCGCACCTAATGGGTACCGAAATCTGTAGATGCTCAAGTTGTTTATATAAATAGTGTAGAGTTTGCATATAACTCACAAAAATCCTCCCACACACTTTAAATCATCTCTACATTACTTATAATACTAATACAATGTAAATGTTACATGAATAGTTATTACACTGCATTGTTCAGGAAATAATGACAAAGAAAAAGATCCGTACATGTTCAATACAGATGCCATTTTTTCCCCAAATATTTTCAATCCAGAGTTAGTTGAAACTATGGATGCCCATGATCCAGAAGGCAGACTTAAACACTGGCATAATGATTGCTGAATGCTTTCTATATTTGAAACAAAGCAAAAATTAGCTTTCAACTCAGCTTAATAAGGTTATTGTAGACATTCTGAACATAAGTCAAAAACACCTAATAATGTCATTCCCCCCCCCCCACCCCCAAGTGCTGGGAATCAAATCCTGGGCTTCACACATGCTAGCATGTGCTTTACTATTGAGCTACATCCCAAATTCTAAAAGTTTTCCAAAATAAAAAAAAGTAAGGTTCTTACTAAGTGTACAGCATGATCTATTTCTTCAGTAGTTACACCTGGTTTAATCATCCCAGCAGCAATATCCAGCACTTCTCTAGCAAGCTGTAAAAGAGGAACACTTGGTACATTGAAAGAGAAATTTAAAAAAAAAAAAAAAATAGAAATCTGTATCCTTTGTACTATCTTAGATGTTTTTGGGAAAACTGATGAAATGAATTTCCCATTCAATATAACTTTATATAAAATATAAAAATATTTAATATAAAGATGCAAACAAATTTATATAAAAATTGAGCTTATTTACTAAGTAAGCTTGACTGATTTCTACATGAAAATGTACATTCTAGGTTTATCTGAACAATAATCAACTGACAGAGGTTGGGTCTTCTCACACTTCTATAATGAAGAAGGGTGGAGGGAAATAAAATAGACAAATGAATTTCCTCTAACAATCTTAGTAACTAAGTAAAAGGAATATGAATTTCTCCAGATTATCAAAACAAAGTAGTATCAAACGACTTTTAAAGTGCTGCATAAAAACCTAAATAAACACTATCAATGTATCAATTATTTTTCTTTAGAAAAATATAAATATGCGATTTTACCTTGTTAATATCAACCACTATCATACATCATAGGTATTTCACAATAGGACCTTTAGTTTATCTTGTCTTAGGACATTAGTGAAAATAAAATGACAAAAACCTAGTTCTTAAAACACACACACACACACACACACAGAATATAGAGAAAAAAAAATTGCAAGCAAATATAGATTACTTGCCATACTAATTTTCATACTATTTAAATAGAGATTAACTGTTGTATTAAATGATACAGTAGCAATAGTTTAATGAAAAGTGTGGCTAAGTCAGTCTTAACAAAGTAATAATATTGGAGACCTTTATAAATCCAGCAAATCACTGACTTCCTGTCCAAGCAATGCTCAAACATATCTTACCCTAAAGGGAAAAAATAATTCTTACCCTACATACAAGTCGCATCCCTTCTATGTCTTCAGATGAGAGTAATTTAATTTGAGAAGTACCTTTAAGAGCCTGTTCAGATTCAGACATTCCTGTAACAAAAAAAATAAGTAAAATTAAAATGAATAGAAAGACGTAGAATTCATTAGCATAATAATAGTCAAGTCTTCCTAAATCACACAATATTTCATTTTGAGAGGTACAGGTTAATTTATTTAAAAGACATTTTTTAATATGTAAAAGCAATTTGCTAAACAAATTGATGAATTCTACAGAATAAATTTTCAGATATATTAGAAATCAGTCAATATTTATAGAGTACTTATTATATGCCAGGCAGTGTGCTAATAAGCTCAGTAAACAATTCACATTTGGATAATAACATACAATTTACAAATTGCTTTCATGATCATTGTCTCATGAAGCAGTTATATACAAACAATTGATGAATCAATTACACTATTTTTCTGAAACAAAAACCCAAGTCAATGTTTTTTAAACTGTAGTTTTTGATCTTTCAGTGGGCTATAAGTACTTTTTTGAAAGTGAAAAAGGGAATAAAAATTACTAGGTTCTATTACACAGACTAAGGTAAGTGCTGCTGTGAAATGTTTGACTGCTAACTTATGTATACATACCTGGACCAATCATGATATAAAATTCATTTCTCACTCTGGGTCACAATCAAAAAGTCTGAAAACTTTATCGCCCTAGTAGACTTCACTAATAAAATTTGTCTAATTCAAGTTTCACATATATTTAAAAGAAACAGACATTATAGCAATTATTTCAAAATTCTGAAAAAATAATGTAATGAATGAATTACCAGCCAATCTTGTTTATAAGCACTAGTGAGAAAAACTCCAAATACTGCAAACAGAATTTGAAAGAAAGAAAGGGGGGGGGGGGAGGGAGGGAGGGAGGGAGGGAAGGAAGGAAGGAAGGAAGGAAGAAAGGAAGGAAGCCAGCCAGCCCGCCCGCCCGCCCGCCCGCCCGCCCGCCCGCCCGCCCCAACTTAAGGGAGATTCATACCAAAAAGGCTGAGATAGTTCAGTATTAGCAATTCTATTAATCTAATTCATCAAAGACAGATTAAGGAAAGAAAAATAAATGACCATCTAGAAGATAATTCTGATAACATGGCCAGCTACCATCTTATTATGACAAATAAATCTCTGGCCAAGAACCATCCTTACAGAATGCCCACTATCAACACTATTATTTAAGACTGTTCTGGTGATACTAGCAGATTTGAGAGAAAGAAATAAGACATATGAAATGAAAAAGAAAGGACAAAATCTTTTAACAATTTCAGACATGATTACATATCCCTAGAACAAATGAATCATATGAAAAATTACTAATAATAAAAATTCAGCAAGTTGACACACTGTATAGCGAATATATCAAAATCAGGAACTTTCCCATATACAAACAAAAGCTAAAAAATACAAAACATACTATTCACCCAAAAAAATAAAAATTAATTAATTAATTAAAAAACACTTTAAAATGCTGAGCTTGCTTACAGGTGCACACCTGTAATCTCAGCAACTCTGGAGGCTGAGGCATGAGATCACAAATTCAAGTCCAATCTTAGCCATTTACCAAGACCTTGTCTCAAAATCAAAAATAAAAAGAGCCAAGTATATAGCTCAATAATACAGCACCCCTGGGTTCAATTCCCAGTATCACAAAAATAAACAAATAACTAAAGTACCCAGAATTTTCAATAAAAGCCCTACAGGAAGAAAATCTGAAAATATCATCAAAAAACATAAGAGGTAACAAGTAATACAGGAAAAAAAATACCCTGTTCTTAGATAGAAGGCTCTATATTGTCAAGGTATAAATTCTTCTAAAATTAATGTACTAATTTTAATACTACCCCATTAAAAATTACAAGATATTTTTAGAAATCAAGCTGATTATAAATTTTACATAGAAAAACAAACATACAAGAATGGCCAGAAAAATGCTCAAAAAGAAGAAAGGTAGGGGCAACAAGGCCTACCAAACATGAATACGTTATGTAGCTACAACACTTAGAGTTTGTCAATGGTACGTAATTAGACAAATGGGTCAATGAAGCATAACAGAATCAAAAACAAACCCCTAAACATGTGAGAATTAAAGGATGCATTTCAAATATAATACAGGTTACATTTATTTTACTATTTAAGAATGTTTCGTTTATCACAAATGTAGATAGTCAATTGGTGAAAAAATTAACACATCAAAGGAGTATTTTCCTTAACAAAACAATTATAAATGAGGTTAAAAAAATAAAAGTAATGAAACGGGAAAAGGGATAAAGATATGAATACACAGTTCAAAAGGAAAAAAATACAAATAACTGAACATATGAAAAGAATCTTCCTCATAATTTAAAAATGCAAACTAAAATAATAGCAAACTATCAATTTCATCTTTCAGATTAGCAAAGATCATCACGCTTGATTACCCAATGTAAGAGAAAAGAGACTCCGGTGTTTTTCAAATGGGAATACTAATTGGCAAAAAGCTCTGAAATTTTTAAGATCCCTCCAAATAAAAAATGTATGTATCCTTTGATCTAAAACTATTTTACTTTAGGCAATTAACCTACAGAAATACTATCACATGTGGACAAAGATGTAAACACAAGAATAGTTACTACAGTCAAATGGGTAGAAGCAAAAACTTGGAAATAATCTAAACATTGATTAGTAGGGGCCTGCTTTAATAAATTATAACATATCCACACACTGAAATCCTTACACACTAAAATGAAAGCAGTGGCTTTATATGGACTCACATGAAGTATTTCCAAGATACCTTAACATATTAGAAAGCATAAAAAGGTAAAAGGATGTACATGATGTATTTCTTTTTTGTTTATCAGTGGGTAAAAAGGTTAATGTACACATACACAGATTATCTTGGATAATTCTACAAGAAAACGGTAAACAGTGGCTACCTTTAAAGAGTAGAACTTACTTTTTACTGCATAACATTTTATTCTGTTAGAATTTATCTTTTCTACACATATTTTTAAAAATATAAACTAGTATTATATTCATAATATTAAATAGAGAATAATTAAGTCACACATCCTCAGCAGTATTCTATAATTCAGACTGTCTTTTCCTTCAATGGGTTTAACTGAATTTTAGAATTATATAGAGAAGAACTTAACATAGGTCCCTACATCTTAAAGAACAAAGCAAAGGCAGCTTGGCTTATATTAAACCATGTGAAATTGCTGATATGGAACTATTTTTGACACACATAAAAACTTCAATAATTTCACATAGTCCAATTTTAGTTATATTGTACAAGCCTTAAGGTCAGAGACTACTCCACTGATCTGTGCTGCAAATTACTCTGGATGTCTATCAGTATCTATAAAATAGAGAAGACAACAGAACCTACCTCAGGAATGTTGAAAGTATTAAATGGAGTAACACGTGCAAAGAACTTAGCACAGTGCCTGACATACAGTTAAGCAAAAATAAATATAAGTTACTATTACAAAATCAGAAACAACACCATCACCATTATCACCACGATTACTATTTCTTATTGTTACAGTCTTTAGTCAACCTGAGGTCTCCACAATCTGTTTCTGCCTTAACTTAGGTAGAAGGACATATTAAATAAAATCTAAACTATTCTTTTCTTCCATCTAGAAACTGGTATAACCCACAAAATACAGTATTATTCTGTGTGTAGTCTTTAGCAGTTACATAAACAATGTTTTCTGAACTGCATAGATTTCTAGTGGTGGCAAAGAATTTTTAATTCTCTTAAATGATCTACTATGGCTTGAAAAAGCAATGTTTAGGGCCCGGGGATGTAGTTCAATGGTAGAGTGCTTGTGAAAGGCCCTGGGTTTGATCCCCAGCACACACACACCACACACACACACACACACACACACCACACACACACACACACACACAGAAAAAAAATGTTTTGTTTAACAGTAATGTTAACACTTATTAGAAATACAGCATTAAAAACTCTCTATAAGAAAAGCACTCCTTCCTTTGCAGTAGTCATCAAGCCCACAACCTGAAAAATGAAAAACCAGCACAGAACTTACCTAAGGGATGATCAGCATAATCCGGTCTTTGAATATAACTTGGCACTGGCCTTGTTGGCATCTAAAAACATCAAAGAAGTTAGTTAAAGCATATTACCTAGAAAATAAAACTGGAAAAACATTATTAAGTTCAAGCAAAAGTTTTTAAATGAAAATATCTTTAAGTGACATCTTAATTATCATATCTACTTTGTTAAGACTAAGGTTCACTTGCTTAGTGTTAACGCTACCCCCTTTCACAGATATTTAAGAATGGGGAAAGTGGCCAAGGCTACCAATGATTTAAGATTAGATACAGACCACAAGTTACCATGTTGTTCCAAACAAACTCATAAGCTGACAGTGACAATAAAATAATGTCTCAAAGTAAACATATGCTTATATGTTCCTAGTTATTAGCTCTGGGAAGTAGGATTAAAGACTTTCTTATATATTTAATATTTTTCAGATTTAAAAAAAATTAATAAAATCTCTTAATAATAGAAAATCATCAGGGCTGGGGATGTGGCTCAAGCAGTAGCGCGCTCGCCTGGCATGCGTGCGGCCTGGATTCGATCCTCAGCACCACATACAAATAAAGATATTGTGTCCGCCAAAAACTAAAAATATTAAAAAAAATTCTCTCTCTCTAAAAAAAATAGAAAATCATCAATAAAAATAATTTAAATATCTGAAGATAGCAAACAGATTTCAACTTAAATGAATTCCTATATTAAAACTCCACAGAAGGGGGCTGGAGTTATGGCCCAATTGGCAAAAAGCTCTGAAATTTTTAAGATCCCTCCAAATAAAAATGTATGTATCCTTTGATCTATCAAGTGTAAGGCACTGGGTTTGATCCTCAGCACCACATAAAAATAAAATTAAGATATTGTGTCCATCTACTATTTAAAAAATAAAAAATAAAAACCTCTACAGACAGGATACAAATGGCAGAAAAGCTGCAGCTATTAAGGTAGGAATATATTATATTTTAAAATATTTTAGAAAAGTATAAATATACACTACTTATAGTGCCAGCCAGAAAATATTAAGTCTACCTTACCCTACTCTTTTTATAAATTAATATCTTTAGTCCTTTTCATCTAATTTTTCTCCACTTCCTCCAATTATCCCAACTAGCTCCCAAATAATGTACCATAAGAGCTAAACAGTTAGAAAACAAGTTCCTTTGTAAACTTAATTCTGTCTACATAGTTAACTGTTGTAATACAAAATTATAACTACTACTTCTAGGACACTGAAATTGGTTTAAAACAACGTTGAATTCTTATTACCTTAGTTACTCACCAGTGGATAATGTGGTCTGAGTTTACCAGTATATCGATAACCTGCCCAGGGGTCAGTGTTTATATCACCTTCTACAGTCCAGGAAGACACTTCCCGCTTTGCCTTTTCATCTTCTGGGAGACAGACAGATGGAAAGACATGAAAGGTACAGGAAGGAGAAAGAAAGGAAAGCTTAGAGACCAAGTTCATGAGGAGCACATATTTCAATTCTCTCTTGTTTACAAAACAGCCAGAGCAACTCAGGAGGCTGAGGCAAAGGATCACAAGTTCAAAGCCAGCAACAGCAACCAAGAGAGGGCCTAAGGAACTCAGTGAGAATCTGTCTCAAAATAAAAAATAAAAAAGGGCTGGATATGTGGCTCAGTGGTTAAGCACCTCTGGGTTCAATCCCTGATACCAAAAAAAAAAAAATTATGACCATCATTTGCCTCTTTTTAGAAGGGTTTCTAAAGGAGGCAGGAGAGACAAAGGGAAGGAAATAATCTGTTTGAAGTTACCAAATTTTAGTAGAAAACTTAAGAATCATATACACACCTAATAATGTGATTTGTTAATATATAATGCTGTGTATAATGAAATGCACCTAAGAATCCTTTTCAAACAGAGTAGAGAGATCCTCTATAGTATCTCATTTCAGCAGACTAGAGGCACCTCTTATCCATTAAGCAAAATGAAGACGCTAACCCTGGGACTTGAAATACCAGGAATTCAAGTCACTCCTAGACCAAGAATTGACCCATACACTTCCCGTTACACACAGATCTTTCCCTGATTACTGTCATGTATCACAGGCTTTGAAATTCAGGTTTCATTAGAAGTATATAAGAAATTGAAGGATATCTAAGTTAGTTCCCCAGTTTGACTATTGTGAATTGTGCTGTTATAAATACTGATGTGGCTGTAACACTGTAGCATGCTGTTTTTAAGTCCTTGGGGTATAGATAAAGGAGTGGAATAGCTGGATCAAATGGTGGTTCCATTCCAAGTTTTCTAAGGAATCACCATACTGCTTTCCAGATTGGCTGTACCGATTTGCAGTCCCACCAGCAATGTATGAGTGTGCCTTTTCCCCCACATCCTTGCCAACATTTACTGTTGCTTGTATTCTTGATAACTGCCATTCTGACTGAAGTAAGATGAAATCTTAAGAGTAATTCTGATTTGCATTTCTCTAATTACTAGAGATGTTGAACATTTTTTCATATATTTGTTGATCGACTGTATATCTTCTTCTGAGAAGTGTCTGTTCAGCTCCTCAGCATATTTATTGATTGTGTTGTTTCACAATGAAATATTACTCTGCATTAAAAGAGAATAAAATTACGGCATCTGCAGGTAAATGGATGGAGTTAGAGAATATCATGCTAAGGGAAGTAAGCTCCCAAAAAACCAAAGGCTGAATGTTTTCTCTGACAAGTGGAGGCTAATCCATAATGGGAGGACCATAGGATGAGTGGAGGAACTTTGGATGGGCCAAAGATGGACATCATTACCCTAGGTACATGTGTGCTTGCACAAATGGTGTGATCCTACTTTATGTACAACCAGAGAAGTAAAAACAATGGTGCTCCATCTTGTACAATGAATCGAAGAGCATTCTGCTGTCATGCATAACTGATTAGAATAAATAAATAGATAGATAAATAAATAAAATGGTAATTTACATTGTGTGCATTTCACCTAATAAAAAATTATAGCTTGCATTTTTATAAGAACTCATGTGTATAATGGCATCATCAAAATTATTTTTGTTTTTTAATGAAGCAAAAAATGTATATAATGTGTTTTTAGTGCATATCAATAACAGTAGCTATTTTGTGAAAAAAAAAAGAATAAAAAGAAGAAATAGTAGTAGTAGTAGATGAGAAAAATAAACTTCCCTCCTTAAAAAATCTATTCAAAATATAAAATGATGCATGAGGCCCTGGGTTCAATTCCCTGAATAAACAGATAAATAAATAAATAAACATGAAAAGAGGGAGAGCAGGGTCTGGGGATGTGGATCAGTGGTAAAGTGTTCACCTAGCATGCATGAGGCCCTGGGTTCAATCCCCAGTGCCAAAAAAAAAAAAAAAATAGGAGAGTAGAAGGAATCATGATGTTAAGCTAAAGAAGATCTTAAAGGATCTAATTTCCTCCTTTTGCAAACCAGGAAACTAAGATGTATTTCATATGGGCAGTGAGGCAAGAATACAGGTGCTCAATCCAATAATTCTCCAGAGAGCAAGGGGTCACCTGTGGGATGAAGGCCCTTTGAGGCACAACTGACAAGAATGCAAAAACATAGTCATTTTAAAAAATAAATAAACTTTTTTTAAAAAAACACAGCCAATCCATCCATATTACTTTGAAAGAGAATACATTTATACTAATCACATAAGCAGAAGAAAAGAAGATTTTATTATGCAACTAATTTTAAATACCTTTCTCCTCTCCAGAATTCAAGAAACCAATGTAAATATTAATAACAGAACAACAAATATTTATCATCCCAGAATAAAAATGGACTCAATTCATTGTCACTTGGATTAAACATTATAGATAATTGTTCAAAATGCAGGCCAACTAATGACTGCATCAGCTGTCTTATCAAGTGATTTTTGCCGGAAACATGCACCTCAAGAATAATTTTCTCCTAAATCCTAAGACAGAATATCAATCAAGATTCAGGCTTTCTTTAACATACTTCTGGGGAGGAAGCAGAAAGAAGGGAAATATGTAAAATTTTTCAAAGCTTCCTGCTGATCTGAATTTCTCCCCCTTCCACATTCTATTTTCAAAAAAGAACTGAAAGCAGACTTCGAACAACATCTACACAAATCAGGCTGAAATATGGCAATTTCTTTTTTAATCTCGAAGCATAACTTACTTAAGGTTTTTACACTTGAAAAGTTAAGTTTATATTTTGGAGTCAATCTGATCTCAGCCCTGATGCTAGCTAGACACATCGCAGATACTCATTAAATCTGAACTGAGCTGAGACTGGTAGCAAAACTGTATGATAATTTGTTTGTTTGTTTAATGACTGTGAAAGCACAGGATGCTATTAACAAAACCTATAAGCTTTCTTTCAAACATCTCAAGGCAATAGGCCCAGGGAACACAAAGTAGTGCCAATGAGATATCTGATTCATGCAAGGTCTGACCCAAAGTATATCACATCCAGGCTTTGTTCTGTAAAAGGTTCCATCAGGATGCCTCATCCAGTTAGTTGACATAAAATAACCATACATGTATAAGCTTTCTTTAGGATGGGATTTTTGATCAAAATTCTGACTCAGTTCTTCACAGATATGGCATGGACTTGCTTGTATCTAGGCCTCACAACAAACCTGATTCCAGCATTCTGGAGATGAGGCTCACAGTAATCCATGGTCACAAAGATTGGTGAAACCAGTTCTGAAACATTATATAACTTTCTCTCTACAAGCCCAAAACTCAAGCATGCTAGTGTGGAAGGTTAGGATAGAAGAAAAAAGTATTATTGAGTTATTTTTTTAAATAGGGTTTCTAGTATCATATTTTAGGTGGTCAAATTCTTCCACCTTTTAATTCAGAAAAATGAGAGGCAAACATACTGAACAGTTTTTTTGTTTGTTTGTTTTTAATACTGAGGATTGAACCAGAGGTGTTTTACAGTTGAGCTAAATCGCCAGTCCTTTTCATTTTGAGACAGTTTTGCTAAGGTTGTTGAGGCTGGCCTCAAACTTGTAAACTTTCTGCCTCAGCCTCTCAAGTCACTGGGAGTACACATGTGTGCCAATGTATCTGGCTAAAGTACAGTTTAGAGATGTGAAGTTCTACAACTTTTATAGATTAGATTAAAAGTAACTTCTCTTAAGTTTACTCTGGTAGGGCTGAGGTTGTGGCTCAGAGGTAGAGCGCTTGTCTAGCATGTGTGAGGCACTGGGTTCGATCCTGAGCACCACATAAAATAAAAAATAAAGATATTGTGTCCACCTGTAACTAAAAAATAAATATTTTCTTAAAAAGTTTACTCTAGTAGAAGATAACATTATAGAAAATGCACACACAAACATCAGCAATATATCTTTGAACTAAGGGCTTGGCTTAGTTCAAAGATATATTGACTGGTCCTCTCTGATACACAAAAAAATATATTCTGTGCCTGAGTCACTTACTTAACTCACATTTGAAAGTTTGCTAAGCCCACTGAAAAGAACTGAGCTTCCACAATTAATACAACCCTGGGTCCAGATGTTTTACTGGTGAATTCCATCAAACATTTAAGAAGAAATAATGCCAAGTCGACATAATCTCTTTCAGAAAAAAGGAGGAAATATTTCCCATTTTGTGAGACCAGAATTGCTCAAATACCAAAATCAGTTAAAGATATTAAAAGCAAATTGTGGACTAAAATTCAACATGAACTTAGATATAAAACAGGTATCTTTATTCAGAAACCAACATACAGCCTAGCATGACTGTGCACGCTTATAATCCCAACACTTTTTCACTGATTCTTTTCTCAATGCCTCCTGAGCTCTAGAGATCACAGTTTCCCACCGTTCCCTCCTCCAGGAGAGTCAACTACAACTGCATACCTGAGGTCAATTTGTTAAGATGTGAAAGATACAGGTCTGGCCAGCTGAGAGCTATCTCCAACCAACACAGCCAAAGCGGATTGAGAACACTGGGCACATCCACTGAAGAAAACTACCCTGAAAGGCGTTACCTAAATGATGGCACCATATTAAATACCAGAAGTATAAGTAAACTCTCAACAGCTTATGTCCAATGCTGCAATAATTATGTTCTTTTTTATGTAGGGAACACCTGCTGTTTAGTCCCCTGTGGTGAAGGGCAAAATAACTCCACTCTTAGAAATCCAGTACTGATGAAATGGGTATACTTCAATCATTTAGCAAACCTCAGGGTAGAGAACCATTCTAAGCTTTTTTACTACATACTATTTAACTTCAGCACTTTATACTTCCCTATGCTTTAACTTCCTAAGCATAAAATTTCAATAACTGGCTCAAAGAAATCTTCAAAATTTCTATTACATTATAATTCAGTATGTAAGAATGAAAACCATTAAATGACCTTATTTAAACTTTCTCTATACTTTGAGGTAACACATCCAAATCAACAAACCCTGCCTTTTGTACTTTGACAAACTTTCATGTATTCATATCATTTTCCCTCACTCTAACCACATTTCCTCCCTAAACAGTCTAGGATTTCCATTAAACATAGTCACTTTATACAACCAAAAAAAATATCTACCTTTTTTAAATTTTTATTTCCTTTTCCTTCAGAGATGATTTGGCTGACCTCAGATTTTGGTAAAAATAATCTATCAAACTCCACTAAATAACTAACTCCTAAAAAAACACATGGAAATGAACACAAGATCAGTAAATTAAAACAAAAACCTATACCAAGAATTATGTGCCACCTGCCAAGCCTTCATCCATCAGGACACAATGATGTAAAAGCCCTTGTCTGTTCCAAAGTAATTATGATGGGGCCATCTTAAACCAGCCACACCAATCACATAAATCTATGAGTAGATGAAGCAGAAAGCCTATGTGAATAGCAGGTATATCAGTATAGCTAACAGCAAGAGCTGAAAAGCAGGCAATAGTTTTATTTTGTGGTGTCACATGAAGTAACTTCAAAAGTAAAATTAAATATCAGGCTATGAATAATAGCAGTAAAAAGAAGTAAAGTAAAAAAAGCATAGTCATCCCTCAGTATCCCCAGGGGGTTGGTTCAAGGACACCCCTCACCCAGATGCTCCATTCTCTACTATGAAATGATGTAGTATTTGCATATAGCTTCTATACCTCTTCTCATATACTTTATATTATTTGTAGATTACTTACAATATCTAATACTATGTAAATGGTGTATAAACAGTTATACTGTATCGTTTAGAAAATGACCAAAAAAAGTACATGCTCAATAGATACATTTTTTTAATACTTTCAATATGCAGTTGGTTGAATCTGTGGATATGGAACATACACAGACATGAACCTCAAAGATAATGAAGGCTGACTGTACTATAACTCTCTTGAGTAGAAAAGCAATATGAACTAAAATTAAACAAAAGCAAAAGGTGCCTGGCTCATGTATCCTCTCTGCCTACAATATGCAAACACTTCTAGCAAATGTAAGAGAGTAACAAAAGATTTGGGTACTACCAGTATCAGTCAAGCAAGATCCCATCAATCCCAGCTAAGATCTCATGTTTTCATGTTAAAAACATGAAACAAGATTAACAAAGATATTATTCAGCCATGTTTTTTTTTTATCTTGAATACATATATTACAAAGAATAAAAAAGCATGTTATAATTCTAGCTATCAGGATTACTCTCAGAACATTTAAATACACGTGTTCATAACTAGAAGAATCCCTGTCTTCTGGCACAAAAGCCACTTCTAAGCCAAATAAGAATAAGTAATTTTACTTACTTGCTTTCTTATGTAGTAACTTGTGCGTAGCCCAACTTCCTTTAAAACATTCCTAAAACAACAAACAGGGAAATTAGTGTCAAGCCTTCCTTAATTAGAAACATCTTTACAGAGCGTTATTTATAAGAAATAGCTACTGGGCTGGGGCTGGGGCTCAGCGGTAAAGCACTCGCCTCGCACGTGCGAGACCCTGAGTTCGATCCTCAGCACCACATAAAAATAAATAAGTGAAATAAGGTATTGTGTCCACCAACAACTAAAAAATAAATATTAAAAAAAAAATAAATAGTTACTGAAAAATTCTTGTAAGAAACAAAAATTATGGGAAAAGCTTAAGAAATGACACCTACTCAAAATTTCACTTCAAAAAGCAATCTAAACTTTACTTCAAATAAGCAAAACTAACCTATATATAAACTGAAATACATAGTTGTATTTCAACTTCATCTCACAAAATTATTTTAATTTTTATTTTGTTTGCAGTACTGGGGATTGAACCCAGGGCATCAGGCATGCTAGGAAAGTATTCCTCCTACCTCATTCTCATGAGTAGCTGGAACTTCAGATATGTGCCACCATACCTAGTTTTTGCCAAGTTATTTTAAAGTATGTGAAAAGACCCCCTAGCCAATTAATCAAACTAGAAAAAAATAACAAGGATAATTTCCAGATTCTTCCACTATTTATAGCAGAAGCCAAATCAGTCATTATACACATTAAGTAACCCAACTGAGCAGTTGTGTTCACTATATGACATCAGCCCTCAGACAACAAGCCTTGCAAAGGAAGGGACTGTATTAAAGTTCACCAGTACTTGTAGGTTTCAGTAAGCACTTGTTGACTAACTGATCAGAAAGGATGAATGAAACAGAAAGACAAAACTTCTCATTTAGGAAAATGGTACATGTTTCAGATACCAGTAAGAAGTAACACATTGTGAAAATGGAGTAATAAATTGAATTCAAGTAAAGAACTTAAGTAATTAAAAAATAATTCAACAAGACATAGACCTTATTTATTCTTCAATTTTTATCGTCTCTTCTAACTTTAACTTTGTAAAGTTACTTAAGTCATTAAAAACACTAAGAAAATTCACAAATTCCAACAAATGTTTTATCTTTGAAACATGAACAAGAGAAAAGCCAAGAAAGACTCCTTACAATATGTAGTAATCAAAAAACATTACAGCAGTGATACTAAGGCTGTCCTTTCTAAAACACTGATGGAGGTCCTCTGTAGGTCAATTTCTCTCTCCTGCAAAACTTGCAATGGAACCACCATTTGACCCAGTTATCCCACTCCTCGGTTTTTATAAAAATTAGCATACTATAGTTACACAGCTATATCAATGTACAGCAGCTCAATTCACAATAGCTAAAATTATGAAACCAACCTAGGTACTCTCCAACAGATGAATGGACAAAGAAATTGTGGCATAAATACACAATGGAATATTATTCAGCCATAAATAAGAATGAAATCATGGCATTTGCTGGCAACTGGATGGAACTAGAGATTATCATGCTAAGCCAATCCCAAAGACCAAAGGCCAAATGTTTTCTCTGATATGCAGATGCTCACAACAAAGGAGGGTAGGAAGGGGAAGAATAAGAGTTCATTGAATTTAAAAGGGGAATTAAGGGAAGGGAGGGGAGATGGGAATAGGAAAGGCAGTAGATAACTTTCATATGTTCACGTATGTGTGCACAACCAGTATAACTCCACATCATGTACAACCACAAGAATGGGAAGTTATACTCCATGTATGTACGATATGTCAAAATACACTCTACTGCCATGTATATCTAAAAGAACAAATAAAAATAAGAATGCTATAGGACTTTATGCATCTAACTAAGGTTTATACAGAGTGAAGTGGATACTCAACATGAATGGTATTATCCAATATTAAAGATGTTTATTTTCTAGTTTCAAATTGCAGTTGGATATCTGGACATATAAGTTATCACTTGCTATTATGTACATGCACTATAAATTGTTACATTCTAGAACATGAAATTAATGTTACAAATGAGTGTGTAAATTTTATTAATATAGTGTTTAAGTGATTTAGTTTTAGTATATGATTTATATAGTGTGGTAGTAGAGTAGAGCTGCTGCGGTATGGGACACTGGCAGCCTGGCAAACTTCGTCTTATAAAGTTGTACATTTCTAGTTTTAAAAATCTTTGTTTTCCTTTTAAGATTCTGTATTGATTTTTATTAGATACTAATTCATATTTTAAGCTTAAGTATTTCTAGTTGGACATCTACATACATTTTTAAATCTATTTTATGTTGTATTGAATCTTAATTCACAATAAGAGTTTAAATGTTTCTTGATTTGTTTGCTATTCTAATATCATAGATGCAAAATGTCTGTTGTTAGTTAATAATGTTTTTGTAACTTTAACACTAAATCAAGTTATTTCACATACCTGGTCAATTGCTTCTAGCTTAGAAATCCTTTTTCCCCTTTTTTATTTCCAAATACTAACAATTTTCTTTGATTATTTACTCATTTATTTCAACACTCTCACAGTTGTACAAAACTCCTGTTGATAGTTTTATGTACATTGGGCATTTTGTCAATTTCATCTTAGAACTTTCTCTGAGAGCTCTCTGACTTCCTCTAGTCAGAATTTCTTGATTTCCTGGAAGTCATCCTTAAAGTCTTCTTTAAGCATCATCTTTGAGAGTCCATTTATTTTTCTTGTCATGTCTTATTTAAATTGATCTCCCTCTTTGTTAATTCTCTTGTTTTTGTGTAATGTTTCCTCCAGTAGCTTCCTGAGAAAGATTTTTGAGATTCTGCATAAATGAAAATGTCTTGTGATAGTCTTGACACTTGAAGTTTAGCCAGATATAGAATTCTAGATTGGAAATTATTTCCTCAAATTTTAATGCTATTGCTCCTTAACCTTTTAGTCTCTGGTGTTAACAATTCTGATGCCATTGGGATTCATAATCTTTTGTACAGTGTAATTTCATTGTCACTTAACATTTCTTTGCTGCACTTTCATCTTTGTTGGTCAGTTCTTCCTTGTGATTGATTATCCAATAGTAAGCTTATGATTGGGAAACAAGGCGGCAACACAACTACAAGCTTTTCTGTCTGCATGTGAACTGAGTGGTAAATACACAATGACCAGTCACTCACAGGCTTTCAAAGAAGTGAAGGGACTAATCAATGACTAAGATGAACATCTATTAGTTTACATAGTGATTTACAGACAGAAAAGCTAACAGCAAAGTCTATTTTATGTAATAATTACTTCACATTAATGTGCTATGGTAACTGCCATCTGTATTACTGTTAGAGGACTGGTTTTAAGTAAATCATGAAAACTAAGTTCAGGCATATCAAAACTACACAAAATGAGATCTGTTTTTATACAGTTAGCAACTTGACACAACTCATTTATGAAACTTTTCTAAATAGGTTATGTGAACATAATATTTTTTCATAACCCAGCATTGTTTTATTCTCACAGAACTGATACACCTTTCCTTAAATAAAGCTCAATTCTATCCCAGATGACTCATTTAGAGAACACAGGAGTTTTACATACCAATTTAAATTTTAAAAGGAGAATGTAGGAACCATCAGGGAGAAATGGAAAAAGATACATTTAAAATGTTACAGAGGCTGGGGATGTAGCTCAGGGGCAGAGCACTTACCTTCCACGCACAAAACCCTGGGTTCAATCCCTAGTACAGCCAAAACAAGCAAGCAAACAAACCACAAAATGTTACAAAAATAAATATGTCTACCTAACTTATACCATGTCAGAGAAGAAAAGCCTACTGGATAGAGGTATTTGAGCACTGCGTATAACCAAGGTTTGCAGATACAAAAGCAATCCTTAAGAAAATTGCTCTATGGGGCCGGGGTTATAGCTCAGTGGTAGAGCACTTGCCTTGCATGCGTGAGGCCATGGGTTCAATCCTCAGCATCACATAAAAAAATAAATAAAGATTAAAAAAAAAAGTTTGGCACATGACTTGATGTGATGTATATACTTTAAAAAACTGTTCTAAAAATTAAAAATAAATAAACTCAGTGAGCAGAGATATCAGTGGACACACACGACAAAGGAGACAGACATCACAGATTTAGTCCAACTGTAAAATCTGAAGAGAATACGAGGATCAACTTTTGAAAGCTCAGAAAAATAAATAATGGCAGGCAGATTAGGGAAATGCAAAAATCAAAGTACCACTGAACTGGTAATGAGTTTAGTATGTCCCTGGCTTTGAAACCCTGTGGGCAGCATTAAATGACCACTGAAATACAAAATGCTCAGAAGAAACCCTACAATTCTTTCTCAAGGAAAGAGAAATTTCCATGCTCAGAGAGTACAGAAATTTATCTTCCTTTCTGTTCTCTCACATCTCAGCCCCCGCACAATCCTAAGGTGCTGCCCACAAAAGCTTGTATGAACCAAAATTCTGAGGGATGGGCATTTTCCACAGTGATGCTGTGGTCCAAGGAAGGTGAAGCAAAAACCAATTGCTTTTTCCACTCTCCACCTCCTGCCACTTAGCCCCAGACATGGGCACAGTCATGAAAGGGCACAACAATACAGGTAACTAAAACCCCAGTTTTCTGGACAGAGAACCAAAACAAGGATCCCCAAGGAGCCTAGAAATACCTCATGAAGTTGTTCTGATGCTTGTGAGAACAGAGCTAACAAATAGCCTATCATCTCCATTTCAGGTTGAGCTCTGGGACAGATGTGGAAGTACTGCAAAAGCCTTGAAAAATGAACTTACATGTGAACCACAGTCCACAGAACTTGCAACCTAAATCCAACCAGATTAGTAGCCTGCTAAACAAAAATAACAATATTCAAAGAATTTATATAAGACCCAAGATCTCATAACACAGTTACTTGTCCTGCAGTATCCGGGGATGATTCCAGGACCCTTCCACAGACACCAAATATGTGGATGCCCACGTCCCTTTATAAAAAGGCATAATATTTGCATATAACCTACGCACAACCTCCTTTTTACTTTAAATCGTCTCTAGATTACTTATAACCCCCAATTTAAAGCAAATGCCATGTAAATAGATGTTGTACTGTATTGTTCAGGGAATAACAAGAAAAAAGTCTATATGCGTTCAATACAGAGATAATCATTATAGGTCCAACTGCATAGTACATAACAAGACTCAAGGCAAACAATGCTTAAGCAATGAGTGGTGGAGCAAGATGACTTGTGAAATGGTGAGAGACTATAACACAGTATGCCTACATGTCACTTCATGTAGGTAGATTCCACATAGCATAAATTCCACATAGTACAAATTCCAGATTGGCTTTTGGGAACTCTCTGGAATTTTCCCCTCAAATATCATCAGCTGGATGAATCTGTGGATGTAGAACCCGTGGAATATAGAGGTATCACAAGTTATACCAGGCAGAACCTAGCTGCCTTCAAGGGCTAAGAAGCTCAGTACATCTCAAATACACCTTTCATCCATTCTCAGCACACCTATGCATACCAGAAAGAGGTTCCGACTAACACATACCTCGTATTAGCAAAATTAATAGTTTGGCAATTATAATTGATGAATTACATATTCCAACCAGTGCCATAATAAATATATATACTCTATTAAAATTAAGTGTTGAAAATGCGGCCAGTTCCTACCAAATAATGATAGTCACTCTTAAAGTGCAAGGACCTAGGTTTGATCCTCATCACCACACTAAAATAAAGGTATTGTGCTGGTCTGGGGTTGTGGCTCAGTGGTAGAGCACTCGCCTCACACATGTGAGACTGTGGGTTCAATCCTCAGCACCACAAAAAAATAAATAAGTGAAATAAAGGTACTGTGTCCAACTACAAACTAAAAAATAAATTTTTTTTAAAAAAAAGGTATTGTGTCCAACTACAGCTAAAAAAGAGAAGATTCATAGAAAAATCACTATTTATAAACTGTAATAAGCACTAGAAGAATAGGACACAATGTTATAAAGGCTCAGAAGACCAAGATCAGATTCTGACACAGAATCAGAAGGAAGACGTATTTGAGCTGCAACTTTCAAGGAAAGGCAAATTCTGTATAAATGAGGCTATTACTTCACAAAGCAAGGAGAGGTGCATTCAGAAACAGAACTTTGCCTAACACTTGACAACTTTGCCTGCAAGCTCTGCTCCTAGATACTATATAAGCCAAAATCATTGAAAATCTTTTTCCTCTAACTTGGACTTGCACAACCTCAGATGGAGCCAATCCTGCTTCGGTAATTTTGCAAGATTTCCATAAAACCAGTCCCCGTTCAGTAAAGTCAGTAATAGTACATCACCAGAATCCAAGAGCTTGAAAAGGAGAGACTTGGGTTTTGACTTAAGAGCAATACTTGTCCTTGGGTAAATTTTTTTGCTGCACTAATAAGTATTTAATAATACCACCCTCATAGGGTTGCTCAGAGGATTTAACCAACAAGACTCTGGATGTGAAGAATCTGGCACACCAGTAGAGGTGCTGAACACACACAAGTTCCTTTCCATTCTTGTGAGGAGAGAAAACAGAGGCAATATTTTCAAAGGGACTGTTCATTTACATATACCCATTAATACACCTACACCATCACTCAGTCTCCCTCTCTCTCAGCTCATTACAGCAAAGGTTAAAGGAGTCTTTGAGAATGCCATGGACCTATTTTAACAAAGATGCAGTAGACCTGTCCAAAAGTGTCTCCTTATCGACAAAGCAAACAGACTTCCAATTTCTGTTAATTTTACTTACTGAGCAGCTCTCAAATCATCCATCCTTACCATCTTTGTATGAATCAGCCCAGTCCCTTCACTAGCATACAGCAGCAACATTTCTATAGCCAACAAGGCTCTGGGCAACCTGGCCACAGGTTTATTTCCCCATCTATTTAGCACCACCCACACTCCCCCTTTTCTCTGTCCATTCCCGATGCTTCTCTCTGGCTCCTCACCTGTTCATCCCAGTAACCTGTCAAATCTCAGCTCAGATATCACTTCCTCTATGAGGCCTTCTCTGACCAGCATCCAACCACCTCTTCAACGAATTACGTGCCTTTTTTACCTGCAGTTTCTCACAAGTACCAGACACTGCTTTTCCTTTGTTGTACTTATCATTCATACTATCTGTGATTATTTAATGTAGCTCTCCTTGAAGACTGCAGACCCTCTGGGACAAAGCCCATTTTTCTCTTACTGTTTTATCCCCAGCACTTAGTATAGTGCCTGGAATATAATATGGTAGGCACTTAAATTTGACAAATTCAGGAAAGGATGATACAGCTTTATGAAATACCTACAAGTAAACCCATCATCTAAGAAGCCCCAGACTGCAAAAGAAGGTTCACTAAATGCCACCATCACGTGCTATCACAGGACCAAAGCAAGGTACTAAAACCTCTAAAACGATGAGCCAAAATAAACCTTTACTCTTTATAGGGTGATTAGTTCCTGATTATAGTGACAGAAAGCTAAAACACCTTGAGACAATAACAAAACCACCAAACATCCAGGTTTGTGGGATGCAGCAAAAACAATGTTAAGAGGAAAGTTGATCACTATAAACATGTTACAAAACAAAGATCTCAATCAAATTCACAGCCAAACTTTACACCTCAGGGAACCAGAAGCAGAAATAAAAACAAAAAGCTAGCAAGGGCTGGAGCTGGAGCTCAGTGGTAGAGCACATGCCTAGTACACGTGAGGCACTGAGTTCAAACCTCAGCACCACATAAAAAAATAATAAAGATATTGTATCCATCTATAACTAAAAATTAATTATTTTTTTAAAGCTAGCAGAAGGAAGATAATAATACATGTTGGAGAACAACAAACAAAAATTTCAATGAAACTAATTTTTTTTAAGATCAGCATAAGTGACGAACTTTCCATTAACTAAGAAAAAAAGAGAAAAGCAATCCCTATCAAAATACCAATGATATTCTTTAAAGAAATAAATAATCCTAAAATTTATATAGTACCACAAAAGAACCAGAATAGACCAAAGCAACAGTGAGTAAAAAGAAAAAAGCCAAAGATGTCATAATACCTGACTTCAAAACATACTATAAGCCACAGCAACCAAAACAGCATGTTACTGGCATTCTGACACACAGGCAGGGCCTCATGGTGTATACCTGTAATCCCAGCAACTCAAGAGGCTGAAGCAAGAGGATCACAAGTTTGAGTCCAGCCTCAGCAACTTAAAAATGCCCTAAGCAATTTAGTGAAATCCTGTCTTAAAATAAAAAATAAAAAGGCTGGTTCAGTGGTAAAGTGCCTCTGGGTTCAATTCCCAATATTAAAAAAAAAAAAAGACACACAAACCAATGGACAGAATGGAGAACTCAGAAATAAATCCATATCTACAGGCAACTGCCTATTGACAAAGACACCAAAAACTCACACTGGAGAAAAGATAGTCTCTTCAAAAAATGGTGCTGGAAAACCTGCACATTCATATGCACAACAAAACTTAGATTAGACCCCCCCCATCACTCACCATATACAAAAGTCATCTCAAAATGGCTTAAAGACTTAAATGTAAGAAAGACATGAAACTATCAAAAGGAAACAGTAGAAATACTTCAGAGTATTGGTATGACAGACTTTCTTGAATAAGACTTTCTCAAAAACACAGGAAACAAAAAGCAAAAATAGAAAAACAGGACTATATCAAATTTTAAAAATTTTGAACAGCAAAGCAAACAAGAAAGTGAAAAGATGGCACGTAGAATGGGAGAAACAATGTAAACTTCATCCAACAAGAGATTAATATCCAGAATACATTAAAAACTCAAATCAATAGCAAAAAACAAGTAATCCAATTTTAAAACAGAAAATGACCTGAATAAAACTTCTCAAAAGATATGAAAATATCCAACAAATATATGAAAAAATGCTCAACATCACTACTCATCAGGGAAATGCAAATCAAGACCACAACAACAAACCCCTACATCATCTCACCCCACTGAGACTAGAAAGACAAAAAAAGTAACTAATACTGGAGAAGATGCACAGAAAGGCTGTAGGTGAAAATGTGAATTAGTACAGTCAATATGGAGATTCTGCAAAAAATAAAAATAAAATTAACGTATGATCAAGCAATACTACTACTGGATATATTACCAAAAGAAAGGAAGAGATAGCTGCACTCTCATGCTTACAGCAGCACTCCCTGTAATAGCAAATTTATAGAATCAACCTAAGTGTCAACAGATGAAGGAAGAAAGAAAATGTAGTATAAACACACAGTGGAACATTATTAAGCCATAAATATAATAAAATCCTGTCACCATTTGACCCAGCTATTCCCCTTCTTGGTCTATTCCCTAAAGACCTAAAAAGAGCATGCTACAGGGACACTGCTACATCGATGTTCATAGCAGCACAATTCACAATAGCAAGACTGTGGAACCAACCTAGATGCCATTCAATAGACGAATGGATAAAAAAAAAATGTGGCATTTATACACAATGGAGTATTACTCTGTATTAAAAAATGACAAAATCATAGAATTTGCAGGGAAATGGATGGCATTAGAGCAGATTATGCTAAGTGAAGCTAGCCAATCCCTAAAAAACAAATGCCAAATGTCTTCTTTGATATAAGGAGAGTAACTAAGAACAGAGTAGGGACGAAAAGCATGAGAAGAAGATTAACATTTAACAGGGATGAGAGGTGGGAGGGAAAGGGAGAGAGAAGGGAAATTGCATGGAAATGGAAGGAGACCCTCAGGGTTATACAGTGGAGGGGGTAGAGAGAGAGGAGGGGAGGGGAGGGGAGAGGTGGGGAGGGGGGAGGGTGGAGGATGGGAAAGGCAGGGGAGCACAACAGACACTAGTATGGCAATATGTAAATCAATGGATGTGTAACTGATGTGATTCTGCAATCTGTGTATGGGGGTAAGGTGGGAGTTCATAACCCACTTGAATCAAAGTGTGGAATATGATATGTCAAGAAATTTGTAATGTTTTGAACAACCAACAATAAAAAATTAAAAAAAAGTAAATAAATAAAATAAAATCCTGTCATTTGTGACAACACAAATAAGCCTAGAGAACATGATATTAAGCAAGGCACAGAAAGGCAAATACTGTGTTCTTACTCATGTGAAAGTTAAAAATTGATCTCACAGATATTAAGAATGAACTAATGTTTACTGTAAGTTGGGAAGCGGGGGGAGGAGAGGACAGACAGAGGTTCATTAACAGCTACAAAATTATAATTTGGTACAAGGAATATGTTCTTAAGTTCTACAGCAGGGTAGGGAGATTACAGTTAATAATTTATCCTGTTTCAAAACATCTAGAAGATAGGATTTTAAATGTTACCAACAAAGAAATGATAAATGTTTGAGGTAATGAATATGCTAACTGATCATTACACAATATATCACAAACAAAATACTATACTGTACACCACAAAAATGTACATTATGTATCAAAAATTTTTTAACTATATTAATCTTTTTTTGTACATTACACACACACACACACACACACACACACACACACACACGTTACCAGTAAAAAGAGAGAAGACTCAACAACAAAGATGAGGGGAAACTTCCAAGATCATTCTATGAAGTCAACATTACCCTGTGACCAAATCCAACTGAAGACACTAATAAACACACTCACACACACACACACACACACACCCCAACATTCCTTATGAACACGAAAGCAAACTACCCCAACAAATACTAACAGAACAGATTAAAAAGGATTATATTCCATGACTAAGTGAAATTCACTCCTGAATTCAGGGGTAAATAGTTCAACGTACAAACATGTAATATACACACATATATATACACATATACACACATTATAGATTATATATTCAATGTAACATCGTATTATGTGTATTAAATATATAAATACATAGTCATTAACTGAATGAAGAACAAAATCACTTAATCATCTCAATTGAGGGAAAAAAAGAAAGATTATTGATATAGGAATAAAAGTAAACTGGGCTGGGGATGTGGCTCAGTGGTGGAGCACTTGCCTCGCACATGTGAGGCACTGGATTTGATCCTCAGAACCACATAAAACAAATAAAGGTATTACGTTTATCTATAACAAAAAAAGTATTTAAAAAAAAAAGTAAACTACTTCAGCATAATAAAGGTCATATACTAACAGCCACAGCTAACATCAAATTCAATGATAAAAAACTAAAAGCTTTTCCTCTGTGACTAAATAAAACAAGCATACCAGCTCTCACCACTTCTATTCAACATTGTTTTCAAAGTCCTAGCCAGGACAGTCAGGCATGAAAATGAAATAAAAAGCATCCAAAAAGGAAGTAACTTGATCCTGTATTTTAAAAGCTATAAAGATTCCACATACACACACACAAAAAAATAGACACCTGTTAGAGCTAATAAAACCAATGCAGCAAAGTTGCAGATACAAAAATCAACGAGCAAAAATCATACATTTTACACACTAATAAGTAACAAACAGAAAAGTAAATTAAGAAGACAATTCAATTCACAATAGCATTAAGAAGAATAAAATAATGCCAGGCACAGAGACACACGCCTGAAATCCCAGCGGCTCAGAAGGCTGAGGCAGGAGGATCTCAAGTTCAGAGCCAACCTCAGCAAGGCCCTAAGCAACTCAGCAAGGCCCTAAGCAACTCATCAAGGCTCTGTCTCTAAATAAAATATTTAAAAGGGCTGGGGATGTGGCTCAGTGGTTAAGCACCCCTGAGTTTAATCCCTGGTATCCCGCCCCCCAAAAAGGGCATGTTTTGTAGAAACTGAAAATATTCTCAAACAACATTTTTCAAAAAAAAGAGCAAAGTTGGAAGACTCACATATCCTGATTTCAAATTTCCATTATGCAGGGGCTGGGGATGTGGTTCAAGCGGTAGCGCGCTTGCCTGGCATGCGTGCGGCCTGGGTTCGATCCTCAGCACCACATACAAACAAAGATGTTGTGTCCGCCAAAAACTAAAAAATAAATATTAAAATTCTCTCTCTCTTAAAAAAAAAAAAAAACATTATGCAGCCACAGTCATCAAAACAATATGGTCCTGACATAAGAACACATACATGGACCATGGAACAGAATAGTGGTCACAAACAAACCTCTGCAAATAGCTGATTGATCCTTGATAAGGATGCCCAGATAACTAAAAGACAGTCTCTTCAACAAATGGTACTGGAAAACTAGATATCCACATGCAAAATTAACTTAGAACGGATTAAAGATCTAAATGTCAGAATCAAAACTATAAAACTCTCAAATAAACATAAAGATTTGACACTGATTTCACAATGATTTCTTGGAATTAACACCAAAAGCACAGGCAACAAAAGCAAAACTGAACCAGTGGGAATTCATCAAATGCTAACTTGTTCATCAAAGGACATAGGCAATATAAAGAAAAGACAACCTACAAAAGGAAGGCAAGGATTTACAAATCTCATAAGATGACACAGGGTTCATATTTACATTGTTTTTAAAAAACTCTTACAAATTAACATAAAAAAACAAATAATCCAATTAAAAACTAGGTAAAGGACTTGAGACATTTTCCCAAAGATGATATACAAATAGCCAACAACTGTATGAAAAGGTGCTAATATAATTAATCATCAGGGAAATACAAATCAAAACTACAATGAGATATCACTTCATAGCCATTAGGGTGATTACTACAAAAAGAAAAGAAAATAGCAAGTGTTCACCGGGATGTGGTGCAACCAGAACCCGGGTACGCTATGGGAACTGTAAAATAATTCAGTCACTATAGAAAACAGTGCAGCAGTTCCTCAAATAATAAAAATCGAGCTATCATATGATCCAGCATCCCACTTCTGAGTATGTATCTACAAGAACTGAAAGCAGATGCTCAGAGATTTTTGCATGTCCATGTTTATAAGCACCATTCATAATAATCAAGAGGTTGAAACAATCCAAATTCCCATTAAAGAAAGAACAAGATAAACAAATAAAGCATGATACATATAAACAATGAAATAGTATGTAGCCTTAAAAAGGAAAGTTATCCTGTCAGATGCCACAAAAATGAATTAACCTTGTCAAGCAAATAACAAAAGGAAATATGGTATCATTCCATTTTAAGGTAGGTGCAGTAGTCAAATTCACGGACATAAAAAATAGAATGGTGGTTACCAGGGGATGGGGGGAGAGGGGCAAAGAGGAGGTATTTAATGATACAGAATTTCAGTTATGCAAGATGAAAAAGTTCTGGAAGTCTGTTTCACAACAATGGAGGGGGGGCATGGGAAGAATGAAGGAACTTTGGGTTGGGCAAAGGAGGTGAAGGGGAGGGGACATGGGGGTAGATAAGAAGATGGAATGAGATGGATATCATTACCCTAGGGACATGTATGATTGCACAAATGGTGGGACTCTGCACCATGAAAAACCAGAGAAATGAAATGCTGTGCTCCACTTGTGTACAATGAAATGCATTCTGCTATCATGTATAACTAATTAGAAAAAAATAAAAATAAATGTTTTTTAATGGAAATGCCCTAAACACTATTGTACTGAATCCTTAAAAATGGTTAAGATGATAATAGTTACACTTTTTGAAGAAGATATCAAAAAATGACTGTATATAATTTACAGCAGTGATTCTATTTTTATTTGGAAAGAATGAAAACAAAAGCTAACATGTGTTTACCATATAGCAAATACTAACTTAAGGATTTACCATTTATTAACTGTTAATCCTCACAATAAATCTAAGAGGTAGTACTATTATTACAGATATTCCATTCTAAAGATAAGAAACCTGCAGTACAGATTAATTATCATGTCCAGAAAACACACAGCTAATTAATGACAAAGCTATGCAGACCCTCTTGACACAGTACCAATGTTTTTAAGCTCCATACAACACATATTCAAAAGTCTGGACAAATAATAAACCAAACTAAGATGCTTTTAAGATGTTGAGATTATGATAGTTTTCAACTTTATATACTACTATGTTAAATTTTGCAAAGATAATGTACTGTATCTTATAATGAAAAACAATAAAATATTTACATTTTGGAAAAAAATAAAGTTTTCAATGGAACAACAAGGCCTCTATTCCCACTAACAATCCTTTCAATTCCTTATGTTTCTACATTTCTATTACTTGTGCTCTTCACTCAAGTCACGATTTTCTACTTGCCACACACAAGACTCAACTTGCTCCTTCCTACTTCCATAAACACATCCATCCCCTGGAGAGAATGTTCTCTCCTCCACCTCAATACATGCCTTTTTATTTATCTACCTATTTATTTTATTCACATACCTACTTTACTCTCAAAATCCAGTTCTTAACTCATCTCCTTCTGGAGGTCTTTAAGAATCTATCATTACCTATCCCATTTTTTGACTATTTACTGTGACACTTGAACAACTATCCTTTTGGCCTGTCTTGTGTTCTCCACATCTGAAAAGTTCCTTAGAATGTCATTTCCCTTCTCCTAGAGGCAAGGATATTCCAATAGCAATATATTCATTTTTTAAATAAAATTAATAATTTTTATTGCTACACAAAGGACATACTTAAGTGAAACTGGCTTCATTACTACATAGCAATAGAGAATACAACACTGGCACAGTATGTAGCTACTGCTTGATTTATGCTAAGAAACCAACAGTTTTATCCATCACTTTCACAAAACAACAACAAAATATATATACTTCTAATAAACATTACTACCAGAAACCAGGGACTTTTTAGAAATAGATTTATTACAGATCTGGGGTAGGAAAAGTATAAGGTAAATCAGATTTGTCTTGTGCCAAAAAGAGAAGCAATCAGAAACTAATGGAGAAGGCTAAGAAGAAGCCAATTTAAGGTAGTATCACTGAACAAATGAGACAATTTGAATATCAAAAAGAAAAAGTCACTAACCTGAAAGATTTTTTAAAAAATTTGTAATCACTGAAGTAACTAGGAAACTACCATTACCTGTGTTTCTAGTGGTAACATTAACACTACCATTTTAGGTGGAGCACACTTATTTTATCAATTGATTAGAAAGTTCTACCTTACTGCAGGGGGAAAAAAATTCAGTTATTAAATGACAGAACTGGAGGGAAATCACCTCTTGCAGCCCACATGAAATAATTATCAGGCAAGGAACATCAAAGATGCTAACACCACTTTAAGAAAGATTACTAGGGCCGGGGTTGTAGCTCTTGTCTCACATGTGTGAGGCACTGGGTTTGATTCTCAGCACCACATATACATAAATAAAATAAAGGTTAAAAAAAAAAGAAAGATTACTGAAGAAACACATATTTCCATAGTGCCAGAGTATCCTTCCATTGATTATGTACAAAGTAAAAAATGTAAACTTACAATGATTTGCCAGCAACCTTTTAGCCAAGTGATCAAATTTAGAACCATTAGGACTGGAATAAACCAGGCATTCTATGACTGCTGACACGACACAATATGAAATACACAATATCACCTATGGATCTCATCAGTGTTTCACTAGAATCTAACTGGACATTTGGACTTAATTCCTAGTTTACAGAAAATGCAAGAGAGACAGCCATATATGGCGTTGCACAATCATGTACCCAGGGACTACAGATACAGGAGACAGGAAGATGGAAAATTTGAGGCCAGCCGTGGCAACTTAGTGAGATCATCTGAAAATAAAATATAAAAAGGGCTGGGGATCCAGCTCAGTAGTAGGCCACCTCGGTTCAATCCTCAGTACCACAAAAGGCGAGGAAGGCTAAAAGAACAAAACATTATGAAAAAATAATCAGATAACCCAAAATGCGTAACATTCATTTGGACACAGCAGTACACACCTGTAATCCCACACCTACTCTAAAGGTTAAGGCAGGAGGATTACAAATTCAAAGCTATCTTTGGTAAAGACTATTTGTAAGCTTGTAACTTTGGTAAAGAAGACTCTCTGTGCCTACTAGAAGAAAAATGTAGGCCCAAATCTCCATCATGTTGGCTTAGGAACCAAATTCCTTAACAACACTCCCAGAATAAAGAAATAAAATCAAGTATCAATAAACAGGATTTTATCAAACTAAAAAGCTCCTTCACAGCAAAGGAAACAATCAAAAATGTGAAAAGAGAGCCTACAGGATGGGAGAAAAATCTTTGCCACCTGCACCTCAGATAAAGCATTACTCCCCAGGATATATAAAAAAGTTAACACCGAAAAAACAAATAACCCAATTAATAAATGGACAAAAGAAATAAAAAGACACTTCACAGAAGAAATACAATCAATCAACAAATATATGAAAAATGTTCAACATCACCAGCAATTAGAGAAATGCAAATTAAAACTACACTGAGATTTCACCTCATTCCAGTCAAAATGGCAATGATCAAGAATACAAGTAACAATAAATGCTAGTGAAGATGTGGGGGGAAAGGCACAGTCATGTAATGCTGGTGGGACTGCAAATTGGTGCAACCACTCTGGAAAGCAGTATAGAGATTTCTCAGAAAACCTAGAATGGAACCACCATTTGACCCAGTTATCCCACTCCTCAGCATATACCCAAAGGACTTAAAACCAGCATATTATAGTGATGCAGCCACATCAATGTTCATAGTAACTCAATTCACAACAGCTAAGCTATGGAACCAATCTAGGTGCCCTTCAACAAAAATGGGTAAGGAAAATGTGATACATATACACAATGGAATATTGCTCAGCCATAAATAAGAATGAAATTATGGCATTTGCTGGTAAGTAGATGGAACTTGAGACTATCATGCTAAGTAAAATAAGTCAAACCCAAAACACCAAAGGCGAAATGGTTTCTCTGATATGTGGATGCTGACTCATAATAGGCAGGGGGGAGGGAGGAGTGGAGGTTCATGGAACTGGAGGGGGATGGGGGGAATGGGGGAAGGAAGGGAGTAATGGGGGAAGGAAGAGGGTAATGGGAGACGGAAGGGGAGAATGGGGGAAGGAAGGGAATGGAAAACAATAGAATGAACCAGACACAACTTTTGTTTATATATGAATACATGACCAGTATAACTCCATATCATGTACAACCATAAGAATGGGAAGTTATACTCCATGTATTATGATATGTCAAAATACATTCTACTGTCATGTATAACTAAAAAGAATTTTTAAAAAAAATTTAAAAAGGCCCCTGTCTCAGGCTGTGGCTGTGGCTCAATGGTAGAATGCTCACCTAGCATGTGTGAGGCACTGGGTTCAGTCCTCAGAACCACATAAAAATAAACAAATAAACTCCTTGTGTTCATCTACAACTAAAGAAAAATAATTTTTAAAACAATAGCCCCCCCGGTCTCAAAATAAAACAGACTGGCAATGTAACTCAGTGCTTATCTAGCTGGGTTCAATCCCCAGTAGTGGGGGAAGGTGGGGGGGGGACGCTAATGTGCACCATTCTACAAACAAATGACTACTGTCTTCAAAAAGTTAGCATCATGAAATACAGATAAGATTGTTCTCAATTTTAAAAGACTAATAAGCAACATGACAACCAAGTTCTATGAGAACTGATAAGATTCTGATTTTTTAAAATAATAATCCTTTTATAAAAGATGCTTGGATATTTGAAAAGGACTGGCTGTTAGACAATATTAGGGAATTAATATTGTTAATTTTCTTAGGTGTAATAATATTAATATAGTCTGGAAAGAATGCCCTTGCCTTGAGAAGATGCATGCTAAATATTTAATGAATGCAATGCCATGCAATCGGTGGAATTCTCCAATGTATCTCAACAAACACACACATACAAGTATACATAAATTAAACAAACAAAGCAAAGTGGTACTTTTAGGCAATGCATACTAATTGTATAATGCAATTAGTTACACAAGTTGAGTAGTACCCCCTTATTCAAACAGTCTGGGAACAGTGTGGTAACATTTGCTCAGACTTTACCAGATGAACATCCCTAATCCAGAAATCCAAAATGTGAAAGGCTCTAAACTCTGAAATTTTTGAGCATCATGCTGACACTAAGCTTCAGATTTCAGATTTGAATTAAGGATGCTCAACTTGTATTATTCTTCAAACTTTCCTATTTGTGTGAAATTTTTCACAAGCCACTCAAGAAACTCAATAGTACATTTTTTAAAATTCAGGAAAAAACTCCATAATTATAACTTTGACTAGCACTTTGTTGGCATTTATTTAAGTATTTCCTATCCATACAAGTATAGCTCCTTAATGATACAAAAACTTAAGTGTTTCCAAGATAATGAATATGAAAATAGCCCAATAAATGCTGCTATTCCTAAGTAACACAAATTCTGTATTAATCAAAAAACCCAGGATAGGAAACTATAATAATATATTAATATAAATATTATACATTACAGAATATATAATATAAACTTACAGATGATGGGAATATATATATAACCACTTGGAAAACAATTTGTCATCATCAAAGTAAAACTGAAAATATATCCTGTGGCCCAAGAATTTTTTTTCCTACATGTATACCTAAGAGAAACTTGCACACAGGCTATCAAGAATTAGCTGCAATCATATTTAGGGCAGCACTGTTAATAATAGCAAAACTTGGAACAGCAAAAATCTATATTAACAGAAGAACAACTAAAGTATAACGTATTAATTCATTGGAATACCAAATGGCAATGCAGTGATTTCATTTATAAAATTTTTAAAACATAAAAACTGTAATAACACATTATTTAAGGACTCAAACATGGAAAAGCAAATGAAAGATAAACACAAAATTCAGGATATGGAGTACCCGACACATAAGAAGAAAGGGACAATAGGTAAGGAACATACAGGAGCCTTCTATTTTTACTTGTTTTCCTGATGACTTTTTTTTTTTTTTTTAAATAAGTTATTGTAGGAATACAGGCATTTACTACAGCATGTTTCTTTACAGGCTAGAATGAATTACTAATTTTTTAAATTCTTCTCAACACCAAAAATTTTAGAATATACATAGATCCTGACTTTAAGTACTTAAGACCTCAATTCAAAAGCATACTAAATGACTTGTGTAATAACTTAATATGTGTTTTTTCTACATTTGTTTAGTCACAAACAGTACAAAGTTTTCAGTATTCAAATGGCCAAACCAGTTAACAAAATCAGAGGAAAAAAGTCATGTCATTTCTAAAATGTATGACCCACATATTTACCTATCTTACTGACTGATTTAAGTTCGAAACTTTGATGGAAAAGACTTGGTTACCTTCATAATCTGATACAAAGGGCTGCCTTTGGCATTTACGTCAGAATAATATAATACAGCACTACAATTTGGAGAAGTCGTCTTTGTTACCTACCATTTTATGATGGCAAGGGAAATTGCTATATTCTTTTTTTTTGGTGGGGGGGGCGGGTAGGGGTAATCAGGATTGAACCCAGGGGCACTTAACCACCAAGACACATCCCTAGCCCTTTTTATTTTTAATTTTGAGACAGGGTCTCTATAAGTTCTGAGGCTAGTTCTGAACCTGTCATCCTCCCTGCTTCAGCCTCTCAAGCCACTAGAATTACAGGCATGCCACCACACCCAGCTTACAGTCATAAATTTATTTACTATTTATACTGAACCTCTCTAGAGAGGATTGAGCATATGATCCAGATAAATGCACACTAGCTGACAGCAGACCCCAGCTGATTAGGTTTTGGAGAATGCTTTCCAAGATATTTGTACCAGCTCTGGCATAGCAGGATGAAAGTCTCTACTAAGCCTTGCAATGAAACAGATTCCTGGAGACAAAACTAGGAGAAAACTTACTACAATATATAATACAGTGGATATTTCACAGAGTCTCTTGCACAGATTTAACTACAGCTACCAAACATAGGAAAGCATGCCTGACTCATAGAGTATTCTGAATTATTGTTTATTCAAAACCAGAGGTAAGACTGGTACTAATCAATCAAAATAAGCAAAATAAGCAATCAAAATAAAATGACATAACTGTTGGACTGTGAGCACTACATACCCAAGCATGAAAAGAATGCTTCAAATTAAAACTGTGAGGACAGAAGTGGTTCAGGATCAAGCAGAAAAAGTCACAATCATACTTAAATCCTATTAAAGGATCATTCTGAAGAGAAGCCCAGTGGTTATTCTATAAAGTACTCACACCTATGTTACAAGTTTATTATCAACACTAAAGAAAATCCCTCATCAATACAGAAGCAATCACCATGCCAGTGCTTCTCCTTCTTAATGTCTAAAGTTGGGTAGCACTTCAAGCTCATCCATGCACTTACATTTGTCATTCTACCAAGCTTAAAATTCTGCAAACATGCCAAACCCGAAAAACACTCACCTAAAAAAACCTGTGACTAAAACCTTTTCAATCCACAATCTAAGTGAACAATAGAAGGTTGTTTCCATTTCTAATAGCCTTCCAATTTCCAAAAAGGTAACTCAAAAGTTAACACTTGTGGGGCTGGGGTTGTGGCTCAGTGGTAAAGCACTTGCCTAGCATGTGTGAGGCACTGGGTTGGAGTCTCAGCACCACATACAAATAAATAAAGGTCTACCAACAACTAATAAAACATTTTTTAAAAAGTTAAGACTTGTCTGATTCCTACCAACAAAAATAATGTTCACTATTTACAAGTTCTATGATAAGAATAAGTCATGCCAAAACCCCACTGACTACAAGAAAGCTCTTGCACCAACTATTCTGTGAGAACTGTGTGCTTGATAAGGACATAGACTCAGTTTGGAGTTGTTCCATCTGGGTTCATGCATCAGTTCTATTATTCTACACTCAATAAATAAATATTACTTAAATTTTACAAGAACTTATTGAAGAGTAAATAGCATTTTAAAAAAAGTGGAAAAAACTCAAGTCAATAATCAGTGAATAAATGACAGTTTATGAATAACAATTTACCTCATCCTTTACAGAAGATAACATAAATTTAACCACAACATGATACTCCCAATATATTGGTTAAGATATAAGGATGAAAAAAATCCCCTACAATTATGTACATCATGGCATAATTTCTGTAAAAACATATATAAACATAAGCATACAAATGTGTGTAACAATATACAAACATGTTCATAAGGATAAAAACTAAAAAGTTCCCAGAAATTATCTCTGCATAATTGTTAACCTACATTTTCTATTTTTATGCAATAAACAATTAGTAAAATTATTTGCTTAAAAAATAAAACAATCCTTCTATACCTTGTCCTGTGCTTTTATTTAAACTCTTGACAGTTGTACCCAAATTCGCCTAACTTGCAGCATTATCTAGGAACGTGAGGAATTTAAAGAAAATGCCTAGAAATTTAAAAAGCACAATATGTAATATTTCTATTGATGATAAAGACAAGTTCCAGAAATACTCTGCATTGTCAGGAACTTTGTTGCTGAAAAAGAAACAGTTTCAGAGGGCTGGGCTACATTTCAAAGCTGCTGCATGTTGGCTTCCTGGAGAGTTAATTAATCACATTACTTTACCACCTCTTCTTTCAAAGAACTTGAAACAAGAATTTGTCCAAATATTCATAAATAAATAATACTTCCCTTCAAACATCTTTGATACCTTCTTTAGGTATAAAATTAACTGATTTAATAATGTATGAGGCTGTAGGCATAATAAAATAATTTATGGAACACTGTGCTAGGCACTTAGCATGCTCCCTCTTACTCACCCCTCCCCTCAACTCCAAGAATAGGACACTCCAATAAACCTCTCTTACAAATCAGGAGATATCTCAACCAAGGACATGAGAGTAAAGATTCCAAAATTACATTATATTTACTATCTTCTTTCTTTCTTCCCTTTTTTTGGGGGGCTGGGGGGGGGGGGGGGTTGCGTCTCTCACTATGCTACTCAGGTCTCTAATTCCTGGGCTCAAACAACCCCTTCCACCCAAGCCTCCCAAGCCCCTGGTACTACAGGTGTGTGCCCACCTTTACTATCCCTTTTCTATTAAGCATAAATGGTTACATATCACTCAGGTCCTTTCCAACTGATCCTTTAACTCAGAACAAGACAGCAAGCATCATCACAGGACAGTTGCTAAATTAAGCAGCAGCTAAAAAATTTAAAAGAAATTAAATTCAATCACAAGTAAATAAATGACAGTACATTCTTAACCCAGTATTTTATTGTCTGTATAATGGATAATGTAAATGCAGAATTCTTTGCTTTCCATAGCAAGTCAATTGTTTTTTTGGTTTTTGTTTTTTACTTAATGAACTGTGAACCTACTATGCTCAAAATGCTTCAGAAAATACAAAAATGAGCAAAGCACAGACTTTATCTCCAAAAAACCTTATATATAACTAAAAATATATAACTACTATTAATTTAATAAGAATGAACATTTCAAGAAACACAATCAAACATAAGGAACTTTTGGAAAGTTCAATTTCAAGTGAAACATGTTTTACTCATATAAGTTTTTCTTAAAATTAAGCCCTTATATATCTCTATCTTCTTAAACATAAAACCCAGTATAACAATAAAATGCTAATATTTATCAAGTTTGTGTGTTAAGTGCTTTACATGCTTAGCATTTAGTCTTTACCAAAACCCTAAGTACTGCTGATGGTTCCATTTTAAAAAGAAAATATAAAAACAAATTTTATTTGCCCAAAGTCATCTAGCTAGTAAAGGGTGGAGCTGTAACTCAAATAGCAGTCTACCCTCTATTCTATTCTGCTTAACACTTTTATTCATTGATTCAATCAAACATATGTTGACCACTTGTTACACACGGAGTATCATTAGGAAATGAGCATAGGATAATAAACAAGATAGCTTATTCATGAAGTTCACCTTTTGATTGAAAGACATTCATATCTGTTTTCTAATAAGATAATTACAGACTATAAAATGTTACAAAGGAAATAAAAAGATGATTTGACAAAGTAACTGGAAAAGGTTTACATATCTTATGGTGTTAAAGGCATCTTATAGTTGTTTTCTATTTACTGCCAAAGACGGGCCAGGCAGGATAGGGACAAAGAGAAGATAGGCCACTTCTAGTGAAAATGATCAGAGAAGTGGCAAGGGAAAGTCTTGGTTTCATCACAGATGTGGAAACAAGCTTAAGAAAAGTTACAGTGACTTGACTGATCAAGATCTCAAGCTAGGACTGAATTAACTATAATATCAGATGACAAATGATATTTTGGATAAGATAAGACTACAAAGATATCCCCTGACTGGCACAAGGAAATAAGGCTAGACACAGGAGGTACCTTAATGGTGGGAACAAAATCCTGAAAGCAATGGGAACTCTATTATGAAGATAAACACAATCAGACTGTGGGGAAAATAACTTCTATACAAAAGTCTTGTTTGGGTTGGTTGTTTTTGTTGTTGTTTGTTTTCTTTTGGAGTGTGTTTGCAAGGTGAGGAATTACAGCAGAGAAATTAATGAAGAGGCTACAACAACTGACTTTGTGACAAATTTTAAAAACTGACTATAGGAGGTGGTAATAAGAATGAATAAAGCTGAGAGCCACTCTGGATATGAGATAGAATAGTGGTACCAGAAATACACATGCAGAATCCAATATGGAGTTCCCCCAATCCTACAATACAAATAAGTCCTTCCTGCTTTCACCAATGTGTCTGGCATTTTTCCACAAATGATTCAATGTTCTTTCTGACAACTAGTTACACTTGATAAATATGGCTTCCTAGTATCTTTTTAAATTTCTAACAGAGAAGTGTCAGTACATATTAATTAATTTATCATCACAAACATGTCACCAAATTTAATCATGTTGTAAACCACATTATTCTACACACATAGTACACAAATTGTCCAAAGCAAACTATTGTTTTTGTTTTGTTTTGTTTGTTTTGTTTTAAGTCCATATCCCACACAAGCCTCAACTAATTAGAGAACCTTAAAGAATCAAGAGGACCTGTGGCAGGTTTAGCATGTTGAGTAGCCCCAATGCTATTTTTAGCTCAAGCAACACTTCTCCTTGTGCAAGTTTTTCCAAACGATACCAACAAGGTCAAGGATCATATCCTATCTAAAAACAAGACCTACATAACAGCTAAGATCTCTCAGAATGGCTTATCTAACAAGTGTTATGACCTTAAGGATTTTATTTGTATTTTTATTTTTACATATATCTTTGGTTTTTATATATTTTATATTTGAAAATACTCACTTATATTAATACATTGTTTTCATTCTTATTTACACTTTATATATGGCAGTGTTAAATTCTACTTATCATCCTTTTAAAAACGAAAAGCCTTACTTTGTACCCAGCACTTCACGTTCAAAGGGATAATCTAGGTCTCCGAACAACTATCATCCACTCTATATAGACAAACGCTGGAACTCAGAAAGATTAATTAAAATTAAGTTCACTAATTCAAGATCGCACAGAAATTGTTAAGGACAGCGCCAATATCAGGCCTCTGAACTCTGACCCACTCTTCTCCACCCAGGAAACTACCAATTTAATATTTGAATATTCATGTGCCTCTCTTCAACAAACCTAGACTCTAACTTAGAACCAAAACTATTGCCGCCCTGAGTCTCGAAATACAGCAGAAACACTAGCATTCCTCCGTAAACACAAACACTGGAACACACGCTTCAGTCGGTACCCCCATGCAAAGCTGGGTGTGCTCCGCTGCACAAAACTTAGTAAAATACACTATGGCCTTAAAGCAAAACCCTCACCTGAGCTATCCTCCTCACTCCGTGGGAAATTGTCATGGAGAAGTGAGTCATCCCGTTAAGGTTTTCTAAATTAATAATTTTGGATGCCTAAAGAATGAATTACACAAACCCCTTTCTACCCTCACCCCGAAGTTGCTTGAGTGTCAAAACGCGGTAGATTACTACACAAAGAAGTGGGGCTGGGTCTAGCTCTGCCCCTCTCCACCGCTCCAGCGGTCCTGAGGCAACCCACTCCCCCAAGCCCAGCGGGTCGCTCCCGCCCCTTAACCCGGACGACACCAGACACAGCCGGCCCGAAGCCCCCACGCCCCTGACCGGAGCCCTGCGGGAATGCGGCTTAACCACTTCGGGCTGCCCCTTTTCCCCCTACCTGCGCGGGGCAGCCGAGCTGCCCACACCTGGCGTCACCGACCCCGCGGAGGATGCGCGGCCGGAACCGGCCCCTAAACGCGTCGCCCTGGGGCTGCCGGGCCACCCGGGGCAAGTCGGCTTCCGCCCTCAGCTTGCATGGCCGCGGCTGACCGCGTCCCCGCCCCCGCCTGCGTCCGGAGTCCCCAGGGCCCCGGACCCTGAGAACCCAGAGGGGGCGGCGGCGGGCGGCGGGGGTGGGGTAAGAGGAAACGCAGCCGCGGGAAGAGGAGGAGCGCGACCCGAACCACCGCGAGGGCGCGAGGGGAGACGAAGGCAGAGGAGGAAAGGGGTCCGCAGAGCAGGCAGCGCTCTGGGGGAGCGGGGTCTACCTGCGAGCAGAAGTACGAGCCCTGGATGCCCAGCTTGATGCAGGTGGGACACTGGAGCTTGGCCTCGCTGCTGCAGCCGTCCGTCTCGCAGACCCGCGTCTCCACGGCCGCCATGCTGCCTGCCTGCCGGAGGAGCGCCTCACCGAGGAAGAGGAGGGAGGGAAGGAGGAACGGCAGGGCAAAGGGGAGGAGAGAGCGACCGAGTCGGGGGAGGAGCTCGGCCCGCTGCGGGCCTGGGCGCGGAAGGGGGAGGAGCGCAGGCCGGGCCCGGATCACGCTGCGCGCCCCGCCCTCGCCCCGCGCGCGCAGCTGGCGCCCCGCCCTCTCCTCCCCACCCCTCCCCGCGCCTTCCCACCCCTCCCCGCGCCTTCCCACCCCTCCCCGCGCCTTCCCACCCCTCCCCGCGCCTTCCCACCCCTCCCCGCGCCTTCCCACCCCTCCCCGCGCCTTCCCACCCCTCCCCGCGCCTTCCCCCGCCTCCGGGGCTGTGCGCACGTGGGGGAGGCTGGGGAGTCCAGCCTCGATTTTCGCCGGGTCTGCGCAGTTCTGCGTTTGCACGCTGCTATCCCAACCTCGCGGCTCGGGGCGGTGTCGGCCAGGTGGGGTCAGCGAAGAGAGGTGGTCACGCCGCGCCCTTTCTCGGTGCCCTGGAGACCCATACTCGGACGTCCTTACGCACCAAGGCTCTAGAGCCCTGCACGTCTCCAAACCCAGAGGCAGATGAAAAGGGCGCTCCGCTCTTCTGCTTTGGTTCTACCGGCCGCTCCGTGGAAAGTAATTTCCTTTTCTATTTCTCACCGGTAGTGTTTGTTCTGAGGCCTAAGGACCACCGCTTGCCACTGAAAGGAGGATCACTGAGCTGTCAATGGGGCGGCGAGCTGGGGTTTGCATCTGTCCTCCCTATTTTCTTTTTTTTTTTTTTTTTTTTTTACTTTTACACACACCACCGCACGCCGTTCAAAATGTATGATGCTAATAACACAAATACCACATATTAATACACTCAATTCTTATATTATCCTAGTTGACTATCTAAGAAGAGGGGAAAATTGTGTTAATTATGAAAAAAGTTTTAAGGGTTATAAGCTGCAAACCTGTTGCCTTAAAACGTCAACTACATTCCAGATCTGCCATTTTCTAAGTTGTGCTTGAATATCTGTCACTCGAAAAGATAAACTGGTATTTATTGATCACCAACTAATGCCGTGAACTTTGTTATTTTTTTAACTTTCATGTTTAATACGCCAGAAAAGCTTATATTACTTTTTAATAACTTTGTTTTGCTCTATAAGCGTTATATATAAGAATGAAATCAAACAATAAAAATATTCATATACACATAAGCAAAAACTCAATAACTGTGTGTATATACATGTAGGTAAATAACATTTATATGTATATATAAAATATTTTTTCTTAAAAATTGAACCATGCCATGAATGAGTATTATTCCCAAATACTCTTTTTAATATTTAAATTTTAGTTATAGGTGTACACAATATATTTTATTTTTATGTGGTGCTGAGGATCGAACTCAGGGCCTCACGCATGTGAGGCAAGCACTTTACCACTGAGCCACAATCCCAGCCCCCTAAATACTCTTTTATCACATAATTTTAATGGCTGCATAATATTGGATATTACTGAACCAAATCCACTAATAATAGAAACTTGGCATTATTTTTAATAATTATTTACCATAAGGCTTCAATGAATATAATTTTAGCTAGATCTCTGCATACATCCTTACTTAAGATATATACTTAAAAAAGTGGAATTGCCGCATCAGAGGATTTTTACTGTCTATTGTTCTTTATATGGTTTGCCTTTTTTTTCCATAGCTCATTGTAATTCCCTAAAGAACATTTATCAATTAATAAGGAAAGATAAGTTTACAGTGGAGAAACCTACCAGATACTCTTGTAACAATGTTATCAAAGTGAAAATCACCAATGAAGAGCAAATTTATTTCATACCCCCTCCTTATATAAATCACAGAAGAATGCAGTATGTCTTTTGTGGCATTTCTACCAAAAATGCATAATGGATTCTAATCATGAGGATATATCTGAAAGACCATACTGAAGAGTCTACAGTATAATTGACCTGGGCTCTTCAAAATGCTAGTATTCTAAAAGCTGTTCCAGATCCAAGGAGACTAAAGAGACATGACTAGATGCAACCTGTGATCATGGGTTGGAATTTATACCAGGAGGAAAAAATAACTGTTTCTGCTAGAAAGAAAATTAGTTTGTAGTGTATCCTTATCATCTTCTGACTTGTACATTATGGTGTAGTTAAGTATACATTGTGTGTGCTTATAATGGGAGAGAGAAAATGAATAAAATGAATGTGATAGAGGTGAGGTACTTCCTAGATGTTCATCACCTGTAAATCCAAACCAAATTGGGTCTAACCCTGGCTTACCTCAGCCTCTACTCTCGCTATTCTTTATGTCTAGGCCTTATGTCTAACCCCCTAGCAATAGCTAACTGCTCCTGGTTTCCTGAACTCATAGTGCTGTTTCATTCTTTCATGTACTTGCACATGCTATTCCCTTTACCTGGACTGCCTTTTCCCATTTGATCTTTGGATAAAATTACTGTTCCTTTACAATCCAGCTCCAACACCACTTTACCCATTAAACTTTTGCTGACCTCAACTCTAGTTATAATCAGTGTCACCTCTGTGCTACCTCTAAACTCAGTACAAAGTGCTAATTAACAACAATTTTTGCTAACGTTTGTTAATTTATTAAGGATTTAAGATATCCCAGGATTGGGCTGGGGATGTGGCTCAAGTGGTAGCGCGCTCGCCTGCCATGCACGGGGTGCTGGGTTCAATCCTCAGCACCACATAAAAAATAAAATAAAGATGTTGTGTCCACCGGAAACTAGAAAATAAATATTTAAAAAATTCTGTCTCTCTCTCCTCAAAAAAAAAAAGAAAAAAAAAAAAAGATATCCCAGGATATAGTAAGATGAAAAACTATGTTTCTTTTATTTTGAGACCGGGACAGGGTCTCACTAAGTTGTGAGGTTGACTTTGGACTCACAATCCTCCTGCCTCAGCCTCCCCAGCCGCTAGGATTACAAGTATTACAGGCATAGCCACCACACCTGGCAGTGGTTTTATTTTTAACCCTTACAACTACACTATTGCCGCAGTCTGGCTGGGCACAAAATCACGAGCCACTCAAACAGGAACAAACTTTATTTTTTAAACTCCCGCCAATGCCCTGTATGCTCCCAGGAAAATATGCCGACCCACACACACTGCCTTCTCCCGGGCCACACTACCCCAACAGCAAATCCCTCCTCCGGAATTCCCTCCTACTGCACTTTCCCAACCAATGGGAACGCTTTGGGAGTCCTGCTAGAGCTCCAAAGTAGCAGGCTGAGGTGGACAGCAGGGGTCTAATATCCATTTGAATGCAGATCTTAACATAATCATATCATCTCAATGGCTTGCTGGCGTCACCTTTCAACCAAAAATGCATTACTATTTGGCTATGGCTCTTAGCACACCATGAGAAAGGTAGCAGTATTAATCCCATTTTTAACTTTTGTAACTCAGGGTCAAGTAACTAGGAGGTGACAGCCTGAACTTGAGCTCAGCTCTGTCTGGCTAGAAATTCCATGGGTTTGGTTTCTTTTTTATTTTGACATGGAGTCCCACTAAGTTGCCCAGGCTGGGCCCTCCTCCCTCAACCTCCCCAGTAGCTGAGATTGTAGGTGCACATCACCGTGCCCTGCTCACACCCCGTGTTCTTAACCACTGTAGTTCATTCCTTTTTTATTTTTTTTTTAACCTTTCTATCTTACAATACTGTAACTTCATGTAATGACAGACTTAATTTGTTTTCCACTCTATCCCTAACCTTTAACCAAACCATGGTGCTTGAAATAAAATAGGTACTCAATAAAAGTTTTTTCCTTCTTGATTTTCAGATTATGAATTATTTCAAAATGTGAAGAGAAAAAAGATTTGTTTTTAGAGAGAAAAAGAGAAAGGGAGAGAGTATTTATTCTATTAATCAGAACCCAGAAAGAAAGAGATGAACTATTGAGCTCGATTACTTAGGGAGTAAAGAGTTTAATAAAGTGACAATAAATCAAGGCATGGGCAGAATCTAAAAAGCATAAGGAGGGCTGGGGTTGTAGCTCAGTGGCAGAGCACTTGCCTCACACATGTGAGGTACTGGGTTCGATCTTCAGCACCACATAAATAAATAAAGATATTATGTCCATCTACAACTAAAAATATATTTTTAAAAAAGCATAAGATATATATCCCCCATAAGAAGGGCTGGGGATATAGCTCAGTTGGTAGAGTGCTTGCCTTGCATGCACAAGGCCCTGGGTTCAATCCCCAGCAACACACATGCACACACACACAAAACATAGGGAATGATCCAATAAATTAATGTTAACAATGAGGTAACATCTCCATTCTTAGATCTGAAAGAATGAGGGAACTGGGCAATTACCAAGATCTTCAGAGAGCTAGGTAGAGGCCTCCTAACAGGAGTTATGACCTTTGGTTAAGAAACCTTACCAGTCCAAGGCCACCATAATGTTAGGACCTCATTCTTCCCCCAATTTCCAGTCTTCTGAAAACTAGAACAAGGAGCCCATTCATCTATAGTAGACCACACAAGATAGCTTCCCTGGGCATAATGCAGAATTCAGAAGGGCGGGAAATGAATTCAGACAGCCAAATGCCAGAAAATCCAGAATAATGTGGCACCCTCATCCAATTTAAGAAATGCAATATAGGCAATACAGTTGAAGTCCCCAGCATACTCACCCCAATTGTACCCCCTTGCCTTCCCCAGAAATGGGAGTTATTTTCCTAAATTTTGTATTTAACATTCCCATAAATATCTTAAACTTCACAAGTGACATTATAACTGTATGCAGTCTTACCTTCATCATTCTTGATCATGATCAGAAGATTCACCCTTTTTTAAATTTTTTTTAGTTTTACATGGACACTAAATACCTTTATTTTATTTATTTATTTTTATGTGGTACTGAGGATCGAACTCAGTGCTTCGTGCCAGGCACTGAGTCACAACTCTCGCCCAGAGAATTCATCCTTACTGACACTTATAGCTCTAATTGGTTTTATTTTCCCTACCATATAACATTGTATTATCTGAATATACCACAATGTATATATTCCCATTCTCCTGTTGATGGACATCTACTTTGGGTTTCATATTTTGCTCTTACAGTTAGTGTTGCCACAGGGATCCTCATACCTCTGCATAATACCTTATTTTAAAAAATAAAATTGAACTGGGCATAATTGAAGTGATGCACACCTGTAATCCCAGCAACTGTGGAGGCTGAGCCTGGAAGATATTGAATTCAAGATCAGCCTGGGAAATTTAGTGAGTCCCTATCTCAAAAAAGAAAAAGGACTGGGGATATGGCCCTGTGGTAGAGCACTCCTGGGTTCAATCCCCAGTATCATAAAAATTAAAAAATTTTTAATGAAACCTTCTGACAAGGTCTAGAGTTTTCATTGCTCTTGTCTTGTCTTCATATTTGAGAAGCATCCTGGTTCAGGGGTATGAACAATGGGTTGTGAGTGAAGAAAACGGAGTCATATGTCTCTTTCCTGTTTGATGAAAGATGCTTAGGCTCTTTGAACTTTTGTTTCCTCATCTGTGAAATATTGTTATAAAAGCCAAATGAATTGGTGCCTATGAGAATACTTTATAAACTGTAAAACACCATAAAAATGTAAGTTCTTACTACTTATCACCAGCCTCGCCTGGTATAAAGTATGACCTCCTGGAATAGAAATCCTATACAAGTCTCTCTTGTTTGCCATTGTATCCCTAGTATTCAAAATGAGAGTTGACACAGAACAGGCATTGCATTTGCATTGATTAGGAAAGACTAACTGCTGTTTTGTTTTGTTTTATTAAATAATAAATTGCAAAAAAGGAGCTTAAGCAAATGAAAGTTTGGTTCTCTTATGGCAGAGTCAAGCTGAGGCCAGCCAGGAAAGCCCTGCTGTATCAGTCTATCAAAAATCTGAGCTCCATCCTTAAGCCCCTCCACCTCCAAAGTTCTTGGAATCCCCTTTTGATTAGCCTGGCACATGGGAGTGGAAGATCACACATGAGATTTAATAGGTCAAATTTGGGAATGGAGTATTCCACTCAATCTCATTGGCCAGAGCTCATTCATTGTTCACATCTTATGCCAAGGGATGCTAAAAAAAAAAATATGGTTCATCTGTGGTCTCAAGAATGAAAGAAGGGGCTGGGGCTATGGCTCAGCTGTAGAGCACTTGTCTTGCACATGTGAGGCACTGGGTTCGATTTTCAACACTACCTAAAAATAAACAAACAAAATAAAGGTATTGTGTCCATCTACAACTATATATATAAAGAATGAAAGAAAATTGGCCAGGCGCAGTGGTGCACAACTTAAATCCCAGAAGCTTGTGAGGCTGAGGCGGGAGGATGATGAGTTCAAAGGCAGCTTCAGCAAAAGCAAGTCGCTAAGCAAGTCTGTGAGATCCTATCTCTAAATAAAATACAAAATAGGACTGGGGATGTGACTTAGTGGTTGAATGCCCATGAGTTCAATCCCTGGTATCTGCCCCCCCAAAAAAAACAAGAATGAAAAAAAATCGTTTGATCCTCACCTAGTCAGTCTTTGCTATAGCAATAAAAAAAAAAGTATAAATACATCAATAAATGAATGAAATGTACATATCCAAATGCAGCTTAATTCCCACTTATCATTTTAACTTCTCAATAATGCCTTAAGGTTGAATTTATGTCAATTAAAATGTTTAATTAATAATGTCAATTAAAATGTCTAAATAATTTCATAATTGTGCTTCCTGTAAAGGCCCCTTGAGAACCTCATAATTTCTCAAGAGTTCCATTTTCATGAAAGATTTGGAGAGAGATTAACCACTAAATGCTGTTGTTGTCCCATTATTAGACCCATAATAACATTTAATAGCATTGTGGTAACATCTGCCTTCTTTACAAAACAGAGCCAAAAGCCCTTTTTCTCTGAAATCTTGTTTCCAAAATCTCACTTGGATGATTTGTAATATGGACCTGCTAGCCAAGAAACTAACTAAGTTTCTATTCCATTCCAGAGCAAACATGGTTATAGTTGAAGATTTGTTTCTTCTCCATCTCGGTCTTCTCAGATGGGTGCCCCTGAATCAGGTGAAAGTCAACACTTCTGCAGTCAATCCTTGATGGAACTGTAGCTTCAACTTTTTTTGAACACTCCTTTCAGCACCATAAAGTTTTAAGGTATTTATAGGAATGATAAACACCAAACTTAGTGTAATGGCTAATTGAATAGTTGACTTGATTGGATTAAGAGAAGCTAAGGATTAAGAAATTTATGGGTGTGTCTATGAGGGTGCATCTAGGAATGATTGACGTGTAGGATAGCCAACTAAAATGGAACCCTCCCTAAATGTGGGCAGCATCAGCCAATAGGCTCATGGCTTGGATGGAATAAAACTTGGAAGGAAAAAAAAGCCTCAGCAGATGCAAGCTCCATTCTTTTTGAAGGGGTTCTTGATTGCTGCTGCGATCTTCTGAGGCTATTAGATTATCACTTCTTCATTCTTCCAAACCTGGACTCTGCCAATGATTCTTCCGTTTCAGACAAGGGCAACACAGTTGATCCCTCTTGTTCTGGAGCTTCAACCTCTTGGACTGCCCATCTGCCGGTTCTCCCAGCTCTCCAGCCTGCAGATGGCCATTGTGGACTATTGAGCTTCTGGTCGCATAAGGCAAACTAATAAATGCCCTTTTTATAATTATACTTCCTGTTGGTTCTGTTCCTCTAGAAAACCCTGACTAATACACTTAGGATAATGACTCCTTTTTCTGGAGAGGAAGAATGGGGGTGCAATTGGGAAGAGTACACTGGCGATGTCAACTGTATTGGCCATATTGCATTTCTTAAACTGGATGGGGGTGCCACATTATTCTGGATTATCTTCCATTTGCCCCAATTACCATATAATTAGCTATTTTGAGGCTTTGGTAGGAGACACATTTCTTTTCTTTTTTTTTTTTTTCTATGTGGGGAATTACATAAAAATTGATTTTGGAGGGATAGTAGCTCTAAATATTAAAGGAAAAATGTGGCTCCTGGATAGTAACATTGTAAAATACCTTTATGACTTTGTGGAAGACAATGACTTCTTAAAGAGAACAGAAATTTTTCATTTATTGCAATCTACTCTATCCCTTTGCTCTGCATGCCATCTTAGTCTTATATCAAATGCCTTGATACTGTATATCCACTTTTTTTTTTTTTTTTTTTTTTGGTGGTGCTGCTGCTGGGGATTGAACCCAGGGTCTTGTGCATGCAAGGTGAGCACTTTATCAACTGAGCTATATGCCCAGTCCCCTGTACATCCTTTACTGTAGCTTTATAATAAGTTTTGATGTCTAAAAGAGCAAGTCTTGGGACTGGGGTCGTGGCTCAGCAGTAGAGCGCTTGCCTAGCACGGGCGAGGCCCTGGGTTCAATTCTCAGCGCCACATAAAAATAAATAAGTAAAATGAAGGTTTTGTGTCCAACTACAACTAAAAAATAAAAATATTTTTTAAAAAGAGCAAGTCTTCCCATTTAGGTTTTTTTTTTTTTTTTAAGAGAGTCTCAGTCCTTAATGCCAAGCAGGGTGAAGATATAAGAGCACAAGAGTGGGGAGGAAAAGGCTCATGCAGGGGTGGCATCTATGAGGTCAGAATAGAGCATCAAATCCTACACAAGTTGTAGAGGGGGTCCATGCAAAGAGGCAGTTCAGCTCTGAAGCCAAGCATCAGAGCCTGACACACGCATCCCACTCAGTCTCTGATACCCACACTACCCTGCCTTCTTTTGGGGAGTCCCTTTCCATCATGGTCAGGCTTTAACATTTAGTGTGAAAAGGATGTCCCTAAAGGAAATAGCCTAGAGTACAATGTCAGAACCCCAGCACAGTCATGAGGATACCTCTGCAGAGTGACGGCCCAGGCTGAGGTATCATACGATGAACAGGGTGAGAAAGGCATCCCCACGGAGAGGCAGCCTGGTGAGAGGAGTTAGCCCCTGAATGTGAGGAGGACAGTGTCTACAAGGGAAGGCAGCTCAGCATGGAAAGGCAAATCCTAATGGGGGTCAGCAGGATGTCTCCCAGGGGTGAACCGGCATGGGGAGTCAGAACCTGAACACTGTGAGATGTTGGAGTCTAGCCAGGTAAAGAAGTCATCATATAGAAAGGGGATACCAAAGTGCAGTGTTGGAGCCCAAGGATGGTAAAAATAAAATGTGCACAGAGAGGGCAGCAGCAGCAGCATGGAGAATGGTTTTGTACAGGAGGATTGACAAATAAATATGTCAAGGATAATTGAAGTCTATTTTGTTATATTCAGAGAAGGGAGTTGCAAATATGGAAAGGAAGAAAATGAAAACAACCCCTGTAATGTTAAACTGGAATTGCAAGCAATAGTTTTCAATATATAAGTGGATAGAGATAAATATAGATATGAATGTGTAAGTATAGTGTGTACATGAACATATATATATATATACTCCCTAACTCTGTCCACTGAGCAAGTCTGATATCCCAATAGTGAGGAACATCCTAGGGCCCAAATCTGACCTTCTTAATATCAGGCTCTGCTTAAAGGATCCAGGATACATTGGAGAAATGACTGGTCCCCTAGCTGGGATGAGGAAAATACAAAATCTGAAAATATCTTATGCCAGAAATCAAGGGAGCTCTCAAAGAATGGTGGAGACGTGTACAATAAAGAAACAAAAACAAAACAGAAAAGTCTGCTTGAAGAGGTTCCAACCGACTGGCCAATCAGAGGTAATATTAACATCAAAATAAATAATGACAACAATAAATTTTAGCCCATCAAAATAGGCTATGATTTCATACTGATGGAAAATGGTGAGTCATACTGATATAAAATAAGTAAATAAATTGACAATTTAATGAGAAACAGATTATTTATATGATTTCAAAGTATTTCCCCACAAAATGTTTATTGATTATAAAAGGGAAAATTAACTTCAGAGTTGACAAGTAAAGCAGATATCATCTTCACCAAGTAATCAAAGTAAACAACATCAGCAAGGGGACAAATGTAAACTGTGCTCTCCACCTGACAGGATGCAGTGACATGACTGTGACATCACTTCTGTAGTGTCCCTTCCAAATGCATAACCTGAATTATGAAAACACATCAGAAAAAACTAAAATTGAGGAACATTATATAAATAACTGCCCTGTAATTGTCAACAACTAATGTCATGAAAATAATGGAAAGACAAGGAAATGTTTTGGACTCGTTATGAACCAAATATTGTGTCCAAAATGTGTATGTAGAAATCCTAAATTTCAATGTGATCATACTGGAGGAGGGTTTGCAAAGTAATCAAGTCATGTGATAGAAGCCCTCATGAATGGTATTAGTGCCTTCCTAAGAGACAAGACTTGCTTCCCATCTGTCTCTTTTCCCACCATGTCTCTAGAACTATGAGAAATAAATGTTTATTGTTCAAGCAGCTTAGTCTGAACTAAGATAAGACTGAAGGAGACAAAGAGACATGGCAACTAAAAGTTAACTCATGATTCCAAAATGGGTCTTCTTGCTCAGAAGGACATTATACTAACATTTGGCCAAATTTGAATGGGATCTGAAGATTCAGTGGTAGAAATGTATCAAATAGTAATTTCCAGACTTTTATGGTAGTGCACCGGTTATGTAGGAGAATGTTCCAGTTGTAGAAAGTACATTCTCAAATTTTAGTGGGTAATGGGACAAGGTTGACAATTTACTCTCAGATAGTTTAAGAAAATAATTTTTGTACTATACGTACTACTTTTCTATAAGTTTGAGATTGTTTCAAGAATCAGCCTCATCCCATACAAATATACAAGAAATTTATAAAATAATATTTTATGTATATTAGTATATTAGTTAATGTACTCATGTATTATTTTCTTCCTTTCTTTCTTTCTTTTTTCCCTTGGTACTGCAGGATATTTAACCACCTCAGCCCTTTTTATTTTGAGACAGGCTCTCACTAAGTTGCTCAGGGTCTCCCTAAGTTGCTGAGGCTCGCTTCAAACTTGCAACCCTCTTGCCTTAGCCTCCCAAGCATCATTAATGCATTTTTTAGTGCATAGTACGATAAATATTTTTTAAATTATGGGCCAAGCTAGTGCTTAACTCACAGACAGTGTGAAAATTGCATGACCTACTTTGAAGAGATTTCTTGAGCTTGATTGAAATACCTTTCATTTTGCACATATTTTCATTCTACCAGAAAATGTTTGTTGGTTTACTAATTTGTTGGGATTCTTTTTATTGTCGGTGTGCTCTTTTGCAGTGCTGGCAATCAAACATAGGGCCTCATACATACTAGGTAAATACTCTATCACTGAGCCATATTCCCAGTCAAATATGTTTTTTTAACATTAATACTATATGTGTACAGAGTAACAAAAAATTCAAAAATGAAATCACATGACTGGATATTTTAGCTATGAACTACATAAAACATACCTGTAAGTATGTACATCCAATATCCATGGATTTATTAGACAATGGATATGGTCAATTGTATCTCCAATAATGATTTTTACCTATGCATTTCAAAAGAATCAGCATGTTTGCTAAAACCTTACCAAAAGGCAGTTATTTCCTTTACTGTATTGCCATAAAATACAATTGCAATATACTTTAAATTTTCTTTAAAAAAAAACGTTTATCATAGACTATTTACAATTCTGAGCAATGACATTTTGTTCTTTTTATTACATTGTAAAGAACTGAATCCATTTTAATAGCAACTTTGATCAAATTCTATGAATAACAAAATTTCTGTTGGTCTCAATTTACCACTGTTTATAAGGAAACATCACAGGGGTAAAAATTCCCAAATGCTTGTAAAATATTTAAAAGATGGCATTTGAAAACAATAAAACTAATTCCAAGGGGCTGTATAGATCAGTGGTAGAGCACTTGCCTAGCATATGTGAAGCCATGAATTTGATTCCCAGCACTGCAAAAATAAATGAGTAAGTAAATAAATAATGGCATTTTTATTTAAAATCATATACAAAGTGGATACTCAGTAAATATTAGCTGATATGCATCTATGTTAGTCAGCTTTTCATCACTGTGACCAAAATGCCTGACAATAAAAACTTAGAGGAAGAAAAGTTTATTTTGGCTCATGATTTTGGAAGTTTCAGTCCATAGTCAGCCAACTCCATTGCGCTGGGCCTGAAGTGAGACTTCATGGCAGAGGATCGTGGTGGAGAAAAGCGGCTCAATTCATGGCAACCAGGAAGAAGGGAGAGAGACAGAGCACAAGGAGCCAGGGACAAGATGTAATCCCCAAGAGCACATCCCAGTGACCTACTTCCTCCAGTCCTGTCCTACCTGCTTAGAGTTACTACCCAGGTATCCATTCAAAATTATTAATTATAATTAATATTATATGTGTACTGATTAACAGAAAACACAACAACGGGATCATGTAAATGCATACTTTAACCATGAACTACATGAAAAATACCCCTGTGTATCTAGATTCAATATCCATGGGTTCATAAGACAATGGATATGGTAAATCATATTCTCAATAATGGTTTTCACCCATGCAATGCAATAGAATTAGCATGTTTTGCTAAAATACTCTTAGAGTATTTCTTTTATTGTACTGCCGTTTAGTATAATTCCAATATACTGACCCCACTCAAGTTTGGCCAAATGTTTGAATAATGCCCTTTTTGTAGCAAAAGAATTCATTTCAGAATCATGGGTTATTTTAGTTGGCATATCTCTTTAGTCTCCTCCAGTCTTGTCTTAGTTCAGACGAGGCAGCATGAATAATAAATATTTATTTCTCACAGTTCTGGAGACTAGGAAGTTCCAGATCAAGGTGCCCACAAACAATGAGGTTATAGTTCTCATAATCTATTTTACCTATGAACATTTCTGCATTGCCTAACATGAGCTTTGCAGGGGACATCTCATATCCAAACCATAGCAACACCTTTTAGTGTTTTTAAGAGGGTTATTTTACCAACAATATCTACTACATATAACCTAAAAAATATAACAAAAATATTTGTAATAACAATTTTTAAAAAAGCAACAAGAACTGAATGAAGAAATTTAGAAAAATTTGAGACTTAAATAAGGAGAAAGACACATATTTATATATAAAAGGAGAATTTTTTAAAAAAATGTTAGTTTGTTCCAAGTTAATATATAGTTAGTTATAATTACAATGTTAGTGAGATACATTATTATTGTTTTGGGGGGGGTTCTTTTTTCTTTCTTTTTTTTTTTCTTGGTACTGGGGATTGAACCCAGAGGTGCTTAACCACTGAATCACATCCCTGTCCCTCTTTAAAAATATTTTATTAGAGACGGGGTCTTATGAAGTTATGAAGTTACTGAGGGCCTTGCTAAGTTGCTGAGGCTGGTTTTGAACTCTAGATCCTACTGCCTCAGCCTCCTGAGCCACTGGGATAAGAGGCATGTGCCATGACACCCAGCCATTATTATTGTTTTGTTGACTATTATGTATCTGATTTTAAATTTTATTTATTTTTTAAACAAGCAATGAAAGGGTGGTGGTATAACTTAGTGGCAGAGCACTTGTCTAGTATATGCAAGGTTTTGGGTTCAATCCCTGGCACTGCAAAAATAAATAAATAAAAATTTCAGGCAAAGATAACCACAAAATTATGGAAGAAAAATAATAAAACAAATCAGAAGCCTAATTCTGGCATGTATAAAAATATAGATGCCACCATAATAATAATATAATACCATGGGACAACATAGTCTAAAAAGCACAATAATAAAGTAGAAAAAAAGTGGGTATATCTGAGTTCAAATTCTGATTCATCTCCTTTGTACCTAGTTTCTCCTCATCCCTTTCCCATATATGAGAATTTACTCATATACTCTTGTCTTAATCCAATTTCTGTTGCTAATAACAAAATCTCAAAAAGGAAGTTGTAAAGAGGTTTATTTGGCTCACAGTTTGGTTCAAGGTCAAGGGGCTACATCTGGTTATGGTCTTAAAAAAAATTTTTTTTTTCAATGCTGGAGACTGAACACATAGCTTTGTGCATGCTAGAATAGCCCCTAAGCCATATCCCCAGCCCTGGTGATGGTCTTCTTGACTGCAGAGTCCTGAGGCAATATGTACAAGAGACAGGAAAACCACATTTATTTCTCCCTTTCACCTTATTAAGCCACCAATATTAAGCGTTGGTGATCCAGTCTGATGACCTCTTCTAATCCTGACATCTCTCAAAGACCCCACCTCTAAAGACTACAGTTGGATTAAGTTTCCACCTTTTCAATACTTCACAATGTTGTTAAATACAACTGAGGGGACAAACCATATTCAAACCGTGGCAATTATGTACGATAAAAATATTGCAGGCAGGGCTGAGGTTATAGCTCAGTGGTAGAGTACTTGCCTAGCACATGTGAGGCACTGGGTTCAATCCTCAGCACCACATAAAAATAAATAAATGAAATAAAGGTTCTGTCCACCTACAACTAAAATTATATATATAAAACATTTTCAGGGAACACATATTCTATTTTATGGAATGAAATGTTGTCCAATCTAGAATGAAAAATAAAGAGAATTAAGATCTTTAAAATATTACAAATTAATACAAAACAGAAGAATGATTAAATAAATATCCTTAGGAAAATTCAGTAGCAATTTGGGGGAAAATTTTTTTAATAATAAACTAAAGTGCAAAATAAGAACTAAAGGTCATAACGCTAGTCAAAGTATGATCCAATGAAATAAAATTGGATATTCAGAAAACCTTTAGAGGTTTTTCTAAAATTCTATTTTTAAAAATTATTAAAAACAATTATATGTCCAAAATTCAACCTTATATATATTTTTAAACACCTACCATATTCTAAAGCACTGTTAGGTTCTCAGGATACACAGGTGAACAAAAAAACAAAATAGACTTTGTAGTCTGGAAGATCTGACAATTAACAAATAGAAAGGTGTAGATAACATTAACAAGAAAAAGAAAAAAACATTGTACTGACTTACAGACAGGTAGATATAAATCAATGTAATAGAATCCAGAGTTGGGGGGCTGGGGATGTGGCTCAAGCGGTAGCGCGCTCGCCTGGCATGCGTGAGGCCTGGGTTCGATCCTCAGCACCACATACAAACAAAGATGTTGTGTCCGCCGAAAAAACTAAAAAATAAATATTAAAATTCTCTCTCTCTCTCTCTCTTTAAAAAAAAAATTATATGTTAGAATCCAGAGTTGGGAAATAGACCTAAACATTTACTTTCCAAAAAAGATGGAAATGAGTATCTATATTTGTGTCCTCACAAAATTCAAATGTTGAAACTTAATCTTCAATGCAAGAGTATTAAGAATACTCTTAATATTCCTGTAGGAAGTGATTAAGTCTCAAAGGTTTAGATCTCATGGGTGCCTTTAGAGGTGGGAGGGAGCTTATTCACAACTTCTGCCATCTGAGGACACATAGAAAGAACCATGTATGAGGAAGAGGCCCTTCCCAGACATTAACTCTGTTGGCACCTTGATCATGGACTTTCCAGCATGGGCTTCCCAGCTGTGAGCTATAAATTTCTATTTATAAACTACTAGCCTAAAGTATTTTGTTATAGCAGTCCAAAAAGAGTAAAACACAACCCAAATGTCCATCAACTATCAAGTGCATATATTTGAAAATATATTGAGCTGGGGGTATTGTTCAGTGGTAGAATGTGTGCTTAGCATGAGCAAAGCCCTGGATTTGATCCCCAGTACAAAAAATTAAAAAATTTTTAAAAAGTATTAAAAATCCCAATAGCTCATAATTCAGCTATAAAAAGGAACAAGTACATGCTAAAATATGGATGGTCCTCAAAAACATTATACTTAGTGAGAGAAGTAAAATATAAAAAGCCACATATGATATGATTCCATTTATATAAAATGTCCAGAATAGGCAAATCCATAGATACAAAAAGTAAAATAGTGGTTTCTAGGAGAAAGTGGGGACTTGCTAAGGGTTTCTTTTTGGGTAATAAATTCTAGGATAAAATGTCCTAGAATTGGGTTCTCTCTTTCTGAATCTTACCACCATAGAAGTTGACATCTACCATAACAAGGACCAAATGTTGGAGTGCAAGGAGCCCAAGAGCCAGGACATCTACCTAAGTTGCTGATAAACTGCACAGGTTTCTCACCAGGCAAAACAATTTCATTTTTAACCAAGCTGTGCTGAAGAGATTGCTTATGAGATACACCAACAAGGCATCTCTGTCCCTTTCCCACATTGATCCATAAAATGAAGCTTCCTGATTGGGGAAAAACAAACAAACAAACAAAAATGGCTGTGATTGTGTGCCACAGTCTGGCTGGGCACAAATGCCGCAGTCTGGCTGGGCACACAATCACGAGCCACCACACAGCTTGTAGATTCAAACAGCAACTCTTTATTCCCGAACTCACACCAGCCGTCTACAATCACGTTCTCTGCCCAAATCCACGTTCTCTGCCCAAATCCACCTCCACTGGGCTTCTATCTCCAAAATATACTGTCTAAATCCCGTTCAGGCAGCAGGATACGCCCTATTCCCAGCAGGAATAATCTTAAACCTTAAACCTGGAACTTAAACTGGGAACGCCCTAAACAGGATTATCTTAAAACCGGGAACACCCTAATCTGCCTTGGTCCTTGAGCAAGGTCACCTACATTCAATGTCGCTGCAACATGTCAGCAACATGGGGTACGCTGGCAAGGAAATTGTCATACCTACTTGGCTAATGGCTCCCAGCATCTCCCCCCTTCTGATTAATTAAACAACAAGCAATGTGGCTTAAGGACCGTGCCTGGTAGGTTGTCCAATTCAACATATGGTTCTTACCCGTCATCGGAAAACTGACCTTTAGGCGTCAGCCTCCTGTCTTAGGTTGATACCACTGCAATTGAATCATACCCGTCACTGACTACCGGTCCAGCATACAGCCATACTTGTGGATAGGTCTATGCACCAGTGGGGGGGTGAGGTTCTTTGCCTCACCTCTGTTGGCCCCCAAATTTGGCCTTGGTGCCAGTGGGGGAGTGAGGTTAATGTGGCTTATGGACCGTGCCTGGTAGGTTGTCCAATTCAACATATGGTTCTTACCCGTCATCGGAAAACTGACCTTTAGGCGTCAGCCTCCTGTCTTAGGTTGATACCACTGCAATTGGATCATACCCGTCACTGACTACCGGTCCAGCATAAGCCATTGGCCCCCAAATTTTAGACCATCACTAGCAGAAGGGAGGAGGATACAGAAATGCCACGACACCAAGCCAATTGACGGCTCCTTGGGAAAAAATTGCATCACTGGTGACACCATCAGCAAAGATATGTCAGCACTACCACAATTAACATGGGGTGCGCTGGCAAGGAAATAAAAATTGCATCACTAGTGACACCATCAGCAAAGATATGCCAGCATTACCACAATTCGCTGCACCAAACGATAGTTACATAGTCCAGGCAACTTCTGCAAGCAGTTCAAAGCAGAGGAATCTATCAATATGTCCATTTCCTCCCAAAATCCGTTTCCTCCCAAAGTAAGTTGACTCTTTGATTGAGCATTACTTGTTGAGTTCTTCACCGGCACTGGGATGGAGATGGGAATTCTGGCAATGATGCTAAAAAGACATTATCCTGAAAAGAATTATCAAATATAATGAAAAGGAAAGGTGAAAGTAAACAAACAGATCTGTTAACCTACTTTAAAAACGATCCTTAACAGCTGTTTACCTAATTTAAATTAGTAAACAAACAGATCTGTTAACCTCCTTTAAAAACAATCTTTAACAGCTGTTTACCTAATTTAAATTAAACCATTTAAATCACGTGAATAAAAATAATAATAATTCGGATCCATTTTTTCATGAGCGCTCCTCATATAAGAAATATGGACATACGCACATACAGACATACAACACAAAACACAAGAGTGTACACAAACGTACAACACATAAGAAAATAGTAAAGGCCTTGTAGCTTTACCTGGGTGAAATCTCCATTGCAATGTTTAAAAACTCCAGTCAAAAAATAAAACTGATCAGAAAAACATTAACCTAGGTTTGTATGAGCTCAAAAAATAAAAATAGAACCTTATGATGTGGAAAAATGCAATAATAAAATAGCTATTGAAAAAAAGCATCCTGGTTAATCACTGTCGCAGATGTAAGAATGGCCAAGCTGGAGTTCTGGATATCAGCTGTTATGGATTTGAGTCAAATCATCTTCTTTTCAATCTGTAGAGACTGTTTTAGTTAATCTCTCTGGAATCCAAATGGGCTGCTGTTCTCCCTGTGGAAAAACACAAACAGACCCCCGACTCCAGACAATCACTGGGTCAGGACCTTTCCATTGTCCTGTTAGAATATCTTTCCAAAGTACTTTAGGCTTATGTACATTTTTTGGATACATATGTCTTTCTGCAGCACTAAGTCCTGATGAATCCAAATTTAAAAAGTTTAGAGTAAAAAGCGTTATTTTAAGTTTATCTTTGGGGGATATATACCCCTTTCCAATTCCCTCTTTTTGCTTTAATAAGTATGTTTTAATAGTTTGATGAGCTCTTTCAACTATGCCTTGTCCCTGTGGATTGTATGGGATTCCTGTTATATGAGTAATACCAAATGATGAGCAAAATTGTTTAAAAGAGGTAGAGGTATAGCCAGGACCATTATCGGTTTTTAACTGTTTAGGAACGCCCACAGTGGCAAAATTTTGTAAGCAATGAGCTATAACATCTTTAGTTTTTTCTCCGGCATGAAGGGAGCCCATCAAAAATCCAGAAGAAGTATCGACTGTAACGTGTAAATATTTTAATTTTCCAAATTCTGGCAAGTGTGTGACGTCCATCTGCCAAATATGGTTAGGTATCAGTCCTCTAGGATTGACTCCAAGATTAACTTGTGGTAAAAATGTCACACAATTTTGACATTGTTTTATTATATGTCTGGCTTGTTCCTTAGTTATTTTAAAACGCTTTTGTAAAGTATTAGCATTAACATGAAACCTTTTATGAAAATTTGTAGCTTCTTCAAATGTAGAGAAAATATGTATGTCATGTGTAGTTTTATCTGCTAAATCATTGCCTAAACTAAGGGCTCCAGGCAATCCTGTATGTGCCCTAATATGTCCTATGAAGAATGGATCTTTTCTGTCCCAGATTAGACTTTGTATAGTGGAAAACAAAGAGAAAACAGTAGAAGAAGGGGAAATCCTACCAGCATCTTCAAGAGATACTATAGCATTAACTACATACTGACTATCAGAAAATAAATTAAATACAGAATCTTTAAACATCAAAAAAGCTTGTAAAACTGCATTAAGCTCTACCTTTTGAGCTGATTGTTTGGGTACTAAAAATGTAAAAGTTTGATCTGGGGTAACTACTGCTGCTGTACCATTATTAGACCCATCAGTGAATATATTTGGAGCATTCATGATAGGTGTTTTTCTTGTCATTTTAGGAAAAACTACAGGATGCTTAGACCAAAAAGACAACAAAGGATTAGATGGTAAATGATTATCAAATGAAATATTAGATTTACACATGATTATTGCCCAAGTATTTAACTCATTAGCTAACTCATCAATTTGATCCATAGTATATGGAGTAATAATTTTATTGGGAGAAATTCCAAACACTCCCTTCGCTGCTTTTATTCCTTTGAGTATTAATTGTCCTACAGCCTCAGGATACCTAGTAAGAATAGTGTTAGGAGAATAAGATAAATGTATCCACAATAATGGACCTTCTTGCCAAAATACTCCTGTAGGAATATTTTTTGTTGGTAGTACAATAAATAATAAAGGCAAACTTATATCAATTCTATCCAAATGCATATTTTCCATATATGTTTCAATAATTTTTAATGCCTTTCTTGCTTTAGGAGTTAACATGCGGGGTGAATTTGGATCTGATGGACCTTTTAGAATATCAAATAAAGGTCCCAACTCTCCTGTTGGTATACCTAGATAAGGCCTTATCCAATTTATGTCTCCCAATAACTTTTGAAAGTAGTTAAGTGATTTGAGTTGATCTACTTGTATTTGAATTTTTGGTGGACGGACCATGGTTGAGGATAATAGAACTCCTAAATAATTAATTGGAAAATTTAATTGTACTTTATCTATTGCTATCTCTAGATTATAATTTTTTAATAAGTTTGTAAGTGTGGCATAACATTCCAGCAATATGTTTTTATCTTTATGTGCCAATAATACATCATCCATATAGTGAAATATTTGTAGTTCAGGATTTTGATTTCTAAGTGGCTGGATTGCTTTGTTAACATATATTTGGCACATAGTTGGACTGTTAGCCATCCCTTGAGGGAGTACTTTCCATTCATATCTCTGATCAGGACCTTCATGATTTAATGCAGGGATAGTAAATGCAAAACGTGGACTATCCTCGGGATGAATTGGAATTGAAAAAAAACAATCTTTAATATCTATAGCTAAAACATGCCAGGTTTTTGGCAAAGCAGACAATTGAGGAATCCCTGATTGAGCAGGTCCCATAATAACCATCTCATTATTAATGGCTCTTAAATCTTGCAATAATCTCCATTTACCAGATTTCTTTTTGATGACAAAAATGGGAGTATTATGGGGAGATATGGAAGGTTGTATATGTCCTTCCGCTAATTGTTGTTTGACCAGATCATGGGCTACTTGTGTCTTTTCTTTAGTCAGGGGCCACTGAGGAACCCACACTGGTCTTTCTGATTTCCAAGTAATTTTGATTGTCTCAGTGGCCCTTTCTGAAAATCCAACCCATGTCTGTCTGTTCCTTGATCTATTTGTACTGGTGCTGCTATACCTTGCCCTTGTTTTCCTAATCTTTTTTCTTTCCTAAAGCCTTGTCTAGCCCTAGTAGTGGGCGCATTAGGATTGATGTTATTTATTAACATCAAACCTAATTGATCTAGGACATCTCGTCCCCATAAATTTATAGGAAGATGATCCAATACATATGGCTGTATAGTTCCTTCACATCCTTCAGGATCCTTCCAATCTAATATCATAGAACTTCTATGGGGATTAGTCGCCACTCCTAGGCCTCGAAGCGTTTGAGTGGCTTGTTGTAATGGCCAATGTTTTGGCCATTCTTGATGAGATATGATGCTAAGGTCAGTTCCTGTGTCCAGTAGCCCATTAAACTCATGACCTTGAATATTTAGTTTTAGCATTGGGCGAGAATCTAAATTTAAAGACAACATAGCCCAATCTACACCTGTGGAGCCTAATCCCCTGGAACCTCTTTCTACACTATGACTAGGAAATTTATTATGTAGGCTGGGTATTATTAACAACTGTGCTATTCTATCTCCAGGTGAAATTACTGATATACCTCTTGGAGAACTAGCTATAATTTTTATTTCACCTACATAATTGGGATCAATTACCCCAGGACTTATCATAAGTCCTTTTAATGTAGATGAACTACGTCCCAATAATAAGCCTACTGTTCCTTGGGGAAGAGGTCCTTTTACTCCTGTGGGAATGATTTGAACTCCCATCTCTGGAGTTAATACTGCTCTGGCAGAGGCGCAGATGTCCAACCCTGCGCTCCCTCGGGTTTGTCTGATGAGGGATTTAATGGACAATGTGTCCTGGGCACTACCCTGATGGTGTTGCTGGGATCCTCCACTGCCCCGTATATTTGTGGTTGTGGGCCCCGGAGCATTGGGCCCCCCTGTCCGTTTTTTGGCAATGGAGCCTGATGCCTTTCTCCACGATATCTTGGATAAATACCTGGTCTTTGTTCGTTTTTTGATAAGGGAGTACCTTCTATGGTGGTTTGAGAACGGCATTCATTAGCCCAATGTCTCCCTCTACGGCATCGTGGGCAAATACCCGGTATTCTATTCCTTTGATACCTACTTTTGTTAAACCCTCCTCCTATGGGGCAATTCCTTTTAAAATGTCCTGTTTGTTCACAATCATAGCATGTTTTTGGCCTGGCATCTAAAGCCTGTTGTACTGCAGCTGCCAAGACTTGCCCTTGTTCATTAATATCTCTACATAATTTAATATATGTGTTTAAATCTTCATGTCTCCATGGTCTAATAACCTCTCTGCAGCAACGATTTGCTTGGTCATAAGCCAGTTGTTTTATTAATGGCATTGCTTGTTCTGTATCCCCAAAAATTTTGGCAGCCGTTTGAATTAGCCTATCTACAAAGTCAGCGTAAGGTTCATTAGCTCTCTGTATTACCTTAGATAGCTGACCTTGTAAATCTCCATGTCCTTGTAAAGTCTTCCATGCCCTAACTGCGTCTGCAGCAATTTGTGCATATATAGCAGGATCATATTCAATTTGTTGCCGTTGACCCTCATAAGGTCCTTTTCCTAACAACATATCTAGATTTCTTTGAGGGTAACCGGCTGCTGCATTTCGCCTAGCTGTCTCCGTGCAAAATTCCTCATTGGCAACCTTCCATAACAAATATTGTCCTCCATTTAGTACAGATTTACACATGCTAGCCCAATCTGCTGGCGTCATGTCCAAGTTAGTAATGGACTCAACCATGCTTACCGTGAAGGGAGCTTGGGGACCATAGGTTGTTACAGCCTCCTTTAACTGCTTCACTGTTTTAAAATCTAATGCACGGTGAATTCGCTGCCCTCCTGCCTGTTCAAGTACAGGGCATGCTAATCTTTGAGGTCCTGTCTCAGGATCCCATTTATCAACTACGGGGTTTGAGGGCCACTCAGCTGTCTCCATCGGTGGGGCTGTTGGTTGAATTACGCCCTCTTGTGATAAAACGGAGTTAGTAACAGCCTCCTGTTGTGGCCTTTTTCCTAACAACCCCTTTTCCTTTAAATTTTCTTCCTCTGTCTGACTAGCTCGAGAGACCTTCTCTTTTGCTTGATCTAAAATGTCTTTCTCCATGGTCTGAACCTCTAACAATTTACTTAACATCTTTTCAGTTTGTTTTTTACTTATTTCTAATCTACTATAAAGATAACGCAACCCAATAAGATAGCACAAAACAAAGCCGAAATTGAATGAAACAAAAACGGAATAAAAAATCATTGTATCAATTTTCTCTTCCTCAGGGCCGACAAACTTCAAACCTTTAGTCAACCATTTTTTCCAGTTTGCCTGAGAAATTTCTAGGGATAGGCAGCTTGAAACAAAAACAAGATAAATCAAAACAATAACACATTGTTTTTTGAATTGGTCACCCATTCTTTCGCTCTTCCTCAGGGGCGAGCAATTTCACTTACCTCCAAGCTTCAGAAGTTCCCCGTACGAGCCGCCAAATGCCACAGTCTGGCTGGGCACAAATGCCGCAGTCTGGCTGGGCACACAATCACGAGCCACCACACAGCTTGTAGATTCAAACAGCAACTCTTTATTCCCGAACTCACACCAGCCGTCTACAATCACGTTCTCTGCCCAAATCCACGTTCTCTGCCCAAATCCACCTCCACCGGGCTTCTATCTCCAAAATATACTGTCTAAATCCCGTTCAGGCAGCAGGATATGCCCTATTCCCAGCAGGAATAATCTTAAACCTTAAACCTGGAACTTAAACTGGGAACGCCCTAAACAGGATTATCTTAAAACCGGGAACACCCTAATCTGCCTTGGTCCTTGAGCAAGGTCACCTACATTCAATGTCGCTGCAACATGTCAGCAACATGGGGTACGCTGGCAAGGAAATTGTCATACCTACTTGGCTAATGGCTCCCAGCAATTGTGGGGAATGCAGGAATGATGTGTGGGTTCAGGAAGTGTCCAAACAAAAGTGTGTACTCTGCAAGTGATTAACCCAGCGGCAGCCACATCATCAATGCAGAGGACAAGATAGTTACCTTAGAGCAGCTGTCTCTGGACTCCCCCAAGGGCTGTGGCACGGTACTGCCCTATGATCCTCAGAAGGACACAGAGGTTTACCAGGCATTTCAGCAAGGCCCTTGGGAGACCCACACAGCCACACCAAACCCTGTGTCTGCACCAAAGGCAGGAAGTTTCAGGGCCAACCTCAGCTACAAAAACTAACACCAGATCATTTCCTGTCATTAAAAAATTTTTGGATGCTAAAAAATAAAATAAAACCCAGAAGTCCTACAATTAGACAGTAGTGATGGTTGTACAGCCTTGTAAATATACTAAAAACCACTGAACTGTACATTTTTAAATGCTGGATTTTATAATAGATTAGTTATATCTCAATTTTTAAAAAATTTACTTTGATAAGAAAAGAGAGAGAGAAAGGAAGAAAGAGAAAGAAAGACATTGGTATCAATAATAATAATAATAATAATAATAGTAGTAATAGTAGTAGTAGTAGGCGGTGGCAAAGGATCTGACACACATTTCTCAAAAGGCATACAAATGACCCACAGAAATATGACAAAATGATCAACATCACTAATCTTTAAGGAAATGCAAATTAAAATCACAATGATATATCATCTCAAACCTGTCAGAATGCTGTTATTTCATCAAAAAGATACAAGTAACAATTGTTGGTAAGGATGTAGAGAAAAGGGAACCCTTTACACTGTTGGGTTGTAGTGTAAATTAGTACAGCCATTAAGGAAAACTTCAAAAAATCTAAATATTGAATCATCATATGCTCAAAGAGTCCATTAGTGCGTCTTTATCTAAGAGATTTGAAATCAGTGTATTAAAGAAATGTCTGCACTCCAGTGCTCATTGCAGCACTATTCACAATAACCAGATTATAGAATCAACGTAAATGACCATCAACAGACGAATTAAAAAAAATGTACATATACTCAGTGGAATACTACTCAGCCTTATAAAAAGAAATTATTGTAATTTGCAACAACATGGATGGAACTGGAGAATATAAGTGAATATATCAGGCACAGAAAGAGAAACCCGTCTGCTCTCACTTATATAAGTAGAATCTTAAACAATCAATCATACTCTTAGACACAGAGAAGAAAATAATGGTTACAGAGACCTGGGCATTGGGGGCAAATTGGAAGATAATGGTCAAAGTGTATAAAATCTTAGGAGGAATTTCTTTTTAGATCTATTGCACAGCACGGTGAATATAGTTAATAATATTGTATTGTATATTTTAATATTGTATTGTATATTTTAATAATATTGTATTGTATATTTTAAAATTGAAAATTTCAAACGTTCTTACCACAAAAAAAAATAAGTATTTGAGGTGGTAAGTCAATTAGCTTGATTTAATTATTTCATGTTGTACTCATAAAACAAATAGCACTTTGCACTCCATACATACATCTGCAGTTGTAAATTGTCAATTTACAATAAAATACAAACTTTAAATGAATAAATTCCTATTATACCTATATTCAATTTTCTCTAGGCCCCATATGGTTCTCTATGTCCTTTTCCATATTTTTTTATCATCTCTTCAAAGTTTCCATTTGAATATTTCAGACAAAAAGTCAGTTCTTTTGTTGGAATGCTGAAATATTATTATGTGGTGGTCTTTTCTTCTAATATTATAATTCAAGAAAATAATTCTGCTGACTCCTGTCAAGAAGGAATATGTCTGATGACCTGTATTCTTATAAAGGAGGTTTGGGAGTCCTGGCAGGAGTTTTTCTATTTTTCACTGAATTCTCTTAATAAACTCCTAGTTTCACAGCTTTCTCTGCTCCATATATCATGTTTTCATTCCCATTTTCTTTTCTTTTTTAAAATTTTTATTTTTTATTTCTTACATACATGACAATAGTGGAATGCATTACAATCATAATTATCCATTCACAGCACAATTTTTGTAACTCTGTATATAAAGTATATATACCAAATTATGCCATTATACATGAGCTCTCCTCCTCCTCCTCCTCCTCCTCCTCCTTCTTCTTCTTTTCTTCTCTCCTCCTCCTCCTCCTCCTCCTCCTCCTCCTCCTCCTCCTCCTCCTCCTCCTCCTCCTCCTCCTTCTTCTTCTTGCATTACAATTCTTAACACACCTTTATACCACAATTTATCATATCTCTGTTTGTATACAAGGTATGTTGACACAAAATTCACATCTTCAAACATGTATTTTGTATAATGATGAGGGTCATTCCCATTTTCTTTGACTTTATGAGTCTGCACATATGTTTTATTCTTTTTCTGCCTCTTTGGTAAAGCTTTGAGAATAAGAGAAATAGGAAATCACATATAGACATATATGATACTGTCCAATACTAAGAGGAGTGCCACAAAACACTGTTACAGTTTTCTGACAATAGTCTTCCCCCACCCCATGCTGGGCATGGAACTCAGAGCCTTGTGTTGCCAGGCAAGTGCTCTACCCTGAGCTATGCTCCCAACCCTGACAGTTTGGGCTCAAATTACACAAAATGATTTTTCATGTTCTTCCAAGTGGATAGCAGAATAGATAACTACATTATACCAATCAGTTCAAAAACAAGCATCCATTGGCTCTATAAATTAATTGACTCAAATTTTGTGTTAAAGTAAGTAGTATCTTACTTTAAAAGTCTTTAAATCTGAGGCTGGGGTTGTGGCTCAATGGTAGAGCGCTTGCTTAGCATGCTTGAGCACTGGGATTGATCCTCAGCACCACATAAATGTAAAATAAAGATATTATGTTCACCTAAAACTAAAAAATAAATATAAAAAAGGCCTTTAAACCTGATTTCCTTCTGAGAAAAAAAGCCTAAATAAATCATTCCTAAATGCAATTAAGAATATTTTCCATGCATAAAAGATACAGTAACATCCTTTATGAGAGAGTAAATTTAGATCAGCCTAAATTTCTAATTATCTAGGACTAAACAAGTGAACTGTTAGTCTATGTGTAAAGAAAAATATTACTATCCTTTAAAGTTTTGTGTAAAGGTAAATATTAGCATAGAGAAAATATTTTTATATAGTGTTAACTGAAAAGATAAGAATAAGTAACTTTTATTAAAACAAAAATAACTCAAAATAGAAGCATGTAAAAAGTACAGAGGAAATATACCCCCCTAATAGGTAATATCTATCTTTGGGGGATGATGACAAATTTTTTTCTGTATATTTTTCTCTATTTTCCAGTATCTTTTAAAGAATATGTGCTTTCTTAAAATGAAGGGAGAAAGCTCTTCACCGAAGGAGAAACATTATTTCACAAAAAGAGAATACATTATTTATAACAATCTAAAATCCACATTATTTGTCCAAAAGTTTCTATTTCTTTTCAATTTATTACAAGTTACAGGTTTCAGTTCAATTATAAAGATGGGGGATTTTACATTGAAATATATGTGTGTGTGTGTGTGTGTGTGTGTGTGTGTATATATATATATATATATATATATATATATATATATATATATATATATATAATTTTTTTTCCCTAAAGAAGAGTTCTAGATTCACAATCTTAAAAACTCCTGGGACCATCTTCTCATCTTTTTCATAGAAAACATGTTTCATTCTACAATTCAGCCTCAAAATTAATTGACTCAAATTTTGTGTTAATGCATTCTATCGTCTAAAATGCAATGTCTCCTATAAATATCAACCAAGCACTACAAAATTTAATTGGAAATATGTGTTCCACATCTGGTTTTTCTGATTACCATTTAACAAATTAAAATGGCAAGTAGCATCATCTGCTATCCCTGTGCGGTTAGCAAGAGATACTGAAGAGCTGCTTGAATTTATTTGTGCTGACATATCCCACAATGTATTACAAAACTGTTCTTGCACAGGCAAATTGGACTAAAAGTAATTTTGTAAAAAGTGGGTTTGAAAATGTGGTATAAAATAAGCATTGTTCAGGATTTTTGTCTTGAGTGCTTCTGATAAATTTAAAAGAAGTGGAAACTTAAGTAATTATAGTTAGATGAATATCCATAAATTGTGGAATACTTGACAATTTAGGGATATTCATAAATGTTAAGGCATAAATAACATGCCTTAACACCACAGCCTTATTACAAATTTTGAACTTTCTCATTTGAACTGTGAAAGTAATGCACCATGTCCAGGCTAGCAGGAAATAAAAGATGCATACTTGATTTCCTGAGAACATACATTTATATGTGAGGAAATAGCAGTTTATATTCTGCTTATGTTCACAGCAACCCTTTCAGCAAAGAGAGGCCCAGGAAAGATGCAAGGGGAAGTTTAATTTTTTCATAGCTTCCAGTTTGGGCTCAAATTACACAAAATGATTTTTCATGTTCTTCCAAGTGGATAGCAGAATAGATAACTACATTATACCAATCAGTTCAAAAACAAGCATCCATTGGCTCTATAAATTTATCACCTTCCTAAGAACCTCTCTCCAGCATCCTCTTTACACTGCATGGTGGTGCACTCACATAAGTGAGCTTACTGATTTCTCTTGCTTTCTTTCTTAGCAAAAAAAAAAAAAAAAAAGGCCTTTTATGTCAGTGCTTTCTGGTTATTCTATTTGCATAGCTTTATGTCTCTTAAAGGAACACACACCATGTAGCATATAAAATAGGAATTTTATAGTATCCATTCATAGCCATTGATTTATGGCAAGACTCCACTTCAGCCCTACTCTGGGCATGTTTGAAGGCGGTACAAAAGGTAAGATCAATAGGGGCTGGCAGAGAGGGCTCAAAGGAGAGGTCAGACACACTACTAAGGTCAAAATGCCTTTGTGAGAATTCTACTTCCTGCAGTTATGAGTGCTGCTGCTGTTGTGAGCATGGCCACCACAACTGTGATGCTCTTTAATCTAGCATCTTGGTAACTCAAAATGTGGAAATGTGCAAAGGGGATTACATAAGCCATCTACTTTGCTTTATTCCAGTCTCATGAACATCAAAATGAAAAATGCAACTGAATAATGCAATTTAGCCTCTTACTTTATAGTGAAATTATATCTCTTCTCAAAGCACTTGCTACATTTAGGCAATTTTTTTCAATAATACTCCATACTACAAGAATATTAGTAATGTATCTCTAGGGATTCTCAAATAATTTCATGTGCATTACTGTTTATTCCATGTATTCTGGCAGGTTTTATAAAGATGAACAGGGTGGTCTTCCAAGTGCTAACATCATTTCATCTTATTTGAAGCATCAGTGTATCTATAAATACTTAATCCTATAATTTCTTTTTTTTAGTTGTAGTCGGACACAATACCTTTATTTTATTTATTTTTATGTGGTGCTGAGGATCGAACCCAGTGTCTAACACGTGCTAGGCGAGCGCCCCTTAACCTATAATTTCTAAAAGCTGAATAGGATGTGATAATAACATACTTTTGGAGGATTCTGAAAGGTTTGATATTAGTGAAACTGCTCTTCTAAGGCTTCCATTCTCTTTGAAAAAAAAAAAAAGACAAACAGACCTTGTTATGCTCTTTATAGTTTGGAATACTGAACACTTTTACAAGAAAATATTTACCATATTAAAAACATTCTTTTCCATTCTACTTAGCAAGGAAGCATTTGATGAATTTGTGGAATTACAAGAATCTTCCTTTCTAACACTGTTAGTGATATGCAAAGATTGAAATACAATCAACAGCTTAGTAGGGATATTCCTGACTTAATTGAAGAGCTGGATTATCTATCTCAGAAAATAAAGGAACAGCTCCTAATATAAAAGTATTTCATAGGATACAAGCAGAGTGCTCTTGCTAATGGAATTAGTAAAACAAAACAAAACAAAAAGTTTGTGTTCATACATTTAGATGTTGGCTAAGATATAAAGAATCCTGCCAATACTCTACGAGATTAGATTTGTGGTGAGTTAGAAGATTTAAAGATTCAGGATATTCTGAGGGACAAAGGGCCTTTAAGGTTTATTAGTTTGCTATGTTTGCCATAACAAAATGCCAGAGGCTGGGTGGCTTAAACAATAGAAGTTTATTTTCTTACAGTTCTGGAAGCTAAAAGTCTAAGATCAAGGTGTTGGCAGGTTTGGTTTCTCTTGAGTCTCTCTCCTTGGCTTGTGGATGGTCACTTTCTTGCTGTATCCTTTCACAATCATGCATCCATACGTGCTGAGTCTTAATCTGTTCTCATAAGGACATCAATCATATTGGATTAGGTCCATTCAAATTACTTTGTTATACCTTACTTACCTCATTAAGGCCCTCCAAATACATCCCCATCCTAGGCTCTGAAGATTAGGACTTCAATTTATTACCAAAAAACCAAGTACTTTCCACTTCAAAAAACTGCCATTAAATAGGTGGGTTCTAAATTTTCCATGGAAAGGGAATGGACCATGAGGAAGGCACAGCCTTGATTTGGAGGTGAACATATCAGTTCTGCTCACCGGGGCTAGGCCCAGTCATATGTTCCTACTTACACTCTAAGGGACTGAAAAATGTATAGTCAGTCCTTGCTTGGGTAGATTCTTCCTAGTAACACCTTCAAATGGTGAACAAAGAATTGAAGTCTTTGGTAGTTAGCTAGCCCACAGAATTCTGCTACACACAAAAACTCCAACAGCAGTTTTTTGAAGTTCAGTCCCATTGGAAAGGCAGTGGTTAAAAGCCATACTGCCTGGCTAGAATTCTAGTGCTGCTAACAACTGGCTGTGTTACCCTGGAAATATTGCTCCTCACTAACTACCTTAGCTTCGTCATCTATAAAATGGGAATATTATTTGATAAAGCACCTGGAAAAATGTCTGTCCGGGTTAACATCCTATAAGTGTTAGCTGCTATGGTTACTATTATTATCATTATCATCCCTCTGAATCTGCACAACCTCATCTTCTTGTAAGGTAGGCTAAGAAAGGTAGGGGAGCCCTTGGCCCTGGATGTAGCTTGGTCCAGGTATAAGTGAATGATCTGGGGTGACAGCTCTGTACTATAGAGGTGGCCATAATTGAGCGAATAGACCAATATTCCCTCTTGCAAAGCTGAGTGTATCACACACAGATTAAGTCAGCAGTTTGTTGTGGGGGTAGAATTCTAAAAATGAAAAGAACAAAGCCATCCAACACCCAGAGAATAGGCAATGTTCAGAAGCTATGAGACAATAAAAATCAAGAGTAGTCAGAAACTATGAATGGCAAAAGCTAAGGAATACAATGGAGAGAAGTCAGTTCATTGCTCAGTAGCAGGAACAACAGCTGCAGAGAGTAGAGAGTGGCTGAGTCACCAGAAAGGTATAGGACAGCAATAGGGATCCACAGCAGCAAGAGATGACAATGGTAAGAACTGTTAATTTCCCAAATGGTCTTCCAGATTCATTTTAGTGGAGAGTGGGACAGGCTATAATCCACATATTTGTCTTCTTTTCTTTACTTTAGACTCCATTAGGTAAGATTGTCCTAACATAACATTTTTGTTTGTGACTTAAAAGAGCCTGTCATTGCAGCCACTGTGATTCATTTGAAACTCAGAAGCAAGGTTGATTCTTTTCTCTTTTCTGATAATGCAAATATAATAATGGATGTGAATCTCATATAGATGCAGAAAAAAATGTTCTATATCCTGATTCTTGGTACCACACATCCAGCAATTCTACCAGGTATACGGAAATCAGAACTTGTTTACTCTTGGAGCTTCAACAAGGGTTCTTCATGGTTCTGAAATCCTATGGGCTACCAGAGCATCAAGGATACAGAGAAGAGGCAGCCCTGCTGGTCCTTGGTCATCTCTTCAGAGCCTTGAACATGCTCTGTTTGCATTATCCTTTCAAGTGGCTTTTAGTTGTTTCTTTATGAGATTTGCTGCACAGATATTGTCAAGGCTGAGAATTCTGTGCTTAGGATCTCATGTAACCTGTAGCCATTCATTTCTGTGATCAGCCTTTCTTTCTTTCTTTTCTATTTTTTTCCCAGTGCCAGGGATCAAACCAGGGACCTTATACATACTAGGCAAGCACTCTCCCACTGAGCTTCACCACCCTCAGCCCCTGGGGTCAGTCTTGTTAACTGTGAGAAAGCATGATTCAATTCCCCATGTCCAAACCCAAGTTCCTCTGGCCTTCATTGAGCCTATAGAATCTTTTTTTCCCCCATAAACTGAGTGAACTCCTTTCACTTCAACTTTCTGTTTGGCATTTGTCACTACCTGTATACTCTCCTATTTGTTGAGGCATATCTTTTGAAATAAAAGCCAGAAAGGTTCTCCAGCAACTTCAATATCCATCCTTACTACAGACTTCACCTTGAAGAAGAAAGCAAACACTTACCTACTTATATCAGAGGAAAGGAAAGAGAGAAATAAAGATAAACTAGGGCTGGAAGTGTAGCAACTCATTGCAACAGTATGGAGGGAATCTATACGCTACAAAACTAGAGATTACACATACTGTCAGAAATCAAGGGAACAGAGCATGACTAGAGAATTGGAAGTTTCATGATGTCCAACAGTTCTTGCAGTTGAGTAAGCTTCCCCTGACTCTAATGTATGCTCTACCTTAATGGAGACTTGACTATTCTCAGATTATTCTGCTCTAGATGCCACTAAAAAACTGACTCTTTTTTCACTCAACATACTGGCATCTGCTATTTTAACTTCTCTCTTTTCTGTCTTCATCTTTCCATTTTCGTCTGTGCTACCAGCAAACACCTTCCAAAGAAGTTACCTTGATCTAATTAGGTTCAATTATCCCCATAGAGTTTCATGATAGCTTTGTAGGTTACTGATTAAACAATGGGTTGGATCAGATAATTGTTCTTGTTCATATCAACTTTAGTTAAGATGATTGAGTCACTTTATGCAAGAAGAAAATTATATACAAAGTAACGCTCTAGAAGAGGATCATGGGGATGAAATGTTGTTAGAAAGGTCTGTGGGCAACTATATGATTGGACAAAAAGCATAAGATCTAATGTATTAACATTAGACTTAGTGGGAAAATGCAGCAGGGTCTGTCCTTCCTTGCAGGTATGGGGCAGGACCCCTTCTGAAATGGAGGTCTTATCAATTACTATCAAAGTAAGTCAGAGGGGCTGGGGTTATGGCTCAGCAGTAGAGTGTTCACCTAGTACATGTGAGGCCCTGGGTTCGATCCTCAGCACCCCATAAAAATAAATAAATTAAAGATATTGTGCCCATGTATAACTAAAAAAATTTTAAAAAAAAAGAAAAAGAAAAGTAGGTCAGAGACTTTCTTTATGACTAACTACAATACAGGTGGGGAGATTAGCATTTCTATGACCTATCTTGTAGAGACAAAATACCTGGGACTGGGTAATGTGTAAATAAAATTAATTTGTTTTTCATAGTTCTGAATACTGGAAAATCCAAAACCAGTTCCATATCTTAACATAATCCACCCAAAGCAACTACCCATGGTTTATGTTTACTGTGTGCCAGGCCCTCTGCTAAGATACTTTACATGCATTATTTTTGTTCTTCTTATAAAAAATAGCAGCAAAGCCAAGTGAAAACCAAATCATAAAACATATTCTAGATGACAATACATTCTAGGTTTCCCACAAGAAGGTGATTTTATTTTATACCACAGATTGAACTCAGAGGCACTTAACCACTAAGCCACATTTCCAGCCCTTTTTATATTTTATTTTTACACAAGGGCTCGCTAAGTTGCTGAGGTTGGCTTTGAACTGATGATCCTCCTGCCTTAGCCTCCTGAGTCACTGGGATTACAGGTGTGTACCACTGCACCTGGAAAGAAAGTGATTTTTCCCCCTACTTATTTTCCAAGTCCTCTTGAAGCTACTCATTGCCCTTTTTTGGCTAAATTTTTACTTTCACATCAATTAGTAATTGTTGAGCATTTACCAACATTGACTTAGGAACCAGTTTCTTCAACTATAAAGTGAGAGAGTAGAATTAGATGTTTCTGGAACATTTTCTAGCTCTGAAATGGCTTGATTCTCAGTACTATGACAGGTGGATTTGTGTGTCTTCAGGGTGAAGATACAAAGGATTGTAAAACATTCCTTACCACCCAAGGGTTTATATCAGTGAAAATATATAGACAGTTCTTTTTATAGAAAGTATAAAATTTAAATATTTTGAGTAGAATTTCATGGAGACACATTGGAGGACAAATAAATTTTAAAAAGTCAGAGAAGGCCTCATTGAGAAGATGGGAATTAAGCCGGGCTTGAAGGCTAAATAAATGACAAAAGAGTAAATATATAGATACTTGGAGAGTTAATCTATGATTTAAGATGGAAAATAAACAGAAATGGAAGATGTGCCAGAGAAGTTCGTGTGGCCCTTTGGATCCCCTCTTCATTGTGATGTACTCTTGTTCCTTTGTGCTCTGTGCCCTGGGAATTGACCTGTATTGGTCATCCTTTGGCTTTTGAAGCTAAGTTGTAGATAGGAGAGTTGGGGGAGAGTGGAGTAGGGTCATCTATTTCCCAGGTCCCCTCACTGCCAAGTTTCCATAGCTTAGCCCCTTTACTGAAGGCCACTGCACCTATCTAGAGTCTCTTTCATACACTCCTCTTCATAGTGTCTAATAATGTTTCTCTCTTCACCCCTTTGGACATAGAAGTTGTAATATATCTCTATCCATCCTAAAGCTAGCCTTGGGATGCAGCTCTGTGTCCTATTTGCTCCCCAAGCTTTGTCCATTTCTTGTCAATAGTGTCCTTAGGAAAATCTTCTTTACGCAGTCTAATATGCCATCAATTTCTTGCTGTTACCCTAACACTGTATCTGTGATTATAGAATCATTTAACATACCTTTACATTAAAAAATATTTTCTAGTTGCCAATGGAGTTTTTACTTTATTTGTTTATTTATATGTGGTGCTGAGGATCAACCCCAGGTCCTCACACATGCCAGGTGAGCGCTCTACCACCGAGCCACAACCCCAGTCTCACCTTTACATTTTAATACTTGTGAAATCTTAATTTAATACTTGTATCTTACTGGTGATGTATAGGTTCTATTCTACCCCCTTGGTCCCTGATCCAAAAGCTGTTATTAAATCAGTGCTATGTCTTATGGTCAATGGCATCTTTGAACTGAAGAAATATAGTATGTAGTAAAAGATACTCTAATACAGGGCTGAAAAAGCCCACCTCAGATTCTGTGGGAAAAAGGCAATTTGAGTTTTACTCTATAGGCAACTGAGAATAACTGTTAGGCTTCTGAATAGAGTGCCATAATTAGGCTAGCAATATAAGAAGAATACACTTCCAACAGGGTGAAGCAAGGACTGAATGTAGATGTCTGAATACAGGAAGGCCAATTAGGCTGCTGTTGAGATAATTTAGATGAAAAGCAATAAAGGTCCAAAGTATGGCAATTAGAGTGGAAATAAACAGGATGAGATAGACATAACAGGCTGTTATAGTTGCAATAAAAAAGTAGCTAAATCAGGATGACTTAAGGATTGGGTTTAAGATATACAGGAAAGCAGAAAGGATAGATACAGGCTCACAGAGCTTCCAGGGATGGCCATTATCTATGTGGATACCAGGGGAAACTGTTCAACCTCACTCATACCAAGAATTTCAAAGCCCATAAGGATACAACAGGTACAGCTGGGTTATGAGTAAATGAGGACTACTATTATTTTTATGACTTTTGTATGATTTTTGGAATTTTCCACATTAAAAAATTAGTATTTTAACTTTATAAAGTATTTCCCAAATAGAGTATAATTTGGACTAATTGAAGAAAAAATAGGCAAAAACATAAGGGGTTAAGAACACAATCTCTAGGGGTTGTTTTCAGGACTGAAGGAGCAAATCTATATAGAGCACTAAGGACAGATAACTATTTCTAACATTTTTTTGGATCACTGCCATGTTAAAAACAAAACAAAACAAAACACAATCTCCAAGCAAGATTCTCCGAGATCATTTCTAAATCAAATGCCAAGACCCACAAAACTTTCAAGCTCCCAGAGCCTCAGCCCTCTTTTTCCCTCTCCCAAACTTGGGAGGGTAATCATAATAATAGCCCCTCTTGCAGGGGTTGACTATGTGCCAAGCACAATTTTATGCCCATTATAAGCATTAACTTATTTAATCCTAACAATAATTTCATTTTACAGATAAGAAAACTGAGCCACAGAGGAGTTAAGAAGCCCAAGGGCACACAACTAAGCAACAGATGCAACCAGACATTCTGGTTTCAAGAAGCTGGGTTCAGACACTCTGCAGATCACTGTATGGTGTAGTGGTTATTATGACAACGAAAGGTACCCATTCGTATCTTATGGAACAGTTTATAGCTTCTAGTCAAAGAGAATGGGCAATCAAGTAGAATTTACCAACAGTATTTTGTGGACAAAAAACAAATTTTTCTAGATTTGATCATAGATGCAATCATAGAAAAAAATCTACCTTAATAAATAAATATACAAACTAGAAGTTGCAATCATATAACAGAAAAAAACATATTATACCAAAAATATTTTTAAATAATCCAATGGTTTAAAACTTGATATAGCAATATGAAACCACACAGAAGAGAGTTCAAAAAAAAACACAAGGAGTCAGACTTCTAGTTTGATTTCTAGGTATGAAATCAAACTAGAAGTTATAAAAGACTAAGAAAATGAATCACATGTAATGTTTAAATTTTTTTTTTGCATGAGAAAACCATTAAAAGTTAAGAAAAATAACAAGCAATAATTGTAAAAGAAATTTGCAATTCATGGCACAAAGAGATAACTTTCTTAATTGATGAAGAGCTTCTAAAGTTAATAAAATGATGTAATAACTCAATAGAAAAATGGGCAAAGAAAGTAAAACATCCCCACAAATAAAGAAATCAAGACATGGAGAGAAAAAGAAAAGAAAAATGGGCAAAGATACAAATAAACAAATCATAAAACAAGAAATTACATATGGTTCTTAAACATAGGAAGAAGAATTTAACAAAAAATACATATGAAACTAAAATGACATTATAATACTAAATTTCATGAAATTACTAAAGGATAAAAATTTTGATAACTCACACTGTCAGAGCATGGGATAGTAGGCACTGCCATATGTTGCTAATTATGGTGTTAATTTGTTCAGTCTTTGCCCAGGACATTTTACATTATCACATACACACATGCACTTTCACCTAATAATTTCTCTTTTGAAGTCTCCCTCTCCTTCTATCCTGTCTCTCCCTCTCCCCTCCCCCTCCCCTTCTTCTCCTCCCTCCATCCCCCTTCCTCTCTCCCCCTCCTTTTTTTTTTTTTCTTCCTAGTACTAGGAATTGAATCTAGGGGTGCTCTACCACTGAGCCACCATGTCCAACACCATGCTGGGCTGTATGTGTTTTGTTTTATTTCAATTCAGCTTGGCACAGTCTGGCAATTCCAGTGTCTCAGGAGACTGAAGCACAAGGATCTCAAGTTCAAAGCCAGCCTCAGCAACTAGACCCCGTCTCAAAACAAAAAAGAAAAAGAAAAAGAAAAAAAGAAAAGGGCTGGGGATGTGGCTAAGTGGTAGAGCACGCCTAGGTTCAATCCCTATTACCACAAAATAAAAATGAATACATTTTAAAAAGAAAGAAAGACACACGCGCTCACACACACACACACACACACAGAAGAATCCAAGAAAGTGGTTAAAGAAATTATTTCTTCTTCTATAAAATGGAATCATTCATAGTTAATGAAAAGGAGAAGGCAGGTCTCTATACTTTTTATACATACATCTCCTGCAAACATTATATAAAAAAAAAGTAATATAGGGATCGGAGGCGGGGGAAGGGGAAAGTGCTAGGGAGTGATACGGCCAAATTATATTGTTACATTGTGTGCATGTACAAATATGCACCCAAAAATCCCATCGTTATGTATAACTACAATGCATTAATAAAAAGTAAAAATGTGGAAGAGAAAAAAATAAAAAATAAAAAAGTTGCAGATTACAAAACGAAATATAGCTAAGAGTATACATCATATACTTACATTTAGGCACATGGTTTTTTTTTTGAGTATACATATATATGTATATATTTATGTATATTTATATATACATATTTGACTAGATGTATAGATAAAACAAACAGTAGGGCAGAGATGAAATTGCTGTAGGTACATTCAGGGAAATCATCAACTTGATACATAGGGATATTAATGTATTCTATTTCCTACCTTACATTCCTATATTTCTCCATTTCTCCCTCCATATTTGCCTTTATCCTAAAGCTTTCTCCCTAATGGTCACAAAATGGCTGTAGCGGTTTAAGTAGTCCATACAGACAAAACTTCTGCAGTGTCAGTCTTTCAGTCTCACTTCAGGTTCACTTTCTTAAGTGTGAGGAAATCTTCCCAGAAGCCCTCTAGTGGACATCCCCTTAATGCCACATTGGCAAATTTTGGGAAACCCATCCAGTCCTAAACCTACCACTGGAAAAATGAAGGGGTTACCACAGGTAACTTATAACAGTGATTCTCAACCTGGAGTGATTTTTCCCTTCAGAGGGTATTTGGAAATATTGGGAGATATTTTTAGTTGTCACAACCTAGAGTAAGTGTGGTATAATAGTAATGCCTGTAATCCCAGTGACTCAGGAGAGGTGGGAGGATTGCAAGTTTGAGGCTAGTCTCAGCAATCTAGTAAGGCCCTAAGAAACTTAGAGAAACTCTGTCACAAAATAAAAAATCAAAAGAGCTGGAATGTAGCTCAGTAGTAAAGATCCCTAGGATCAATCCCTAGTACCAAAAGGAAAGGAAGGAAGGAAGAAATTAAGTGTGGTACTGACGTATAATGACTAGCAAGTAGGGATACTGATAAAAGTCCTATGATGCACAGAACAGTCCCTACAACCAAGAATTATCTGACCCCACATGTTAATAGTACAGCAGCTTTTTGGCACACACTAATCATTTGGTGAGGAACTCATTTTGGGAAGTCGTCCACCATGACCATTACAGTAACCTTGACTTGCATCCACCTAGTTTTAACTTTCTTAGTTAAAATCACAATTCAATTGTGCTTCCCTAAAATTGTAACTAAGTTATATTTATTGAATTTTGATGATTTCTACTTATTATTGAAGGAATCGTCTCTATTTTAGCATTTCCCATTGAATTATTAAAAAACCTAGAAACTTAGCAGTTCCAAAGGAGTCTGTTTAATTCCAGGTTATTTAGTTGTTGAATAGAGAAGTAGAGAAGTAGACCATCCCACTAGCAGCTCTAGCCTAGGGTCATTGTTTTTGTCTACTGCAACCACGATAGCCTGACTGATTCAAAAGAATTATAGGTCATCCCAATTTTGGACCCCAAACCTATAGTATTTTAACTTATATTTGAGGACATGTTCTCCAAGGTAAGTAAGACATGAGATAGAGAGGTGAAAAGCTTTTTGTCAACCATGCAACTTCAGCTATGCAACTTCTGGCTGGGCTACTCCTCTCCAGATGCCACCCTTTCCTCAGGATTAATTCCTGATGGCTTTAGTGTTCTTTTCCACCCAAGGACATCAGTTGAGTTGACAGATTCTAATACATTTGAATATCACAAAAGATAAGGTCAAGGTCTTGCTTGGTTCCTTTCCACTAAGAGGTTCCTTGCTTTTTGTGAAAATATACATATCAAGAGGTATTAGGATAGGGGAAAAAAAAAAAAAAGAGGCTTCCTAAGAAGGTAGACTTTGCCAGACACAAAATAAAAAGCAAAGGGTCCCTAAGTTCTTACATTTACATTATAAAAAGCAGTCACCCCAGTGATTCTACTTGGTGGGGGTGGGGGCCCAGGGAGTCTGCTCTAAAGTGAAATTCTGTCTCTATTTGGAATTGCATCTGACAGTTTAAAAAACTTTAAAACAAATATCAATTTTCACCTGACCAGCCAATATATTTACACTTATTCATTCCATTCTCATTTTGGATCATATGTTGCATTTAGCTCTGTGAACTACTTAAATTTAACTCTCCCTATTTTTGTGATTATTATTTGAATTATTTGCTACAGACCTATCTGAACAACATGAGCCTTAAAAATAAATGAACTATCTCTAGTCAATTTTCCCTTGACCTCAGAGTGTTCTAATCACTTTTTCTTTTTTATCTAGAATTTGAATGTACTTTGTGATCTCATATTAGTACCTTAGCAATTTTGTCAACTTGGATGTTGTTTCTTTTGCAGGTGCTCCTCTTCCAGAGAGAACACCACTTATTCTTTATTTCAAATCTATAGAATTGGTGGCCATTACATTCTATAGATTATGGTGTATTTTTCATTGTATATGACACATCTGTTCATTTGCCAGTATATAAAATTCCTCTATAACTGTTGCTTATGAGACTTTCAAGGATTTGGGGTCTTCTATGTTTATTTGCTTTGATATTACTTCAAAGCATATATCTATGCATAAAATCTTAGATTTTGTATACATATATATACATGTAGACACATATATTCGTAAAATTTTCAAGCACACAGAAGCATAAAAAGCAAAAATTTATTTGTCCACCCTTACATTACCCCATAGATCACCATCATTGGTATGTATCCTTCTGGATGTCTTCATATTATGGCTCTTTGAAAATGTGCTTTAATTTTTAATGCTATTCTTGTTTGAACTTATTCATATTATACTGTTGAGGCTGGTCAATCTGGATAATTACTCATCTGTGTATGATCTTAAGCTCTTGACCCAGTTTTTCTTCTGTAATAAACACTCTTTTCTTGGCAGCATATCACTCCTTCCCTTTCTTATAACCTGCTCCTCCTTCTCTTCCAACTCTCTGACTCATGCAGAAGGTTTTAAATTGTACAAATGTCTTCTCTCACCCCCAGGCATAGTAGAGTGGTCCTTACAATTAAAGACCATATAATCCAAGTTTGCCCAATCATAACAGCCCATCCCTGATGCACTTCGTTAATTGGACTGGAATGTCAGCACCTAAGCTAGAACTTTTTCTTCCCTGGGATTCCTTTGACATGGAACCATGGTCCATGTGAATCAATACTGTTATGGTGCCAAAGCCTTTAAGATGTCAGTGAAGTTCAGAGGTTTTTTTTTTTTTAATTTTTGTTTTAATTGGTTATACATAACAGTAGAAAGCATTTATGCAATTTGATATATCATACATAGACAGGATATAATTTCTCATTTTTCTGAGTGTACATGTTGCAGAATCATATTGGTCATGTAGTCACATATATACATAAAGTAAAAATGTCTGTTTCATTCTACTATCTTTTCTATCCCTACATTCCCTCCCCTCTCCTCCCATCACTTCCCTCTACCTAATCTATTCTTCCCTAGTGCCCCTGAATTAGCATCCACATAGTAGAGAAAACATGTGACCTTTGATTTTGTGGGATTGGCTTATTTTGCTTAGCATAATACTCTTCAACTCCAACCATTTACTGACAAATGCCATAATTTCCCTCTCCTTTAAAGCTGAGTAATATTTCATTGAGTATATATACCACATATTCTTTATCCATTCATCTATTGAGGGACACCTAGGTTGGTTCCATAGCCTAGCTATTGTGAATTAAGCTGCTATAAATATTGAAGTGGCTAAATTACTATAGTATGCTAATTTTAAGTACTTTGGGTATAAACCAAGGAGTGGGATAGCTGGGTCAAATGGTGGTTCCATTTCTAATTTTCTGAGGAAACTCCATACTGTTTTCCATAGGGTTGCACCACTTTGCAGTTCCACCAGCAATGTATAAGTGGACCTTTCTCACCACATCCTTGCCAACATTTATTGTTGCCTGTATTCTTGATGATTGCCATTCTGAAAATGGGATGGATTCAAATTAAAAAGCTTCTTTTCAGCAAAGGAAACAATACAATGAGGAGAGAGCCTACAGATTGGGAGAAAATCTTTACCACATGCACCTCCAATAAAGCATTAAGGATATATAAAGAACTCAAAAAACTCAACACCAAAAACACAAACATCTCAATAAATGGGCTAAGGAACTGAACAGACACTTCAAAGAAGAAGAAATACAATTAATTGATCAACAAATATATGAAAAAGTATTCACTATCTTCAGCAATTCTAGAAATGCAAATCAAAACTACTCTTAAGAGTTCATCTCACTCCTGTAATTTTTTGGTGACCATGTTTCCTAAGCATTGAGGAAAACCAGTTTTCAGTGTGAGAGAATGAAATGGACATGCAGAACACAGCTAAGAGAGAAGTTTTGGGGTCACTCTTTGTTCCTGAGACCTAGTTGCTCTCATCTTTCCCAAGTTCTAATTAAGGGACTCAAGAGTAATTCCCCTCTTTTTGCTTATGTTAGGTTCTTAAATAACATATCATCTTTAGTTTAAGGAGGCTCTATTTCATTCCTCCCATCTCTGAAATATTACTTTGTTTGGGTGGGACAAAAAATTTTGCAATAAGTCATTAAAGTTACACAGATTGTTCTGAACTTTATTTTTGTTTAACTGGATCCTTAAAAATTATAAATACAGGATGTTATTTCTTAGGGAGTGCCATGAAGAATCAGTTGGATTAGACTACCAATACTTTTTCCTTGTTACCAAGGAAACAAGGACAATACATAGTGTATAGTTGGCAATATGTAGGGAACAGATTCACAGTCAGGACTATATTATGTGCTTTGTTCTAGAAATTATCAACACTAAGTAAGAGTCACACAAACACATTCCATCTTATACGATTGTTAAATTTTCATAGTTTAAAGCATATCTTCATCAATTCTGTTTATAATATCTGAATGAGTTATATGTCATTTATTTCATTTATTCTATGGAAAGTTTTGACAAGGTATCTCAACATTAATTTCTTAAAAAAAATTCCTGAAGTGGCAAATAACAATCATTTTAAATCAGAGAAGATTGCTAACCCTTCTAAGTTATATTTGACCAATAAAATGTAAAATGATTTTTAAAGATTCATTGTTAGGAAGGATTCCTTAGGACTATGGGGAAGAATTAGAGGGAAATATAATCTATAAAAGGAGTTGCCACAATATCTGTACACCTTTTTTTTTTTTAAATAAAACATCTGGTTGACATTAGAGAAGGATGAATAAGTATGTTAAACTGGTGAAACCCCAGATATTATTTTTAGATGCATATTCTAGTGTCACTTAGTGAGAGGTTCTTGTCTTAGTAGGCAGGGGATAGAATGGGGACAGAAGATAATAGGGTCAATTTCTCTGATTATTTTTTTTTACCTGTTTCAAACCAAGCAAAAGTAGCAGGAACATTATAAATCACATAAAAGTATAATGTCAAGATTTTAAGATTTCCAAACATAGAAATGAGTAAGCTATCTCTAACTATAATGACATTTAACAAAATTACATTATTGCAAATAGAAAAAAATAAGCCTTTTGAGGGTCTAGGGATATGGTTCAGTGGGCAAGCACTTGCTTGGCATAAGGCCATATGTTTCAGCTCCAACACTACTAAAACAAACAAGCATAAAAACAACAACAACAACAACAAAAAACTATATAAGAACAAATTTTGCAGTGTGTGGTGCCACAGGTTTATAGTTCTAGCTACCTGGGAGGCTGAGGCAGGAAAATCGTTTGAGCCCACCAAATTAAAGACCAGTCTGGGCAACCCAGTCTCAAAAATAAAATAATAAAATGAAAAATAAAAATTATAAAACAAGCCTTTAGGTTATGACATATGAATTCTTGATATAATAGTTTAGAAAAATAATATGGAAATTACAGTTTAAGTTGCCAGATATATCACATTGCAACTTAAAATCTTTCACTTTGATTTGCAAATTCAGCTTAATATATGTACTCAAAGTTTTATGACATTATATCATTATATATTTTCCCATTTATTAATATATAACAATTTAATCAATAACTTTTCCAGGTCAGTTCAAAGTATATTAGTATTATTATTATTATTAGTAGTAGTAGTACTAATAGTAATAGTATTGGTCTGGGGATTGAACCAAGGGGCACACTATCACTGAACTACATCTCCACCCCTTTTTATTTTGAGACAGTTTCCATAAGTTGCCAGGAATTAGCCTTGAACTTGTGATCCTCCTGCCTGAGCCTCCCAGGTAGCTGTAATAATAATCATGTGGTACTTCTCTGGTCTCTGACTCCAACTATTAACACATTTCTTTCTTTAGACAAGTGTGATGCAGACACTTACTCATGTATGTAACAGTGAAAATCCATATGGGCCTCCCTGGAGTTTCACTCAAATCTCTGATTAAATTTTGGGTGTTTAAATAAAAATTACAGGGGTTATTGATTTGAATAAGGCTCCTACACTGAGCCCCAACAACTAAAAATCAAAATGGAGTCACTCATGCTAAAGTTCCACACTACTAAGAAAAAATTAAGCATTTTATCTGAACTTTGGAGAAATCAAGATTAAAGAGATAACACCCAAATTTTCCAAAAGACCAGTTTTAATTGGTATGATAATTAAATTCCCTCTACCTTCATTCTTATACTAAAAGAATCCTAAAATATACTGATACCAACTAGTTATTTTCCTGTCTCAGAATGAAAGCAACTCTGTATTTGTGATATTGTGACCCAGGGCCTTAGTGCATGCAAGACAAGGATTCTACCAACTAAGCTAAATACGCAGCCCAGGAAAGCAACTTTGAAATGACTGATTGCTTTTTTTGTTTCTGCTTTCTTTAGTTCTTCTCTATGAAACCAATCTCCTTGTTCTACTTCGTAAATTCAAGTATTGCCTGATTCTAGAATTGAAAATATGGCCAATTAAGTACTTTAAACTAAATTGTTGTAATTTTGTCCTTTGACAGGTGTTTCCAATCTTATTTCCAAAGGTTATTGGTTTTATTTCACACGTTTTAATTTTTTTCCAGATTTTAATCTTATAAAGGTAAATTAAGTTCATTTTGGTCAAACATAGCATTTAACATGAATTTTCACATACTCTCTGCAGATTATTTCCTTAGCATTTTTCAGAGAATGATCTTTTTTATTAGTGGTCGAATTACAATCTAGTCAATATTATAGATTGGTTTAGAACTCTTCCTTATCTGAAAAATCAGATATATCTACTACAGAATGTTGTTTTAAGATAAACAAAGCACTGTAAGTCCATACTTAACATAGCACCTAGTATATACCATAGTAATTTTCCTATTGGTCATTTTATTGGTGCTGAAGCTAGACTTTTGGGGAAAAAATATTTTTTGTTTTCCTCAAATATTTGTTACCAATCTACCTAGAAATCATCAAGGAGCTACTATTTTAGTAGTAGAGGCAATCAACAGTTAAATAATGTTTACTATAATATCAAGTTTAGAGTGAGAGTTATGAAATGGATTAAAGAAAAATGAAGCAGAGTAAGGGGATGCTAATTTAGGGTGGTCAAGGACAAGGAAGACATGTCCCTCTAGAGATGACACACAGACCTGAAAGAAATGAGGGAAGGAATTATGTGACTGTGTCATTCATTACGTGCATGAGTGCTCCTCATGGGGCTTATTAGCTGCATCCTTTGGGTTCTTAGTCACACTTCTTTATATGGCTGCAGAACTATTTTTATTTCTATGACTTAGTATACCAACCGGATTTTACAATCCAGGAAGGAAGTGCCTATGCTTCCTGTGTCCTTTAAATATCCTTCAATGAGTACTTCTTGGATGTAAGGGAACCTGGAATGAGAAGTATTTTGAAAAGAAATAGGCATTGGAAGAAAGCATACCATATGAAGAAAGCAGCTGCAGCGTGGTGAAAGAACAAATCTTGGAATTAAGAAAATTGGGTTTGGATTCCAGCTCACCAGTTTCTTGTATGGACTTGAAGTCTGTCTCTTAACATTAATTACTGAATCTATTTACCTATCTGTGAAATGGAAATAGTAGTATTAATTCATAAATTGTTGAAATAGTCAAATGAAGTAATCAGTATGAAAAACACTTGGAATATTATAGAAAATCAATGTTAGTCGAATTTTGAGTATGTGGAAGCTTGGAATATCCTTAAAGATAATAGGCTTGGGTAACAGAAATAAGAAATTTAGTAAATACAATATTTCATCATGCTAATGATAGGTAACATTGAGTGCTTTCTGTATTCTAAGAACTATTTTAAGCATGCCACATGAATTAACTCAATTTCTTGCCCTAACCATACAAGATAAAAATTATTAGTTTTCCCATCTTACTAATGAGAAAGATGAGGCACAAAAAAGCTAAATAATCTGCTTATGGTTACACAATGAGTAGTAGAGTTGGGATCAAGATAGTTTGACACCAGTGCTCATGTTCTTTCAACTACATAAGACTATTTATGCTCTTAGAAGTCATTATCTTAAGCTTTTCCTAAAGAAAAATCATTATAGAAAATGACATTAACAATTAAAAAAGAGTATAAATTAAAGTACAGGTATAACCCAGTTTTAAAAAGTAAGATTGAAACATGTTAACCAGGAGTTTAGACTTTATCTAAAGTTAGCACCCAACATTACAATATAAAAATGATTATTTTATTATGCAATTTTGCATCTTTTGTCTCAAAAATTACTTATTTTAAGAAAAATGGTTGCTTTGCATTGATTAGAGATTTTAAAAATTACCTAATCAGTAGTAACTTTGGATAGATCATGGCAGAAATGATCAGTTTCAACCACAGTTGAAAGCCCAGCAAAACTACGATTTTGGTTACCTAGAAAACTGAATAAAATTCCAATAATAAAGAGTTAATTATATAACAAAAGCAAATGATGTGTTCTAATTATTTAATCTTTTGCCATGAGTTAAATCTATAAAGACCAGTAACATAGCAGCTTGAGGAATACATTATACAGAGAAAAGATCATGAGGAAAGATCATTATTTACAGATACTTAACAATATCCAATTATTTCAGGCTTATAAATAGTAGTTATGGTGAGGCTAGGTTGGGCCATATGTGTAAAGAAAATAACTCAATCACATACCATATCTCATTTTACAAATCTAATATTTTAATTCAATGTTTTTTTTTCTTTAAATGCCTAAGCATGAATGTGGTACTAATACATGTATTTTGGGGAATTAATAGAGAAATAAAATATAAAGTTTATCTATGTATATTTAAGATTAACATGGAGCATATTAATCCATAGATTAACATGGACTATGTGGCACACTTATAGTCCCAGTTATCTTGCAGAATGAGGCAAGAGGATCACTTGAGCCCAGGAGTGTGAGACCAGCCTGGGAAACATAGTGAGACCCTACTCACAAACAAAAACAAAACAAGACAAAAAGCAAAAATGAAACTAATCAACCACATACAACCTACATAAAAATCTAATCATCTAATCTTTGACACAGTTGGGTTTCAATATCAGTATTAGGCAAAGACATGTGGTATAAATATTAATGTGCGACAAGACACATGCAACAAAAGCATATACAAAATGGAGACAAATTAATCTGTAAATAATGGATGCATATGTAAATATCATTAAGTATGAGTCTTCATTGACTAGAGTAGGGAGTTTCTGATCAAAAGAAAACAAACAAACAAAAAAAAAGAAGCTATTTTTTTAAAAAGTTTTAAGAACATCATGGCTTTCAGTCCTATGTGGGTATTTCCTTGCCAATCTGGTTTACTTTTTGCTCTGCTATCTAGTAGCTACATGAAAATAGTACATCTATGCTGCCTCTTCAAAAAAGTTAACCAATAACTTTTGACCAGCAGAAAATATTAATAAGATTAACTGTGATTACTTTGGATGGTGTAAGTAATAATTTCTTATTTATCTGTTAATTTTTTAATAATCTTATCTCCTTTAGAACCTACTGGAGCTAAGATGTCTAGACAACAGCTTTCATTAATCACCTATGCCAACCAGGTAAACTAAAACATATGAGCTGGACATGACTTCGAGTTCTTATATAGCCTCAATTATGTGTTAGTCATCCCAAGCATCCATTATGTACTCAATAATAGGTATGACACAGCTCTGGACACCAGCAGCACCATAAGGAGTCAGACACAGGCAGCCTGTTTATACTTCTTTTCCTGGTGTTAACCTTCTTAAGAAGCGTGGGAGACAGCAATGAGGTTGTGTCTTCCTCATTCGAACCTTATAGTAGTAGTCTACTAGATTTCTTCACCTTTGTTGTATTAATAACCAGACTTCAGAATAACGCTGCCTTGAGAAATGACAGCACTGTATTTTAGAAGGAAGGAAAATGTAGCATGCCAGACCAGGGACACACTTCTAATTGCCAGTGATTCTTGTGAATTTCCTGAATATTAAAGCACCTATTGAGGTCAGCTACAGTCGTAAAGAGAAAAAATGATCTTGAAACTTTTAAAATTGCATTACTGCACATCATAATGTAACAAAGTAAACAACAACAACAAAAAAACATTGTTTAAAAAAACAATAGCAGAGAAAAGCAGCTGATCTTTAGGAAGGCAGTCGGTTGCTTATTATGAAGTATTTACAGAGTCCGATGCATTTTCAAAGCTGGTTACAGTCATTACCACAGCACACCCTTGTGAGGTAAGCGTATTATCACCTTCGGTTCATAAATGAAAAGAAGTACAGAATGATTAAGTCACTCCCTAAGGAGAATGAGTCAACGTCAAGAGTCATAGTTGACCCGGCTTAACGACTCCTGACGGTCAATCCAGGGCTTAGTCAGCGGAGCCCAGAGTGGCTTCCCTGGCTGGCACCTGGACTTGGGCTATTTCTGTTCACGTTAAATCAGAATATTGGAACCGGCTGGACAGAACTTCCAAATAATCTTTACTGCCAGAAGATTTATCCCTGAGATCTTAATCTCAGGATTTGGAACAGAAAAAACTGTCGGGTGCACTCCCCCTCCCCCCAGCAGCGGCGAGTGGGCACTGCGGGAGGTTCCGCCGATCCCTTTTCGCAGTGATGGCAACAAGTGGTCACCAGCGCTAGCGGAGCCGGGGGACGGATGATTGCTTAAACGACTCTCCATCGCCGCCTCTTTTTGAAACTAAAGAGAAAATGGTGGGAGGTCAAAAGAAAACTAAATAAACGCACAAGCAACTTGTCCTAGGACCTCAACTAAGCAAATGAAGCCTAATTGTGTGTGCTGAGCCTGCAGTTCCCAACCTCCTGGGGAAGATGGGAGGATGGGGCGACAAAGGGTACATTAGGCATGCCAAGCAGTAAGTACGACGGAAATTATCCAGGCGGAAGAGCAGAGGACTGAAAATCACTCCACAGCACGCGAGTGCCGTACCCGCTGAACGACCACGTGATCAGTCCCCTTTTAAAAAAAAAAAAGTCTGCCTTAAAAAAAAGAGAGCGAGCGAGCGAGAGACAGAGACTCCACTTCCCAGAAGCCTCTTGTTACACACGCAGCCGCAGTCTTGCGCAGGCGCCGCCAGGGCCAAACGGACACGTCCGTCACGTGGATAGTAACTGGCCAATCCGGTTTGAATCTCATTTTTTTCCTCTCACCCCCCCTTCAGGAGCGGTTGTGCGATCAGATCGATCTAAGATGGCGACTGTGGAACCGGTGAGTATTGCCTTTGGCCCCCACCCCCACGGGTCCCCGCGCTCGGTCTCCCTCCGGACTGAGGGACCCCGCGGGACTGCGTTCCCGGCGCGCACGCTATCCCTTGCCGCCCCCTCCCCCTCTTCTTGGGCCTGACCTTCCGCGGGCAACTGGGGGTGCCCTGGAGGCTGACGGAGGCGGCGTGTAGCGCACACGTTCTGGTGGGGGCCCGAGAACTGGGGGAGCTGGTGGGGGAGGGGCGGCGTGGCGCCTCCTGCGGAGCCGCGCGTTGTCCACAGGGGTGTAGGATGACGGAGGCTCGGGGCTAGGTGTGTGGGATTGTCTTCGTGATAGAAGGGCGCGGGGCCGGCTCGGAGCGGGCACTGTGATCCGCAAGGAGGGTGGGCGGCGAGCCGATCTGGAATGAGATGGAGGAGGGAGCCTCGGGGCAGCTTTTCCATCTCCCTCCCTCCTTCCAGCGCGCCAGTCCAGGGGCTCGGGTGCCGGGCGCGCGAGGGTCTTCTTTAGACCGGTGGGCTGGGAAGCCGGTGGGCGCGCGGCGCGAGAGAGTGGGATAGGCGGGAGTGGAGCCGCGGCACGCGCGGAGAAGCTTCGATCTCGCCGAGGGGAGACGAGAGGGTCGAGCGCATGTTACTCCAGCGCATCGGAGAGTTGCCGGGGTTGGCGGCTGGGGAGGCGAAAAAGGTTTGGGATGGGGAGGAAACCCCGGTGTCGCGTGGTTAAGCTCTCTCTAGTAGAATGAGGGTGGTGGTGGTGGTGAGAAGGGGGATCACATTGTCCTCGCCCCTCCATGCTTGGGACTGGGCTGTCATGGAGGAGGGAAGGGGGAGGAGCGAGGCCTACTGATCGCTGCTACTGAGCGCTGCTGCCGGTCGGCTTGCCGGCCGGACCTGCTGCATTTCACACGCGCCTGTCTTCCATTCATTCATCCTTTCCGCGCAGTGCGCACGCCTCAGAGAATGCGATCGCGTCTAGATCCATCTGTTCTTCCGTGTCTTTATCGCCTGGAAGATTTCTGCTACACGGTTTATTGGAAGTAGAACTTAACTTTTAAGAGTGCTTTTCCATTTGAATTTTTTCTTTTCATGCTACAAGCTTTCCTCTCCATATAGGCACCATTTTAAACTTTCTTAAAGCAAGTTAATCTCAGGCCAGAAAGTTGGTAGTTAACCCTAAGGCAGAGGATATTTTTGTCATAGTTTGAGTTTGTCGACACTGGCTCACTGAGACTTCTGGGCCTCTCTTGCCTTTTACGGATTGTCACACATATGTGATAATGTCTCAGGTGCATAATGGAGTATATTAGCAACCAGAAAACATTTGACGTTATGGAACCTGTTGCAGATTTTCCTTGCCAGGTATTTTTGTGAATTTGTACATGATAATTTGTGATTTTGGTAATAGTCTACCAATATGCTTTGACTTTTAAAAAGACTTATTTAAAAAACTTTGAAAAAATTATCCCATAGACTACACAGTCGCTTTTTTTATATTACATTGATGCAAACTGTCCTTGTTTGTTGCCAGAATTTAAGGCAGTTTTTCTGTTTCTTTGCTTGTTATTTATTGGCACCAGTTTTCATTTATGTTTCTGGGAATTACATTGACTGCAAACCTCTCTTAAGTAGCTAATAAAATTAGCTGACTTTAGAGCATTAAAGTTATATAACAACGAAGTATAAATATGTAAAATTTAAAACGCCTTTAGGAGATTCTGATGTCCACTTTTGACAGGATCTGCTCCAAGCCACTATACTAGTGTTGGGGAAGAAAGGTTACAGTGGTAATGGAGGCAAGCTTTAAAAATCTTTAAATGATAAAACAGTAATGTGTTCGTAAAGTTTCATCAGTAACTTTTAGGTCCTTCAGATTTTGTGAAGCTATTCAGGTTTGTTTCAGCACAAACACTCAAGTGGTGAAGGACGATTTTGAGTTAGTAAATGTTTATAGTCCCTGGTATGTTTAGGGTTGTGTACCAAAGGATACAAAGTTAATACAAAATGTGATTCTATACCTTGTTCGTTTTAAACTCTTAAGCTTAATTCCCAGTGTTGTGATCACTGATACAGTGTTCTAGTCCTGGCCCAGGAAGATTTGGATAGTGTGTTTAAATTTAGAAAGAGGAATTAAAAAAAAAAAAAATTAGGGAGATGAACAACCCAAGAACTTAAAATGTAGAAACCTAGATTGAAACTATAGTAGTTTGGGGTTATATGTAAAATAGTATTGAAGTGTGCATTTTTAGTGAGAAATACAAATTTTTACTACTTTTATGCACCCTTGTCCACAGGCTAATGATGTAGTATTTCTTTTGACAGTTTCATTATTTATTTTTGGCACTAGAGCTTGAACCCAGGGCCTCCTGCATGATAGTCATACACTCTACCAGTGATCTGTACCCCTGGTCTTGGATTTTTTTTTTTTTTTTTTAGGTAAGGCAGTGTCCCCAGGCCATCTTACCTCCTTTTTTAGTTGTAGCTGGACACAGTACTTTTATTTTATTTATTTTTATGTAGTGCTGAAGAGCCAACTCCGTGCCTCACATACGCTAGGCAAGAGTTCTACCACTGAGCTACAACCCCAACTTGGATTTTTTTGTTTTTTAAGCAACTGATTAATACCAGGTTGCAGTTGAGGTAATATTGCTGACAAAAAAATCATATTTCATTGGTACTTCAGCTAACTTGTAAGTGTCATTAATGCCTTTTTTTTTTTTAAACTGTGCATAATCATAAGCATTTAGAAAGAGCCATGGGCTTTTCCTCCTTATTTCACCTTTCATAGACATTTGGTAGTTTTTGTCAGTGGAAATTACATACAATATTAGTCATTTTAAGTCCTTGTAAAGTTTTAATTGTGTGTATGGGTTTAGTTACATTAAGGTAGGGTTTATAAATATTAAAGTGACAAGAAACTTGAAAGAGAAAATTAAAGGAAGCATTTTACTTTTTTACAGGTGATGTGACAGAATTTTTAACATTGGACAAACAGTACTCTTCTGTCAATCCTATGGGCATTTGAATTGTGGCTAGGTCAAAATTAGACTTGGTATTACTTAAGATGGTAAGGCAGTGTCCCCAGGCCATCTTACCTCCAGTGGCTCATCTTTCTTTGTAGCTTTATCTTCATTCTGCATTCTTTATTATCCCCCTCCTTTTTCACCTTGTATTTGTTTTTAAGGTAAGATAAATTTTGATTTCTTCAGTTAACTGAAGGCATGTAATTTTACTTGTTTTTACATTGTAACTTGAACTATTTGAACTCTACATTAATTTCTTCAGTGAATCAACTTGGACAGCCAGAAGATTTAATGTTTCCTTTTTTATACTTTAGAAACATGCTTTGAATTGCAGAGAGTTTAAATAAGGCTTAAATACATATTGACAAATAAGTGTTGTGTTGTAAAATTCAATGTGTGTGTCAGTGAAACACTGTTTTGTTGATTGGTATACTTTATAAATTAGTATAGGTGTTTTTGTTTTAATTGAAGAACCCAATATATCAAAGATGGTTAATAAGCCAAATAAATTTGGTTCTAGCATTTGTGTCACAAACTTCATTTCGTTTTATACTCTGACCTAATATGAATAGTTATTTGACTTCAATATATTTAGTGTAGATAAACAGTTTACTCACTGAAATTGCAGAGAATCATACATAAAGTGAATTATGTAAGCTTAATCTAACTTGAATAGAAAATTGTGGGCAAATAACACTTTTATAAAATGTTCTGTTTAATTTAGATAAGATTTAGATTATTTTGGAAGTATCAGCAGTCCTCGACTTATTAAGGGACCTGTGAATTAACTTTTCTATCAATGGTAATTTCTCCTTTTTCTTCCCTGCTCCCACTAGAAATTTCCTTTAACATCTGTTGAATATGAGTTGTACAGTCTTGATCAGACTTTAGAAGTGAAAATGAGCATGGGTTATAGTCTCATTTTAATATCTGTTACTAGAAACATTGAAATTTCTAAGTTTAGTTGAAAAATTGGGAATAAGACATGTTAAGGTAATTTTGATTTTTAAATGCAGTATTCAAAGATGAGAATTTGTCAGTTAAGAAGGACCAGATGAGGTTAATACTCTATCAATGCGTTCCATGCACACATTTTTTTCCTCTGCTAGGAAATTCTGCAGCCTTTTGATTATCAATCCTTGGCCATTAGCAACAAATGCAAAGCCTATGATCTCCCACCCTAAGATACTCTTCCCACCCACTGCTAAAAATTTTTGGTAATAATCAAATGTTCGGGGGTGGGGGGGAGTGGGGGCGCTGGGGTTGTGGCTGAGTGGTAGAGCTCTCGCCTGGCATGTGTGAGGCTCTGGGTTTGATCCTCAGTACCACATATAAATAAATAAATAAAATAAAGGTATTATGTCCAGAGGTATTATGTAAAAAATACACATAAAAAAATCAAATGTTTCTTCATAAGTCTGTTGTTGTGTCTGGAGGGAAAAAGAACCGTTTTTGCTCTAAAATATCTGAGAATGTAGTCAGAAGTGTAAATTTTTAAAATGTTATTCCATAGAAATAATGGAAAGCTGAAGTTGAATCATACTGTTTACTTTCCAGTGGATCATGACAGACCCAAGCAGTATTGTACTTCATGTGTATGGATTCAGAGTTCTAAACAACAAACTCCAGAAATGACAAACAAAAAAACAACAAAAAAAATGGCCTTTTAAAAATGACCTGTGTGTAACAGCTATTATTTAATGGAAACAGCTTTATTTTTTAGTAGTTGCTAACATAGCACTTAATGTAAGTCAGGCACCACACTAATTCCTTTACATATATTCATACCATCCTTATAGCAAATCCTGTAAAGTAGGTAGTATTATTATTTCACAGATGAGAAAACCAAGGGACCAAGGTAAAATTTGTGTGACTAACTTTCCCCAAGATCACACAGCTGGGGTGTTATTCAAACAAAATAACCACATTCCAGAGTTGTACTTTCACAATGGTGACATCTTCTTTCCAGTAAGCATGCAATGTGCTTTCTTTGGGTGACTTCAGAAAAGGAAATTTATTTTGATAAACCTATCAGGCATTTTGCTACAGCTATAAAATAAAAAAATGTGGGGACAGTTTTTTCTAGGTGCTATTATACTGTCATGTTGAATAATAAAACTACTAAGAAAATACCACCACAATTTCTGAACCTGAAAGATTGAACAAGCAGTTAGAGTAGTCCTTGGTATCCGAGGAGATTGGTTCCAGGATCCCCAGTCCCCTCCGCAGATACACCAAAATCTGCAGATGCTCAAGTCCTTTATATAAAATGGTGTAATGTTTGCATATAACCTATACACAGCCTCCTGTATACTTGAAGTCATCTCTAAGTTAATTATAATACATATTACAACATTAGTGCTATGCAATTGTTCTGTATTGTTTAGGAATAGTGACAAGAAAAAATTGTGTATGTTTGGTATAGACACTTATGTTTTTTTCCTGAATATTCCATCTGAGGTTGATTGAATCTGCCAATAACAAGCCTGCAGATATAGAAGGACTGTATACTAATTGTATTTAATATAATGGGTCTAGGATTTTTAGTACTTATTATTAATTTTGGTGAAAGGTTTCTCAAAGTTGAACAATTGTTTTGAAAAAGTTTCAGCTAAAACACACGTGTTCATTATGTATTTTAAGCTTGTTAAAACAAAGTACTATACAGAAATTAGTTAAAATATTCTTTCTCTGCTGTTGATTATAATGAGTCAATAAAATTTTCATTTTTACATGAATATGTTAATATTGCTATAAAAATTCTTATGGGGCAGTAGCCTATGTATCAACACGGATAATTTCAAGTATTAATTAAGAAAATCTGACATCTTAATGGAGAGAGAAAATGAAAATTTTTTCTTGTGTTTTTTTACTAAATGAAATGAATGGGTAGGGAGTTCATGTTTCAGGTAAATTTTTTTTCTGTCACATAGTTCCTAAATGAGAGCCAGAATTCAGACCCAGGTCTCAAGCTTTATTATTGTCCTGTTCAAGAAAAAATCAAAGTAAAATTCAACTAAAATAAACCCTCCAACTCTTTTCTTTTAATAAAACTTGTATATTAGGCATAAAATTGATGCATACATCATCATTATACACAAATATAAAATATATAAATATTATGATCAATATATACCAATATGTTTGTATATTAATGTAAATGTTAATATGGTGTAATATATTTAATAATTTTATGAATACAAAAAGTTAAATATAGCCAGGCGTGGTGGCACAGGCCTATAATCCCAGTGCCTTGGGAGGCTGAGGCAGGAGGATGAGTTCAAAATCAGCCTAAGCAACTCAGCGAAACCCTGTCTCTAAATAAAATATATAAAAAAGGGCTGGAGATATGGCTCAGTAGTTAAGCCCCTGGGTTCAATATCCAGTACAAAAAAAAAAAAGAAGGAAAAAAAGGTCAAATATAAAATAATTTCTGAAAGGATTATATAATATTGTTTAGATTGTGGGAATAGGAGTGATTTTTTTTTTTTTTAATTTTGTTTTTAGGAGTGAATTTTGTTCAAATATTTCATTTGAACTTGAGTTTTGCCATGTTAATGGTATTTAGCATTTACTGTATTTTTATAATTTTTTTCCCTTGATTTAATAATACATACTTGTGGTCCAAAATTTGAATTGTTCCCTTTAGTAGTCTGGTGAAGTTATAAGATTTTTTTTTTCTTTTTTTGCAGTAGGAATCAAACACATTTCAGAATGTTTTTAAATGCTTTAAATAAAAATGCATAGAATTACACAGGAAACCAGATTGCAGTAGGGATTGAGTTAACATGAAATATATCAAGCACATGGCCTGGCATAGACTAATCCTTTTAATGTGAAAAATTTATCTGTTCCCTATCCCCAACCACTGAGTTTCCCTTTCCAACGTACTCATGTTCTTTAGTTTTTTGAGGATCCTACTATAAAAAGGCCATTCAGGAGGACTTTTCTGTGATAATGAAAATACTGTAGTATGCTGTCTATTGCATTGGCCACTAATTTAACATGTCAGTTACAAACTTGAAAATGTGCCTAGATCAATCAAGGAAATGAATTTTAAACATTATTTAACTTTGATAACTTTAATTAGCCATGTAGATAGTGGCTTTCAAATTGTACATTACTACTTGAGAATCTAGACACATTGTACTGTGTACAAATATATGAATATATATTTTGTTTGATTTTGTAAAGTAAAATTGGATATGTTCAATTTGGTTGGATTAAATGATTTAATTTTATCCTAGAAACCCTTTTCAGTATATTTTAAACTTCCAAAGCTATTTATTTGGTCTTGTATAAAATTAAAATTATTCTATGGGTTAATTTTATTGCTTTTTTTTTTTTTTTCAACTGTGTGAATAGGTAGTCTTAATACTGTTCAAAACTCGGGATTTGTGCAGGAATATACAGTGAAATCTTCTCAAGCTGATTCCTGTTTAGGGAGATCATCATTTGAAGCAATCAGCATTATCCATGTCTTGTCTTTTTTTTTAATAGACATTTTGTATATACAAGTAAATGTGATTTTAAAAAATATATAAATAATAGCCATCTTCCACAGTATTCTGGTACATTGCATTTTTGCCCAATATTTATTTTAGAGCATTATATATCAATATGTAAAGCACTCACTTTTTTTTGATAGAATGTATTACATAGTGTGGTTTAACAACTATTTCTATATTGACGACCAGTATAACCTTTTACTTATATCCTTTCATGCAGGGGGTAGCATATCTATAAGGTAGGTATTTTGACAACAAATTGAAGTTAAAAACAGTACTGGTCAAATAAAATAATTGTTCAAGTTTAGTTGGTTGTCAAGTTAATTAATTCTTAGGTCTTTTTCCTCAATGAGTTAACTGTTTATGTAGGGAAACAAAGTATAAAACATTCGTAAGTTTTAGAGAAAGAAACTGGATATCTATGTATCCATAACCTAAGAGATCATCAGTACCTCATTTTTTTAAATACTCTCATCATGATTATTTCTTTGTCTCCTTCCCACTTTCTATCTTGAATTTCCTGTTAATAATTCCATTTTTTGTAGTAATCTTCATTGTATGTATCTTTCAGCTAACATGTTGTTTAGTTTACAAAAGTTCCCTAGAGAAAATAATTTGAATACAATTTCTTGTTCCTAGTTTGGCTTCAGCTTCTATAATGTCTACTAAAGCTCTTCCTGGGGAAACCTTGTTCAGGTTCTTGGAAACAGAGGAGTCTGCAGTTATTATCTGGCAGGGTTGTGTTGTGGGCCAGGCAAGAACATGCAGTAGGAGAGCAGTTTGTGGGAATAGGCCACTCTATTATCTTATTTTAAGATTAGATTAAAGCAATACTCTTTTGGGTCCAATAAGGGAGCTGAACACAAAGGAGGGAAAAAGAACTTCATTATCACATACATGGTCAAACTGAGTTAAGTATGGATTTAACCTGGGCCAGAACCCATAGTATTTAGTGGTTTTCATTTTTTCTTTATTACAGTGCTAGGGATGAACCCAGGGCCTTGTGCATGCTAGGCAAGTGCTCTACCACTGGGCCCCATCCTCTTGGTTTTTTTAGGAAATGTGTCTTGGTCATAATAGCCATCAAATCATATTGCTCTACTCACATTCACCTGAATCACATTACTCCAGTCTGAACTATTAACTCTTACATTTTTTGCACATTCGTCTTCACTTGATCTCCTTTTACTGTGTTTCTGATTCCCTCTCATTTTACTTCTCTGTTGCACCCCTCTGTTGCCTGTGTCCATTGCCTTCCTCTTACTTGATTTCTTGTGTCACTTTGGTGGATCACATCTTTAGTAATTTTTTTTTTTTAAGAAAAGATATATGGGCTTTTTCCGCCAGGCTTTTCGTGCCGCCATAATAGTGTACATGAATGTCCTGGCTGATGATCTCAAGAACATCAATGGTGCTAAAAAGAGAGGCAAACACCAGGTTCTTATTAGGCCGTACTCCAAAGTCATTGTCCGTTTTCTGTGATGATGAAGCATGACATTGGCAAATTTGAAATCATGGATGATCACAGAGCTGGGAAAATTGTTGTCACCCTCACAAGCAGGTTAAACAAGTGTGGAATGATCAGCCCCAGGTTCTATGTGCAGCTCAAAGATCTAGAAAAATGTCAGAATAATTTGCTCCCATCCTATCAGTTTGGTTGCATTGTATTGACAACTTCAGCTGGCATCATGGACTATGAAGAAGCAGGATGAAAACACAGGAGGAAAAATCCTGGGATTCTTTTTCTGGGGATATAAAACGTACATAACAATGAAATGCCTCAGTGGACAAAAAAGTAAAAGAAAAAAATGAAGATATATGCTAGTTAAAGAACTTTTTGAGACTTTGAATATTAAGCAGTATTGTTCTGGTAGTTTGCCTGGGCATAGAATTCTTTGGAATTTTGAAGATAATTGTTCTGTAGTTCTGTTGATAAGTCTAAAATGATTCTGATGATTTTTTTTCTTTTAAATATGACTGATTCCTTTCATATCCCCATTGCTTAGAAATTTGTAGATTCTTGTCCCATTTCATATTGACATACAGTGTGAGTATGAACTTCTTAATTTTTTAAACTTTATTTCTGGTTGTCAATCCTTTATTTAATATTTTCCCTTGTACTTCTTACTTTTGGGTATTCCACTGTACCTCTGTTGATGTCATATAGAGGGTGGCTACCATCAACATTGCAGCTCGCAGACTGGGCTGGGCAGGGCAGTCCACAGGATCTTTTCAGTGGTTCCAAAAAATTCTCTGGAACAATGTTGACAGTTTCATTGAAAGTGATATTTCCACTGTGTTTAAATTTTTTTTTTCTGTTTATTTTTGCCTCTTGGTGGTTCTTTGAGGCTTTGATAATGAGGGCAAAGGTAGAAGATACCACTTCAGACTCCCCTTCTTGGTTCGGAATGGTCCGTTTCACTGTCCTCAGACCCTTACATTCACTGGTTGGCTTGGGGATGTCATGACCAACCTTTTTTTCTTTTGGAGGTAGACCTCATAGAAGATACAGTAATAACCTTTCCACCCAGTGCACCTCAGGCATATGACTTTGATCTTGGTGTTCAAGCTGGGCAGCATTGTGAAGGTCGCTGATGTCAGAAGAACCTGGATTCAGGACAACTGAAGAAAGTTGTGCTTTGGCCTCCTGAGTTGAAAGCCAAAAGGCAGGACTTTTTAAATATGGCAATTCATATCTATCACATCTGACAGATTTATTTGTGTTTTTCCTCTCCTGTCTCTTTTTTTTTTAAATATTTTTTCATTGTCGATGGACTTTTTATTTTATTTATTTATATGTGGTGCTGAGAATTGAACCCAGTACTTCACACATGCTAGGCAAGCACTCTTCCACTGAGCTACAACCCCAGCCCATCGTCTCATCTTTTTATTCTTTTTGAAACATTCAGATTTTGGATTTTTTAAGACTAGTTCTCTGGGAAATTTCATGTATTTTGCAGTCTTGTATGTCTTATTTAAATTCCCAGGTATTGTCTCTCACTTTTCTTTCTCCTTGTTCATTCTCTCCCTCTTGTTTTGTCTTCTGAATGTTGACTTTTATAACTTTCTGTAATTCTATATGCATACAAAAATCATAAGTTATGCTTTTTAGGATATACACACACACATTTAAAGCATATTCTTTTCCCTACCTCTATCCCTAAGATGCTTCTTTTCTTTTTCTTTTTGAACTCTTCTGGCAGCAGTCCGAGTAGCTTGGAGTAGCAGAGGGGATTGAGGGACCTAGCTACTCTCTAAACAGCTTTTACTGAATTCTCTTTTACCTCCCTTCACTCCCAGTTTTAATGATACTGCTGCCAGCCTTTAAGGCTCTTGTTGCATACATTGATCCGGTTACCACTTGTCTGTCTGCATTCCAGTCCCACCCACTTTATTTCCTTCTTTTTTAAAAAAAAATATTTATTTTTTAGTTTTAGGTGACACGACATCTTTATTTTATTTTTATGTGGTGCTGAGAATTGAATCCAGTGCCTCACGCATGCTAGGCGAGCGCTACCACTTGAGCCACATCCCCAGCCCCACTTTATTTCCTTTTGTTTTTTCCATACGCGAGAGTGTGTGTTTAGTTTCTTAAATCTGTGCTGTAGTTTGTGAGATTTTGGGAAGTAATATTAGAATCATCCATTTATTCAAACATTTGAGTGCTTATGTGCCAGGCTTTGGTATTGAACCCAGCTCTTTCCTTCACTTTATATTAATGAATTACTGAATAGGAAAAAAAATACATTTATATTAAAAATAAATAAATAAATGAGCTGTGAGTGGTAGCAGATAGATGCCTGTAATCCAGCAATTTGTGAGGCTGAGGCAGGAGGACTGCAAGTTTGAGGCCAGCTTATATAATATAGTGAGACCCTATCTCAAAATAAAAATTTTGCTGGGCATGTTGGCTCATGCCTATAATCTCAGCCGCTGGGGATGCTGATGCAGGAGGATCGTGAGTTCAAAGCCAGCCTCAGCAAAAGCGAGGCGCTAACTAACTCAGTGAGGCCCTGTCTCTAAATAGAATACAAAATAGGGCTGGGGATGTGGCTTAGTGGTTGAGTGTTGCTGAGTTCAATCCTGGTATGGAATAAAATAAATTTTTTTTAAAAGGTTGGGGACATAGCTCAGGGATAGAATACTTGCCACCCTGGGTTCAATTTCCATTGTTGCTCCCCCAAAATAGAGTTATCATTTACACTTTAAATGTAAGTTATAACAGTAAGTTGCATTCTGATGACATAACAGTATTACAGTTTTATAATAACTATGCGACTCTACTGAGGAATACAAAGGAGAACTTAATAAATAAATGAAGAATCCTAGGTTTGTTTTTGAAAAAGATTTAATAGTGGAGAGATGTTAATTATTGAATAAAATACTACTAAACTCTGTATAAACTGAATCACAATATCAAAATCTTTGTAGGCAAGGTACATATGATATTTCATGGTTAGTTCTGCATACTGTGGCCTACTATAATTATATATATGTAATATATATCAACATAATTATATATATTATATACAATTACATAAATATCATAGTCTTTTACGTTTTAAAAAGTTTTGAAAAAATTTTTTTAAAGTGATAGATTACTGTCCTAAAATGTTCATTGGCCTTTTATAGAAAGTTTGCCAATACATGCTTTATAAAATGATTGTGTGAATTGTTTGGAGGTTATATTAACAAATGAAAATCATTAGTAAATTTCTTTCTCCCTCTCTCTCTCTCTCTCTTTTTTTTGGTGGTGCTGGATATCGAATTTGGGGCCTCACACATGTTAGGCAAGCAGTATACCACAGAGCTGCATCTCCAGCCCAATAAATTTTTAAAAGGAAGAGAAAGGGGGAATGGGAAACTTGCCCTGCCACAAGGGAAAAAAATTATTAAACAAAGGCAACTTAAAAATGTGATATTGGAGGCTGGGGTTGTAGCTCAGTGATAGAGCACTTGTCTCAATTGTGTGAGGCACTGGGTTCGATCCTCAGCACCATATAAAATAAATAAATAAAAAGAAATATATTGTGTCCATCTACAGCTAAAAAAATAAAAATTAAAAAATGTGATGTGATATTGGTGCAAGAGGGGATTGGCAGAGTACTAGAACAACTAGAAGTAGATTCAGGTATATATTTGGACTTCAATATAATATTGGTAAAACAACTTTGGAGCATCAGATCACTGAAGAAAACCTGTAATCCCAATAAGTAGGTGTTCTCTAGTAATATTTTGGTTAACTTGTATGTAAATGTTAATTCACCATATACCTATTTATGCCTTTTTACTTTCTTTTTTCCTCTTTTAAGTACTTTTTAAGGAGCAGTTTTAGTTTCAAAACAAAATTGAGTAGGTAGTACAAAGAGTTCTAAATATGCTCTTTTCCCCCACACATGCACAGCTTTCCCACTGTCAACATCCAGCACCAGAGAAGTACATTTGTTGCAACTGATGGGTCCTTCATTAACTCATGATTAGATTTCATTCTTGGTGTTGTACCTTTTGTGGGTTTTGTGAAATGTGTAGTAACTAATATCCACCATTATTGTAATATACAGAATAGTCACACTATTCCAAAATCCTTTCTGCTCTGCCTGTCTCTACTCCCCATGCCTTTTTGCCTTTCTAGAGTGTAGTTGTAGTTGGACTCCTATATATGTAACCTTTGATTTAGTAATATGCATTTAAGTTTCCTTCACATCTTCATGTCTTGATAGTTCATTTCTTTAATTTTCATTTTGAGGCAGGGTCTTCCTAATTTGCCCAGAGTGACCTGGAGCTTGTGATCCTTCCTCAGCTTCCCTAGTAGGTTGGATTGTAACTGTGCACCACTGTGTCTGGTGTACTAATGTTTTAAAATATTTTTTAAAAATAGTGCAGTGCCTGTATCATGATCATCATGATTTGTTACTATTTGGTTTTATATATCTAATATATATATAGTCTTTATTAATATAAAATATATGAAACTGTCATTGTCCTGTCAGTTCCCTGAAAGAAATCTCTCAGAAATCTAATTACTAGGTTAAAAAATATCTTTCTATATTCTGAAACTTGATAGTTCATTAACTTAATCATAAGTAGAAGTATATGTAACCTGGGGGCACATGAAACACTGGCTAAGCTTGTTTGTAATTTATTTGAAGAAATATGTTTCTTCAAAATATATTTTCTTTTGAAAGATAATTCTTGGTATATACTAATAATTTGCTTGTTAAAACTATAGTTTACGTTGACATTTTTTTAACCTTTAACATAATTGACCATCATTGAAAAAATTGTTAAAAGTGAACACAAAATTTACAGCATTCAACTGCTCATTTGTTTTATGGTGACATGTAAAGACTGATTTAAATTTTAAATTAACATTTTAGTTATGCTTGTCATTTTTAAAAGTATCTTCTTTAAAGTGTTTGCCTTTTGAATTTTTATTAGTGAAGTATTTTTGTGTTTATTCTCACAGTACTGAGGATTGAACTGAGGGCCTTACACATAATAAGCTATAACACCCAGCCCTATTGACAAGTTTTAAAGAATAATTGCAATATTAATAATTAATCATGTTAATGTAACTAGTATTGTTTTCTGTAGTATAAACACTTGTTCTGATTGGGGGAACTGGGGATTGAACCCAGAGCCATTTACTATTGAGCTACATCCTTAGCCCTTTTTTATTTTGAGACAGGATATCACTAAGTTGTTTGGGGCTGACCCCGAGATTGCTGTCTCCTTCATCTGCTTCCCAAGGGGCTGGAATTACAGGTGTCCACCACCACACTTGGCAAAGAGTACAACAAGGAGTTAGATCTGTAATTGACAGTGATTATTCAGTTGAGATAACTAACTACCTTCGAACCAGCCAAAAATTGATATATTTTGAGACATTTTTTAGTTTTGATAATATTTAGCATGTGTCAATCTTTCTATAGTTATTTTGAAATATGAATGTTCTGGTAATCTTTGGTTTAAATAGTAGTGACATTTAAATTTTATTATTATCCTTGTTATTGTTCTAGTTCACATCTATTTCTTTTATTTCTGTCATCACATCCCCCCATCTGAATTTGTAGGCTCTGAGATTTGCACAGTAATTTAGTCAATAGATAGATAGTATTGCTCCTTAGGAATTAGTTTATTTTAAAATGTAACAAGATGCTCACATATCTTTCTAGTTGTTAAGAATGCATCCAAGTTTTAAAATTATATATTAGAAAATCTGAAGTTTAAGTGTGGGCTATAGGGATTTTTAAAAAAATAAAAGGTAGTTACATATTCTGATTATGCAGATATATAAACCTTTGTTAAACCCCAACAAATTTAATTGTCTGTTTATTTAGTAGTCTAATACTAGTCATTAATTTTGAGCAGGTAATTAGATTATTCCTTAAATTGATTAAGCATTTGTGAATTTTTGAAATATTTTTAGATTCAATCCAACAAATCATCATAATACTTTTCTTAGGGTAGGAGTATGAACATTGTGGTTTTGATACTTTACAGACAAGGAACAAGACCTGCAAAATCTACAATCACACTATGAGTGATGCCAGATTAGTTGGTTTCTTTTATTTTATATGAATTTATATACCTATATTTTTAAGATGCAAAAGAATTAATTTACATGTGGCAAAGTCTTAGCACTTTCACCTAGATTTTTTTTTCATCTTTTACAAGACAGATATTGAGGCTCTACTTGTTCTTGCACACTAGTTAATTATGCTAATTTATACCTGGGAAGTACTGAGGGATGTGCATGGTTTGCTAAAAAGATACCTGAGAATCGAGTATTTGCATACTAGAAGAAAGTAAAGTACCGTAAAGTCTATTTGTATATTTTTACATAACACTTTCCTTATTAAAATTAGTTATTTATATCTGTAAAAGAGGATTCTTGTTCATAATTACCTGTATATGTGAGATAGTTGATCAGTAGGCATTAGTATGCTGTTCTGCCTGATAAAGTATACTCACTATAATTGGTTCTTAGTATTTACTTGCTTTTTTCCCTAGTAGTGGGATTTTGTATCTGTGTGTGTGGGGGGGTGAAGTATATATATCATTCATGCTTTTTTTTTTTTTTTTTTTTTACTAATTTATTGGCAGTGGCATGCACTTGTCAAGGTGAGTGAAGGTGTTGAACCTGAGGCTGTGGAGCAGAACATAATACGTACTGTAGGGTTATGCTACTTAGAAGAATTCCTTGGTAACCATTTATTATCCAATCCTGGGCTTGTTTAAGAGTGAATGAAGTTCTAGTAATAATTACACTAAAACAATAAATAAGTAATGCTAGTACACATGGTATTCTTAGCCATAATCCCTGATAGTTACGGGTTTTAATGCAGATTATAGCTTGGACATGTTTAATTTTCCAGAGAATAAGTTTTATCTAAAGAGTGGAGAGAATAGTGATTTCACAATTTTGTGAAAACAGAATATGTTGACATACGTATAGCAAATTGTTTGATGGTAGCAACTTAGTAAATGTTACCTGTCAAGTTAAAACTCATATTTTGGAAGAGGTTTGAGGATTGATGTTACCATTTTGAAATTATAAAGTGCTGTCCTTTTGTTCTCTACCTATACTTTTGGTGTTTATTTTATACCTTAACGAATTGCCTTCAACGCACTGAAATGTTGGGTTAGTAAATTGTTGAAGTAATTGGATAGCTTTCTTGGCCATCATAGCATTTACATTTCTTACTCAGCCACTCATGATCTTTCCAATTCAACTAAAGAGTAAAGCAAAGTAGAAATAAAAGGAAGTTCTCCTGGAGGTGTTTTACTATAGTCATGTTGTTACTCATTATTAGTTCTGTGGCATTGAACTTGCACATTTATTTTGTGTCATTGAGAAAGGTCCTCGTTGGTCTTAAAATCATTTGGGTGTTGTGGTTATGTAGTTATTTCCAAACAGTTCATCAGCTGTTTCCTTCTCTTCCTGAATTCATACTTATTCTTTATGTAGGGTTAGGGGAAGGAAGATGAGGAAGATCTGGTGTAATTGAGGGTGGTAGACAGAAGTCACCGAGTCAAGGACTAATTTAGCAACATGTCCCAGGTGGTTTAATTACCACTCCTTATCCAATGTAACTTAGATATAAAGTTGGTGATTGGACTTTCACAAGTTTTTCCTAATGGTGAAATTGAAAAGATTAACCAGATGTTTGCAGAGTTTGGAAATCTGATTCATTTACTCATTTACTCATCCTTTCTTACCTTTCCAAACTCTTAAGTTTAATAGCATCTGATAGTACTGATTATTAATGGTATCTGATAGTATTGGTCACTTAAGTGCCAGTGTCTCATGTTGTCACTAAAAACTCTTACAGCTATTTACAAATGAAGAAAGTGATGCTTACACAGATTTTTAGGTCCCATCCAAATTCACTTAAATTCCTATTTTTAAAAAATTCCCTCTATTATACTTTAAATTCAAAGAATTGATCAAGCCAGGTGTGGTGGCACATACCTGTAATCCTTGCTACTTGGGAGGGTTGCAAGTTCAAGGACAATTCAAGCCCTTTCTCAAAATTTAAAAAGGTCTGGAATGTGGCTTAGTGGTAGAACCGGTTGCCTAGCATGTGCAAGGCCCAGGTTTTAATCCTCAGTACTACACACACACACACAAATAGGAGCTAGAAGTGTATACCGGCTTTTGACCACTTTCCAGTATTGCTTCCAAATAGATAAGTGATTGGTAGATCTGGGATTACATTTGCTGTAGGAAAACAAGTAGTGAAGTTAAGAGTCTCATTTGCAAAGACTGTTGGTTGCAGTATTGTTTGGAACCATAGGGAATGGTATTGGGAAAATAAATGAACCTAATTTATGATTTATTTATTTATTTTTTAAAAATATTTATTCTTAAATTTTAGGTGGACACAACATATTTTACATTTATGTGGTGCTGAGGTCTGTGTCACAGACCATTTAAATGGTTTTCACTTATTCTGGTAATCTCCAGTAATCCTACAGGGTTTACATACAATGCCCATTTTAAGATGAGGAAACTGAGGCATAGGAATGCTCAATGATTTATAGCTGCAAATGGCAGAGATGGGATTCTACCTTAGGTAGGGTCTGACCCCAATGTATCTCTTACTCTGGTGAAAAACTGTTTTGTTTTTGTTGTGTTTTCTTGTTTTTGTGGTACAAAGGATTGAACCTAGGGCCTTGCACATGCTAGGAAAGTATTGAGCCACATCCCCAGTCCTTTTTATTTTTTGAGACAAGGTCTTATTAAGTGTCCAAGCTGGCCTCAAACTTGTGATCCTGCGTCAGTCTTCCGAGTAGCTGGAATTACAGGTGTGCACCAGTATACCTGACCTGCTTTTGTTTTTTGTAAAATAATTATAAAGCTGTTATAATGCATACAAAATGTATTCTTGAATTTGAAAAGTTTCATCAGACATATATAATTACTACCAAATTGTTATAAAGTATTTACCTTCCATTTTTATGCCTTAACTTCCCTGAAAACTATAACCAGTTGGTGAGCCACCAGTACTATGGACCACACTTTGAATTACTGCTTCAGGTCAATTTTAGTGCCTAGGGACTATTCAACAAACCATTGGCTTTTATATACTTCGAATTAAGGATTGGGCTGTGTCTCCTAATGTTGGGGGGGAGAATCTGAAAGTTCTTAGGAATAAATATTTGTTGTATGAAGGTAATGGAGGATGTAAACGGGTATCTTGAGGGAGGAGAGCTCATCATTATTTCTAGAAGAGGTAGTTATATGTATATTTAGATTAAGAGTTGGTGAGAAATTTGAATATTCAAAGCAATGAAAAAGCATGTTTTGTAGTTGGAGGAAATAGATTTGAACATATTGAGAATTTAAAATTAAGTCAGATTTATGAGAGAAAGCAGAGTAATAGCACTAGATCTGGGAAATATTTAGCTTTCTTATATTAGTATCATTCTATAGGGCTAATATGATAATATGTACTAATTTTTGCTGAATGTACTAAAATGCTCCCTTGGATTCTTTGTGACTTGTCCCTACTCTTGCTTGATTTTTTTTCTTCCCCTGTCAACTTCTGTTGCTAAGACCACCTACTGAGCTGGAGTTGCTAAATTAAATACTGAACATTTTTATTTGAACCTCAACAAATGCAGCAAATCTAAAATCAGTTTTAATACTTTGTATATAAACTGGTTGTCTTTTTCTATTTCCTTACTTGCCATCTATATTTAATCTCTTTTACCTTCCAGTTAATGACTTCCACTGCCTGACCTTTGAGGCCTATCAAAATCTCACTCCAACTTACCATTCTAGCTATATCTTTGGTTTCACGAACCCTATCTTTCAGGTATACTGGTTACCATCTTCTAGATAAACAGCACCACTTGCTCCCTATTCTACCCATTATACAATGGCTTTTCAAGGGGAGGTTGTCTTTCAAGTTAAAAATGTGTTTGATTACTTTGAAAGTAGTCAATTATTAAATTAACCTTTACTTTTTGTCCAGGTGATTTGAAAATATGAATGTTAAGACAAAATTTCTCATGAAATTTTCTAATTGGTATACCACCAGCCTTAAATAATAGGGAGAGGGATGTGGTGAGACTTTTCATTAGAGAGTTTTGTTTTTAAATTGAATGTGAATTTAAAACTATTTTACTTATTGTGCTATATAGGAAACAACCTTGAAAACAAGTTTGTATCTCTTAGAGAATTGTTCTTTGAAGTGTTTCTTAGTTTCCATACATACCCACATGATCATCTGTACTTCCTGTCTTCAATATTTAAAAAATATATGATTGAACTGGTACATGCCTGTAATCCCAGGTAGGAGGATTGCTAAATTGAAGGGAAATTTAGCAAGATGATCTCAAATGAAATAGGGTGGAGACATAACTCAGTGGTGGATCCCCTGTGTTCATTCCCCAATTCTGGGGATGGCGGGGAGCAGATTTTTTTTTTTTTTTTTTTAAGTGATTGGAGCAGTTTTAAAAATTCATTCCATGAAACCTTACAAAGTTTCAGAGAGAATTTCCTTGGTGTGGCACACTTGTCCCATAGCCTGGCTGCTTAGTTTACCATTTATCCAAAATCCCATGCCTCATTTGAATTAATCAGAGAATCTTAATAGGAGGTCTAACTTCAAAATATCTAAATTTTATTTTTATATACAGTTTATATTAAATGTGTTTAACAAATTAAAATAAATAATGAACAAATTGGAGGATTTGTTACATTTGATTAATATTTATGTTTAACTGAGGAATGACCTAAAAGTATTTTTTGTTCTGATTCTTTTAAAAACAAAATACATATCTTTGTTCTGATTAGGCATATATCCATAATTGTAAACCATTTTTTGAATAAAGAATTTAATACAGCGTGACATTGTTTTGGATATCATTTATTAATTTCTAATGACAAAAATTGAAACAGTATAAGACTTTCTCATAGAATTTGAACCATCCCCATAGAATCAGACTGAAAGTTTTAAATATCTAATATGGATATTTTGTTTTATTTTTATCTAAGTTAAATATTTTTTAAAAACATTTTATTTATTTATTTAAATTTATTTTTTAGGTGTAGATGGACACAACATAATGCCTTTATTTTTATGTGGTGCTGAGGATCGAACCCAGGTCCTGCCCATGCTAGGCGAGCACTCTACCGCTGAGCCACAATCCCAGCCCCTCTAAATTAAATATTTTAAGAAAGGAAAAACAGCTTGGTTATTTGATTCAAAATTAAAAGTTTTTATAATAAGAAAAAATATTTTATGGTTTTTCAAAGCATTTATCTTACATTGCATGTTAAGCTATATTGTCTTATTAAATTAAGAATTATTTTTTTAAATATATTTTTAGTTGTAGATGGAGACAATATCTTTATTTTTTATTTATATCTTTTAATGTGATGCTAAGGATTGAACCCAGTGTTTCACGCATGCTAGGCGAGTGCTCTACCGCTGAGCCACAACCCCAGCCCCAAGACAATTATTTTAATATTACATATTAAGATAATTGCTATTAAAAGTGATGATCAGAAGATTTTAAATTAGTATATTGTTTCATATTTCCACACGTACTTAAAAGTGGGTAGCTAATTTTACTATAGTTAACTTAGGAAAGATACAAATTTTTATGATTTCAAAGCTGCATCAAATGGAATAAAAAAACTATGTCACTTATTTAAAGCAGGACTTTTAAAATTAAAAGAGCACTTTCTAAATTCTAGGTAATGAGCATATTTTCTCCTGATTACTCAGTTTTTCTTTCTATATATTCATAGATTTGATTATCATCGTAGTCTTCCATTATTCTAATAGTGAAAAGAAGAATAATGGAAGGAAAGCATTAAATGAGTTAGAAGATGATATTTTGGACCCCGTGAAACTTGTAATTCCTCATTTGCTTCATTTTTTAATGTTGCCGAGGTAAAAGGTTTAAATAAAAGTTGTGAAAATGTGGCTTATAATGAGGATACAACTATGGGTTGAGCCTCCAAAATCTGAAAATTTTTGAGCCCAAGAGGAAAAACCTGCCCTCATGTGACAGGTTGCCATTAAAATACAGGTGCACAACTCTTTAATGTCACCAAGAGAAGAAATTCTGTTCCAACTCCTTCAACTTCAATATAAAAATTTATTGTACAAATTATTTAAAATGTTATATAAAATTACCTTCAAATTGTGTTTATATGGTACATTTGAAACAAATTTCCCAGTTAAGATTGAGGTCCCATCCCTAAGACATCTCATTCTGAAAAAAATTTAAATCTGAAACACTCCTGGTCCCAGGCATTTTGGATAAAGGCTACTTATTCAATCTGTACTGTACTTTCGGAAGAAGGATATATTTTGCTGGCATACCCAACCTTACAAACCCTTTGGTGGGATCATCATTGTTTTAAACCCACGTGACAGTATTATTGCTCTTTTACATGGTGATCCTTCCTGCATTTACCCAAATACTTAACCTTTTTTGATATGTTATTCTTTTTCACATCTCCAAAATTCCATCTGGGATCCTATTGCTTATAGGCTAAAGACTGCCTTTGATATTCATTTCACTTGGAATCCATTGGGAGTGGCCCAGTGAGTGGGTGGGTGAGAGGATGTGGTGGAGTCTTGTCTGTTCAAAACTATGTTTTGATGTCTTAATTTAAAAAAAAATTTGTAATTGTAGATGGACAGCATACCTTTATTTTGTTTACTTTTATGTGATGCTGAGGATCAAACCCAGTGCCTCACACATGCTAAGCAAGTGCTTTGCCACTGAGCCACAACTCGAGCCACAACTCTTGATTCTTTTAAAAAATAGATTCAATTCCCTTTTCAAATAACTCTTAATTTCATCCCCATCCCCCATCTTCTGTTTTACCATATTAATCGTCGTTACTAAGTCTCTGTGGACATTTTTGAATCATCTTTGGATGTCTTTTAGGGATGATCTTCAGTTGTCTTTTAAAAATTCTTTGTGTGTCTAGTAATGTCTGCCTGATTGCTAGATACTTATTAATAAAGCTTAAACTGTACTCCTAATGGCATGTAAATTTTGAATCTTTTTATGTAAACATTTGAATTCCGTTTTTTTTTTCTTTTTTTTGGTGGGGGTGGGTAACCAGGGATTGAACATGGGCGCTTGACCACTGAGCCACATCTCCAGCCCTATTTTGTTTTTGTTTGTTTGTTTGTTTTTAGAGACAGGGTCTCACTTAGTTGCTTTTGCTGAGGCTGTCTTTGAAATTGTGATTCTCTTGCCTTAGCCTTCTGAGCCACTGGGATTACAGGTGTGAGACTGAGCCTGGCTTGAATTTATTCAATTTTAAGAGCTCATAGTTCCTGTTGAGTTTGAGCACTGTGGTCATTAACAATATAATTATGAGCAAAATCAAGACATAGCCCATGATCTGAGTGACTTTATAGGGTAGTAGAATGAAGTTGCTGTACATATCCTAAGTTGATAAGAAAAAAATGCATTCTTTAAAACAAGTGTTAAGCACCTATCTGGTTTGAGATCTTTTAGAGCATATCTGCTCTGACTATCGTTTTGTTAGTTCAGTTTAAATCTGATATCTACCCTAGCAGTAAAAACTCAGAGCAGCTTGCCTAGCATACACAAGGCCCTGGGTTTGATGTCCAGAATCACCAAAACAACCCAAAATCTGATACCCAAACACTGTTGTAGCCCTATCTCTGTACTCTGCAACTTTTGTTTCAGCTTCTGGTGTCTTTCCTTTATGTTTTCTTGATCAGTTTACACTAGCATCAATAATAATAGGAGGAATGTGGTGAATACCTATCTTAAGTTGTCCTCAGGTTCCTTTTCTTTCTGATATTTTTAGGTGACAGTATTCATTATGCCTAACCTAAAAGAAGCCACTTTCTTTTTTTGCATATTGATTATTGAAAATGTCAAGTTGCTAAACTTTGAAGTTATAGAGTAGTAAACAGTATGACGTAAAGGCAAGGACCTCTGTATCATTGGCTGGATCACTTTACAAAGCCTTTTTTTTTTTTTTTTTGCCATTGCAATATAGTTGTTATACTCTCTAAAACTAGTTTTAGTCCTCCGTCTACCCCCAATAATAACATACAATAATATGACACGTTAAGAAAATAGTTGATTCTCCTAATTTTGTTGCTTAATATTGATATTTTAAAAATGGGCAAGTAGGTGGATACTGCATATTTTATAAAAATTATAGTTTAAAATTTGAGAAACTTTCTCTTAATGAAGAGATACTGGAAGGAAGAAGAATCTGGTTATTAGAGGTTGGTTTTTGATCTGTTCTATGAAATTATTTGCTCTGATTCCTTCTCCTTAAAAAAGACTATTGACATCATTGGCTCAAGTTTAATTAGAATAATGTTTTATATTGTTTCCATTAGGAAACCACCCCTACTCCTAATCCCCCGCCTACAGAAGAGGAGAAAACAGAATCTAATCAGGAGGTTGCTAACCCAGAACACTATATAAAACATCCTCTACAGAACAGGTAAGCTTTCTCACACACCTAGGTTTAGTGACTTAGTAAGGAAAATGGTGAAGAGGTTAGGTTTGAAGGGGAAAATTAGATGAGACTAGTTTTTGTATGCTCAGGTTGAGGCTTCCATTTTCATTTGGATGACTCATGAACATCAGGCAGTTTTGTGTGTGAATCTTGAGCTCAGAACTAGATTAGAGTTTGAAATTTATCTGTATTGGTTGTAATTGAAGCTATAATAGTAATTAATTCTCTTAAGGAGAAGTGAACTTGACTCAAGACAAATGTCTGAGATATCAACAAATAGAGGGTTTGTGTTGAGGGACAATGCCTGTGAAGGTTGTAGACATAAAGATTGTGGGAGTGGAGGATCATGGAAACAAAATAGTTTGTTTTTAGGATAGCATATGTACCTAAAAGGTCAAATAAAGAAAGGCTCACATAGCTAATATTAGAAAAAGGTTCACATAGCTATTATTAAAAAAATGAATAAATAAAAGTCTTTTTTTTAAAAGGGGAAAGTTTTTTTTTTACAGTGTAGATAATACAAATTGGGGCAGTTTGAAGAGTGAATAGGGCATATACAAATATGTAAAGCAAGCACAGGTAACTCAAAGTTGGAATGAAAAAGGAGAGGTACAAGGTGTAGACTAACTAGAGGTTGGTTGTATTTAAGAGACACGTTAGGAAAGGAGAAGGGGAGATGAGGATGTTTTCATAGTTAACAGTATAGTAGGAAGTCAAAGTTCATTATGTGTAGTTTTCCACAACTACCCACTCCTTCTCACTAATACTGTTTCTGTTTTTCTGATTGTTTTTCTGGGTTGTGTAATGAAAATTAACTTGATTTCGATGATGGTGGCAACTCAGAAATAGTTTAAGAGCCTAGAGGAAAAGTCAGGTGGGATTAATTGAGGATCTTAAAGTTTTATTTCAATTCCTGTTGTTTTTATTTTTTCTTATTTTTTGGGGGGCAAATCTTATTATGATTACTTGAAAGAGGCCTATTATAATTAAGTTTCCTTTAGCTAAAAGAATATTTTCCCTTTACAGTCTTTTTTATTTTTATTTTTTAAATATTTATTTTTTTAGGTGTAAATGGACACAACACAATGCCTTTATTTTTATGTGGTGCTGAGGATCGAACCTGGGTCCTGCGCGTGCTAGGCGAGCGCTCTACCACTGATCCACAATCCCCGCCCCTACAGTCTTTTTAAAATATTTTCTTTTAGTTGTAAATGGATACACAATGACTTTATTTAATTATTTTTTTAATGTGGTGCTGAGAATTTAACCCAGTGCTTCATATGTGCTAGGCAAGTGCTCTACCACTGAGCCCCAGCCCCAGCACCTCTTTGTAGTCTTTATATGTTTTTTAGTCTTTCATTATCATGGGAGACTTTTTAAAGCAATAATCCAAACATACTTTATGAAGTGTTCTCACAGGACACCTGTGGTTCAGTGTCTCCTTCAGTGAGGAACACATCAGTTTTACTAGAAAATGGGGATTATCAGGTAGTGAAACTTCAAAAGTCAAATAATTCTGGAAGGGTAAAATCCTTTCTTAGGGAGGCATTCTACCCAAGTAATAAGTTGAATCGCAGTTTCATTTAATTCAGTGTGACAGTAGCTCCAGAATTTTTTTTTCTCACTATCTTCAGTGGTATCTCTGTATATTCATTCAAGTTGTTAGCACAATTCTTAGTGTTGTTATTGTGAAAAGAAGTAATCAAGGTACATATTCCTTACAGCTTGAAAGAATTCTGAGATTCCTGAAGTGTTACTAGTAAACAAATGTATGAAATCCTAAAAACGAAGTCTCTGGGGATTTTAGTTTCTCTATAAAATCTACTTTTTGTGTAAAAGAGCAGATATCATTTTTAAGAAAAATGATGCCTTTGGTTTAAATTTTGGTAGTTTTTCTCTTTATTTACTTCTTATAAATATCTTGTAAGTTTTATATTGTCTTTCTAAAGAACCCATAATAATAAGAATGATTAAATGAACAGGGAACAAGTATATAAAGTAAAAATTTTTGGCTTTCTGAATCTCTTTTACTTTTTTCTCAAAGTTGTCAATATTAGATTTGATTTGTACTGTTCCAGAATTTAATTTAAATATGCACATGTATATTTTTATACAAATGACTTGTACTGTTTTTTTGTTTGTATGTGCAGATTTTGCCTTATTGTTTTATTTATCCCCCCACATTATTTTATTGGTGCATTATAGTTATACATACTGATGGGATTTGTTGTTGGATACTCGTACATGCATACAATATTCAATATAGCTATATGCCTTGTTTTAAATTTCTGCCATATGCATATACATACACATGTACTTTCTGATCTGCATTAATGAGCATATAGTTTTTTCCTATTTACAAATAGTGCTGCACTTTACATCCTTATGGGTTTGTTTACTTTTTTGAGTGTGTCTATATGGTAAAATTTCAGATTTCTTAGGAGAAAGACTACCCTTGCTAAATTCTTTTCTTGGCTTTTAGACTCTTAACAATTTGAGAATTATTTTCCAGGCATTGTATATTAGGGTTATTAACCTTCCTAAAGCAGGAGAGGCTATTGTGTGGTGTTATTATATTTTATATAAATAATTTCTCAAAGATTTGGTGTCATAACTTCTTTATACTCTTAAACATTCTTGAGGACGCCACAGAGCTTTGATTGTGTAAATTTTTATGTTGCTATTTAATTATTATTTTTAATTGTTTTTTTTTTTTTTTGAGAGAGAATTTTTTTTTTTTTTTTTGGTAGATGGACGCAACACGATGCCTTTATTTTTATGTGGTGCTGAGAATCAAACCCGGGTCCCGCCCGTGCTAGGCGAGTGCTCTATCACTGAGCCACAATTCCAGCCCCAACTATTTAATTTTTTTTATAATAAATGCTGAAATGTGTTCATTTAATTCATTACATTAACCTAAAACATTTTTTTTAGCTGTAGAGAGACACAATATCTTTATTTTATTTGTTCTTATGTGGTGCTGAGGATTGAACCCAGTGCCTCACACATGCAAGGCAAATGCTCTACCAACTGAACTACAACCCCAGTCCACATAAGTCTTTTTTTTTTTTTAGTTTTAGATGGACACAATATCTTTATTTTATTTTTATGTGGTGCTGAGACTCGAACCCAGTGCCTCACACATGCCAGGCGAGCACGCTACCACTTGAGTCACATCCCGACCCCCTATAAGTCTTATTTTTTTTTTTTTTTAGAGAGAGAGAGAGAATTTTAATATTTATTTTTTAGTTTTCGGTGGACACAACATCTTTGTTTGTATGTGGTGCTGAGGATCGAACCTGGGCCGCACGCATGCCAGGCGTGATACCGCTTGAGCCACATCCCCAGCCCCCCTATAAGTCTATTTTTTAAATTTATTTTTTAATTGTAGTTGGACACAATACCTTTATTTTATTTATTTATTTTTTTGTGGTGCTGAGGATCGAACCCAGGGTCTCGCATGTGCTAGGCGAGTGCTCTACCACTGAGGCACAACTCCAGTACCCCACGTAATCTATTTTTAATGAAAATAATTTTGTAATAAAAACACAAAGGAAAAGTATCATTTTGCAATCTATTTAATGAAAAACATAACTTACTAGAAGTCAGCTGGATTTTCATAGCTGCTTTTGCATTTGATCTGTGAAGATTAGTTGTTTCAATGTAAGTATAAGAAGAAAATGTGGCCTCACACCAGTACCTTGCTAGAAAAGGGAGAAGAATTTTAAGTAGCCTTCTAAGATAATATTTCCCCCAATACTAGATTTATTATAGATTACTTGCATTGTAGAATCTGAAACCATATTCAAGAACTTTTCCTACAATGTTATGTTAAAAATCCATGGTCTTCCTTGCATTTGGTGTGGGTATTTTACCTATGTGTGATCATACATTAATCATTTGGGAAATAATTGATTCAGCAAGTAATGTAGATCCTGTGAATGTCAACACATTTCATTGTGTAGAAATTTGAAATAATAATTCATTACTATACCTCTGAGCTCATCAAAAAAGTCTTTAATTTTTAGGAAGTGTCAGCTTATAGTGTCAAATGAAAGCTTTCCAAAATTAAAATTTTTGTCCTGAAAGCTCAAATTTTAAGTCACAGACTCTATTCATTTCCTAAGCAATAACCATGGTTTATCAGTTATTTTGTTCAAGTAAATAGGATATTAGTGGCTAGTTCCCCTCACAAATCAAATAGTTGTCTAAGCATCATATTTTGTATGCCTTAATAGAAGTGCTTTACATGCATAATATGAAAACAAATAAAAATTCAACAAGAACATAATTTTTATTGTTTTGTCAAGGACATTTTTAAATGAACCTGGCAGAGTTGATAACGGATACAGGGACTATTAGTATAGTTTGGAGTCTCTGTCTCTTGCTAAGGCATCAGCAGATTTATCCTTTTTGTACCATTAGTGCACATGTCAATAGTGAATGATAAATAGTGTGTTAGAGTTATATATGAAAAAGGGTCCCCTGGGGTCTGCAAACCACACTTTAATAGTCTTAAAATTAAATTAAAAACATTCTTATACAAACATTTTTGTCTAGTAACCCAGTTATTTTCTTTCCTTTTTGGGGGGTATGGGTACCGGGGATTGAAATCAGGAGCACTTGACCACTGAGCCACATCCTCAGCCCTGTTTTCTGTTTTATTTAGAGACAGGGTCTCACTGAGTTGCTTAGTGTCTCGCTTTTGCTGAGACTGGCTTTGAACTTTCCATCCTCCTGCCTCCCAAGCCACTGGGATAATAGGCATGCTCCATGGGACCCAGCTCCCAGTTATTTTATAAACCTTTATGTTTAAAGGCTAAGCACAGTTTTCTTTTTAAAAGAGACCATATTATTGTTTTAAATTTAGAATATAGTACTTTATCTTGCGAATTTTGTGATAGTTCTGCCTTTTTTTCCCCTTTATAGTGATTGGCAAATACATACAAATTATTCAAGCACATGTTCATATGCATCTCATTTTTGTGTCTAACTGGGGTACTAGGCATCAATCATGGAACTATAAAATATACAATTTGGAAAGCCCTTCAGATATAATTTATATTGATGAAAACATGGAATTTCTCTTTTACTTACCTTTGTTACAGTCCTCCCTCTGGTTGTGGGACCCCAAAGGATGTTCAAGTTAATATAAAATGGTGTAGTGTTTGCATTTGACCTTTGCACAGCCTCCTATATTTATAATACCTATTATGTTAATAGTTGTTGTGTTGTACTTAGGGAATGATTTTTTATATGTTCAATATGGGCTGAGTATTTTTTTTTAAGCTGAGTATTTTCCATCTGAGGATGCTGAACCCTGGATACCAAAGGCTTACTGTATTACATCTCAGAGAACATTGAAATTCAGTTTTTCTAAAGGTGAATCATCTTGGGATGATACATTTTATTGTAATGTTACTGTGTTTATTATCACTATAGGAGAAATTAGTATCTGTAATATTAGGTGTGTGTGAACTGTTATAATTATTTAGGAATAAAACTTTAAATGGAAGTATATTCAATTATATAGAAACTGGTTAACATTGTTTCAGAACATATCTTTGCAGTATTACTTAATCCATTTGTGTTCCCAGTTGTATGTTTCAATAAATATAGAATCAAATTTAATAGTTTTTCCTGTTCCTAACACTCCCATTTCTTCCTCTTTGTCTGATAGCTATTTGTTCCTCTCAAAATTCAGCCTCCTTGTTTCTTACCTTCCTTTATGGCTAAGTGTGTGTCTAGTCTATTTTTTCCTTGTGCTTATTTATCTCTTAACATATAGTTCTTTGCACACTGTGATTTTCTCTCCCATATTTATATGAAATCTCCCTGAGAGATTAACCTCAGGGTCTCTAGATGTTACAGGGAATCTATTGAAACAGTACACTTAAAAAAAAAAAAAAAAAAAAGCCCTTTTTCCCCCCTCTGGTGTTCAGAATTGAACCCTGGGTTTCATACATGCTAGGCCAATCCTCTACCACTGAGCTATATCCCCAGCTGAAATGCATATTTTTTAAATAAAATAAATTGAGAAAAGTATTCATTATTTGCCAATGGATATCAACTACAATTAAATTTTTAAAAATATTTTTGGTAAAATACACATAAAATTTACCCTTAATATGGTACAGTTTAGTAATGGTAAATACATTTACATTCTTGTTGTACAACTAATCTCCAGAAGTATCATCATCTTACAAATAATAGCTGACCCCTGACCCGTTAATCAACAATTTTCTATTAGTACTTCTGTAGCCCCTGGCAATCACAATCACCATTCTCTGTCTCTCGAGATTTTGACTAATCTAGGCACTTCATTAAAGAGGAATCGTACAGTATTTGCCTTTTCATATCATTAATGGTAATTGTATGTCAGCACAACATTTTGTTCATCCATTCACCTGTTGATGCCATTTAGGTTGCTTTCACCTTTTGACTATTGTGAACAATCCTGATGTCAACTTGGGTGTACGATGACTGTTTTTTGACACTGACTTTTTATTTTTAGATGGGCACTCTGGTTTTTTAAAAATGATAAAAGTAAAACTTGGCAAGCAAACCTTCGACTGATCTCTAAGTTTGATACTGTTGAAGACTTTTGGGCGTAAGTAAACATTTATTTTAGGATATGTGTAATTTTTTTTTTCTCTTTTAATTTGAATCCACAACATGAAGGATGAGGGATGAGTGAAATTAACAAACGTTCATCTGAAGAACTTTGTCTTCTCCTCATGAATGTTTGAATTTGTGATTATGCCTGATCAGTTTTAGAAAGGTTCTATCCGTTATCCTAGGCCTGAATATTCTGTATTCCTTGATCTGAAATATCCTTTCCTTCAAAATTCTTTATTGCCCTAAAACTTTTGGCAAATAGTTGAAACTTGTATCCTTTAGTGGTTGCCTAAATAAATCTCCCTTGTAACTCTAGAGCACTGTTTGGTGTCCATTTCTATAATTATTTTCAGTATAATGTCTGGAATTTCTTATGAAGTCTCAGGCTGAAATGATAAGAATTCAAGGGAATGTCAAGAAAAGGATAGTATCTGTGATGATAGTTCATTATAATTTATGATAGACTAAGAAAAATTGAAATGTTTTTCAGATTTTGTTTCTAGTTAAGCATAAATTTGATTTGGAATCAAACTTGTGCATAACTCCAAAGTACAATTTAAATTTTTGATTCTGATTCTCTAATATTAAACAAATTTTTTGTTCTGTTTTGTTTGGGGCTAGGGATTGTCAGGGCCTTGTGCATGTCATACAAGCACAAGGCCTTGACACGTTTTAGTACGTGTAGGCAATGTCATTTCATAGTGGATTTGTTTACCATAATTTAGAAATTTGAAGGAATCCTTCAGCTTTCTTTAATGACTAAATTACGTCTTAATTTCTTTTTTTCTAATAAATTTCTTAAAAACAACCTTTGAGTATTTTTGTTTTGATCCAATCTGTATATTCTCAATATTTTGTTCAATATAATAGCACAATGTTATAATAGCACTATTATAAATTCTCATAAACTAAAGAGACTTTAGAGCACCTGAATAAGAAAAGAAGTGGCAAATGTAGCATTAGCTAGGCTTTTCACCTTAAATTCCATTGAAGAAATGTGCTCTCATACTAAGCACTTATTGTGCGAAATTAGTAGTGTTAATGATGAGTTATCATTATTATCAGGTTTCTTTTGTTGCCTAGTTGAAGCTGTCATTGATAACATTGTTTGGGAAGTTACCATTAGGTAGTGATCCCACAAATCTTATGGAACATGCTCTTTTACCCAAACTGGGATTATAATAGGTGTCTTACCCTATGCAATCTGATCAGAAGATGCCAAGTTCTTTCTTAAAACTCTTCTTTGAGATATTTCCATATTAGGTTTAAATAGTTCTAAGAGAACCTAAGCATAACAGTCTGTAGCATATGACTGAGGTTTATTAATTTCTGCCATCTAATGTTTGACATAGGCAAAGCATTCTCTTGCCAATTTTTTAAAAAAATTTTTTTTTAGATGTAGGTGGACACAATCCTTTATTTTATTTATTATTGTTTTTTATTTTTTATGTGGTATCAGCATTGAACCCAGTGCTTCATGCATGCTAGGCAAGCGCTCTACCACTGAGCCACAATCCCGGCCCCCTTTTGCCAATTTTTAAAAACAATTTTGCGGTAAGAGAATACAGGAATCACATGATATAGCCATCTACTATCAGGAAAATGAATGTTTAAGTAATTGCAAATATTATTCTGCTAGTTTTGTATTTGGAAATGGTTTAGAAATATCAATTCCATGCTATATGTAAATGATTATAATTCCAGATGGTAGAGCTTAGAACTATTATATTTTTAAAAAAGTTTTCCGAGTAATCATTCTGCTAACTAGCCAGTAAAATTTATGGTTTTGGGGAATCATTCTACTTTTGGATAAACTTTAAGGATAATGATGTTGATTATTTAAGTCATGTAATCCTGAGGATCAGGTTCATGTTTTCTCTTGATCTCTCCCCTTCCCCCCAGTATCCAGGGATACTCTATCACCAAATTATACCCCTAGCCTGTTTTATTTTTTGAGGGAGGGGTCTCACTGAGTTCTTCAGGCTGGCCTTGAGCCAGCCTCCTGTCTCAGACTCCTGAATTTCTGAGATGTCTAGTGATGATTTGTTTTTTTAGTGTATGAGAACAAACAAAACTGTTCATTACCCTCATGTTCTATCATTTACTTAAGCAACCTTATGCCTTTATTTTCAGTTTTTTATATATACATTTGTTTGTAATTATTTGTATGAGTTAACCAGTGTACCAAAATGTTTTTGTTAAAAGTATTAAAAATAGTTTGTATTATAAATTGTTTCTTGAACATATCATTAAGATCTGTTTTGTCTGTCCATTTCAGAAATCGACTTCATAGAAAAACAAATACATGTGAACTTTTTTGTGTTAACTTTTCGTGTTTCTAAGTGTGTATAATGCAAGCACATAACCTTTCATTACATATTATATTTTTAATTGTTCTTTTCTTTTGCCTAGTCTATACAACCATATCCAGTTGTCTAGTAATTTAATGCCTGGCTGTGACTACTCACTTTTTAAGGTATGCCTAATCAGTGATTTCATGTATTTAATATAGGACTAGACCATTCAGGTGTTCATTAAGAAATCTTTCCAAAAAATTAGGAATAGTTTCTACTATGATGCACAGGCTAATAATTAAATTGGTGTTACTAGGCTTTTAACATCAGCATATTTTGCTCTATTTATGGTATAAAAATTAGAAAATAAGAACATTACTCTAAGGGCATACTGAGATTGTTTTTGATGAAAGCTCTGATTTTTATTTTCTTCCCTCCAGTCCAGTTCCTCCTTTTTGTATTTAAGTAGACTGAGCTTGTCAGGCTTTCTTAATCAGGGGTTGCAGGGTTTCTTGAAATATTTATGACTGGACTTTGTCAGATGGTTGGAGGATGCAGCATTAATTAACTCTGAAATTGTATACGTTTTGCATGTGTTTTCTAGGTGTTGAAGAATACGTAGTTAACTGATAAAAGGTGTCTGCTAGGCAGAAAGTTTAAGCATTTCCAAATTAAGGAAAGCACAAGGTTTGGTAACTAATAGGCGACAGAGTCACGCCCCTGATATTTTTAAAGTCCTTTTTGCTTTTTTTTTTAAATAAAAACTCGACCCATGGCAGTTCATAATAAAGTTTAAGAACTTGACAGTATTTTTCTTGCTGATTGTAGTGGTTATCTCCCTCAAAGTCCAGGTCACAATATTGTTTAATAATGCTGTTTTCTTCCCCTGTAGGATGGTATTGAGCCTATGTGGGAAGATGAGAAAAACAAACGGGGCGGAAGATGGCTCATTACATTGAACAAACAGCAGAGACGAAGTGACCTCGATCGTTTTTGGCTAGAGACAGTAAGTTTTAAAATTATAAGGCAGTTTTAGAATACTGACTCTTATATTACATTACATTTTGTTTTGGTTTACTTAGTTTAAGAGGAAATAAAGATGCCCACATTAGAAAATCTTGAAGTTAATAATTGTTTTATCATATGAATCCTGTATACCTTATGTGCTAGTATGATGAAATATTCTGCCATACTAAGTCTAATTAAAGTGATTGGAATTAAAATCCCACCTTCCATAATAAGATTACCCTGGTCATTTCATTAACTTTGGAATTTATAAGATTTTTAATGGGTTTGCAACCCATTTATAGCATTGCTGTATGTGTGCTACATTTTCTTTTAGAAAGAAGTAAACAGATTATTACTTAATACCATTCAATCTAAAAATGTTTCAGTAACCCTTTTTTTAAAAAAAAAAAAGTTTTTTAGTTATAGTTGGGCACAAAACCTTTATTTTATTTATTTTTTATGTGGTGCAGAGGATCGAACCCAGCTCTAGGCGAGTGCTCTACTGCTGAGCCACAACCCCAGCCCCTGTAGTTAGCACTTAAATATTTGAATGAGTGTTTTTTTTTTTTGTTGTTGTTGTTGTTTTAAAGAATAGAGTTAATTTTGCTTTTGGAAAAGGTCATCAGTAAATAACAGTTTAGAATTCCTCATTAAAAAGTCAGGACATTTCAGTTTTGCAAAATGAAGAAAGTTCTTGAGATGAATGGTAATAATGGTTGCCCAAAGTTAAATGTTTTTAATGCCCCTGAACTACGTGTTTAAAAATGGTTAAAATGATAAGTTTTATGTTTTACCATCCCCCCCCCCAAAAAAATTAAGTGGTTTATAATCTATTGGATGTAATTTGGGATTTGTTGTTGTTTTTGAAGCTGCTGTGCCTTATTGGAGAATCTTTTGATGACTACAGTGATGATGTATGTGGAGCTGTTGTTAATGTTAGAGCTAAAGGTGATAAGATAGCAATATGGACTACTGAATGTGAAAACAGAGAGGCTGTTACACATATAGGGTAAGGTTTTGCTCTTTGCCTACTTCTTTGACAATATTAAGGTAACTGAAACCTGGAGTTTTTACTTGTGGTTTAGAAATACTTGGGTTTGTAAACCATTATTTTCCTTGTATTGTTTTAATGACAATTTTTATAATTTTGAACTCCTGTTGGTGCTCATTGTCTTACTTATATAATATTTTTTTCTAATCCTGTAAAGTTGCTTTTTCTTATCTAGTATGTAATCCTTAGAGCACTCTACTTAAGCTTGCAGTACTTTATTCACTTACTAAGTAATGAAAATATATTTTTCTCAAATTTGGAAAGTGCTATTTGGAATAAAAGTTCTACTTTGAAAACTACAAATGTATAAACCATCATAATTCAGTGAGTATTAGCACATGATAGTGAAATTTCCACATATATGTACACTACATAGAATTTTACTTGAAAATAAACATTTTAAGTTTTGTCCATATTTAAAATCCACATGTATAGGTTTTTCTTTTTCTTTTTTTTTTTTTTTGGTAAATTTTGTTCTTTGCAAAAATGACCTGTCATTTACTTTCAAACATTATTGTTAGGATTTTTTTTTATTACAATTACATTAGTAAATTTATTAAATTAGTAAAATTTGTGGTTTAATTTTATGTTAATAAGTACTAGGTAGTTATAGGTCACAAAATGTTTGAATTGCTCATTTGGTGATTTTTCAAACATTATAAATTCTCCTAGGAACATACCTTCCAAACCTTTTTCAGGTTCATTCTATGTGGGGCTTCTATAAGAAAGGAGTTGATCGGCAATTTGTTATCATATTTAAGATCTTTTCCATCAGCATCAAAACATCGGTTTAGGAGTTTCATTTTACTTTGAAAACAATAGTTAAAAAATATAGGTTTCTTTCTTATGAAAGTTTTGTATTTTGTCAGCATTAAATATTTTTGAAATCTAAAACATTTTGATAATTTTTTAAGGAAAAATATTTTAACCCTTCTAATTTGTATGAGTCAGTACTATGGCTTTTGACATTTTTAGTGGGGAATTATATTTGTAGGGAATGCATTACGCCATAATTTTAATCTAGTAGTCATTTTCACTTATTATAAAAAGTATTTTTAGATACTTTATTTGGAGAAAGTTAGTAGAAGCTTCTGAAGCAGGGGTGGAGTATGAAAAAGTTGGAATGGTGGAGTATCATTTTGGGTGATGCTCCATAAAAGTGTACATTCCCTTTTTTTTATTTTTTATTGCTTCTTAAAAATATTTTTGCTATATTTTTTCTAAGAATAAAGGTTTAGATTTCTAAGTTGATGTATGACACTCTCTGTGATCTTTCCCTGGGTCTTTGTTAGCCTTGCCTGACATTCATTTGTGATCCATAACAGCATAGCCTTATTTTTGGTTCTCAGCCCTCAGAGATGCACCTTTTTTTCTTACCTCATGACTCTAAAAAGGAGCTTTCTTTAATATAGCAGATGAGATTAGATCCTCGTGATTTATACAGTATGATACAGTGGTATTTGGCACTCATTCACATTTTATTCTTTAGAGTAGTCACATGTTCTGGGACCAAATGGTCAAGGTCCCTCTTTTATATCCCCACCTTCCCCCAGTGTTGAATCCAGGACCTTTTATGTGCAAGTGGAGTTTTCTACCCCTGAGCCTATAACCCCATCTCTAATAACATCTTACTTGAAAATAAGATTGTAGGGTTTTATATATAAGGCAGAAATTATGTATGTTTTAACTTATCCTGAGAAAATATATTTATAAATTTTCCTCAAAATGTTTAGTTTTGTTCTTTAATCTTTTCAGTATTAGGTATGGCAAATGTAATGGTATAGTAGTATACAGTTTTTACTGTGTTCATATGTATAATGTAACATTTTAGGTCAAAAAATGAAATAGACATGTGCATGTTACCTATTTTTATGAAAGTTAAGTATGCCTGTGATAACAGTTTCATCATATGTATTTGTGATTATTTGGTTATGTTTTTCCTACTTGTCTCTACTTACTATAAATGCCATGGGCCCAGGAACTGACCCTGCTTTGCTCACTGTTGGTTTAGTGACAATTATTACAGTACTTGATATATATCTGATTGGGTCTCAGATATTTGTTAAGTGATTAACTAAGATTGCTATGGAAATATAAAGTGTAAATCAAGCTAAAAGGAAAAGGGTGTGCAATTTTTCTATTTTACTCAGTGTGTTTTTAGATACTAAGACTGATAATGAATTTTTAAAATTAATTTGTTTTGGTGAATAAAAATAAATGGCCACTTTCTTCTTTGTCTTCTAGGAGAGTATACAAGGAAAGGTTAGGACTTCCTCCAAAGATAGTGATTGGTTATCAGTCCCATGCAGACACAGCTACTAAGAGCGGCTCCACCACTAAAAATAGGTTTGTTGTTTAAGAAGACACCTTCTGAGTATTCTCATAGGAGACTGCGTCAAGCAATCGAGATTTGGGAGCTGAACCAAAGCCTCTTCAAAAGCAGAGTGGACTGCATTTAAATTTGATTCCATCTAAATGTTACTCAGATATAAGAGAAGTCTCATTCGCCTTTGTCTTGTACTTCTGTGTTCATTTTTTTTTTTTTTTAATTTTTATTATAGTGTCCACTATCCCAATCAAAGAATTACAGTCCACATCATCCCCAGAATCCATAAATGTGTTCCTGGCCCACTCTGTATTAGCTTAGTAGAATTACCATTACAAACAAGTTTTACCCATCCACAATATTCAAAAGAACTTGCATTTCTATACCTTAATAGGAAAAAAATTGAGTTTATGTTCCATTGTATGCAGGGGCATATTTTGCTGGTTTGAAAGAGTATGATGCATACAGTTTTCTAGCAATTTTCTTTGTTTCTTTTGACAGCATTATCTTTGCTGTACTCTTGCTGATGGCTGCTAGATTTTAATTTATTTGTTTCCCTACTTGATAACATTAGTGATTCTGATTTCAGTTTTCCATTTGTTTTGCTTTTGTTTTTCCTCATGTAACATTGGTGAAGGATCCAGGAATATGACACAAAGGTGGAATAAACATTAATTTTGTGCATTCTTTGGTAATTTTTTTTGTTTTTTGTAACTATAAAACTTTGCTACAAATTTATGCATTTCATTCAAATCAGTGATCTATGTTTGTGTGATTTCCTAAACATAATTGTGGATTATAAAAAAATGTAACATCATAATTACATTCCTAACTAGAATTAGTATGTCTGTTTTTGTATCTTTATGCTGTATTTTAACACTTTGTATTACTTAGGTTATTTTGCTTTGGTTAAAAATGGCTCAAGTAGAAAAGCGGTCCCATTCATATTAAGACAGTGTACAAAACTGTAAATAAAATGTGTACAGTGAATTGTCTTTTAGACAACTAGATTTGTCCTTTTATTTCTCCCATTTCTATAGAAGGAATTTGTACTTCTTATTGCAAGGCAGTCTCTATTGTGTCTTCTCTTGTAGTGTCTTCCACTTGAACAGCATAGTTTGGAGCACTAGTTTGATTATGTTTATTACAATTTTTAATAAATTGAATAGGTAGTATCATATATATGGATGAAACTGATGTGGCTATCTTTGTTTTTTTATAAAGTAAGGCCCAGTTCTTTAGTCTTAAGTAAATAATGTAATTTCAATATGTAAAAATTCATGAGAATTGGAATTTTGGTGCATCACCATTTGATTGATAGGAACAGTGATTGTAAATCTTGGTTGCAAGTTGAGGTGTTCTTAAGTGTCAGAATGATAGCATAGGGAAAGTACAGGTGGGGGCATATGCATTAGTATTCTTATCAATAGAACAGAATAAATAAGTATAAAGATATTTATATTGGTCAATTGTTGTAGTATGGTTTTTCTGTAAACTTGAAAACTTCATTTCTTCTTTGTAGGTATCATTTGAAAGCAAACTTGAAAAATATTTTGTCTCTGATACATAATTGTATAGTTCAGATCCTGTGAAATGAAGTGTGGCTATCATAGAACAAAGAGTAAGGTGAACTGTAGGTAGCAGAATGGAAATCATTAGTCTATAGGAGATTTTGTCTTTAAGTGGTGATTATAAATGGATCGTTTTCAAACTGATAAACTTGACAAAGATCCTTATAAAATAAAATGGAATTAATAGCATTGGTTTCATTGTAGAATTTTCAAATAGGTTTTAAAGGCTACCACTGATTGCCATTTGACTACTCTAAATGTCACAAACACTCCTTATTCCATATTATAGAAATAGTGAATGTTGTGTGTTTAATCTCCACATTCTGTTCCTAATGTCTGCTATTTAAGCTTGGCTGATTGGTTTAGCTGACATATTGTCTGTGTTGATATGTGTAGTTGTGAGTATTTCAAGAACTTTGTTAAGTGGCTGTGATGGTAGTATGTTGGCAGTGAGTGGGATTGGAGTAGTGCATCTATTAGAAGTTAATGTTCTCATTTCCTTAATCCTAAAATGAAGTCCAATTTTAAGAAGTAAAAGCTTTTCCCCACAGAAGAATACATCACACAGTTCTAAGTTTTTTTTAAAAAAATTGTAGCATTTGATTGTTATAACTATTTTAGAATCACAATTTTATTTTAATTCTTTTCCCCAGGAACAGGGAGGGATGATAAATTATTATGAATCACTTTGGGCAATTGCCACTTAAATATCACAGTGACTTGCAGCTTTTCATAACTTTACTACATTACCCTGTCCAATAGGAGGTTATAAATAGATACATTTCATAATAGAAAATGGAAGTAATCTTTAACAGATAAATAGTGGTTCATTGTGGGATGTGACATTTAATGTTTAATCTTAATTATACCAATTCTACAAAAGGATTTGGTACATCATATGTAAGAATTAAATAATTACAAAACTTATGTGCTCCCGTCACTTTATATGCACATTAACCTGCACAGAAATTCTTGGATATGTATTCCCTATTTTGTGAATCAAGAAACAGAAGCATTGAGATCTTTATAGCTTTTGTCAGGTGCAAAGTGTGTTTTAATCCTGGAAATTAGGTTCTAAAAACTCTAAATCACATTGTATTTTTCAGTAGTGTGGGCTTATAGATTATAGATTACATCAGATTGTAGTCACTTCATAGGCCAGGCACATTCTCTACTTCCTTTGTTAGTGAAACTAATAATAGGTGGGAAATTTTTCTAGACTCAATTCTGTTACCAACCAACTAAACTAGTCAGAATTTTGAGAACATGGATACAAAGGAAAAGGAGTTTAGAGGAGTATGTCTTAAGTAACTATTTTCATATAGTTTTATGTATCTGTATTCAAAGTTATCTTCTAAGATAAATGGCAAAATAAAGAACAGTGTTTGAATTGATAGTTGATATTTTTAAATGCTGAAGTTACATTCAAGAGGATAATGTAAATTTAGTGAGGCATTGTGATAGTGCAGTGTTTTGCATTTTAAAATTAAAATAAGTTAATGACAAAGCTCCATGCTACCTTTTATCTGTGTTTCTTCCAGACTGTCTTCAGTGTGAGTAGTGAAGAAGAAAAATACCAATTACTCAATTGACGTCAGACCCTCCACACAGATTCAAGATTTTAGGCCAGACTGACGTTGAAAAACAAGACTATTCACCATTTCTCTGGGGACTACTATAGCAATTCTGAGTATCTAGAAACCTTAAAACATTAAATATATGTAATCATGCTGGGCACCTTGTTGCATACCTATGTTCCCAGCTACTTAGAGAGCTGAGGCAGGACCATCACAACTTGGAGGACAGTCTGGGCAACTTAACCAAACCCTATCTAAAAATAAAAAGGGCTGAAGGTGTAGCTCAGTGGTAGACCACCACTATGCCTATCATACTTGAGGCCCTAAGGTTCGATCCCCCCCACTGCAGGGATGGGGAAGGTATGTGTGTGGCAGGGGGTGGGGGGGGCAGAGGTATGTGCTCATTTTTCTAATTTAAAAAACATTTTACAGAAGGATGTTTGACAGTGTAGGGGTTAAGACTGGTCCTTTATCACGAAGGATTTGAGAATTACTACTCCTTGTTTGCTTTCCGCAGTAGCCCAGGCCAGCTCTTTTGCCCTTTCTTCCCTGAAACAAGTAGATCTGTTAGGTCGTGCTCATATCTTTGTAATTGTTAATGGAGTTGTCAAAATTTTGAGCCTCTTCATAGCATCTTAATTCTGCTGCTTATTGTGAATTCCAAAGTAGATATTAAACAGCCTTCCTGTTACCATAGGGTAGTTTTAGACCTGTTTTCTTGTAATTATTTTTTCCACTGGTGGAAGCAAAGAATGAAATTACAGGCTTATGGTAACATGAAATTCAGAGGAACCAATTTTTCACATTAATTTTCCCCCTTTATTTTTTTAGACCTTGTAGTTCCTCATAGTTTTGTACAGAAGCTATTTCCCTGCCTTCTTTCTGGCAAAAAGAAAAAAAATTTTTTTACACATGTGTATATTACATATATGTGTTTTATATGAGAGAGAATACTTTTGTTCTTGATGCTGAGCATAGAGGTAGAACAGAATGACTGGGTCCCTGCTCTAAGAAAATTTAAAAGCAGATTTAAAATGAGTGTTTCTATAAAGTTATACAAATAGCTTTTGTTCCTGAAAAAGTAGTAGAATTTATATTCCTGGAGGTTATGTAATCTAGAGGTACATATAAAATGAAGGTGACTTTTCAGCTCTTACCTTGAATCTAGATGGATCACCATGGGATTCCAACAAACCTGTGTGTGCTAAATTACTGCTTTTGCAAGACCTAGTTTCTACTTTTTATGACTAAACTATGTGATTGTCCAAGTAAAGTTTTTTTTTTTTTAATTATGTGATGGCATTTAAAAATTTTAACATTTGCTTAACTTTTTTGATCATATTGTTGTATTTTCTGTGTAATTTTGTCTGCATTAGTGTGATTTTTTTTTTCTTAAAGGTAGCAGTCCTTTATCCAGCCACCTTCCCAAAATACTGATCCGTGATTTTTTTCTTTAATGTTTGATCAAACATAACACATGCCTATTTTATTTTTCTTCCCTACAGAAGGGTAGAAGGTGAAACATTCCTGTCTCCTTCAATTTCACTCTTCTTTTTCAAGGTACCACTCAAATTTCTTATAAATGTCTGTAGAGATTTTCTGTGCATATCAGATGAGTGTATGTGCACACATGTATAGATTTTTTTAGACACAAAAGTCACTAGCATTGTTTTGTCATTTAATAATTTTGGACATTTTTGTCATAGTGCATGCAAAATGCATTATTTTTATTGTTCCACATGTTCCATTATATGGATGTATTCTTTATGGGTGGACTGACTCCTTTCTTCCTTCCTTTTTCTCTCCCTTCTTCCTTTCCTTCCTTTTGGTATTTTCACCTTCACAGACCCTCATTGTTAAGATGTAATCCTATCTTTGTACACTAAGCTTAATGAAAGACAATTTGTTTTTCTTTAGCAGTACTAAGTGGCACTTATTTTCTACCCATTTGACACCCAGACCATTCTAGTCCACAAACACAGACTATCATCTGTTAGTCATTGTGTTCTACAAAGCAGCTTTGTAAGTTTTGTAATTTTGTTTCTTGTGATATTTTTCTGATTGGATTTTCATTTCTTTATTTTCTTCTGATGAGCCAACATGGTTATAAATACAAGTAAGGTAGTTTGTTTGCTAGATTGTATTGTTTCTCAACGATAAGCCATGAGCTAGCTACTTTCATTTTAGACTAGTAAATGTTGAAAAAGCTAGAACCAAAAATAGGGACATTGGAGCTAGTTTTATTTTAAACCTTATAGTGAGTTTAACTTCACAATTTACTGAGAGTATTACCTAAACATACCTTATAGAAACAAGCAGTTTCCCTTGTCATTTCATTTGTTTTTAGGGGCATTGTTTTTCTATTTTATTTTTTGTCTTCACCCTTTGACTCAGTTTTGAGTGGTTTGTGCACGGTGCCTGACATTGTGTTTTGGTGTGTAAGATTCTCCATATGAAACATGAGTCATGAAATTTGTCTCAGCTTTGCATTATCTCTTTATGGCAAACTGCTAAGCATATTATGTACACCTTGGAGGCTATTGTTTTTTAGATACTAACCATGGCTAAATATTGTGTTGTCCTGCACTTGTAAGAGTTTTGTAATGCAGCTAAAATGATACTTAGGATACATCAGTTATTTTGTGCACTTTTTTTTTTCTCAGAAAACCACTGATTCTTTACCTCCTCTTCATGCTTTATGAAGTGTTGCTTTTATAAGGGTTCTATCTTCACATGTTCATATTTCCAATCTGCTGTCCTTGTGTTATTTATCCTGACATTTTGCTTGTGCCAGTGATTTCCAAATCTCTTTCCTTAACCATCAACTTCCTCCTGTTCATAGGTCTGATTCTCCTTACCTACTAGATCTTTGCTTCAGGGGTCTACTAATTACAGTCATTGCCCAAGTCTGTTTCATAAATAAAGTTTTATTTGAATATGGCCTCACTCGTTTATATGTCTATAGGCTGTTCTTGTCCTACAGTGGCAGAGTTGGCTAATTATAGCAGACTGGCCACAAAGCCCAAGATGCTTTCTTGCTCCTTATGGAAAAAACTTTATTTATTGTAAATATTCTGTAGTAATTGTGTTTTTGGCAAAACACAAATAACCAAGACTGGATTTAACCTGGTTGGAAGCCCTGGGTTCAGTCCCTAGCACTCAAACGAAATAAAATTTGAATATTCTTTATCTTTCCATTTTCTTTTTACTTCTAGTAAACCTATGATCCCATTCCTACCAAAAAGGGCTTTATTAAATGAGTGTGATTTGCATCCTTACCTACTCGATATTATCTTCTGCTGAGATGATGTCTCCAAGTCCACTTCAGTTTCTCAAAAATTTCTAATTATCCCTAACTGGATTCTTACCCTAAATGATATCCCAGCTATTTCCCCACTATTCCCTATGCCCTTAAATGTGCTCATTGTTTATGAGCACATGCTTGTTAGGTGTTCTTATTGTGCTCTTAGAAAGCAGATAAAAGAGTTTTCTCAAAGTGGAAAATATTGAAGCTTATGTGCTTGGTATCATAGTTAATAATTGGTGTTTTTAATGATAAGAATGATTTCAAGTGGTTTCTGAATTATCCAGCAAAGATGTATTTACTTTGTAGGCCTGTCTTTTTAATATATTTTCTTTATTACCTAGAGTAGCATGTGGTATGCATTTATTTGTTCCTTATTGCAGGAAGGCGGGTGGGCAGGAATGAAAGAACTAGGGAGAATGAAAAAAGTTAAGGTTATCAAGCAAAATGCATTCCACGAAGCCTGCTTTGGTGAAGCAGTTCACTCAAAGATGTTAATTGTACAACTGCCATTGGTAGGATGGCCTTAAGTAGTTTTTGCCTTAAGTAAGCTTTGGCTATGCCAAAGAAAGACAAGATCCAGTCGATATTTCACAGTAAGATTAAAAGGAAAAAAAAAAAAAAACCTCCACTTGCTCCAGAAAATTGTACACATGCTTTGGAGGCAAATTAGCCAAAGTTCAAATTCTGACATCTATTAGTTATATAAACTTAGTTAAGGTAGTTGAGTTCTGCTGGTTTCCTCATCTGTGAAACAAGGAGTGATACCTGTATCAGAGGGCGGTTGTGAGACTTGAGTTCTGTATGTAGAGAGAATAGCTTAGTACCTGTTACATAGCAAATATTTGTTTAATGGGTGTTTGCCCTCTTCCATAAATTTCCATAAAATAACACCTATAGTGTAAACAATGTAGTAACATCTAACTTGCATGAGATTGTTTTCTTAAAAGTTATCAGCGTTGGTAGAAATAATACAAATTGCATTTTCATAAATGCAATAGGATGGGGAGTTAACCATATTTGAGGTCAAAGTTTATTATCCAGACTAATTTATTCAGTCTTGGGGGATGTATGGTTTTTAATACGATAGTTTTTAGTGAAATAAAAGTTATTCCCCCAAGGGTGGCTATACCATGATTGATGATTGATAATGATACACATGTATCAAATTGTTTTATTTTACAAGTTCTGTAAATCTGAAGCCACTTACTTCATGGATTGATTCTAAGGCTGAGGAGCCTTGTATTCTCAAATTATGGTTTCCTGATCTACAGAAATGGAGGTGGATGGATAAATCTTTAAGATTAGTTGTTAAGTCTCAGATCCGCCTAATAGGTAAAAACATAAGCAGTATAGCACATGCTGATATTCTGAAGTGAAATTCAGGAATAATGTGACTTATTACCTACTTTTTTTTTTTTTTTTTAAGAAAAAAAAATATCCCTAGAGAATGGAGATAATAATGATAGAATGAAATAACAGGGAAGTGGTTTTTAATAAAATAGTTTAAACATAGCTACATAATAGTGGGACAATTTGACTTAACACTTCAGTGTCAATGTGACAACTCTTAAATGAAGGCTATTAAATAAGTTACTCTAGGAAAAAAATCTTTACTCAATTTACATGTGATATTCTTGGAATTTTCAGAGTACACTTGCAAAAATACTTCATGTTAGGTAATGGAATGAGACTCAAGTTTTCAGTGTTAATAAATAAATTCTTTAAAAATACATAAATTTCAGGTGAGATATTTATTTGCATGTCATTTGGGACACCAGCTTTCCAGTTGTAGGTTTGTTTGTATATTATTCATCCCCAATAATGTCAGAAACACCCACCAGCTATTGTTTCAAAGTGTTCCATAAATTTCCATTGGTATGGTAGAACTCAGTGGAGATATGCGCTTTGAAAACCAGTCCTTTTGATCAATGCCTTTAGTTAGCACATGAGTCAGCTAGCTATTCTGACTCATGCCTAGAGTCAGGCCTGTGATTCTGAGTTTCTGTGAAGCCCCCAAGTGATTTAGACAATGATCCATGTGACCTAGCTACACGTTGTGGGATGTAATAAAGCATGTGTCTCTACATTGGTTTCCATCCACATGTGGCTATTTAAGTGTAATAAAGTTCACCAGTTTCTCATTCATACCAGCCACATTTAAAGTACTCAGTGTATGTGGTTAGGGGTTATTATTTTAGAGAATGCAAATAAAGAATATTTCTACCATTTCTAAGTTATTGAGTGGCTGTATTGCATGTTGTTTCTCAAGTAACTTTTAATGTTTCAAATGGCAGTGAATTTTACTTCTGGAGAAATATCTAAAGAGCAATCGTGCCTAAAAGCAGAGCTTAGAATAACATTGTCATTTTTTGTTGTTGTTGAGTTTGACAATGAAATGTACCTGAATGAAATGCCACTAAATCTATACATGGGTGAGTCTAAATTCTACTGAAAAGCACAAAGCCCCTTTTCTTATTGCAACCTACAATCAAAAAATACATTTTATTTTGTGGGTCAGTTTACATATACACGTATATACCAAAACAAAAGGTTCATTAATCTATACTCAAGTGTTACCATATACAGTGTGCTCTGAGATTTTCTATGCCTGCCTCTTCCTTCTTTCCTTCCATCTCAGTCCTCATCATCTAGTCAGTCACAATCTGCATTTTAAAAAAAATACCATGGTAAAGAGGCCCTATGCGAATTAGCAAGTTTTTATAATAGTTAGCCACCTTGGTAATAAACATTTCTTTCTAAAGCCTTCATTGTTTCATTGTACTTGATTAATTTAACTTCTAGTTTTACCTCTAGCATTAATATAAAATAGTTATAGTTTATATAATATTATAAGAATATTATAAGAATAATAATACCTTAGTATCTTGCCACTTAGCATCCTTCTGCCAAAAGTGATGATGCTGGTTTTGGATAGATTCCCTATGGGATTTTTTTTTTTTTTTTTTTTTGGTGGGGGTGGGGGGTGTTGGTTTATTCAACTGAGCTTTTCTTTTATGGTGAGGGAGGTGGGAGCAATAATTAGACTAGTTGCCTATTTAAGTTCACACAATTCATGACTTATCTGCAATAACATGAGCACTTTGTTTTGTGGAGCAGAAGAGTTTATATCTGCTTTAACCAAATGTACAAGTTAGGTTTCAAATTTATTAAAAAAATGTGGAGGAAATATGCACATTCCTTTTTCAACCCACACCAAGTTCTGACCCACCAACAGAAGTTTCTTATCACTCAGTTTCCCACAAATATCAAAGTATCCCACTATTTAGTCATTCAGCATTTGTTTAGTTTAATGTGTTGAATAGATATTGGGAAACTATGGTTTCCCCTTCATAATGATTATAACCTGTAGGTCTGTGTAATGGGTCAAAATCTTTTGTTAATTGAGTGATCACTGTATGACAGCCACTCTAAGGTGCTGGTTAATATAACAAATCAGAACAGAAATTTTAATGAAACTTTTGTTCTAGTGGACTTATAGATAAACTCGTTTCTCCCCTTAGGAATTTTTGCCTTATCCAATTCAGTATAAAGTTATTTAATGCTAAAAGATAATTTTCATTGTTAATTGTATGTTTTATCAGGAAAATGTCTAATATTTTTTCATTGCAATAGATAACACTAATGTTACCTGCCCTGAAATGCCCCCCTAGAATTACTGCTGCTGCTTAATCTCCATGGAGTCCTTGGCTTTAGTGTAGGTTAGTGTAGGTGGGTTTCACTTGAGACCAGTAAGTAGAGTTCTCTGTAAAACCCAAGTAAATATTTTAACTTTATGTTTTGACACAGTTTGTTATAGAAAAATTAAAAGAATAATACATGGAGTTTCCATGTACCTTTCATCTATACTGATCAAATGTTGGGGCATTTTACAACATTTATTCTTTTCAAAATTTTTTCCTGAACAATCCAAGAGTAAGCTGACATGATATTCCTTTAGCCCTAAATAAATCATTGTATTTCCTAAAATCATTCTATTTCCTAAAAGCAATAACATTTCCTTACATAAAGTTATCAAAATCATTAAATTAGCATCAATGTACTAGTAATGATGATTTACTTCTTATTCAGATTTTACTATCTATCCCATAATTTTTCCTTGATAGCAAAGAAAAACCTTAATAACAAATGAGAAGTTTGTATGTTGCATTCACTTGTCTCATATTATACATATATATTAGACTCCTTTAATGTGGAACAGGTCCTCAGGTTTTGTTGCTGTTTGTTTTTGGTACTGGGGATTGAACCCATGGCACTTAACCACTGAGCCACATCCTCAGCCCCCTCCCCCTCCTTTTTAAAGGTAAAGTTCTACCTGAATTGCTTAGGGCCTCACTAAGTTGCTAAGGCTGGCTTTGAATTGTGATTCTCTTGCCTCAGCCTCCTGAGCTGCTGGGATTATAGGCATGCACCATCGTGCATGGCCTATGTCCTCATTTCTTTGTGTTTAATTTTTGAAGAATCTGCCAGTTAATATGAGTTTGAATAAATTTTCTTCACAGTTTAGTTCAGGTAATGCACTTTTGGTGGGTGTACAGCAGAAGTCCTGTGTTTTTCTTAGTGCATCAGACTTGGGAATACAATATTAGTTTGTCCCATTGATGCTAACTTTGACCACAAGAATGAGAGCTGCAGTTTCTCCTTTAATCAGTTGTGATTGCCCAATGGTGATTTCTCTACCTCTGTCATCCTTGATGTATCTTAGTTGGCTTCTATTATTTTCTTTCGTGCTCAGATTGTCCTATATTTGGCCAGTGTGAGCCCTTTCAAGCTGCCACCATGTCTTTTTGACATATCCAACATCATTGTTTGAGTAGAATTTAATTTGGGGTCCACATGGATTTCCCAGGTTCATATTGGCCCATCTTGCACTTTTCCTGGTCTGCCCTAAAATCAGCATTTCTTATGGAGCTTGGATGCCTTTAGTGGAGCATGGAATTTTGAAATGCCATGCTAGTCTATCAAGGTGTCATTGCTTGTTAGTTTTCACAGCAGAACTAGAAGATAGAAATATATATGTGCACACAGCCACACACATCTCTATCACTAATAACCTTTTACGCATGCCTTAAATCCATGAATTCACTGTGATATCTCTAATCCCAACCCAATATCCTGTAGGTCTGTCTGTTCTCCCTTTCTATACATATATCTCCATTCACCATACTGTGAAAATACAGGATGCCATCATCCCCAACATATTGACTTATTTGTTCAGTTCTGTAATACACAGAAAATAGTTGAAGAACTGCTAAGAGAAAGTTTTCTAAAGAGAATTCAATCCTGTATGGTTAGAACTATTGTCTTTGGATTTAGGGTACATAGTCAAGTACTATGTTCAAAATTTCAGCCCTCCCCCACTCATTCCTGCCATCGGTGTGGTTTGTTATTAATTTGAAATGTTATTGGGTTTATTTATTTCTGTTTGTATTCCATTTTAGGGCACACTCATTGTTTCTCTCCTTCCTTCTCCTACTCCCCTTTTTACCTCGCTTCTCTTCCCATTTCTTTTCCCTTCCTCTCTACCTTCTCTTTTCCATTTTTTTCTTTCCCTTCCTTTCCCTCCCTTGGCCCTCTTCCTTCTTCCTTTCTTCCTTCCATGTGTAATACATTTAACATGGTTACAAAAATTAGAATGGTTTACAAATACTTAAAAAAATGACATCCTGCCTTCTCTAAATCTTTCTGTCCTTTCTATCCCCTTCTAACTTGCCTCCTGTAATGTTACCAAATTCATTAGTCTAGGTTTTCTTGCCTTTATTTCTTTTTGCACAAAATATGTATATTTTCATATTTCCTCTTCCTTCTACAAAGGGTAATATACCACGAATACTCTTGCACTTTTCTTAACTTTCCTTGACGATGTATCTGCTGGTGAATGTTCCACATCAAATTCCTAGAGATTATACTCACAGAAGTAAGACTTCATTGTCTATACTCATAGTTTATTCAAACTCTTTATGTATGACCATATACATTCCAATATATGTCATTAAAACTATGCTGCCATGCTGAATTTTCAGGTGTCTTCAATCTTTGCTAGTGGGAAAAAATGAGAAAAGGTATTTGGTATTTTAATGTTCTTCTACTTTAGGAAATATTAAATATTCTTTAAGGATCATGTGTGTCTGTGTTTAAAATTGTTCATGTCTTTACCCATTTTATTGTCAAGTTTTTCCTTTTTGATAGTTTTGAATGTCCTCGTATCCCCTAGAAAATCACTGGTAATGAAATGTGCAGCTAGGATTGAAAATAGCTGCCTTAGTAGGAGCTGCTCTGTTCTTACAAAAACTTCATTACTTTGGCCACAATTTCAGTCCTTTCCCTCTGTGTGTGTGTTTACCCAAAATCAATAAAAGCATGAAAATAACCATTTTCATGGTATTTTGGAGTCCCTAGATCCAGTTGTTCCTGAAAATCGTGTATTTACCTATTATTCCCACTTTAAAAAAAAACAACAACACTTTTTTTAGTTGTAGACGGACACAATATCTTTATTTTTATGTGGTGCTGAAGATCGAGCCCAGTGCCTCACCCGTATAAGGCAGGCACTCTACCACTGAGCTACAGCCTCAGCCCCCCATTTTTTTTTCCTCCTTTCTTTTTTGGCAGCTGGGGATTGAACCCAGGGCCTCACACATGTTAGGTAAACATTTTATTATTGAGCTACTTCCCCAGTCCTTTTAAAATTTTATTTTGAAACAGAGTTAGACTTCTTAGTTGCCCAGGCTGTCCTTGAAGGTTCCATCTAACTGTCTCAGCCCCAGTATCTGGGATAACAGGTATAGGTGTGCACTACCAAATCAAGTTTCTTCCAACTTTCTTTTTTAGGGTGGGGTGGGATAGGGGTTCCAGGGATCAAACTCAGGGGCACTTGACCACTGAACCACATACCCTATTTTGTATTTTATTTAAAGACAAGGTCCCACTGAATTGCTTAGTGCCTTGCTTTTGCTGAGGCTCGCTTTGAACTTGAGATCTTCCAGCCTCAAGCCTCCTTAGCTGCTGGGATTACAGGTGTGCCCCACCATGCCCAGCCTCTTCCTACTTTTTATTCAATAATTTCTACATTCCATCTACATTCCATTTCTCTTCCTATCTCTTGAGAGTTTTTTGTTGTTGTTTGTTGTTATTGTTATTTAAAAGCATTTTTTTTTTTTTTGGCTTTAGTTGGATTTCCATTGCCTGCTAACAGAAGAGCCTAATGAAAATAACCATTCTTTTTTTTTTTTTTAACTATAAATTTTTCATGTTCTTGGAGTAGTATGTCCCATCTGTTGATAAGTTTTGCTGCTTTTCCATTTTATTTCTGATAGTATTCTTAATATGCCCATTTAAAAATATTATTTATTGAATCACAAGGTATGCTTTTCTTGTATTTCTCAATATTTGTGTTGTTGGGCCTTCCTGATGGTGTCTAAGCTTTGTACTGTGTCAACTCTGCTCACCTTCATTCTTGCACATGCATTTTAGAATGCAAACATTTTTGTTGGTGCTGTCTGACATCTGCCACTGGATTGTCTCTTCATTTTTTCTGCATGATCTCGGGTGCTTTTGGCAGTACAGACAGTCCCCAATCTACAATGGTTCAACTTGTGATTTTTTAATTTAACGTGGGGCAGAAGTGATACTCATTCCATAGAAACCATTTGGATCTTGTCCTGGACCAGGGAAACACTGTAAGATACTCTGTTGTAACATGGGGCACCAGGGTGAGCCACAGCTTCCGCTCAGCCAAAAGATCGTAAGGTGAACAACTGATCAGTTACTGTGTTGCCAGGGTCTTGGATATTGTGTTTTGTGGTTTGAATCCTATCATGTCTACAAAACACCCATCTCTTGTGTATGTAAGATATTCAACACTTAAGATATTTTCAATTCATCATGAATTTATTAGGGCAATTCCATTGTAAGTTAAGGAGCATCTGTACGTACCTATCTATGTTTTGGGGTCTGATTTATACTTTTCTCATATATCATTGAGAAAGGTCATGGGGTTAAACCCTTGTTCCCCAATAGTTTTGTCTGGTTTCCAGAGGAGAAAAAGAAAGATGCTGATTTCTTCCCAGCTGTTTCACATCAGAAGTCCTTATTCCTTTTAATTTTTATTTCATTATGATTTTGGGAAGGGAGGGAAGTAAATTTGTACTATCTACTTTTTTGTTTTGAAATTTATTTTTTAGTTTTAGGTGGACACATTATCTTTTTTTTTATGTTGACTCCAAATTGTGTCTTCATACATGTACTTTGGATATTGATGTCCATCACATTCCACCATCCTTGCTAATTCCCTGCCCACTTCCTTTCCCTTCCACCCCTCTGCCCTATCTAGAATTCATCTATTCTTCCCATGCTCCCCCTCCATACCCCACTATGAGTCAGGCATTTGGTTTTTTGGAATTGGCTAACAATATTATCTTCTCTAACTCCATCCATTTGCCTGCAAATGCCATGATTTTATTCTCTTTTATTGCTGAGTAAAAGTCCTTTGTGTATATATGCCAATTTTTTTTTTATCCATTCATCCACTGAAGGGATCTAGGTTGGCTCTAATCTTTAAATAATGTGGTGCTGAGGATCAAACCCAGTGCCTCACGTGTGCTAGGCAAGCACTGTGCCACTTGAGCCGCAACCCCAGCCCTTTACTTTTTGTTTTAAATTAGTTCTGATAAGTTTTAAATTGAGTTGTGTGTATTATTTTCAAATGGAAGTCATATTTGGGTCACTTTTAACCCTTTCTGAGATCATCTGTCTTTATTACAGAAGATTAATTAATTTGCCTTTATTGTTATAGTGAATCCAGGACCTGGCACATGGTTAAGCATGGGCCCTGCCACATACATACACCCTTAACCAAGCTTTTTACTTTACCACTGAGCTGCATCCTCATCTCCAGCTTTTTAGTTCTTAAATGCTGATCGTTACTTCTTCTTCTTCTTTTTTTTTTTTTTTTTTTTTTAGTGTTTTGCTTTTGTCTTTCTAAAGCAGTACTTTACTTTTTATCAGAGGGTGGATATTTTAAGTCTTTGAAAGCATTCTTTTACCATTGTCCATGTCATCCATGACAGTACATGTAATATTTTTATTTGGTCCCTTAAGAAAATGCTTCAACTTTTATGCCCTGGCATTTTAAAAATTAAAAAAAAATTTTTTTTTACATCATCTGTTTCCTCATTGGCTAGTAACTTCTGACAATTCACACCATGGTTTTTTTTTGTTGTTGTTGTTGTTGTTTTAGTTGGGCACAATGCCTTTATTCTTACTTATTTTTATGTGGTGCTGAGGATCGAACCCAGCGCCTCGCACATGCTATGCAAGTGCTCTACCACTGAGCCACAACCCCAGTCCTCACACTATGTTTTATAATCCATATAACACCTTTAACTTTATCCTCATTTTGTCTTATTTGCTCCCTGACCCTGATTTCATATTTTTTAAAATAATGAGATCAACTTTGTTATTTTGATTTTCTAAAAAAATATTTTTTAGTTGTCATTGAACACAATACCTTTATTTTATTTATTTTTATGAGGTGCTAAGGATGGAACCCAGTGCCTCGAACATGCTAGGCCAGCACTCTACTGCTGAGCCACAACCCCAGCCCCTATTATTTTGATTTGACTATATAAATGATACCTCTTCACTAAAGATCCCTGTAACTTATTTAAAAAATGAGGATTAGAATAAAAGTTATTTAGAATTTTCTTCTGCCTCCCTAATCCATGATAAAGTACAGTTAAAATTTTAGTGGTCAAATTCCCATGTTCATAAAACTCAAACACAGGGTTAGTTAAGATATTTGGCTACAATTGACCCAAATAGTTGATAGAAATGTATTAAATATCTATAGCATGCAATATAAGTCTGAAGGTAACAGTTCTATGATTTACAGTAATTTAGCAGAGTCAGGATTTCAGATTAGCTTTTCTTGATTTCCTTGGCTTTCCTCTCATAGTCACAAGATGGCTCTCAAAGCTCCAGCTAGGACTTCCTCCGATAACTATGTTCAAAACCAAAAACCAGCCAGATGGAGTGGTGCATGCCTATAATCCCAGTGGCTTGGGAGGCTGAGGAAGGAGGATCATGAGGCCAAAGCCAGCCTCAGAAATTTAGCAAGACCCTAAGAAACTCAGTGAGACCCTGTCTCTAAATAAAATATTTTTAAAAGGTGGGGGGGGGTGCTGGGGATATGGTTCAGTGGTTAAGCACCCCTGGGTTCAATCCCCAGTCCCCCTCAAGCCACCCCTCCCCCAGGAAGAAATAAAAACAGGATATGAACTGCTTCTTGTGTTTCTCTCTTCAAGGATGGGGGGGGGGCAAATTTCCTAGGAGACACTTTTACTTTTCTTTGGTGAGGTTACATAGTCATGCCTCAGCTGCAAGGGAGGATGGGAAAGAATGCTTCTGACATTTTGCTGTTTTTATATTGAGTGGTAGACTTTAAGAACAGGGAAAATCATGGGCAACGTCTATTGGACAAACAACCTACAGTATCTACCACATATGTATAATTGTACGTAATGATGTTGATATTATTATTGCTAATTTTTGTGTGGGCATGTTTAAAAGTTTTTCCTTACCATGTCCAAACCCCATCATTAACAACTGATACTTTATCTTACACTGGACTGATAAACAAACTTGTATAGAGTCAGTCACTTTTATAAAATGAACTTACAAGCTTTTCTTGCCTGATATAATACAGATCCTTCTAAACCAGCAGTTGTTTTCAAGTTTTTTTTTGTTTTAAACTGGGGATTGAACCAGTTTGAGGAGGCACTTTACTACTGAGCTACATCCCCAGCACTTTTTAAATTTTTTAAAAATTTGAAGTAGGATCTTGCTAAAGTGCCCAGGCTGGCCTTGAATTTGCAATCCTCTTGCCTCAGCTTCCTTAGTTACTGGGATTATAGGCCTGCAGGCATACACCTTTGTGCTCTGCCTAACTTCAGTTCTTTCAGCTTGCATAATCTATGCTGTGTGGGTACCACATTTTACCCAACCATATCCTTATTGATAAAAATTCCTTATTTCTACTTATTTTCCCCCACTATAACTAGTGCCATTATATGCATCCTTCTTTTATATAAATTCTTCCATTTCTAAACTTTATTTGGATTATAGGGATGGTGACTCATTGCTGAGTTAAAAAGAATATTATCATACATGTGTGTGATATTCACAAATGCTATTATAAATCCACGCATCCCTTACAAGTATAGATGTATTCCATTTATGAATGTCTTTATTAGTGATAGGTGTTTGCTCATTGTATGTTTGATCATTCAGTCAGCAAACATTATTTACCGTGTATACCAAATATACTTTTTTAAAAAAGTTTTCTTTCTTTTTTTATCATTTTGCTTGCTTATTTTTATGTGGTGCTGAGGATCGAACCCAGTACTTCACATGTGCAAGGCAAGCGTTCTGCCACTGAGCTACAACCTCAGCCCCCCCAAATATATTTCTCTGTAGTGTTTTAAACATATTTTCATATATGTGTATTTGGATTTACTCTTCTGCCTATTAGTATTTATTCTTCTGAATATTTGTATCCTTTGGCATGTGGTACTAGACTGAAAAATTCCTACACCTCATGAAGTTTAGAGTCTACAGGGGGAAACAGCAGTAAACAAATACAATAAAATAAAGATTGTATAAAAGTAGCTGATAAGTGTTGTGAAAGCAAATAAAGTAGGTGAAGAAAATGGTGCATCGTGGAAGGTGAGTTCTATGTTAGGTTGTGCAATGGGGACAAATTTCTGAAGAGTTGACTCCTGGGCAAAGACCTGCATTAAAGAACAAGTCAGAGTAATCCATAAGGAAAGTGTTTCAGGCAGAAAGAACTGTGCTGAATAGTGTGGCTGGGGAGGAGCGATACAGGGAGATAGAATACAATGAGGTGGTCTGAGGCTAGGTTACATTAAGCCTTGTTAGCTCTAATAAGAACTTTGGTGAGGTGTTAACTAATGCTCTTAGTTCTTGATGATCTGATGAATGTAAAGTGATATGCTGTTGTTACCTAGTTTATGTTTTATAAATATATTTCTCTGTAATGTTTTGAACATATTTTCATATATGTGTATTTGGATTTATTCTTCTGCTTACTAGTATTTCTTCTGAATATTTGTATTCTTTGTCCATTTTCCTGTCTGATTGCTTTTTTACTGTTGTTCTCTAAGAGCTATTTATTTATTTTGCATTATGATACTTTTACAAACATATCATTTATTGACCTTAGTTATGTTATTTTTGCTCCCACAAGTTGTGAATTTTTTGAAGTCAAACATATTTGCGTACATTGTAAGTGCATACAGATTTATGATTATTGCATTTACATAAATTACTAGTTTTTATTTCTTTTTTTTCTGGGTACTGGGGATTGAACTCAGGGGCACTCGACCACTGAGCCACATCCCCAGCCCTATTTTGTATTTTATTTAGATACAAGGTCTCACTGAGTTGCTTAGTGCCTCACTTTTACTGAGGCTGGCTTGGAACTCTCTGGCAATCCTCCTGTCTCAGCTTCCCTCCCTGCTAGGATTACAGATGTGCGCCACCGTGCCTGGTGCTAGTTTTTCTTTATATGATGTCTGCTTTCATTCTGTTTATGACTTTTTAATATTATATGCACATTGACTGAAAGTAACAAAGAGAAAAGGTTTGCCATTTGCCAGTTTGTGGTTTGTTGCAAATTTCTTAACATCTGTCTAGCCATTCCTCATCTGTAAAATGTGGATGATAACAGTACCTACCTCATAGGATTGTTATGAGGATTAAGTGAGTTAATATTTCTGAAATGCATAAAACAGTGCCTGGCACATTGTATTATACAAGTATCTCTTACCAGCCAGCATATCCTTTATATGCTGAGTGAAAAAAATAATTCCAGATATGAATATAGTCTGAGACTATATGACACCCACATCATCTTAGCAAAATACATTGCCCCAAAAGGACTCAAACTGGACTAAGAAAGAAACCAAAACTAATTAACTAATTTTATCTTGTAGATGGGTTTTTTGTTTTGTTTTTTAATGTTCAATACCTGACCTTTTTTTTTTCCCTTGAAGGTATAGGGGGTTCTTTTTCTCTCTTTTACCTCTCACACCTTTTTTATTTTTTGTTTTTTTAGTCTAGAAACTTTTTGGTGCTGGGGATTGAACCCAGGGCCTTGTGCATGCAAGGCAAGCACTGTACCAACTGAGCTATATCCCCAGCCCCTAGTCTAGAAACTTGTATGATTTTTATCCTCAGAATACAGAGTTTTATGAAGCTATGTCTAGGTGTGCATATTTTCTCTAACAATCCTAACTAGGATTTAGTGAACCCCTTCAATCTGGAGATTTAAGTTTTCTTTCTTTACTTATTACTATTCCTTCATCTAAATTTCCTTAAAATCTCTTGGCACTCTTGAGATTTTTTTTTTTTTTTAATGAGAAATGTCCTTGGACCTGCCCTTGGCATTTTCTTTTCATCTTTTCTCTCATGAGATCCATTTTACATGTTGGCTAAGTGTTTTAAGATTGACCTTTACTTGTTTTTAAAATCTAATTGCAATCTAAATAATGACCTTTCTTTGCCTCAACTTATCTACTTACTTTATAATTCAAAACTGATGATTTACAGTGTGCACACCTATAATCCCAGCTACTCAGGAGTCTAAGGCAGGAGTATCACAAGTTCAAGGCCAGCCTGGGCAACTTAGTGAGCCTGTCTCAAAGTGAAAAATTAAAAGAGCTGGGAATGTAGCTCCTGGTAGAGTGCCCCTGGATTCAATCCCCTCTATGGCAAAAAAACCAAATGAAACAAAACAAAACACTCCAAAGTTTGCAATTTGTTTTTCAGGTTTCCTTAAGCACTTTTTTCTGTTTGTTTAAAGTGGCTTCTTTGTCCTCCAGTGGTTCTGTTTCAAGAGGTGTTTTGCAGTTGTGGGTTGTCTGCTTATTCTTCCTCACTCTGGCCGTTATTTAGGCACCTTGTTTCCATTTGCTCAGGGCTGATGTCCTTCTGCTGGGGTACCTCTGAGGCACCATTGTTTTCTGTCTCAGGGTGCATTGTTACCCAGGCCAGAAAGCGGTCTGTCCACAATTGAAAACACTTGGCTCCCTGGGCTCCTCAGTCTGGGAGAGGATGGAAACGCCCCCAAGGGCCAGAGATATAAAAAGGAATGCTCGTGAGATCCTGTATGAACTTGGGTTAGTGAGTGACTCCAGTTAGTGACACCAGTCCTCATCCCAAGACTCTTACTCTCTTTATGGTCCCCATCTTTCTTGGGACCTGGAGGGGAGAGTCCTGAGTTTCCTCTATTTAGAGCTGGAAGGCCACCTGAGACTCCATACCTGCCTACTGCCAGTCTGGGAGAAGTGGTTGGTATTTGGGTTGAAATTGAGTGAGCAACAAGAACACATTCCCACAGCTATTTTCTTTTGGTATAGGGGATTGAACCCAGGAGGGCTTTACTACTGAGCTACATCCCCAGTCCTTTTTATTTTACTTATTTATTTATTTTTTGAGATGGTCTCACAAGTTGCTTAGGGCCTTCCTAAATTTCTGAGACTGGCCTTAAACTTTAGATCCTCTTGCCTCAGCCTCCCTGGTTGCTGGGATTACAGACGCATGCCACCCAGCCCAGCCCCAATACCTTTTTCTCAGAAATCTCACTTTGAGCTCTTCATTTTGGGTTCTTTGGTAGAAATCTCTTTTTCTAGCAGGATTCATATATGATACAATTTATCAGTCTTTGGATATCGCAGATTATTCTTTGTTTTATCTTACATGTTAAAGAAATTACAAATAGTTACAAATGGTATACAATATTGGATTATAGTATTTTTCTTTGAAACTTTATAGATTACTTTATATATTACTTAATTATATTTGATCTTTAAAGTTGCAAGTCACAGCCCACCCTTAAGGTTTACAGGACCCAAGATGATTTCAAATGAAGATCCGCATACAGTATGTTTAAAATGTCTTAATCAGGCTAACAAATACATTCCATTTTCCTACTTTGGCAAATAAATTTTTATTACAGTAATATTGAAAAAGCTATGTAACATGATTTTTATACAACAAAGTGTAAAATATCAGATGACTGAATTTATTGCACATATGTGGGTGTTCAATGGCAATTTTGGGGTGAGTAAAGACATATATCTTTGATCATTTCTGTTTCTTTTGTTCAGTTCACTTTCAGAAACCCTGCTTATTTTGATTCTATCAGTTATATATTTAGCTATCCTATTATTTGTATCTTTTCTTGTCTTTTCAAATCTTTATTTTGAAGAAATTTTCTCAAGTTGTCTTACCTTCATTGTATAAAAATTAATTTCATTCTTACAAGGATTTTCTTATAATTTGTGTTCTGTTGGCAGTAGTATTAAATAAAACACGTATATTTAAATATATTTAATCAAAAATGAAACTTAAGTATTAAATTATTTTCATAAGGTTATTTTAAAATATTCAAAATTATTTGTTAAAATTAAAAGACAAATGAATATAATTAATGTTTCAATTTTAAGTAAAAATTTAAATAAAACAGTTTAATTTTTTGAAACTTTAATGAAGTATTATTAAATGGTTTGTACAAATAAAACTGTGTAGTTCTAGTGTTCAATGTTTATCTTATTGCCAATGTAAAGATTCAGCATTACTTCACACATTACTTCAACAACTATTTATACACAAATTTCAGAGTAATAATGTGTTAGTTAATATTGCAGTTGAACTCTGTGTACCTGGTGCAAATACATTGTGATTCTTTTTTTGCAATTATAGGGTTTGAATGCATGCAGGGGCTCATACATGCTAGGCAAGCCCTCTACCATTGGGGTACACCCCCAGCCCTTCATTTAGTGTCTTTGAATCCAGAACAGCTCTGCTACTTTTTCTCCTTGACATTGCCTATTTGAAGAAACCAGATCAGTTGTTTGAAGGATGATCCACAGCCTGGATTTGTCTGATGGTTTAACTTGTTCTTCTATCCTTTACCAGTTTATTTTTCATAAACTGGAATTTTAGCTTAAAGGCTAAGCTAGACCTTGTTAAACTTTTTGGTCAGAGTGCTTCATGGTTGGTGCTGTTATGTTATATTGTATGTCATTAGTAAGCACATGATTAATGGCAAGCTTGATCATGGAGCTGAGATGATAATGTCAGGCCTCTCCATTGTAACAATGTGTTTTTCTTTAGCAACAACCAAGTAATCTGTGGGATAATACTTTGGTTCTGTGCCAATATCTTCTTTTCTAACAACATTTTACATCATGGTTGTAGCATCCTCATCTGAATTATTTCTGTGGAAAGGATTTCCAATTAAATCCTTTCAGTTTTATTAACTGGAATTTTTCTATAAAGAAGAATTTCCTCCTCATTACTTGCAGTTAAATTATAGTTCCTCCCCTAAAGCAGGGTAAATGTTTTATTCTTTCTTTTAAACTATCAATTTTTAGAGTAAAGAACTGGCTACCTATAAAGAATAAGGAGGGCATGAAGAGGGAACATGGATAAAAGCAAGACTTCTCTGAGTATAACCTTTCACACAGTTTCGATTTTCTTTACCAATGTTTTCTATATATTTAAAAATTTTAAAACAGTATAAAGCAAACATTCAAATTTAACTCAAGCAAAAAAGTGCCTGTTTTTATTTCATATTTCTTGGGAGAAAATGATTATCCCAAGTCACTATTGTATGTAATACTCTACCTGTACCTATTTAAAAGGATACATTCTAAGAACAAAAAGAACTACAAAGAAATCTTCAATAGGTAATTTCATTTCTAATAGCAAAATTGGTACTAGAATTATCAACCAAGATTTTCATCGCCAGAGAAAAGAGGTACAAATATAACTTTAAAGGGCTGGGGTGGCATGCAAGAGGTCCTGGGTTCAATCTTCAGCACCACAGAAAACAAATGGGAAAAAACCCAAATATAACAACAAATGCTCATAAAGATGCTATAATAGTAAATATGAATTATAAACATCAATATGAACTCATTTAAAATATTTAAGTGCATTTCCTAGTTTTGCCTATTCCAAGAACCTAGATCCAAGGATGCCCCAACTGGTAAAAGTAAGATTTCCAGGCTTATATGATCTCACACACAAACTTTACATTTGCCTATAGTAAAATTGCAAAGCTAACTAAACCCAGTCTCTTTCTCTCAGAAAGGTGTCTGTATCCGTGCAGGTGAACAACCGGAGAGAAACCTATCCACACTAAATTCACCACCCGGAGCCTTAAGTGGGCCTCAGCACTACCTCATGAGGTAGTACACATCTCTGGCCCGCTCTCTCTACTCCTTTCATAACTATTCCACACTTCTCTTTTCTCACACTTCCAAGTCACTTACTTTGCCCTCACTCTGATGGTGTTGCTTCTTAATACTATGAGAAAATAGGAGCAATCAGAGAACTTCCTAGGTTCCCATCACTGCATCTACCAATAATTACATTTATCCTGGCTTCCTCTCTGCTCTTACAGAACTGCCCTATCCTCCAGGGAGACAGAAGACCCCACTCTCTTTGCCCTACTCAATGACATTACTTCAGCATTTTCTCTCTATATCATTATTCATGCCTCATTTTAATTATTCTTTTCAGCATTTAGATACATTATTTCTTCACCTCTAGGAAACTTCTCCTAACCCCACTTCCTCTGCCAGTCACCTGCATTTTCCCTTCTTTGCATTAAGACTCCTCAAAAGAGTGATCTGTACTTTTTATAGGATCCATGAAAGTATCATCCATATAAATCTATAGAACAAGCCGGGAGCAGTGGAACACCACTGGGGAGTCTGAGGTAGGAGGATTGCAAGTTCAAGGCCAGTCGCAGAAACATAGCAAGACCCTTAGTAATTTAGCAAAAACCTGTCTCAAAAAATAAAAAGGACTGGGGATGTAGCTAGTGGTAAAGTGTCTCCCATACCAAAATAAATAAATAATAAGAAATTAATCTATAGAACATTTCTATCTCTCCAGGAGGTTTCCTCAGGCACCTTCTTAGTATCAAAAAGTAATCAATATTCTGTCTTCATCATTATTAATTTTTCTTGGTATGAACTTCATTTATATACATTATATAGTATATACTGTTTTCAGTTCTTTCACTAAGTACACCATCTATAATCCTAACCTATTTTGCTTCAAGTATTAATTGTTTTTGTTTTTTTAAAATATCTTCTCCCTTGGTACCTGTGTAGGAGGTATGGGGGATGTGTATATGTTATAAGCAAATACTATAACATTTTATGTAAGGAACTTGAATATCCAAAATATTGAATATTTTGGTCTCAGTGGCAAAAAAAATTCCTTGGATATTCAAGTTCCTTATGTAAAATGACATAATATTTGCAGTGGTATATAACCTACACACATCTCCTATAGTTCTAATCATTTCTGGATTATTTCTAATACTCACTACAACGTAAATTCCATATAAATAGTTGTTTAGGCATTAATGACAAGGGAAAAAAGTCCATACATGTTCAGTACACACAATTTTTCTCTTAAATATTTTTATTAAGGTTGGTTAACCTGGTTATGAAGAACCAGCAGGTACCAAGCAGATACCAAGCGCCAACTATACCATGTAGTTTTGCATTATAAGACTGTAACATTATATTGTCCCTGTTAAATACATATCATTATATTGATTACTTGTATCTCTTAATAAATAGATTTTTAAAAAGTTGTAAAATATTCATGAAGTCATGGAAATGAATATTGAATTGATAATCAATTTTGGGGGGAATTAATTTCCTAAGAAAGTACCTGAAGTTTTCTGTCTTGTTAAAAAAAAAAAAAAACTGTACCATAGTTGATTCATTCCTTTATTTTTACTCTTACTTATTTTTATTTTTTGGTACTAGGATTGAATCCAGGGGCACTCAACCACAGAGCTACATCCCCAGTTGTTTCTTGTATTTTATTTATGGACAGGGTCTCACTAAGTTGCTTAGGGTCTTGCTAAATTGCTGAGGCTGGCCTTAAACCTGAGATTTTCCTACCTCAGCTTCCTGAGCTGCTGGGATTACAAGCATGCGCTGCCATACCTGGAGATTAATTTCTTTATTGATGGACATTTGGATGGCTTCTAGGTTTTGACTATTATGAAGAAAACATTCTTAATTTTTTAAGTGGATATGTGCATTCTTTTGGTATATAACTAAGAGTAGAAATGCTAGGTCATAGGATAGGTCTATGTTTTGTTTAAGCACATGGTGCCATCAATTTTCCTACTGCCATCCAATTTTTCTAAGTGGCTGAGCTAATTTACCTTCCCGTTAGCAATGTGTCAAAGTTCCAATTATTGTTCCCTTAGCTTCATGAATATCGATATTAGCAATCTTTTTAATTCTAGCCATTCTGGTAGGTGTACTATCTCATGGTAGTTTTAGTAGTTATTTCTGAAGCAAATAATTATATTGAGCACATTTTCATATTCTTGGCCATTTGAATAGCTTCTTTTGTAACAGGACTGTTTAAGTCTTTTGCCCATTTTAAAAAATTTGATTACTTGTCATTGTCTTACTGATTTGGATGTGAGTCCTCTATTGGATATATGAATAGTGGAAATATCTTGGTCTGTGGTTTGTTGTTTTGCTTGATTGTGTCTTTGATGAATTTAGTTCTTTATGAAGTCAGTCTTTTATGGTTAATGTTCTATTTAAGATAGTCTGTCTTGGAGAAATTCTCCTGTTGTATACTAAAGCTCTGTTTTATGCATTTAGAAATGTGATACATCTCCAATTATTTTTTGTCTATCATTGTTTGGTAGGTGTCAAGTTTCATTACGTTGCATAAAATATCCATATTTCCAATACCAGTTATTGAAAAATCATTATTTCCTCATAGACTTGAATTGATATTTGACTGTCTTTTTCTAACTATTCTCTTCTGTTGACCTGCTTATGTATTTCTATGCAAGTCTCACATTGTCTTAACTAACTCTGCACTAAATCTTGAATTCTGGCAGTATAAATCCTTCAAATTTGTTCTTTTTCAAGTGTGATGAAGCTCTTCTTGTCCCTACCCCATTTTACTTAAATTTGCAAGTTAATACATATTTATGAAACAGATAAGACCAATCTTAGGTTATCAGCAATCAGTTGATAGAAAAAATTCTCTCCCATGATGCTTGGGGCAAACACTTTGAAGATTCCCTGAGGACAAAAAAATCACCACTAGTATTTAATTGTCTACAATCCACATATTCTTATTCCTTCATCCTCCCCAGGCCACCTTGTTAAAATGGGGGTGAAGTTATTACCTTATACTAGATCCATTTTGTTTATTTTGATCATAGTGAAAAAGTGGAGGGTTAACAATGATACCTGTGACATAGAAATAAGACACATAATAGAGCTAATCTCTTTTATCCTGTGTATCATCATTGACACTATCAGAGTCTATTAATAGTGTACTGAGAAATTTTATATATAGATCAGTGGTTCTCAGCTAAGGGCAATTTTTGACACTTAGAGGACATCTGGCAATGTCTGGAGACATTTTTTTGGGGTCGCAGGGGGACATAAGGGGGGAAAGGAGCTACTGACATCTAGTGGGGAGAGACCAAGAATGCTGCTGAACACCCACAATGCACCGAACAGCACCCTTTCCAACAGGGAATAATCCAGCCCAAAATGTTGTACTGCCAAGTCTAAGCACCACCAACCTAGACCGTCACATCCTTCCCTAACAAGTGGCCAGTGCCTCACATATGCTAGGCAAACAGCTGGAAAACAGCACACCTATATACTTCTATGTTATTTGAGAAATAAAAGAAGAGAACAGAAAGCAGTTGCTACAAAGAAGAAATATGGTAGAAGGGTGCTGAAGTAGAATCTAAGCATAAATATAAATCATATCCAGATTGCCAGAAAATGAACTAAAGAAGGAAGAAGCAAGAGGTGGTAATGTGAACTGGGTGGTGTATAGCAGCTCCCCAGGGAGTTAGAGAAAAGTTTCTTCTGTAGGAAACCATTTTCTCTGATAGATAATTGTAATTTGGAATAGGATAGAAATAAACCACCCTACTCTCAAACTTTCCAGAGGAAATTAATTTTTGGTAACTACACTTTATAGCTAGTGTGCACCTAAAAGCCTTCTCAGTGACCTTAGTAACTCCATTAAGGCCTTTTACCTTCTTTGCTCTTTTCCCCTTTCCCTCGTTTGCTTCTGGTTTTTCTTTCCTACATTTCAAATTCTAGGTTTGGAGACCACCCATACTTTTTCCCTCAGTTGGGCTATTTTTGTTGCATTCAAGTATCTGTTTATCACCTTAAAAAATTTAAAATTTTATTAAATTATTATTTTTTTGTTATAGATGTACACAAACATTTATTTTATTTTATTTATTTTTATGGGGTGCTGAGGATTGAACCCAGTGCCTCACATATGCTAGGCAAGCGCTCTACCACAATGACGACCTTAGCCCATAAACCTTTACTTAAACCATTTCTCTGTTCCTATTTTCAGCAAAATTCGTAAAGGTATTTATACAACATGTTGAATTTCTTCCAATTTTTGCTTGAGGTCACTTCAATAAGTCTGTGCCTACTTTCTAGCCTGGTTCCCTGCTTCCATTATTACTCATCTATATTCTCAGCCCAGTCCTTTAAAACCATCCTTTAAAAGTGCGATACCATTGCTCAAAATACTACATTTTCTCTTTATTTTTTAGAAGAGCCAAGATTCTTCCACATATACAAGATCTTACATGCTCTGGCTGTGTTTACCTCTCCAATTCCCTATCTCTTATTGATGTCTTCCTTGTTCATTTCTGCTACTCTAGTCTCCTCAATGTTTCTGGAATATTCCAGACTGAAGACCTTTCCACTGCTTCTTTTCTCCAGACGTCTATTTGGCACAATTTTTCACCTTCTCAAGTAATTGCTCCATGAGGTCCACCCTACAACCCCTTTATTTGTAAAGTCCCATGTTGTATCAATGATATTTCTCACCCACCTCCATTTTTTATAGCAATATCAACTGCTACAATTGTCCATTCATTCAAGATATTTTGATTACATAGTGTGTGCCAGGTATAGTACTAGCTGCTGGGGATATATTAGTAAACAAAATGGACAAGACTGTCTGATTTTCTGGAGCTTATAGCCAGACGGAGAAGACAAATATAATAAGGAAATTATATACTTTTAGTAGCAAAACAATTTAACGGTGGCTCAAATTAACTTGTGAGAGGTAGCTAAAACATCTCAGAGGGAATTTTATATTAGAAAAGAAAAAGGCTATAGATGAATTCATCATAAGAAAATTCATCATAAGAAATTTCATCATAAGAAATTTAAAAAGAAATAAAAAGAAGTTTTAAAGGAAAGAGACTAAATGAAACAAAACAAATACACAAAAGAGGACCAACAAAGCTAAATGTTGGGTCTTTATAAAGATTAATGAATTAATTAATCTGGTCAGGAAAGAAAGCACAAATAACTAAGATCAGGAATTTTGGAGGATCATATAGATCCTACAGATACTTAAAAATATAATGAAGATATTTTAACAAATTTATGCAAATAAATTTGAAAATGTGATTTAACTGGACAAATTCTGACAAAATGCAACTTACTAAACTTATAGAAGAAAAAGAGTTATATTATTATTAAAGTAACTGAATTTATTATTGAAAACCTTTCACACATATGCAAAGGTATCCAAGCCCAGATTACACCAAATATGAATTTGCCAAACATTTAGTTAGAAAAAATTCTAGTCTTCTAAACGCTTCCAGAGAAGAGAAAATGAGGAAAGTTTTCCAACTAATTCTATAAGTCTAGCAAATCTTGATAGAAAATTGCAACAAGGACAAAAATGAGAAAAGAAAATTAAAGATCAATTTTATTTATGAACATGGATGTTAATATCCTAAATAAAAATATTTAAAAACCAATTCAACATTATATAAACAAGTCATGACCACACTGAATTTATGTGAGGATTTCAAAGTTGGTTTGAAAACTTTAGCAACAGGGCTAGGGTTGTGGCTCTGTGGTAAAGTGCTTGCCTAGCATGTGTGAGGCACTGGGTTCGATCCCTAACAACACATGAAAAAATAAAGGTATTGTGTCCATCTACAACTAAAAAAATAATAATAAAAAATTTTAGCTATATAACTCACCAATTAGTAGATTAAATGAGAAAAAAATCTTAGGATTTTCTCAATAAATATAGAAAAGATAATATTAAATTCAACATCCATTATTTTAAAATACTCAGGAAAATATGAATAGCAAAGAATTTCATTAATCAAAGAGCATTTATAAAAATTTACAGCTAATATTATTCTTAACTAGGAAAAGTAAAAAGATTTTCCTTTGAGAATAGGAGAAAGAAAATCTGCCCACTTCTATTCAATGTTTACTGAGATGCTCAAGGGGGCACTAAATCTGGAAATGGCAATGCATAGGACTAGGACATAAGAAAATGAAATTGTCATTATTTGCAGTTAATAGGATTATGAACTTAGAATTTATCAGGGTTCGGGCTAGGGCTGTAGCTCAGTGGCAAAGCGCATGCCTTGCACATGTGAGGCACTGGGTTCGATCTTCAGCATCACATAAAAGTAAATAAATAAAATAAAGAATTTATCAAGGTTCCTGAATTTATGAGCAGTAAAATCATGTTTTATATGCTATTAACAAACAGAAAATGACATTTAAAACAGCCAATATTAGTATTAGCATAAAAATATGTAAAGAGACAGAACTTATGAAAATATATGGAAGAACATCATTCAGAAACCTAAAAGCATTACTGAGAGAAATTTTCCAAACCTAAATAAGTGGAAAGATAAAGCCATATTAATGGAATGAAATGTCCAATACTTTAAAGCCATTAATTCACCCAAATTGGTCCAGAGATCTATAGATTTAATGCAATATTAATCAAAATGATGATAAAAATAGTGTATGCAAATTGAAATATTTAAATTTATGTGGCAATAAAAGGTTAAGAGTAGATAAGATATTCATAGAGAAGAATTTATCAAGAGAGTTTGTTCTACCAAGGTTCAAGGCTTACTTTTTACATATTAGGAATTTTAAAAATATGGTCTTTTGGTACAAAAATCCAGAAAATACATCATCAGAATAGAGTAAAAAAACTCAGAAATAGACTCATGCCTGTATTAATACTGATTCATGACAAAAATAATGCTGTCAATCAGTGAGGGGCAAGATGATTTTTTCAATATGCCATGCATGCAAAATTAGATGTTGAATGGTAAAAGAGAACTTTAAGCCCAATTCATATTATTTGCAACTGAAACATAATCCTAGATGGGATAAAGACTCAAAAGAAAGGCCAAACAATGAAGCTTTTAGAGAATAGTATCTTCATGACTTCTGGCAATGGAGATTTCCTAAAGGAGACCCAAACAAACAAACCAAACAAGGACAAAAAGTCCAAATAAAAATTGATGTTCAAAAAAGAATGAATTTGGATAGATTAAAATTAAAAATATATGTTTATAAAAAAAGACTATTAAGAAAAAGACAATGTAGTGGGAGCAGAAAACTGCAAACATATCCAATTAAGTACATATAACCAGAATATGTAAAGAACTTCAAAATCAATAAGAAAAATTACAGACAACTCTATAGAAAAAGAGGAGAAAGACCTCACAAACTTTTCAAATATTTCTATGGTTTATAAAACTATGAAAAAGTGCTGAATCTCATTGGTACTTGTAAAAAGGCAAGTAAAAATGACAATAAGATAGAACCCCACATTTATCAGAAAGGCATATACAGTCCTGCAAAAATCAAAAAGTTTGACAAAAATGGAAGATTCAAACATTATAAATACATTGATGGACTTAAATCTTATCACATTAATATTTTCATTAAATATTAATGGACTAAACACTCCAATTAAAAGGCAGAGATTTTCAGAATGTGTTAAAAAAGCAAGACTGTCTCAAATGTATATTACCTTTAAATATAAAGTTCAAAAATATAAAATGGGTAGATTAGAAACAAATGGATAGAAAGAAAAAACTAGCACCACAAAAGAAGCTTACAGCATAATCTCCCATATAGTGCACAAACTTTAAATAAAACATTAACAGAATCCAGTAGCACACTAAATCAGTGATACTCTATGCCCTCATTAAATTCATATCAGGATTACAAGGACAAGTTACTAAGAAAACTATAATAACTCACCAGATTAATAGATACAAAGAGAAATATGAGAGGATTATATCTATAATTTATCTATTTAAAAATTCAACATCTATTGTTCATTTAAAAAATAGTAAAAATTAGTAGAAATTTCCTTAATGTATTTATTTTTTAAAGAACTCATGTGTAGACTGTGCTATTCTCTTATCCAGAGGTTCTGCAAAAGAATTCTCTCCCAAGTTCCTTCAGGTTGTTGACAGTGTTTAGCTCTTTGTTACTTGGAGGACTGTAGTTCCCATTTCTTTGCTGGTGTTAATATTCCTCACCATGTGACCCCTTCCATTTCAAAGCCAGTACTGACATGACAAATTCTTCTCATAATTGGAATCTGACTTCCACTACCAGCTGGTGAAAACTCTGTTTTCACATGGCTCATGTAATTAGAACAGGTCAACCCAGATTGTCTGTTTTAAGGCCAATGGATTAGTAACCTTAATGATATATAACTGCAAAATTTATTTTGCCATGTAACTAATATAATCATGGTAGAAACACCCAGAATGTAGAGAACATGGAGACCATATTAGCATTGTGACTTCAACAGAAGTTTAGAGAAATAAGTACAAGATAGTGAAGGTAGGGTATAAAGAGAGAACAGAGATACCATGAGACTATAAAGTAATTTTAACAACATGTGATTTTGCTGCTATAATTTAAAAATAATCTAAAGTTGAAAAAATAATTCTCATGGAAGAAAACATTGAGAGACACAAAAAGGTACAAATATTGAACTGCAATTTTTAAACAAATTGCATATTTTCATCTCAGTACAATGCTGAACACATAGCCACTGACACCAACCACTTTTGTCATTAATTATTTGAAGACCACTCTGAAATTCTGTTCTCTAATCATCACAAGATTTTTATGTGAAATAATTTGAAGATGTATTTCTGGGACTTTTTGCAAAATTTTCATAGTAATTATGTTTCAGAAGTAGTCTCTACACAATAAGAGGATTAAATTTGGGGAATTTTTCTTTATTTTTCTTAACCTATTGGTACAAAATAGATCAGTAAGGTATTTTTTTTAAGGGACCAGAGGAAATCACTCAGATGCACTATGATTTATCATCCCACAATATTTCAAACTATTGTGGGCTGGGCGTGTAGTTCAGTGAAATAGTGCTTAACTAACATGCATGAGGTCCTGGGTTTGATTCCCAGCATCTCTCACACACCAAAAAAAAAAAACAAAAAAAACAAAAAACAATAGCTAACTAGAAGTGTGTGACTAATTCTATTCTATGTGAAGCACTAATGCTACATGAAAACTATTTTTAGACATTTTAAATATTATTTTATTTAGACTAACATTTGTTAAATTACCTTTAAGCACCTTTTCAATGAAAAATAATCCACTTTAAGATATAAGGTTTTATAATAAATAAGCATTAGCAGATTTTGTGGAGCATTTGCATTGTATAGAGTGTTATTTTGCTTTCTGAGGATCACTTCTTAGAAACAAGCCCAAATTAATCCCTGACAGGGTATCCAGGTTTGCTCATTACAGTTTGAACCTCAGACAGGGCTTGAATGCATTGAAGTCAATATCTTTGTTCCAACTGTTCATTCATACAAACGTGTAATTTGAATAACAGGAACCTATTCAGAAAGCACTGATTCTACACCAACCACTGCTCACAAAACCCCTTCTTATATATGCACACACTTGCCTTTAAATTTGTTTTTTTTCAAACTGGGGATTAACTAAGAAGTGCTTTACCACTGAGCCACATCCCCAGCCCTCTTTATTTTTTATTTTGAGACAGGGTCTTGCTAAGTTGCTGATCCTGGCCTTCAACTTTCAATCCTCCTTCTTCAGTCGCTAATGTTACAGGGGGGCACCACACTTGGCTACCTGCAAGTTTTTAAAAATGCTATGTTAACATCAACTGGAAAGACATGTAAATTGTTAAGAGTACACTTTGTATTCACTTTCATTTACTTCATTGTCTTAACAGGTTTCCTATCCTGATTGCCAAAGAAAAGTATCATATCACAGCAGAAAGTGCCCTGTGTTGAGATCCAGGGACCTAGGGTCTGATCCTGACTCACTCTACTACTACCTACCTGAGTTATTTTGGATAAGGTTTTTAACCTTTCTCTGGTCCTTACTTTTTAATTAGTAAGTCAGTTTGTATTAGATCATTGTTTCCCAGTATGTTCCATCCATGAGTGTTTAATGCTAAAGAAAATTTGGGAAAATCAGATTAACCAAGTGTAATGGTTTGGATGTGAGGGGTCCCCTCAAAGTTCCTGTGTTTGGAGGTGAATTGATTGGATTGTGAGAGCTGTAACCTAATCAGTTCATCTTAGTTTGAATGGACAGAGTGGTAACAGTAGGCAGCTTGGACATGGCTGGAGGAGGTGGGTCATGGGAGACATGTCCTGGAAGATTTTGTCTACCCTGTGGCCTCCTCCCTCTCTCTGCTTTCTGGCTGCCATGAACGAAACAGTCTCCTCTACCATGCCCTTCTGCCATGATGTTTGGCTTCACCTGGGACCCAGAGCAATGACTCAGTTCAGCATGGATTGAATGAACTGGAACTGTGAGCCAGAACAAACTTTTCCTCCTGTCAGATATTTTAGTCATAGTGATTAAAAGCTGAGTAACACACCAATTTAAATTGGTTTCTTTAATTCAGGACTTCTCAGAACCTTTAACATACCAATGTGTATTGTAAATATTGGTGCATTATGGAGGATCTTCTAAACTCGTTCAGCCACAGAAGTCTTATTGAAAAGCACTTAGTAGAAACACTGTCAAGAATTGGCGAACCAAAAGATCTCTCAATTACCGTCTAATACCATGATTCTCTAATGATTTACAGGCCATTATTGAAATCCTTTAGGGACCATACTCATATCTTGGTAATAGACTTTAGGTCTACCGCCTTAGAAATTTGTCCAGGAAGCAAGAGATGCAGGTAAATAGATTTACAAAAATTTTGTTAATGCAAACTTGAATCCTAAAATATTTCAGAAGGGAAGTATTGTTATTTATGCTATTACTGGCATTATTATCTCTTGTTGGTAATGTACCATTTGATGGGAATGAAAATTAGTACAACCACTAATTGGACCACCAGAATGAAAAATTTTAGACTTTATATTAATATTTTGCTCTGATTTCATGCCCTAGTACTTCCCCTTTACTTCTCCTCCTCCCTACCCCAGACCTCCTTCCTCTAGTCTATTGTCTCCCTTATATTTTTGTGAAATTCCTTTTTTAAAAAGTTCTTTGGGGCTGGGGTTGTGGCTCAGCAGTAGAGCGCTTGCCTAGCATGCATGAGGCACTGGGTTCGATCCTCAGCACCACATGAAAATAAAATAAAGATATTGTGTTCACCTATAACTAAAAAATAAATATTAAAAAAAATAAATAAATCAAATAAAGGTTGTTGTGTCCACCTACAACTAAAACAAATATTTAAAAATAAATAAATACATTCTTTTTAATCTTTCTAACTTCCTCATATGAGAGAAAACATTTGACCTTTGACTTTCTGGGTCTGGCTTATTTCAATTAGCATGTTGTTCTCCAGTTCCATCCATTTAACAGTAAGTGACATAATTTCATTCTTCTTTATGGCTGAGTAAAACTCCATTGTGTATATATACTACATTTCTTTTATTCATTCATCTTTGACAGACACCTGGGCTGGTTCCCTAACTTGACTATTGTGAATTGCACTGCCATAAACATGTGTATGCATGTATCACTATGGTATGCTGACTTTAGTTCTTTTGGATAAATATCTAGGAATCATTTAGAAGTTCTAATCCTAATCTTTTGAAGAATTGCCATATTGGTTCTGTAGTGGTTGTACTAATTTTCAGTCCCACCAAAAATGTATAAGTGTACCATTTTCCCTGCATCCTTGCCAGCATTTATTATTTGTATTTTGTTTATTTCTTCTTTTTAGATACACAATACAGTAGAGTGTGTTTTTAACATATTATACATAACATATTCTAATTAAGATCCCATTCTTGTGGTTGTACATATGTGGAGTTTCACTGGCCCTATATTCATATGTGAACATAGGAAAGGTATGTCTGGTTCATTCTACTGTCTTTCCTATTCCCATCCCTCTTTCTTTCCCTTCATTCCCCTTTGTCTAACCCAATAAACTTCTGTTCTTCCCTCCCCCACTTATTGTTAGCATGCACATATCAGAGAGAACATTCAGTGTTTGGTTCTTTGGGATTGGCTTATTTCACTTAGCATGAGAGTCTCCAGTTCCATCCATTTACCAGCAAATGCCATAATTTATGTGATATATATCACATTTTCTTTGTTCATTCATTTGTTGAAGGGCACCTAGCTTGGTTCCTATTATTTGTATTCTTGTAAAAAATTTTTTTAGTTGTATATGAATATAATACCTTTCTTTTGTTTATTTAGTATGTTTATGTGGTGCTGGGGATTGAACCCAGTGCTAAGTTAGGCAAGTGCTCTACCACTGAGCCACAACCCCAGCCCCCTATTTGTATTCCTTTTGTATTTTTTATTTTTAATATTTTAGACACAATACCTTTATTTTATTTATTTATTTTATATGGTGCCGAGAATAGAACCCAGTGATTCACATGTGCAAATTGAGTGCTCCATCACTAAGCTACAACCCCAGCCCTTATTTGTATTTTTGATGACTGCCATCCTGACTGAAGTATCATTGAAATCACAGTGTGGTTTTGATTTGCATTTCCCTGATTGCTAAATATGTTGAACAATTTTTTTTCATGTATTTGTTGGACATTCGTATTTCTTCTTTTGAGAATTGCCTGTTTATTTTTCTTGCCTATTTATTAATTGGGTGCTGTGTTTTTTTGTATGTATGTGTAAAAAAATTTTGAGTTCTTTATATATCCTGGATATTAACTCTCTGTCAGAAGTGTGACTGGCAAAGATTTTCTCCCATTCTGTAGATTCTCTCTTCATGATATTTATTTGCTGTGCAGAAGCTTTTTAATTTGTTACCATCCCATTTATTGATTCTTGATTTTTATTTCCTGAACTTTACATGTCTTTTTAAGGAAATTGATGCCTGTGCTTGTGTGTTGGAGAGTTGACCCTATGTTTTCTTCTAGCAGTTGCAAAGTTTCTGGTCTAATTCCTAGATCATTCTCTTGTATCCTTTATTTTGACCTGGAAAACTCAGAACTAAAATTATGCAACACTCCTCCAAAAACAGCAAGCCAGGGAGAAGCTGATTTCTCCATGGGAAGAAGTCAGGGACAAAGAGCCAGCAAAGTGGGATGGTTGTCCTAACTGCCCTTTTTCAATCTGACACTTTAAATTTCTTTCACCGTTGTCTCAGACTTTCCATGCCCAGCAAGGAAGCACTTTGAGTCAATTATTCCTTGAAATATTTCTTTCAGTGCCACTGTGAGTTGGTGACATTTTCCTTGGCTGCCTCTCACGACCTATTTATAGTACCTGTTTTAAAAATATACCTGGTTTGACACTTCAGAGTCTATTAGAAATATGGGAACATGAGTGGGAAAAGGTGTGAAAATTATACAAAAAAAATTAAAAACAACAAACCCCAAATAGTATGGTGTGTGTGTGTGTGTGTGTGTTTTGACCATACAGGAGTAATTTTAAAATCTAGACTTCTTTGATCTTGACTAGCAGCATCAAGGTAAAAGCTATTGAGCTGTATCTTGGTTTCTCCATTTGGTCAGTGTCCAAGAGGAAAAGCTGAGGTCAGATTAAAGAGACACCAAATGGGGACCTACACAAGTCCATTTTGCTCCTTGCGTATAGGCAACACAACTAAATGACCAACCTTAGCACAGAAGGAGAGCACCACTTGGAGCCTGGAAAAGTGATTCTTTCACATTATACACGTTGATTAGCAGTAGCTCTGCTCTCAGAACATATTTGAAGATATTGCCCCCTCCCCCCAAACCCCCACCCCGGGTGCTGGGAAGGGGTTTCCCTATCATGGATTATTCTCAGATCATGCTTGAAGCTACCCTTCTAAACCTCCTCTATGACCTCTTGATGGACAGATTTCATGCAAAAGAACCAAATACATGGCTGGAGAGGTCATACTTCTTTGGAAGGTTACCTTGGAAAAATTTTCTAACTATATATCAAACTGGGTCAAATTCCATCCCTCTCACTGGCAGGAAGCAAATAAACATGAATTCAGCCTTGTCTCCTTTATCCTTTCCTTAGAGCTCTCAAAGTACCATAAAGAGGGGTTTTAATTTACACAGCAGTCCCAATTAACTGTGATTTTGCTTTGCAAGGGGTTTTGGTTACCCACAGTCAGTTGTGGTTTGAAAATGTTATGTAGAAAATGCCAGAAATGAATAATTCATAAACTTTAAAGTCTGCCATTCTGATGAAATCTTGTATGATCTCACTCCATCCTACTAGTATCCTTTTGACCTGCATGGCTTTCACATGGAATATGCTACCTGCCCATTAGTCATTTAAATAGACTATCTACAGGAAGAAAACACAAGGTCCAGTGCTATTCACAGCTTCTGGACATCTACTGTGGATCTTAGAAAGTATCTCCCATGGATAAAGAGGGACTACTGTATTTGAAGACAAATATGGCCCCATTATTCAAAATTTCAAAACAAAGGGAACCCAGGGCTGAGGGGGCTTGCTTCTTGCTCTCCCACAAAGTTTATCTGAAGAGGGTTACTTTTCCCAATTCCTGGCCTCTGACCTCATCCCTTTCTCCTCCCTTCAAAATGGAGTGAGATATATGATTGATGTGTTTGAGAGAAAGATTGATGTGTGGAGCTCAGTCCTCTCCTTCCTTCTGGGAGCCAAGATGACTCCATCTAACAGAACTATTGCTAATGCCATATTTTCTGATATTAAACCCCAGGGACAGACAGTCTCATGCTCCTGGATTGGGCCCCCTCAAGCCTTTCCACGTTTAATATCAGAAAATCCACTGTTGGCAATGCTTGAGTTGTGTTCTCAGATGAGGGCTTTATCAATAATATAAGCAATATTTTGAAAGCCCCAATGACACTCTTTGTTTTTTGTTAATCACAACATATTCTTCTGGAGGTGTAGATACATATAAAATTTTCTCTCCCTTCCTTTAAAAAAAATAAGTAGTGGTATATTAAATATACCACTCTGCATCTAGATCATTTATATCAGAACATAAAGAATATCCTCATTTTTCTTTATTGATGCATAGAATTCCATTGTGTGGAAAGATCATAAATAATTTCATCAGTCCCCTGTTAATGAAGAGCTAGGCTATTTCCAATATTTTGCTATTAATAATATGCTATAATGAATGATCTTTTACACATGTAATTTTTCATACATGGAAATATTGCCTAGCTGACAAAATCTTACAATTAGAATTGCTGGATCAAAAATTTACATGTATATTCGAATGCATTTCTGTCTTCAAAATTAGTCAACTGAGCAATCTTCTGTATAATACAGCATTACTCACTTGTGGCTTTTAAATACATTTTAATATCTAGTTTTCAATACATTTTAATATCTAGTATGTTTTCTTTTTTATTTTATTTTTTAACATATAGTATTTTAAAAATGATTTCCTAATATTTTGCTATTTATATCTTAACTGAGATTTAAGATTAAATTTATTGATACATTTTTCTCTTTTTGTGATATGTTCCCCTGAAGTTTTCTTCACAGACATCCCGAATAATTCTAGAGTTTATCCCCAATTATTTGTTATTTTTATCTTTACTCATATTGACTAGCCCTGCTGGCTCACCTGATCCTTACCCTCCAATCAAAAAGCACCCCATGCCAACTGTCAAACCACCCCTGGCTCTATAAATATGCAGAGCTATTCCTCAATAAATGGGCATTTGCTCCGACAATAAGCCTTGTTCGTTCTTTCGTTGACCAGTTGTTAACATTTTGCAACATTTATTTTATTCTTTCTCAATAGAGATGCACTTTTTCCTAAACTATTTGAGTGATTGTTTTTATCATGTTCCCTTTCCATTTAATCTTTCACTATATATTTTCTACAAACAAAGATATTACTCATATTATAACAGTACAGTAATAAAACTTGGGAAAATTAACATGGAAACAATACTATTATTTAATTTATCAATTGTCTTCAAAATGTCTTTTGCAGTAAATTTTTCCTTTGCTGGGACAGATCCATCCAGGATTACGTTACATTTGTCATGACTCTTCACTTTCTACCAAATCCTCAATTTTACATAAAATGATATTTTGAAGTGTACACATCAGTTGTTTGGGTTTATCTGTTGTGTTCTCACAGTAAGTTTCATTATATAGACTTTTGGCTGAAAAAGATAAATGCTATTGTGTTCTAAGGGTATCAAAGCCATGGCTCATTTATGTTCATTATTTCTTATTTTGGCATATTAATTTTGATCATTAACCTGTTTGTTTCTTCTGTTATATATTCTAATTAGATAATAAATGTGTGCTTATGTATATTTGAATGTGTAGGAATATGTGTCTATTTGTCACTGCCTCTGGTATTAATTTTGTACCCAGCTATCTGCTGAGAGACGGGGGTTTCTCACAGTGTGCACATCCTGCAAGAGGAGACCCTGTCTACCTCTGTCCAGACACTCTTTTCATGTTGTTGAACAGCTATGGAAGGTATAGCTGGTGCCTTCTTCCAGAGGACAGGAGAAAATAATTTACTGTCCAGGATCGCAGCTCTGGAACTTATCTGGGTCATCTTTTTGGCCTTCTTGACATTTTGTAGTCTGATAACAGTATCTTTATCTTGAAAGCCCCTCAGCAATGGGCTAATTTTTAAGAAATTTGTTGGATCATCCACGTTTCCTACCATCCATAGGCATCTGGTATTGCTGAGTGTGGGAATATCCTCCTTAAAAAACTACTCAAAAAGATTTCCAGCTCTCCCTCATTCAGTTCCTTGTGGTTTACACACTTTACTAAGGCAGTTTGGTCACGGAATGCAGCTGTCTTCAGAAAGGAATCACTTCTCAATCTCTCCCTGGGTGGTGATCAGGGATGGTAGGTTTTGTAGACTTATTGGGATTCTATCCTGACTACTCTTGGGCATGATGTTTTTTTTCCATTTTCAGCACCGGTGCCAGCTGGGTTGGTATGCCCTCCAAGAAGCAGCTAGCCAAATGGGGCACAGGGGATTCAAACTTGATTCTAATTCAGGCACTGAGATTTTCTTTTGGAACTGATGTGGTCGTAGACCAGAAGGTAGTATAACCTCTGTTTCATTCAACTTTTTCATCACTGTGATCAAAAGATGTGACAATAACAACATGGAGAAACAAGAGTTTGTTTAGAGGCTCACAGTTTCAGAGATCTCAGTCCATAGATGGCCTACTCCATGGCTCTGGGCGCAAGGTAAGGCAGAACATCATGGTGGAATGGTGTGGAGGAAGAAAGCAACTCAGAACATGGTAATAAGGAAGGAGAGAGAGAGAGAGAGAGAGCGCTGTACTCACCAGAGACAAAATATAAACCCTAAAGGCAAGCCTCCAGCGACCTACTTCTTCCAGTCACACCCTACTTGCCTACAGTTATTGCCTAGTTAATCCATTTTGGTGGATTAATTCAACAATTAGGTTAAGGCTCTTGTAACTCAATCATTCTACCTCTAAACTTTCTTGCATTGTCTCACACACGAGCTTTTGGGGGACTCTCAATATCTAAACTAGAACAACCATACAGTTGAGTACACTGCTCACCAAAGTTCCCCTAATAGTGACCCACTTGAACCACAGTATGTGATGGGGTCTGTGAATTTTATTTAAAAATGCCTTTGTCTATCTTGCACCTGACTTTTTCAGAATAAATGTTGGGTTCAAGGGTTCAAGTAGAATATGACTGGGAAACAGGTGAAGTGATAGTTACTGAACTGCATTTTGTAGCAACAGAGGGAAAGCCAGAGTCTCCGTACCAGGGGAGGGAACATTCTAGATCCCAGTGGTATGAGGGAAGGAGGGGCATTAAGGATCTTTTTTGTTTGTTTCCAGAAGTACCCGTGAAGCTTTTCTCATAAAAGAAAATGCTCAAAAATTCTCTGGTGTGACTGTCCCATAAATAGCGAGCAAGGGATAACAGTAGAACTGATTAATTTTTTCAAGTTTTTATTTTTATCAGAGAAAATATGGGGAAGATTAAAGGTAAATTCTTATTGTCTCTGGATAGCAGCTAATAAATTATACCTAACCCCATAATTTTGGTTGGATGAACATTAAGGGTTTACTTTTATATTAAACAAAATTCATGGATGAACTTGTTGGTAAGGTATGATTATTTTTCCTTTGCTGGGCACATATTTGCTGAATAGAAGAGGGGTTGGGATCTAACACACAAATGGAGAATTTGGCCCTAGAATTACTTTTCTGTGTACTTTCCACCAATTAATCTCAAAATTCTTCATCATTGTCTAAATCTCTTCTCAAAACTTTCATAATCGTTATGTATTCTCAAGTTGGTTGACTGTGTGATGGAGAGGAAGGCCAAATACATGCATGCAGAGAAAGGTAAGTTGGTAGATTTGTTGGAGAGATGTTGCAAAAGTTATTTTCTGATTGCAGCTGTTTTCTCAGTGAAATAAAAAGCAAGTTCATCAGTGAGAGTGAGAAAGGCCAAGAGGCTGGAAATTTAAGAAGAGGGGAGAAAGTGTGAGACAGCTGTAGAGGAAACTGAGAGTAAGTAAACAAGGGAAATGAAATAGGATTTCTCATGCGTCCTGGAGGCCCTCTGGAGATTTGTGATCGTGAATTTAAAGCAACACCCCTCAACAGGTTGGGGAGTTTTATGCAGTCATCTTCAGATACTCAGATTCAGAGAGCATCTGACAAAGCTTCTGTCAGAGCTTGAGACTACTTCAGCCCCAATTCTTCATCTGTAAAATGGAAATGGTTATAGTTCCCCAAGTAAAGTGAGGTTTACATAAGATTAGGAATATAAAAGAAATTCACCTAGCACATAATAATTGGTTTTAAAGTGCCAATTTAAAAAATAATTATAATTATTGATGATATTAATAATTTAAAAATTGATCGACTTTTTATTTATTATCAATGCTATTGTAGTCCTGGTCATTAGATAATTCAGAAAGGCAAATCACTTAAACACTTCTTTTTAAATTCTAAAGCTTAACCTCTTTTTCATTTCTTTAGATTTCATATGCCTTCTGTAATTGGTCAGTTGGTGGTCATACGCAGGCTTCAACAGGTCCATTTTGTATGCAGAGATGCTTATACCAAGTCATCTGTCAGAAATTTCAGCACAGTTGTGATCCAATTTATTCCCTATATTAATAAGCTCTTACACTTCTTTGAGATAGAAAAATAACTTAATCTGGCTTGAATAAAAAGATAATTGATAGGCTTGTGTATCTGAAACATCTGTAGGTAACTGACTTCAGGTCCAGCAGGATGGAGAGTTTAATGATGGAGGGTCAGGGCTTTCTCTTTCAGCTCTACTTTATTTCTTCTCATGGTGAGCTTTCTCTACTCAGGTTAACTATTTCCTGGTAGCTCCAAATTTATTGCTTAAACTTGGCAAACATCCTGTGATCCTCATTGGTATAACTTGGATCATGTGGATTAATCACTGTGCTTCCATTGGCCATCCCATTCTTGATTTCATGGGCTGGAGATGGCTAAACATGGGTCACATACACCCAAGCTCAGGAAGCGGTGATGTCCCATAGAAGACTCTCAGCAGTTATAGGAGGAAATGTTGCTGAAAAGCTCTAAGCTGCAGGTGTTCTGTACTTTATTACATGTGTAGCCATTTATATTTCTACTCAGTGGGAATTTTTCTGCACTAGAATGTGGAAAAATTCTCATTCAGGCTTATGGACATAGCAAGGTTCTGGTTGCTGTCTGGCATTTTGTCAATGAAATGAGGGACAAAAAGGCCTTTGCTAAGTTTCTATTTCATACTCTGCCTCCTCACAGAGGCCAGGTGGGAAGAAGCTCTGAGGTTGTCGTACCAAGGGTGGGAGGGAAGATAAATCAGACCCCTCTGACCTCTGTTTCCCCCGCAGACTTCTGGGCACTTGCCTTTCCCTCTTTGCTCTGAGAAAGTACTTTACAGTTTGTATGCTTACCCAGCCCAGCCTATTTCACCAGCAGCGACCTCATTATTCAGGTCAGGGACAGCTGACTTCTTTTCTCATGTTCTGATACAGTCAGAGCTAGGTCAGGAGTTTCTACCCTACCCCTACTGCCCCCTCCCCGACTCAAGTCTTCCCCACTGGGCCTTCCCACCGTTGCCTTAGGTGGGCTTTCTCCCCTCCAGCACCTGCAGAAGCAGAACGGTCGTGTTTTGGTTTCTTACTGCACTGTGAGACACCACATGGTTCTTCTTAATTGCTTCCTCACATAGGGTTTATATGTTCTGCTCCTTTTCTCTAATCATGTTGCTTTCCTCAGGCAGGAAATCAGGGATTCTCCTCTCCCCAACTAAGAGAAAAGCTGCTTTGAAACATTGGCTCTTCTCCTTGACAAAGATGAAAAGCATCTCTTGTAGGTCTTTGTTGCTCAGACTTGGCTTATGATATGCTGTTGCACTCACCAGGGAACCAAGGCCACCCATGCATGGCTTCATAAACGGTGAACATAGACTAGGTCCGAGGTTTTCAGCTGTATTAACAGCCGTCCTGACATGAACAAGGACTAAACCTATAGTTTTCTAAACCAGTGGTAGAAGTCGAGCTGCCACTCACTGTTTTTATCTTGGTGGAAATGACCTCTGTTCATCCCAGTCTCACATGCAGCAGAGGGAGAGGATGTTCCTTGCCTTTTCTACATTTTCTTCTGCCAGGAGAAGGTTTGCATCAGCCCTATCTAAACCAGGTGCTCCATAATTGCTGATCAAGCTTGTTTGTCCCCTTGGTGCTTTAGTCTCTCTGTAAGTGGCAGGTGTGTGATGTCACACGTGTCTTCTTCCCTTGTTTGGAAGAAACAAAGTGAAGGTATCATGTGGTTGGGATCTTATTAATTTTTAAGTGTACAACTCAGTGAGGTTTTAGTATATTCATAAAGTTGTGCTGCTATTTAATTCCAGAAAAGTTTTGCTACACTGGAAAGAAACCCTGGACTCATTAGCAGTCAATTCTCACTCCCCTGATCCCTAGTCTCTGAAACCACTGGTCTACTTTCTTTCTTTCTTTTTTTTTTTTTAATGATTTTATTATTATTTTTTAAATACACAACAGCAGTGGAATGCACTACAATTCTTATTACACATATAGAACCCAATTTTTCTTATCTCTGTATATAAAGTATGTTCACGCCAATTTATGCCTTTACACATGTACTTTTTTTTGCATTACAATTCTTAATACATATATATACCACAATTTTCATATCTCTGTTTGTATATAAAGTATGTTGACATCCAATTCAAGTCTTCATACATGTACTTTGTATAATGATGACCATCACGTTCCACCATCCTTGCTAATCCCCTGGTCCCTTCCTTTCCCTCCCTCTTCCCTATCTAGAATTCATCTAATCCTCCCATGCTCTCCCTCCCTACCCCAGTATGAGTCAACCTCCTTATATCAGAGAAAACACCTCTTTGCTGCTTACATCGATCTTGGTCTCTGGTGGTCTTTCGGGGATCTCGAACTCAAGCATAACATCCCCAAAAACTCCTATAAATCCTCACTGAACTAAGGACCAGACTCACTCCCTGGGACCACTGCATCAGGAACAGTTGTGAGTCTAGGCTTGAGCTAGCAATAAAGACTCTTGGTGATTGCATTGGATTTGGCTCCTGGAGGTCTTTTGGGGTCCCACGAATCTGGCATTACACTATTAGATGGTCCAGGCTCATTTTGTATATTTCTTGAAGCTACTTCTACTTATTTCTCTAAGGAACCCTGTTTCTTTTGTTGGTACTAGAAAACAAGATCTGGGTTCTAGTGTTATTTTTATTTTATCACTGAATGGTAAGATGTCTTCATATATTAAGATACAAGTTTTGATCATTGATATACACATTGATTTATATATTTTCTCCCATTTTTTGTATTGTGTTTTCATTTTATTGATAGTGTCCTTTGGAGCCCAAAAGTTTCAAATTTTGATGAAGTCCAGTTATCTATTTTTTTTTCTTTTGTCACTTGCATTCTTGATGTTCTATTTAAGAATCCATTGCCTAATTTAAATGACGAATGCTATGTTTTCTTGTAAAAGTTTTATAGTTTTAGTTTACCATTAGGTCTTTGATCATCTTTGTGTTAATTTCTATATGCGTTGTGAAAGTTGTGAGATAATGGTCCAAATCATTCTTTTCCCTAGCCCCATTTGTTGAAAATACTATTCTTTCCCCCACTGAATTGTCTTCACACCCTTGTTGAAAATGTAAAGATCTATTTCTGAATTCTCAACTCTGTTCCATTGATCTGTATTTCTACCCATAAGCCAGTACCTTACTGTGTTTATTAGTATAATTTTTTTGTGACTTGAATTTTGCAGTAATATTGTAATGATGACCTTAGGCCTGAGCCTAAGCAACTCCATTTTAAAAACTCCAGTTTGAAAACTCCAGTCTCATCAGGCACACCTAACAGGTCCCTCCAGTATGGCCTCAAACAAGTTACTTCCCCTCACCCTGATAAACAGAGTGAAGCCTCTGCCAGGCTGTCCTTGTCTGATAAGAGGGAAAGGTGAGAAGATCAGGGTGGAGACCACCAGAACAGATGTTTCTGACCCCAGGGTAAATGATGTCGTGGAGAATTCTGGTGGTAGATGATAAGGATTGAAAGAGGGGTCAAAAGCCCCCAAATTCAGTATAAATAATAGAGCAAATGAACAGGGATTCAGCCAGCCGAAACAAGGATGTACCCCAGCTGGAGAGCCTGATGAGGACTTGGGCTGACATCCCATCACTTGTCATCATTTTCCTGATCCTCTGCATGATCCTCACTGCTCTCAAACTCTACAGCCTCACCTGGACCTTGGTGAGAGCTGCAACTTCTCTCTATGACCCCTTCCTCAACAGGTTGTCCATTCCACACCAGGAAAAGCCTGCCTCGGTTCCGGACCTGATCACTGTGGTCTAAGTGAGTGTGCATCTGCTGGGCGTAAAGTCTAAGGCTTGAGACTTTTGAACTTAATACACAGAGGGAATGTCTGTCATTAGCCTGTCATGATTAAGTGCGTTTGCAATGCTTAGAATTAATCTAGAATTGTTTGCTGTGAATTAATTAATCTAGAATTGTCTGCTGTGAATTGATTATGTCTATTGCAGTGCCTAGCATTAAGGACTGTCGTTTTCTTGATTAAGAACCTACAAAGTGAAATTGTAATGAATAATTTGAGTGAATAAAACATTGAACAGGGGTAGTAGCATGTGGACATTCTTTATTTCTCCCCCTCGAGTGCATACTCTGGACTCTGCCTTTGAAACCTTAACCCTGCCTTTGATGTACCCCCAGAGCCATTTTGTCTTTGTCTAGTTCAAAAACCCATGTGGACTAGATCTATCAGGGTTTCACGTTTGTAAATATATTTCTGAGTGTTTGCGTTTTATTATTTGTTAATTATTTGAGATATTAAGATTTAGGGTGGGGGCTGGGGATGTGGCTCAAGCGGTAGCGCACTCGCCTGGCATGCGTGGGGCCCGGGTTCGATCCTCAGCACCACATACAAACAAGGATGTTGTGTCCGCCAAAAAAACTGAAAAATAAATATTAAAAAATTAAGGGTGGCTTAATTACTTGAGATATTAAGGCTTAGGGTGGCTTGGATTCCTCTGGGCAGAAGAACCCTCCAATGAGATGCTCACTGTCCCCACGCCCCCAAAGAATATTATCATGAACAAAATTACATAATAATAAAGGGGTTAATTTTCTAAGAAAGCATAATCATTCTAAACATATATGCACCTAACAATAAGCATCAAAATACGTAAGTCAAAAGCTAATAGAAAAAAAAAGAGAAAAAAAAAGGAAAAAAAAAAAGCTGATAGAACTTAAAGAAGCAATAGGCAAATCCATTAGTATGATTGGAGAATTCACCACTAGTAGATAGAATAATCAGGCAGCAAATCAGTAAAAAAAAAAAAAAAAAAAAAAAAAAAATCTGATACCTATAGAATATTTTATCCAACAAAAGCAGAATACATGTTCTTCTCAAGCTTCTAGGAAACAATCACCAAGATAGATGACATTTTAGTCCATAAAGCATACCTTTACAATTTTAAAAGCATAGAAGTCATATAAATAATGTTTCTAGATCACAATGGAATTAAACTAGAAATCAATAAACACAAAAATAGCTGGAAAACACCCCTAAATATTTGAAAATAAAACAACATCTTTCTAAATAACTCATGAGTCAAAAAGAGTCTCAAAGAGATCTAAAAATATTTTGAATTTCAATTGAAAAATCCACAAAGGAAAAGACTGAAAAAATTTACCATGAAAACAGTAAAGCCATTATTGTCAAAACACATCATAAAAAAAAATGAAAAGAACCAACAAGCTGGGGGAAAATATGTATAGCAAATATTACAAAAACAAACTTCATAATTTAATCAGCATCAGAAACACTTAATTTTTCCAAGAAGAAATGCAAAATTTCACCAGTTAAATTATCAAATTAAAAATGACTTTATTCTAGTGTGGCATATTTAGGATTAATTTTAATGAAAACCAATTTTTTAAAAATCTATTTAACATTGGTAAAGGTTTAGTAACAAAGGCACTGTAATTTAAGTTGGTGCAAACTTTGTAGAAATCAATATGGAAAATTACCAAGCATGTTAATAATATTCATGTACTTTAATCCAGGATTTTAGCTTCTGCAGTATGACAAAAAATTTACATAGAGACATCTTTAATATGATTTAAAACGTGGAGCAAAATAATCCATACTAGATTAATGCTTGCATGTATTATGATAAATCTGTTTGATGGGATATTAAGATACTATCAAATAATTAGTTTACTAAGTTCATTAATGATAGAATGGTTTGTGAATAATATGGAAACTTGTAAATATGCATAGTACAAATACAATTCTATATTAAAACGTGTAGAAAAAGAAAACAAGGAATTATGGCAAATGTCAATTATTGCAATAGTATTTATTGCAATTATCCTCATTGTTGTTTTGGGGAGGGCATTAATTTTTACTTTATTTTTTGGTACTTTCCACATTTTAAAAATGAGTATTTATTACTTTAATAATCACAAATAAGTACAAAAAGTCAACTAACTAACCTACCAACAAACAAAAAAACAAACCTATGAATTTCTGGAACCCTCTGGTTCTGTTAACTCCTCCTGTGGACTTTTCCAGCATCTTCCTAAGTGCAGGTCAGTGAAACCCTCCTGGCCTTTTAGACAGTGTTCACCACTCCTTTCTTTGTTTTTAGTCACTTTTGCCATGTAGCTTTCTAACTTCATATATCACAATGACTCATTTATTTGTCTGTTCCTCCAGGCTAAGGAATGGGGCTGTTTTGTCTTTTCATCTCCCTTGTTCCTAGGACAGCACCTAATACCAAATCAGTATTTAGTGCCCGATTGTCATTGTCAAGGTTATGGACGGTTCAGGTCAGTATTCCCCTGCTTGAGATAAATAGCCTTCCACAGCTGATAATCCTGAGAAACAGAGAATTAGGAAACAGTGAGGGCAAAGATATTTCTCAGTTCCATCAGGGACGAACTTAACGATTTCCTGCTCCTGATCATGTGAACAGAAGCTGAGTCCAAGACATGAAGGTTATTTCTGTTCCTGGCAGCAGAATAAGCATGACTGACATTTCTGCCTTCATTGACCTCCTTTTTTTTTTTTTTTTTTCCTATAGGGAATGGATTCATGGGCCTAAATAAATTCAGGTGGAATGATTATTATACCTTTTAGTGTCTTTCTAGCTCATCTAAGACCTGGTCTGGGAATAGTATTTCCTGATTCAGGTCTGCAGAAAGGATGGTCCTTGATGTCTCGCTCCATGTATCCCCAGTAAGAAACCCTGACATTCATTTATTCAAACAAGGTACAACAAGTCTTAAACTTTGGTGGTGCTCAAGGCTACTTTTCCTCCAGGAAAAAAAAAAGACTGAAAAGCCCCTAAGATAAAAATATACACATCACTAAATGACATGACACCAAGTGAATGAGATGGAATCCAAAAAGATGAGGTCTTATTCTACCTATATATGCAATCTATCGACAGTGGATTCTTATCTTGCTGCTGCAGCTGAATTGTTGAATCAATGATGCTCATCTGTGGCATCCTACTATTAGAAAATCAATTTAATAAATCTGCTTAAAATGCTTTCAAGCTGTGGTGGAAAGGAGAGTACATTGTGATTTTCCATGGACTTTCAAGAATGGTGTCTTAGTCCATTCAGACTGCTATAACAAAATACCATGAAATGGATGGCTTATAAACAACAGAAATTTATTTCTCACAATTCTGGAGGCTGAGAAGTCCCAGATCAAGACTCTGGCAGGTATGATGTATAGTGAGGACTCACTTCCTCATAAATGCCATCTTCTTTCTGAGTCCTTACATTATGGAAAGAGCAAATAAGTTCTCTGGGGACTCTTTTTATAAGGGCAATAATCCCATTCATGAGGTCTCTGCCCTAATAACTTGATCATTTTCCAAAGTCTTCACCCCCTGGTATGATCTTGGAAGTTATGATTTTAACATATGAATTTGGGGTGGACATAAATATTCAGATCATAGCACATATTGAATATCCCCAGTCTTGCTTCAGTTCATTGGTGATAGAGAGTGTGTCAGATAAGGACTACTATTTTTTTGGTAAGGTACCATCATATTAACATCTCCAATTCCAGTTCAACTAACAGGGATCATTAACATTTTTTACTTTTCTCTATTTTACCTTCTCTAATGGTGAGAAATATGGCTTCTATAATCCATAGTGTATTTGTTTCCTCAAATGTCTGCACCCTGCTAAGCCCTGCCACCCTACTCTGGTCCACCCCAGCTCTTCTCCAGCCCTTCACCAAACACGTACCTTCCTTGACTCCTCCTAATGGATTTTGGATTGAATTATTCAGGAATAAAAGGGAAATTTTAAAAAAGAAAGAGAAGAATTTTATTTAATCAATTTAAATTAAATGTCTTCCATATTTGGGGGGCAAATGATTATATGAGGTGTTTTGGGGATACAAAGGAGAATAAGATGTACTGGAGCTTATAGCTCATAGCAGACATCTGGGCTGGTTATATGGCAGTGGCAAATGACTGCCAAAACTCAGGGGCTTGGACCACAAAGATTAATAAATTGATTTCTCACTTATGTTTATGTCCCTTGTGTCTCCCCTTCAGGTTGCATTTACTTTTAGGACCCAGACTGAAGGAAAACCCTTTTTGGGATAGGCAAGTTTTCAGGATGGTATTGCAATAGAGGAAAGAACATGATAGTTAAACCACATGCTAGGTCTGAAAGCTTCTGATAGGGAGTGACCATGCATTTCTGCTCTTGTGTCACCGACCAAACTTGATACCACTGAGAAGTAGGATCCTTCTACCAAGAGAGGAGGCAAATTTGTGGGAACATAAACCACATAGATCTGAGGAACAAACAAACATATACACTTAGCTAGAAGACACACTGATAAACTAAAATACCTACTGCATTTAACCTACCTTGGTAGGAAATCAGGACAAACTGAAGGCACGATCCTCGTGTGAGCAAGACTATTAATTAAGGTTTGCACACTTCTTTCACTCACAGCTCTAAAGGGATTCACAGAGCTTTAATCAGGTTCATTTCCCAACAGTGGGTTCCCATAGTGCCATTTCTTTGGGGGTAACAATGTCTTTGTAATGGGGGGAAAAGAACCCACCATCATTGGACTAGATATAAGACTAGATTGAAAAGTTATATTGGATTTTTCCTGATCTGATGGCTAAAAAAATGACTCCATGTAGTTTTTAGAAACTCCACGTAGTTTCAATTCATACTTCACTTATTATGTGTGAGGGAGGATGAGCTTGTTTCATGTTGTCATGTCCCTCTTTGCATTTCAGCGAGCTGCATTTGTTCCTATTTGATGCTACTCTTCCACTGGGGGTTTGGTTTTTATAAATTGATTTCTAAGAAAGGTTGAGAAGAATTTTTGTCAGTCAGGGCTGAGATGAAGACTCCCAACAGAACTGTGCAGGGCACTGGGGATGAATGTGACACAGCCCTACAGCCCTCAGACTAGCTATCTTGCAGTCTCTAGGGAAAACATCCAGACTACCACAAGGAAAAATCCCATTTCCCTCAAGTATTTGGGAAATAGCAACCAGTATTATTGGTGGAGCTTAGGGTTCATCAGGTGCCTAGGCAGAAGCAGTCTTCTACTGGCTAAAGAGAAGTTTTTTGTATCTTAGGTTGGGCTCCTTAGAATCAGACCTTGAGATGGGGATTTTTTCTTTGTTGGGAGAGGAGGAGTCTTCTCAGGGAAAAATGAGTGAGAAAACCAGGATAGGTGTGTGTGTGTGTGGGGGGGGCGGGGGGCGCTAATTAAAACAAGGATATGGTACTCTCAGGAGACTAGCTTTGGCTTGGACTCATGAGAAAGCTCTGAAGCATGAAATACATCACAGAGCTGGTCCTTCCCTTGAGAGAAGGGAGCCTGCCCTTTGTACTCTAGATTAGTAAGTAGTTGGCTGAGGTCTGGGGGTGAGGAGGGGTGGCATAGAGTCCAGGGCAAGAAGCTCCCATTCAGCAAAGAGAAGGGGGAAAATTGTGAGTTGTTAGCAGTCACTACTCAGCAGCTGAGGGAGAGGTGCACTTGACCCTAAAAGAGAATCTGGATGGGGCACCAGCCACTTTCATTTAGTGGGATCAAGTGCTTTCCCCAGAATCCTAAGCATCTGCCAATGTAAAAGTCCAACAATGTACAAATGCTCCACAATTTATGATGGATTTATTGGTTATGTTCCAGTAAACCCACTGCTATGGTTTGGATATGAGTTGTCCCCCCAAAGCTCCTGTATTAATGCAGGAATGTTTAGGGATGGTGTGGATTATGAGAGCTGTAACCTAACCAATCCTCATTTGAATGGACTAATTGATACCTGTGGTAGGTAGGATGTGAGTAGAGGAGGTGGGCTGCTGGGAGCATAACCTGGGGTGATGTATCTTTTCCCCCCTAGCTCCTCCCTCACTCTCTGGTTCCTGGACATCATGAGCTGAGTGACTTTCCTCTAACACATCCTTCCACAGTGATATTCTCCTCATCTTGGGCCCAGAGTAATGGAGTCAGCCAACTATGCAATGAACCTCTGAAATCATGAGTCCAAAATAAACTTTTCCTCTTCTGAATTGTTCTTGGCAGGTATTTTGGTCACAGTGACAAAAACCTAACTAAGACCCTGACCACATGTTGAAAATATCAAATGTAAAGTACATTTATAATACTGTGGGCCCTCATGATCATGTGGCTGTCAGGGAGCTAGAGCTTCCTGCTGCTGTTGAGCATCCAGAAAGCATATTGTCCTGCACGCAGCTAGTCTGGGAAAAAAAATCAACATTCAAAATTTGAGGTGGTTTCTACTGAATGCATATCACTCTCACACGAGTATAAAGTCAAAAAATCACAAATCGAAACATCATATGTCAGAAACTTTCTATACTTAATTGTCTCCTAAAAATTCCCCCAAATAGCAATATAAAAGCCTTTTAACAAAAACTAATGGATATAGCCCAGGAACATCATTATAAAACTCATGAATCAGAGTTTGACTTGTATTTTCATTGTCTTGGATAATAATTTGTTATCTTGAGGAAGACACTGCTGGAACCCAGTGTTAGTTCATGAACATTTTGATTATTCTTGAGTACCAGCTGCAAAATGCCAGAAGCTTGACTCTTCAAATCTATCACTTAGTCACAGGCAGTAATGGTTTCAATGATGGTGGCAGAGTTTAACCCAAGCAAATATTTATAATTGACAATGAATGTGTGAGCAGGATGCTAATGAATAGATGTGCTGATTATTCTCTCCTGCCACAAACATTAGCTCTTGTTTGGCTTAACTGTTACACTGACACTATAGATTAGAAATGACAGAATGCTGGCAAAGATCCACTGTGGGGAGGAATATAGAGAAAATTTGCAAATTGCGTAACTTGTGATACTTCTATTTCTAAATATAGTGGTTTGTGGGTGTTATGAGGTTGTGGCCTAAATGAAATACATTTGGATTCACAGGTACCTATGGATTTTCTAAAGTCTTTCATTTTTAGAACAGGAAGCTAAGCTGATGACATTATATTGGATTCAAGTGGATATTTTTAACTAAACAGTGGACTTAGAGATAAGATGTATACATAAAAGAACATTTTCTTCCAGCTGGTCTTGCCTGCCATAACTACATTAGTATCTGTTTTTTTGATAACTTGATGTGCCTTTAAATGTACTTGCACCTATTTGTTTGACTTGTGGATAATATTGTTCTTCTTTGTTCCCTGGTGCTATTGGTTTGTGGTTTTATCGTCCATGATGAGGACCATTCTTTCTAGCAGAGTTGTTCTGGAAGCTTAACTTTGTGATGATTTTTGTCCCTGAGCTCTTCTGCTGTTGAGCCAGACTTGTTTTTGATACTATATGGCAGCACCAAATGACAAGGTTCCAAATGTCCAGGCATAGGGGTGTACCCTCTAAGCAGGACTGTGTCTTAAAACTGTGGTATGACAGATGGACTCTAGGCTTAGCCTGATAGTGACCCACCAACATCTTGAGCTTATTCTGTGGGTTGTCTCTGCGTATCAGTGGGTCATTAAGCAGACAGGAGCTACCAGGGAAGCAGATGTGGTGACACAGTGTGCACAGAGTGGCTGGAAGGAGTGGCGCTCTATGGAGTGTTGTTTCTCCAGTGAATGGGCCCTGTCTCCACTCAGGCTCCCTTCAGCTCAGCAGCAGGACTTATCTTTAAGGCATTTTAAAGACTCACTTATCTAGGGTGGGAAGGGAGCCAACGGAACCAACAGCTGTGTTCACTGATGGGGTACAGCGAGCGTTTGATCACAGCCTTTCCTACTTCCCTGTAATCTGCAACACAGCAGCTCAGCTTTGCTTTGAGATAAAGGGCACTGATGCCTCCCTCAATGGCCCCGTGTGCTTCTCCAGGGGGTGGGAACAGCTGTGGCAGGCGACTATTCACATGGTGGAGGTTCTATATTGTGACCTTACTGTGTGCCCAGCTAATGAAAATAGACATGCTGTCTTATGGAATCCTTCCAACTGCCTACTGAGGTCATGTAGCAGAGATGAGCTAGAATTCCTGTTCTCAGCTCCCCACGTTAAAACCCTGGTCTTAACCACTATACTATACTGCCTTGGGACTGGTGATTGAGTGCCTGGGACTGCCCAGCATGGAGGACTTCCTGTACTTACAGTCGCCAGGTGACCTATACTGGACAGAGGAACTTAAGAGAGATGGGATTTTTAATGATTTTTAATCCTTGCCACTTGGAATACATATTCATGTGAGTTTCTTTCAACCAAGGGTGTCTGGCTTTGTCACTGTCACTTTGGCTGTGTCAGATCAGACTGTTGCTAGATCTCATCACTTTACTTCTTTGGCCCCCTAAAATCAGCTTCTTAGCCCCTGCCACATAGTCCTAGCCAGCACTCAGACAATGGTCCTGGACTTTTGGTCCCCACACTTTTCCATAGCAGCCAAAATCCTTCTAGAGCTATTCTCTCCTCTGTAAGCAGGCTGATCTACTGTGGGGCTTGATGGTTATTCTCCGTCGAGTCAAAATCAGGGCCAGTTTTTGCTTTGCTTCTCCAGGTCACCAAGAGCAACTTGCTCTCCCCATCTCTTTTGTCTTTCGTACCCAGCCACTTCTCACCACCCCCACCATTACTACCCCCTTTTTAGTCATCATCTCCATCACAGACTTAGCCTGTAGCTGATCTTTCTGCTTCTATTTTATTCCTCTCTATTAGTTTTCTTTATTTTCTTTTTTTATCTCTCTCTCTCTCTCTCTCTTTTTTTTTCCTTGAGACAGGATCTGGAGGAGTTGCATAGGATGGCCTGTAACTTGGGTTCCTCCTGCCTCAGCCTCCCCAATAGCTGGGATTGCAGGTGTACACCATCATACCCGGCTTGGTATTGGCTGTCTTTTGCTGTGTAACAAATTTCCCAAAACATAGTGGTTTAAAAATAATGAACACATTATTACTCAGTTTTCATGGGTCAGGAAAAGCAGAGCCACTTAGGTAGGTCCTTTCTGTCTCTCAGGAAGTTGCTGTGCATACTGTCGGGCTGCAGTATCTCAAGATTTGACTGGGGCAGAAGGATCCACTCCCGTGCTAAGGAGAAGATCATTTGTGTGCTGTCACAGGCTTTGGCTCCTCATGGGCTTTGGTCTGCATGCATCAGCTGCTCACCACTCTGTGTGGACTTCTCCATAAACAAGCTCACAGTGTGACAGCTCCCGTCACCCACAGTGAGTCATGAGAGAAGGGGTGGGTATGGGAGAGAATGCTCAAGATGGAAGCTACAGTCTTTTTGTAGCCTGATCTCAGAAGTGACATCTGTCATGTTCCTCCTATTATAAGTGAGTCAGTAAGTCCAGCCTGGACTTTACAGGAAGCCAAGGGCAGGCGTACCAGAAGGTGGGAATCACTGGGGCCATCTTAGACTTTACCCACAGCAGCCCCTATAATTCACTCTCCACCCAGAAGCTAGAGTTATTTTTTTTTCAACATTTTATTATAAGATAGTTACAGATCCAAAGATGTCATTTTAAAATGTAAATCAGATTATGTTATTTGTCTGCTCAGAAACTTTCAATGGTTTCCCATTGCCCAGAATCCTTAGTACAACCTTCAAGGCACATCAGGGGTCTCAGCTACTTCTTCTAATCACATTTCCTTCCCTTTTCTGCTCTGCTTCCTTCACCCTCTCTGTAGGCCTTTGCTATTTCTGCCAACCTCACTCTCATCTCAGGGACTTAAACTTGCTGTTCTCTGCAGTCTCACTCCCTGGATAGCCATAGATTTTTGCTCAGGTCTCTGTGGAAGTCACTTCCATAGAAACCCCTTCCCTGCCCACCCTAACAGAAATGTACTCATTAGTTTCTGTCCTTTATTTAGCTTAGCTTAGCTTATTTTAGCTGTGTGTGTGTGTGTTTGTGTGTGTGTGATGTATCACTTACCTGACACACTTGTATATTTTCTGTATCACTACATTTCTGGGACAGGTGTTGGTTTTTGTATTTGCCTTTATCTTCAGTGTCTAGAACAATGCCTTGCCATGGACTGGTTATAATTAGAGTATGTCCCTCTGGATTGAATTGTGGAAAAGCAAAAAAAAAAAAAAACAACAACAACAAAAAAAAAACAAACCAACCCAACAAACTAAAAAACCCATATCCACCAAAGCCCAAAGGAGACATGAATAATTTTACAATGTCTTTATCCTGTGCTCCACACACCAAATTCTGCTTCTGGGGAGCAGTACAGTCACTCCAGTTCACCAATATCAACACCAACTTTTATCATCAAGATATCTGAATTCTCATAGCACACAGAAAAGTCACGAAGAGCAAAAATACCAATTTTGTGAGAAAACTGTTTTTAATCTCTCTTGTTTTTGAAAGAGAATGTGGTAGCCCTTCTCTTGGGAGCCACCAAGGGAGGTTTGATGCACTTCTTTATGGCTAAGAGACAGAAGGTTAGAGAACTTGTTGTAATGAAGATATCAGCTGGGCCAACAGGGAATTGAAGGTCAGTTTTGTGAGCATTTCTTGCAAGCAATATAACTTCAGCTCAAACCTTCTAAACAATGATGGGGGGTGGGGAAAGTCCAAGGCTGCATGGTTGATTTTGTTGTTCTTACTTCATTTCTAACATATCAAGGGTATCTTAGTAGAAAGTCTCCACTGTACCTTTTTAGCAGGATTCAAAAAACTTGGGAGGAAATGCTTGAGGCTGGGGCAAGGGATGATGAAGGGGATATGATATATGATTTTTCTCATATGTGGTGAGAAGAGAATTTAGTACTCTTTGTAGTAAAAGAGAAGAACTTGCCCTGTACAAATTGTGTCTGAGAAATAGATGAATGGGCAGAGGAGTCTGGCAGCTGCAGTTTTGTGGGTTTTTTCATCTTTTAAAACATTATAATCCTTTATAACTCAGGGGCTATTTTTCTGGGTAGCACCAGAATTTGAAGAGGGTTCTTTAGAATACTCTACGCAATTAATTTCTTGTCAGCATCCTATTTTCTGTGTGGCATATTGGACTTTTAAAGGCTTTCCTCCCCCTCCTCCTCCTCCTCCTCCTCCTCCTCCTCTTCTTTTTTAATGACTCTTCCTTCTCAAATCATTGATATTAGAAAATAGTTGTATCATTTTGGAGACCAATTCAAATATAAAATACTAATATGTGTAAGTCCCTGTTTTTTCACTATGAAAATGAGGCTGAAGTCCCCAGTGTATTAGGTTATCACGAAGATTACATGAGATCATATATCCACACTTCTAAGCTCAGTGCTTTACAAATGGCAGAACTCCCATAGGCTGTTCTCATCATTGCTGTAATGTACTGTTAGAAGGAAGAAAAATAAAGACCTCAATTCCTGGTCCTAGAAACAATTAAAGGAAGGAGTCCCAAAGCCATAAGTCACCAAAGAAAAAAATAGCTATCAGTGATTGTGTATCAATGTACACAACTTTCAGGTTCAACCCCATAAAATGTCATTGTCATCCTTCTTGTCAAATAAAAATATTATTAAAAATTTAGTTACAAATCAAATTGGCTTTTGTTTCCAATTGATTAATGGGGCAGCCTCCATTCTACAAAATAGAATGAGGGCTCCCACTGGCCAGCGACAGAACGGTGGGTTTTAATTGATGGGAACAAGGGAACAGAACAGTAGAAAAAAGCTGATGGGTTAGCATCGGGTTCCTTCAGGCTACTTTTCTTGAAAGGGTTAAAGCAAAGGGGATTATATTATCACTGACTTACACACGCTGGAATTTTGCTTTCAGGAAAAATCTGGTCTGTTTTGGGAACTATCTGCTCCTTCAAGTTTCAGTTTAATTATGTGGCATTGTAGTTCAAACCACTCATCTGTTTGTTTGTTTGTTTTTTGGATCTGTTGGGATCTGGTACAGGAGTTCAGTCCAAAACAATGACCTCCCATAATTTTTGTTAATATTTTATCATATAATAATTGCATATGATATTCTTAAATCAAAGGAAATTCATTGGTATCTGTCTTAATTTTTAAGTTTTACTTTCAAAAAGGCTATACCTTTACTTGGCGCAAAATTCAAGTGACACGAAGGTGAACAGCAGTATCTCCTTTCCACACCAGTGTTCCTGATCCCTACTTGGAGGCAACTGGAATTATTAATTTCTTAGTATTCTAGTTTTATATACAAAGACCTGTGTTTTCCCCTTCACACAAATAGAAATACATAACACCATAACTCTTGTGTTCTGCACCTTTCTTTTTCACCAACAATAATACCAACAATTATACCAACAATAATCTCTCCTTTCAATAGTTCATATATAAATCTTTGCAGGGATGAACATAATTTATGTCTCCCATTAATAGGTATCAGTTTGTTTCAGTGTTTGCTATTAAAAACATTGTTGCAATGAATAATCTTTGTGCATGTAATTTCTCATAAAATGTAAGCACTATCTGAAAGATAAAATCTTAGAAGGGTAAATTTGATAAGAATTGCCAAACTGCCCTCCAAACCAGTTGCATTAATCTCCACTATCACCAGCAGTGTATGAGCAAGCCTGTATCCCCCACACCCTTGCCAGTACAGTGTGATACCAAATGTTCTTCATCCCTTCTATTTTGGTAGGTGATGTTTCAATTTGCATTTTCTTATGAGTATAATTGAACACCTAAAAAAAAATATGTGTAAGAACCATTTCTAGTTCCTTTTCTGAGAACCATCATTTCCTCCTATCCTTCACCATTTTTCTGTTGACTGTTGGTGTATGCAGATGGGGGAGGTTAGTAGAAAGGCAGGGCACAGTCATTGGACCAACATTCAATTTCTGGGTCAGCCTGTTAATGGTTATGTGAATATGTTCCAGCATCAGTTACTCAGGTCTAAACTGATAACAAAATGCCTTCTTGACAGTTCTAAAGAAGACAAAAACAGATAATTTATATAAGAGAGTACAATATCTAGCCTTTAGTAGGGGTTCAATAAGTTAAAAAATATTCTCTCTCCTCCAATGATTCATGATTTCATAAAGATCACAACAAATGTTTTCCATATTTTTAAGAAGTCATATATAACTTCTCCAAAAATATGGGCACAGAGTTGGAAGAGAAATCTTATTTTATTTTTTCATACTGTGGATTGAACTCAGGAATGCTTTACCACTGATCTATATCCCCAATCCTTTTTATATTTTTTATTTTGAGACAGGGCCTTGCTAAATTACTGAAACTGGCCTTGAACTTGCAATTCTCCTGCCTCAGCCTCCCAAGTTGTTGGATTACAGGCATGTGACACACTGTGATTGGCAAGAGAAGTCATTTTTATCTTTAAGAGTTCATGGATATTAATCTTTCTATTACAAAATTCTTCACACTTGGGTAGCTTCAATCCTTTTTTGTCTTGTTGCCCAGCATGTGTCTGCAACCACTTCTTCCTCTGGAGGTAATCAGGGAATAGAGGCTAATTTTAATATTGCCATGAGCAAAACATAATTAGGAAAGTAAATCTGCTGTGCCAGATGCACATTATTCATTTCAAAGTCAATATGTAATATGGCTTTAAAAACTAATTTGCTGCTTGACATTCTTTGGGGGGTTATCAGGGCTTTGCATAGGACCTCACAGTCAACTCTCCATAATATTTGCTGAATGGATTTAGTGTATTCTTTTTGTTAGTAAAATAGTAAAAACATCATCTTCTAGACTTTTCTCTGGGAAGATATGTGTTATTCCTCTATACCACCAGTGCCCAGCTCAGTGTAAGGCACATGTAGAGCCTGAATGGAACTGACTCATAGACTGAGGATCTGTGCTTTTGAAATTCAATATGAATAATGCTAAACTCCCAAAGAATTACAAGTACCACTGATTTTTCAAAAGGATGTGAATCCACTCTTCTATGCATATCCACTTATTTTTCTAGAGTTATCTATAGAGCCATGATTTTCAACTTCTTTTTTAGTTCACAGCATACTATTTTTATTTTATTTCAAATTTCCTCTCTGACTCACCAAATGTGATATGTTATATATTCATTTGAAGTAAAATTAATTGTAAATCTGTTTTTTTAAAATTCCTCAGTATCTCATGAAATAAATGGAGATACTGTAAAGCATTTGAAACCATGATGGAACATTCACACTCTGGAGATTCCAGGATGCGATATTTTAGTAGCTTCATAGATGGGTGAATACTAAGGATAACTTTCTCATATTTTCTCTCTAACCCCTCTCTCTAATTCAACTGCTCTGTTCTTTGTAGGTGTAGGTTGCTGTTTACTCTGAGTAAACAGAGCACAAGCTTCAGTTTGGAGTTCTCCAATCTAAGAATGAGAAATTCTCCCAAGCCTTACCTTTACTTTTTGAAATCAAAGGGTATAATCTCTGTAGTTCATTTCAGAGAAAGTATACAAATTACTGTGACAGTCTGCATTTTGGCTTCTGGCAACTTGTCTTTTGTCAATAGAGAACCTCCCCAACCCCTCTCTCCCTCCTCAGGAGCATTTAAAAATCTCTCAACTTTCTCACCTTTCTCACCACCAGGGGCCCATGCCAAGCCTGCATGGGCATTGCAGAGTCTTATTGACAGTCATATTCAACTTTCCAATGTGTGGGACACTACAAAAACAAAGGAAATGAACACCTCAGTATCTTCCCATTAGCCTTAGAAATTTTTGTCAAATGTGGCAGGAAGGTCAAACGGGGATAAAACATTACGGCAAGAGCTCAGCCTGGAGATAAACTTTTAAGTGCCAAGTGAGATTACACAGTCTCTCTAGCTCCAAAGGATTGCTTTGACTTGTTTCTTATTCTTTCCCCCATTTTTATCCCCTTTTCTCCTCATTGAGGTCTTCTTTGGGGAGCATGTGACACAGTGAGCAAAGACAACACATCCCAATTGAATCTATCATTTATTTAGATTGATAGGCAGAATCCAGTCTGTGGGTTAGTGACAACATCCACCTGTTCCTGAGACTTGAAGCTATGGGAGTTGAGAGTTAATGACAAGCCATCTTGCACATTTAAGCTTCCAGAAGAAACCTAGTCTGGCTTTTGAGCTTGAACATATTCTAAAAGACAGGAACCAGCTAACTTAGCAGAAGCTGTCATAAGCAAGGGTTTGCCAAGAGTGGGAGAGGAACTCAACCGTGGCCCAGGAAGCAAAATGCTAATCAGCCCAGCCCTGGTTTATTTAGCTCAAAGGAGATTATTTAAAGGAGTATGCGAAGGGATAGAGACTGAAGTAAGGAATGAGGTGGTTCAGGTTGAACAACATGTTCAATAGCCAGATGGATGCACCATTATTTCCCTCCTGCTAATTGTAGTTTCAAAATCTCCCGTAGGCACATGTGCAAACATAGAAGGGTTATTCATGCGGTGTTTAAGCTGAAATTATTGTATGTATCAGTATAACTTGTTTGTTGAATTAAGTATGATACAATCCATATACAGCTCTATGTTTCTCCTACCCATGTCTATTAAGTGGACTTGGTCAGATTTCAGTTCAAAGCCTCTTGAGGGCATTAAGGTAAAAGCATAGGTCTTTGGTTTCTTGTCACTTTACTGAATTATCTTGTCATTTGTAAGTTTTTCAATAATTTCTCTTATATTTTCCAAATATTCACCATTTAAATGAAAATAATGGCAGTTTAAATTTTTCCTCTTATATCTTTCATTTCAATTTCTTTCTTTCTTTTCCAGACTTAGGGAAAGGCTGTGTGTGTTAGGCAAGAAGCTTATTGATAGTCGCACTCAACTTCCAATGTGTGGAACATTACAGAAATGAAGGAAAATTCATTGAACCATTGAACTATATTCCCAAACCCTTTTAATTTTTTGTTTTGGGACAGGGTCTTGCTAAATTGCCCAGGCTTGCTTTGAACTTGTGATCCTCCTGCCTCATCCTTCCAAGTGACCAGGATTAGAGGTGTATGCCGCTGCACCTGCCTTTCATTTTCCTTTCTAAGTGTTCCAACTCTAGTACAATGTTAAAGAAGAATACTGATAGTAATTATCCTTGTCTTATGATTTTTAAGGCATTGCTGTAACTATGTAAAATGCAGACTCTTTTATGTGATGCATGTGGAAACACACATTGTTTGTATCTAGTAATTTCACTTCTAAGAATTCAATTTACATGCACTTATTCAATTTATTATTTTTTTAGGTTCTTCATAAAAGTATTCTCTGTAATTTTTTAAAAAAATATTTTGTTGTCAATGCATCTTTATTTTATATATTTGTACATGATGCTGAGGATTAAACCCAATGCCTCACACATTCTAGGCAAATATTCTACCATTGAGCCCCAGCCCCAGCTCTCTCTGTATAATGTTTGAGCCCATTCTCTATTGCTGTAACAAATTCCTAAAGTTGGCTACTTTATTTATTTAGATTCCAATTTCAAAGGCAAAGTCCAATATTGGGCAGACCCACATATTTAGTCTCTGACAAGGCCCTGTTAATACATCACAACAAGGCAGAGAAGTGAGAAGGGAAACAGGTGCATGCAGAAGAGGGCAAATGAATGAGGTGTTCTTGTTTTATAACAACTCATTCTTACTAGAACTACATGGGACTGCACGAGAACTACCTTAATCCTTTCTGAGGGAAGTGTTCCCTGTTACTTTCCACTGCACTCCACCCTTTAAAGATTCAAGTAGCCCCCTAACACTGCAACTCTGGGACCAGCACATGAGCCTTTTAGGGGAAACCCTCAAATGATCTCCAAACTATAGCATGTAACGAAGAAAAATTAGAAGCAATCTAAATGTTCAATCCTGGAGAATAAGTCAATAGCTTATGGTATATTCACATTATGAAATAAAGTGTGTTTTTTTACCTATTAATACATAACAAATTACTTTAATACTTTAGTGACTTAAAACAATAAATATTCATTATTTCACACAATTTTTGTGTGAGATAGCTACATGGCTCTATCTCTGGATCTATCACGACATTTCAGTCAAGATGTCAGCCAAGGCCGGGGTCATTAAAGGCTTGACAGATGCTGGCGGATCTGCTTCCAAGGCCTCTCACACACAGGGCTTGATAACTTAGGGCTGATTACCGAGGTTTCAATTTCCCACCATAGGGACCTCTTATATAGGACTGCTTACATGTCCTCATGATATGGCAACTGGTTTTTCCCACAGTGAATGATCCAAGAGAGAACAAAGCAGAGGCTGCAATGCCTATTATGAAGTCACACTGTTTTTTTTTTAATTCCCTTTTGGTTGCACAGATCAATCCCATACATTGTGGTAGGGGGTTAAATAATGATATGAAGACCAGGAAGCAAGAATTACTAAGGGTGACAGAGGAGGTTGTTACTGTAGTCTGTTATCTAGGCCCCAGTGATTCATGTCCCTCCCACATGCAAAATATATTCACCGTCATGAGACCCCAAAGGGCTTTGTGCCATTACAGCATCGGTTCTAAATCCAGAATCTCATCACTGAAGCAGGTCTGGGGCAGATAAACCTCCTCAGGTAGAGTTATTTCAATATATGCCTTCGAGGACAGTTCCTTTCAATCCGAAGACCTGTGAATTAATGAGACAAATTATCTCCTCCTCTCACATCTGACACAAAATAATGGACTGTCATAGGATGATGGCTATGGATAGACCCACTTGAAAGTGGGGTGGGGAGGTCTCTTACCATAGCAATTCTTTTTTCTTTTCTTTTCTTTTTTTTTTTTTAAAGGGCTGAGGACTGAACTCAGGGCCTTACGTGTGCTAGACAAGTGCTCTGCCATTGAGCTAAATCCCCAACCCCATACCATAATAATTCTACATCCATTTAGGCAAATGTTGGAAATTCTTTAATTAGGACTCAGACTTACTCTTTCCTAGGAATGATTTTCCACAGCTGTTGGCTATAACTTCTGGCTCTTCCTTTAACTTTCTGAGTTTTCCTTCCTGTTCCATTAAAGTTAACCCATATTTTATAGTTGATCATTTATAACCTCAGTCTAATTCCTACCTATCAAAATTTGGGTATCTGAAGGCACCTTTTCATTTTGTATGGTTTCTGCTCATTTGGTTCAACCTAACAGAGTTTCTGCCAACATGTATTTCTTAAATTCTGTAGGTTATCTGCAAAAGGGTTTTAAGAAAGGTTTGTTCCATTTAGGCAAAAGGCACACCAATAAATCTCTTTAAGACAGGCCATTTTTAAATTTTGGGCTTTTGTTGAAACTGCTGGGGGACAATGCCTTTAGGCTTCATGGAAGCATATATAGTTATGTGAATTATTCACTTAGATTTTTCTTGATCATGAAAATAAAATTTTGCAGCCTTTACCTCAGTTTCATCTTTGGACCATGTTTCCCTGGATTGATCTTTGACTGGATACCATTTTACATAGACAATTTTAGCATTGTCTGTCATTGGAAACTTTCAGAACCAGAATGTCTTGACTCCTTGTTTAACACTTTTTCCTGTAACTTACCTCTCCTCTCACGTTCTGCTATAAGCAGCAAGAAGAATTCAAGCAGCTCTTTCAACACTCTGCTTGGATATCTGCTTAGCTAGATAACAGGTTACCTAGCTAAGATACATTTTCTTTTTTCCATTTTGGTTTCATGTGACAATGTTGTTAAATATCACTGTATAACAAAAATCTTTTATCTTTTAGTTTCTGAAAACATTTTCCAGATTTTTCTCTTAGCCCTCACCAGCAGCATTCTTGAAGGTCATCAGGCTCCTGTTAGAAATTTCTTCAATATACTTTATACTTTTGCTTCTCAAAGTCTTTTTCCTCTTCCCTGGTGTGAAGTCACTTCTACATTTTGGGTTTTAGTTAGGGTAGTATCCCGTTTGAGGTACTGACATAATCGTTAGTTATCTATGTGCAACAAGTTAGCCCTAATATGGATGTGTAAAGCAATAAATATTTATTAATGCACACAATTTCTGTGGGTCAATAACCCAAGGAACAGATTAGTTTGGTGGTTCTGACTCAGTTTCTGTGATGACATTCAGTTGGCTAAGGCTACGGTCATCTGAAAGTTTGTCCTGGGTGGGAGGATCCACTTTCATAATGACCAACTTGAATACTTGAGAAATTAATGCTGGTTATTGACAGGAAGCCTAGATTTCTCCACCTGAAGCTATCTCCACAGGAATGCTTGAATCTTCATGATTTGTCAGCCATTCTTTTCCCATAGTGAAATAATCCAGAAAAGAGCATGGTGGGAGCTGTGGTGTCCTTTATGACCTCACCTTGGAAGTCATATGCTACTCTCCAGCAGGTCCACTCCACTTGTTCTGTCTGCTCTACAGTATCCCCACAAGGAAGCATCAAACCTAAACTCCCCACGCATCAGATGAGGAGCCACCAGCCGACTTCACTCACATGCCTAGGCACAAAAAGTTTTGCTACCTACTTACTTCGGTTGATACTTTTTCAGTTTGAATAGATGCCTTCCCTACCTCCAGGGAAATTGCTGGCACTATCGCCCTCATCCTCATCGAGCAGATCATTCCCACCTCCAACCAGTCAGACAACCATCACCTTCACTTCTCAGGTTGCTCAACTAGTCTCCAAAGGCCTCACTATACTTGCTATTGGCTCTCCTGGACCAATTTCCTGCTGTTGACCCTCACCCGAATTCAGGCAGCCTCTAGAGCTCCCTCAGGCCTTAGTCCCTTTGAGCAATTCTATGGGTGCCCTTTCTTAATCAATCAAAGCTTTCCAGTCACTCCCCCTCCCCTTGTGCCCTACCTGCCCTATCTCACACTTCTATGCAAATTCCTAAGGGAACACGCAGACTGGTGCCTTCCTGCGCCATCAGGAAGTTGCTTTAGTATCTTATAGGTTACACAGATTAGCTGTACTTATTGTGGGTGGGTGCTGCACAGGGTCATGAATACAGTAATCATTTAGACTATGGCTACCATAATGGCACATAGATAATAATTATGACAGATACCTAAAATGATGTGCTTGAAATATCTTTCATGATAGGTTTCATGAAAGAAAACATTAAAAACTGTTAGTGCAGTATAATCTAAAAATTATTTTAAAATAACTTTTTATATTATTGTCTGAATATGCCTGTGTATGCTAAAAAAACCACGGGGGAAAAATGTTAGCAATGCTTAATTTTGAGTGAGAGGATTATGAATGTTTAAATTTTCTTAATAATTTTTGTGTTTTCAAAATGTTCTACAACGTATATTGACACTTCAATAATTATGAAACATGAATTTTGAGGACACAGTTATAAAAATTATCCTATGTTTTCTTTTACCTTCTTTAAGATATAAATTATATAATTTCCTCCTAGAACAAAAATTAAAATAAAATTTCTATACCTTTCAAAAAAATCTAATTATAATTTTAAGTGGCAGGAGCCATTAATTCCCAATTTGGCAATTGGTGACTTGTTTCATCTTTTAAGATAATCATGCTGCCAAATTTTAAATTAATATTTGTACTAGCACAGATGGATGTGTGTGCATGAATATGTGAATGTGTTCAATGGCAAGGGGGGAAAGACTCCTTCAAAAATCCTTCCAGAGAATTACTGCTGAGTAATATTCTTTGGCTATTTAATATTCAATATGAACAAATAAGTAAAAACCATTATGTTTTATCCTTTACTATAACACCTGACATTATAATTTTCCCTAAAATATGAAAATTTAAGAAGAAATGTAAATATAAAACATTCCCAGGAGAGGGGAGGAGAAGCGGGGAATGGAAGGACAACAGAATAAAATAGACATTATTATTGCTGGGGGTATATACGTGACTGCATGACCAATGTGATTCTGCAACCTGTACACTCAGAAAAATGAGAAATTATAACCCATCTGATTCAAATGTATGATATGTCAAGATCATTGTACTGTCATGTGTAACTAATTAAAACAAATAAAAAAAATTTAAAAAAAGATTCTTTGGAACAGAAAGACTAAGAAAAGTTTAGCCAAGCTGGATATAAAACTTTCAAAAACATACCAGAATTGAGGTTCTTTGAAGTTTTTCCTGAAAACAGATGCAGAAATCATGTTTTGTTTTGTTTTTTTTTTCTTTGAGTCTAAGAACAGTCCGGGTTCATGAAGTTACTTAATGCACAACTCAGGATTCTGCAACTCCTCCCCAGTCACCTCCTTTCCACTTGGATCAGAGGCTTTGCGGTTTTTTATGTAGTTCATTGCACACAGATGCCTGGCCGGTGGGACTGACGTCCATACTCCAGAAATGAGGAGAATCCTAGTCCCTTTCCTCCTGATTCATAAGTATCTCCAGAAGGGCTAGGAGTGAGTGTTATCAGTCCCTGGTGTTATAAAGCCTAGGAAAGTCTAGACATTTTAACTCATGTGGTCTTTCACTTAGTACCTTGGAATTACTATTAAGGTATTTTAGTGTGGCACATTTCTGAGTTCCTTATAAGTTCCTTGAGGTCAAGGACTATGCCTTTTATTTCTTCTGTTCGTCTGATTGGCTAATAACAGCAAATGGCAAACTGTAGGCATGCTAAAAAGACATTCAATTACAATAAATGTTAGACATCAGAAATTAAAGTCTATAGTATGTTCACAATCATGTATTATGTACTGTTGTCACATATTTTTATGTGCACACAAATTGCAAACCAAAATACATTTTTTTTTTTTACTTTTAACACTTCTAACGTAATTAAGATAAAGGCTAGGGACTGGGGTTGTAGCTCAATGGTAGAGTGCTTGCCTAGCACATATGAGGTACCACATACAAATAAATAAATAAAATATATTGTGTCCATTTACAGCATTTTTTTTCTTAAAAAAAAGGCAAAAAGTCTTGTATACATACCAACATATTTACATTTCCTCTTTACTTCTACAGAGCTGCGTTTCTTTCTAGATGATAGTTTCTTTGAGCCTGAAGAACTCTCTTCAATTTTTCTCATAATGGAGGTTTGCTGATAATGACTTCTCTGTGTTTTCATGTACTTGGCAATGTCTATTTCACCTTCATTTTTTTGTTGTTTTTTTGGGGGGTACTGGGAATTGAACTCAGGGGCACTCAACCACTGAGTCACTTCCTCAGCCCTATTTTGTATTTTATTTAGAGACAGGGTCTCAAGGAGTTGCTTAGCTCCTCACTTCTGCTGAGGCTGGCTTTGAACTCACAATAATCCTATCTCAGCTTCCCAAGCCTCTGGGATTAGAGGTGTGCACCATTGTGCCCAGTCACCTTCATTTTTTCTTTTCAATTTTTTTTTAGTTGTAGATGGACACAATACCTTTATTTTATTTATTTTTATGTTGTGCAGGGGATCAAACCCAGGGCCTCTGGCATGCTAGGCAAGCGCTCTACCACTGAGCTGCAACCTTGGCCCCACCTCCATTCTTGAAGTACGTTTTAACTGTACGTATGATTTAAGATTGACCTTTTCCTCCTTTAGCACTTTCATTGTCTTCTGGCTTCATAGTTTCTGATGAAAAGTTAGATTTCATAATTTCAGGTGATTCTCTGTAACATAATATTTTTTTCTTAGCTGAATTAAAGATTTTTTCTTCAATTTTTAGAACTTCTGACTATGGTGTGTCTGCATGTGATTTTCTTTGAATTTATCCTGCTTATAATTTGCTGATTTTCTTGTATCTGTTGATGTATTTCACAAAATGTGGGAAAGTATTTGAACATTTCTTCTGTTATTTTTTTAAAAGTATATTCTTTTTATTCCCTTGATTTGAGACTCCAAACACATGTACATTAAACCAGTTGATATTATCTCTTAAGTTACTAAGTTGCTTTTCATTCTTTTAAATCTTTTCTCCTCTTTCATTCAGCTGGAATAATTTCTATTGATTTGTCCCCAAGTTCACTGACCCTTCTCTAGCTTCTTATTTGCTGTTGAACACATCCAGGAATGTTTCATTTCAGAAGTTGTGTTTTTTTTTTTTTTTTTTTTTAAAGAGAGAGAGAGAGAGAGAGAGAGAGAGAGAGAGGGAGGAAGAGAGAGGGAGGAAGAGAGAGAGAGAGAGAGAATTTTTAATATTTATTTTTTAGTTTTCTGCAGATACAACGTCTTTGTTTGTATGTGGTGCTGAGGATCGAACCCCGGCTGCACGCATGCCAGGCGAACATGCTACCGCTTGAGCCACATCCCCAGCCCCAGAAGTTGTGTTTTTAAGTTCTAGAATTTCCATTTCTCTCTCTCTCTCTCTCTCTCTCTCTCTCTCTCTCTCTCTCTCTCTCTCTCTCTTTTGTAGTTTGATGTTTTGGTTGAAGTTCCTGTTTACTCATTATTTATATCTCTTTACATAATTCTTAAAACAAATTCACAGTAGTTGTTTTCAAGTCCTCATCTGATAACTTAAACATCTGGATCATTTTGGAATCTGTTTCTATTGACTGACTTTCTTTTGATGATGGGCCAACATTTCTTGTTCTTTTGAATGTTTACAAATTTTATATTGTGTGCTGAATATTGTGGATGACCCTTTGTAGGGAGTTTAAATTATGAATTGTCCTTTGAAAGGGCTGGAGTGTGGCTCTGCCAGATAGGCAAATTATTGAAGGATCCTCTAAATATTTTCAATTTTGACTTAGGCTTTGTTAGGTTATATTTATGTTGACAGTTACCTTACTCCTAAGGTATGGCCCTTTTCCTAATGCATGGTCATTATTCCTAAGGTGGAGCCTTTCTGGAGTCTTAACTAAATGTGCAAGGTGCTATTCTTTGCACTTTAGTAGGGATAGAACTCCAATATTTTCCAGAATTGTACAACCCCTGGTAACCCTGTTGAGCTCTCAGCCCTCAGTAACCACTCCTTGCTAAGCCTCATGACATCCCACATGCCCATGCACAATTCACAAGGTGAATTCTCATGCAGACTTCCATGGCTTCCTTTGGTACAACTCTGTCCTGTCTAGTACTTTGTTCAGTAAATTCCAGCCACATGCACAGATCCACACTCTTACTCTGCCTCCTCAGGTCAGCATGGCCACTTCCTTTTACTTGGGCTCCATCTTTCATGCTTTGGTTTGGAAAGTGTCTCTAAGCAAAAAGCGGGTGTGAACATGGGCTCACTCTTTACATATTCTGTGTCTCAAGGATCCCAGTCCATTTTCTCTTTCCTCCTGCCTGAAAACAGTTGTGACACATATTTTGTCTAGTTTTACGGTTGTTTATAGTGGGAGGGCAGGCCCAATATCAATTTTTCATTACTGCCAAACAGAAGTCATCTAAGTCTAGAATAAAAGCTGTTATGAGCCCAATTTTATCATTGATTGAAGGAATGAATGATATAGTCCTTCAGATCATTTTTTAAACACCATGTTTATGGTGCTCTGGAAGGAAGAAGAAACTGTACAATAGGAAGAGCTGGTTCTTTTAGATGGGCCAAGCCTTATTCTGCCACACTTTGAACAAAAGAGAGACAGGAGTAACTTTCCATTTCCATCTTTATCAAGGTGAACTTTACAATAAAAGAAAACCTACACAAAACAACACAAAACCCACTCAGAAGATGACAAAAATATTCATATGTTGTTTTATTTTGTATTTACTCAGTCCTGAATAACCTTCTCCAAACCCATTATGCTCTGATAAGGCATGTGGTGGAAGGAGCACTAGATGATTTTAAATCAGAAAGTCCTGGTTCAAGGCATTGCTTTGCATTTACTGTACCCTTCATAATCTTCAGCACTTCTGCAAGTCTTGAGTTTCATTTGTAAAATAAAAAAATAGTATTTTCCCTATCTATGGCACAGAATATTTATGACATTAAAGACATATTAAAATCATCTTGAAGATTTTATACATTAGCCTTAATGTACTGAATTTAAAAATGGAATCTTAAAATGGAGTTTGTAATACTGCCAGACTTTTTACAAAGATCAAATGATGCATGAAAGAAGCATAAAAGAATGCCTGGTATGTAGTGAATACTCAATCAATCATTAATCTGTATCAGCTAGCTATTGCTGCATAACAAATTACTTCCACATAATACATGTGATAGAAAACAACTGTTGGTTCCCCTCAGTCTACAGGTTGTCTGACATCTCTTCTGGAGAGGCTGGGCACATATGTTCTCATCCACATGTTTGGAACACATCTTAGCAATTTTCAAGTATACAATACATTGTTATTAACTATAGTCATCTCATTGTACAATAGATCTTTTGAATCAATTCTTCCTAACTGAAAATTTGTATTCATTGATAATCTTCCCCCGCTCATCCACAGTTCTACTCTGCTTCTTTGAGGTTAACTTTTTTAGATTTCACTTGTGAAATTATACAGTATTTGTTTTTTGTGCCTGGCTTATTTCACTAACGTACTCTCTTGCAGGTTCATCTATGTTGTCACAAAATGCAGGATTTTCCCTTTATTTAAGGCTGAGTAGTATTTCATGGCACATATAAACCACAGTTTCTTTACCCATTCATCTGCTGACAGACATTTAGGTTGGTTCCACATCTTGGCTATTGTGGATAGTGGGCGATGAGCATGGGATGCAGATGTCTCTTTGACATACTGATTTTATTTCCTTTGTAATATATACCTAGAAGTGTGTTTGCTGGACTATATGGTAGATATATTTTTAATTTTTGGAGAAACCACCATACCATTTTCCACAATGGCTCTCCTAATAATGTGAATAATTTTTGAAGCTCTTGCTTTCATCAGCATTGTTTATAACCTCATTGGCACATAACTATGCAGGAAGTCAGTCTGAGAGGCACTGCAAAAAAGCAGGGGTATAAAAAAGTATGAAAGATTGATTTAGTAGTATGTTCAATATACATTTCCCTTGTTTATCACCATTATTTGCATTTAATTCTGCAATTAACTCAAGTAAATTATATAATATCTTTCTTTTACATATACTTACTTTTGGACCATGTCAGTCACGTTAGAATAAAACAAATAAGGAATGGCAAAAAGAAGACTATTGATTATTTTTCTTTCTTAAAAGAATTGGGTTTCATAATAAGGAACACACAGAGTAGCTTATCAAAAGTCTAAAAATATGATTGGCTTTCTCTCCACCATCTTCTTTCCTAATCTTTCTCTAGCATGCTAAGAATTTAGTATTGCAAGGTGTAGTGGTGCATGCCTGTAATCCCAGCAGTTTGGGAGACTGAGGCAGGAGGATTGAAAGTTCAAAGCCAGGCTCAGCAATTTAGGAGGCCCTAAACAATTTAGTGAGACCCTGTCTTTAAATAAAATATAAAAAGGGCGGGGGATGTGACTCAGTGATTAAGCACACCTGGGTTCAATCTCTGGCACATGTGTGCGCGCGCACACACACACACACAAAACAAAAAGAATTTAGTATTATGTAAATATTTTGGAGGATGCTTTCTCTTATTGTCTATATACCTTTTCCTTTATTATTATGCTACATGGATTGTTTTGCAGGTAATAAGAAAAATCAAGAAAAAAGATCGAAAGACAGGAGCATTTTAGGGGAATTATACAAAAAAAAAAAGAAACAAAAATAACACCCACTGAAATAACAAGGAGTAAGTAAAGATTGGAGGGAGATACAAATGTTAAGAATGTTTTGGTAACCTATCACAACATGTTTGTAAACACACATGGTATATGAAAATAATGATGTTCAATTTTTCAGTATCATTATTTGGTTTTATTTTCCCCTTTTAGAATAGAATATAGTGACAGAATAGGAACAGACAATGTCTTTTTCTTTCTGCTGTTACTTGCCTTTCTATTCTGATGCTCCAAAGCAGAGTTCAGCACAATAGAAACAGATGGATGAAAAGTTTCAGAAGAGATGGGATTTTAAAACCACCAATCTGTTTGGAAGCAGCCTTGCTTTCTCATTCCCATGGAAACAAGAGTTTGTGGGAATCTACAGACATGACAGAAATACACCACTCCTCTGCTATTGCTGCCCTCTATCTGTGTCCAAAGAAATGGATTTCAGGACCTGTTTGCTTTTGATAAAGGAGACATCCCACCTATTTCTTTCCTATGCCTTTCTTTTTTCCACTCATTTCCTGGTCTTGATGTTCCATCTTACCACATTTTTTTTTTTCTGCTCACAGTTCTCCTGAGAGCCCGAGAACATTATAGCTGGAAACTCCAGAGAGATCATCTAGCCCAAACCAATTCTACAACTACTGGGAAAATAGAAGAGTGGAGCAGCAACATCTACATGAAGAGAGGTCAAGCTGAGGCCTCAGCTTCCACTCCACAATGCTTCCTATCAGCTTTGCTTTCTCCTTGCAGTGTGTCCATTTTACTAAATAACAGGTGTCCTCTGGGTTTCTCATGTCTAACCAGCTGCTGGTCATCATACTGGGCTCTGTTCCTAGTCTGATCCCTCTTGTACATGTGATCTATTTTTGCTCTTTCAGCCACAAACTGCAATTCTGATGTAAACCTATGTTCATTAGATATGTCTACCCTTCACCAGATCAATCCAGATGTGTGCGAGTCAGACACCAGCTAAAGTGCTCTGTCATAATATGGATTATCTTACAAGTTTGAAAATCTTGCTGTAAGAGTGTTTGTGCCTTCCTTCCTCTCAACAACTTGTTCTTTCACTTTAACAAAACTTTGTGTTTCTATGGATATAAAAATCTTCCCAGTTGCAATGATATTTTCTCCCCTAGTTGAAAGTGTCACATATGTTATTATAATTCAATGGATGCTTTTGGAGTGACTCAAAGGTTGTGATTAATTTTGTTGGCATGGCCCTAAAGTATGTAAATTCACATTTTAGGATATTTCCTGTTACTCTCAGGAAAAAAATATTCTAAACACCATATATGATAATGATTCATAGATGGAATTTCTTTAGATTAGGGATTTAGAAGTTTACTAGGCTTCTGACCCTATTTTGTACGGGAAGAAACCAGATTTTGTGATGGAATGAACTCGGGAAACTCAGGGAGTAGAGTAAAATAAATTTTTCATTTAGATTTTTTGTTTATAAAAACAAAAGTCTATGTTTCCAGTTTTGGAAAGAATAGAACTCTAAACATGATTGACTCTAGGAAGATTTTAGATCTAATAGAGCGTCTGAGACGTTGTTACTGGAAACAGTCGTCCTCATAGAGGTCACTGGATATTAATGTATACAGAACCAAAGTCTGGGCTGTCTTTACTGAGTCCAGATGTAGTCAGTTGGTCATTTTGTTTTTAAATATCATCAGATTGTTTTTCTTATTTGTATTGTCCTCCTAACCATCCAGGTACAGACCAGGCTGTTTGGGGTGGCGATGTCAGCCATTAGTTACGATGGCTATGGGGCCTTCCATCACATGCAGGGGTTCAGGGTTGGTTCTGAAGTGTCAGGAGGCCAGTGGGTTCTGTTGTCCTCTCTTCTTAAATAGAGACCAATGTAAAAGGGTTGGGGGTAGCCAGAGCAGGACTGCCCTATGAATCAGAAAAAGCAAAATCTACTCTAATCATCTTCCTCTCATGCAGTCTGTAGGATTTATTCCATTTAATTTCCAAGATTTCTAAAAATCATGGAACTTGTCCTACCCCCTCATGAAAATCAGATTCTGTGCATGGTCAGATCCAGTCTATTTTGCTGAGTAGGAAGCCCATGACCAGAAGCTCAGCCTGCAGATGACATCAGATTATTAAGATGACTGAAATAGCCAGAGTCTTTGGCATTGACTTGGATCAAATGTTGGCCAACTGTATTTATCTTTTTGCTTACTGATTCATTCATTTGATGAATGAGTGAGTCATTCATCCTATACCACTCAATGCCTACTTCTGAGGGAGATTTAGAAGTGCATGGGCAGTCAGGACAAGATGGCAATGAGGGAGGTAGGGGAAGGTCCAGACAGTAAGAGCACAGGGAGGGTCCCCCGTAAGGTCAACTTCCTAGCTGATGAAAGTGCTCATGGACATGAGCAGGGGACCCAATCAGGTGCACTTCCTTACTGGTGGACATAAGCAGGGGATCCAATAGAAGGACTAGAATAGACACATGGACATGGGAGGTACCAAAGAATGATAATAAGGGAAGCATGGACAGGGAAGGAGGTAGACAAAGGAGGAAGGCTCAAAACTTATGAAAAGGACACTTCAGTACTTTCTGATGGGACTCCCAACTCTGGGACCCCTTTTCTTTGGAGAAGTCTATTACTTTTGCTCTTACAATAACCCTGCTGCTTGCTTGCTGCCTTTGTGTCCTGTTTTTCAATTCTTTGCTGAGCACAGACAATGAAGAAATCCCTAGATGGTAGCAAAACTGGGGGCTCATCTGGAATCAGGGAGCAGCTCAAAGGTCTATAATAGTTATGTCAAAAGTCTGATGAGACTGGGAAAGTGACCATTGATAATCCTGTACTTCTTTAGTTCTCTGAGGCTGGGGAAGGCCCCAGCCATGGTTAGCATAGCTGAATTACCAGACTGATTTCTTCTGATTTCCGAGGGGGTCCAAAATGATAGACCCCACTGTGTTAGAGAACATTGGTGCAGTTTCTTCTCTTCGTGGAAGAGAATGCTGTCTTCAGATGTAAGGCTCCTACTCGGTTATTTATGTCCTCCACTAATTGCTTGTCCCTTCTGCTGGGGTAACTATCCATGGCAAGAAGATAAGAGCTGTCCCAGTATAGAAGAACTTCCTGTCTGAGATATTTAAGTTATCATCCTCTCCTATCTTACAAAAGTATGAGAGACATAAAAAGGGAATGGGGAGGGGGGAAGGAAGAGGCAGCTATGATAGTAGCTGGCCATCTTCTTCATTTTGGGAAGTAAGAACTAGGTGGGTTTCACCACCACATTCATGGCTGGAATTCTTTTGCACTGGCCTGGAAAGTGATTCCCTGGGTAAAAGGTGACAAAAATTGTTTGCCAGAGAGTGCCCTCTCTACCAATCCTTTCCCTTCTGACAGCCATCAATCCTTTTGCATCAGCTGTACTTTGGGAGATACATGTATTCAAGGAATGGAGACACCAAAGATATCTTGGTTACAAAAAGAAATATCAAGGATCTGGACCCCAGACCATGGATAAGCCTGGCTCGTCTCTATCTCCAGACCAGGGCTGCCCTCCCGAATTCACAAAAGAGTGAAACGGGGATTGTGAGACCCCCATCAAGACCTCTTTTTGTTTCCAAATGGGATCCAAGTCTTCCAAAATCTCTTGAGGCTGACCTCTCTTCTGTCTGCTCAAAAACTGGGATAAGCTAGATCCTCCATTAAAACAAAAATCCTTGATTTTCTTTTGCATTGAAGCCTGGCCTCAGTACCTATTGGGAGATGGAGAACAATGGCCACCAGAGGGGACTCTAAACTATAGTACCATTCAACAACTAGACTTATTCTATAAACAGGGGGGTAAATAGAGTGAAGTTCCTTATCTACATTTTTTTTTTTTTTTGTCTGAGGGATCACCCTGAACTAGCAAAAGATTGTAAACTTGACACTCAGACCTTGGCAACTGTGTGCTGCTCTAAACTGAACCCCCCCAAAATCCACCCAAGGAAAATCTCTTACTGGGGGATGATAAGCCTTCATCAGATGAAAAGGAGAGCCCACTTGGTCCACCCAAAGAGGAGGTTCCAGTTCCCAAGCCCACCTCTCCCCTTTTGTCCTAGTCTTGGGACTAAAGACAAAGAAATCATGCTCAAAACCCTCCTTACCCAGGGCAAACCTTTCCCATTGTTAGGGGACTCCCAAGAGGCTCCTCACCCAGGGTGTATTTCCCCTCAGGCAAATGCTGGAAGAATTTAGACCAGAGATGATACACATTCCTTTCCCACTGACTGAACTAAAGGTCATAAAAAAGAACCTAGGTAGCTATATTAAAAACCTGAAACAACATATTCAAACCTTCCAACAGCTGTCAAATCTTTATAACTTAGCATAAAAAGATGTTATGCTACTTTCAAAACAAACTCTGCCTTCTCTGGGAAGACAAAGGGTCCTAGAAAAGGCCATTAAAACTGGAAATGATTACTATACATCTCAGGGAGGAAAGGTGACAATGTCAGGAAGAAGCTGGGATATCCCTAATGGTGACCAAGCCATCCAAGTCACAGAATCACATTGGAACACTGACAGGGAGAGGGATGACTGGGACAGACATCACTTCTTGTACTGTGAAATGGAAAAACTAAAAAGGGCTCAAATCAAACCTTTCAATTATGCCCAGCTGGCCACTGTGATTCAGAGGGGAAAGGACCTTCTCCTTCTTCCCCTTCTTCTACTTCTCCTGTTTCTGCTCAGTCCAGTCTTGGACTGGAACCTTCAGGACTGTGAGCTAAATAAACATTTTCTCTTAATAAGTTAATTATTTCAGGAATTTCATTAGAGAGACAGCTAACTAACAGAATCCAATTCTTTCTTCAACCTAGTGTTCTTTAGCACTGCACTCTAGCCACCTAAACTTCTCATGGATGGTTTGTACTCTTATATAACCCTTTTTTTAAACTTATCGCTCCTTTTTTTTTTTTAAGAAAAAGTTTTAGTTGTAGATGGATATAATACATCTATCTATCTATCTAAAACTATTAATCTATCTATCTACATGTGATGCTGAGGATCCAACCCAGTGCCTCACACCTGCCAGGCAAGCACTTTACCACTGAGCCAACCCAACCCTTATATGATCTTAAGTAAACTAGTGAAGGCATTGTTTCTGTGGGTTTTGTGGGATCCTGGTGTTCAAAGAAGCTCAAACAAAGCAGGATATGTTTTTTTCTGTCATTTCTTGTTAATAGCTAGTTAATTGCTTTTGAGTAGAGTCTAAATAGTGTGGGGGTTTTGTCATGGACATTTGACATGAAAATCTGTATTGACAGAAATTTGATAATGAAGTTTGTGTGAGCTAAATCCAGAACTTTTGGTCCCAGCATTGTCTATAACTATTCTTTATGCAATCAGTACCTTTATGACTGCATAACAGCTTCTAGAATGAGAATCTTGGATATAAGTAAACCTAGAACCACTCCTCCTTTACCTTCTGCACACAGAGTTACCTAGGAGGATAAGAGGATAATTTTAAACCGGGCAAGCATCTTTTGTTGTGGAAGGCATTTGAGGCTATTTTTTTCTTTCTTTTTCTTTTTTTCAAAAATTTTGTTCTAATTAGTGAGGTTATTTTTTATAACCTTTCATCTCCAACTCCTTTCTTGCTTCCCCTTCCCTTGCCTAGCCCTTACCTGTCCTAAGCCTGCCAGTGGTACCCACAGGCATTTATTAGCTTTACTAGTTGAGTAGATTTAGGAGTTTTTCTTCTGTTAAATCATCAAAAGACATGAAGAGCAAAATAGACTTCTCCAAAGAGAAGAGGTCCCAGGGTTGGGTGTCCCATAAGAAAGTACTGACTGACTTGTTCTTTTCATTGAAGAACCTTGCACATACCATGCATATACCTCACTTGGAGATAGGCAACAAAGAAGTCACCTCCCATACTGGGAACTCTGGACCACAATGTAGAAACTCCATAGCTTCCTGTGCAGATGAGCAGCCTCATATCGGAAACTACAGACTGTTTGAAAATGATCAGCAAGAGGAATTTTGCAAAAGTGAAATTGGCATGACACATCCTCACAGGCAGAGGGTTGCAATAAAAATAATTGATAAAACTCAGTTCAATTCAACAAGTCTACAAAACCTCTTCAGATAAGTAAGAACAATGAAGATTTTAAATCGTCTAGATATAGTGAAATTGTTCAAAGTCATTGAAACTGAAAAAACAATCTTCTTAATCACGGAGTATGCAAGTGGAGGTGAAGTATTTGACTATTTGGTTGCACATGGAAGAATGAAGGAAGAAGAAGTAAGAGCTAAATTTAGACGTATGGTGTCTGCAGCACAGTACTGCCACCAAAAGCAGGTCATTCACAGGGACCTCAAGGCTGAAAATCTGTTGTTAGATGCGGATATGAATGTTAAAATAGTATATTTTGGTATTACCAATGAGTTTACTCTTGGCAGTAAACTAAACATGATTTGTGGTGGTCCTCCATATGCAGTCCCAGAGATCTCCCAGGGCAAGAAGTCTGATAGGCCAGAAGTCGACACACGGAGTCTTGGCATTATGGTGTACACCCTGGTCAGCGGGTTGCTTCCCTGTGACTGGCAAAATCTGAAGGAATTAGAGAGTGTTACAAGGGAAATACAGAATCCCTTTCTACATGTCCACTGACTGTGAAAACCTTCTCAAACGCTTCCTGGTGCTAAATCCAATTAGGCCAGGAACTCTAGAGGAAATCATGAAGGACAGGTGGGTCAAACACTTTGTTGAACCAGAGCTAGACATATCCAGATCTAGCAGAAACCTTTCATTTGCTAAGATGCAGCCAAGCAGCGACCTCAGTCACAGCATCGGCCAGTCTTCTCACCACAAAGTGTTTCTTCAAGCCAGGAGCCCAGACGGTGCAGTGACCATGCTGGACCAGCTATTCCTTTAGTTGTGGCATATCCGAAGAGGAGTCAGAGCAGCACTGCAGACAGTGACCTCCAAGAAGATGGAATTCCCTCCTGGAAATCAGGTGGCAGTGTGGTGGGAGGAAAGGGAATTGCTCCAGTCAGTCCCATGCATGGGAACACAAGTAATCCCAACAAGGCAAATATTCCTGAACCCAAGAAAAGCCCCGCTGTCCCCAGCAGCAGCACTGCATCTGGAGGGATGACACCGAGGAGTACCACAGCGGACAGACATTCAGCGATCCAGAATGGCAAGGAGAACAGCACCATTCCGGATCAGACAACTCCAGTTGCTCAACCCACAGGGTTAGCAGTTGTCGCCACGCTGGGCAGAATCCATCTCCTAAGGGACACTTTCCACCGCCCGGCGGAACGGCGAACCGCAACATCCAACGGCCCTCCTGCCTCGCGCAGCCTGTCCCACGAAGCTACGCCACTGTCCCAGAAGCAGAGGTTCCACTAATCGTTTTAGTGAATTTTTTAAATATTTATTTTTTAGTTGCAGGTGAACACAATATTTTTATTTCATTTTTATGTGGTGCTGAGGATCGAACCCAGTGCCTTATGCATGCTAGCCAAGTGCTCGACTACTGAGCCACAATCCCAGCCCCTCTTTTTAGTAAATTAACTTCAAAACTCACAAGTTGCAACGTCTCTGTTGAGCAAAAGGACAAGGAAAAAAAAAAAAAGCAAAACCTCACTCCCTGCACTTCACCTGGAGCATAGAAACCACTAGTTCCACGGATCCCAGTGACACGATGCGGGAAATCTGCGAAGTACTGGACCCCAACAGCTGCGACTACGAGGGGAGGGGAGGGAGCGCTTCCTGCTCTGAGTCCTTGGCGACCGGCATGCACAGAACCTGGTGCAGTGGGAGAACCTGGTCCGGTTCAAGCAGAAATCGGAGACATCCAGGGCTTTCAAAAATATTGCTTCCAAAATTGCCAATAACTGAAGCTGTAACTCAGTCATTATAGTGTAAATTAACTAGCACTTTAGTGGATTCTTGAACACTGATGGAAAATATAGAATGATATTTAGGCAAATAAGTCTGCATCTTCTAAATAATGACAATGAAGTCTGAGGACAAGCGCATGCCTGGGAGCGGAAGCTGGCCTTTTCTAGGAATGCACGGGTAACCCTGTGCCTCTGTCTTGTTTCCATTGCCCTAGAATCAGCCTGTAACACCACCTGCACGTGTCTCCTTGATGTTGTGAGTGGAAGGTGTGTGTGTGCAAGGAGCATGTGTGGAAACATCTCACACTGGCAGCCAGAGTGGTTACTAGTACCTCTGTGGGAGATCATTTGGTGCTGAGACATTACAGTTACCTAGGAGGAAGATACTGAATTACTGCTGAGTTGAGCTTAAGACTCGTTGATAATTAATATAGGTTTATAGGTTTTTTTGTCTTGTTTGTTTTGCAGGGTTTTTTAAAGTGTAAAATGTTTATAGTTGTGAACATTGCTTGTGTGTTTTTCTTTTTTTTTTTTTAATTGATTTTTTTAAGAGAGAGAGAAATTTTTAATATTTATTTTTTAGTTTTCGGTGGACACAACATCTTTATTTTATTTTTATGTGGTGCTGAGGATCGAATCCAGCGCCTTGCGCATGCTCAGGCGAGCACGCTACCGCTTGAGCCACATCCCTAGCCCTGATTTTATTTTTTTAAATACATGACAGTGGAATGCTTTACAATTCTTATCACACATATAGAGCACATTTTTTCATATCTTTATATACAAAGTATGTTCACGCCAATTCATGTCTTTATACATGTACTTTTTTTTTTTTTGCATTACTTGTGTTTTTCTAAGTAGATTCACAAGATGATTAAAAATTCACTTTTTCTCAGTAAAAAAAGAAAAGGAGACACTGGAAACCTTTTAACAGAAGCTCCAGTAGGCCATTACCAAAAACTTATTAAGCCAGGGTCACAGATGGAGGAAATCAATTTTAGAGACAAATTTTCAACCCAATCTACTTCAGACATACAAAGGAAGCTCTCAAAACCGGTTGTGGAACCAGGAAAAACTTTGGACCAGTTGGTTCAGGCTGCTACAACAGTCTTCTATAGTGGGGACCCAAAAAAGGACAAAAAAGAAGGACAAAGGACTTGAAGAATTGGTGGTGGCCACAGGAGCAGGTGCTCAGTTTTACCCTCCACTTCCAGCTTCTCATGTGGGAAAGAAGGCCATTTTAAAAAGGACTGTCCCCAGAGGCATCAGTCACCTCTTAGGCTTCCTCTCAGGCCTTTTCAGCTGTGTCAGGGATGCCATTGAAAGGCTAGATGTCCTTGGAACCTGATAGGATTGAGACCATTGCCTACCAGTCACTAATGATGTTTCCCAGGGGTTTCCCGTGCCTGAAGCACAACTTGAGGAGCCCCAGGTAAACTAGATTGTGAACAGGCGCCAGATAAACTTTGTTTTCAACATGGGAATCTCATTCTCAGTCCTGTCCTTCTCTCCTGGACCCTGGTCCCAAGATAAAGTAATTGGGGCCTACTGGGCTGGCCCCTTAAGCAATATTTTCCTAGAATTCTTGCTAGTTCATGGGATGACTTCTACTTCTGTCACTCCTTTCTCATTATGCCAGATACCCTAACCACTATCTTAGGAAGAGACCTATATCTCAATTAAGTTTCAAGTTGTTGCCTCCTGGGGAATATAGCTGCCTACCTTTAATAGAGACAGAAGTGATCCCCACAGTTTGGTCGGATAACAATACAGTGGGAAAGGCATGGACTGCAACACCTGTTGAGATTCATCTTAAGGATCTTTCCTATTTTCCTCACCAAAAACATTATCCCTTAAAACCTGAAGCTAGGAAAGGACTGATACCTATTATACTGAGTTTAAAATAGCAGGGACTTTTGGCAGAGTGCTCTAGGCCTTATAATACTCCTCTACTGGGGAAAGGGGGATGGGGGTTTAAGGAGAATTTGGAGAAGGGAGGAGATAGAAAAAGGAAGGCCCCAAATCTATGAAAAATAAGTCAGTACTTTACTATGGGATTCCTGGCTCCCAGGCCCCTTCTCTTTGGAGAAATCTGTTACTTTTTCTCTTGCCGTAAACTTGCTGCTTGCTTGCTATCTTTTTGTCCTATTCTTTAATTCTTTGCTGAGCAGAGACAATGAACCTGAGCCCCCTTGATGGTAACACTTCAGCGATTCTTAATCACAAGAATTCGGCTCTCTGCAGCACAAACTCTTCACAAACAAGCTGCCAAGTTTTGGTCAATGTATACATTTTTTTTTTTATAAAGATGAGAGAATTTTATGGTTACAATGATTTCTGGTCCTGAAGTTGAACAGGTCCCATAGGGACAGCATTTAACAGGATACAACTCACTGCAGAGAGCAACAAGGAGACAGAATAGTATGTCAGTGCCTGGGATAGAACACTTCCTAGTCACAGAAGATCTTTGTTTTAGAAGCATATAAAAAAGTGTGACCAGGTCTGCAAACAGTGTTTCTTCAATGGCAATACCGTTCTGCAGAGTGGCCAAGTGAAGGCTGCAATAACTGAGAGGTTTTATAGACACTATAAAAGTTGTTAAACTCAGGAGCAATTCTAATAATTTATTGCTGGCTGCTTCTTCAGTTCCAGCCCAAATTGTACACAGATAATTATAACAGAGAGGATGTAACAAAATGCCAGATTGAGGAGCAGAGTAGGCCTATTATCACTAAGGCACAAAGGGCAGGGAGGGGAGATCAAGGAAGTGATCAAGGTGGGCAAAGGCCATTGCAGGCTGAGAAAATAGTCCTTGGGTGGCAGAAACGTCTAATTATCCCCCTTTCATGAATACTGAGTATTTGGGTTGAGCTGGAGTTCATACATTTAGTCTCTTTGCAGTGAGGTATGGGCGTGGAACTGGGTTCAAACCCTCAGAGAGAGCAGCAACTATGTGTGAAACTTCCAAGTCTTCTCCTTAGGGACAAACCCAGTTGTCTCTTTTGGCCAGACATGAAGGCAAGCCCATTTCAACCCTGTAGATGAAGACTATACCCCAGGAGACAGCAAAGTAACAAGACGTTAGGAACCTGGTTCTCCAAATGACTGGGTGGAGCAGCGCTGCTCTGCCAGCTCTGTACACTCCCCTATGGATGATCCAGGACAGAATAATAAACTCCAAGTTAGGCTCTCTATTTTTTTTTGTCCCTTTGTTACTTAGCCTGAAGTCCAACATAATTTCAAAGGCATGGTGATGTGAACCAGCACAGTAGGTTCAGGGGAATCCTTGTGAATGGGTTGGGGAGAGGCGGGAGGTGGGGCTGGAAAGGCCAGAGGGGCAGGAATCAGAGAGTCTTTGTGTGTGTGCAGGGAATTCTTGGTAGGATTTGGTTATTGACAAGAATGACCTTAATGGGCTGTAGAGAGGCAGCCTCTGTCTTAACAAGGCTGAAATAAGATCTGTCCTCTTACTTTCTATATAGTCCAGCCTCCAAACCAACCAGCAGACAGTAATTAAAACATGGCCCTCTAACTGCCTTGGTCCTGAATTAGTGGCCCTGCATTGTGACGCACTGTAGCTTGGCTCCACCTCCCATCTTTTAGTCCGTGGCCATGGTTTTTGGTTAGATGTGCTTCCTCACCCAGCTGTCTTCAGTCATCATTCAGCCTGTCCACCCTGCCCTCTATCTCAGCACAGGGTTGAGGAGCACTCCCACTGGGTCGCCACAGACCCTCCATCACAATTTGGTGGCGTTCTTCAGAAATTTATAACCTTCTGGTCAAAGATGACAGGTATTCTTTTTCCAGGAAAAGTTAATGGGAGAGTGTTTCCATCCATGCTGATTTTACTGTTGTTTTGTTAACTAAGTCCCCTATTTTCATTTTTTTATTGGTATGGTTGACAATTTGGAAAATAACTTATTTAAAGAAAATAAGGATGTTTAAACCCCATTTTCAATAATTAAGAAGGCTGTAATTATTTTTTCAACTTTTCTATTAAACTCTTTCCCCACCCCAGTTTTAAGAATCTCCCACATACAATTAGAACTTTTTTCCTTGGTGATGTCAAGTGTTAGCTCTCTATGCTTCCACAGACAAAGCCGAACAGACTCTGCAGCCCCATGCCACTGGTTGCTAAATCCATCTTCCCTTCCAGATTCTCTTCCTACCCTTCTCCAACCTCCTGTGAGCCTTGGGAGGCTGACCTGTGAACTGCAAAAACAGGTTCTTGGGGGTAGGAAGGATAGTAGAATGAATCGGATTATTATCCTATATGCATATATGATTACACGACCAATATAACTCAACATTATGTACAGCCTGAAGAATGAGAAGTTATACTGTATTTATGCAGTATGTGTATAACTACTGTCATGTTTAACTAATTAGAACAAATTAAAAAATAGGCTCTTGGCTGCCTACCTTCTGGTGGATTCAGTCAATGGGAGAACCCATAGGAGACCAGAGGGTACAGGAAAGGAAGGGCAGAAAATTTGTCCCTATAGCTACTAGGTTGCTGAGTGTTGTTCTGCAAGGTGCTGAGTGTTGGCTGCGGAGTCAGAAGCCTCCGTCTTTCAAAGGTTTCAGCTCCTCTGAGAGGTGGCTATGCCAGGTCTCCACACAGCTCTTCTCTGGGCATAGGTTCTGCAACGGCTCCTCCACACCCACTGTGCTGACAGCACTGGCTCCCCATGCTGCTAGCCGTGGAGAGCTGCACCTTCTTTTCTTGATTTCTTGAACTCTGCCCCTCATCTTTGTAAATGGCCCCTTGTAGAGCTGTCCTCAGTTGTCTACTCTCATTATGCTGTTTCTGTTTCCTGCTGGGAAATTGACTGACAAGGGATGAGGCTAGACTTGGGCATCATGTACCACAGGGACACTGAAAGGCAGCTGATTCTAACCTGCACTCCAAACTTCACCTCAGATGTTGTAGTCATTTCTTCAGGATAGAGAACTAGTTAATCCAGACTTTACTGGATTTTACTCTTAGCCTAGGGTCTAGAAAGGACTCTGCCACAGGCACAGAGAACCAGTGTCTCTCTTCCCTGTAGCACTCTTCTCCCAACGAACTTTACTCTTTTTCTGTTTCTCTCTGTGTGTGTGTGTGTGTGTGTGTGTGTGTGTGTTATAGCTACACACCTGTGTGCATGTGAATAAATAATTCTTTTTATCTGAACCAAAGGAAAGTTACATTATGGCACTTAACCTTTAAATACTTCCATGTGTGATCCTAAGAACAGGAATATTCTCTTACATAACTATGGTACAATTATCAACTGTAAATTTACATTGACAAAATACTCTTATCTAATCTGGCATCCCTACTCCAATTTTGTCTGCTGATTTAATAATGTTCTCCATGGTACTTCTTTCTCCTCTAGTACAGGATTCAGTCTAGGGTCAGCAATAGCATTTAGTTATTATGCTCTTTTGGTCTCCTTTAATCTGAAACATGTCCACAAACTTCCGTTATCTTGTATGACAGTGAATTTTTTAAAAACTTTACATTTTTAGAACAATTCTAGGTTCAGAGTTAAATTGAGAGAAATGTGCAGAACACAGCCTGTACCACCTGTACCCTCTCCCCATGCCAACTTCCCTACTATCCACATCCTCCACCAGAGGGACCTTGATATTTTTGAAGACAGAGTTTCCTCTTTTCTTTTAAAAAAAAAACACAAGTCTTCATTTTGTGTCTGTCTGATGTTTCTGTGATTAGACTAGAGATACACATTTTCAGCTATAAAGTTGAGAGGTGAGGTTGTGTCTCTCATGGGGAACCACTTTAGGAGGCACACAATGCCCACCTGTGAAGGCAATTTTGACCTCTACCAAATGATTATTTTTATTTTTTTTCTCCCTTGAATGAATAAACATTCAAACCTCTTAACCACTGAACCATGTCCCCAGTCCTTTTTTAAAATTTTATTTTGAAACAGGTGTCACTATTACTTATGGCCTTACTAAGTTGCTGAAGCTGGCCTCAAACTTGTGATCCACCTGCCTCTAGCTTCTGAGTTACTGGGATTACAGGTTTGCACCACCACACCCAACAGTATCCTGTTTCTCAACGAAACTTCCTGCTGGATTTAGCATCTACTGGTACTTTTTGCTGACCTAATCTTTATCCTGTGTTTGAGAAATGATGATTCTCCCTCTTCAGCACTCTCTCCACGTTGACTCTTCAGCCCTCAGCATGGTACTGTAAGCAAGAGCCCTTCCCTCTCACCTACTTATTTATGTATGTTTTACATCATTGATATGGATGCCTATCCATCAATATGGATTTGATTTTTTGATAGTTTATAACATATTATTGGACTTGATATTTTGGTGCTCCAGTTGCATCCAATGTGGTCAGTGGAATATGTTCAAGCTCTCTCCTGAGCAACATACTCCATTATTTTTTCTGTGTATTCCTTCTAACCTTCTAGCCTAACAAGTTATTCTAGGCTCATCTTGCACCCACCCTGCTCCAGGGATGAAACCAGATATCTTTTGAGTATTCTTGGTCCTTTTTTTAGGGAACATTAGAGACCACAGTCTGGGCACTAGGGCATTCATTGCTACTAAGGCTCGTTGCTTCTTGGTGCTTTCAGAGAGAGAGAGAGAACTAGGTAATATAAACATGTATATAAATTCATATTTGAATATATATATATATATGTGTGTGTGTATGTGTGTATATATATATATATATATATATATATATATATATATATATATATATATAAAGTTAGAAATCCTACATTTGCAAAATATCTTGACTCTCCACCCATTCCCATAGAATTCTTTCTTACCCTGCCCATATCATACTTATATGGCGCTATTCTACAGTGAGGACAACATTAGCACATTTATTCTTTTGCTGAGTTCTGTATTACATCTACAATAATTTCCAAATTGCTTCACTCATACCTCTAAAATTAACAAACATATTATGTTAGTCAGGGTTCTCCAAAGAAACACTACCAATTGTGTGTGTGTGTAGAGAGAAAGAGAAAGAGAAATTGATGGATTGATTGATTTAGATTTATTTTATAGAACTGACTTCTATGATAATAGAGGATGGTAAGTCTAGATTCTGAGGGACATATCAATAGGCTGGAAAAGGGGCTGCAGGGATTTGAATCTGAAGGCAGGCTGGAGACAGAATTCCTCTTCCCCTGGAGACCTCAAAGCATTCAACTAATGAGACCCATCCACATTACGGAGGGGAATCTGCATTATTCAAAAACAAGTGATTTCAATGTTAATTTCATTTTTAAAAAAATGTCTTTGCAGTGACATCTAAACTGGTGTTTGGTCAAGTATCTGGGTACTGTGGCCTAGCCAAGTAGACACATAAAATGAATCATCACATGTATCAAGAGCAAAAAATTTTAAAATAGAAATCTCCAAGGGAGTCGAATGTGTAACAAAGGAGATGGGAGCATCCGCATTTAAAGGATGAGAAGGAGCCCTTGTTGGTGCCGGAGCCCTAGAGTTGCATGCAGCCCAGGAAACTTCACCCAAAGGACTTGTTAATGAGGGAATTGGTGGCAATGTCACTGGGGAAGGGAAGCAGAGAAGTGGTCTTTAGGGCCTTCAAGTCATACTTTATAGATGCCTGCCTAATCATTGTAAGACAATTCCCATCCACAACTCTAGAAGTCTGTCTCTTTTATCCTGCTAAGGGCAGAGACTAGGACACACATTTGAACACACTCTTCTTAAATCCTCCTCCCCTCACCCACTTGCATTCATATGTCCTCTTAGCCATATAAGGCGAAGAAATACATACTGATTTTTTTTTTTTAAAGTCCAGGGGATTGAGAATCGCTGCTGATATGCAGGATTCCCCAGGAAATGCTGTTATCTGAAAGTACATGGTTACAGTACTCCTCAGATAAATGCTTCTCTCTCGGGTAAGGAAAAGTATTGCAGATAACCAAGCCGCCCCCTCCCAAATCTCATGCTTATCTGCTCTGTGCCACTGTCAGCGTTGCTTCAGTGGAAGCCATTCATTCTGCGGAGACAGTGGGGAACAGCTGTTTGATCCTTGACCAGAGATAACCCTGGAGGAGCTCTTTCCTACATGCTGGGAATTCGGAGAGAAATGCCATCCACACAATCCTGGAGAGAGAGGAAGGCCTCAGGCCCAAGCCCTCCCCCCAAGGCTCCAAATTGCTAGAGTGTGAGTGTGCTGTTGGATGGTACAGTGGGACACATGAGCTTCCCTACATGGAGAAGGGCTCGCAGCCATAAGCCAGACTGCAGCTGTTCTATATCTTGGAGGTATGTCTGAGTCATTCCTGGTGGGTGGTCTGTGTGGGATATTCCACAGGGGCCTGGGGCCCTGTAGCTACACCTGCCTTGCTCAGGGATAGCAATCTGCATGAAACTGAGGAACTGCAAAATGGAAGGTCCCCCTCCCATTCCCCACAAGCTTTAGAGAAGGCGAGGGAGTGGCTGATAAGGGCCCTGTGCTGGCAGTAAAGATTTTAGTTCTTCAGAATGTCAGCCTGTCTGCCTCCCTGCCCTGAGTAGGATCAGCCAACTATTGTCTACAACCCATACTTGAGCATGTCCCTCCCTGATCAAACTCCAGGATATCAGGGTACAGCCTGAAGTCACTTCCACCTGGTGCTGCATAGCCTGACATTGGTACGGTTCCAGCCTCCTCTCATTAGTAAACAACTAATGTCTGCCACAGCAGACTGCCCTCTTCCCAGAGCAGATTCTAGTCCCCCATGACATCATGGCTTTGCACTGTGCTCCCCTTTCCCTGGAAGGTTCTTCTGCACCCCTGTCTGGTAAACATTCTTCTTTGAGATCCCATTTGAACCTCACCTCCTCCCCCTCCAACTTCCCAGTTTTCCCTCCCCAGTGTTCCTATGCCAGTTTGGGCTTAATACTTACATGCTGCAATTTTTCATTGATGACTGCCCAGTTCCCCACATGTATTTGTCATGAGAGACCCTAAGATTTGAAGCCTGTTGGCCTGTGCTGGTTCAGTTGTTTTCCCAGTCCAGGACCTAAAACCCTTCTCTTCTGCAATTTATGCTATCAGTGTCCTGCTAGGGACTGTCCCAGCTCTGACTTCCTTCCTTGCTTGTACCCATGCCTTGGCCCTCGGTTCTAGATCTGTTACTTGGTATCTTTCCTCCAGGACTAAGCACAAAGTTTATTTCCCTGCACCAGGTACTTGCACATTGATTATAATTGCTTTTGGCTCCTATGTTCATTTCAGTCTGGTTGTCCTCATCATCAGCCTTCTCATTCCTGTTGGGAGTCCTGACCCCACAGAAAGAAGTCAGACACCTCCATCTTGTCAGCAATAAGATTTGCATTAACACTGCCTCTTTCTTTGTCTGCCAGCGCCTTACACAATATCTGGCACATGGGTGGCAATCAGGACTCATTGGACAGTAAAGATATAAGTTCTGGCACTCTGGCAGGATATGGTTTAATTAAAAAAATACTGTTAATATTAAATACTACAGGGGAATGATTATAGAGATGAAAAGGGAAAAAAAAATCCTATTCTCTACCCTTCCCTACTATTAGAATGATCTTTTTTTAAAAAAAAATCACAAACATCTTAGTTTAATTAATAGTAACAACAATAGATATTCTGACAATCAAATTATCAACATGGTACCTACACATCCTGTATTAATTTTCTAGGGCTATGATAATAAAGTACCAGACACTGGATGACTTAAACAGCATAAATTTATTTTTCTCACAGTTCTGGAGGCTAGAACTCCAAGACTAAAGTGTCGGTGGGGTTAATTTCTTCTGAGGCCTCTGTCCTTGTCACGCAAATGGCTATCTTCTCCCTGTGTCTGTACAGGGTCTTTCCTCTGTATATATCTATGTCCTGGTCACCTCTTCTTATAAGAGGGGTACTGGATTAGGGCCCATGCCTACCCCCAATTAATTTTTTAAAGACCCCATCTTCTGGAAATGTCTTCTATGCTCTTGGATAAGCAGAATTAATATAGTCAAAATGGCCATACTACCAAAACTGTTATACAGATTTAATGCAATGCCTATTAAAATCCCAATGACATTCTTAATAGAACTAGAAAAAGTGATCATGAAATTCATCTGGAAAAATAAGAGACCCAGAATAGCCAAAGTAATCCTCAACAAGAAGAGTGAAGCAGGAGGCATCACAATATCAGACCTTAAACTATAGTACAGAGCAAGAGTAACAAAAACAGCATGGTATTGGTACCAAAATAGACATGTAGACTGCTAAGAGCCAAGTATATGATGCATGGCATTTTTGGTCGAAAGGTGACGCCAGCTAGCCATTGAGATGATATGATTATGTTAAGATTTGCATTCATATGGATATTGGACTCCTGCTATTCACCTAGGCCGGCTACGGGACTCCTGGAGAGTTCCCATTGGTTGGGGAAGTACAGTAGGAGGGAGTTCCGGGGGAGGAGCTCTCTCGGCAGTCCGAGAGGAGGCCGCGTGTGTGGAAAAAATCTTCCCGGGCGGTACCGGACATTGGCGGCAGTTTCAAAAAATAAACTTTGTTCCTGCTTGAGTGGCTCGTGATTTTGTGCCCAGCCAGACTGCGGCAGTAGACCAATGGTACAAAGTAGAAGACACAGAGATAAACCCTCATAAATATGGTTATATCATACTAGACCAAGGTGCCAAAAACATACATTGGAGAAAAAGCCTATTCAACAGGTGGTGCTGGGAAAACTCAAAATCCATATGTAGCAAAATGAAATCAAACCTCTATCTCTCACCCTGCACAAAAGTCATTTAAAAGTGGATCAAAGACTTAGACACTACAACAGAGATCCTGTGCTTAATAGAAGAAAAAGTAGGCCCAAATCTTCATCATGTTGGCTTAGAACCGGGCTTCCTTAATAAGACTCCTAAAGCTCAAGAAGTAAAATCAAGAATCAATAAATGGGATGGATTCAAACTAAAAATCTTCTTCTCAGCAAACAAAACAATCAATAAGGTGATTAGAGAGCCTACAGAATGGGAAAAAATCTTTACCACACACATCTTAGATAGAGCACTAATCTCCAGGATACATTAAAAAAAAAAAACCAAAATGAACACCAAAATAAATAAATAAATAAAAGTAAAAAATAACACAATCAATAAATGGGCTAAGGAACTGAACAGACACTTTACAGAAGAAGAAATACAATTGATCAACAAACATATGAAAAAATGTTCATCATCTCTAGCAATTAGAGAAATGCAAATCAAAACTACACAGTTATCAAGAATACAAGCAAAAATAAGTGTTGGTGAAGATGTAGGGGAAAGGGCACACTCATATATTGCTGGTGCAACTGCAAATTGGTGCAACCACTATGGGAAGCAGTATAGAGATACCTCAGAAAACTTGGAATGGAACCACCATTTGACATACCTATCCCACTCCTCAGTTTATACCCAAAGGACTTAAAAACAACATACTACAGTGATGCAGTCACATCAATATATGATTGAGCCGCCCAATTCACAATAGCTAAACTATGGAACCAACCTAGATGACCTTCAACAGATGAATAAAAAAATAAAATCTGGTACATATACACAATGCAATATTACTCAGTCTTAAAGAAGAATGAAATTATGACATTTGCTGATAAATGGATGGAACTAGAGAATATCATGCTAAGTGAAAATAGCCAATCCCAAAAAAACAAAAGCCAAATGTTTTGTCTGATAAGCAGATGCTGATACACTAGGAAGAATGGAGGAACTTTGATTTTGTAGAGGGACATGAGGGGAAGGGTGGGTTGTGAGGATGGGAAGGACAGCAGAATGAGACAGACATTATTACCCTATATACATGTATGATTATACTACTGGAGTGACTCAGCACCAGGTACAGCCAGAGGAATGAGAAGTTGTGCTCCATTTGTGTACAATATGTCAAAATGCATTCTACTGTCATATATAGTTAATTAGAACAAATAAAAAACATAAAGACTCCATCTTTAAATACAGATCCATTCTGAGGTACTAGGAGTTAGGAATTCAACACACGAATTTTGAGGGGACACAATTTATCCCCAAACAGTTCCCAATAGGCATTGATTCCCACCAGTGTGCAGCCGGTGCAGGACGTTGGTTACAGAGTCTTACTCCTGCTCCAGCCTGCCTGGTCTTACTGCCTGCCTGGTCTCACTGCCTGCCTTCAACGCGACTGCCTACACTCTTGCTCCCTCGGAGAACATCAGGCAGCCCTCTATTGTTCTGGTGCAACTAAGCCAGGATGGTGCTCCTGGGCCTATCACTCCCCATCCTGGTTATACCAAGAATCACTCAGGATGCTTTAAAACTTTGATGCCAGGATTCTTCCCTCTGAGATTCTAATGTAAGCCATCTGGGAAACAGCCTGGGCCTGAGCTCTTCAAGTTCTCCAGGGAATTCTAATGTGCAGCTGAATTTGAGAGGCAGGGACTGGACCTTCTCCCTGAAGTGTATGGATACAGGTTGAGATTCAAGCTCAATGCTCTCTCTGTTGCAGGTGCTGATTTGAGGCAGGTGGAAAGTGCTGGATTTTGAGACAGAGTTTAAAATCATCTCTGGAATTGCTCAGGGCTGTGTTTGGAAAGTAAGTTGTGAAAATCCAAAATCTTATCTTTGTATAGCTGACACCTGGTAATAGTAGATGCTTAAGAAAAATTAGTTGAGTAAATGAATGAGGAGGTGAGTGGACAAATGAGTGAATTAATGGTCATTGCTCAACCATGCAGAGCTTCTCTGTAATAGAGGCTGCTGGCTGTAGAGTCCCTGAATGATTCTGGATAAACATTAGTAACTTTTCTTTATATTTCTTCTTTTCTATATATCTAAAGACCACCATTTATAATATCATTACTTTAGACAGATTCCAAGGCAATTATTAGGTAATGACTTTATTTTATGATATTTTTTTTCCCTAGCTGAGGGAGTTGGGCAGTATCCTTGGGTCAGAAAGTACAGTATCTGCTACAGTTTTTACCCCCTCTACTTTCAGTTTCTCGAGACTAAACTGTTCTCTGATTTCTGTCTGCTACGGGATATTTTCCAGTTTTGGGCTTTTAGGTACAGAGATTGAACTCCAGGGCACTTGACCCCTGAGCCACATCCCCAGGTCTGTTTTGTATTTTGTTTAGAGACAGGGTCTCACTGAGTTGCTTAGCGCCTTGCCATTCCTGAGGCTGGCTTTGAACTTGTGACCCTCCTGCCTCAGCCTCCGCAGTCTCTGGGATTACATACATGCCCTACCATGCATGGCGTTTTCTTTTTCTTTTTCTTTTTTTTTTTGCAAGGCATTTTCTAGTGCTTTTTTTTTTTCTAAATTATTTTCAATTTGTCTAGTTTTTATACATTTCTGAAAGGGCTTTGTTTGACTGCTATATTTCTCCTTTGCCAGTTAAAGTATCTAATATCCAGACTTTTTTGACAAATAGTAACAAATTAATGAGGAATTGCTTTGAAGTAGACATTAGATTGAACTATATATGGATTATTTAACTTTATTCTCAAAGTGACCCTATTCTATGGATCTTACTGCTATGCTCACTTTACAAATGTGAAAACTCAGGTTCATCTTTCAGAAACACAAAGTCACACATGTAATAGGTGCTGGCCTATATTCTTACCCACTGCCAGAAAGCCTTTTCAAGGTTAAAAAATAAATGATCATTTTATTAATTTAATGTACAAATAATGGATTAAAATTTATTAGAGATACAGTTTGTTTATTTATTTATTTATTTATTTTTCAGATACAGTTTTATAGATGGTGGATTCACTAAGTCCTTAGAAAAATCACAGCAGTTTTAGAATCTCTGTTAGTCTTGACTTTGGACTGAACAAGTTGGGCAAGTTGGTACAGTTGGGCAAGTTGATGGATGTACCAACTTACCAATATCTTGGTGTGATTCAGCCCACATTAGCTGATTTTTGTTAGTTTCTCTCACAGCAGGGACTAAAGAGCTCATGATTTCATAAAAGATGAAATGCACTTCACACCCAATAAAGAGCTAAAATTAAATATACCAATAAAAATACCAAATGTGGATGAAGAGTTCACGCAATTGGGATTCTCATTTATTGCTGGTAGAAATGCAAAATGGTATGTCCATGTACAATTCTGATAAAAGTCTATTGCTTTAATTCTTTGCATTAACATTTTATAAGAAAAGCTGCATGATCCTCTCAATATCTAATTTAAAAACCATTACATATAAAATTGAGTATTCCTTCATGATAAAAATAATTTAGAAAACTAGTAATATAAAAAAAAACTTTATTAACCTGATAAAGAGTTTCTACCAAAACTCACTGAGAATATTACATGCAATTACAAAATATATAAAAGTATTTCATTATAAATTAGAAAGACAAAATACTTAGTAGCACTGAATCTATTTAATATACTAGATATCCTATGAGTGGAGTAAGTTAAAAAAATACTAAATTAAAACAAGTGAAAGGTATATAGATTACCAAGAAAGTAGCAGGACTGTCATTATTCACAAATTCTATGATAGTCTACATTGAAAATCCAAGGAAATCTACAGTCTAATTATTAGAACTAATTCATGCATTTGGCAAGATGCTGGATGTGAGTGCACAAATTCAATTGCATTTCTATTAACTAGTAATAGATATATAAAAACATAATTAAGAAAGATACTATTTTAAAAAGCAATAAAAATACAATAATACTTAAGAATAAATCTTTCAAAAGATGCGCAAGACTCCTTTGGTAATAATTACAAAATTAAAGTTCAAGTAGAAACATATATCATGCTTTTGGATAGGAGCACTCAATATCTTAAAGCTATCAAATGTCTCCAGATTAATAGAATAAATCGATGCAATTCCAATAAGAATCTCAAAAGGGCCTTTTCTCTCTTTATTAAAAGGTTATTTCTAAAATGTATGTGGAAGCACAAAGGACCAGAAAGAACCAAGAACATTTTGCCAAGGAAAAGAAAAAAGAGCTCATTTTACTACACAGCTTATTAAAAATCTATGATAATGTGAACAGGGAGGAGTCATTGTGGAGCAATGGAACAGAATAGAAAGCCTAGCAACAGATTTATGGATATGTGGAAATTGGAAATAAAACAAAGATGATTGTAAATTGTGTTTTCAAAGCACTCTCAAGTTTAATTTTTTTTTGTCTTTAACTCTAACTGAAGTTTGAAGCCAGATAACCATGAGCCCCAAGGATGCCACCTGCCCCAAGATTACCTCCTGACTTCCCAGTATCTTCCCAAGATGATTCCATAATTAAGTCTTCTCTTGTCATTACTTTACAGTTATGTATAGGCACAATTTACTTATTTTAAAAATATTGGTTATCAATTTTTAATCTTGCTAATAATGTCCAGGCAAAATATTTTTCTACCTGTCAAATCTGCTTCCGTGTTTTCAAGTGCCTATGGACTGTCCTTTTTCCATTAGAAGTCATAGAAATACTTTCTTCATTGACCAGCTCTTCACTCAGAGCAGGGCACTCAGAATAACCTTGCTTATCTAGAAAAATGCAGAGAAATACATGGGAGCGTTGGTTTTTTTCCTCTATATGGCAAGGAAGTCCATTTGCAAGTCAGGAAATGAATACAGGAATGAGACAAGAACAAAAGACTAACATCTTAAGACAACACAGAGAAAGCTGGTTTTCATTATAGTTTTATTATCCAAATCATCACTGTAATTATTGAGTACAGTTGGTGTTTTAGCTTCACAGTGACTAGGAATTGGGCCAACTCTATCAGCAGGGGTTACACCAAAGCATCTAAAGAGGAGTTATCTGAGCTGAATCTGTTAGGTGACATGTGGTTTTCAACTGAGTTCAACGAGTTTGGTCCCAACCTTCCAATCTGATATAAAAGATGCAGCTTTTCAAAATCTTTTCATGTAAAACAACTACCCAGCAACTCAAACCAGACAATGACTAGCATTGTTAAAAACAGGTGCCAGTCGGGGCTGGGGCTGTGTCTGGTGGTAGAGCATTTGCCTAGCACGTGTGGGGCACTGGGTTCGATCCTTAGCACCGCATACAAACAAATAAGCAAACAAAGGCATACCATTAAAAAAAAAAAAACAACAGGTGCCAGTATAACTGAATTCTTACTATTGCAATGCACCCCACCTGTATTCTCATTAAACTCAGCACTCTTGTCACCCCATTTTACATGTGAAGCTGTGGATGCCACATTAAGTAACTTGCCCCTATTTTGGAGCTAGAAAATGACATGGATTCCAATGAAGCTTCCAGATTTCACTGTGCCTTAGCAGTGAAAAGGATGATGTCCAATTTTTTAATTTTTTTTTTTTTAATTTGAAACAGGCTCTCACTGTTTCCCAGGATGGCCTCAAACTTGCAATCTTTCTACCTCAGCTCCAGAGTAGGTGGAATTACAGGTGCGTACCATCATGTCTGGTCAGAAGTTCTTCAAAGGATAAAGTATTCGGGCTGGGGCTGTAGCTCAGTGGTAGAGTGCTTGTCTAGCATGTGTGAGGCCTTGGGTTGGAGCCTCAGCACTATATAAAGATAAATAAATAAAGGTATGGTGTCCATCTACAGCTAAATATAATTTTTAAAGAAGGATAAAGTATTTACCAATAGATAAGGAACCCATTGAGAATGTCTATCTATTTACATACTATTACTCAAAATGAGATTTTACTGGGAATAAAACTGCTATTCAGTTTGAAAATCATGAGGTAGAAAACTCTCAAAGACAAGATGAGCATTCAAGACTTAAAGGAATGAATTTAAGTATTCTTAAGGATGCAAGAATTTCAGTAGTATGATCATTTTAATGATGTAAATTCTCCCCATCAATGAACATGGAAGGTCTTTCCATCTTCTGGTGTCCTTTTCGATTTCTTTCTTGAGTGTTTTATGATTTTCATTGTAGAAATCTTTCATTTTCTCAGTTAGGTTTATTCCTAGGCATTTTGTTTATTTACTTTTTGAGGTTAATGTGGATGGGATTGGTTTTCCTGATTTCTTTCTCCGTGAGTTTTTTTATTGGTGTATAGAAAAGCGACATGATTTTTGTATCCTACTCCTTTACTGAATTTTTTTTCCAGGGGTTGGGTGTTGGGGATTGAACTCAGAGCCTTGTGCATGCAAAGCAAGCCCTTTACCAACTAAACTATATCCCCAGCCCTCCTTTACTGACTGTTTTAATCAGTTCTAAGAGTTGTCTGGTGGAGTATTTAGCTTCTTCTCAATGGAGAATCATACCATCTACAATGGGGATAATTTGACTTCCTCCTTTTTTATTTGTATCCCTTTTATTTCTCTTGTCTGATTGCTCCGGCTAAAATCTCAGGTATTATATTGATCAGGAGTGGTAAGTGGACATCATTGTCTTGTTTTCTGATTTTTGAGGCAATGCTTTCAGTATGGCTATGGGTTTGTCATACTCAGCTTTTGTTATGCTGAGGAATGATCCTTCTACACCTAGTTTATTTAGGACTTTTATCATGATGGAATGTTGAATTTTATCCAAGGCTTTTTATGCATCTATTGAGATGAGCATGTGGTTTTTGCTCTTGATTCTCATTAATGTGCTATATTACATTTATTGATTTGTATGTGTTCAACCATCCTTATATCCCTGGAATCGTGTCTGATCTTTGTAATGTATTGTTGAATTAAATCTGCAAGTATTCATCACAGACTTTTGCATCTATGTTCATCAAGGATATTGGTCCATAGTTCTTTTTTTTCCTTATCAGGTTTTGTAGCAGGCTAATGCTGGCTTATTAGAATCAATTTGTAAGGCTTCTCCCTTTCTATTTCATGGAGTAGTTTGAGGAACATTAGTATTCATTTTCCTTTAAAAGTCTGATGAAATTCATAAAATTCAGTAGTGAGTCCATCTGGTTCTAGGTTATTTTATTATTATTTTTTGAGAGAGAGAGAGAGAGTTTTAATATTTATTTTTCAGTTTTTTTGGCGGACACAACATCCTTGTTTGTATGTGGTGCTGAGGATCGAACCCGGGCCGCACGCATGCCAGGCGAGCGCGCTACCGTTTGAGCCACATCCCCAGCCCCTCTAGGTTATTCTTTGTTTGAGACTTTTTTTTATTGCTTCAATCTTGCTTGTTATTGATCTGTTAAATTTTAAATATTTTCTTGGTTTAATATATGTCTAGAAAAAAAATCCCAAAATGTATTTAGAACCACAAAAGACTCTGAACAGCCAAAACAATCCTGAGCAAAACGAACAATGCTGGAGGCATCATAATACTTGATTTTTAAAATAATACAAAGTAATAGTAACAAAACAGCATGGTATCTTCATATAGACATGTAAACCAATGGAAAAGAATAGAAGACCTAAAGTAAAATCACACATGTACAGTCATTGGATTTTTGATCCAAGTGCCAAAAACATACATTGAATAAAAGATAGTTTCTTCAACAAATGGTGTTTGAAAAACAGGATATCTATATTGTTATGGTTTAGATATGAGGTGTCACCCAAAATCTCATGTGCAAGACAATGCAAAAAAAAAAAAACCTTAGAAGTGAAATGATTGGGTTATGCAAACCAAACCTCATTAGTGTGTGGAGTGTGGCTGGAGAAGGTATGTCATGAGGAGGTATGTCATGAGGAGTATGCCTTTGGGGCATATATTTGGTGAACTGAACTTAGTCTCTCTGTGTTTCCTGGTGGCCATGTCCTGAGCCACCTTCTTCCACCACACTCTTCCATTATAATGTTCTGCCTCACTTTGATCCCTGAGGAATGGAGCCAGTTGTCTATGGACTGAGACCTCTGAAACCATGAGCCCCCAAATAAGCTTTTCCTTCTCTAAAATTGTTCTTCTCAGGTCTTTTGATCTCAGCAGAGAAAGAAAAAAAAAACTGATTAAAACACACATGTAGAAGATTGAAGCTAGACCTCTATCTCTCACCCAAAAATCAACTCAAAATAAATCAGACTTTAATGTAAGACCTGACACTTTGAAATTATTAGAGGATAATATAGGAAAAGATATAGACAAAGACAATGACTTTGGCACAGGCATTTATTTGCTGAATAGGATTCTAATAGCTGAGGAAACAAAAACAGGAATTGGCAAATGAGATTACATCAAATTCAAAAGCTTCTGTACAACACGGGAACAAGAGAGTGGCGGGAAGATCTACAGAATGGGAGACAATTTTTGCCAGCTATTCATCTGACAGAGGGCTAATATTGAGAATATAGAAAGAACTCAAGAATCTCAATATCAAGAGAACAAGTAATCCAATTGGGCAAATGATCTGAGCAGACTCTTCTCAAAAGAAGTACAAATGGCCAAAAAAAAAAAAAAAAAAAAAATGCTAACCAACTTTAGCCATCAGGGAAATGTGAATCAAAACTACCTTGAGATTCTACCTTATCTCAGTCAGAATGACTATTATTAAAAAACAACAAACAAACAAACAAAACCCAAATGCTGATAAATGTGTGAAGAAAAAGAAGCCTTATACCCTCTTTGTAGGAATGAAAACTAGTATAGCCATTGTGGAAAACGGTATGGAGATTCCTCAAAAAAATTTTAAAAAAGAATTATCATATGATCCTGCAATATCACTCCTGGGTATACCCCCAAAGGAAATGAAGCCAGCAAATAAAAGAGATTTTTTTTTTTTATTGCAGCACTCTTCACAATAGCCAAGTTATGGAATCAGGTGCTGTCAATAGATGAATGAATAAAGAAAATATGGTACATATGTGTGCAACAGAATATTATTCAATCATAAAGAATAATGAAATCATGCCATTTGCAGGAAACTCGATGAAATGGGAGGTTGTCATGTTAAACAAATTAAGCCAGATACAGAAAGACAAATGTAACATGTTTTCACTCATATGTAGAAACTAAAAAAAAAAAAAAAAAAAAAAAAAAAAAGTGACCTGAAAGTAGAAGAGAAGCTATTAGGAAAGAGAAAGGGGACTGGGGTGGGTGGGTGAGAGAGGGTAGTAGGGAGGGTGGATATGATTAAAATAGAATAAGTACATGCAGGGAAATGTCACAGTGAAACACATTAATATGTACAATTAATATGAGTTAATATTTACAATTTTTAAAAACCAAATATGAGAAAAATTTCCCAAGAAGGTATACTGGTAGGAATTTTAATGATACCAGTATATACCACTTCTAATACTTGGCATAAATATTCATTATTCTATGAGGAAGTTAATGTAAGACTATATTTGAAGACTTTTTAATATCAAAAAACCTGTTTAAATACTTAGGGTAAAAGTATTTATATTGCTCCTGGATGTTCAAAGGAGCGGTGTTCATATAGGAATATTCATATTCCTCATAGAATAATTAATGGATATTTATGCCAAGTATTAGTGGTATATACTGGTATCATTAAAATTCCTACCAGTATTCCTTCTTGGTCAGTTAATATTCTTCAAAAATAAATCCTGTTAATTAGCCTCTCAAAACAAATGCAGGAATTTCAGACTGGATAAATGCCTTAAGGGACCCTACAATCATGCCAACTAGGGTTCTTCTCCTGTTCACTCAGGGGCCAGACCTCGTGGGCCACCCAGTCCAGTGGGCACCATTCCTGAGGGACAGACTTTCCATAAACAAAGATCTCTTATTGCAGTAGCCACTAGCTAACCAGCAAGATTGTCACCTCAAGGACAGTGGCTCTGGTCATGCTTCTCCATCATTTCTGTTATATCTGTTTAGGAACAACTTAAGAGAAAAGGAATAATATTACGTCAAATATTGTGTATCAGTTGTGAGTCACATCCCAATTTCAGAAAATTAAAATGTGAAGAAAGATGACTCTTAGAAATCAACAGTTGACGAACAGCTTTCCTTGCTGGTCCCTGCTGTGCGGACTGGAGACCACTTTCTAAGGCCTCTTTTCCCTGTACCCTTTCATAAATCTGAACCCACATCAGTGGCTCACAGCCTCTAATGTTTGTGTGGGAGTGGAGTTTGCTTGCTGGTAGGAGGTTGCAAATTAGCTGTGTTACCCAATTAAGGGAAACTTGGCTCACGGTGGCCCTTTGTGACATTTTCATCCCACATCTTTTGAAGAACTGGCTCTGCATTAAGATAATAACTCTTTTACCACAGCGCATACAAAGGACAGGTGTTCACACTGCTCCTTTGAACATCCAGGAGCAATATTACCATTCCTGCAATCAGTTAGCCAAACACTCAAAGGTAGGAAAAATGGTCAGTTAATATTCTTTGTGTGTGTGTGTGTGTGTGTGGTGCTGGGGAATGAACCCAGGGCCTCGTGCTTTCTAGGCAAGCACTCTACCACTGAACCGCGTCCCCAGCCCCAGTTAATATTCTTCTCGGGCTGGGATCGTGGCTCAGTGGTAGAGTGCTCGCCTAGCATGCACGAGGCACTGGGTTCGATCCTCAGCACCACATAAATGTAAAATAAAGATATTGTGTCCACCTAAAACTAAAATAAATAAATAAATATTAAAAAAAATATATTCTTCTCCCCATCACTCTGTTTACTTCCAAAGGACACCAGTCAGAACAAGTAATATATTTGTTAGCAGGTGGTTGATTCATTATTAGTCAGTGAGGAAAAGAAGAAGAAAATGAAGAAAGAACTTGGAAGAGACATTGTCAATGCTGACAACTATTTCCCTCCCTACTGCTAAGTCAACCCTTTATGTCTCCATTGCAGGAGATCTGGACTTTAATCTGGATTACAGTTACAGATATTTTATATGATGCAAGTAACATAAGATGCAGCTCAAAAGACCTAAATGGGGTATACACAGAGAGAGATGGCTTGGGAATGGCTTACAATGACCACTTTTTTGTTCTGTTTTGTTTTAGTGCTTGCAGAGTCCTATTCTCAGATCTATATTTTAGAAATGAAAATATGGTAAGGGATGGATTTAACATAGGTAAAGATGACAACTTCCAAGGCAGGGTAGTTTTGGACCTGGCTAAAACTCAGAGGTTCATTGAGGATTCCAAGCACAAGTTTGTTGCTGTTGCTGTTGTTGTTGTTTTGTTTTTAATCTTTGTCCTCAGCCATGCTCAGCATTTCCAAAATCATGCAACAGAAAATTCTCAAAGACAAGATAAACCTCCTTCTTAATTTCAAGAAAGCTGCAGGATCAGCAGGCATCACATCTTGATAGAAGCAGAAAAGGGGACCATCTTTTCCTTGGGTCTCTTTCAACAACTTAAGGAAATTTTACCAGATTCCCACCTTTCTGGAAGATTCTGTCTCCTCTCATTGTGTCTTGGTAAAACAATCACTTGGAGAGGAAATGAGACTACTGTGATTGGCTTAAATCAATTAAGATTTATTTGATCCCTTAGGGAAAAGGGGAGCCAAAGAAAATAGAAACAATGAGAAGGGGGCTGTTTGTTTACCAACCAACAATATTCCCACAAAGCTCCAAAGCCCATGTGATACCTGGTTCTAGAAAGGACCTGCTGAAACAGTTATGGAATTTTGGCCTGCCTGTCCTTGTTCTGGCTAACCTCCCAAGACTGAAGGAATGCCTAGGGAGGCCAGAGGTACTACGAATGACCAGATATTGTGTTTTCCTAAAGGGGTTTGACAGGATGGCACCACCACCCACTTCAATCTGTCCCTCACTGTATTTTCACTTCTGAAATACAGACATGAGCATGTTGCTCCCCATTCAAAAAAACAAAGTGGCATTGTAAACCATTCCCAAGCCATCTCTCTCTACATATCCCAAAGCTTTTTTGTTTGAATGACCAGGAATGTATCTTTTGCTTCTCAGTTCTCTTTGTCTTTGCTGTATCTTGAATGTCCTCGCCAACTTGCTTGCCTTGTACCAATGCAACCAATCCGTCAAGACCTAAATCAAAGGTCAGAAGTCAATCCCATCCTCTAATTTACCCTTCATTTGCATTTCCATAATTATTGCTGTCATTGCTCTTAAATTACTCTATTGCTATTACAGCCTCCAGACTAGTCTCCCTGCCTCTTCTTGCCACCCCTCAATCCATTGCCTACATACATAATATTTTTAAACACTAATCTCATCTCATCATCCTTTTGCTAATATCCTTTGTAGGCTACCCATAGTGCCCAGATTAAGCTCTGTAAGGCTCACAGAGCCTTAGAGCTGTAACTCAGCTCATGTGGAGCAGAGCACCTCTTCCCTTCACGTTAGATTCTCTGCCATATGGAAAACTACATGCAGTTTATGAATACAGTCTGCTGGTTCTCACTTCCCAGTTGTGCAGATTGTGTTGTCTATGCCTGGAAGAGTGTCAGATCTCACCATCCCTTCAGCCTTCAGATCTTAGCCGTCTGATTTGGTTTCCCTAAGCCTTAATTGGTGCTCTCCTTAAGTTATTTTTAGAGCCCCTGAAGTTTCTTTAACCTAACACTTAAGCCCCTAAGGTTTTACAAATTCTCCAAAGTTCCTTCAAGAACAAGGGCTGCTTTTTATATGCAGTTATAACTCTGGCACAAAGATTCAAATGTTTGTACAAGATGACACCTGAGATTATTTCTATGTTGGAGCAACATAGGCCTTAAATATATTGATTCTCTTTCCCCTTGCAACCATGGTTAAGGCTTAATTTTGCATGGCATTTCATTTTAAAGAGTTTCTAATTTGGTTGTAGAACATTTATTTTATGTCTGAATCACACAAATCATCAACAAATGTAAACATTTCCAAAGAGTCATCACAATTTAAAAATAAAGCATAATATATTAACTTATTGTTAACAATTTTCCCCACTCCATTAGCAATAAACTAGGTATTTGAGGTTAGAGTATTCAATTTGGGAGATAGTGATGGATGGATTATTGAATCCAATATAGTGAGCTTAACTTTGGAAAGTATTTCTGAATAATTTTTGTAGTATCTTCTTAAATTTTTAAATATATTAATTACATGAGATAAATTTATTTCTCCCAATGAATGAAGAAAATCATCTAGCATTGGAAAGAATTAAAATGCTCAGTAATCAAACAATTTTTATCATAATTGATTCCTCTAAAGAAATTTTAGCCAGGCACGGGCATGCATACCTGTAATCCCAGTGGCTTCAGAAACTGAGGCAGGAGGATGGCAAGTTCAAAGCCAGCCTCAGCAGCATAGCAAGGTCCTAAGCAATTTAGCAAGACCTTGTCTCAAAATACAAGTTAAAAAGAGCTGGGGATGTGGCTCAGTGGTTGAACACCTCTGGGTTCAATCCCAGTACCAAAAAAAAAAAAAAGGAAAAGAAAAGAAAATACACTGGGTATGGTGGTCCTGCATGTAATCCCAGCTATTAGGAAGCAGAAACAAGAGGATCATGAATTCATGGCAGGTCTGGGAACATAGTGAGAACCCGTCTCAAAAAAATAAAAATAAAATAAAATAAAAATTATTCTATTTCAGCCCTGAAATTATAGTCTTATGCTATTCAACATGTTGATAATATCATATATGTATATATATGTGTGTGTGTGTATGTGTATATATATATTTATCTATATCTATATATCTATATCTATAAATCTATATATATATATATATATATATATATATATATATATATATATAGATATAGATATAGATAATTTGAACAAATCATTTGAAATCATAGAAATATCCTTTGTTAGGGTAGCCATTATCAGTCTCCAGGACAGTCCCGGTTTATGTCTATTTTATCCCAATAAAATTTGTTAAAAGTACCAAAGTGCCTTTTTTCACTTTCAGAAGTATCCTTGATCAGACAATAATTTTGACAGTATCCTCAATCCTTCCTGTCATTGATAGTGTTGTATACTGTAGAATACTTCTATATAGGTTTTATGTGAATACTTTTAAATAAAACTAAATTTTTATATATGATCTCATGTAGGTATTTTTTTCCTGTAACTCAAGGGGAAAAAATATAGTAGTTTTTTAGTCACTTCCCTTTTTTCTCATACAGCATGCTTTGGTAGTTTGGATGTTAAATATCTCCCAAAGATCCATATTGAAGGCTTGCCCTCTAATCCATGGCACTATTGGGTGGTGGAGGAAACTTTACAAGGTAGGGCTTACTGGGGGATCTTAGGTCACAAGGAGCAGTCCCTTGATGGGGATTGATTATGGGATATCAGCCTCCTTCTCTCACCCTACCATATGGATAGTGCCATCCTCTGCCACATACTCCCCACCATGATGCACTGTGTCATCACAAGCCAAAAAGCAATGGGGTCAAGCAACTATGGACTGAAATCTCTGAAACTGAACCAAAATAAACATTTTCTATTATTAAATTGAATTATCTCAAGTATTTGTTACAGTAACAGAAAGCTGACACACATTCTAATCAACAGTGGATATAATCTGATCACATTTATACTTGTTATTGTTTCCTTTAACCTAAATCAAGTCTACCAGTGGCAGTGACAAATGTCAGTGGTCTCTGTGAATGAAGCAATGCTGAGTCAGGTCTTCAGAAGAAAATTCTTTAACTCTAATAAAACCCCCAGCTGGATGGTTACACTATCAGCAATGATTCAAATGCACCTGTCTCAAGCAATATCACCTCTCAGAAAGGGATTTACAACTAATGCAAAAGGCTTTCTCTGTTGTAGTGTGGAATTTCAGTAATAAGTGGAGTAAACACCAACAAGTACTTCTCCTTCATTAATAGATAGCATGCACGTCAACCAGTAAAACTACAAACGATGTCTTAGCAACGTTGGCCTTTGTGACAGAAGACAAAGGTTCCTTCCTGAAATGCATTATTTAGGACTTGTGCTGCAAAGAAAAACTTTATTAGTTTACTAGAAAGGTCATCCTTTCTTATTTGAAAATTATGGGGAAGCTTTGCAGGCTTTATATAATTATTTTTGACAAATTTTCAAAACACTGTATCAAGGAATAAGGATAAATGGATTTATCGGTCCAGGAAAATTCAATTTAATATTTTCATCACTATATTCTTCCTTTTTGTATTTTCATTTCAAGTTGTATGTATGAAATTATCTCTCTTTCAGATCACTTTGAACCAGAGCATATAGAGTCTCATTCTGTATTTTTACTGTATCTGATCACTGCCTATAATTTTAACATTTTTGGAATAGTTATATCTATGACATATTTTTTATCATTATTTTTCATTTCAGAAAGTCATTTTGAGCTCTAGTCCATTTTTTATCAATTGAAGAAATAAAAAACTAATAATAATATTTGACATGGGCCAACTCCTCTGATAAAGCATAGTGCAAGTTTTAAGAATGAATTGGTTGGGTTAGGGATGTAGCTCAGTGTTAGAGCCAGCACAAGGCCAAGGATTCAATCCCCAGTGCTGTTAAAAAAATGAAATTGTTTGTTAAGACTATAATAGTATTTCTGTGAAAAATCAAAAATTTATATTTCAAGTTTTTAAAAAGTCTATATTGAACCAAGGTGTCTTTATTCTTCCCTGCAAGGCTGCCAGGGACCACAGTATTGTTCTGAGAACACATTTTTAGAATGGTGCCTTAAAGGATAGCTCTACCAGTTGACTACATATTGATCCCTGGACACCAGAAAGGCATGCTTTATTCTCCAAACTACAGAACACAGAGTCATGCTCCTAGGTGTTACATTTTGGTGGCGTACACCTATAATCCCAGCAGCTCGGGAGGCTGAGGCAGGGGGGATTGCAAGTTCAAAGCCAGCCTCAGCAAAAAGTGAGGTGCTAAGTAACTCAGTGAGACCCTGTCTCTAAATAAAATAGAAAATAGGGCTGGGGAATGTAGCTTTGTGGTGGAGTGCCCCTGAGTTCAATACCAGGTTACCCCTCCCCACCTCTGTTCCAAATCACTTTGGCACAGAGAAAGCCATATTCTCAAATATGTTCCAGAAAAGAAGATTGTCCAAGTTTCCTTGGTTACTGCAGTGATGTTTCACAATCCTTGTGGTCTGGAAGCTCTTACTCCATTACAGAACAAAGAATCCTCTACCAAACAGTGATATTCGTCACCAACAGCAATGAAGAGCCATGTAAAGCTAAAAACTCTGGGGATTTTGACTACAAAATAATGATACTGGTTTCACAAAGCTATACATGAAGATCCATTATGTTAAATTAATCTATTCTTTTTTTCTTTCATGTAATGATCCTTTAATGAACATTTGTTGAATGACAATTTTTCTCTACTCAAATTTACTGCAACCTCTGTCTCTACCTTACCCACTCCATCCTATTTACCCCATTAAGTTTTTGTACCACATTCTGAATCTTAAAATTTAAACTATTTTAAATGAGGTATAACTTGTATACAGTGTATATATAGATTTTAAGTGTACTGTTTAAGTAGTTTTGACAAATATATGGCCAGAAGTAAAACATTTATATAAGTTTCAAATTTTAATTATTATATCTCTAATATATATACTCTAATAAAAGTAGTTTTTGAATCAATTAACATTTATCGGGTCATATTCTTAAGTCTTTTAAATAGCATATTAGATATAGCTAAAGAGAGATTTACTGAACTAGAAGGTAGATCTGAAAAAAATTACCTAAATTATAGCATATATACAAAGAAATGGACTGAGATATTGAGGTTGTTGTGTGTTCAGAATATGCAAAGAACAATTAAAACTCAAAGATAAAAAGACAACTAAATTTTAGAGTGGATAAAGGGTTTGAATAGACCCTTTCCCAAAGGAGATACACAAACAGCCAATTAGCTACTTGAACGTATGCTAACTATCATTTAGTCACTAGGAAAATGTACATTAAAATCACAATCAGATATAACTTTATGCCAACTATGATGATTATCATTTTAAAATAGATAGAATAATAAATATTGGGGAACATGTGGATAATTTGGAATCCTTGTACATTGCTGATGGAAATGAATGTGGTACTACTATGAGGAAAAAGTTTGACAGTTCCTCAAAAAGTTAAACAGGAAATCACCATAGATCCATCATGATATATATCCTATGTACACATGCAAGAAAAATAAAATATAAGTCCTCACAAAATTTGTCCATGAATTTTTATAACTGCACTACTTTTAGTAGCCAAAAAAGTAGAAGCAACTCAAATGTCCATCATTGATTAATAAACAAGATGTCATAGAGCCAAACAATGGAATATTCTTAGCCATAAAAGGCATGAAGTACTGATAAGTGCTATAATGTGAGTAAATCTCAGAAACATTATTGTAAGTGAAAGAAGCCAGACACAAAAGACCACAGGTTATTTGGTTCCATTTATATAAAATATTTAGAATAGGCAAACCTGTAGAATCAGGAAGAACTTTAGAGATTACCCAGAACTTCCTAGTGATAAGGACAAACGGGAGGAAGTGCTGAGGAGTACAGGATTTCTTTTTGGGATATTACAAGTTTCTCAAATTAGATTGTTTCATGATTTTGAAAATATAGGAAAAAGTCACCAAGTTGTAAACTTTATATGCACAAATTTACATACAATTTATATAAATGCATAAAATTTATACAAATTTATATCTCCATAAAACTATTTAAAATGTGATTTCTTCAAAACATTAGAAGAAATACAGGAAAGGATTTTCTTTCTCTCTCTCTCAAGATAAAAAAGAATACCCTAAATGGAACTCCAATTGCAAACAATAAAGAAATCATTTGATAAAAATTTACTACATTGATAACTGGAACTGTCTTTTAAATTAAGACTTTAAAAAGGTAAAAACACAAGCCACAATGTATAAAATTCATCCATCAGAGCACTCATTTTCACCAAGCCTCTGCCATTTGGGACATTTATACCATCTAAACTCCTAAACCCATCCCAAAACTATGAAAGTGTTCTGGCTGCTTCACAGTCTTGCCAAGACTTGATATTTTCAGAGGTTAACATGTGCAATCTGGGAGAATACTTAATAAATATATCATGTAATATGTCGCTTCCACCCTTGGTGTATGTTCTTGACATGTATGCTCCCTTAGTTTATGTTGAAGAAAGTCTTAAAAGTGTACACTAGGAGACAAAAATAATCACAGAAGCCATTGTTTGCAGACAACCCAAATGTACAAGGAATAGAGCAAAGAAGAAAGACGCTTTTTAGTTAGTCACACAATGCAATGCTACATATGCGGTATTAAAAACTGAATGATAGTTATCATTTCAATGTGGATTTATTTTATTAAAATAATGTGGATGAAATAAGAATCTCAGAGGAAAACCTAAGGCTTGATTATTTATATATAAAGGTCAAAAACTTATGTATTCAACTATTTATTATTTATAGATTCACACATAGGCAATAAAACTAAAGATAAGCAAGGGAACAATTACTACAAATTTCAGGATAGCAAGATAACAATTACCTTTTGGAAGAGGGAAGAGAATTTAATTGTGAAGAGGTACAATGGGATCATCAAAGTCATTAGTTTTATTTCTTAAATTGGGTGACAGAGGTGTTTATTATATCATAGTATATATGCTATATATAAATTATATATATGTGTGTATGTGAAAAGGTGACAAGTGGTCACAGAACGTACACATATCATACATATAGGGAGACATAGATCTTCTATGATATGTGTATGTCTCTGTGTTCACATTTCACCTTTTCATAAATACACCAGTCGTACTGGAATAGGGTCTACCCTAATGACTTCATTTTAACTTGATTACCTTGTAAAAAGACTCTATCTTCAAATAATGTCACATTCTGACCTAAGGATGTACTGGGAGTTAGGATTTAAAAACAAAAAAACAAGTATTCTTTAAAAAAATTTTATACCTTCATTTTATTTATTTACTTTTTATGTGGTGCTGAGGATCGAACCCAGTGCCTCACCCATGCTAGCAAGTGCTCTACCACTGAGCTATAGCCCCAGCCCCTGGGAGGTAGGATTTTAACATGTTTTGGCAGGGGCAATACAATGCAGCCCGTTACAAATGGCAAGTTTATTTGGAACATATTGAATTTAAGATTCCTTTGTGGCATTCAAGCAGACAGTTTGATACATGAATTTGGAATTTACCTGATAGGTATGGAGGACCAAAAGTATCCATCTTAGAGTTGTGAGGGTACAGATGGTAACTGAGACCAGGAAGGAAGCCAGGCCATATAAGAAGAGGGTCTGAGAAGTCTGAGAACTGGGCAGTGATGAGAAAGAGATAAACCTGCTAAGGAGACTGAGAAGAAGCCATGGATGTGGTGCATGAGACAGGAAGGAGGCTGTTTCCAGATGGATACTATTATAATTTCCAGTTTATCTTTGGGGATTTATGGCCTAGCTGGCTATGAACCCAAGATCTCTGATTCCAGTGATCGAGCCCCTCCTGCTATGTGTGAGCAGACATGTACATATCAATTAATATTTGGCAGAATAAGAGATTATAAGCTTCACTAAGGATTCAAAGAACCAAAATGGTGCAGTGGTGCATGCCCATAATCCCAGGGACTCGGGTAGCTGAGGTAGGAGGATTGCGAGTTCAAAGCTGACCTCAGCAAAAGCAATGTGCTAAGCAACTCAGTGAGACCCTGTCTCTAAATAAAGTACAAAATAGGGATGGGGATGTGGCTCAGTGGTCAAGTGCCCCTGAGTTCAACCCCCAGTAATCCCTACCCCCCAAAAAAGGAAGGACCAAGAACCAAGAGACTCTTTATAGAATAGAAATGCAGTGTAATATACTAGATAGAGCAAGACTTTGGAGCCAGGCTGGCTGGATTTGATCCCAGCTCCATCTCTTACATTGTGTGACTTTAGGAGAATTGCTTACCTCTCTGTGCCTCTGTTTTTTTCACATATACAAAATAGAGCTACTAATACTTACCATATATAGGACTGCATAAGAACAGAATTAACATGTGAATATCTATTGTTATTATTACCAGATGACTTTTGAGATGGACGCATAAGCATGAGTAGGACCCCATGGTGGGAGAAGCATACAAGTGGAGGAGCAGAATATTAAAAGGATGAGCGTGGGAAAGTGAAAAGTGCTCAGAAAAGTGCTGGCTTTTCAATTTAGCTGAGATGCACACTGGGAAGGAAAGATGTGGAAGTGTTTGGTGGGACCAGAGAATGCCCAGCTATGGAGTGTCTTCTTCAGTTCAAAAAGAATGTGGGACTTCTAAGGTTTTTGAACAGGGAAATCAAAAGAGTAGAAATGTGTTTTGGGAAAAGTAATCCAGCAACCAGATAGTATAAATGATAGTGAAAAAGACTGACTCTACATTCACTGAGTAAGCTTTTTTAAAAAATATATTTTTAGGTGTTGATGGACCTTAATTTTACTCATTTATTTATATGTGATACTGAGCATCAAATCCACTGCCTCACACATGTGAGGCAAGTGCTGTACCACTGAGCCACAACTCCAGCCCCTGAATAAACTTCTGGGTGGAATGTTTTTCCCTAAGTAGGCTTTCACACTGGCAAAAATATGTATTAAACAGCTGACAAAATATTCTGTCTGTATGGCAGTGATATTTGTCAGGGTAAATCAATAATATAATTTTATGGTTTATAAGCCTGTCCATTCATCCATCTATCAGTTGAGTCACTTATTACATTAACATGCACTTTGTTTTGGACTTATAAATATACAAGTACAGCATACAAATAAATAAAAATTTTAAAACCAAATAGGAAAAATGGAAAGCTAATTATCTAGGATATAGATCTAGAATAAGATGCTAACTCCAATTCCTGATTTTCAGAAAGTTAGTAGTTCTAACTAACTTTCTGAAAATCAGGAATAAAACAATCTGAATTGTGCAGTACTTTTTGCCTAATAAAAACTTTTTGTTTTTTTAGGCAAAACTGGCTTTTTCTTCCTGGAGTCTAAAAGAAAATAAGCATATTATTTCTGGTAAACTCGAACTTTTAGAAAGTGAAATACCAATCTCCCTATAGCCATTTCTAATGAGTAGTGATCTGAGTAGTTCCTCAGAGCCTGGTACTTCTGCTGAACCTGTATTCTATAGCTTGGATCTGAAATGTCCCCAAAAGGGCCCGTGTGTTAAAGTCTTGGTCACCAGCCTGTGTTGCTATTACGAGATGATGTAACCTTTAAAATGTGGGGCCCACGAAACAAGGAAGAGAGGTGGGAGGGAATGGGAGGGAGAAGGGGAATTGCACCGAAGATGGAAGGAGACCCTCATGGTTACACAAAATACATATACGATGGTGGAGGGGGGAAGGGAAGGAAAAAAAGAGAGAGATAAGTGTCACAGTAGAATGGGTAGAGAGAGGTGATGGGAGGGAAGGGGAGAGGAGAAGGGATAGGGAGGGCAGCAGAATACAACTGACACTAGGATTGCTATATGTATACACATGGATGTATAACCAATGTGATCCTGCAATCTGTACACGTGGAAAAATGAGAATTCATACCCTATTTGAATCAAATGTATGATATGTCAAGATCATTGTATTGTCTTGAGCAACTAGTAAAAACAAATAAATAAAGGAAGAAGAAAAAAACTGTGGGGCCCACCAGGAGGTAGTTTGGTCATTATGCCAAACTACCCTTGAATGGGAATATTGGATGCCCCAATGCCCTTGAAGGGAACATTGGAACCCCAGACCCTTCCTCTCTCTGTTGCCTCCCAGCTGCCATGAGATGAACATCATTCTCCACTTTGCACTCCTGCCATGATGTATGACCTCATCACAGGCCCAAAACAATGGAGCCAATTGATCAGAGACTGAGACCTTCAAAACTATGAGCATAGGTGAAGCTTTCCTCCTTTTAATTTGGTTATCTCAGGTACTTTTTCACAGCAATGGGAAGCTGTCTAACAAAAGCAAGGATTTGAAAAGAAAAATCATGACTGTTTTGTCATGTATATAGAGATACATGGGACACAGATGACATTCAGGAGGTATCCTCACCACAGAAATAGTCTCTCTTTCTCCCTATTAGGAAGGTAGGTTATTTGTACAAAATATTTCAACATATAGAAAGGTATAGGAAATATTAATAAATTTGACAATATCTAATAAAGCTTAGTTATACATATCTCAGGATATAGCATGACCCATGTTTCTAATACCAATATTTAGCAAGCATTCATATATTTTTATATTTGAAGTGTGTGTGTGTGTGTGTGTGTGGTGCTGGGGACTGAACCCAGGGCCTCATGCATGCCAAATAAGTGCTTTACCACTAAGCCACATTCCCAGTCTTAAAACCTCTCAAAAAATTGTTTCTTTTTTTTCACTAGAGCTAACTGCAGCAATGAAGTTGGTATGACTCCTTCCCATTTGTGTCTTATTTTAGTGCAGAAATATATCAACATTAATAATGTATGATATTGATTTTTGTACAGTAGAACTTCAACTACATAATAATGAATAAAATGTTGCAGAATAATTTCTATGGCTTGATACATTTGCCACATTTTATTCACTATTATATGTTTGAGATCTGTTCTTCAACATCTAAATGTAGGTGAAGTCCATTCAGTATTCTGTTGATTTACAGACACACACACACACACACACACACACACACACACACACTCCTGATCTCAGTGATTGTACCTATGAGTTGCTTTCAATTTTTTATTACTACAAACAGTGCTGCATTGAATATTCTTATCCATGTCTCCTCAAGCACGCATTTAAGAGTTTCTCTGGAGAATATACCCAGAAATGGAATTGCTAGATCATGAGGTATGAATATCTTAAACTTTATTTGATGTGGTTGAGTTTGTTCTTTGAACGGGTTGAACTATCTTATTACCATCAGCAGAATATTAAAGCTCCTGATTTATCCTAACACTTTGTGTTGCCATACTTTTTAAACAAAAAAAAGATATTCAACATAGCAGCTCATTGTTTTGATTTCTAGTATCGCTAGTAAGGAAGTTTGACATTTCAAATGTTTATTGGTCATCAGGTATGCTCTTCTATGAAATGTCTAAACAAATCATTTTCCAATTTTATATCTAGCCATTTGGGTTTTTTTTTTTTGTATGACTACTATTTATGGTCTTCTTATAATCTATTTTTACATTGAGTTTTAAATATGTTCTCTTCCCTGTGACTTGTTTTGGAAAACTATTGGTGATATCTTTGCTTTGTAGAAGTTTTACATAATATGAACATGATATATGATATAAGATAAAACTCTCCAAAATGATGCATATTTCCCTCTTCTTGTTAAATAAACATAATTTTACTGTTGTTAATGTCATCATGCTTGAAAATGACTAAAGTTTGGGTTGACCATGAGGGTAGGTGTCAAAGGAAATAAACCTGCCTTCATGAATATCATATACGTAGCAGCCTGGGGCAGAGAACTTCTAGGGCTAAAGCAATGGAGATCTCAAGTCCTTTGTCACCATCATGAAAAGAAATTGCCAGAAAATGTGCTTTCAGGTATTGAAAAAGAACTGAAACTTTTTTCAAATTATATTATGCCTTAGAGAACATAAAAAGTAGTTTCTTTGGAATCTATGGACTAGTCTGAGAGGACATAAATTTCATTTTTCCAGTGAACTTGTATTTACCTTTCCTCAATAACAGGATGTACTAAGGGGCCATGGAGTGTTATGTCCTACCCTGATAGTGCCCTGGCTCTGTTTAACTTCCTTTGACTAATATCCCTGAATTCACTACTCTAAAAAACTTTCCATCTTTTCCTAGTAGTGGCCAGCTAGATATTGTAATGGACAAAAAAATTAACTGAATAATAAAAGTTACAAACCTCTAGAAATAGATTTAGAAAGAAATGTTCACGTGAGCTCTATGAAGGAACATAAGAGATTTTAATTATTGGAGAGAAAGACTGTGATCCTGGATGAGGACAATCATTATTGAAAATTTCAACTGCCTCAAATTAATATATATCCATACTATAATTACAACAATATTCTAATGCGTTTTGATAAAGTAATTTAAAAATTCATCTGAAGATAAATTGCATAACTAGAAAACTTCTAAAAACAAGACTAATATATTATAACTGCCTTATCAGGCAGTTATAATATATTAGTCTTAAGTGTGTAAAACTGGTGTGTAAGCATGAAATCCAAAAGCAGGTAATATAAAGCATTAAATGATGAGTGTGACTTTTGATATCAGTTTGAAAGAGACGGACAATTCTATATGTTACGGATAGTCATTTAACCAATACAAAGTTACGTTACTGCTTCATACCATATGCCAGCCTAGATTCCAGGTGAATTAAGAGGTTAATTGTGAAAAAAAAAAGAAACCATAAAGTTTTCATAAGAATATAGAGTTGGATATTTATATACCTTCTAGAAAAACCTGGAAAACATAGTAGAAAAAAATTAATCAAAATCCTTCATGGTCATAATAATGATGATGATGATAGCAATGATGAATGAAGTTGAAAGAAAAAGCCTTTAATCTTATCTTAATTTTACTATGAAAATAAGTTTTATGTCTAATATGTTACCGCTGTTGACCGGTGACGAGTCCTTGCTTCCCCACTGTTGAAGAATAACACCAAAGAAGCACGCCAAGGCAAGGTCAGAGTAGAAATTAGAAGTTTATTAAAGGACAGCAGAAAAGACTTCTCCGGGAGGAAGAAAGGAACCCAAGAGGTGGAATCCGTGGAAGTGGGGTTGTCTCTCCATTTTATAGTTTCTTTCAGTGATGGAATGTAGGTGGGAAGGCCCGAGGGGTGGGACACAGGTGGGCCAAAGAAGTAGTCTGAGCAGGAAGGACTTCATTAACACTTCTTTGGGATGGACTTTGGCCTAGGACCTTTTCGGGACTTCATTAACATTCCATGAGTTGTCCTGTGTTTTCCCTGAGTCATTCTCCGCATGGTCTCCATTTTAGATTTCACTCGATATTAGACCCGATTTACCTAACTACACTGACTACCTAACTTTAAATCTGGCTTCAACAGGACACATACTGAATACCTACAAGAATTGTAGGGAGAGGAGAAAACATTTCCTTCTTACTTTGACCATGTTAAAAAGGAAGAAAATACAGTGGGATTATGGGCAATTTTAACCTTTCATCCCCCGAGTTTTCCAGGTTTTAATTTTTTAAATAAAACATGCACTATGTGTCACAGAAGGAAACACATACTTTTGAAGTAATTCTAAAGCTTTAAAGTAGACTAAAGCCTAATTCAACTCTAAGAAACTCTTAAAATCAATTTTTTAAAAAGACAGTCAACTCAATTGAAAAATAGGCAAAGGACATGGCTATAAAAAAGCAGTTCATAAAAAAGTAAAAATGGCCAATAGGCATAATAAAATGGATTTTATTTCGCAAGTAATCAAAGGAATGCAAATTAAAATAATCATGAGATATCACAGTAGTCTGTGAAATTGGCAAAGATTAAAGAGGAAGAGAAAGATAATATTCAAATCTGGCAGAGGTCTGAGGAAACGCGCTCACAAACAGAGTTAGTGGGAATGCAAATCTGTACAAGAGTTCTAAAGGGCAGTTTGGCAAATACATCTTAAAATGTACTACCTTTTGACCCCAAAATTTATCTTCGTCAATGTTTCCTAAGAAAATAATCAAACAAGTACACAAAGAATATGAATGTATTGTTTGCCGAAGGGAAAATTGGCAACTGTCTAAATGTTCATCAAAATAATGACACACCTAGAGAAATAGAATAGTACCTTGGTTCTCAAATAATTATGCAGAATCTTATTTATTCAAATGGAAAGATTCCCTTGGAATAGTTGAATTATAAGACAAATTTATCTTGCAACCACATTTTTAAAAGTTGTGTGTGTGTCTCTCTGTGTGTGTGTGTGTGTGTGTGTATAAAAGCAAAGAAAAAACTCGAGGAAGAAATGTCTCCCTCCCGTTTTTAAGGTTGTTCTTTCTTGATGGTGGATTATAAGTGATCTTGGTGTGCTTTCCTCTTTGTAATTTCCTTGATTTGACTTTAAATTTTTTTAGAAAGCACAGTAATAAAAAATTATTGCTAAAACCCCCCCATGTTATGGTATAGATATGAAATGTTTCCCCAAAAGTCATGTGTAAGACAATGCAAGAAAGTTTAGAGGTGAAATGATTGGGTTATGAGAGCCTTAACCTAATCAGTGCATTAATCCACTTGAATGGATTAACTGGGTGTTAACTACAGGCAGATAGGGTATGGTTGGAGGAAGTAGGTCATTGGGGGCATGATTTTGGGGGTTATAGTTTGTCCCTGGTGAGTGAGAGTCTCTCTCTGCTTCTTTATTGTGATGTCTTGAGCTGCTTTCCTCCTCTCCATCTTTCCTCCATAATGTTCTGCCTCATCTCAGTCACAGAGCAATGGAGTTGGCTGTCTATAGACTATGACGGCTGAAACCTGTGCATGACAAATTAACTGCACATCGTTCCCTTAGGGGTGTCCCAGATTCTACCCTTGCTTGTCATACTTATGTCTAACTGTGACAGGTTATGATTCACATAGACCTGTGCTAGAACCTAAGCCCCAACCAGATGAGAGGGATGACTTTGAAGGCTTAACCTCTCTACTATTAAATATATTTATAAACATGTGGTTTGGAGATATAAAAACTATTTAAAAAGCTTATTAAGGGAGTCAATGAGATGCTAAAAATTGGAAGAGTATCCATGGTCACATATGTTAGATTGAGCATATTATTCTTCTTCATAGGTATATCTTCATATATCAAGTGTATGTGCATAATGACAAAATTTTCAATTTTGTCAAGCTATGGGTTTCTCATGTATATAAAAGTTGGCAATATCAACAACTATGGAATTTAACTATTATTGCACATGTAGAACTGTTCTGATGATGTAATGACTATTCAGTTTCTAAGAGGAGTAAAATCAAACACATGTAATTAATAAATAATTACACATTCATCCCATAAAATTTATCTTTCTTATCTTCACTTCATGCTTCTTCCTTTAAAAAATATTTTTTTGTAGTTGTAGACAGGCAGAAAGCCTTTATTTTATTTATCTTTATGCAGTGCTAAGGATCAAACCCAGTGCCTCACACATGCTAGGCAAGCTCTCTGCCACTGAGCTATAGCCCCAGTTCCTCATGCTTCTTGATATAAATGATGACTGCCTTATCTTATTATAATAAAGATTTTAACCTAACTTATGTTCTAATGATAGTGAATATATGAAGGATTAAAATTAAAATGTAATTTTATTCAGTGTACACAAATTGCATTTATTTTAATTTTAAAGGTATTAGAAATGTCAAATTTTTGAATTATCTTTATACTTTTAAAAAGTTATTTGTTTCTATTTTTAAGGTACATATGAATTAAAAAATAAAGACAAATTATAATACATGACTAACAGTTTTAAAAAGTCAGATTTATTTATGGATAGCATTTGAATTTATTTATAAATTTAGTTCAATCTTGTCATGGTTTAGATGTGAGGTGGCCCCCCAAAGCTCATGCTTTGATGAGGTGAAGTGATTATATTATGGGAGGAATAACTTAATCACTGAATTAATTCACTGATGAATTAGCTGGGTGGTAATTATAGGCAGGTGGGGTATGGCTGGAGGAAGCAGGTCATAGGGGTGTATATTTGGGATTTGTATTTTGTCCCGGAGCAGAGCTCCCTCCCCTTCTCTCTCACTCTCTCTCTCTCTGCTTCCTGGTTGCCATGTCTTGAGCTGCTTTCCTCATCCATGTCCTTCTGCCATGATGTTCTGCCCTGTGTTGGGTCCAGAGCTATGGAGCTGGTCAAGCTCAGACTGAATCTCTGAAACTGTGAGCCAAATAATCTTTTCCTCCTGTAACTGTTATTGTCAGGTATTTTAGTTATGGCACAAAAGGATGATTAAAACAAATCCTATTAATACTTTCATAAAAATAAAACCATTTGCATTTCTAGTGCTAAATATCTATTAAGTTACCAATGTGGAGAATAAGTATCATACTTTCACTCATATTCCACCTAGTCATGGGGTTCTCAAAGTTTTTGGTCTCAAGGCTCCTTTAAGCTATTAAAAGTTATTGAGGATTCCAAAAAGCCTCCAACTTACATGTAAAAATTAATACTGGAGAGCTTTTGTAGCTCCCATTAGCTCTCAAAGCAAATGAGGGCATTATATGTCTTACAGTCTCTAGAAGACTCCACTGTACATATGTAAAAGCATGAAAATAAAAAAGGCAAATTATATCTTAGTGTTCTTAAGAAAAAATATTTTGGCCTCATGGACCATGAAAGGGTCTCAGTAATTTCAGGTTCCCTGAAACACTTATCTAAAACAGCACACTACACATTGGTGAGTACTATAAATTGCTTAATATTGCAACATGATCCTTGGTCCTCCTGTGCCACTGTTGCAATACTGTGCTAATCTGTGAATACCTTTACACCCATGAATTGGAATCTGAAGATAAGCAAGAAAATAGGCACCCTCCTCTGCTGCTAAATGACACTTCATTATGCAAGAATCTATTGCGTTAGAGCTAATAGGATGCCTCTGACAAGTTAATTTGTCTTTTTCTCCTCCTTAAGTACTTCCTTCGCCTTCCCTGGGGCCCCTGAATGGTGTTAGTTCTGAGACTGTGCCAGATCTCATTGTAACATTCCAAGTGTGACTTTCTGGGTCTTCTCAGGCCCAGCCAGTGACTTTTCAGTATCTTTTATTTGAAATTCAGTTTTATTGAGGAGTTGCCCCTTGCTGAAGTGTTTCTGGTGCCTATCCTAAATACTTGGAGGCTCATGCAGAGTCCTTTGGGGTTCACAATGTGGAGAGAATGTCTCCACTCTGGTTGCTTTCCATCATGGTCCCCTCTCTGACCCCAGGTAACCTGGGCCAGCCTTGGTGCATGTTCCTCGTGATGATGGAGCCCATCTTCACACGTGTCCCCCCTCGGGGCTGATGAAGACTCCAAGATTGCAGCCATGACCTTCTAGCAAGGTTTCCTACCCCTGATCTTCTGCCTCTTGGGTTTCCATATTGACAGGAGCAGACTTGTTCCCCCTCTTTCTCTCTCAGTTATTACCATACCTGCAAAGTTCTCTGGATCCTCTTCTGGGCCACTTGGAAGTCACCAGAAATTAGGGGACAGCCTCTGCCCTTTACCTGCTCAGATCTTCCATATACTCTCCTGTTGGCCTTCCTCAAACTGACCTCTGTTAGTTGCGGAGCAGGCTAAACAAATGTTAGCTGCAGGGTGGGCTGAACACTCGACCCTCATCCGTCTGGTTCCTTATCACTTGTTTGCCTCGAGTTTGAACACTCAATCCCACTCAAGGCTGAACACTCGACCCCCACCAGTCTGGTGCAAAGGAAACCCACATCTAGCCCTTGCCCAGTCTGCCTGAGGGCAGAAGATGACACCCTTAGCAAGTACTGTATGATCCAATCACTGTATGCCAACAAACAGCTTGCAGACCCAGAGACCCCATTAGATTTTGGCTATAAAAACTCTCTCCTGCCAGGTCCTCCTCTTTCTTTCATGCTTTTGCTTGCTCTCTCTCTCTCACTCTCTCCTCTCTCTCACCCTCTTGCTCTCTCTTTCTTCTCTTGCTTTTGCTCTCTCTTTCTTTCTTCTTTTCTCTCTGGCGCTTTGCTCTTCTCTCTCTCTCTCTCTCTCTCTCTCTCTCTCTCTCTCCCTCCCTCCCTCCCTCCCTCCCTCCTTCCTTGTTAATCAGACACTCCCATAATAAAGATCTCGTGGTCCTTTCCTTTCAACCTCAAAACTCCAAACGAAGAATAGGGCATGAGTGCCTTCTACTCTTACATCCTCCAAGCTTCATGTGTCATTTGGTCATGCCCCACTCCCTCAGTGTTTATTTCAGGTTTAATACTAACTGCACAGTTCAGGGAGTTCAAGTTACAGCTGAGAACTTTCTTCAACTACCAAGTCTTCTTCTCTCTTTGGCTCAAAGATTTTTATTGGTCGTCATTGCAGGGCAGATGAGGTACCTGTTCAATTTACATCCCCTTTGTAAATATCTTCAGTCTTATGCGCAAGCCCTCAATGTTGCCCTATCAGCTCTGGTTGTTTTTCTCTGTACATCTCTATTCTGCTTCTGACAATTCCCTCATGGAATAAATGTAAGTACCATGTACCATGTCTCTGATGGTCTGATTGGAGTAGTTGGGGGGATGAACACTGGCTTCTGCATTACTATTCTAACCCCCTATAACTTATTCACTAGATTTTGTTTTCTTTTTCATTTTCATTTTCTGTTTTTGGCGGGGGGGTAAAGGTAATTTTCAATGTTTGCTGATAAATGCTTATTTATGAACATAGATCAGCCAAAGCTCTTTTTTTTTTAAATAAAGGATATTTTGTGGTTTAGGATACAGTCATTAGGGCAACCGGAATATTCTGTTTCCCCGACCTTCAGAGGAACAAATTCCACCCTGAAATAAGATATATGTGTCCAGTGCTGGATGAGAAGCACTAGGCTGGGTTTTCTGCTTTGTTCCTCCCCCACCCCCTCAATGTCAGGGATCAAACACCATGCATGTTAAGCAACCACTCTATCACTGAGCTAGATCCCCGGCCCTGTCTGCCTTGTTCCTTTAAGAAAGCTGGCTATAGTCAGGGTTTTATACCATCCTGTCTAGTCTCCCCATAGTCCTTCCCAGCTTTCTCCTCCTAGTCACCTTGCAATTGCTCCCTCCAGAGCTTGGCTACTTTCTCTAAGGCTTTTACAAAGGGCCTCTTATATGCACACCCTCCTAGCTTTTCACACTGAGAATTACTTCAAAGGCTCAGCAGCCCTAGGAAGGGAAAAAATGACAATAAAAGAAATCCCAACTAGAGAAGGGTTTGCTTTGGCAGCTGTTTGATTGTTCTATAGGTGGGGAGGTGCCTGCTCCAAACCTCTGTAGCTCACTGGCCCTTGCAACTCATTACAGATGTTTTCTTCTGGTCTGGTTTCTTTCTTGTCCCTTCTGAGGCTCTGAGCCCCTACTTGTAGCAGGCTTATGTAAATTTCCCGAGGCCTCAGCTGCTTCAGCTTCCATTGATCCCTTTATCTGTTGCCAACACAGGATTCTTCTAATCTTGCTTTGAGCCACAGTGTCTACACTCAGGAGGAAAGGGGCTCAAGGAGGTGGGACCTTACGTTGCTTAGTTATGAGGATTTATTTCAAAGCTATTGGGCACAGCTCAAGTGAATGACTGAAGGACCAGCCTATCAGAAAGCTTTGCCCAGCCATGGTGCTCAGAATACACTTGTGGGCCCCCCACCGAGATCCTGAAACCTTACCTTGGATATTATCATTGCCTTGAGCAGCATTTGCACATTTAATAAAAAACAAAACTTCATGTGAACCAAGCCAATCACTGTCTGAATTTACCCCACTAATCACCCGTTTAGGACTCTGGCTGACTTGCCTGAACTAGGAATTCTTGAAACTATTTAAGTTAATTTGGACCCCTTGTCGTATTTTTTATTGAAAATGCATTTCAAAAAGCCTGAACCATAAATCCCAGAAACCATGCAGGCAACCTACTGGGATAAATGTCTCCTGAGACATTCATGGGTTGGGGGAGGGAGTGTCTGTCTTACAGTTGGGCCTGGAAACCTAGCTAAGATAAATACTGAATTCTCTGGATAAAATGGGTCCCATAAATCCTCCTTATTTCCCTGCAGAATCTGCAAGAACCTACTGACTCAATGCTGTTTTGCTGTCACTACGCTCAAGTGGATTTGGTGGTAGGGGAGGTGAAAATACTGGACATACATTCATCCCGTGGTTCCCTCCAGAGTCTGCATGTCCCTTCCAGAGGGACTCTGAGGCTCGCAGTTAGGCGTTGCCACCTTTCCCATCCCCACAGAGTCAGAATTGTTCACACCGTGAAATGTCAGAGCAGCTGGATAAACACCAAGTGCCCAAGTTAAAACAACAAAGACCTTTTCTGGGGCCTTGAGCTTGTTGATGTGAGCGATTGTTTCCGAAAACAAAGCAATCCCACAGAGCCTCTGCCACCTGCTAAAAAAGCACATCCTGTGTGTGGGATATAATTTGAGAACAAAACCTGTTATGGAGCATTCTATAAATTGTTCTATAAATTGTTCTCTGATTTGGTGAGGAGGTAAGTTGTTCTAGCTTTGCATTCTGTCTGCACTGAGCAGACTCAAGAAATAATAAGGTAATAAGGTTATAAGTTATTATAAGTGAAGTTCTGGGGCTTGGGATGTGGCTCAAGTGGTAGCGTGCTCACCTGGCATGCGTGAAGCACTGGGTTCGATCCTCAGCACCACATAAAAATAAAATAAAGATATTGTGTTCACCTAAAAAACTAAAAAATAAACATTTAAAAAAAATAAGTGAAGTTCTGCTTGTGCAAAATTAGATCAAGACGTGAACCAGTCCGGCAATTTCCAAAAGTCTCAATCTGGTGTATATGTGTGTGTGTGTGTGTGTGTGTGTGTGTGTGTATACATGCTAAGAATATACTGGAAGTATAATGAGGTGAAACTATCCTCACCAAACTCATCTAAGGGAGTGTACTGTGGTAATTGAAAGGAATAAAGTTTTAATGCAACTGGGAATTTGTACCTCTACAATGTACCCGTGAACAAAAATAGTTGGTGGACTCACTATGATCTAAGGAAGATGAATGCAATTAATCACTAAGCTTTTCTTTTCTTTTCTTTTTTTAAATGAGATAGAGTCAGAGTAGAATAACTGGATCAACAGAGGCGAGGCTGTCTTACCACTCAAGTCCTCCTGCCTGCCCAAGTGCCAGAGCATTTGGCATCTCCCTGAAACATTGAATTGAAATTCTGGAGCACTTTTAAAGCATGGGTTTGAAGGAAATGCCAAATGTTAGCTTGCCAACGAGCTCACACAACTGGCTGAGGCCCTGGCCCTCAAGAGTTTGTCATCCTGGAGATCTGACCGGTTCATACTTTAGAGATAACATTGTTCAGCTAGAGTTTTTAAAACTAGGTGATCTGAGTATGTTCCAGAGCTATTTCTTGGGGAGTGGGAGATAGGTGGGGAGATCTCAAAGCAAATGTATGTATTAGGGATAAAAGAGGAAGCAGAACATCTGTGCAGTCACTTAGCCAAATTTCATGGAGCCTTGAATCTAAAAGTACTAAATGCCTAATTCTATTACCCCCAGCACATCATGTCTCTCCTCTCTCTCTCTCTCTCTCTCTCTCTCTGGAACCCAGGGCGCTAAACCTCTGAGCCACAGCCTCAGGTTTTTTGTTTGTTTGTTTTTTTAGACAGTGTCTCACTAAGGGTTTTGCTTAGGGCCTCACTAAGTTGCTGAGACTGGCTTTGAACTTGTGATCCTCCTGCCTCAGCCTCTGGAGTCACTTGGATTACAGGCGTGCGCCACCACACCCAGCAAGCACCATCTCATTCTAAGACCCACCGGATATGAACTAGCTCCACACAGAGAGTCTCTGGACACCCACACCTACAGCTCCCACCATTAGGGATTAAAAAGGATTGTAGCTTTAGGTGAAAGAACGGGATGGAGGAGAAAGGGCCTGGGGAGTGAAACCATTTTTCAGAGATACTGGAAAGGCATCAGGGCTATAGGTGAGGTGCTCTGTAAAAAGCCTAAGTGAGATTGACTTCCTTTGTACCTAGGTGCTTGCTATGATCTGAATGTTTTGACCTTCCCCCATCCCCCATTCATCTGTTGAAACCTCATCAATGCAATAGTGTTAAGAGTAGGGGCCTTGAGAAGGTGATTAGGTCCTGATGGCAGAGCTCACGTGAGCAAGATTACTGCCATTATAAAAGAGCCTTCCGGGAGGTGGTTCTGCCCCTTCCATCAAGTGAGGACACAGAACGTGCTGACACTAATCTGCTGGTGCCTTGATCTTGGACTTCCCAAACTTCAGACTGTAATACATTTTTATTATTACAAATTACTGGTATAAGATATTTTACCAGGACTAAGACACCAGTTATTTTGTTAACCTAGACTATAGCCTAAAAAGTCTACTGAACATAGTCTTTGGGACAAATTCAGGTCAGAATCATAAACTCTGTCCCATGTCATTCGCTCAAGCACCCAGCTCTACAACTGTAATTCACTATTTGTGTGTCCATCTTATCTATTGACATGAACTGTCACTTGTTAGCCTTCTTTTCCCAGGAGGATAAACTCCCTTCTCAAAGCTCAGGCTCAGAGCAGAGCTACATGCTCAACGACAGCCCGGGGCACGCTGGAAGCTTGAGTTTGCAACAAACATGGTCTCCAGCCTTCTGCTTTCCCACAGCTGATCCCAAGTTCCTCTCCCACCCCAGGGAGAAGACCTCAAATTTTCACTCAGATGAAAAGAAAATTCGACTTGTTACAGTTAACCTTTGCTTAGGCAAAATAAGAGAGAGTTTGCCAAAATAAAAGTGAAAAGTTTGGAGTTAACCTTAAACATTTTTAAAACAGAGCGTGCATGTCCAAGTGCTTTCATGTATTTCTTTGGTCCTCAGCTAGTGTCTCTAGTTGCTTGGATGTTATTGAGTACCAAATAAAAACAAGAGAGATTATTTTTTTTATTGGTTGTTCAAAACATTACAAAGCTCTTGACATATCATATTTCATACATTTGATTCAAGTGGGTTATGAACTCCCATTTTTACCCCATATACAGATTGCAGAATCACATCGGTTACACATCCATGTTTTTACATATTGCCATACTAGTGACTGTTGTATTCTGTTATCTTTCCTATCCTCTACTATCGCCCGTCCCCTCCCTCCCATCTTCTCTCTCTACCCCATCTACTGTAATTCATTTCTCTCCCTTGATTTTTTTCCCTTTCCCCTCACATCCTCTTATATGTAATTTTGTATAACAATGAGAGTCTCCTTCCATTTCCATGCAATTTCCCTTCTCTCTCCCTTTCCCTCCCACCTCTCGTCCCTGTTTAATGTTAATCTTTTTCTCATGCTCTTCCTCCCTGCTCTGTTTTTAGTTACTCTCCTTATTATCAAACAAGACATTTGGCATTTGTTTTTTAGGGATTGGCTAGCTTCACTTAGCATAATCTGCTCTAATGCCATCCATTTCCCTGCAAATTCCATGATTTTGTCATTTTTTAGTGCTGAGTAATACTCCATTGTGTATAAATGCCACATTTTTTAAATCCATTCATCTATTGAAGGGCATCTAAGTTGGTTCCACAGTCTAGCTATTGTGAATTGTGCTGCTATGAACATCCATGTAGCAGTATCCCTGTAGTACGCTCTTTTAAGGTCTTCAGGGAATAGTCCGAGAAGGGCAATAGCTGGGTCAAATGGTGGTTCCATTCCCAGCTTTCCCAGGAATCTCCATACTGCTTTCTAAATTGGCCGCACCAATTTGCAGTCCCACCAGCAATGTACAAGTGTACCCTTTTCCCCACATCCTCGCCAGCACTTGTTGTTGTTTGACTTCATAATGGCTGCCAATCTTACTGGAGTGAGATGGTATCTTAGGGTGGTTTTGATTTGCATTTCTCTGACTGCTAGAGATGGTGAGCATTTTTTTCATGTACTTGTTGATTGATTGTATATCCTCCTCTGAGAAGTGTCTGTTCAGGTCCTTGGCCCATTTGTTGATTGGGTTATTTGTTTTCTTATTGCTTAATTTTTTGAGTTCTTTGTATACTCTGGATATTAGGGCTCTATCTGAAGTGTGAGGAGTAAAGATTTGTTCCCAGGATGTAGGCTCCCTATTTACCTCTCTTATTGTTTCTCTTGCTGAGAAAAAACTTTTTAGTTTGAGTAAGTCCCATTTGTTGATTCTTGTTTTTAACTCTTGTGCTATGGGTGTCCTATTAAGGAATTTGTAGCCCGACCCCACAATATGTAGATCGGAGCCAACTTTTTCTTCTATCAGACGCAGAGTCTCTGATTTGATATCAAGCTCCTTGATCCATTTTGAGTTAACTTTTGTGCATGGTGAGAGAAAGGGATTCAGTTTCATTTTGTTGCATATGGATTTCCAGTTTTCCCAGCACCATTTGTTGAAGATGCTATCCTTCCTCCATTGCATGCTTTTAGCCCCTTTATCGAATATAAGATAGTTGTAATTTTGTGGATTGGTTTCTGTGTCCTCTATTCTGTACCATTGGTCCACCCACCTGTTTAGGTACCAGTACCATGCTGTTTTTGTTACTATTGCTCTATAGTACAGTTTGAAATCTGGTATCGCTATGCCGCCTGATTCACACTTCCTGCTTAGAGTTGCTTTTGCTATTCTGGGTCTTTTATTTTCCCATATGAATTTCATGATTGCTTTCTCTATTTCTACAAGAAATGCCATTGGGATTTTGATTGGCATTGCATTAAACCTATATAGAACTTTTGGTAATATCGCCATTTTGATGTTAGTTCTGCCTATCCATGAACAGGTATATTTTTCCATCTTCTAAGATCTTCTATTTCTCTCTTTAGGGTTCTGTAGTTTTCATTGTATAAATCTTTCACCTCTTTTGTTAGGTTGATTCCCAAGTATTTTATTTTTTTTTGAGGATATTGTGAATGGGGTGTTTTTCCTCATTTCCGTTTCAGAAGTTTTGTCGCTTATATACAGAAATGCATTTGATTTATGCGTGTTGATTTTATATCCTGCCACTTTGCTGAATTCATTTATTAGTTCTAGTAGTTTCTTTGTAGACCCTTTTGGGTCTTCTAGGTAAAGAATCATGTCTTCCACAAATAGTGATAATTTAAGTTCTTCTTTTCCTATTTTTATGCCTTTAATTTCTTTCGTCTGTCTAATTGCTCTGGCCAGTGTTTCGAGAACTATATTGAATAGAAGTGGTGATAGAGGGCATCCCTGTCGTGTTCCAGATTTTAGAGGGAATGCCTTCAATTTTTCTCCATTCAGAATGATGCTAGCCTGAGGCTTAGCATAGATAGCTTTTACAATGTTGAGGTAAGTTCCTGTTATCCCTAGTTTTTCTAATGTTTTGAACATAAAGGGATGCTGTACTTTGTCGAATGCTTTTTCCGCATCTATCGAGATGATCATATGGTTCTTATCTTTAAGTCTATTGATGTGGTGAATAACGTTTATTGATTTCCGTATATTGAACCAGCCTTGCATCCCAGGGATGAATCCTACTTGATCATGGTGCACGATCTTTTTGATATGTTTTTGTATCTGATTTGCCAGAATTTTATTGAGGATTTTTGCATCTAAATTCATTAGGGATATTAGTCTGTAGTTTTCTTTCTTTGAGGTGTCTTTATCTGGTTTGGGAATCAGGGTGATGTTGGCCTTATAGAATGAATTTGGAAGTTCTCCCTCTTTTTCTATCTCCTGAAATAGATTGTAGAGTATTGGTATTAGTTCTTCTTTAAAGTTCTTGTAAAACTCTGCTGTATATCCATCTGGTCCTGGGCTTTTCTTGGTTGGTAGTCTTTTGATGGCTTCTTCTATTTCCTCACTTGATATTGGTCTGTTTAGGTTGTTCATATCATCCTGACTCAATCTGGGTAGTTCATATGTCTTAAGGAATTTATTGATGCCTTCACTATCTTCTATTTTATTAGAGTATAGGGTTTCAAAATAATTTCTAATTATCTTCTGTATTTCTGAATTGTCTGTTGTGATGTTGCCTTTTTCATCCAGTAAGCTAGTAATTTGGGTTTCTCTCTCCTCTTTGTTAGCGTGGCTAGTGGTCTATCAATCTTATTTATTTTTTCAAAGAACCAACTTTTAGTTTTGTCAATTTTTTCGATTGTTTCTTTTGTTTCGATTTCATTGATTTCAGCTCTAATTTTAATTATTTGTTGCCTTCTACTGTATTTGCTGCTGATTTGTTCTTCTTTTTCTAAGGCTTTGAGGTGTAGTGTGAGGTCATTTATTTGTTGGCTTTTCCTTCTTTTAAGGAATGAACTCCATGAAATGAATTTTCCTTTTAGTACTGCTTTCATAGTGTCCCAGAGATTTCGATATGTTGTGTCTGAGTTTTCATTTACCTCTAATAATTTTTTAATTTCCTCTTTGATGTCTTCTGTAACCCTTTGTTCATTCAGTAGCATATTGTTTAATCTCCATGTGATGTAGGATTTTTCCTTTCTCATTTTATTATTGATTTCCAATTTCATTCCATTATGATCAGATAAAATGCATGGTAGTATCTCTACTCCTTTGTAATTGCTAAGATTTGCCCTGTGACATAATATATGGTCTATTTTTGAGAAGGATCCATGTGCTGCTGAGAAGAAAGTGTATCCGCTTGATGTTGGGTGGTATATTCTGTATATATCAATTAAGTCTAAATTATTAATTGTATTATTGAGCTCTATGGTTTCTTTATTCAACTTTTGTTTGGAAGATCTGTCCAGTGGTGAGAGAAGTGTGTTAAAATCTCCCATGATTATTGTGTTGTGGTCTATTTGACTCTTGAACTTGAGAAGAGTTTGTTTGATAAATGTAGCTGCACCATTGTTTGGGGCATATATATTAATGATCGTTAAGTCTTGTTGGTGTATGGTTCCCTTGAGCAGTATGTAGTGTCCTTGTTTACCCCTTTTGATTAACTTTGGCTTGAAGTCTATTTTATTTGATACAAGTATGGACACCCCTGCTTGCTTCCGCGGTCCGTATGAGTGATATGATTTTTCCCAACCTTTCACCTTCAGTCTATGTATGTCTTTTCCTATCAGATGAGTCTCCTGTAGGCAGCATATTGTTGGATCTTTTTTTTTAATCCATTCTACTAGCCTATGTCTTTTGATTGGTGCATTTAAGCCATTAACATTTAGGGTTACTATTGAGATATGGTTTGTATTTCCAGCCATATTTGATTATGTATGTTACTTAACATGATTTGTTTTTCCTCTATGATTAGTTTTTCCTTTACTATACTACCTCCCGCTGTTGGTTTTCATTGTTATTTTTCATTTCCTCTTCCTGTAATGTTTTGCCAAAGATGTTTGAAGAGCTGGTTTTCTAGCTGCAAATTCTTTTAACTTTTGTTTATCGTGGAAGATTTTTATCAAGAGAGATTATTTAATTTGGCCTGTATATAGGGTTGGGATTATTTAGTCCAGAGAAGAGAAGTCTAAGGAGTAATAATAGCCTTATGAAAGCCATCATTAAGTATTTTTTTTTTTTAAGAAGAAGAAAGAGCCTAAATTTCTGCATAAGAGATTTTTACATTAATGGAAATCATTGACTACTGGGATAAGTTGCATTGAGAGACTGTGGAATCTTTTCTAAGGGTCATTAAAATTAAGCTTGTCAGGAACAAAACATAGTTTAGTACTGATCATAATTGCAAGGAGGAGGGACATCCCTCTATTTTAGCTGATGGGGAAAAAATTCCCAGCAATGGTTCCTCTAGCTTTAATTTAGTTTTTAATTGCTATGCATTAATAACTAAGGGCAAACTGATTCAACTAGAATATCTTTCTTAATGATACATTATTTATGAGGAAAACTAGTGTACAGAAAAGGAGTTTTTAAATGCATGTGTAATTTATGCACAATTATTACACTGAGATCAAATTTTAAAAACCAACCCCATCAAAGAAAAATCTGGAGAAAAACATACTATAACATCTTTTAGACACTTGAAAATAATCATCAACATTTTAAAGTTTTTAAGTTAATTTTTCATTTCTAGAGCATAATCATACTCTGTAGGAATAAATGTGACTTTAAACCTTCCATGTCCAAAGGGCAAATCCTCCCTTCTTGGTCTGCATTGAAAACAAAGACTGATCAGAAACAGACCTACAGATTCCTAAGTCTTTAGCATATAATAAGTGTAGATTGTTCAATAAATAATTCTGGGGAAATTGATTGGCTATTTGGAAAAGGAATGAAGTTAGTTCCTTACTTCAATATATAAACCAAAAGAAATTCTAAATGTATTAAATATACAAAATAAAAATAATAGATCTGTCTAGTAGCTCTTGTGTGGTCAATCTTTGATAGGGAAAGACCATTATAAATATAATACTTGAAATGGCAAAACTTGCAGAAAAGATGAATAGAGATTCACATGTTAATGTTAAAAACTTTTGTTGATTAGCATACACACACAAAGAAAAATTATAGCCCAGAAAAAATATTTGTAACATGAGAAATGTTTATTATTGATATATAAAAATAGTCTTTCAAATTTATAACAAAAGGAGGAACTCAGCAAATGGAAAATGGACAAAGGACATAAACAAGATATTTCTTAGAAAAAAAAAGAATGGTAAAGATAAATAAAATATAAAAAATGTTCAAATGCACTAGTAATAAAAATTATAAAAGAAGTTTTTAATCACACCTTTTTAAAGGCATAATTGACAAAATTACACATGTTTATAGTGGTAGATGTGCTATTTTGGTATATGTATACATTGTGAAATTATTAAAAGTAAACTAAATATATTCATTACCTCACTTGCCTATTTTTTTATGGTGAGAACATGAAAGATCTACTTGCTTAGCAATTTTTAAGTACACAATACATTATTAATTATAGTCACCATGTTGTACAGTAAATCTCCAGAACTCAATTCTTTTTTTTTTTAAGAGAGAGGGGGAGAGAGAAAGAAGAGAGAGAGAGAGAGAGAGAGAGATAATTTTTTTTTAATATTAATTTTTTTTTTAGTTTTCGGCGGACACAACATCTTTGTTTGTATGTGGTGCTTAGGATCGAACCCGGGCCGCATGCATGCCAGGTGAGCGTGTTACCGCTTGAGCCACATCCCCAACCCCTTATTCTTTTTTATTTTTAATATTTTTTAAATTGTAGGTGGACACAATATCTTAATTTATTTATTTTTATGTGGTGCTGAGGATCGAACCTAGTGCCTCACACCTGCGAGGCAGGTGCTTTACCACTGAGCTACAGCCCAGCCCCAAACTTATTCTTCCTAACTAAAACTTTGTACCCTTTGGCCAACATTTTCCCATTCCTCTCCTTTCCCTTTAGTCCTCAGTAACCACATCCTACTCTCTGCATCTGTGAGTTTTTTGTTTTTTGTTTTTAATTAGATTTTCAGTATTAGTGAGATCATGCAGTATTTGCTTTTCTGTGCCTGGCTTATTTCAAAACATGATGTGCTTCAGGTTCATCAATGTGGCTGCAAATGAAGGAATTTCCTTCTTTTTTAAGGTGAAATAGTATCCTGTTATGTATACACACATTCCACATTTTCCTACCCATTCATCTCCTGACACTTAGGCTGATCCCCCATCCTGGAGATTGTGATGAATGCTGCAGTGACCATGAGAGCAGATGCCTCTTCAACATAGTGATTTCATTGCTGTAGGATATGTACCAGGTAGTGGTATTGCTAGAACATGTGACAGTTCTATTTCTAGTCTTGTGAGGACACTCCATACTGTTTTCCACAGTGACTGCACCAATTTTCACTCCTACCAATGGCGTGCAAGTGTTCCCTTTTGTCCATATCCTCACTATCACTGATTGTCTGGTCTTTTTGATAATAGACATTCAAACAGACATGAGGTGATATCTTGTGATTTTCGGTGGCTAGGAGTTACTGGGGATTGAACTCAGGGGATTTCAACCACTGAGTCCCAGTCTAGCCCTATTGTGTATTTTACTTAGAGACAGGGTCTCACTGAGTTACTTAGTGTCTCGCTTTTGCTGAGGCTGGCTTTGAACTCATGATCTGATCTTCCTTCCTCAGCCTCCTGAGCCACTGGGATTATAGGTGTTCGCCTTCTCATTGTGATTTTAATTGATGATTAGTGATGCTCAGAACTTCTTCAGATACTTGTTGGCCATTTGCATGACTTCTTTTAAGCAATGTCTATTTGGGTCCTTCAGCCAGTTTAAAATCAGTTTGTTTGTTTTCATGCTATTGAGTTTTAAGTTTCTCTCTCTCTCTCTCTCTCTCTCTCTCTCTCTCTCTCTCTCTCTCTCTCTCTATATATATATATATATATATATATATATATATATATATATATATATATATATATTAACCTGAGATACAGATAGAGAAATAAATGCAGATATCTTTCTATGTATATATCTGTATATAGTTTGCAAACAGTTTCTCAAATTCTATAGATTGTCTTTACTCTCGGTTTTTTCCTAAGCTCTGTAGAACCTTTTAATTTGATGAAATATCTATTTTTTGTTTGTTTGTTTTTTGTTGCCTGTGCTTTGGGGCCATATCCAAAAAATCTTTCTTCAGATTAACATCAAGAAGATTTTCACTATGTTTTTTTCCCAGTAATTTTACAGTTACAGATCTTACATTTAAGTTTTCAATCCACTTTGAGTTGATTTTTCAAATATCGTATAAGATGATAGAGGTCTAGTTTCGTTCTTCTACATTGGATATCCAGTTTTCTCAGCACTATTTATTGAAGAGTCTGTTCTTTTCCCATTGTGTGTTCTTGGCTCCTTTGTCAAATTCAGTTGATGATAAATGTGAGGGTTCATACCTGGGCTATTTTGGTCCATTGTTCTACATGTCTGTTTTTATGCCAGTGTTGTGCTAATACTATATCTTTGGAGTATATTTTGAAATTAGGTAGTATGATGCCTTGAGTTTTGGTCTTTTTATTCCATATTGCTTTGGCTGTTTGAGGTGGGGTTTTTTTTTGCTGTTATTATTGTTTTATATGAATTTTAGGAATTTATCTTTATTTCTGTGAAAATTATCATTAGATTTTTGATAGGGATATGTTGACTCTATAGATAATCTTTGGGTAGTACAGACAGTTTAACAAGATTAATTCTCCAATCCATGAACACAGGATATTAAACCATTTATTTGTCCCAATTTCTTTAATCATTGTTTTATAGTTTTCATTGAAGAAATCTTTGACCTTCTTGGTTAAATTTATTCCTAAGCATTTTATTATTTTTAATGCTATTGTAAAAGATGTTGTCTTCTTGATTTCCTTTTTGGATAATTTTTTTTGTTATTTTATAGAAATGCTACTGATTTTTCATGTTGATTTTTGAATCCTGCAACTTTGTTGCCTTTTAATTCTAATCGACTTTAGTGGAGTTTTTAAGGTGTTTATATATATGATCATATTATCTGAAAACAGACTTTTCTTTCTTTTTCTTGCCTAATTTCACTTATTAGGACCATATTCTAGTACCATATTGAATAGAAATGACAAGAAAGGGCATCTTTGTTCCATTCCTGATCTCAGCGAAAGCTCTTAGCTTTTTATTGTTGATCATGTTGTTAGTTGTGAGCTTGTCATATATCTGAGTGCTTATTATTATATGGTGACACTCTGAGTCCCTGGGTGGTTGATTCCTCTGGTGCTGGCCTAAGGAACTGCATCCTGTGTCTTTTGGAGTGGCCCTGAAGCCTGGGGCTGGCCTAGAGCCTGGGGCTTGGGGAGCCAGCCTGGACCAGGTTGCAGTGAAGATGAACCTTGTGCTGGGTTCATGGTGAGGTTCCATGTTCACTTCCCTCTCCTTCCACAAAGGGGAGAGTATCTCTCTCTATCCTGTGCTACCTGGACTTCAAGAAGGAGCTCTGAGAGTAATATGAAACTGTCCTTCCTACCCTCTTTGATGTGTCTTAATTTAATTCGGTGCTACATTCATGTCTGTAATCTCTCATCAGGATTACTTTGCTCCTGTGTTGATTTTCATGTGGAGATAATTGTGTGAACTGATATTTCTGAGAGGAGATATGCACTGTAATGTTTTATTCCACCATCTTAGAAACTCGAGAAGGAATTTTAAAAGATGATTCAATGATCTGCTCTTTTTGAGGGGTGGGAGATACTGGGGATTGAACTCAGGGGCACTCAACTACTGAGCCCCAGCCCCAGCCCTATTTTGTATTTTATTTAGAGACAGGGTCACACTGAGTTACTTAGCATCTCACTTTTTGCTGAGGCTAGCTTTGAACTCGTGATCCTCCTGCCTCAGCCTCCCAAGCCTCTGGGATTACAGGAGTGCGCCATGGCCCCCAGCGATGATCTGCTATTTTCAAATCCAACATATTGACTAATAATAAAAAGAAGAACTTGTCAAAGGTCAGGGAAATTGGCACTGAAGGGGAGAAATATTATTTTTTACCCATCCATTGCAAGTTTCATGACTGACATCCCAGTAACAAAAGACATTTAGACAAAAGAAAAGTATGACAAATTTATTTAACCAAAGTTTTACATGGCACAAGACCTTTCAGAAGTGAAGTCCCAAAGACTCAGGGAAAATTGTGTATTTTTTTTTTAGTTGTAGATGGACACAATACTTTTCTTTTTCTTTCTTTTTTTTTATGTTATGCTGGGGATCGAACCCAGTGCCTCACATGTACTAGGCAAGCACTCTACCACTGAGCCATAATCCCAGCCTCAAACTGTGCATCTTTATCCTTACGTTTCATGAAGAATGTACAGTCATGTAGAACTGAGATTGGACAAAAAGGGAGTGTGATTTAATAAGTGGTGTAAGCATATCAAGGCCTCTTTGTTCCTTTGATTCTTGGCCTTTCTGTTGCCACACTCCTTCCCTCCAGACACGGGGCAGGACACCTGGCACTTGAAGATCTTTAGGTGGGAGAAGGTCAGAGAGACCTTTTCATTTCTGCATTTTTTTACAGTTTCTTTCAGTTTAAAATCACAGGTGGCATATTTTAGGGTATCATGTTCTAACCCAGACAGCACTCATCTATCCAACTGGCAGGAATGAAATGGTATCTTTCTGAATGGAAATTAGATGATGTAAACCAACAACCTTTAAATATACTAATTTGTCCCCCAAAATGTACTTCTATAGATTTATGGTAAGGAAATAATTAGAAAACTGAAATAATGTTTATACAAAGATAATATTACATCATGTTTTGAAACCAAGAAAAACTGGAAATAACATAAGTGCTTGAGAAAATAAGACTGGTTATACTAATAATTCAACATCTGTAGCCTTAAAAACTAGTCACTAAAATCATTCTGCAGATGAGTACTTATTGGTACAAAAATGTGTGTTTACTGAAGCATGAACAACAGAAGGTTTTCTCTAAGAGTGAAATTACTTTCTAAAAATTCTTTTGATTATGTTTTGCTGTTGTTTTTCTGGAATTCTTTCTGCACTGAGCACGTATTACATAGTAGAAAGAAAAGATAATTTTTTTTTTGCAGTGTTGGAATCAAACCCAGGGCTTCATGTATGCTAGGCAGGCACTCTACCACTGAGCCACACTCAAGATAATTTTTATAATAATAAAAAGAAACAAAGTAGCCCTCATCTAGATATACTATCCAACTAGCCAGAAGTTCACTAGAGAGCCTACAATTAGCTTAGTCTAAATTTTAAACAGCTTTGAAAGCAAAGATAAATCCTCAAGCTATCATATCTCACAGTTCTCCCCACTTTCAGCTCTCTGATATCTCTAGACTTCTTTCCAGAAGATATGAATGACTCACCTGTTCCATGCACCAAGTCTGGGTCCCAGGGAGAGCTAAGGTCTTAACATGTTCTGAGTCAAGGAAAGGAAGCACCTTTATACTCCTGCACAGAGATGACAGAGTGCCCTACTTTGGGCTTTTACATTTTGGAAGCTGCATATGCAAATGTATGCCTGCCTGCCTATCCTGCCCCATTATTTATAGAGGTTCTAATCAGAACCTTTCATAGTGCAGCAACTGAAGAATTATTAAGGAATCAGCTAACAAAATTTAATAGCCAGTTGCAAGAAAATACTGAATGAGATACTATAAATCAACAAAGAAGTGTTTATTACTTGTAAAGAAACCATAAATACCCAAATTCAAGATATATACCAACTTTTAGAGGAGATTTTTCAGACAGGAAAATATCCTGCTCTTTATGCCCTCTTTGAAGAGTTTTGTTTGTTTTCTCTGGCAACTATTATTTTTAATTAGTAACTTCATGCAACAGTCCACAAGCATTTTCATGTCTGTTGGGGTCAGCAGGTTGTAGCTTTGCACTGTATCATCTTGCTTAAGAGGACTTTGGAAAGTCACTTGCAATGGTTTATTGTTATATAACCTTGGTTTGTAGGGATACAATGGACAAAGAATAAACACAGGATGTTTTCTTCACTCTGAATTGTTTAGTATTAAAATAGCACACTGCATAAAAGCAGCTGATACCATAGTGATAGGAATTTATGCATTTGTGCTATGCCTCATTTTAAGGTTCATGAGAAAACTGTGTATAACCAAAGGAGGTGCAGACTAAGTGTTCTCTTCCTGGCTAGGTCCTAATGATAGCTGGGGTAAGGTCCTCTGGAACACTATGTGGGATTTTGAAACCAGGATTAAAACTTCTAGCATGCACTGTAAAAAAAGAAGAAGAAGAAGAAGAAAATTTAAAAATATAGCTGCGCACTGTGACACACTCCTGTAATCCCAGCGACTCTGGAGGCTGAGGCAGGAGGATCTGGAGTTCAAAGGCAGCCCTCAGCAATTTAGTGAGGCTCTAAGCAATTCAGTGAGACCCTGTCTCAAAATAAAAAATAAGAAGGGGTGGGGATGTGGCTAAGTGGCTAAGTGTTAATTAACAGTAACAACTTGAATTTATTTAAGGAGGCAACATGTAAAAAGAAGATTCTGGAATTAGACCTGATTCAAACCCTTACTTTGTATCTTATTAACCATGTGGCCTTAATCTGTATGGGTTTGAGGCTCCTTAGCTATAAAACTGAAATAAAATTATGTATGATGAAATATTCATAAGGTACATGGAATTTTATGATGCATTTTCAAATACATTATCTCATCTGTTCCTTTAAATTATCCCAGGAGCAAGATATTATTATCTCTAATTTATAATTGAGGAAACTGAGGCTCAGGAATGGAAGTATCTTTTCCTAAATAAAACAAGATAGTCACTTATCTTCTGATTCATAGTATTATGCTTTTTTTCACAAAAGCACAGTTTTTTGTTTTTAACCAACCAGCAATAGAAAAAATGGGTTAAAAGCAAGATTGGCACTACAGTTTGTTAGTAACCTAAGCTTCTACTTTTGATTAAACTTGTAGATTGGTCCCCTGTCCCCTACCCAATCCTGGACTGCAATACTCTGTGAATAGAGCCATCCGTATAAACATCACAGAGAAAAGGAGTAGTCAGCCACTCTGGATAAGGCCTGTTTGTTTGTTTGTTTCTTGGTTCCAGGGATTGAACTCAGGGGCTCAACCACTGAGCCACATCCCCAGATCTATTTTGTATTTTGTTTAGAGATAAGGTCTCACTGAGTTGCTTAGCACCTTGCTTTTGCTGAGCAGCTGGGACTACAGGCATGCACCACAGTGCCCAGCAGCCTCCCTGTTTTGACCCTAGCAGAAACCTGCCTGGGCTGAGCTGAAAACACAGCAGAGGGTAACACAGGATACCTTCTTCCTCTGGTGACCATCAAGGTGGCCTCAACTTGCAGATGTGAATTGAACTCAATCTAAATTGGCCCAGATCCACTGGGCCGCTCTGATTCTACCTATTGCAAGAGGATTTTATACATCAGCAGGCAGAAAATTATAATAAAGCAGAAAATGATTTCAATTAACTTTTGTGGACAAAAACTGGATATAACTGAAGACCAAGATTTCAATCTGACAGTAGAGGGGGTAGAGAGAGAAGAGGGGAGGGGAGGGGAGGGGAGGGGGGATAGTAGAGGATAGGAAAGGCAGCAGAACACAACAGACACTAGTATGGCAATATGTAAATCGATGGATGTGTAACTGATGTGATTCTGCAATCTGTATATGGGGTAAAAATGGGAGTTCATAACCCACTTGAATCAAAGTGTGAAATATGATATATCAAGAAATTTGTAATGTTTTGAACAACCAACAATAAAAAATTAAAAAAAAAAAAAGATTTCAATCTGAGCTACTGTGAAAGAGCAAAAGAGTAAGAATGAATTCCATGAAACCGGCATTCCCTTGTGTGCTCCTGAGTAGTTCCAGGACACTAGCCTGGATCTTAAGCTCATTTTAAGACCTGTGGGGTCTTTTCACTCTTCACTGGGTCCCTTTCCTAAAATCTCTGCTTGGAATTATAATTGAGGAGCTTTGAGAAATGTGAAATTTGTGATCCGAGATTTTTCAAGTTTTATAATGCAATGCTCTCATTTCCATTAAAAAAAGAAAGAAAGTAAGAAAGTTTCCAAAAAACTTTGGGGCTAAATTTTGTGATGTGTGATATGATATGAAGACCCAATTCTTCAGAGGCTTAAATGTCTATGCCTTGAGGCTAACATTCCCCTTCTAGATATAATTCTCTGGATCATATCATAATGATAAGCTTGAGTTTTAAAGTCAAACACTGGGCTTTAATCTCAGCTCTAACTTTGGGATCTTAGATGAGTTATTTTACTTCTTCATGTGTTTGGTTTCCTCATCTGTAAAAAGCTGACAGTATTTGTATTTACTCATAGGATTACTATGGAATTATTATGAAGATTTAAATTAGATCATGTATAAAACAATGCTCATCTTGGAAAATAGCTGTTATTTTAAAAATATCCCCACTGTGACTATTCATCAAAGATTTATTTATTCCCTGCATGTGCAGACACTGCTTTCCACAGGGGGTCTCAGCAGATGGTAGGGCAACCATATTTTCTCAGTGGTCTTCTCAGGAGGCCAAGCTGGACAGTTCTCAATGCACAATAAATGCTGAAGAACAATTCATTCTTGGTAGCCTTGGTCAATGAGAGGAGATAAGTAAAAACCCAACGACAATCTGTGGTCCTTGCCACAAACCAAGCTCCCCACCACAAAGGTCAATTGATTGGGGGCAATATGCTCAATTAATGAAAAGTTGCAACTCTTCAGTTAAAAAAAGACAAAAAAAAACAAAAAAACAAATATAAAGTGAAAAGCGTTTTCATAAGTGATAGGAAAAAAATACAAATAAATTTTTTAAATGAATGTATAAAGGTGATATAAATACAAGATCCTAAAAGTAGTGCTCTCTACTTTTATGGATTTTTAAAACTTTCTGTGAATATGCATTATTTTAATAGTTATTTTTAGATTATTATTTCCATAGAACTAGAACTAAAAATATCTATAAATGAAGCAGACAGGATCCTGTTCTCTAACCCTCCAGTCACAAGCAGGCATATGTCATGTGTCAAGAGTTTTGTCATAATTTCACTGCAAAAGAAAAGGCCTATAGGAATCATTTCAAATGCAGACACCTGGTAGGGCATTTTGCAGATAAAAGAGAAGATGAAATCATCATTGTTAAGTAAGGAAGAGGGAAAAAAAGGTTTGGTTGGTGGTCACAAGACTCTTGACTGACAGTCAGCCAGGTGGGAGGAAATGGTGACTGGTTTCCAGAACCCGTCATAATTCTATTAAAGTTTATGAGAAAATTGCTTATGTCTTTTATCAGGGGATGCATTCATTTCTTCCCAGAATAAGGTTGTAAATTAAATCAGACCCAGAAGAGATTTGGACAATTTTTTTTTTCTCCACAGTCTCCAGTTCCTTTTTTTCCTATAGTTCTATGATAGTTTGGCCTTTCCAGGGAGTTACCTGACCTAGAAACCTAGAAGCTTCTCTCTCCTTTGCACTTTCAGGTCCAATCACCAAGTCCTGGGGCCTACCTTTTAAATAAACATATCAACTTCCTTTTCAACACTGAGACCGCTAATTTAGTGGACACCCTGACCAGTCATTTTACCCTTGGACTGTTGGAGTAACTTCCTAATAATTCTCTAAGCCCTTGAATCAAAAAATCCTGCTTGAAATGGGAATTCGCTGTTTTTGTATTGCCCAAATGTATTGCTGACACTTATAAATTTCCTGGTTCTCCAATTATAGGCTTACACTTTATACTTCAGTCATATCTGCCTTATTTAATATTATTTTTTCATGAATCCTTTTAAAGGATAACTTTGATGATCAGAGAAGAGATGTTCAAAATTCTGATAAATCAAGGTTAGCCTATAAAATGTTATCAAAGCCATTAAATCACGAATGAATGTGATGTTATTAAATATAATGTGTGTATGTTATAAGCACACTGAGAAAACGGATAGAAATTTAATGGAGAATTTTTTTTCTTTGCAGGTGAGAGTCAAAAATAAAGGCTGATTTTGTGGCCCAAGTAGCTTCTCCCACATAGGTAGAGCAACCATATTTCCTCAGTGGTCTGATGCAGTTTTAGTTTTGCCCGTTGTCCTGGAATCCTTGTTACCTTATCCACCTTGGGCAACAACTTATGTGGTTTACCATACCTAGAGTGGACATCTCATATAGCATCCCCCTTCTTTTCTGGTAAAAGACTCCCTTCCATGGGGAATAGCCATGCTAGGGAATTCTGTCCTCCTAATTTGCATTCCTGCAGCCCCCGTCTCCATAGACAGACACATGTCCCAAGCCTGGCCAATTATAATATCCCACATCTTGGACCCCAGTTTAGAAATAAGCATATAGCCAAAGCTGAGTCTTCTCTGGGACTGTTTTATAGAAGTTATATGGAAAAATTCTTTTATCTGCGTTTGTTCAACTGTTCAGATATGCCAGGATACTAGTGACTGTGTGGCCTGCCATTGGGAAAAGCAAGCATGTCTCAAAACAAGAAAGCCACAAGGACATCATGGAGCCCCTAGATCCAACCATGTCTTATCCCAGGCTCTCTACCTCAATGAGCTACAGGGGAGAGAAAGCTTTCCCTGTACCTTCTGAGTCCATGAAATAAAACAACAGTCAACAGACTACAGGAGAAAAGATGCTAGAGTTTGATAATCAATGTCCAAAGGCCCACGTGTTGAAGGCTTGGTCCTCAGCCTGTAGCGCTTCTGGGAGGTGGTGGGACCTTTAGAAGGTGGAGTCTAGAGGGAGATCTTAGGTCACTGGAGGCTGCCTTCAAAGGAGACAAGGGCACACCAAGTCTCTGTTCCTCTACTCTCTTTGTTTTCCAGCCACCATGAGGTAAAAAGTTTCCTCTACCTCATGCTTTATCATGATGTTTTACTTTACCACAGGCCCAAAAGCAAGGAGGCCAACAAACCAGGTTTCTCAAGAACCCCCCCCAAACTGTGAGCCAAAACGAACCTTTCATCTTTTTAAGTTGATTATCTCAGATATTTTGTTAGAGTAAATCAAAACTGACTAATACACAAGGTATGCATATTTATTTAGTGAATGAGCACAACACATGAAAGAAAAGTGAATGCTCAGAAACCCAGTGAGATTTGGAAGATTGTATATCTTCTACATAGGGGAGAGGGGAGAAGGTATGAGCCACTTAGGAGAAAATATATGATTTTCAGGAAAGATGAATGGGCCCTCAGTAGAACAGATAATAGTCAATGACAAAGTCTGCCTGGGTGTGATGTCAACCTGCAATCTCCTCTCCTGTCATCCCCATTAATGTTCCCTGGTTGATGAGATTCTGGGGAAAGAATTCATGACAAGTGTATTCCTTTTGGAGTCTCCGCCTCTAAGCAGAGAAAGAGAACTCAGCCTCTGCATTCATTCTTTGCTAAGTGCCTTTAATTCGAGGTCATCAGTGTAACAAAGTGACATGTTTTGGGATGGCATTTTCTGAAATCCTTCAAATATATTACACTTTTTTTTTTTCTTCCAACTAAAGTCATCCCAATTAATATACTCTCTCTCCACCTCCCCTTGCAGTGCTTAATATGAGTGTTCATAGCATATTGGACATTATATGGAAGTCCACAAGAGCAGAGGTGCTCATTCTTAAGAATCTTTCATGGAAAATAGAAACATCAGTGAGAGCACATAGTAACATTTATTAACCAAAAGTAAAGCATTGCTTATAATAGCAAAAGGAGTAACTGGAGATTTTGAGGTGCACGTCATGCAAAATACAAGGGAACTCAGCAAAGGAGCAGCATGCTACTGCATATCAATGAGATAGGAGCCTGGAATCGACAGTCTTTTAGGTGTCTATGGCTTATCTGCAAGATGTCTAGCTCTTGCCTCACTTCTAACCTCATTCTCGATCCCCAGCTCCAACGTCCATTCTTTCCAGATAGAAGAGACGGTCTTGGGTGAGGCTCTATGATGAAGTGAGATGGCTGTTTTGCACTCACTCAGTAATTTTTAGGAGTTGAAAATTTAATTATTTTAGTCCAATGCAAAATACCCATGAGTTAAAACACCTGCATCAAAGGCAGCAGCTTCAAAGCGCCAGGCATCTGCTGCCTCTGTCCCTCTGGCCTTGCTTCCTCAAGTTCCCATCCAGCTTCCTAAGAGATTTTTATAAGATGTAGATCTGATCTAATCTGACCTTGTTTTGAAGACTTTCTGGCTCCTGTCTTCCTTCCTCCCTCCCCTTCCCCACACGGCCTCCTAGCTCTGTTACACCAACATATACAGAGTTCCCCAAGCGCCCAGGAGTCCTGCTTTCAGTTCTGGGCAAACCTCTTCTTCTGCTCAGAGACCCTCCTCCCTCCTCCTGTCTGAGGAAACTTTCATCTTGGGCCATTGCCTCTGGAAAGGACTCCTGTGACTCCCAGGCAGGGATTGGTGATGAGATTTTTCTGCTTTGGGATCCCACAATATTTCGCAATGATCCCCTGGTATAAGGCTCACTCAGTGAAATTACTTATTCTTCCATTCATCTCTCTCACTAGGCTGCAGGTCCCTCAAAGATAAAAGATGTGTCTTCTTGTCTTTGAAGCCCTATGATTTGGCAAAGTACATCAAAGGGCACTCATTCAGTGTTTGTTGAATGAGTGAACAAACAAATGAATGCATGAGGAAATAAGTAAATGATCAATTAAGTAAAAGAAGTCAACTATATCAGGCCAGTAACACTGAGGCCTCTCTTACAGATACATAATTCACATTTTGTTCCTGTGAAATTTGAAGTTGCTATAATTTTCTGCCTTCCACACAGGAAGAAGAGCAGTTTGTGTTGCCTTTTGGAAGGCAAGACCGAAGTTCTACTCTTTAATTGTTTTGGGAAGACATGATAGTTAATTTATCAAAACTTGAAGGATTCCAATCTGATTTAGAGGAGATGTTTTCTGGATATTAAATGAGATGATATATGTAAAGCACATGCCACAAATAGGAATTAAAATATTAGTTATTATTAACATCATTATCATCATGAAAGAAGTATGCTGATCAGGTTTATAGCAGGAGACTGCAGTGGCTGGGAACACTGGCGTTGAATTAAACCACTTGGGTTTGCCTCCTGTTTCCATGCTTAGTGGATGAGAGCCTTCTAAAAGTGACTTCATGTTTTCTGACTTTTAGTTTCCTAATCTGTAAAATGAAGACCCATTCATCTCACAAGTATTTACTGAGTGTTTCCTCTGTGTCAAGAATCGTTCTAGGAGCCTGGGCTCCACACTGAACAAAACAGGCAAAAATCCTGGTCTTTGCCCAGTGCAGTGTGGGAGGAAATGGGGGGAGTCAGGTTATAGTGATTGGTAGTGATAAATGCTAGGATTTAAAGCTGGGGGGCGCAGAGAGTGATGGGGCAGAGCTGTGATATTAAATGGGGTGTTCAGAAAAGGCCACCCTGAGGACTTGAAAGTGGGTAGGGCACTGAGGGGGAAAATGAGGGAAGGGGGTGGGGCAGGGGTGCACCTGGTATGGGACTGAGAGGGAGAGGGGAGAGAGGGAGGGGATTGTTGTAGGGACAAACGAGGCAAGGCACCAAAGACAGCAGGAAACAGTTTTATTTGGCTGCAGCCAGGTTCAGAGGGTACAGCCTTTGCTGTAACCAATCAATCCCCTGAAACCCGAGTTCAGGGAGTTTCAGAGTTTTATACCCAGTGTGTAAGGGGAGGGGCTCAGAAGTTCACAGTCTGCAGAAGTTCACATAAAAGCAGCTTTTTCTTTCACTGTTCTGGGCAAGTTAACTCTTCAAGGACAATACCTGAGAAGCGGGGAGCTTCATCTCCCCTTTCTTTCCTCCCCCTGCCAGCTGTTACCATGGGCCCATACAAATTTATCTTAAAAATGTAGACATCTCTGTGAAGCCCAGCTCAAGGCCAGGGGCCTTGTTTGCACATTTCTTCAAAGTACTATACTGGATACGTTTGTGAAAACTAGTAAGGGGGTGTCCAGCATCTGGAGTGCTGGTATCTTCTCGGCCAGTGGCCAAGTAAACAGGGTGACACGAAAATAGGAAGTTTATCTACAATGGACTCTTTTGCTGACAGTCCTAAAATCAGCCATGGTGTAGAAGGCTTTGCTGTGGAGAAAGGGGTTGCCACTTCAGGGATGAGATGGGAGCAGTGTCAGGAACAGAGCCCACAGGGCTGGGTAAAGACTTCAATTTCCTTCTGAGTGAAAGCCACACTGAAGGGTTTTGAGCAGAGGCGGGATGGCAGGGTCTGCTGACCACTGTGTTGAGAATGGCTGAATGAGACAGAGTCAAGGTGAGGAGGCCTTGAAATGACTGAGTGTAGCTGGTGTAAAACACCCTGGTGGCCTAGAATCAAGGCATTTTCCTTCCTTCTCCCAGGAAAATTGTTATGCTGAACTCACTTTTTTAATAGCTTGCTGGCTGCTAGAAAACTGTACTTAGTACACAGATCTGTGGTGCCTGTCATGTGAACTGCAGCTGCTCTCCTTCCCCTGGTATAGCACACATCCCGAACCACCATATGTGTGTTCTGAGAAAAGAAGAGGGAGAGGGAGAGGAAGGATCAGGGCTGGGGTCTAGGTTTGCAATGTGTGCAATGGGAAGGGTAAAATTTCTACAAAGTGAGAAAGGTAAGACTAGAAGTGTCTGCAGTATGGCAGGCAGGAGGGATGAGTCAAATGTGACATATGGGATGTTGAGGATAATAAGAGAACTTGTCTCCTATGAACTCTGAAGACTAATGTATGCATGCATTGAAAGCCGTTCTTAGCAGCAGTTGTTCAATAAATGTTAGACATCATTTGGAGACAGGACCCTTAAAAAGATAATTAAGGTTAAATGAGGTCATATGAGTGGGCCCTAGCCAATATGACCTTGGATCTTATAAGAAGAGGAGAACAAGGTGCACACACACAGGGATGACCATGTGAAGATAAGGAGAGAAGGTGGCTGTTCACTAGCTGTAGGTGGCTGTTCACTAGCTGAAAAACCAGCTCTGGCAATACTTTGATCTCAGACTTCTCACCTCCAGAGCTTTGAGAAATAAATTTCTGTTGATTAAAAAAATTAGACATTATTATTATTATTACAAGGTCACTTGAATTTTCAATATACACATGTAAGTCTTAGTCACTATGTATATGTGTGTATATAGATGGAATCATATATGCACATATATAGACAAAGGGTCATTCTTAGTGGTTGCTACTCCAGACTTGCACTTCTTAAAAATAATTCCAAAACTTTAACTTAGACTAATATATTATCAAATTTTAAAAAGTTATTTTGAATACACACACACTTAAAATATATATATATATATATATATATATATATATATATATATATATGTGTGTGTGTGTATATATATATATTTAAATGTATATGAACTAATAAAACCTTGTGAATATGTGTGTGTGAGGGTTTTTTTTTTCTTTTTTTGCTAAGTCCTCTCTCCTCTTCCCCTGGTCACATGTGGGCTGCTTTGTCCTGATGGGGTAATTATATACAAACAAGTGAGAAATCATTTAACAATAGAACTGATTCCCTTTCAGAATGTCTATTTCTAATCAGACCTGACAAATGAGAAATGCTCAGATTTAGGTTGTAAAAGTGAAATTAAAATTGTATGTATTGCCTATAATATCATTGAAGTGGAAAATCTTGATGTGACTGTTTAAAAATTACCCTGTCAGTATATAAAAACATGTTTATTACAATCAAGTGTGACAGGTTTCTCTCCCATCTACCCACTTGTTCTCTGGACCACATCAAGGTAGACTGCAAAAAGAAAGGCTTGGGTAAGATTAAGTTAAAAAAATCTTAAAAAAAACAACAACAACAGTAGAGTTAAGCTAAGTGGTGGAAATTCTGGAAGTCTTTGATAAGGCAGAGAACAAAGAAACTCTGTGTGGTCTAGCATTAAGACAATTGAGTCCTGAATTGTTCTAGTAACAATAAGCCAAGGAGTTACTCAAAGCATGGGCTCAGTGGACATTGTCATCCCATCTCTAAGTTTTAACCAGGTTGCCTAATTTGTGTTATAATTTTCAAAACTGAGTACCTAATATTTTAATTTATATTAACATTTGCATGTACATTTTGAAATACATGCTTGGGAATAGTTTTTTTTTTAATATATAAACATATCACATGTTTATAGAATTTTATTTTAAATTTTATAATGAAGTTTTCATATATGATTGCTGATCATATAGCATCCCCAATGCACTCAGCTCTAGCGGAGCAGAATCTTGACTCACCATGGTATGAATAGTTCCTGGAACTGGGTGCTCACATATCTGGCAAACAAATCAATGAGAGATTTCATGCTCATGCTAATTAAGCATGTGATACAGCACATAGCATGAAACATGTAGTCATTCTTGGTGTTCTAAGTCCTTTAAGATCCACCATCTTCTTCACAAGAAAGCCTCCCTGTGCCAATTTTCATCTAATCTCCAAAGTTCATCCCCTGGTCCTCTTGGTGGGAGGCATTCTCTTGACACTGTTTCTGGAATCCCACTCAGGTGCTCCTGGGGCACCTCCCTGTCACAGGATTAGCCAGTAAAGTGTCTCTCTCCTCACCAGACTGTAAACTCCCAGGAGGCAGGGACATGTCCTTATTTGACTTGGAAGCCCCAGCGCTGGCCACTGCTGGAAACACAGCAGGTATTCGTTCACTAGAGTGTAATGAATAGCACTTTCTCTAGATCTATTTCAACATGGTTTCCGTTAGTCCTTTTATGAAATGTGGGAAAAACTTGTCTTATCAGTAATATTTGCAAACCACCTCTTAGAGTGATGTAAATCCAGCATATGATTAATATCTGTTTTATGTTGAATCTTTCTAGCTTCAGAATGAAGGACTATACATTCTGGTGACCTTCTACTCCAGGTTTCTGCTCTCTCCTACGCATTGACTATATCTTTTAACGTGACTTCTGAGAATTCAATACATGGAGACACAGATTGAAAGGCATTTTCTCCTCCAGTGAGTTGCCTACACGACCTAGAGCAAATGGTTGTCCAAACGTATTTCCAAAGCTCTCCAGTGACGGTAACGACAGAGTTGAATCACCTTTGCAGCTGAGTCCTCTCTGAGGTCAAGGGGAACTCTCTTGTTATATTCTAATTCGATTTTGTCTGGTTTTCATTTATATAGAGATGGAGAAAAGCCAGCAAGCAGCCTCCTCCAAATAAACCATCCGGTTCTGGAAGAACATTATTCAATCAGTCCTTGGCCTGCAATTTTGAAGGCAAAACCAAGTCAGCTTCTTTCACCTTTCCTCATAGGTTTTCTTCTCCATCCTCTTAATGGTTTCTGTTGCTTCTTTTTGGACTTTTTCCAACTCCTCCGCAGTCCTCTAGAAATTCAGAAACCAAATCTTGATCAAGAAGAGTCTGACCAAGGTTAAATATAGAAAAAAAAAATGATAGGTTCTCAGCTTGTGTGTCATTCTCTCAGTACATGTCAGGGCAGAAGAATGCCATTAATCCAGACATCTCAAAGCAATATTTATGATTTCCTAACGCAAAGTTGAGTAAGGATTTACCAGTTTAAAAATATATTCTTCTTCACAAATAACACAAAGTGAATCATAGGAAGACATTTAAAATGCTTATAAGAATACATCACTTTAAACATTCACTAAATGAAAAATGAGCAATATTACACATTATAAGCTATATTTATTTTTTTTACTGGGATAATTATTTAGATACTTGGATTTTTGCATTCTCAGTTCCCCAGTTTACCTGCAAATTTGCTCTCATGTGAGTGTGAAAGAGGCAGAGCTAGGGTGATTGGCATTTGTTAACATCTTCCTGAAGGGAAGGCTGGTTTTGAAAGATATTTCTGGTGTTCTTCACATGTTCTCAGCTGCTCCCCATCCACTTTTGACTTCTTCAGCTCCCAAATTGTTTTTTTTTTTTAATGGGTCCACAGACAACTAATGTCTGTTCTATAAGATCAACAAATTTCACTACTGATTTCTAAGTTTTGACTTCAATTTGTTTTGTTCCTCCAAGGACTGGCTTTGTTCCCCCAGGTAGTTCTTTTACCAAGTCACCTCCTATCCTTTTAAAAATATGTGTGCATACCATATTGTAAAGGCTTTGTTTGGGTTCATGAGATAGCTTCTTTAGTTATGGATTCTCTTTAAGTCAGTTAGAGGCTGTTGAGTTTAGAGTCCCTCCTAGTTCCCCTGAAAGCAGAGTACTACACAAGAACTTGGGTGCAGGCACTCTGGGAGATATCCCAAAGAGCAAAAAGGAGGAAAAAGAAAGAGTGAGAGGAGGAAAGAGAGTCAATATAACACATTATCAAGGTCTAGCCACAAATAGAAGGGATTCAAATTTCCCAGGATCTGAGAATCATTTCAAATTTCTCCTGGTATTGTCTCCAAAGGACCAGGTACATCTCATTATTTGAAGATCACTCCCAGGGATGTTAAACCTCAGAAACTTCTGAACCATACTGTGCACAGAATGATACCCTGTGGCATGTATTCAGACAGACTCTCAGGGTGAAATCACAGGCCAGCACCTGGGGGAGGTGATGTCTAAGACTAAGGAAGGGGTCCATGACCTCTGCACTGAAATTAGACATGAGACGAGGGAACATGATATAGAACACAGACCCCTTTATCATCCCTTACCTTAAACCTGTAGATCATGAGCATGTATGATTTATGAGTGCTCAGAACAAGTAGGGCCCATGATGGGCCTCCTAATGACAACTAATTGCACTGGAAATTAGAATTTGAAGGGTGCTATACTTTGGATATGAAATGTCCCCCAAGTGTCCTTTTTTAAAGGCTTGGTGCCAGCCCATAGTGCTTGGGAGGTGTTAGAAACTTTAAGAGGTGGGGGCTGGTCAAAGGAAGATAGGTCTTGGAGGTGTGCCCTTATAGGGGATATTAGGACCCCACCCATTCCTGTCTCTATTTCCTGGCCCACATGAGGTAAACAGTCCCCTTCTGCCATTCACTCCTGCCATGATACCATAGGTCCAAAGTAACAGCCCAAGTGATCACGAACTGGAATCTCTGAACTGTGAGCCAAAATAAACTTTTCTCCTTATGAATTAATTCTCTCAGGCATTTTGTCAGTTATGGGAAGCTGACTAACAGAGTGATTTCTAATGTCTTTGGAATTTAAAAAAAAAAAATCAGATTTAATATGAATCCGAACCAGTACTTTACCAACAATGCTACGGAAATAAATCTCTTTTGTCTTCTCCCCTAATATCAGCATAAGAAGCAAGACTCCAGCAGAAACCAATGGTATGTCTAGGAGAGTCTCCTGGGAGAGAAACAAAGGGCAAACTTCACTCCATCTGGGCCCCAAAGAGTTCACAGGTGCTAAGTTTGGAGTCCTGAATCCCTGATTCACATGTCTAAGGCATCAGTTTTTATGTGAGAAGGAATATTTTATTGCAGTCTTATAATGAAAATAATTTTCCACTAGAAAAGACATGAGATTTGTTTGTATAGTTAAAGTCAATCAACCAGTTAGTGCTAGTTGTTTAGAGAGGCACTGTGTAGAAAGAGGGATAGTCAATGCCTCAATTTATTCTTAGGTAGTATTGAACAAATGCTTTTGACTATGACCCAGCATGAGACATACACCTGACATGATGACTCAGTAGACACATTCTTAAATATATAATTGAAACAAAAGTTCCCCAAGATAATAACAGTCTTCTTCTGTGTGCTGTCCTATGCACTCTGATATTTTCTGTTCTATCTAATCTAGTCCAGCCTATTCTATTTGTTCTATTCCATTTTTTATGTCTAGTCTAGACCCACTAAATTGTTTATATGACCTACGCGTAAGTCACAGATTACAGTTGGAAAAGTACTGATTTGCCTCTACCATTCCTCAACTGTTTTCCCCCCTCCCATGTCGTAAATCAACGTACATAGGATTTGTTGCCTACAATCACCAGGAATTGGTTTCCTGTCTAGCCTTTTTCCTCCTACCAAGTCTTTTTTCTTTAGCCAACACTCTTATAGTGTAGGACTTATTGTTTGAGATACATTGGAGACACTTCTAAATCCTTTGTTACTTTTATTATCAAAAAGATAAACTATAAGAATCTACAAAAGAGAGTTCTGATTTAAGGTGGCTTAGTTGTAAATAACAGAAATCCCATATCTAGCTGTATTAAATAATACATAAATATACTCTTACCATGAAGAAGTTTGAACTTGGCTTGGTTGATTTCGTGGTTCACTGAAGTCACCTAAGATGCTGCTTTTTTTCCCCATCTCTCGGCTTGGCCATCCTCCAGGCTGGTTCAGTCTTGGGTGGTAACAAGATGGTTGTAGATGCTCCAGGTATCACAACCTGGTACCACTATATCCTCAGGAAAGAGAGTGATTATTTTGATTTCTTGCTTTTTTTCTCATACACCATATGATGATTCTACCTCAAAATACATCCAGAGTCAGACCACTTTCCACCGTGTCCATTGTTAAATCCCTGGTCCAAGTCACCATCATCTCCTGCTTGCCATAGCCTCCAATTAGTTTCCTTTCTCCTGCTCTTCATATTCCCCCTTCAGTCTCTTCCCAACACAGTAAGCTTGTGAAGTCAGTAGGGCAGGCATGTCCCCCTTCTGCTCAAAACTTCTCAGTTGTCCCTTATTTCTCCAAGAGCATGCCCATCAGGCTTTGCACCGGGAGCCAGACATGGAGATTACCTTCCATGCAGGGGTAGCAATGCACAAAATCCAGTTAAATAAGTACAGATTACAGTGCAGTAGATGACGACAAGAGCTATAGATAAAAGCAAAAAGAAAGTCCCTGCCACCATGAGGCTTATGTTCTAATAGACTGGGAAGGCCTGATACAGAGTAGGCCCTTGACATGTGTGTTATGGTTTAGATATGAGGTGGCCTCCAAAAACTCATATGTGAGACAATGCCAAGAAAGTTTAAAGGTGAAATGATTGAGTTACAAGAGTCTAAACCTAATCAGGGAATTAATCCACCTAAGTGGATTCACTGGATGTTAACTGTAGGCAAGTGAAGTATGTCTGGAGAAGGTAGGTCACTGGGGCTGTGCCTTTGGGTATATATATATTGTTCCTGGTGAGCAGAGCTCTCACTCTGCTTCCTGATGACCATGAACTGAGCTGCTTTTCTCCACACTCTTCCACCATGATTTTCTGCCTCAATTGGTACCAGAGCAGTGGAGCCCACTGTCTATGGATTGAGAACCAAATAAATTTTCATCCTCTAAAATTATTCTTATCAGGTCTTTTGGTCACAGCAGGGGAAAAAAAAACTGACTAAACAATGTGACAGTTGTTTTAGTGTATTAGTCAAGGTCTTTTCATTTGGAAGTGACAGAAACATTATTCTATCAAATTAGGCAGATTAGGTGAAATCCAAAAGCAAACCTCGCTCTGGCATAACGGAAGTCAAAAGCTCCAAGGACACCGTAAGGAACCATGCTCTCCCACCTCTGTGCTGTGCTTCATATTGACTCCATTCTCAGATATGCTTTCTCCAAATAGGGATAACAGTGAATAACAGAGTTCCAAACAACATCCAGCTATCTTGGCAGCCTGATGTAAAGAGTGCATATTCTGAAAGTTCTAGTCATTTTTCAAACCACATTTTGAAAACCACAGATCAAAACAAATTATTGACCTGAGTGACAGTTTTCTTTTCTGTAAATTGTGGGTAATAATAATAATTATACCTATTTCACAGGTTATATAGGAAAGTTTGCTTAATGTGTCTAAAGCAACACTCATAGGATTTGTCCAAAAGTAGTCACTTAATAAATATTTGCTCATTGTTAATTTGTTTCTGGAACAAATGTCTCATGGTTATTGCTTTAGAGAGTTATCAGAAATAAACACCCTTTTTATCAATGCTTTAAATTAGTACTATCCTGCCCTGTGGCTATTTCATGAAAATAATCTCTTCTGTTACATGGCAAATATTTTTCTATGAGGTAGGCGAATAATAAATACAGAATTTGAAAAACTCAGATTCAAATCCTGGCTCTTGTACATAAACTTGTGGAATCTTGTGTAACTAAATTACCTTCAATAAAACTCAATTTACTTATCTGTAGGATAAAAGTATCTACTTTTGTTGGGCTTCCTGGCAGGATTAAGTGGGATGGTACTCATCATTTGCCTAGCACCTAGAAAGTTTAGTGCATAAACCCTATTGGTATTATTGACCTAGCATAGTGTCCACCACACAAGTCCTATTCAGAAAATGTGTGCATGGGATTAGACACCCATTTTGGACCATCAGGTTTGATGACCCACACTTAACTCTTTGGGCAGCTCTGCTTCCACAGATGATCCTATAAACTCATTCTTCTTAAAAATTTCTTTGGACACAGAGCTGTGCACAGTGAGGGTCTCAAGATACATCTTTGGTTTAATATCTATCCAAAAAAAGGTTATTTACTCTAGTTTTTCTTAAATTCTATCTCACATCAGTAATTATTGTTCTATGCCATTTTTTTTCATATGCTAACTTATCTTTTATTTCAAGTAAGACATTTCTAAGGAGCTTCAGGGTATATAGAAGTAGAGGGGAGACTTGTTTGTGCCTGACTTTACCTGAACTTTTGGTTTAGGAGAAATTATAAAAGGGGAGCAAAATGATCAAATGACATTGAAAGGTGACAACACGTGGCTTGTATGTGAATAGATGAGGAAGAGATTAAGATCACTGTGCAGAAAAGTGGTACTCATTTTGTCACAGATTGGTTATATCACCACCTTATCCAATTTCTAGTCTTCTTTTTGTCCATTTTGTAGTTCATACTATATACCAAGCTGTCTGGCAGATGTGAGGCAATGCAGAGGCTGCAAGGCCCAAGCTCAGCCCTGAAAAAACTTGGCATTTGTGGAGAGAAGGTTGAAGACTGGATGCAAATAGAAAGGAATCTACTGAAAGAAAGGCCCAGAGCAGGTGGGGCTGGGACAGTTAGGCCCAGTGAGCACAGCCATGCTTTGGCTAGAGTATGTGAACTATAAAAAGTAGAGTAAAAAAGGATAGATAATAAGATGAGACCATATAGTGTGTTTAGGAGTGTGATAGGACTTTCATAGTACAGAAACTACCAAAGGGGTATCAAAACCCATCCATCATCTACTGTGCCATTCTGGTGGTTGCTATGGTGAAGCTGAGCAAAATGGTCAAGCAGAGACTGCAGCTACTCTTCAAGGGCAGCCATTGTGGGGTCTGCTGGGGCTTTTTCCTCATGCCCCAGCTTGGATGTAAGAGCAATACAGACCCAAGAAGTCTGCATTAACCACTTGATGCCTACTTTGGTCATACAGGATTATTTGGTAGTCTGTACTTGGAAGAAATCCATGGATAGGACCAACATGAAGGTGTGCACCCTAGGATAAGAAATGGCATGTTGTAAAAATGAGCAAGGGTTGGATGGTGTGGGGCTCTTACTTTATTGATGATAATTCAACAGTGGAACCTCTGTTGAAATTACTTATGATAGCTATATCAACATAAATATTCGTAACAATGAAAAAAATCAAAATAACTTTTTTTAAGAGAGAGAGAGAGAGAGAGAATTTTAATATTTATTTTTAGTTTTTCGGCGGATATAACATCTTTGTTTGTATGTGGTGCTGAGGATCGAACCCGGGCCGCACGCATGCCAGGCGAGCGCACTACCGCTTGAGCCACATCCCCAGCCCAAAATAACTTTTTAACAATTAAAGAAATCTATCTATCCAGCCTCTCCACCCTTGGGCTAATAATAAATTATCCCCATTTGACTAATGAAGGAAACAAAGTTCAGAGATATTAAGTCATTTTTCCAAGGTCCCACAGGTCCCACAGGCCTTCTTTGGGAGAATGATACAGCTTCTAAAGTCTTCACCTGTAATGTGGCTCTGTTCTGAAAGAGGGGTCAATATGAGTTATGGTATGGTTTTTATAACTTATATGATCAATGATTTTCATAAATAATGACAACTACAAATATTTTAGTATTTTTAAATTTGTTTTCACTCCACTCAGGGAGTAATAACCTAAATAGAGACAAGGTTTATATTTTATTCAATTATGGAACACCCATTACATAGAAAGCACAGAGCTAGGGTTCCTCTTCAAAGAATAAAGAGTTCTTACTTTTCATTTTACTGTATGCACTTCACTTCTTGAATCCTGAAATGAGTTCTATGCTCCATCAATGTAATGAAACAAACCTGGTTTGACATTGTGCTATAATTCAATATGAAGCAAGTTTTAGTATCAGTAAAAACAAACTCTGTGTGTGTGTGTATGTGTGTGTGCGCGTGTGCGTGTGTGTGTGTGTGCATGTGTGTGCGTGTGTGATGATTTTGTAGCAAAAAGGCAAATTTAGGAATCTGACTGATATATCCTAGATCTGTCACTTCTTAGCCACATGGCCTTGGGCAAATTATTTAACTTTTTCATGTCAGCTCTTATAAACAGAGCATGGTATTGGACATCTTACAACATTTTGACAATATCATATAAAATAACATATGTAAAACACTCTGCAATGTCCAATCACATAGCAAGCATTTAATCAAAGTGAGTTTTCTCTTTACCTCTCCTTGTAAAATACATCTCTTATTATGGTAGCACTTCTCAATAATTCACCCCCACTGCTTGTATTCAGTTACTAAAATGACGAGGTTTGATCTTCTGATTTTTGTGAGATATAGTGTTTAACCTATATCAAAGAATAACAGTGAACTTAATCTAAACTATAGCTTTTTATTTCAGTAGTGGCTACACAGCCCTTGAGTAAAACTTAAAGTAATATAGAATTTAATATTAGATGCTCAGTTCATGTAGTATTCTTTTAAATGAATTAATGATCAAATCCTTCAGTTTGAATAAGCTTCTAGATTATTTAAAAATTCATTGAGCAAGGCTAGGGATATATCTTAATGGTAGATCCCTTGCCTAACATGAACAAGGGCCTAGAATCAACACTCAGCATCACACACACAAAACTAAAACTAAAAATCAAATGTATTTGGTAAACATATGCAGTCCTGCACTCTATAGATTACTGCTTACTTCACCTATCCTCCAACATATTAGAACTCACACTTTCTAGTTTGTTCCTAAATGTGACTTCTTTCAAATGAATATTAAGGCATTTCACACAAATACAATAAAGTTATGCCCACATGCAGAATGCTTTCCATATCAGAACAATATGAAATCTACCAGAAAATACCACTGAAATTTTATAATTATAACAAACCCTTGGAACAAGCAACATTGGTGGGATAGAGAAGGAGGGCAAAGAAGGAAAACAGAACTTAAAAAATTGGTTCAAATCTCAGCCAAAGGAATCAGAAAACTATAAACTTGATGATAAAAGCTGGACTTGCCTTTGTTTGATTATTTCTTAAATAAAAGCAAAGGAAACCATGAACAGTAGGAGAGTTCCTTTGACTTCCCCAAAGGAAATAGAAGGGGCAAAGGAAGGTTGTCACATACCTTTTAAATAAGAAATTAAAATGCTCTACAGTCAGTTTTGCTGGCAGCAGAATGAGAGTTATTTCCATGTGGCTAATAATGGGGTATGTTGGGCTAAGACATTTCATTCTAATTCCAGAACCAACACATCATATGCTTGGTTTTACCCATCCTGGCTTTTCTGTTATTGCCCTAAATTATGTTAATAATACATTAATGTACAGCTTGAGGCTGCAAGTTCCCTTTAGGACAAGACCACGGATGTGATTTTCTTTACATGCTTCAAGTGCCTAGCTAATGAATGTGGGGAAGTGAGCATAGGATGACACTCCAAAGAGAATCAAGGCTGAGAAGATGGGAGAGTCAGAAGCACCAGAAATCTGCCTACCTCGACAACAACTTGCATTGCCAATTCTGTCAGATGTAATTATTTCAGAACTCTGGAATCTAATAAAGACTGGCAACTTCCAGGGAGAAGTCTAGATGGTAAATTGAAGTTAATTTTGGTCAATTTCCAACTCTTAGCGCAGGAGAAACTTCCTATCCTCTACCATCAGCCTGGTGGCAGGTAGCTGTGCATGTGTTCCTGAAGCAGTTTGTACGGTTTGTGAGAACTAGGATAGGGGGAAAAAAACACCTGTCTTCCCAATTTCAGGAAATCTGTGTTGATTGCTAATTCTGATCCCAGAGGTGCAGATAAAGAGGTGACAGTCACTGTTGTTGCATATCTCTTCATTATTGCAAGCCCCTCCAGCTCAGGCTGAAGTAACTTCCAGCGGATTTCAAAGACTAAAGCCCTTTTATCCACCCATTTCATGTTTTTATTTTTCCTGTATTAGAAAAACAGACATTAAGTACTTGGACTCCCAAAAGCAAATGAATATACAGGCAAAACAAGAATATGAGAGTGCATGCCTAGGTAAAGGTGTAGGTTCAGAAAAGATGAAAGAATACCTTAAGTTTTCCCAGGTTCGTCTCAGGTTGATTATTGGCACAGAGATAGCCTACAACAATAAAAATAAATAACAAAAACAGCAAGCCCTGGGGAAGGAATAAACATTACAACATTATTGGATTCAGATGTCCAGTTTTCAACAACAACAAAATCATAAGGCATAGAAAGAAGAGAAAATTAGTCTCTTCAGTGGGGAGGGTAGAATCAATTGACATTGTCACTGAAAAAGACCTTGAAGAAGATATACTACACAAACTCTTTAAGACAACTGTCATAATATGCTCCAAAAACTAAAAAAAAAAAAAAAAGTTCTGGAAAAAGTCAAGAAAATTACTTATGAATAAAATGGAAATATCAACACAAAAGAAAACTTAAAAAGGATTAAAAAATAAATTCTGGAGATAAACAGTACAATAACTGAAATGAAAAATTTGTTAGCAAGATTCAAAGGCATGTTTAAGTAGGCAGAAGAACAAACAAACTCAAAGACAAGACAATTAAAATTATTGAGTCTGAGGAAAAAAAAAAAAAATTGTCAAGCAAGACCAATATGTGCATTGTGGGAATTCTAGAAGGAAAACAGAAAAGGGGGCAGAGAGATTATCTGAAAATACATGGTTTACAATCTCCAAAATCTGATAAAATATGAATAGAAACAGTCAATAAGCCAAATGAACTCCAAGTAAGAGGGATTAGGAGCACCACATGGAGACACATTATAATAAAACTTTTGAAAGACAAAGAGAGACTCTTGAAAGCAAAAAGACAGAAGTGTTTCACCACATATAAGTTACCCTCAATATCAGGGATTTCTTCTCAGCAAATGGTGGCCAGAAGGCAATGGTTGAGACATTAAAAGTTCTCAAAGAAAAAAGGCCTATATCTAAAAAACCAAGAATCCTAATCTCACAAAACTGTCCTTCAAAAATCATTGAGAAATTAAGATATTCCCAGATAAACAATGGTGAAGGCAGTTTTTTTATCATTAGACCTATTCTTCAAAAAATGTTTAAGATTTACAGAGTGAAATGAAATGACACTAAACAGTCTCTTGAAGCCATATGAAGAAGTAAAGACTTTAATAAACGTACATACACTGGCAATTATTATTAAAGTGACTATTATTGTAACAATGGTTTGTAATTCCACTTTTTGTTTTCTACATAATTTAGAAGATACATTTTTTTTTTTTTGGTACTGGGGATTGAACTCAGGAGCACTCAACCACTGAGCCACATCTCCAGCCCTATTTTGTATTTTATTTAGAGACAGGGTCTCACTGAGTTGCTTAGTGCCTTGCTTTTGCTGAGGTTGGCTTTGAACTTGCAATCCTCCTGCCTCAGCTTCCCAAGCTGCTGGAATTACAGGTGTGTGCCACCATGCTGGGCTTAGAAAATACATTTTTTAAAAAACAAATGATTAATGTAAAGTTAGTATTATGTATACACATTTTGTTTTCTACATAACTTAAAAGACTAGCACATTTAAAATAATTATAAGTTTATTCTAAGGGCAAACAATGTATGAAGATGTAATTTTTATGACATCAGCAACAGAACGGTAATAAGAACAGAGCAAAAAGGGCACAAAGTTCCTGTATGTTATAAGGTTAACCTGGTATAGATTTATATTAGATTATCATAACTTTAGGATATAAAATATAACCCCCATATTAGCTATTATAGAATATACTTGAGAAGGAATTTAAACATTTCATTACCAAAAAATCAACTAAATACAAAAGTTATAGTAATGCTAAAAATGAATTTTAGTAAGGCTAAAATAACTATATAGAAAACAAATGGCAAAACAACACAGTAAGTCTTTCCTTATCAGTATGCTTTAAATATAAATGGATAAAACTCTCCAATCAAAAGACAGACACAGACAGAATGGATGAAAACACATTAGCTAAAAATACATTGTTTACAAGAGACTAATTTTAGATTCCCAGACACAAATAGGTTGAAAGTAAAAGGATAGAAAAAGATATTCTAAATAGTAAACAAAAGAGAGCAGAGGTGGGTATATTAATATCAAGCAAAATAGATTTTAAATCACAAAATTTATAAAAGATAAAGAAGGACATTATATATTAACCAATGGTAGGATACAGTAAGAAGATATAGCAGTTATAAACATTTATATACCTAATAACAGAAAATTAAAACATATGAAACAAAACTGACAAGTTTGAAGGGAAATATAGATAGTTCTACAAATATAGCTGGAGATTCAGTACCTCACCAGACATGGGGAAAATGAAAAAAATGGAGGACTTAACACAATAAACCAACTGGGACTAATTTACAGAACATTTTACTCAATAACAACAGCATGTGGGCACATAGCACACTTTCCAGAACAGAACATATGTTAGCCCACAAATTAAGTCTTAGTAGATTTAAAAAGATACATAGTATACAAATATCTTCCTTGCCCACAAGAGGATGAGGTTAAAAACAGTAACAGAAGTAAAACTGGAGGCCAGTCACCTGTGGTGGACACCTGAAATCCCAGCAGCTCAGGAGGCTGAGGCAGGAGGGTCACAAATTCAAAGCCAGCCTCAGCAAAGGCGAGGCAATAAGCAACTCAGTGAGAAACTGTCTCTAGATACAATACAAAATAGGACTGGGGATGTGACTCAGTGGTTGAGTGGCCCTGAGTTCAATCCCCAGTACCGCCTTCCCATCCCCCCAAAAAAGAAAACACTACAAACCCAAACATATGGTATGCATTAAAAGAAGTGCTAAGGGGAAATTTATAGCTGTAAATGCTTATAGTAGAAAAAATAATGATCTCAAATTAACAACCTAACTTTATACTTTAAGGAATTAGAAAAAAGAAGGATAAACAAAATTCAAAGCTACTGAAAGGAAGGAAATAATAAAGATTGGCACAGAGGTAAATGAAAGAGAAGATAGAAAAACAATAGAGAAAATCAGTTAAACCTTAAGTAGTCTCTTTGTAAAGATTAGCAAAATTGGCAAATATTTACACACACACACACACACACACACACATATATATATATATAGAGAGAGAGAGTATACAAATTACTAGAATTAGAAATGAGAGACATTACTAATTCTATAGAAGTAAAAAGAATTATAAATGAGTACTATGAACAACTGCAGGCAAACACATTGGGTAATCATGATGAAATGGTCAAATTCCTAGAAACACCAAACCTACCAAGACAAATCACAAATAGTAAATCTGAATAGATCCATATCTGGTAAGTAATTTTAAAATCCATGCTTATCTATCTTCTGTCTGCTTGTTCTAACCATTTTTGAGAGTGTGGCATGGGTATCTCCAACTATTCTTGTAGAACGATTCCTCAGCCACATAGCGAAAGGATTGTATACCATGACTAAGTGGCACTTAGTGCTGCAATGCAAGGATGGTTAAACATACAAAAATCAATCAATACAGTACCCAAAATTAACAAAATTATGCAAAAAACCATAATCATCCCAACTTATTCAGAAATAAAAATTCGACAAACTGTAACACCTTTCATAATAAAAATACTCAACGAACCAGGAATACAAGGTTCTGCAACATAGTAAAAGTCATATGTGAAAAAGTCACAGCTAATATCATGTGTAATAGAGAAAGACTGAAGAACAAGACAGGAATGGCTGTCTTCACCATTTCTATTCAATATAACACTAGAAGCTCTAGCCAGAGCAATCAGTCAAAACAACAAAAAGGCATCCAAACTGGAAAGGAAGGAGTAAAATTATATCTTCTTGGAGATAATATGATCTTATATTTAAAAAGTACTAAAGAGTTGACAAAAAAACCTTGCTATGACTAATAAATAAATTCAGCAAAGAATCAGTGTTCAAAGTCAGCAGACAAAAGAACGGTTGCATTTCTGTACACTAATAATAAGCAATCTGAAAGGAGATTAAGAAAAACAATTACATTTACCAGAACATCAAAAATAATAGAATACTGAGGAATAAGATGAGACTTGTATAATTAAAGGTATAAAACATTGCTGAAAGAAACTTAAAAATCCACAAATAAATGGAAAAATATCCCATGTTCATAGATTGGAAGACTTAATATTGTTAAGATGTCAATACTACACAAAGTGATCTACAGGTTCAATTCAATTTCCATCAAAATCCCAATGACAGCCCTGTGTGGTGGTGCACACCTGTAATCTCAGCAACTTGGGAGGCTGAGGCAGGAGGATCACAAGTTCAAGGCCAGACTTGGCAACCAAGTGAGATCATGTCTCAAAAATTTTTTAAAGTTTTTAAAAGGGCTAAGGATGTAGCTCAGTGGTAGAGTACCCCTGGGTTCAATTCCCAGTACTGCAAAAATTAATTAATTAATAAAATAAAATAAAATAAAAAACAGGTAAAGTACTTAAGTAGATATTTCTCCAAGTAATATATACAAGTGGCCACTAAGTATTATGAATCATTAGGGAAATACACATTGAAACTACAAAGAGATATCCCCTCATATCCATTAAGATGAATGATATCCAAAACAAAAGAAAAAGAGAAGTGTTAGGATTTGGAAAAATCAGAAAACTTGTGCACAGTTGGTTAGAGTGGAAAATAATATAGCACTGGGGGAAAAATATGACTATTCCTCAAAAAATTAAAAATGGAATTACCGTATTACCCACTATTGGATATATCCTCCAAAGAATTTAAAGCAGGGTCATAAAGAAACATTTGTACATCCACAGCAGGGTTTTTTAACAATAGCTAAAATGTAGAAGCAACCCAAGTGTCCAATAACAGATGAATGATAAGCAAAATGTGGTATAGATATACAATGAATTGTTTTCAGCCTTTAAAAAGAAGGAAATTCTGACAGAAACCTTGAGGATTTTACACTAAGTAAAAAAGGACTATAACAAGAAGGCAACTTCTGCATGATTCACTTACCTGAGATACCTAAAGTAGTCAAGGTCATAGTGATAGAAGGTAAAATAGGGTTTCCAGGAGTGGGGGAGGGGGAATATGGAGTTATTTTTTTTAATGGATTTAGAGATTTTATTTTGAAAGAAGAAAAGAATCACAGATATGAATGGTGCTGTTTTTTGGACAACATTAAGAACACTGAAATCTACTGAAATTTCCACTTAAAATAGTCGGGATGGTAAATTTTATGTTGTGTGAATTTTACCATAATAAAAAATTGGAGTATTTTTAAAAAGAGAGAATAAGGCAGGGATCCCTAGAGGCCTGGTGTGGTCCTCATCCTCATAATGACAGAGAGATTTTTCCTTCAAGTGAAGCAGCAAATTAAGATGTGAACTAGAGGAAAGCCTGATCTAGCACCAAGTAGTCCTTCCAGGCAAATTGCAGAGAGACAATTGCCTGCGACAAAATCCTTTGCCGAATGGTGGTGTCTTTGGTGTGGTAATATCCTACATGTATTAAGTATTTGGACTGATTTATGTTGACTTTTCTGCCCTAGTTCACCACGTCACTGGCTCGTCATCCTGGGACCACCATGGTGGCCAACTGACACAACATGGATGTGCCCCTCTTCCCTACCCCTCAAAAGATTCATTTTGAGGGTTCTTCCTTTTCCCTCCACTCCTCTTCCTGTTCTTCCTCTTTTTTCTCTTTCTTCCTGCTTTCACATAAGACGTGTAGATTATGCCATAATCCCCTTGTACTTTGGGTCTTAACAGATCAATGGATCAATAGATCATTTCAGTCAAAACAAGTATGAGAAATCAACCACTTAACGTGATTGTATAAGCACTTCTGGTGAAAAAGAAGAATTTTAATACCACTCGTTAGTATTTTTGAGAACCTAGTATATGGGAGAGAAGTAATGTGCTAAGTATTCCATATAGTGTATTATTTTATACAAACCTCACAATTTAACAAAGTAAGTATGAATAAAGTTGGCCCTCTATATTCATGGGTTCTGCTTTTGTGGATTTAACCAACTGTGGATTGAAAATAGTTGAAAACAATGTATACTGAACCTATGTAAAAATTTTTCTTGTTACTATTCCATAAACAATATAGTATGACCATTTACATAGTTTTTACATTGTGTTAGGTATTATAAGTAATCTAGAGATTATTTAAACTACACAGGAAGATGTGTATAGTTTCTATGCAAATACTATACCATTCTATGTAATGAACTTGAGTATTCATAGATTTTGATATCCCTAGGGAATTCGGGAACCAAGCCCACTGGTACTGAGGGACAACTGTATTTCCAGGTTGAAATGGGAAAACTATGGATTAGGAAGAAAGATGAAGTCACCTGTCCAAAATTGCACAGCTAGTGTTAGAGCAATGATTTAAACTCAAGAATTTTTATTCTCAAACTTGTATTCTTATTTGCTACACTATGCTGCATTCCTCCCTTGAAGAAGAAAAGAAAAAGTATCAGTCTTGTTTTTATTTCCCTGGAGCTTTAATAGTCTGTGCTCAAGATATTGTCACATCAAATTTTTAAGTGTCATTTTGTGAACTTCTAGGAGTCTGATAAGTTGCCTCAAAGTCCTTTAATTATGAAAAATCTGTATTTGAAGATGAAATTCTGTGAATCTCTTCAACAAGTTTCTTTGACTTGGCCATCTTATATTATTTAACTGAACATCTATAATTTAATACTCTGCTTCAGTTGCCTCTAAGTGTCCCATAAATGTGATAATCATTAGGACAGAAGCAAGAAGATCACTTTCTTTATTACATGTGATGAATCAAACTTGCAAAGTCACAGCACAAAGAATTCTCATAAATGCTAATTCTGTGGAAGAGATGCCTCTCACCTTCTTTTGAAGCCAAAACTTTTTTCAGTTGTTGTTTGTAGCAGATTTTTCCAGGTTTATATCACTATTCACTGCCGCAGTCTGGCTGGGCACAAAATAACCGAACCGCGAGGCAGTTCTAGGTTCAAAACAGGAACCCCTTTATTGCCCGAACTCCCGCCAACGCCACCCATGCGGCCCTTCCAGCAACCACCAACCGGAAATCCCTCCTCCGGCACTTCCCCAACCAATGCGAACTCTCCAGGAATCCGCAAAGTAGCACGAGAACTCCAAAGTAGCCCCCCCCACCAGGACAGCAGGGATCTAATATACAATTGAATACACAGCTTAACATAACCATCATCATCTCAATGGCTCACCTCTCAACCACTCCCTTCTGGCTCAAATGCCATGCATCATTCCGGTCATTCTGACTTGGCTGTGGCTCTCAGCAATTCACATCCCTTACTGACATGTGGGTATTTATTACAACAGAAATACCAAGGCAGTCTCATATTCATTACTAGAAAATCTTAGCACATCATTAAGTCATTCGGTTCTTTGGATCCAAGTTCTTTCCTCTCCTCCTCCTCCTCCTCCTCCTCCTCCTCCTCCTCCTCCTCCTCCTCCTCCTCCTCTTCTTCTTCTTTTGAGTTCCTGAGGATTGAACTCAGGGGCACTTGACCACTGAGCCACATTCTCAGCCCTAATTTGTATCTTATTTAGAGACCAGGGTCTTGTCGCAGTCTGGCTGGGCACAATCAGGAGCCACTTGTCAAAAGAAACTAACTTTATTTTTAGAACCACACACGCCAAACAAAACAGCCTCTCAGGAAAAACCCTCAGAGCCTCAACTGCCACCACCGGCTTTCCACAAGCCTCTCTCTCCCACACAAGCTTCTCCCCACCTCCCACAATCCTCCTGCTCTTGAGGCCGATTGGCTGGGTCACGTGGGCGGAGCCAAAAAAGTCCCCCAATGAGCAGCTCCGTGGTCTGAAAGGGCAGGGAAACAGTCCAATGAGCATCACCACAGAGGAGCCAATCAGCTAGATGTTGCTGGGGCCGCTGTGAGCCAATCATCAGCCGGCAGCTGGAAGTTTGCTGGCAGCTGGAAGTTTGCTGGGGCCCCTTCCGCTGTGGCTCTCAACATCTCCCCCTCTCTGTTTAAACAACAAGCATGTGGCTTAGGGACCGTGTCTGTTAGGCAGTCCAATTCAACATATGGTCCTTACCCGTCATCGGATGAACTGACCTCTAGGCGTCAGCCTCCTGTCTTAGGTTGGTACCACTGCAATTGGATCATACCCGTCACTGACTACCGGTCCAGCATACAGCTATACTTGTGGATAGGCCTTTGCACCAGTGGGGGGGGTGAGGTTCTTTGCCTCACCTCTGTTGGCCCCCAAATTTTAGACCATCACTAGTAGAGGAGGATGCAAAATGCCATGACATTAAGCCAATTGAGGGCTCCTTTGAAAAATTGTACCACCGGTGACATCATCAGCAAAAATACCCCAACACTACCACAAGTCGCTGCACCAACAGATAGTTCACAATGCATACAGGTGAGCTCACAATGTGTCCAGGCAAGTTCTGCAAGCAGTTCAGTGATGGCTATTGTAGAAGCTGTAGATTGGTTTTATCTTTGACTTCACCAGCACTGGGATGAAGATAGGAATTCTGGCAATAATGGCTAAAGAAAAAACTATGTAACATTACAGAAGGCACTAAAAGAAAACAATTTTCTTAACAATTTACATTGTCTTCACCGGCACTGGGATGAAGATAGGAATTCTGGCAATAATGGCTAAAGAAAAAATTATGTAACATTACAGAAGGCACTAAAAGAAAACAATTTTCTTAACAATTTACATTATCTTTAAGAGAATTATTAAATATAATGAAAAGGAAAGGTGAAAGTAAACAAACAGATCTGTTAACCTTCTTTTTTGTTTACATATTAAAACAATCCTCAACAGTTGTTTACCCAATTTAAATTAAACCATATAAATCACATGAAAAAAAAATATTTGGATCCATTTTATCATGAGCGCTCATCATATATGATATATGGACATACGTACATTCAAACATATAACACAAAACACAAGTGTGCACACATAATATAATACATACAACACATAACATTATAGTAAAGGCCTTATAACTTTTTACAGGTGAAATCTCCATTGCAATGTTTAAAAACTCTATAGTCAAAAAATGGAACTGATCAGCAAAACATTAACCTAGGTCTGTATGAGCTCAAAAAACAAAATAGAACTTCATGATATGGCAAAGGGCAATAATAAAATAGATATTGAAAAAAGCATCCTGGTTCTGTTGCAGATGTAAGAATAGCCAAACTGGAGTTTTGGATATCAGTTGTTATGGATTTGAGCCAAATCATCTTCTTTTTGGTTTGTAGAAATCGCTTTAGTTAATCTTTCTGGAATCCAAATCGGCTGCTGTTCTCCCTGTGGAAACACATAAACAGACCCCCGACTCCAGACAATCACTGGGTCAGGACCTTGGTTAATCTCTCTGGAATCCAAATCGGCTGCTGTTCTCCCTGTGGAAACACACAAACAGACCCCTGACTCCAGACAATTACTGGGTCAGGACCTTTCCATTGTCCTGTTAGAATATCCTTCCAAAGTACCTTGGGCTTATGTACATTTTTTGGACACATATGCCTTTCCGCAGCACTAAGTCCTGATGAATCCAAATTTAAAAAGTTTAGAGTAAAAAGGGTTATTTTAAGTTTATCTTTGGGGAATATATACCCCTTCCCAATTCCTTCTTTTTGCTTTAATAAGTACATTTTAATAGTTTGATGAGCTCTTTCAACTATGCCTTGTCCCTGTGGATTGTATGGGATTCCTGTTATATGAGTAATGCCAAATGTTGAGCAAAATTGTTTAAAAGAGGTAGAAGTATAACCAGGGGCATTGTCTGTTTTTAACTGTTTTGGAACACCCACAGTGGCAAAATTTTGTAAGCAATGAGCTATAACATCTTTAGTTTTTTCTCCGGCATGAAGAGAGCCCATCAAAAATCCAGAAGAAGTATCAACTGTAACATGCAAATATTTTAATTTTCCAAATTCTGGCAAGTGTGTGACGTCCATCTGCCAAATATGGTTAGGTATCAATCCTCTAGGATTGACTCCAAGATTAACTTGTGGTAAAAAGGTCACACAATTTTGACATTGTTTTATTATTTGTCTAGCTTGTTCCTTAGTTATTTTAAAACGCTTTTGTAAAGTATTAGCATTGACATGGAACTTTTTATGAAAATTTATAGCTTCTTCTAGCGTAGAAAAAATATGTATGTCATGTGTAGTTTTATCTGCTAAATCATTGCCCAAACTAAGGGCTCCAGGCAATCCTGTATGTGCCCTGATATGTCCTATAAAGAATGGATCTTTTCTGTCCCAGATTAGACTTTGTATAGTGGAAAGCAAAGAGAAAACAGTAGAAGAAGGGGAAATCCTACCAGCATCTTCAAGAGATACTATAGCATTAACTACATACTGACTATCAGAAAATAAATTAAATACAGAATCTTTAAACATCACAAAAGCTTGTAAAACTGCATTAAGCTCTACCTTTTGAGCTGATTGTTTGGGTACTAAAAATGTAAAAGTTTGATCAGGGGTAACTACTGCTGCTGTACCATTATTTGACCCATCAGTGAATATATTTGGAGCATTCATGATAGGTGTTTTTCTTGTCATTTTTGGAAAAATTACAGGATGCAATGACCAAAAAGACAATAAAGGATTAGATGGTAAGTGGTTATCAAATGAAACATTAGATTTGCACATGATTATTGCCCAAGTATTTAACTCATTAGCTAACTCATCAATTTGATTCATAGTATATGGAGTAATAATTTTATTGGGAGAAATTCCAAACACTCCCTTTGCTGCTTTTATTCCTTTGAGTATTAATTGTCCTACAGCCTCAGGATACCTAGTAAGAATAGTGTTAGGAGAATAAGATAAATGTATCCATAATAATGGACCTTCTTGCCAAAATACTCCTGTAGGAATATTTTTTGTTGGTAGTACAATAAATAATAAAGGCAAACTTCTATCAATTCTATCCAAATGCATATTTTCCATATATGTTTCAATGATTTTTAATGCCTTTCTTGCTTCAGGCGTTAACATTCGGGGTGAATTTGGATCTGATGGACCTTTTAGGATATCAAATAAAGGTCCCAACTCTCCTGTTGGTATACCTAAATAAGGCCTTATCCAATTTATGTCTCCTAATAACTTTTGAAAGTCATTAAGTGATTTGAGTTGATCTACTCGTATTTGAATTTTTGGTGGACGGACCATGGTTGAGGATAATAGAACTCCTAAATAATTAATTGGAAAATTTAATTGTACTTTATCTATTGCTATCTCTAGATTATAATTTTTTAATAAGTTTGTAAGTGTGGCATAACATTCTAGCAATGTGTTTTTATCTTTGTGTGCTAATAATACATCATCCATATAGTGAAATATTTGTAGTTCAGGATTTTGATTTCTAAGTGGCTGGATTGCTTTGTTAACATAAATTTGACACATAGTTGGGCTGTTAGCCATCCCTTGAGGGAGTACTTTCCATTCATATCTCTGATCAGGACCTTCATGATTCAGTGCAGGGATAGTAAATGCAAAACATGGACTATCCTCAGGATGAATTGGAATTGAAAAAAAACAATCTTTAATATCTATAACTAAAACATACCAGGTTTTTGGCAAAGCAGACAACTGAGGAATCCCTGATTGAGCAGGTCCCATAATAACCATCTCATTATTAATGGCTCTTAAATCTTGCAATAATCTCCATTTACCAGATTTCTTTTTGATGACAAAAATGGGAGTATTATGGGGAGATACAGAAGGTTGTATATGTCCCTCTGCTAATTGTTGTTTGACCAGGTCATGGGCTGCTTGTATCTTTTCTTTAGTCAGGGGCCACTGAGGAACCCATACTGATCTTTCTGATTTCCAAGTAATTTTTATTGTCTCAGTGGCCCTTTCTGAAAATCCAACCCATGTCTTTCTGTTCCTTGATCTATTTGTATTGGTGCTGCTATACCTTGTTCTTGTTTTTCTAATCTTTTTCCTTTCCTAAAACCTTGTCTAGTCATAATAGTGGGTGCATTTTGGTTGATGTTATTTGTTAATGTCAAACCTAATTGATCTAGGACATCTCGTCCCCATAAATTTACGGGAAGATGATCCAATACATATGGCTGTATAGTTCCTTCACATCCTTCAGGATCCTTCCAATCTAATACCATTGCACTTCTATGGGGATTAGTTGCCACTCCTAGGCCTCGAAGCGTTTGAGTGGCTTGTTGTAATGGCCAATGTTTTGGCCATTCTTGACGAGAGATGATGCTAAGGTCTGCACCTGTATCCAGTAGCCCATTAAATTCATGTCCTTGAATATTTAGTTTTAGCATGGGGTGAGAATCTAAATTTAAAGAAAGCATAGCCCAGTCTACACCTGTGGAGCCTAATCCCTTGGAACCTCTTTCTACAGTACGACTGGAAAATTTATCATGTAGGCTGGGTATTATTAGTAACTGTGCTATTCTATCTCCTGGTGAAATTACTGATATACCCTTTGGAGAACTGGCTATAATTTTTATTTCACCTTCATAATCGTGATCAATTACCCCAGGACTTATCATAAGTCCTTTTAGAGTAGAAGAGCTGCGTCCCAATAATAAGCCTACTGTTCCTTTGGGAAGAGGTCCTTTCACCCCTGTGGGAATGATTTGAACTCCCATCTCTGGAGTTAGTACTGCTCTGGCGGAGGCGCAGATGTCCAACCCTGCGCTCCCTCTGGTTTGTCTGATGAGGGATCTGATGGACAATGTGTCCTGGGCACTACCCTGATGGGGTTGCTGGGTTCCTCCAGTGCTCCGTATATTTGTGGTTTTGGGCCCCGGAGCATTGGGCCCTCCTGTCCATTTTTTGGCAATGGAGCCCGATGCCTTTCTCCACGATATCGTGGATAAACACCTGGTCCTTGTTCGTTTTTTGATAATGGAGTACCCTCTATGGTGGTTTGAGAACGGCTTTCATTAGCCCAATGTCTCCCTCTACGGCATCGTGGGCAAATACCTGGTATTCTACTCCTTTGATACCTAGTTTTGTTAAACCCTCCTCCAATGGGGCAATTCCTTTTAAAATGTCCTGTTTGTTCACAATTGTAGCATGTTCTTGGCCTGGCATCTAAAGCCTGTTTTACTGCAGCTGCCACAATTTTCCCTTGTTCATTAATGTCTCTGGCATCTAAAGCCTGTTTTACTGCAGCTGCCACGACTTGCTCTTGTTCATTAATGTCTCTACATAATTTAATATATGTGTTTAAATCTTCATGTTTCCATGGTCTAATGATATCTCTGCACCAACGATTCGCTTGCTCATAAGCCAGGTGTTTTAGTAATGGCATTGCTTGTTCTGTATTCCCAAAAACTCTGGTAGCTGTTTGAATAAGCCTATCTACAAATTCAGCATAAGGTTCATTAGCTCCTTGTATTACCTTAGATAATTGACCTTGTAAACCTCCATGTCCTTGTAAAGTCTTCCATGCCTTAATTGCATCTGCAGCAATTTGTGCGTATACGCCAGGATCATATGCAATTTGTTGCTGCTGATCCTCATAAGGTCCCTTTCCTAACAACATATCTAGATTTCTCTGAGGATAACCAGCTGCTGCATTTTGCCTAGCCGTCTCCTTGCAAAATTCCTCATTGGCAACCTTCCATAACAGGTATTGTCCTCCATTTAGCACAGCTTTACACATATTAGCCCAATCTGCTGGCGTCATGTTCAAGTTGTTAATGGATTCGACCATGCTTACAGTGAAGGGTGATTGAGGACCATAGGTTGTTACAGCCTCTTTTAGCTGCTTCACTGTTTTGAAATTTAAAACTTGGTAAAATCGCTGCCCTCCTGCCTCAAATACAGGGCATGTTAATATTTGAGATCTTGTCTCAGGATCCCAACTATCAACTGCGGGGGTTGGGGACCTCCCAGCATATGGAGGTGGCCTTGTTAGTTGGACACTTATGTCCTCTGGTGATAGAAAGGTGTTAGTAGCAGTCTCCTGTTGTAACTTTCCCCCTGATGGCTTTTTCTGTTTTACACTTTCTTTCTCTGTCTGACTAGCTTGAGAGGCCTTCTCTTTTACTTGAATCTTTTCCTCTGTCTGACTAACTTGAGAGACCTTCTCTTTTACTTGAATCAATATGTCTTCTCCTTCCTCTACCACTGTCTGAACTGAAGGCTTTGGACTAAGCAAACAAGATATGAACGTCCACAATGGCAATGTGCCAACTGGCAGAGTCCCTGGGCTTTTCTTTTCTATTCTTTCTAAATCTTCACCATGATGGTTCCATTGTGATATATTTAACAACTCCTCCTTAAAAAGCCATGGGCTACATTTTTGTATTGTATCAACGTATGCCCTGATTGTTCTTGATTTTACTGAGATGCCTCCTTCCTCTAACAATTTACTTAACACTCTTTCAGTTTGTTTTTTACTAATTTCTGATCCCGTATTTCTACTATAATACAACCCAACAAGATAACGCCTAACAAAACTGAAACAGAGTGAAACAAAATTGGAACAACACAAAATCACTATAATAGCCTCCTGAAATGTCCATCCGTCCTTTCTCCCTATCTGTTCCTCAGATGTGAGTGGTTTTTCTTCCATCTTACACATCTCCAGGGACAGGCAACTTAAAACAAAAGTGAAACAAAATAACAAAAGAGGAATCTTAAAATGGCTACCCATCCTCTTGCCCTGCCCTCAGGGGCGAGCAGTTCACTTACCCTCAGTCGCTCCCCGTGCGAGCCACCAGATGCTCAGTCTGGCTGGGCACAATCAGGAGCCACTTGTCAAAAGAAACTAACTTTATTTTTAGAACCACACACGCCAAACAAAACAGCCTCTCAGGAAAAACCCTCAGAGCCTCAACTGCCACCACCGGCTTTCCACAAGCCTCTCTCTCCCACACAAGCTTCTCCCCACCTCCCACAATCCTCCTGCTCTTGAGGCCGATTGGCTGGGTCACGTGGGCGGAGCCAAAAAAGTCCCCCAATGAGCAGCTCCGTGGTCTGAAAGGGCAGGGAAACAGTCCAATGAGCATCACCACAGAGGAGCCAATCAGCTAGATGTTGCTGGGGCCGAGGAGCCAATCAGCTAGATGTTGCTGGGGCCGCTGTGAGCCAATCATCAGCCGGCAGCTGGAAGTTTGCTGGCAGCTGGAAGTTTGCTGGGGCCCCTTCGGCTGTGGCTCTCAACAGGGTCTCACTGAATTGCTTAGCGCCTCACCATTGCTGAGGCTGGCTTTGAACTCACAATCCTCCTTCCTCAGTCTCCTGAGCCACTAGGATACAGGTGTGTGCCCCTGTGCCTGACTAGTGCTTTCATTTCTAACATAAAGTGTGCTATCACAATGACATCTACAGATCATTCTCCGTACTTTCCCTGGTACTCCATGTCCGGGGGATTTTTTGGTATTGCATCTAGTTGGAAACTCAGACAAAAACAAAAAACAGAAACAAAAAAATACTTCCAACGCATGGTAAAAGAAAACAAGGAGATGAGGCACATTATAATGGAGCCCTACTTCAAATCCCTTTTATGAAGAAATGACATTTAAATGGATTCAAAAGAGCTAAGTAGAAAGAAAAGAATATAGTAAAAAGAAAGCCAGGTAGAAGCAATGAGAGCAAAGTCCTTGAGGCTAGAAAGAGCTTGAGATGTTCAAGTTGCAGAGAGAACAACAGTGTGCCTGGAGCCATGTAGTAGGAGACAATTGTGGATAGAAGGGCAGGGACCTTGTTGTTCCAGGCCTTACAAAACCATTTTTCAGACCTGGGATTTTATCCAGTGTTCAATAGGAAGACATATGTGGGCGCAGGGCACAGTCTCAGCTTTGGACTCAACACTGACTTCTGAGCCTCAGTGTACCCGGTGTCTTCTCAATAGCAAGTGCAGTTTCAGGGCTGTGGGTCAAAGGCCTGCTGGTTCCTGTATGCCCTACTGCACAGTGGTTAAGAACTCATGATCCAGGACCAGGCACGCTTGGAAGACAACCTCTTTTCTACCACTTTCTAGCTGTGTGACCTTAAGCAAGTGACTTAAGTCCTCAAAATCCCAGTTTCTTCCTAAAATAATATTAATAATAGTAATAATAATAATAATAACAATAATGGTACTTTCCTCATTAAACTCTTTAAGGGTAAAATGAGGAAAGGAATGTGAATCCCTTAACACAGTGCCTAGCCCATGCTAACCTTAATAAATATTAGCTATTATCATGAATAGAGCAGGAAGGGACGCTAAAGGATTTGTGGCAGAGTTCAGAGGAAAATAGAGTCATGCGCTACATAATGATATTTTAGTCAACAACAGACTGCATGTATGAGCAATTGTGGTCTCATAAGATGAGGTTACCTGGTGACATCATAACTGTCTTAGTGAGTCTAAGTACTGTCCATGATATTTGTACGATGAAATTGCTTAACAATTCTTTTCCCAGCATCCATGTTTCATGAAATATGGATTTCAGAGGCGAATCATATTCATTCATTTAACAAACTTATAGTGAGGGCCTGTTTTCTCCCTGGCTGTATGTTTGTGAGAGTGATGAAAAACTGAGACCCCATTCCCCTTTTCAGGGAATGAGAGCACAAACATACCAACCATAACATGGTGTGCTAGGTGTAATTGGAGATGTAGGGATAGGATATTATAAATGCACGGGTACCCAAGACTAGGGTTGGGGGTTAACAAGGTCCCTAAAGTAAGGGGCAACTGATCTAAGTTCTACGGGATGAGTTGAGGCAGGTGAAGGGCATCTAGGTAGAGAGGACCACAAGTTCAAGCTTGGAAACAAAAGCAGCATAGGGTGCAAGAGGGGAACCAAGCCGGCCTCAGTGGTGCATGCATGTAATCCTCACGGCTCGCAGCTTGGGAGGCTGAGGCAGGAGCTCAAAGGCAGTCTCAGCAACGGCAAAATGCTAGGCAACTCCGTGAGACCCTGTCTCTAAATTAAATACAAAATAGGGCTGGGGATGTGGCTCAGTGGTTGAGTGCTCCTGAGTTCAATCCCCATTACCCCCCAAACAAGGAGGGAGACCAGATGCTTTCTGGGAGAAGTACATGGACTGATGGGCTGTGGGATAGGTGGCTGAGGAAAGCTGGGCAGGGGCCAGATCACAGAGGGCCTTCTGTTATAGGCCAAGAATTTGGAGTTTATACCCTAGGCAATGGCAAACTATTGAAAGGTTTCTAGCAGCAGGCCATCCTAATCAGAGTAGAATTTTACATAGTTTTTTCTGTTTCATAAACAATCATGCAACTGGGAAGACTAGAGTAAAGGGGAACAGTTAGGAGGGCAACTGCAGTAAACCAGGCAAGAAACAGACAGTGTGACTCTGAGGTAGGAGAAGATTGGCTAAGGTTGGAGAAGATGAGGCAGACTTTTAAAGTGTATTTAGCAGAATAAATTGGCAGAACAGGATGAGTTGTCAGATACAGAGATGGTAAGGAACAGAGAGAGGTCAAGAGTGACTAGCATCTACTAGCTTTGGTGCCTGGGTGGATGGCAGACACAGAAACTAGGAGAGTTTGTATGTTGTGGTGCATTTCCTTCAGGATGACAGCCATCATTTCCCCAGCCTCAGGAATGGTGGCTGTTGTGGCTCATGATTGAGTTCTCTCTGGCCTAGAGGAACTGTTTTGCTCAAGGTTATGCCTCTTTGGAAGGGGCAGTCCATATGCAATGAGTAGTTGATGGCGGGGGCAGGGGGGGTGTCAAAAAAGCAGTCTCCTTTCCCTCAATTCATTCTAGCCCAAGAGCTCCCTGAAGGTTCAACTGAGGCCCCTGTTGTGTCTGATCCCTGTGCCCAACTCTGCTCTGCCACTTGCTTAAAGGTTGTGTTCCCTAGAGTTCTCCTCAATAAATGTCTTGCATGCAGATACCTGTTCAGAGTCTTTCTCTGGGACCAGAACTGAGACAGAGGGGAAGACATTTAGTTTGGGGTGAATTGAATGAGGCTTGTCTGTAAGATCTCCAGGTAGAGGTGTCTAGTAGGCTTTGGATGTCTAACCTGAAAGCTCCAGGGAGAGATATGACCTGAAGTTTCGAAGAACAATTAAAAAAGGAAGAGTTTAAAATTTTTTGTTTGGAGGCAAAACCTCACCAGCACTGGGCCTTTTTGATACAAAATGGAACCTGAACCTATGTGAGGACTAACAGCTCCTTTCATAAAATCATATTTAGAGTAAATATTTCTGTTTTGCTCCAAAAATACCCATATATTTGCTGTTCCAGGACATAAATTTTTCACATATTTCCCCATTTCCTTTCCAAAATCTGAACAGTTCTAAGTTCTGAAGTCATCTGGCCCCAGGGGTTTCCAATAAAGGGTTATGAGACATTATAACAGGGAGCATGAAAGGGGATAAGACCGCCTAGAGAGAAAGTGTAGTCAGAACTCAAGCAAAAGATAGGGCATTTTGGACTAGTCAAAGGAAGAGTGGTGAACAAAAGAGAAGGCATGTCCCTGAGGTCTGGTTAATGAGGACAGTGCAGAGTCCTGGAGGCCAAAACAGAGAGCTTTAAGAAAGAGGAGTACAATCAGTAAAGCAGGGGCCTAAGAGCCAGGTAGTAAACTTATCCTCCTGAGTTGACAATTGGTGGTAGATGGATGGTCATGGTGAGAGCAGTTTCAGAAGAGACATGGGGACAAAGGCTCCAATGAGGTGGCTTTTGGAATGACTGTGAAGTGAGGAGGGAGATCCTACAGTTGCTAAATGAAGAAGGGCCTGCCTTCGATGTGTTTATAGGAAGGAAAAGAGGAGCAAAGAATGAGATGTTGAAGATGAAGGAGAAAGAGAAAGAGGAGGTAAGACCCCAGGAAGGCAAGGATCACTCAGGTGTTGCTGGGACTGGGGTTCAAGGAACAACGAGGAGGTCGAGGGCTGGTCTTGAGCTGGAGAACTCCTTACCTTCTGAGGTTAGAAGAAAAGAGAAAGGGATTAGATGTGGAAATAGGGCAGACAGGAAAAAACAAAGGTAAGGTTGACTTCTGTTTTCTCATTGGAGCAGATGAGGTCCTCCCATGGGAGTGCCAGGGATGTGAGTTGAAAACAGCTTTCAAAGGAAAGAGGTGGTGGTTTGGTATGCAGAGAGGGAGCTGGCTAAGAAAAGTTATAAAGATGAATAATTGCTGGTCTAAAGTTAGAGAAATTGCAGCTACTATTAATTGACAGCAAGGTATGGTTCCCCCTTCCCCCAAGGGTATGCACAGAGATTTAATTAAACAAAATAAAATATCTATGTAACCATTAAAAGTTTCACCATAAATACTTAATGACAAGGGAAAATGCTCCAGGAATGTTGTGGCAGATACTGTAGGCACGATCCTCAGGACCCCTGGGCATTCATCTCCACACGCAGCTCAATTCTGAGAGGCTGCTTGCTGGGAACACCTGCAACTCTCTGCCTGAGGCTTTCCTCTGGCCAGGAAGATGCTAGAAGTCAATGCTAAGGGAATGCTCATCAATTCCCAGGGCAATGAATGCTTCCTCCTCCCCACACCCCAGCTCTAACTCTTGCTGATGGAAAAGTGATGGCTAGTAACCTTAGCTTCCTCAGCCTTCCAAGGGAGAATTTTGAGAAGTTTTCTACACTCAGAATTTCCAAGATTTCTCTAACAGGTGTTGCTGGGACTGGGGTTCAAGGAACAACGAGGAGTCAGTTCTAGTTGGAACACATTGCCAATTGAATTAATTATACACACTTCACTGACTTCCTTTCTGTGGTGACTTTTTTGAAGGCTTCAAGTTCTTCAGCATTCCTCCCATGAAGTGGGTGGGTCTGCATCCCCTCCCCTTTGGACATGTAACTGCTTTGATTTAAATAGTAAGGCAGAAGTGACCCTAAGTGATTTTCAAGGTCATCAGCTTCTGCAAGTTCTCTTGGACATTTACTCCTGGGGAAACCAGACACAGGGTGAGAAGTCTGACAACAGTAAAGTTGCTGTGCTAGAGAGCTAGCATGCAGAATTTTAGGTCCACCCCAGATCCACTGCCAGCCATGTAAGTGGTCATCCTGAACATCCAACCCAGCAAGGCTTTCAGATGCATGCAGCTTGTTATGTTTAGGTATGCTACCCCCAAAAGCTCACATGTAAGACAATGCAAGAAAGTTTAGAGGAGAAATGGTCGGGTTATGAGAGCCTTAACGTATTCAGTGCATTAATCCTTTGATAGGGATTAACTGGGTGGTAACTGTAGGCAGATAGGGTGTGGCTGGAGGAGGTGGGTCACTGGAGGTGTGCCCTTGGGGTATATATTTTGTGAGCAGAGTTTAGTCTCTTTACTTCCTGGTGGTCATGTCCTAAGCCACTTTCTCCACCATTCTCTTCTGCTGTGATGTTCTGCCTCACCTCCAACGAAACCCAAGGAATAGAGTTGGCTATCCATGGACTGAGAACTCTGAAACTGTGAGTCCCAAAATAAATTTTCCTCCTCTAAAATTGTTCTTGTCAGGTTTTTTGGTCTTAGCAGTGAAAAAGCTGATTAAAAGTCCCAGCAGAAATTTCACAGCTGCGCTCTTCCAAACTCCTAATACATAAGATCTTATGCAAAACAACATGGTGGATGTTTGAATGCACTAAGGAGTAATTTGTTATATAGCAGTAAGAACTGGAACATTTCCCTTCCACATAGCTCTTCCCCACTTTCCCACCGGTGTTTCCTGGAATTGCCTTGAAAATCATTTACAATCAGTATACTATAGTAACACAGCTACATCAATGTTTATAGCAGCTCAATTCACAAGAGCTAAACAGTGGAACCAACATAGATGCCCTTCAATAGATGAATGGATAAAGAATTTGTGGTATATACACACAATGGGATATTAGTTAGCATTAAAAGAGAACACAATCATGGTATTTGCAGGTAAATGGATGGAGTTGGAGAATATCATGCTAAGTGAAGTGAGTCAATCCCAAAAAACCAAAGGCTGAATGTTTTTTTTCTGATAAGTGGATGCTAATCCATAAGGAGGTGGTGGGGAGGGATGGGAAAAATGGAGGAACTTTGATTGGGCAAAGGGGAGGGAGGGTAGGGGAGGGGGCAGGAAAGACGTGGAATGAGATGGACATCATTACCCTAGGTACATGGATGACTGCACATATAGTACGATGCTACATCGTGTACAAGCAGAAATGAAAAACTGTGCTGCAACTGTGTACAATAAATCAAAATGCATTCTGCTGTCATATATACCTAATTAAAATTAATTAATTAATTAATAATTTTAAAAAATCAATTACGTAGGGGCTGGGGAGGTAGCTCAGTGGTGGAACTTTCACCTAGTAGTGCAAAGCCCTGGGTTTGATCTTGAACACTGCAAAAACAAATAAATAAAGTGACTCAGTATCTGTTGTCCAACCTCTTCCTATCTGCCAACCCCGACACCCACCCCTCCAACCTTTCCTTAGTCTGTGGTAACCACATTTTTTCTCCCTACTTCTGAGATGAACTTTTTCAGATTCCACATATGAGTGAGATGAAGTATTTGTCCCTCTGTTCCTGGCTTACTTCACTCAACTAATGTTCTCCAGGTTCATCTGTGTTGTGGCAAATGAAACAATTCCTGTTCTCACCACAAAGAAATAGTAAATGCTTTAGTTGGTGGATATGCTAATTATTCTGATTTGATCATTATGCAAAGTATATATGTACCAAAACATCCTGCTGTGCCCCATAAATATATACAATTATTATGTGACAATTAAAAGTGAAATGAAAAACAGATGATGTGCCTTGAATCTTTATTTCAGGATTTGTCCCTGGACAACCCAAATCAAGAAAAACTATGTTACAAAAGAATAATTATAACCTCAATCATGAAAAAAAAATACAGGGGGAGGGGGAAAAGAAATAAATAAAAGTATTAATATAGTTAAACTCTATGTCAGTTGGTTTTTGTTTTTAGTATTCTTCTTTCTGTTTATTTTCCAAAAGCTATAAAATATGTATGCATTGCTTTTGTCAGAAATAAATGGCTTTATAAAACATGGGAGAATGAGTAATGTATTTTGTAAAGACTTTACTATGAAAATCAAAATTCGGCAGCATTCATGGTTAAAGAAAAATTTGTGTTCTGAAATGTTGTGGTGGAACTCCTGCTACTGGCTCACTGGGCTCACCTTGTCTTCTTTGGACAGAGAGATTGCAGTATCAAGTGGCCCACACTCACCAATCACAGCCTGCTGCAGGGGAGTACCCTATGTGAGCCCAGAGGAACCAATCCGTCATCTGGCCTGGACCCAACCAGTGTCTCTCTAGAACCTGGCTGAAAAAAAATGCAGTGCTGTGGTCACATGACCACAGGCATCGTATATGTAAGGCCCAGTGGAGTCTGGCCTGGAACTGGCCCATGTTGGGCTGGCGTCACTTGAAGTCAAGTTGCATGGAGAAACAGAAACCTTGAGAACTAGAGGACTCTGACCTGCCACATGGAGACTGGGGCAAATGCAGAGGGACATTCTGATGAAAATTCCTTGTGCGTGCAGGTGTATGAGTGAGTGTATGTTGGGAACGTTCCACGAGGCCTGGCCATACCTTCCAGTCTTCATGATCCCCATCTTCTCAACCTTGCTTGAGTGGTGTCTCCTCTTTGTAACCAGTAGAATCTGACCTGAACAAATTCATGTCCCATGGCCCACAAGCTGAAATTACACCGATTCTGACATTAATATTAACACTAACGTTTACAAGTAGGATGTATTATTCATCTCCCCAATTCACATCTGAGGCAGCGGGGGCACATATTTGTTGGGCAGGCCCATGGCCCTATGGCCTGCAAGTGCGGGGCAGATCCCTAAGTGGGCAGCTCCGAGCAGAGGCTGAGCACTTCACCTGGCTGTGATTGCATCCTGCATCCCTCTGATCCTACACACTCTAGATGGGGGTCAGAGGACATGGCTCTTTGACTCATTTTGGGGTGACAGCAAGTTGGCAGCTGCATTTCAGTACCAACATGTGCACAGTTCAACGACTGGCAAAAACAGCCTGGTCCTGTCTTTCATTCTTCCTTTTAGTACTTACGTTTTTCAGTAGTGTTTATTCACTTTTCTCCCTGTGATCTGACTAGCAAGTACAATATAACTCAGAAATAGGATCAGGGGAAACTACAAACAGATCACAGGGAGAGGCTCCGAGAGAGAAAGAAAGTCTGAGGCTCCGAGAGAGAAAGACAGCAGAAAGTGAAGGGTGGCTACAGCTAGCCTCAGCCAGGTGAAGGTGAGATCGTAGCCTGAATTTAAGGGAACAGGAGGAATGCATCGATGCTTTCACTACCATTTTTGGATTTGACCCTTAGCACAATCTGGTGAAGTGAATATAGTTAAATTTATTGTAGAGAAGGGGGAAAATGAGACTCAGAGAGGGTGTTTTGCTGAAGCACACACAGCAAATAATGGCAGAGCTGAAATTCTAAATCCCATGCCATTTCTATTTTAGGGCACTACCTCTTTAGTCTGGCCTACTCTACGTTTGATTTTTCTCTGCCTTATAATCCTTAGATGAACAGAACTATGAGTCACAGTAACCAATCTGACTCTAACTGTATTAAAACAGGCCGCTTTTAGTATAAGCCTCAAATTATGCCATCTAGTGACCAACTGCCTCACTCACTAACATGTAAGGCTATTTATATCAGTTTCTTATATAAGCTCATGTTTTCTGAACTTACCAGTTTTTAAATTGAGAGCCATGGCTGTCCAAATCCGATGTTAAGAGAGCTTCCCTATCCATTACCTGCCTCACACACCCATCACCAGGTGTCCTACAGACACCCCCCACCTCCAACAAGAAAGGACAGAGTAGACAAGAGGGCTGCTGAACTCCTGTCTGATTGCACCTATCCTCTCAGCTGTGGGAGTCCTTCATCTTTTGCAGGGTAACCATAACATTTTGGAGCTAGATGTTTTTGCAAGTAACAGAAATAGAATTTTTTTAAAAAAACGTAACATTAGGTGGCGAAGACAAAAATTTCTTTCCAAGATTTGTACTAAGAAGATAGGTAATCCACATAAATAATGAGCCTAGCATTTTTATAGACTGAAATGAGGTCAGTCATTTGTAAAGATATGTCATTTCATACTCCAGCAGCTCCCTGGGCCTTTAAAAATGCGGTGCACGGCCGTGAGCCAACGCTTGCACAGGCCTGCGTATCTTTAATCCTGCCTGGAAGTCAGCCCTGAAAGCAGTGCATTTAACAGGGGACATCAGTGGCTCACAAATGTTCAGGAAAAGACAAGAGCCAGCTGACATGAACATTCAGGAAAAACAGAGAATGTGAAGAGAGCCTTTCTGGCCTTCCCCTCAACGGTAACAATAAAGGGAAAAGACAAGACCCAGGGAACCTTTGGGGGGGAAGAATCACCAGTCCCTGGGAACTCGATTTCCACACGTTCATACCTGCTGCTCTAAGATTGAAGAGTTTCTAAGATCCTCTGACATCCACAGCAGCACAAGCCATGTAAGTTCTTCTAAGAGGCACATGTTGAGCCCTGAGTAATATGGCCCTCACCTCTGAGCCCCCAAGACCCTAATAATACTGAAAAGTCATTTAGGAATTGGAAAGTATGTGGGGTACGTGTGGAAGAGTGAGGAATAGTGGGGAAAGCACGGACTCAGCCCCTGAGCGCCTCACCTCAATATCCTGTCTGCACAGGTCACAGGTGTGGTGACACAGCCCTGCCCTGGCGGAGCATCCCTTGTGACCTCAAATCCTCACAGAAAAGTTTCCCCCAAAGAATTGCTGTAAGGATCTGAGCTCATGGCAGGGCATTTCTGGAACATTCTAGGAGGCTTAGTAAACATCAGTGCCTCATTATGATTATGTGAGGCATTCTTGAGCATTCCTGGATCTCACTGGAGGCCAGCGTTGGGGCTCGGGTATGCAGATGTGGCTCTGGGGTGTCTTCCTCTTTCCTGAGGAGGTGGCACCGCTGGCTCTGAAACCTTGACATTGTTGATATTTAAGCGCCTGACTTTGTCATGAAGGGAGACAAACTCCAGCTCTGTGAGGAGGGCCACACAGAGTTGCATTTCTTGACTTAAGGGCCCAAGTACAAGTTACAAAAATGGGGTTCCAAAAGTCCATTTTCTGGTCCACTCTCAGGCCTTCAGCCTACTTAGTCCACGCCAGGGACTGGGACTGTGGTTAGGGTAGAGCTCTGATAATCAGACCTGACCCCCTCCCAGGCTGCTGTCCAATGGTCTCTGTTGTGTGTAGAGGGGTGGGGGTGACAAACAGGAATTACAGAAGTTGGACAGGCATACAGATCCCGAGTTGGTCTGCTGGGTGCAAAGCCTCAGTCTCCTCGACTTTAAACTAGGGATAATCCTGACTGGATTGTTGTGGGGATTAAATGAACTAATACTAATGAAATCACTAGAAGGCCATGTAAAAGATTGCAGTGGCACTCTTACCAAGGGGGATGTTGGCAGAGTCCAAGAGTTGGTGGAAGATCTCTGAAGAGCGTCAATTAAGCTGCTGCTAGCTGAAGGATGAGTAGGAGCAGGAGAGTCGAGTGGCTTCTATTCCAGGTAGCACAACTGTCAGATGGTGGCTTTAAGGAGAAACAGTGGAATTGTTTTTGACGTTGTTTTGTGGAAACATTGTTGTGAATGAGTGCTCTCCCTGGGTGGCTCTGTGCTTCCCAACTTCTCCCCTCCAGAAGCTCATTTCTGGGTAAAAGAATGGCCAGGGAGAAACTGAGTGAACCAGACACCAAGAGCGTAGCCTAGACTGAAGGTCAGGGGCACCCAGGATGACTATTTGGAATGTGATTTAGTAAAGGATTCACAGAGGAGATGAAGCTAGAAAGATGAAGCAGTGGTCACCAAGCAGGGAAGGCCGAGGAGGGCATTTCATTGTAGGCCAAAGGATCCATGTGGGCAAAAGCCCAGAGGTGAGGCATAGATGGCACATTGGAGCATTCATGAGGAGTGGCAGGTGCCTGAACCAAGAGGGTCAAGGCAGTGGTGAGCAGAGGTGGGAGAGAGGCAGCTGGAGTGTGGGGCTGGCTTGGTCGTCCTGGAGAGTTTTGGAAGCCAGGTCAAAAATAGGGATTTTATCCTGGAGAGAGTTTAAAAGGAGCTCTTTGGCAGCAGTGTAGAGAGATGAATTGGAGGTAAATGAGACAGGAAGCAGAAAAAGGAATTAGGAGACTGTTGCCCAAGTCCAAACACGACAACATGAGGGACTGAACCATAATAAGGGAGTGCAGCGTGAACAACGAGGGATGGAAACCAGGGGCATGTCCTACAGTGGTTAGAAACTGGTGGATTGAAGAATGATGCTATGTGAATTATCCCACAGAGCGGAGTAGGAATTATGCATGATTACTTGTTAGTTATTCACTGCTGTGTAACAAACACCTCAAAACTTACTGGCTTAAAATAACAAATGAACACCTAGTCACAGTTTCCATGGGCCAGGAATCTAGGCATGGTTTAGCTGGGTGCTCTCACAAAACTACCATTAGGGCAGCAGCGACTCTCACACTTGCTCAAGGGTTGTTGACAGGCCTGCGGTCCTTGTTGGCTGTTGTCAGAGTCACCAGTTTCTTGCCACATGGGTCTTTCCCTGTTGTGGGGGAGCTCACAACAGGGCAGTGTGCCGCAGTCCAGCTGCAGCAAAATAACCCGGGGGTGACGAGCAACTTGTGTACCTTGATACAGCAGGAGTGGGAGCCGTTTATTGTAGGACCAGAGGGGTATTTATACATTCCACACAGCTTATCTTAATTAACATAAACTCGATACAGCAGTCAACCAATAAGGAATCTCCACACTTAATGGCTCTCTGGCGTTACTTCACAAACCACTCCCTCTGGCAAAATGCCAGGCGCCATCCAGACTTGTTTACAGACCCTAACAGCAGTGGATTCCCTCCAAAGCAAGTTAAGGATTGAAAGAGAGACAGGGAGAAAGCAAGATAGAAATCAGTCTTTTTGTGATCCAATCTCAGAAGGGATATCCTATCATTGTTCCTGTATTCTAATAATTAGAAGTGAACCACTGGGTTCAGCCCACACTCACGGGGAAGAGATTGGACAGGGATATGCTTATTAGAAAATAGGGATCACTGAGGACTATCTTGGTGGCTACACTGTGATATTTGCCTTTGGAGATACTACTCAGTGTTGCTAGTGCATGATTTTTTAAAAGTTAGAAGTAGATGCAAATTTTTATGTGAAATTTTCCACTTTTTAAATATTGGCCACGAATCCAAAAATTTTTATATGCTATTAGTCAAATAAAACATATCTCTCAAACATGACCCATGGAAACCCATTATAAAATTCCTAGTACAGGAACCAACAGTGGAAGGAGCAGAATTGGAGTAGAGAAGGGAACAGAGTTTAGGATGTTTGATAAAAAGGGGACAACCAAGTCACTATTAAAACAGTGAGAGCTTGGGAAGTATGAGTGCCAATCATTTTATCCAGATGTCTGTATTCATATAAATTCTACAGTCATATTGATAAAAAAATGACTTGTTTTCATTAAAGGCAAGACTTTGATCTCTGATCTGACAGCTGCACATCTATATAAAATGAGACACTTTGACATCCACAGCTCTGATCTCAATTGGACAGGTGGTTTCCTGCACACTAATAGAACAGAAAGACAATTGAGCATTATTAGATAGGAAGAGAATGTTCTCACACGCAGGAAAACAGCTTTTCCCTCTGAAATACTATGATAAAGAACAGAAAATGACTGACAGAATCAGAGCTTCCCAAATGTCAGAAGAGCTGTCTCAGCTACACTCTGGCCTCTGTTGAGGAAGATTAGGATTGTTTTCAGACACATATTGAACATACCTTAGCATTAGCTGACTCAGGGAGGAATGTGCTGGCAAAACAAGCCTGCTCTTGGAGTGTGTCAAAGAGCTGAGGTGCAGCCTGGGCTTTTCATATACAAGTAAACACCCAGGAGTTTTCTGCTGAGTAAAGCAAAACCCAAACAAACAAAAACTCTTAATGGAAAACCTTCTTTGCTCCTTCATTCAACGCATACTTGTGGAGCGCACACATGTGCTAGATACTGAAGATATTGTTGGAAAGACAGCCAAGGTCACTCTGGCCAGTGCCTTACAAACTAGAGGACATGGCAGATATTAGTCCAGTAACACTAAAAAACAAAACAAAACTCTGATGTATATTTGGTAAGAGGAAGTACAGGTTCTGTGAGAGCCTCACCCCCAAAGTGCCCTATCTTAAATGAATGACTTGGGGAAGAAGGCAGGCAGAGAAACAAAAGATGAGGAAGAGTTTGCCAGTTCAAGGTGAAGGGTCATGAGAAGACTTTGGGTAGTTTACTATTTAAGTGATAATATAGGACATATGTTTAACATATTTCACATTGTTTTGGTCAGCTTTTTCACCGCTGTGACTAAAGGCCCCCACAGAACAACTGAAAAGGAGGAAAGGTTTATTTAAGGCTCACGGTTTCAGAGTTCTCAGTCCATAGACAGCAGCCTCCATTCCTTGGGGCTCGAGTGAGGCTGAACATCATGGTGTAAAGTGTGGCAGAAGGAAGCTACATGATCAGGAAGCAGAGGGAGACTCCATTCGCCAAATACAAATATATACTCATAGCCACGCCCCAATTCCACCCCCTCCAGCCACACCTACCACCTTAGTTACCACTCAGTTAATCCCTATCAGGGGATTAAGTCACTGACTGGGTTAAGACTCTCACAACCAATCATTTCTCCTCTGAATCTTCTTGCACTGTCTCACACGTGAGCTTTTGGGGGACACCTCACATCCAAACCATAACACATATTCAACATGGGATTCTCCTTTCACAGTTCAATTCATTCCAGTACATCCTAGAAAAGAAAGTCACATTTATAGTAGAATCATAAAATAGAAAACAAACATCTCTTAGACTATTAATAATAGTGAGTTCTTTTGCCCAAAAAGCAAATCATATATATATATATATATATATATATATATATATATATATATATATATATATAAAATATTTAAATCTCACTTCTTTTGTCACACAGAGGAAGTTGTATAAAGCTAAAAGATGAGAGTGCCTGACAGGTGAGGTCATGGGAAAACTTCATACAGCTGGTAGAATATAAAATGATATAACCACTTTGGACAAGAACCTGGAAGTTTATCAAATAATTAAGCATAGAGTTACTGTCATATGATCCAGTGGTTCCACTCCTAGGTTTACATGCAAGAAAAATGGCAATATATGCCCCCACAAAAATGTGTACATGAATGTTAATTCATAATATTCACAGTAGTGAAAAAGTGAAAACCACCCAAATGTTCATCAGCTGATGAATGGAAAAACAAAATTTGGTATAACCATACCATGGAATATTATTTGCCATAAAAAGGGAATGCCAGATCTTGGTCTAGAAGCTCCAGAAACATGAGCCAAAATGAAACTTTATAAGTTAATTGCCTCAGGAATTTCATTGTAGAGATAGAAAATTGACTAACACACTGAATATAACAAAAAGCATTGAATTGTATACTTTAAATGAGTGACTTTTAGACCAAGTGAACTTTTTGTCAATGAAACTATTGTTTTAAAAAAAGAAAGAAAGAAAGAAAAACATTTGTCAGGCACCTCATTCTTCCTAACTGGGTAGTGGAGCCAGCCAACATAGATGGATGTGGAGTTTGGTTCATGATGCTAAAGCACAGCCTTGCCCTTCCCAGTGAAGGTTCTTTGGTTTTTGCCTTCTTTTTCTCCTATTATTTTCTTCTTTCTTGATAAACACTGGGAATACTTAATACATTTCTTCTTTTTAAATCTTTATCCACTGGCCTCTGGTAATGTGCAATATCTTTAATTCAGAAATGCAATACCTTTAATTTGGTTTGGATTTGTGATGCTTTACCATTCCATGATGAAACTCAAGTTGTTCACTTTTGGATTTCTAGCACTGCTTTTTATACCATCCCCATGTATTTACATTTCAGCCGTTTCCCCATGGCTTTAACCTTGCCGCTTCTCCATTAATTTACAGGATTCTGCTTCATGGAGTGGCTGATAACTCATCAACCAGTCACAATTCCATTAGCTCTTCTCTCCTGGGGTCCAGGAAAGGAACTGAGGTTAGACGTGACTGATCCCATGATCCCAGCTGAGCAGTGACAGCAAACATTTTACATGTCAGGAAAGCTACTGGGTAAAAATTGCTATTAGTGATTATACAAAGACACGATGAAAGAATTGTAAGCTATATATATTTTTTTAAATTTACAAACCTGCACAGTTATTTGTGCTCTTTTGTCTCTCTTTTTAATACAATAAAAGTAAAGTGTTTATTTACATCTGGTTAATTTAACAACTTGGCAAGTAACTATGGGTTAGAGGATCCAAATGTCATAATTGTGTGGTTGTTTAATGTATCCCATTTGTGGTCACAGATTTACCTTTCTATTAATTTAATACATAGTTTAATGTCAAATAATTTGCATTTTATAAACACATAAGATTGATGGTTGGAAATCAGCCAAGAGTAAGCTGGGAGTTCGTGGGAAAAATCTAATTTTCAAAACTGTGCTGGAGCTAATTTGCAAAAAGAATAACCCACACACAGATTATTGAAGGTTAGCTGTGTAATCTCCAAAGAGCAATGCACTGGTTAATGATTCCTACTGACAGAGAGAAATCCCTGTTTCTGTGTTGCAGGGATTTCAATGTATTATCTCAACTCCTTACAATAAATGTACAAGGTAGGCATTATTACTCATGTTTTCTAGATGAGGAAACTGAGGCCCATAGAACCGAAGTGATGTATCCAAGTCCAAAGAGATACTACTGGCAAAGCCATGACTTGATAGATTTGGGCTTATCCACTACACAGCAGTGTCTTTTGGGGACATTCATTTATCTATTGAATCATTATTTAATGTACAAAGAAATGCCCCGATTGTGGGGCAGAAACAATTTGAATAAAGAACAGGTTAGAGATTAGTGTCCTGATTACAAATAGCTTTAATAGCCAAGCATGAGAGGAAAACATTACTTAATAGAGACCCATGTCTTATAAAAAACAATAATTTTCTAAAATTAAGGTTCTCCAGTCGATAGGGACAATCTGCCAGGAGGTCTCAGGTAGGTCTCTGTGTCAGTTGCAGCTGTGACAGCTCTCTCTCTCTCTCTCTCTCTCTCTCCATGTATGCTGAGCTGCTTCAGATGTTAGGCTAAAAAAGAGTGATTTTTTTCTTTGATATGTAAAGTTCAAAGGGACTTAGTTAGACTATCAGTTAAATAATAGTGTTCAGGTGAAAAGAATTCTGGGTTTGCCGATAAACTGTGGCCTCCACCCAAATTGCAAATATTTGGGCAAAATCAGGAAAGCACAAAATGGCAAAGTAGCAATGAAAGGAAATGGACCGCCTAGGAGTCTGGAAATGGACTCTGATGCCCTTTGGTTTTATTGTATAATCAGCATTAAAATCAGGCCAAGACAAATAATAATCAAAGTAGTAGTATTTTATCTTTTGATCGTATATACAAGCTAGAGAGCCACTCAGTTCAAACAAAATATAGCCCTTAGAGGTTTTTTTTTTTAAAGAGTGATTCCACTGATGATCTTTATTATTATTAATTTTAAAAGAGAAAAATCACTCCCATCCCCCTCATACTTACACTTCCATGTTGGAAAATCTCTCCTTTCAGAGGATTAGGAATGGAGATATTCCATAAAATACTACTTGCAGTAGAATAAGGCACTGGGAAGGCAGCTTCCCATAATTCCATCATGTAGGGAAATGCAGTTGGCAGAGTAATGACATCTCAAGGTGTTCATGTTTTAACCCCTAGAACCTGTGACTATGTGACCTTCCATGGCAAGAGGTACTTGGCAGATGTGATTAGTTAAGGACTGTGAGGATTGATGTTTGCTAGCAATGGGCATTTCTTGGCTTGTAGCTGGATTATCCAAGTGGGCTGATCTTACCATATGAGTTCTAAAAAGTGAAGAACCTTTCCCAGCTGTGACTAAAAAATGATGGTGGAGGGAAGGTTAGAGAGATGCTATAGAGATGATTTGGAAGATGGAAAAAAGGGACCACAAATCAAGGAAAGCAGTTACCTTCTTGAAGGTGGAGAAGCCAAGGGATTAGATTCTCTGCTAGAGCATCCAGAGAGAAATTCAACCCTGGCAGCAGCTCAGTTTTAGCCTGGTGATACCCATGTCAAACTTCTGACCCACAGAACTGTAAGATAACATATTTGTGTTATTTAAAGTTGTTAAGTCTGTGATAATTTATTGCACTAGCAAGAGAAAACAAAAACAAAAGAGGAAAAATAAAGGCAGTTAAAGAAACAGACCCCTTTCCTTAGCATGTCCTCTTACCATATTGTCCCTGGTTCAACCAGGAGTAGGATAGTTCTTGGTTAGGAAGAACACCTCAACCATTTTTAGCTTTGTAGAAAAGAGCCCAAGCCTGTGAAGTCTTTGTTATTTCTACTCATCTATTAGGTTGTTTCTGTTTTTTATACTCACTAAGAAATGAACTGACATTTTTGAAATTACTTCTTTGCCTTTCCTCTAGCTGAAGACCTATAGGGTGATTGTGTTACTTATTATTATTATTATTATTATTTGTACCAGGGATTGAACCCAGGGGCACTTAACCACTGAGCTACACCTCCAGCCCTTTTTCTGTTTTATTTTGAGACAGGTTTTTGCTAAGTTTCTTATGGCCTTGCTAGATCATTGAAGCTGGCTTTGAACTTGTAATCCTCCTTCCAGCTGTTGGGTCAACCTACCAGGCGTTATATTAAAGGACTAGGATCAGAGGCCATATCAGGATAAGAATGTGCCCTGTAAGCCCCAGCAATGGAAATACGTGAGGAGACCAAAAACGCAAGGCTTGCAATGTTCAGAGCCAGAAGCTGTTCTGTGGAAAATGCCTCCAAGTATCAGATATGTAAAATTGTAAGCAAAAGATTTGGTTCTCATCAATGCCTCATCAAGGCAGAAATTCTCTCCTGTCAGGAATATACTTAATAATACATTATACTTAATTATAAACCCCAATTTGAGATGGATATCATCTCAAATAGATTTCATTAGAATTCCTGCATTCCTGGTGCATGATCTTGTAGCAGCAAGTACATCTATGTGTGAGGTTACATGTTTTATGCATCTCTATCAATAATAAAACACAAATTTTGACCAACCATGCTAGAGGAGGAAAATTCATTTTCTTTTTATAGAAAGCTATGTTATAGCCAAAATATACACACAAAATGTAACATAAGGCTTTTCAGAGAATTTTTAAAAATCAAAATAAGATATACTGACAATATATTTATGTATTATACATTTATTTATAATTATTATTAACATTTGTAATTTATTTTTTATTTATTTTTATCCTCAATAAGTATTTTCTTTTATATCTAATTTTGCATTGTAATTTTGTACTTTATTTTTAAAAGAGAAGTTTAAATGAACATCAAGCCCACGAAAACTAGATCCACTCTGTATCCAATTCTAATCGTTAATTACCCAAATCTGGGGACTTATGATGAAGGTTGTTATGGTCCTTGGAAAGTTTTTTTATTTTCTTGGTTAGCTTTTGTGTCTAAATGTACTGATAAAATAAGAGAAACAAACAGTGATGATACTTCTGAGTACAAAATTTATATTCATATCCTGAGCAAAAGTGTCAAATAAAGATTAGTTAGCACCCAAATCCTTTCTTCAGTCTCTGCTTTCAGGAAGACACTAATTAAGAAGTATTAGTTTGCTGCGGTTGTATTTGTTTGCTAGGGTTGACGTAACAAAGAACCACAAACTGAGTGGATTCACCAACAGAAATTTACTGTCTTGCATCTCTGAAAGCCAAAAGTCTGCTGAGATGGAGGGCTGGCTCCTTCAGCAGGCTGTGTGGGAGCATCTACCCTGTGCCTATCTCCTTGTCCTGGCTGGTTGGTTGCTAGCAATGGGCATTTCTTGGCTTGTAGCTGTATCACTCTGGTCTCTGCCTTCATTCTCGCATGGCATTTTCCCTGGGTGCATAGATGTGTTCAAAGTCCTCTTTTTCTAACAATACCAGTCACGCTGAAGTAGAGCTCACTCTAATGACTTCATCTAGACTTGTCTATATCTACGTAAGGTCAAATAAGGTCACATTCTGAGGTGGATTAAGACTTCAACATATCTTTTTTGGGAGACACAATAACAATGCGATAATTTTTTACACTTTTCTGCATTATAAAGTCAAGCAATGAAGTACCAAATGTTTATGACAATACAGTAAAGTGATTGCTCCTATATGTTCCTGTGGTGAATGTCAATTAGAACATTAGAAACAGAGTTTAAGCTCATACTAGGATATAAACTCCATAAAATCAGTGACCTTGTCTGTCTTCCTCTCCGCTATAATCTCAGTTGCAAAAACCGAGCTTAGCCCATAACACGTATCAGTGCATACTTGTTTTGAATGACTGTATGAGTTTGAAATGCCTATGCTAAATGATTATGCCTTGGCAATGGGTAGAACACCAATGCAGAGGTAAATGTTGTAAAATACCAGAATTTTTACTAAATAATTAGGATTCCTAATATTCCTCTCAGCCTCAATATCTAGCTGAAATAATAATTTAGGTCTTTATAAAAAACTAATAAATTTGGATGGAACTTCATAAATCAATAAATTATATCAAATATAACAGAATTCATATAATGGAACAAAAACTATAGTTATATTTAAGTTAACTGTATAGAAAATAGGTGTATATTGTAGCATTAAAACACAAATAATTAAGTTTACAGTTCCTTCCACACTAAGGATTTGATAAAATTTCTTATTCTAGCTAAATCTTTTTTACTTTTAAAATTTCAAGTCTCTTTGGGTTTGGTGGCACATGCTTATAATCCCAGAGACTTAGGAGGAAGAGGCAGGAGGATCCCAACCTCTAGGACAGCCTCAGCAATTTAGCAAGACCCTCAGAAACTTTGCAAGATCCTGTCTCGAAATAAAAATTAATAAGGGCTGGGGATGCTGCTCAGTGGTAAAGTATCATGGGGTTCAAATAAACATTTTTAAGTCTCATTAAAACCCGAAAAGGACTGTCTTGAATTAGGTTAGATTAGGTTCTCCTATCACTCACTCTCGGATTTCAAAACCTTTTTGTAAGTGATTAGAACATTTGAGCTTAAATAATGATTTATTATTGTTTTAATGCATAGCTTTGCCACTATTATATGTTCTAAGAAAGCCTGCTTTCATTATTATTATTTTTATTGTTATAATTTATTTTATTATTATTATTTTTTTTGCTGAAGTATCTCCTAGTATTTCTTAGTCTGGTATACATATTTGGTGCTCAATAAATATTTTATGAATCAACTAATAAATAAATGAATAAACGAAGGAACAAATACATGGCGATATGACAAAATGAACATTTTCTCATCAACGATCTAGTCCACATTTTCCTACTTTGGACCTCACCTGAGTTTTTTTTATCTTCCTGATCAATAGTATTGTCCTATGGCATTATTTGCAGGACTGTCATTTTCTTTTCTTTTCACTCTAATTTCTCCATAGAAATTCTTTGCTTTGAGTTTGTTGAAAATAATAGTCTTTATCAATTTTATCACACAGAAGAGTTTGTTCCCCTTCAATAAGCTGTGCAAAGTTGCCTACTGGGCTTGTTTATTATCAGAGAAAGTTTCCCTTTCTATTTGTACAACCCGGTAGTTTTCCAGCCCTTTAATCTGGGTTCTCTATGGGCCCTGATCAGTGGCCTCTAGGTTCTGGCTACAATGTATAGATGGGAACGAAATTCATCTCCTTTGGGTAGACAAGGTACCTTACTGATTGGGGTCAGAGCTACAAATGGATTCCCACTGAGCAGAAATAGGAACACAGTGAAACGTCTTTGTAACATTATTATGAATTATTTCTGGCTACGAAAGGGAAAACTGTTTCCTAATTTAGCCATTTCAAGTATGCTGTGTCTGCAAAACTTTTATATTATTTCCATTTGGAGGCTATTATGAATAACAGTTTTATTTATACTGTTTTATTTTTTGTTTATTTTTGTAAAAACCTTTTTTTTTTTTTTTTTTTTTAAGATTTAGTTTATAAGTAGAGATGCTGGGCCATCCATTAGATATATAGACTTTTGGGGGAAGAATCTTAATACAAATTCAAAAGTTTTTATAAATAGTTATTCATATTTTCTTTAAATGTTTCCATTGTTAAAATTTTAAATATTTAACATTTTAATCTAGAATTTACTTTGGTAGATGGAGTGAAGTAAGAACTTACTTTGGCTTTCATATTTCTAGATACTAGAAATATGAAGCATCATTTATTCAAATAATTTGTTTCTGGCTAAAGGCTTAATAATGTTTTTTTATAGCATAATAGATTGTGTTTTAAATTTGTTCTTTGATATACAGACAGTAGAATGTATTTTGACCTGTTATAGCATCATAGATGCACAAGAAATAGAGTCAAAGTGTGTTTTTCAAAACAAAAATGCATTAGACAAATTTCTCTCAAATATATATGCTACATTTTATTAACTTGCTGTGAAGACACCAGCAAGATAACCAAGGGAAGTGTACCAGTATAAAACTGGGGAGCTAAGGTTTGGGGTAAAGCTCACAGGTACAGTGCTTTCCTAGCATGCATGAGGACCTGGGTTCCATCCCCAGCACTGCAAAGTTAAAAATAAAATTGAGGAGTCATATATGGGAGAAAGTACGCTTGCATAAGCAAATAACTTCTTTTAAGTAATAAAGATTTCATTCATTTTCATTTTACAAGGTCATAAAAATATCATATGCATGTCAATTGCTACAAAGGAAGGATGTGGCAGAATGGTCCATTATCTTGGATGTGCATTATGCTTTTCTGGTTAAGTTTTAAAATCATTGTGTCAGTTAATAAAAATAAACCATAGATATTTTGATGAGAGTTATATTAAACCACTTCCTTGGCTTCTAAGACTCCAAATTGTGCTGGATTCTCTCATGTTTCACTAGCTTCCTCCCCAAATCTTCTCTGCTGGGTCTTCTTTCTTGTCCCAAACTCTCAATGTTAGTGAGCCCTGTGCATTGTTTCCAGAGATAACCTTGCCCAATCCTCTGGCATAACATTCCGTGTACCTGCTGACCACCCAAGATGCTTCCCCTGATGTTCAGTTCAGACTCTCAGAGCAACTGCCTACTCAACATCTCCACCTGAAGCCCGATATTTTTTACTTAACAGGTTCAAAACACAACTCTCGGTTTCAATTCCCACTCCCATTCCTTTCCCAGTCTTCCCCATGTAAGTAATTAGTACTATGATCCAGTTAGTTGCTTCAGAACAAAAACCTAGTGGCCAACCTTGATTCCTTTCTCTTTCTTACCCTTCACATTCCACCCCTTGGCAAATTATTTTTGTCTATCTCCAAAACAGAATCTACTTTTAATTCCTTCTACCCTACCAGCCTACAATAAGCCCATTTTCTCCAGCCTAAGTGATTGAAATAGACTTATAACTGCTCTATTTCCCCACCATCTCTGTCCTGTTTGTTCTCACCATTGAGACTAGACAGACTTTTCAAACAATGAACACCTGCTCATCTTGTCAAAATGGCTGTTCTCAGACTTAAGACAAAACTCAAAGTCCTTCTATGGTCTCCAAGTCCTGCTGGCTCTACCCCACATCACCTCCATCTTCATCTTCTGCCAGTCTCCACCCCCTCTACTTCAGCAACACTGGATCACTTATTTTTCCTCAACTGTATGAAGCCTGGTTGCATGTGTGAGTCTATATTTATTGTTTCCATGTGCAAGAAATACTCCCTGATAGACGGCCGTTTCACTCTTCCTATACTTTATTCAAATACCTGTTCAAATGATCCTTCATCAGAGGTCTTTCCTGACTCCTGTGTTCTACAGTTTTCCTCTTATTTCATTCTTCATCTCTTAGCCCAGTTTTATTTTTATTCAATGCCGACATTATCATCTGATGCTATATTATATTACAATTTTATTTGTTCTGAAAACTTCACAAGAATCTTAACATCGTGGGGGCAGAGCCTTTGTGTTCACAGCTACATCTGTATTACCTAGCATTTTACTTGGCATTTTGTAGGTGCTCAATAAATAACTGTTGAATGTCTTAAGTCTGTATTATTTTGCGAATACTTAAATATTTATAACAATGTCTTTCTGCTTACAAACATAGTATGTTTTTCCATTTTCTCCAGCTGTAATAAGTGTATCTCAATAAAAATTTACTCATTTAAATAAATTAATTATTAATTAAGGCTATTTCTAGATGTTTTATATTTTTTGTTATTGTGTATGGGCCCTCTGTATTAATTTTTCTTATAACTATCTCAAATGTTTTTTAGAAAAGGTTAGCTAATAAAAATATATATAAATTAAAAAGTTTCTAGCTAAGGATTACAATTATATTGGAATACTTTTGATTCTGTCTACTTATATTCAGCCCCTGTGTTTAATCAATATTTATACGACATTTAAATTTATAGGTAATCTCATTACAAAATAAATATTTATCTTTTATTAATATAGTGTACCTTCAATTTTATGTAATATCTTATTGCATTGGTCCTAACTTTTAGAATAATGTTAAACAATTTTCCTTCCTTTGTGCATATTTTTAAAGGAGATATCACCAATGTTTATTATTAAATATAATTCTGTTTATTGGTTTTAATTTGGTACTTTTTAAAATATTGAGTAAATATTTTATTTATTTAGTTAGTTAATTTTTTTTCCATACTGGGGATTGAACCCAGGGGCACTCTGCTACTGAGTTACAGTCCCAGACATTTTCAATTTTTCTATTTTGAGACAGGTTCTTGCTAAGTTGCCAAGACTGGCCTCAAACTTGTGACCCTCCTAGTTTAGCCTCCCAAATCACTGAGATTACAGGGATGTACCACCGCACCTGGTTCTATTTCTATTCTTTTTATTGAGGGGGGGTGTTATCAAGGATGAACCCAGAGGCACTTTACTAGTGAACCACATCCCCAGCTTATTTTTATTTTATATTTTGAGACAAGTTCTTGCTAAGTTGCTTAGGGCCTCACTAAATTACCAAGGCTGTCTTTGAACTTGTGATCCTCCTGCCTCAGCCTCCAGAACCACTCGGATTACAAACATGCACCATGGCACCTGGCTATTTCTACTCTTAAAATAATGTCGTTGGGATTTGGTATTGAATTTTATCAAATACATTTTAAAACATCTGCAGAAGCAATTCTGTTTTTCATATTTGTTCTGATGATTTGATGTATTATATTATCAGCTTTTGTATTATTTAATGATTTTTACTTCCCCAACATAAACTAGCTGGCTATGGTGGATTATTCTTTTATATACTGCAATTTAGGAATATTTATTTGAACAGTTTAGGCATTTTATGTCTTTCAAATTTCTTGCTTGGTATTCTAATTCAGAGTTATCTTGCTGCTCTTTCTTCCCGTTCTTGTCTACCTGCCATGTAACTAACCACTACTATCAGCCCTTATGATTGGCAAATAGACAATAAGGAGAAGCTATTACTTCTCTGCTTCAGAGAATTGCCTCAAAAATAAAAGTTGCCCTGTAATATTCTTAAAGAATAAGAAGGATCAGCTGGTGAGTATCTATAGTGCACACTTCCATCAGACTGGATTAGTCAGTCATCACCTACTATGGATAAAGCCTGTCAAGCTTCCATTGGACAACTGCCAGTGGGAGCTACCATTTGTTGAGAGTATGGTCTTGTCTCAAGTGTTTTATGTGCAACATTTCATTAAGACTTCACACCAATCCTAAGAACTGGATATTCATTTTCCTACTTTACAGATGGGGATACTAAAACAAGGAAGAGGTAGATAATTTGAACCATTTCAAACAGCTGATAGATAGTAGAGCTGGAATTTATACCTAAGGCTTTCTGACTCAAAAGTCTAGTCTCTTTCCATTCAGCTTCAAGGCTCACAAGGAAGTACTGAGGAAGCAACACTTCAATAGAGAGGATGAGATGTGGCAAAGGATAATGGTGCTACAAGACACAATGCAATGAATGCCACAAAGGGGGTCCAGGACAACCTAGTTTACATTCACAATCATTTGGAGAGACCTGGAGAGCTCTCAGGGAGGAGGTGGCATAGAATGGGGAGGAGGATATTTTAGGCTTGGAGAACAGTAAAGGTGAAAGTATATAGTCAGGAGAGCTAAGGACATGTTGATTAAAAAAGAAAAAGGATGATGCTCTTTATTAAATGGGTTGTGTTCATGTCGCTGTGTGATCAAGATGAGGCTGGAAACAGATTGAGTTTCTATTATGGAACCTAAAAGTCAGATGAAGGGGTATATTTTTTAAAGACCGGCAGCAGGGAGCCATTGTGGTTATTCAAGCAAGGGACTAATGAGTTAGTCTAGGATGGATCAAAGTGAGTAAAGATGGGTGAAAGATACCTTTGTAAACAGTTATCTAGGAATAAAAGAAGCTGCTTTGAAGAGTAACAGTAAGAACAGAAACTTAGAACATGATTTAGGACCAGATGTAAGAGGAAGTTTGTTAATTTGGGGCAGATAGAATGTTGGAGGCACAGGAATAGCAGAGTCAAAGATGCTTCAAGTCACTGGGCATTTGAGTCACTGTGGGGAGGGTTGTGCCACCACCAACAAGATGATCTTGGGAGACAAAGATCTGTGAGTAAAGAGTTGTCCCGGATGGGAGGGTGTTATTTCTGGAGAGTTAGATTTGGAATCATCTGCCTAAATGTGGCAATGGACATTGTTGGGAGGTTATTGATGTCTTTTAAAAGTGTGATCTTAGTAAAGGACAGAGTCGAAGCCAACAGAGGTTCTCAATCCTAGTTGCACATCAAAATCACCTATAGGGCTGGGGCTGTAGCTTAATGATAGAGTGCTTGCCCAGCACATGTGAGGCACTGGGTTTGATCCTCAGCACCACATATAAATAAATAAAATAAAGGTATTATTTCCATCTACAACTAAAAATATTTTTTTAAAAATCACCTATAGGTTTTCTTTTTTAAAATTAAGCCATCCATCTTCACATCTCCACATCTGTTGAATCAGAATCTCCAGAGGTGGACCTCAGATCCTTCTACTATTTAGTCCCCCCACAAGTGATTCTATGGGGACACTAGAGTTGAGGAACACTGGGGGAGGACAGGAGGTTGCTGTGAGAGGGCAAGATAGAAAGTCACAGTCCACTGGCTATCCTGAAAAAGCCATGTGCCAAGAAAGGATTCTTTTTTTTTTTTTTTTCTTGTACCAGGGATTGAACTCACGGGCGCTTAGCCATTGAGCCACATCCCCAGTCCTTTTTTTGTATTTTATTTAGAGACAGGATCTCACTGAGTTGCTTAGCACCTTGCTAATTTGCTGAGGCTGGCTTTGAACTCTTTGGTGATCCTCCTGTCTCAGCCTCCCTAGCTGCTGGGATGACAGTTGTGTCCCTTTATGCCTGGCTCTTGGGATTCTCTTTTACATCTTCTGAGCACCTCTTCATTGTGTGGATTCTACTGCTATCTTGTTAATACTTTGAGAACTTTTGATTGCTTTAGCAGGCATTTGTCTCCTCTTATCATTGAATGTTAAAAAATCAGAGGGTGTCTGAGCTGAAAGGAAATGGGTTTCAGTCTAGGGGAACTTTCAGTTAGGGAAAAATCTTTCAAACTTTCTTTAGCATAGAATACCTAAAAAAAAAATGAAACCCCAGTGTATAAACAGATAAAATCGGAACTATTCTGAAAGAACCACAGCCCAGAACCCACTTGGTTTCCCACTTGCCCCAAACAGGGACTTTGGAGACTTCTTCAGGATCTCAAAATCTCTATGGCACAGGTTCAGTCCACCCTCCACCCTTTCAAATAAGGATAGGAAGGTTTTTGATCAAAGGTGGCATAATGAGTTAGGTTGCATCTCCTAAGGCCTTGTGCAGTTTCCCTTCCTTCACAGAACAGTGGCTCTGCTCTCCCAGTCTGTCTCTCAAATTCAGTTTCCATTTCAACTGAGAAAGGAACTCAGGGAATCAAATTACCGGGTAGCATCTTTGGTACAAGGTTAAGCGAGGGAAGAGGCTGAAACTCTTGACTGCCCTGAATTCTGTGGTTCACCTACAGGGATGTCATTTATCTGTGCTGCTTCAGTTTCAGCGGCTCTTCCCGTAATTCTGAGTGGCCTGTGCAATCGTTATCTAGCCAATGCAGGTAGATAAAAAGCCTTGTTAGTTTTAAAAGGAAAGTTTTTGTGATTGAAATTTTATCAGCACAATAGGCATGGAAAATTATATATATAATATATTATATATATATATATATATATATGGAAAACTTTATACACACCTCTCTCTCTCTCTCTCTCTCTCTCTCTCTCTCTCACACACACACACACACACACACACACACACACACCACTAAGGAAAAAGTAATAAGACCTAAGGCACTATCACTGAAAATGAGAATTGTAATTGTTGGGCTGGGGCTATGGCTCAGCAGTAGCGTACTTGCCTGACATGTATGAGGCACTGGGTTCAATTCTCAGCACCACATATAAATAAATAAATAAAATAAAGACATCTATCAACAATTTTTAAAAAATTTAAAAAAGAGAAGAAAATGAGAATTGTTAAAGTAACTTTTGCATAGCTTATGTAGCTATGGAAGGAGGCTGCTTTGAAGCTCATGTGCCACCTAACAGATTTTTGTAATCTCATAAATACTTCCTAATTATCCCAAAGTCATCTCCTGGCTGCAGTTCCACTCCTTGGGAATGTTTGTCACAATCGTAGTGATAGCAGTGATGAATCCTGCTTCTTTACATGTTGGAGTATAACATTAGATAATCACACCGAGGCAAGCATATAAAGCAGGGTTTATTTAAAAAGGGGTAACAGAGTTTTCTGGGAGGGAGAAGGGGATCATAGCTGCTATCCCAAAACGTGAGGGTGTTCTGCGTTTTTTATGTTCTAGGCTTCCTTTGTTCTCCTGCGCTCTTCCCCTTATCTCTCTCCTTCCTGCCTATGTGACTAGACCTGCAAGATGCTCAGTGGGATGGCCAAAAGGTGAGAAGCAGATGGGGGGGGGGGCAGGTTGGAGTGATCTGGACAGAAAGGAGGTGCAATTAACCACTCTCTGTAGGGAGGGATAATCTCTGGGATAGGTTACCTTAGCAACAGGTTGGAGCAGGGGCAGATTATCTGGATAAGGGTGGAGGAAGGGTTCTGAAGGCATTTCAATCCCTCAAAGGGCAGTCTTCAACTTCTCACACTTAAGTTGGCCTCCTTGATTTGATCTGACACAATTTACCTATCTAGACTGACTGCCTGTCTAATTCTGGCTTCAGAAGGAACCATGGTTTCTTAAAGTGGCTAAGATAAATTTCTGACATGAAGAGAGTTAACTTTGAATTTCTCTACCTTTTAAAATTTATTCAGAAACTCGAAGGATTTTTCAAACAATTGCATCTAGGATATTTTGGCTTTTTTTTTAATTCATGCTATTTTCTTGCCTGAGCTGAGTTGCTAATATTTGGTTGCATAATCACAGGTCTAAATGGGATGATAGAAAGCCAGTCCATATCCTACTACCATGAGGAACATATTCAATTACAAAAAACTGAATCCACCTTCTTTTTAAGAAGAACTAGAACAAGACTTTCCTGTTCTTTATGCTGGGTGATTCTGCAGGCTTCTATTGAATCCACAACTTCTTGTTCAGGCCTCAAAGCGCGTGGTCTTTATCTCTAAATTATCGTGCAGCACCCTGTAGGCATCATTGCAAATTTTCTCCATCAATATTGTAGGGAAGGGCCAGGTCTTTGTGTCTATGGGGGAAACCATCTTCTAACTACATCCATTTTTAATTTATGGCAAGTCAGCAGCAAACCTGCCAGGATAGAAATCTCTCCCCAGCTCTATCCTCATGTAGATGAGTAACACTTACAAGTACCTCACTTTGGGCGGCAACCTGTCACACAGGTGCTTATCTTAGTACCTCGCCATGTCTCAGAGCCCAGTTCAGATTCATTCACATCATAGTACTAAAAATAAAATTGGAAGTTCAGTAAATGAATAATTCAACTAACATTTTCAGTCTTGAATATCTGAAAATTCATATTTAACAGAGGATTGAATTTACCCAGCTGTTTACATTTTCTCCCCGCATCTCCCTCCTTCTTCCTTTGATTTATATCAGGAGCCAAAGCAGCTGTGGATTGAAATACATATGCATTCACTTTCAGACTCTGGCATTTGCTCCTCTGCCTCCCCCTCTCCTCTGCCTTTGGCCACTCCTTGTCCTTCTCTACCCTCTTAAATCTCAGATACTGTGACGGGTTGCTTGACCCTGTGTATTGAGGAGAGGCTCGCCTAGGTGGGACATATTATCCCTGTGCTTGTGGTTCATAATTTATGATCATGATAATGACAACATGCTTGGGCTTGGTATTTTCCAAAATTCCCTGGTGAAGACCGTTGCCTGGATATTTCTAAAATTCAGATTCCTGGATCCCAAATAATCCATAAATATGAACGTATAGGGAAAGAGCCTAGGAATCTGTGTTTATGTCAATGGTGCTAGAGAATTCTTGTCACCAGACAAGATTAGAAAACACTGCTTCAAGAGCTGTGGCTATATAGCTTAGTGGTAGAGCACTTGCCTAGCATGTGTGAGCCCTGGGTACTACCAAAAGAAAAAAAAAATGGGAGAGAAAGAAAATGCTGCTCTAGGAAGAACTAAAAGCTAGGCATTTATGGGGTGCCAGAGACATATCAATAGTGGGGAGCTGGGAGCTAGAGAGTCTGCTCAGCTACATTCTTGGTCCCAAGGAGATGCTGCAGGGGTGCTAAATCCTGAAGGATTGGGGAGTTAAGAGCAGGAACAGCGTGTCTCTTTCTAACAGCAATTGGACTCCCCTATTGTCTTACCCCAGACCTGGGGTAGTCTTTCCTATATCTGCTGTTTGAACATTTTTTTCTCCTAGGATGACATTTTGGCCCATTAGTGTAATTGTATGGAGTATTTCTCTAGTTCACAGAGAATCTTCCCTGCCTGGAAGGGAAGTCATGGAGAAGAGAAGACAGTGAGGGATCTGCCAGGGCACAAATGCAGGTAGAAGGGGGAGTTACAGAAGCTGTGACTTGGGTGCTTGCTCCATTTTAGGTTCTATAAGGCAGTGAGCTACTAGAATTCAACAGCTAGTATTTTTCCTTAATACCAATTCAACACACTGGGGGGATGGTAATTCTTATCCTTTACCTCAAATTTTAATTTTCCTCAGTTATAGTAAGTACTTCTTGAACAGATTTAAACATAAAAACTTAGATTTTTCAATGACCTTATGCATTCTTATTTTTTAGAGGATACACCATTAATGAATTGAAAAACTAGAAGTTAGTTTTTAGTTAAAAATCATTTCTGTGAGTTTCTATGTCTAATAATTTAATTATGTCACTCCAAAATTGGTGAATTTGGAAAAAACATGGAAAATTACATTGACTATAGCTGTGAATCTAATGATGTGAAGATGTTAGATTTAGGTATGTTAATTTGATTCATATGCAAGTCAAAACACGCATATTTTTAATCAGCAGACAGTTTAATATGCTTTCCATACTTGTAAAAAATGAAAAGTACTGTGAGCTATTTTTTGCCTTGTCATTCATTCTGTCAACACTACTTATTGTGAATCTGGTGAATGTGGTACATTTGGGTACAAGGCAGTAACAAATGCAATAGAAAATATGTCCCTTTTGTAGAAGAAGATAGGATAAACTTAAACACAGATTCTTCTCATTTTGCACTTTGAGGAATATTTCTCTCAATCATGTGTCATTCAAACTCTTAAGATTTAAGTAGACTTCCTATATATCACAGTTTCAGAGCTGCTTCATAATCATTTTTGTTAGACCTTCCCTTGCCATTTTTATTAAAGCTATTAATCCATTGATTGATTTACGTATTTGGTAAATAATATTGTGCACCCAGCATGTGTGGAATATTTGTAGGGCAGCAAATAAAAAAAGCCTGATCTCTATCCTTAACGAATTCACAGTCCACTAAAAAAGGAGCTAAACAGTTGAAATGAAAACTGAGATCATCAATGTGGAAGTGTAGCCATGCTTTCAACACCGCCTCCCAACTCACCTCTGGTGTGTTGGATTCTTGAGTGAGGATTGAAAGGGGCCAGGGCACTGTAGGATAAAAGGGTCGAAGATGGTCTAGACCCTCCTATGGGATTGTGCAGTTCCAGAGGAATCCCTAGCTTCTTCAGCTGCTACTCTGGATCCTCCTTGATGTCTCCTTCCAAAGAATGTTTTTGTTCTCAAAAACCTTTGTGGTTCTAAATGATCAATTGCTAATGATTACATTTTCTAGGGAAGCAGCTCCCTGTCCTAAAGAATGCTTAAATAAACCCCTGGTAAAATAAATCTTTTAAAATACAATCACCTCTTAATTTATTTTCACAATTCTATTTCCTACAGTGAGGATACACACAACAGATAGCCCTAGAATGCCTACAGTGGACATTTAAATTTCATCCCATTTCCACTTGTTAGAGCAATGATTTCTATATTTTGAACTATTCCTCAGTTTGTCAATCATTGACAAGTGTAGCTTTTTAAAAAATCTTTATTTATTTTATTTATTTTTATGTGGTGCTGAGGATCAAACCCAGTGCCCCACATGTGCGAGGCAAGTGCTCTACCGCTGAGCTATTACTCCAGTACCAAGTGTAGACATTTTCATTATATTGAAATATATATAACATGAAATTTATCATTTAAAAATATTAAAGTATATATTTCAGTAGCGTTAGGTATATTCAGAATGTTTTGACATTATCACCAATATCCATTTCCAGAACTTTAACTCTTCAAACAGAAACTCTATTTATTTAACAATCATTCCCCTTTTGGCCTTTCCTCAGCCCCTGGTAACCTCTATTCTACTTTTGTCTCTATGAATTTGACATCCTAGGGATCACATATGAGTGGATTCATAACATTATTTGTCCTTTTGTGTCTGCCTTATTTCACTTAGCATCATGTTTTCAAACTTCATCCATGTAACCACTATCAAAATTTTATTCCTTTATAAGACTGAATAATATCCTGTGGTATATGTGTGTACATACCACACACATGTGCACACACACACACACCACATTTTATATATTCATCTGTTGATGGCCACTGGGTTGTTTGCACCTTTTGACTGTTGTGCTGCTATGAACATTGATGTACAGTATTCATTGAGCTTCTGTTCTCAATTCTTTGGCATATATGCCTTGGAATGGAATTGCTGGCTCATATGGTCATTCTATCTTTAACATTTTGATGAAACACCAAACTGGTTTCCATAGTGGCTGCCCTATTGTGGGTAAGTGTAAAATTTAAAATTTATTCTTTCAGAGTCTTGACCTCATTCAATAAGTGACTCAGATATGAGATAGTCTTAGTCATTTTTGTTCCTAGTAGTTAAACTCAGTAAATGCTACTACTAGAGGAAAGAAAAAGGATAATGGAGGAAGGAAGGAAGGAAGGAAGACAGATTTGAAGGGGATTCCCCCCTGCACAATTCCATACTGCACATTCACTGTATGTATACTACATTTTGTTGAAATCATAGCATTTAATCCATTCTGACCCAAGTTCTTACCTCTTTGTTTATTTCTTCCTGTTAACGGGGTTAGGGCAGGATCCATGGACCTGACGCATTAATCAATGTGCTCAGTGAAAATTTTTTTAGAATCAATTGATTGTGTATAATGAAACCTAAACAGATATCTGATAAATCTGCTAATGTCTATTTCTGTTTCTAGACATGAAGTTCAATATTCCAGCAATTAGAGTTCCACTGGGAAGTGACATATAACAGAAGAAAAGTTTCTGAAGATAAAAGACCCCAACTGGCCTTAAAGGAAATTACTGGATATGATTAGCATGCCCAGAGATAAATAGGACAGATTTTGGAATGGGTTGAGTTATGCTTAACTTGATAGAATAATTTGATTTGGTGGTGGATGAAAGGGTGGAGTTTGCAGAGTGGGAATGTCATTCTTTTTAGTTTTCGGTGGACACAACATCTTTATTTTTTAAATTTTTACGTGGTGCTGAGGATCGAACCCAGCGCCCTGTGCATGCCAGGCGAGCGGGCTACCGCTTGAGCCACATCCCCAGCCTCGGGAATATCATTTTGAAATTGTTTGGAGGTGAGACGGAGGTAGAACTGTGAGGGAGCATGCATCACTTTTGCCTAATAAGAATGAAACAAAGACTGTTATGTGGTAGAATAGGAAGATGCACAAGGGCATACAGGCAAAGAATGGAGATTCTTGACTGAAAATCACAGCTTAGGAATGGAGGTAGAAGTTGCTTCCGTTATGCTGGAGGATTTCTCTGCATTAATTTTGGATCCTGAATGAAGCGAAGGGAGGGGAGATGAGAATAGGAGAGATCATAGAATGAATCAAACATAACTTTCCTATCCTTATATATGAATACACAACCAATGTAACTCCACATCATGTATAACCACAATAATGGAATCCTAACTGGAACAAGTTATACTTATTCTATGTATGTATAATATGTCAAAATACACTGGACTGCCATGTGTTCTTTCTAGATAATTAGAAAGAACAAATAAATAAATCAATAAAATATTTGGAGCCTGGCAAATGTAATAAATTTAAGGGTTTTTTTCTGCAGATGAGATCAAACATATAAAGATATTTATTGATAAACAAAAGATCCAAAATATTGACAATAGTTTGGAATGTTGTCAAAAGTGATGTTTAAAAATATTTTCTGAATATTGTATGAGAATATCTTACTTTTGAAATAAGAAAGAATATTTTTCTCTGAAAGGTGAAGTTTTTAAAGTTCATATTGTATTGATTAGGATGTTTTGGTTTAAGCCACAGAAAGTGGCTTTAACTAAATCAATCAGTAAGGAAATTCACTGGAAAGAAGTGGGCTCACTTATGTGATCAGAGGGAGGGCAGAAGACTAGGAGGATCCCAAAGGTACCAAAGAGCAGCCCTGGGCTTATCCATGGACTGCTAGAAATGAACTCCAGGTGGGTCCTGATCTTGCCTCACGCTACTGGGTATCAGAAAGGGAGCTTTCCATGACTTGCCTAATACCGCCCTCGCCTCCCACTGCAGTATGGTGAAGACAGGGCCTGGTCCCTCATACCCACAGGTTTAGCTATGTCCACAGTGGGAAGAAGTTGAGGTGCTGTAACAAAACCAACTGGAATGGCAGAATTTAAAAAAAAATCAATGACTTATCTGTAACATTTTGTGAAAGATAGGATTTATTATGAAATTAATCTTAATTAATTACAATTAATTTTAAAAGTGCAACCATTGTGTTTTACATATACTTGTTCATTCATGTTTCCCTCTTTTTATGTTCTTCTGGGGCCCTGAAAACTGATCTTCTTTAGTAGTTATGTGTGGACATAGGACCAGAGGGCCACAGGAGTAGGGCAATCTCGGGGAATTAGTTAACTATATTTTAGAGAAATACACCATTTAATTCCTCACTTTTCAACTAAAGAACAGAAAGCAGAATATTAAATTCATTAAATATAACAAGAACGTTGTTTAATTTTATTTCATGGCTTTAAGTTAACCTCATTTCACAAAGGATTTGAATAGGGTGACCCCATGTTTCCATGAAGCTTCTTTGATTTCCAAATTTGAGATGCCCACTTCAAAGGAGCTGAAGCCAAAATGGAATGCGATGAAATAATTCCATCTAAAAATCCCATAAATCTCAAGGACAGGGCCTCTTGAAGAAATCCAGAAGTGGAAAGCCTTTGCAGAGGCGGAAGCCTTTCAGAGCACAAAATGCATCACCATTTGCGGCCACCCATGCTGTTAGAGACAGTGCTGTGCACTGTTACTCTCCAAATTTAGGTTTCCTTCCTCTTTCTGTAGAGGGAGAGGGGGGAGCCTCAGCTTCCTTCTGGAAACATAGGTCCCCCAGCTCTTGTACAAACATAGCCTTCATCTGAGCCACATGCAGGGATCCTTTTGTTACTGAATCCCAATTTAAAAGAGACAGACTCTCAGGGTGGCCCAGCCTGCATCCACCCAGGCCCCAGCTGTGAAATGCTTATGTGGCTGGAGGTGGGGGAGCACTTGTGGCTGAGAAAGGCTGAGAGAAAACGGTGGGTGTGAGCTGTCAGACACACTGAAAGTTTCCCCTGTAGGTTTAGGGGAACAGAAGCTGTTGGGCAAGAGATCTCAAAGACAGGAAGGAATAGGGAAAAGGGTGATTGTGACAGAAATGTGAAAGCATTAGTAATGGTTCCAGAAGAGAAAATCTTTAAATAAAGGGTGGGGGAAAACCTCAAAAGGGGAGCGTTCAAGTCAAAGTGCTTTCAGGTATGGGAATGGAAAGTCTCCGTCAAAAAACTAATTCAACCAAGGAAGTAGTCTCCTGGGACAGGAAGTCCTGAGGTGGGGTGACCTTCAAGGTTGGTTAAGTCAGCCATTCGCTGTGGTGTGAAGGCCCAAGTTCTTCGAATCTTTCCTCTTTGCCATTCTTGGTAGGGTCTTCATTGTCAGGGATGCTGGTGTCACATCCATCACAATAAAGTCCAAGGGCAACAGGAGATCATTTCTTAGATACAAAGAGAACCTCAGCAGATTCTCCTCACGTTACATTGACTAGAGTTGGGTCGCTAGTCCATCCCTGAACCGATCCTTGGTGAGAGGAATGAGACCCTCAGGCTTGGCGTGAAGTCAGCCTTCACAAGGCATGTGGCTGTGTGAAGAGGACACTGGGTCACCAGGAGAGTTCTCAGCGGAAGGAAGCAGTGGGGACAGGTAGACAACAGAATTGCTTACTACAAAGAGGGAAAGAAAAGATGTAGAACTAGAAGAGCAGAGGCAGAGAGTGAAAGAGACAGAGGAGGGAGGCAGCAAAGTGGGCGGAAAGAGCCAAACAAGATGGAGACAGAGACAGACAAGCTCATTATGTGGTGTCTGAGGTTAAAATGCTGTTGTCATATCTTGTTGCACACCCAGGCAACGTTTGAAGAACATGCTTTACCTGTTTTCATTGCCATTTGAAAAACTCATTAACTTTTCAGTAATTAAACTTATTAACCATTTTTCAACCTCAGAATTATAAAGGAGATGGCTGTAGCAGTCTCAGGCAGAAGATTGCTTTCCTTTTCTCTGTAAAATAGACTAGGATTTATTGAGTCATGAAGAAGTTGTGTGAAATAAATATAATGATGACTTAGTTATCTTCTTAATAGTAAAAAACGATATAATCACACTTTAAAAAATTGGAAACCAGAAACATGAAAACAAAATCACCTATAATCCCACAACCTAACAATTATGAATATTTTGCAAGAATTAACGCCTTACATTTTCTTCATATGATTTTTCTTCATACACGTTGGTAGAGTGCTTTATTTTTCAAAACAGGCATAACATATATATGGTATAAATTTCAAAAACAAGCAAAATGGCAAATTCAAAAATAAAGGAGGTCTCCTTCCTACTAATATCTTTTATTTTTTCCTTAGTTAGACTATCTGTTAACAGGGAAATATATGTACACATATTATTTTGCCAACACACTTGATTTTTTACAACATGATAGCCTACTGTGTATACTGTTATGCACCTATATTTTTAAAGTTTATATTACTTGGAGATGATTCCATATATAGTTTCTTTAAAATGTAACATAACTTATTCACACATTGCCACGTACTCTTTATAAAAATCATCATCCTTAATAGCCATAAAAAGTTTGAGCAAGTGATTCATTCATTCCCTTTATAAATATTTACCAAGCATCTGCCGAATCTGCAGAGCAGTGAAGATTCTAAGATTAAAACAAGATGGACCACACCCTTGAGGGAGTTCCAATGATGTGGAGGAGACAAGCAGGTAAACAAATAATTACAGGCAGTCTCTAAGATCCAAAATGGAATAAAGTAGGTGTTGAGAGAACAAAGAAAGGAGCTTCCAATAAGCTGAACAAAAGTGTCGAAGATACGCAAGAGCAATGGGCTCACAAACAAGGCAAAGGAGCATCCCAGACAGAGACCAGGTGTGGTCCTGGTGACCATGGGTTGGGTATAACCTCTTTAACTTGCAGCCAGTTTTCAATATAAATAATGTTGTGATATACAACTTATAGTTTATAACTTTTTCCATATTTTGAAGTATTTCTTTGGTTAGATTCCCAGCCAAATGGGAACTGCTGAGTCAAAATGTAGGAGCACTCTGACCTGTTACATGTAATCAAAGTGCTTTCCAAATGGACCATATTTTTTCATAAGGATACCAGCAATATATTAGCAAACCAATGTTCATTATTTTCGTGACTTTATCATTAATTTGTTTTAATGTATATTTCTTTATTAGAAGGTTAAATTTTCCCATATATCTGTTGCTATTTTGATTTCTTCTTATGTGGGTTGTTTTTTGTTTACATACAATTATGAGATTCTATATTTCATCTTAGCTGCAATAAGCACTGCTTACAATACAGATATTCAGACTTCTTTTTCATGTTTGCTGCCATTTTTTTTTCTTGGTTAGGTTACAGAAAAAAAAAATTTGACACATGTAGTTTTTAAAAGTATACCCAGTCACGTTCATTGATTTTTTTCCTTCTATTGCTTCTAAGTTGAGAAATACTTCTATGCAGAAATTTAATGAGTCTTCCATTTTCTTCTGTTTTGCTTAAAAATATATATATTTAACTCATTAATCCTCCTAGAACTTACTTTGGACATATGGGATGTTATGAAAATTCAACTAGATTCTCCCCCCTTTTCCAAATTTCCGGGAATTATCTGCACTTTCCCTTCTTCATTGATTTTTCTTTTCTTTTGGCTAGGTGTTCCAGGGATTGAACTCACTGGCATTAAACCACTGAGCCATAACCCCAGCCTATTTTGTATTTTTACTTTAGAGACAGGGTTTCACTGAGTTGCTTAGCACCTTGCTATTGCTGAAGCTGGCTTTGAACTTGAGATCCTCCTGCCTCAGTTTCCCAAACTGCTGCAGGGGTGTGCCACCATGCCCGGCTTGATTGCTATTTTTAATACTTTATTTTTTAGAGGAGTTTCAGGTTCACAGATATGGACAATAAGACTATATATTGTATGTCCCATACTATATACTGAATGTCATACTATATGACATTCTGGAAAAGGCAAAATTATGGAGATATTAAACATCAGAGGTTGTAAAAGACTAGGGGGGAGGGAGGAATGAATAGGCAGAGAACAGAGGACTTTTAAGGCAGTAAAAATACTCTATATGATACTACAAAAGTGCATACCTGTCATTATAAATCTGTCCAATCCCATGGAATGTTCAACACCAAGAGCAAACCCTAATATAAACTATGGACTTGGGTAATAATGATGTGTCAGTGCAGGTTCATCAACTGCAGCAAATATTCCCTCCCTCTGGTGGGGGATGTTGAGGAGGAGGCTATGCATGTGTGGGGGCAGTGGTATATGATATCTCTATATCTCTGTTAATTTTTTTTCAAAGATAAATCACATTTAGGAATCAACAAGTTATCACTTGGAACTAATGTCTAGCTCTTTTCTGAAATACCTCACATTGGCTTAAGACAGACCATTCCTTTGATTATCCAGTATCCTTGCAGCAAGTTTCTATTTATATATCTAATTACAACATAGCTGCAAATAGGCTTAGGTAAAGCCTATGGTGCTTTCTTGTTAATAGGGAAATCCACTACTGAAAGAATATCTTTTGAAGCCATATTTGTGGGTGGTATGGCCTATGTTTTGGGTGAGTGGAGAGCACTTTTGAGGGAGAGAGTTATTTCATCCAAAGGGATAAGTTATCCTTAGTCATTGTTATAGCCTCGATGGTATTAAATGAATAGGATCCCCTAGCCCTCCATTTTTGTGGGTAATCTGGCTTACAACTATGACTTCAATAGAGCCTCGATCTGAAGGCCAGACCCATCTCCAAATGCGGTTTGTTAAAGGAAACAGGAACTTCTTGCCTCGCCAAAGCTTGATTATAGGTTGTTAACTAGCTAGCCAGTTTTTGAGAAAACTGAAAGGTGGTTATCTAGGGAAGTCCTATGTCGGAGGCTCTCAAACTCAAGCCTTCTTAAGTATCACCTGGGAGCTTATTAAACACGCAATTTCTGGAAGCATACTGGGTTGCACAGGATGTTGCTGGCAAATTTTCCAGATCTCATCACTTTTTCTGTCTGAGCCCTAAGAAAATTCCCACAGATATTTCCACACAATTCTGAGCATTTTCCCCTTATCTTTCTATGAAACTCTACTACATGCTTTGCCGGCACTTAAAAAGTGCTCCAGAGGAAGGGTATGTTGCTAATGGGCACAAACTGCTCAGGTAGGGTTCTAAAACAATTTTCGGCCTCGCGTTCTATCCATCCCCAAGGATCAAGAGCTTAATAAATCTGTAAGCCAGATTCGGATTCCCCAAAGGACCGTTCTGGAACCCTTTCTGGATTGCTTCCTAGAGTTGGGAACCCGGCACGTTCCTTTACCACTATTCTGCTGGCACCGGGGGACGAAGACATGCATGGTCAGACCTCCTTGGGGCCATCTTTCCTTCCTCGTTCCCATTTCTAAGATGAAAATAATTTCTCCTGCAGGTGGTGGGGAGGTCAGATTACAGTCGCCAGGGACTCAGGAGACTTTCCTTTGCATCGTCTCCAACCCGCTTCTCTCTCTCTTCCCCAACACCCTAACTACTCGTGGTCACCCCCAGCTAAGTCCTTGACCAATTTCCTCTCCTGCTTAGTGGCACAGCGTTCTTCTCTTGCCACAAAATACGGTGGTGGAGGAGGGGGCGTGAGTGTGGTTGCGATCGGAAGGGGGGTTGTTCCGGGAGGGGTAGATTCCCCACACCCAGCCCTCTCTCCGGGGAGCGAACCTCTCTCCCACTTCCCTCCAGAACTGCGGGCTGCTGTTGGTGGCAGAGAGGGACCCGCGGATCCTCCATCCCTGTCACTCTGCCACGCTGTTCCCAACCGGCGCGCTCCCGGGGCGCCCTTATTCCCTTCCGTCTACTGTCCTCCCCATTTATTCCGCGACAGCGCGAGGGTTTTGGGGCTGACTAAAGAACCCGTGGAGAGAAAGAGAGCAGGAGGGGAAGAGAGCCGCGGAGGGAGGCGGCGGCGGCGGCGGCTAAGTGGTGTCACTGCCACTCGGGAGCGCTCGAGCCCGTGCACGCGCGCGCTCCGCGGAGGCTCGGCGGTGGGCGGAGCTGCAGGAGGCGCGGGTGGTGGAGCCGCGGACCAGGCGGGCGGAGCGAGCGGCGGGAGGAGCGAAGGGTGGGAGGGAGCGCGCGAGCAGGCGGGCGAGCTGCGTCTCCGCCAGCATCTGCCGCTGCCGCGTTTGCCCGAAGCCCGGGGACCGATCGCCGGACTGGCCGCCTGGCGCACGGACGCAGGCGCCCGCTTTGTGCTCAGGGCCAGCTTCGGCTAGGCTCGGGTTTGCAGCGTGCTGCTTCTCGCCCGCTCGCGGACACCCGCTCCGGCGGCTTCGGCTCGCGAGGGGCTGGAGGTGCGGGAGCCGCTTTCCGCTGGTCGGTCCCCGCGCGGCTGAGCCCGGGCCGCCCGCGCCGCGGCCCCGAGCTCAGCTCCTTGCCGGGCTTGCTCCGAGCAACGGTGCTCCGGGGCTCCAAACTCGGGCTGCCGGGGCAAGTGTCTTCATGAACCCAGAGGATGTCCGGGAAGCACTACAAGGGTCCTGAAGTCAGTTGTTGCATCAAATACTTCATTTTTGGCTTCAATGTCATATTCTGGGTAAGTTGGAGCGCTCCAGGGATCTCAACTATTGTGGCCGATTGATTCTCGACAATTTTCCCCCGCGTCGTTTGCTGCTTTTACTTTTCGCAGCCCCTCGGGCGCTTGCAGAAGCCTGGAGAGGCATTTGCCTTCAGTCTTTCCAGCTTGCGCGTTGAAGAGAGAAACATTTAAATCCTTTCTAGGAATGAGAGGGGTAAAAAGAAAAACCGAGCTGGAAAGGGGGCACCCAGGCCTTGGGGTGGCTTTTTAAGGGACGAATAGTAGGGATGCAGATAAAAGAAAGGGCTCGGCAGTTTGAGAAACGAGCAACCACACGAATTAGATTTGCTCCCCGTGGGATATGGATGTTGGGCAGAGCGTGGTGTCATAATAGGGCAGGCTAATAGGGCAGAGCCGACCCTGAGGTCCACCTTCTAACAAGGATCTGATTGGACGAGGGCTCGGCTCCGTGTTGCCGCGGCTGGTCTGTGCCGTGCTTAGCGTGTATCTCTTTGCACCATCTCGGGCTTTGTGTAGGATGCAGATGCTGTGGTATATGGTTCTGTAATGTGAATGTAAATAACGCTTCCTGCACGCTTTTACCCCTTTCAGCTGGAAAGCGCTCCCTTTGCATAATGGACTGGCCAAGTGGGCGTGCGGAGTGGACGGATTTATTTCTATATATATCATTGTCAGGATAATAATAAGTCACCATCAACATATGTTTCAGTATGCTCGTGCCTCACGTCCTCCTTTTTTAAGGAGCGACACAGAGCTGGATGGGTTTTGGTAACCCTTGGAGAAATGCAAGGGAGAAGGTGTGTGAGATGTGTTTTACTGGAGAACCCGGAGAGCAGATGCTTGAAGACAAGATTCAAACCATGCTCTCTGCGTGGTAATACTGGGTGCTGGGTATCTATTGTAATTGGGCTGGGACCCTACTCTTTTGTTTTGATTTTTGTTCCACGATCTTGTAAATGTGTTCTGCAACCAGACAAAGAGTTCTCCAGGACAAGGGGAAAACACTGGGTTTTCTCCCCATCTCATCCCATCCCATCCTCTTCCTCACTGGGAAACCCCTTTCCCCTTGAAAAGTAAAGATGGTGGCCATCTGGGGGTGTTCTCTAAGTTGCTGTTCAGTGTGAGGTAAACAATGATCTAACTGCAGGATCAATAATAGTCTACAGCCGTCTGAACATAGGGTATATTTATTTGGATCTCTTTTAATTTGGCTATTTGCTATAAATGTAAACATCTGTAAGAATAGTTGTCAGTGCAGCTCTTTATATTCTTTTTTCCCTACCACACTTTTACTAGGTTATTTTATTTTCTATTTTCTATAGGAGCATCTTGCTTTGGTTATGTATGTTTTGTGAAGGAAATGGAAGAGACCACTTTGTCATCTGTTCTCAGAACTGATAAAAATTAATTGGGGGACATGTGAATAGGTTTATGGGCAGGTTTTTGTCAGTTAACCTCATGGTTCCTATAAGCACGCTGCCCCCCTCCCCCAAACATTGTTGCAAAAATAGTGAGAATAAATTATTTTCTTTCTTTGCTTCTCTCTCTAATCCTTTCTGGAAATGTTTAAGTGGTAGGTTGGCCTATTACTGAGTAAACTATTTTGATTTTATCAGAACTTACTTCTTGACTTTGAGAGGCAAGGACCAGTGGAATTGAGCTGGCCCTTGCAGGGACAGTGAGTCCAGGCCTCTCCATTCTGCTTGAACACTTCCAAAAGTTGCACATTTCAGCTACCAGGCAACAAAAAGCACCCAGGGGCTTTCTCTGTAGTTTCATAGCAGGGAGTGAAAAGGAAATAAAAGGATTTGGGCCTGTTCCCTGACAGTTTAGTGTAATTTTGTAGAGTGCACAGAGGCAAATTTAGCCTTTTCTCTGGATTAGGTTGCAACAGAACCCCTGGAATTATGCAGAGCTTCAAAGAATTACCGAGTGCTTGCATGGAGAGTTCCAGAATAGATCCACATCTTGTCTGATTTTGAAGGTCTTCATGTGGGTGGGAGGGAGTTCTGTAGAAAGCCTGAAAGCAGACTGAGGCTGTTTCTAAACCAGCAGCCCAGGCAGAATTGTTAAGTAGGTGCCTACTTAAGAGGGCCCTCCTCTTCCCTGCTGCCTATATGTCCTCCCCCACTTCTCTGTGTAAAGCTTTTTTTCTCATCTGTCCCCTCAAACCTTTCCTGTCTAGCTCACTGTTCCAAAATCACCCTATATTTAAATTTCTCAGTTTATCAGAGCCACCTTCTTTAGTGCTGCTCAACAGGAAGGCATCTATGTTATTTGATTAAAATAATTCAGACTACGATGTTAGTGGCTGAAGAACTGGGGTTAGTAGTGCAGGCAATGTGTTTCAAAAAGTTGCTCAGTTCTGATCTTTACAGTCATCAACCTGTGTGTGAGGGCCAGAAACAGCTGACTCAATGCAGCTCCTGTACAACTATGAAGAAGAAACTGCTAACAGACAGCATGGTTTCCTGCTCTTTCATTTTCACACTGACACGCTAGAATAAATTCGAAACACATTGAAGATGTGTAGAGATACAGATCTGGTAAAATAAAATGGAAAATATTGTGGCACTTGTACACAGTGTGCTCCTTTTACTAATCAGCAGTTAGCCAGTAAACTGCCCTGTGCCTCAGTTTCTCAGCTGTTACAATGATGGGATTGTTGAGTTGTAAAGTTCTTTCTGGTTATGACAAAGAATGAAGCTATTGAGTTCTAATATGTGGGCAAAGAAAAATATAAGAGATGGGCACTGATATATATAGCATATACAGGGACACTTGTTAAGTTAATAGACTTTTTTTTTTTCCTGAGACTTTGCTGGAGACCAGTTTTATTACTTTCATTTCTTTCTCAAAGATCCTTTCAATTAAAAAAATACTTTTGCTAATTTCTTTGTGGTCTGTTTAGTTATTGGTATGGTATTCATGCTTCCCTTTACCCACTGTGAATCTCAAAAGTAGTCCTGTGAGTCATTAAATATATTTTTATTATTAGAATTACAGTTTCATGTGTTAAATCTGAATCATTTTATATAACAGTTGTAATGATATTCTGAGTAACAAAGTTAACATCTCGTACAGATTCCTTTCTCATTAGTTATCACTGGGTGGTAGGCAAAACAAGGTTTTCCCTATTATATATTGGAACAACTCAAGACAAAGAGGATTGATTTTCTTGAGGGTGTCACCAAACTATGACATTTCTCAGAAAACCCTAAGATATCTTTGGGGAAGGAAGAGAAAGAGGGTTTTGTTTTATATTTCATTTTTTGTAGTGCCGGGGAATTGAACCCAGGGCCTTGTGCAGGCAAGGCAAACATTCTACCAACTGAGCAATTATCCCCAGCCTGAGGGTTTTGTTTTAAAGTCAGTCATTTTAGGTACTGAATCCTTATATCGTATTATCCATCTTTAATACATATTTTGCTTTGGACCTTGATTCTGATACATAACTGTTTCTGGGCAAGTAGATTAATGTCAATATTCCGGTTATTTATTGCTACATAACAACCCCCAAATTTAGTGATTTAAAACAAAATTTAATTATTATAGCTCATAGTTCTGTAATTTGGCCAGGTTCATCTGGGCAGTTCTCCCTGGGGGTCTCTGGTGCACTTGCAGTGAAATGTGGCTGGGGCTGGAGTTAGTTGAAGCCTCCCTGAGGTGGAATGTCCAAGATTGTGCTCTCTCATGACTGGTAGTTGATGCTTCTTGAAGACTCAGCCAGAGCTGTTGACCAGAGCACCTGTAGGTGGCTTCTTCCTGTCTCTTAGACTGGAAGAAGCAGCCTCCAGTCAGTTTAACTGTATCTGGAAGTGCGACAGTGTCACTTTCATCTGTTCCATTGGTTAAAGGACTTACAGAGCTTGCTCAGTTGCAGGGAGGTGAAGAAATAAATTATTCCTTTTGATGGGGGAGTGTCAAGGTAACATTGCAGAAGGTTGTATGAGTTGCAGCCATCTTGGGAAAATACAGTCTGCTTTTCTGAGCTTTAATTTTTTATTTATAAAGATAATATCTGTCTTATGGCATCATGGTTTTTCAAGGATTCACTAAAATAATATACTAATTAGCACAAAGTCTCAGTATTTAAGAAATGGTGAAGTTCATTATTGTGTTCAGATACCATACCAGTTCTATCCTGGGCTAAAGAACTTCTCGAATGTCTTTGCTAGTACTTTGGACTCATTACTACTAGGTAATGATAATACTCTTAAGATCTGCCAAGGATATAAGGCAAGTGGATTCGATAGATTTTTATCATGATTTATTAGAAAAGACCCCATAGATCAGTGGAAGCCCTGAACAACTTACGAGAATCAAGTCATTTTTCTGTTCTCTGTGGTACAAGGATAGAACAGCCTTGGATACTTGAGGCCAAATTTCTTTTTTGGTGTGCTTTCAAATATTACATTGTGTTACAGTGGTGGTTTATCTGGAGTTGATGGCAGAATGTTGCATCTAATTTGCTTCCACAGGGCTTAAATTCAGAGAGGAGGGAGATTTAGGGAACCTTGCGGGGGGGTATCAAGTAGGAAGCCTTATCTTATGATTCACTATAAATTGCAAGATGTTCTGGAATGATGATACATCAGCAGTTTATAAGTCATAATTTTTGTTTTAATTTGCTAGACATCTGTTAGCTTCGATGGCAACCATATGGGAGTCTAAATTGCCTTTTGAATTACAGGGAGATGGTAGAAAGAAAGCTAAATACGGTTATGGAAGTGTCACGTGGGAAAAGCATAAGAAAGGTATGCAGACCTCAGTGGGGAAAGTAATTGAACATTGACTTGCTTGTTCTGGCCACTCACTCAGTCTGAGGTGCTGGAGCATTCTCACTTGATGATATACTTGAAGGTTGAAATGAAGCCAAAGGGAAAAGTTGGAAAACCAAGTCATATTCTGCCCACCATAAAACTGCCAAGGTGAGCTCATTTAGATGGATCCCTCTGTCTTAAAAGCCATAGTAATAGGTAGTCCCTGGTAAAGGTTAAAGCAACGTGTTGTTTTTCTTTTCTTTACTCCCCTGTTCCCATTTCTTTTCTTTCTTTTTGGAGATAGGGTTTCACTATGTTGCCCAAACTGGTCTTGAACTCTTGGGCTAAAACGATGTTCCTGCCTCAGCCTCTTAAGTAGTTGGGACTATAGGCATGCACCACTACACCTGGTGTGATGTGCATTTTTAAAAAAATTTATATATGACAGCAGAATGCATTACAATTCTTATTACACATATAGAGCACAATTTTTCGTATCTCTGGTTGTATACAAAATATATTCACACCAATTCGTGTCTTCATACCTGTACTTTGGATAATAAGATCATCACATTCCACCGTCATTTCTAACCCCATGCTCCCTCCCTTCCCCTCCAATCCCTCTGCCCTATCTAGAGTCCGTCTATTCCTCCAATGCTCCCCCTCCCTACACACTATGAATCAGCCTCCTTATATCAAAGAAAACATTTGGCATTTGTTTTTTTGGGGGGATTGGCTAACTTCACTTAGTGTTATCTTCTCTAACTCCATCCATTTACCTGTGATGTGCATTTTTAACAGAGCTTTACAATTATGTCTTTCTTCTAAGGATCTTACAAGCATATTATAATGTCTTTGTGACTGACAAAAAGATCAGAGCACAGAGATGTGAAGTGATATGGTGTGACTTTTGTGGTGTGGAAGAACCTGTCAGGGTTCATTTTTGGAGTGTTAAGTCTCTTCCATAACTATAGTCTCAGCTTCTCAGTTTGAAACTTACTTTAGAAGATACTTGTTATTCTAAAATAAAACATCAAGTAAGTCATTTACATCTGTTCATAATTGAAAGGCAATAAAGTTTTTGCATATGCCACAATTAATACCATCCACGAGCACAAAAAAAAGGTAAGTTGAAAATGTTCTAAAGAATATGATAGATTAATGAATTATATCTAGTTTATCAAGAATTTATAAACGAAATTGGAGTATTAAAGATAATATTCTAGAGTCACGTGTTTCTACACATAACACTCATGACTGTCTTTTTTTTTTTTTTGATACTGGGAACTGACTATCTTAAAATTTCTAACTTCAGACTTCTGAATCGTACTCCATTGGATTATAATGGTCCTGTGTGGGGATTGTCTCTCAGTCATTACTTAAGTACAGTGTGTCACACACTGTCTGTCATATAGTAGGTATTAAAATATGTGTTTGTTGCATGAATGAATTAGAGAGTCATTGGAAAGTACATAGGAGTCATCTCTAACTTCCTAATCAGGGAAGCATTTTCCTCTGTAATATCCTTCCAGCCTTCTAAGAATGAATCTGTTTTAAATCACTTTAATCATTAGAGCATTTTGTCTTCAAACTAGGTCTAATCAGTCTCTGCAATTTCCATCCTAACTTATTGTTGTTGACTTTAATTTTTTTTAACTTTAAAACATTTCAAACCTATAGAAAAATTGCAAGTGGTCCAAAGAACTTGTTTTTATCTTGAATCATGTGAGGCAGAGTTGCCAGTATGATGGCTCTATAAACTAGGATATTCTCCTAGGTAACCACAGTGCCACCATCAGAACCAGGAAGTTACACTGATATATTACCCCTATCCAATCTTTTTTTTAAAATTATTTTTATTTTTAATTGTAGTTGGACACAATAACTTTATTTTACTTATTTATGTTTATGTGGTGCTGAGGATCGAACCCAGGGTCTCACAAGAGCGAGGCAAGTGCTCTACCACTGAGCACAACCCCAGACCCCTCCCCACCATCCAATCTTTAGACCTAATTTAGGTTTCCTCATTATTCCACTAATGTCTTCTAAAGCCAAGGGATCCAGGACAGAACCACACATCATATTTAGTTATATCTTTTTAATCCCTTTCAGTTCTTCACTGTCATGAAATTGCTACTCTTGAAGATTATAAGCCAGTTATTGTGCAGCATGTTTTTCAATTTGGGTTTGTCTGCCATTTCCTCAAGCTTGTATCCAGGCTGTGTGCCTTTGGCAGGAATAGCACTGAAGTGACACTGTGTTCTCACTGCATTCCATCAGGTGGCAAATTTCTGTTTGTCCCATTGCTGATGATGGTCACTCGATTAAGGTGTCATCTGCCAAGCTTCTCTACCATAGAGTTCCTTTTGTAATTTGTAAATATTTTGTGACAAGTTACTTTGAAACTATGTAAATAGCACATCATCAAATTTCCAGTTCATTTATTTAAATCAGTAAGAACCTATAGCCTCCTGTTTTCATCTGTTACTCTCATTATTTACTTTGATGTTTAAACTGGTCCCATCCTTAGCCATTGGCAGTCCTTTCACAGTGGCAACAGTACCTTTTTTAATATTTTTTTTTATTTTTAGGTGTAGATGGATATAACACAATGCCTTTATTTTTATATGGTGCTGAGAATTGAACCTGGGTCCCGCTCATGCTAGGCAAGCACTCTACCGCTGAGCCACAATCCCAACCCCCTCTTTTGTTTTTTTATTTTATTTTTAGCTATAGATGGACACAATACCTTTATTTTATTTATTTATTTTTATGTGGTGTTGAGGATCAAACCCAGTGCCTTGCACATGCTAGGTGAGCGCTCTGCCACTGAGCCACAACTCCAGGCCCGACAGTACTCTTTTTACTCCCATCAATCTTTGAGCACTTCCTTGCTTTCTGGCAGAAACAAGATGTTTCCAGCTCATCTTATAATTTACCTGTATCTTTCCTATCAGCCATTCCTTCAAGGAGCTTTGGTTCCTTTCCGTTAAGATGGTAGTTAGAAGCCAAGGTTCAGTCACTTGGTGTGCTCATTGCTATTAGGGCATCAGCAATCCTGGGTTCTCTTAGTGGACAGAACGGTGGAATATTTACACATATTTACACTTGGTGTTTATTTAATCTACCTCTCTCTATATATTTTTTAAAAAACCTGATTTCATGGTAATAGCTTAAATTCCTATCTGATATCAGAGGGTTTAATCTAATTATTTTGCTCTCCATATTTATATCTGCTGCCTTTGACAATGAGATTCCTGCCTCCTATTATTCTTAATATAGTTATTTGATAAACCTCCCCATATGTCACCAGTCTTCAGCTACTGCCATTCCCCTCCTCACATAGTTGACCTTCTTACCTGCCAGTACTTTCAGCATTCCATGCCACAATCCCTACACCCACCACGTGGACACCTTTCTTATTCTGATCTGCTATTCTGGGCTTCCTTAGTATCCTTCCCCTATCTGTGTCACTTGGTCTCACCAAAAGACTTATGTCTCTTTCCTGTTGTACTTTATAATTTTAAAAATAACCATTATGTCATTGTTAAACCTTCTGTTTTCCTTCTTTAAAAGCTAGTTCTTCCATATGTTTCATATAACATTTCCAGATTGTGGTTTGCCCAGGTCATGGAACTCTGCCTGTGGTCCCATTTGGATGCACCTCCATTAATGTAGCAACCAGAATGGAACACATTTTTCATGAGTTGTTCCAACCATCCAGAGAGCAGTGGGCTATTACTCTTGAACGCTTCCTTTATTCTCTAGGCAGAGCTGGACCTGGAGGCAGAAGCCTCTGCCATGGCTGGGATTTGACTATGTGTAAGTTACTCTCAGAATAGAGACCCCCCTCTCAGTTAGTTGTTTATCCAAAAAACTAGGGAAATAATTTTCTGCAGAATGATTTTCCAGCATTAAATGAGATTATACTTATAAAAGTACTTTGTAAAAGATAAATCTCTCAATGCAAATATTAGTGATTAACCCAGGCTAAACTGCACATGCTTTTCCTGGTAGCCAGAACATTGTTGACATTGTTGACTCTGGTTGAATTCCTTCCTTCCTTCCTTCCTTCCTTCCTTCCTTCCTTCCTTCCTTCCTTCCTTCCTTCCTTCCTTCTTCTATTGGGAATTGAACTCAGGGGTGCTTTATCACTGAGCTACATTCTCAGTCTTTCTATTTATTATTTATTTTTATTTTTTTAATATTTATTTTTCAGTTATAGGTGGACACATATCTTTATTTTATTTTTATGTGGTGCTGAGGATTGAACCCAGTGCCTCATGCGTGCTAGGTGAGCACTCTACCTCTGAGCCACAATCCCAGCCCCTCTGTTTTTTATTTTGAGACAGGGTCTCACTAAGTTACTGAGGCTGGCTTTGAACTTTCGATCCTCCTGCCTCAGCCTCTCAAGTAACTGGGATTATGGGATATGCCCCACCATGCTTGGCCTGGTTGAATTTCTAGTGAAATAAAACCCTCACTTCTTTTTCAAGTGAATCTCTATTAAACCTATCACTCTAGATTAAATGCTAATCAGAAGCTCTAATCTTAAGTTAATAATTTGAATTTAGATTGAATACTGTATAAGATTCCTATTTAAATGTTTTAGTTTTGCTCAGTGGTTTTTAAACTGTGTTTCCAGGTATTCTACAAGAGTGTGTGTGTCTGTTTGGGGGTGGCGTTATTTTGTGTGCAAGGAAAGGCTGAATAGGTATGTCTCTGACATCTTTCCTCTGGAGAAGCTTAGCCATTTGTTTTGGTATTTTGAGATACCATGAAGGATCTTTCTTGGGAAAGAAAGTCAGCTTTCTGTGACTGTGACAAAATACCTGAAATAATTAACTTTAAATGAGGAAAGGTTTATTTTTGCTCACAGTTTCAGAAGTTTCTATCTATAGTCATTAGGCCCTGTTGCTTTGGGGCTGTGGTGGCACACCACATTGTGGGAGTACATGGCGGAGAAGGACTCTTCACCTCATGGTGGTTAGAAGGTAAAAAGAGAGGAAAAGTGACTAGAGTCCCAATAACCTCTTCAAGAGTTCATCCCCTACCCCCAATGACCCAACTTCCTCCAAGGAGTCCCACCTCTTAAAGTTTTCACTATCTTCCAACAGAAACACAGGCTAGTGACCAAACCTTTAATACGTGGGCTTTACAAAACACTTTCAAAGCACAGCAAAAGGTCCTTCTTAAATTTAAAAAGAATATTTTTTAGTCTTGATAGCTAAGGTATGTTTAAAAAAATTTACTGCTTATGTGGGTTTTTATCTCTCTTCATGCATGGGAAGTCCCTCTCACTAACTAGGGGTGGTCTCTGTAGGACTAGTTGTTATTTTATCCGTTTACAGATATATTAGTAGGTTAGAAGACAGTTTTTCCACTATTTCAGATTCAGTGGTTCATCCAGTGTGGAATTAGTGAAACTAGCTTTTTTTTTTTTTTTAATGTGTTTAGGTCCTGTAGGTAATTGTGATACCCAGTCAAGGCTGAGAAACTCTGGTTTGTTTTTCATGGGAATATGTGGCTTTTGCTTCCTGTTGCTCTCTGGAGGGGACACATGGGTGTTGTAGAGCGTGACTAAAGGGTGACTGATTTTACCAGAACATGCTGCTGCTGCTCTTTGCTTACATGGAAAAAAAAAGTGGCCTATTTAATCCCTGATGGAATTCTTTTATTAATCTTAAAGTGCCAGTTTACTTTTAAACCCCAAATCCCTAAAATCAAAATGAAAAAATCTCTTTAAAGAGAACTTATTATGTTACAATTAATATACTAATAATTAGCACATGTAGGAATAGAATCTAGTCATTCCTTTGATAGGCATAATGAAGAACAAGACTTTTTGTTCCTTTTCCTTGGTCATACTGCTTTGCATATGTCAGCATGGTGGGCTTTATTTATTTATTTTTTTGCGGTGCTCAGGATTGAGTCTAGGCCTTGTACATGCTAGGCAAGGGCTCTATCAGTAAGCTACATCCCAAATCCTTTTTATTTTGAGACAGGATCTTGCTAAGTTGCTCGGTCTGGTCTTGAACTTGTGAGTCTCCTGACTCATCTTCCTGAGTAGCTGGGATTATAGGCATGCACTACCATGCCTGGCTAATACTGAATTCATTAGTTCAGCAAACCATCCTTAACTTCAAAACATCGTCCTCCCTGTTCCTGCTGACTTTCCTTTCAGCCTCAGTTTCCCTGGTTTTCCTTCCTGACCTCCAGCTCTGGCTGGACACTCTCTGCGGGGCACAGGTGTGGCTAGCTGTGCATGGCAGTTTCGTGGAGTTGACTCAGCTCTAATGCTTTGAATGGAACACTTCTTTTCTCAGGTCTCAATTTTTAGCACCACGACAGGTGCCAATAAAGCAAACACTAACATTTGTCAGTTTACTTTTAAAATTTTATTTATTTATAGATGTTGATGGACACTTGTTTTATTCATTTATTTATATGCCGTGCTGAGAATCAAACGCAGGACCTCATACATGTCAGGCAAGTGCTCTACCACTGAGCCACAACTCTAGTCCTTGCTAGTTTACTTTTTAAAAAATTGTTAAATATTAATTTTAGTTTTAGGTGGACACAATATCTATATTTTATATTTGTGTGGTGCTGAGGATCGAACCCAGTGCTTCATGCATGCTAGGTGAGTGCTCTACCACTGAGCCACAACTCCAGCCCCCATGTGAGTTTACTTTTAAAAGGAAAGTTTCAGTGTATAACATCCAAGGTAGGCAAAATGAATTTCCCCATTATTTTCTTCCTCTCTTTCTTCCTCTCCTTCCCTTTCTCCTTCCCTCCATCACCTTTAAAAAAATTAGGTCTGGATTCCTACAGTGAAAATCCTTTGAAGGAAACAAAAATTGGAATAAAAAAATCTATATTTTTTGAGCATAGCAGGGTATGTAAAAATGTTTGAGACGTTTTGCTGAGGCTAGCACCATTCCTAAAAAACCAAACTGAACCCAACCCAACCAAACCAACAACAACAATAAAACCAAACCAGCATGTCATATATGCCCTGTGGTTATCCCTGGTATTATCTGAATGTACATAAAGGATTGTTAATTATGAATTACAAGGTATAATTTTTAAGGAATATTATCACTAAGCTTAATAACAAAATAGTGTTTGGAAATGGATGGCAAAATATTTTGGCTCCCCTCATTGAAGCGGCGTAGTGATGTTCTATACCTCTTCCAGCTACTATTTACTATTTAGATATGTGTATAAGACATGGGGCTCTTTTACTTGTCGAAATTTCTTTTTCTAAATTACACTTGGCACTAACGCTTGAATTTCTAAAAATCTGGAGGGAACAGCTGGTGCTCTAATAAATATTCAGGCCGACTATTTTAATGCTTTGTACTCAATTAAGTAGTCCTAATAAAGGAGGAACACTTGACTTAAGCATTTCTCAAAGTGTAATGTTTTGCTTCCAACAAAAATTTCCCCCGATGTTAATATTTCCCCCCCAAGCAGTGTTAAAACTTTTTCCTGCCAAGTAAGTAGTTCTGCTCATGGGTGATGCAGTTTGTGCCCAAAGTTAGTTCTCCTGTTTTGAGCTGTAGTCGTGTTCATGTAGCCCAGCCCTTTAACTGATGAAGACCTCAGGTTATTGACCTTGAGGAGAATTCTTTATAAGGTGCAATATTAAAGCGTGACATGAGAGCCATCACAGCCTGGGTCTTCTAGTGATCTGGGGAGTAGTCAGGTGGAAGAGTCTGCTGTGAAGGAGTCTGGGCTTCAGTATGTCTGCTTTTTACCCCGCTGCATTTCTAGACTGATGGCCTTAGACAGGTTGCTTTCCAACTCTAGTTAAGTCTTTTCCTCATCTGCAAAATTACATGTTTTAGTGTAAGTATTAATATTATTTTTGGGTGCTGGGGATTGAACCAAGGGCCTCATGCATATTAACCCAGGGCTCTACGACTGAGCTACACTCCCAGCCTAACTTACATTATTAATAGTAAAATTAAGACCTAACATCTATCTCAGTTAATGTGTGTACCTTGCTTGGAATGTTCCATAGATATTAGCAATTATTACTCCATTTTCCTTAACACCCACCATATCTTTGGGTTGTTTTTCCTTAACTTCCTTCAGAACTATTAAAATAATCTTTCATTGTAACATATATTTTTCATTCTCTGTAATATTCTGCCTACATAAGTGCATTCTCAAAATAACTAAAGGAGAAAAAGATCTAACAAACGTTCACAATGTTCTATTCAGTATCTGTGAATGGCATGTAATTCTTATCATGGACACCAGACCATGAATTCACTGCTATTGTTTGTTGTTAATTTTCTCATTTAAAACCCAGTTGACATTCACTCTTCATTTTCTTTGCAAAACCAAACCATCTCATATTAGTATTTTGTACCCTGAAGTTGAGTTTCAGCTGTCCATTCTGGTGTTAGGCCTGACACCTGAGAAGGGCTGGGGTGGGATAGAGACATTTTTTTTTTTAACATGCATTAAATCTGGGTATTCTGGAGCTCCCTGTATGGCTGTAACTGTATATTTTTAGCTTTTTATGGTATCATAAATCCTGCATGTTTTGATCATTGTTTACTTTTTGTATTTCAGGCACATTCTTTAGGTTATCAAGGTGAAAATCAAGTCATTGAGAGAGACAGCTCGGGTTTTCCCCTTGTCTGTTCTTCTAGTTGATGCAGAGCTAGGATTCCGGCCTGAACTAGCTGGGTCACTGACTAAATGGGCCACCTATTTTGGTGAATGAGTGACTTGGTGAGTGGCCTCCCCCCGGTGTGTAAACGGGATGCACTGAGCGCTGTGCTCCTTTGCCCCAGTACTGTCATCTGACATAGAAGATACACGCTGTCACATTTCTGGGCATTCTTCCCTCTAACTGAGCTCAGCTCTGAGAGAAAAGGCTAGGGCATGCTAAATTAGTAGGTGTGGAGACTCTTGTCACTCATTCCCATGTAGAAGGTATGCTGAAAACGCCAGGCCTCAGAGGGAAGAGGAGGAACAAAGAGGGAGAGTTAGATGGGATTGTTAAAGAAGGAATGATGTATGTACACAAGGATTTTATAGAAGCATTTTCATAATAATTTTTAGCTTACCCCAAACCCCTTTAACTGCTGGCTTAGATTCTTGCCACATCCCCTTGGGAAAACATAAGCCACATTACCTCCTTGTCCTCCTGGCATCTGATCGCTGATTTTGGCCAATGCCTGGAGGATGCAGTGCCATCCTATGATCCAAAGCAGTGAGTCCCCAAGGGCAGTCATTTGCAAGTCACCTGTATGGTTTTGGACAAACTCTTGTGCCATGGCAGAGTTTCTCAGATTTTAATGTGCATATAAGTCATGTGGAACTCCAAACATTTGATTCAGTTGGCAAGATAGGAGATGGACCAGGCACCCAGATGATGCCCATGGTTCTGGTCCACTGAGTATACTTGGAATCACAAAGATCTAGTCTATTTCAAACTTATTCTTTTAAATAGACTCCATTATTAAAATCTTAAATATACTACTTACAAGGGAAACTTTTAAAACATCATTTTCAAATGCATACAATGACAGTAACTTGGCCTGTTAACTTCTGGGTAGCTACAGGTACGTCTTGGCAGGCCAAGTCAGGAACCTGCTTCCTTTGTGATAGTGGAGGTTAGCAAGCTTTCTGAGCGGTTGATATTTTGGCTTCAAATGGACACTTTCTCCTTGACTAGACCAAAGGATTAAAAGAGAGTTGAAAGGAAATGACTTTTGTGTCCAAGTTTATTTAATGCTAGTCTGGCATCCCAGATCTCTAGGAATCTTACTTTGGCAAATTGTATTTAAGTAATTTGCAGAAGGCATGCATTTATAAGTTGAAATTTATTAGTGAGATGCATGCTATTTTAGAGATAGAATGTTTGGGGGATGTGTTGAAATGTTTGCCTACTTTGTGTTCTGTTCCTATGGAGTGGATGGAGGAGTGGCATCCTCCATTTCTGAAAAGGTGGAAATACCAGGCCCACCTTTAGTTCAATTTTAGGTATAAAAAGCATTTTATCTTAGGCTAACAGGAAGTTAACTTTAAATGCCTAGGAACTGTATCTCAGTGGGCCTCTTCCTTCTCCTGCAATTTACTGTTGCTTATGTTCAACCTTGGAATGAATCCTTTTCTTTGATGTAGTTTTTAAGAATAGGGCACTTTCCTTATCTTTTTCTATTGTAAAAAAAAAAAAAAACAATACAGTAACATTAGTATAACTTTTTTTGTGTGTGTAGATGGTGCTGGGGGTTGAGCTCAGAGCCTCATGGATGCTAACTCTGAGCTACCTCCCCAGCCTCCAATATACCTTTTTTTTTTTAAGGAAAAGAAATTCACCACAATCCCAATAATACTTTGTTTTGGTTCAACTACATTAAATTGGAAACTCCTCCTCAAGTGTTCTGAGAGCAGCAAACCAATACCCCAAAATAAAAAAAATAAAACATTTTAGAGTTTCACTTGTAGTTCACCTATAAGGATTTGAATTTAGCAAATCACAGTTCCCTCACTTTGTAAAGGAAAAACACGCTGCTACATCACTACCTTTTAAGCATTTGTTCTGACCTTACTGGATAACATTTAGAATAAGTGTTTTCAACACAGAGAGCAAATACCTTGTGAATAAACATCCATTTCACACGACCAGGGGGAAAAAAGTAAAATCAATAAATCTCCTGTAGGCATATGAAAAACCCTGTACTTTTAAAGGAAGGAGTTACAAATGTTAAGTAAGTGGAAAACAAAAACTTAAGAACAAGGCTTGGTTTTAAATGTTTTTTTTTTTTTTTTTGCCATGACTTTCTGCACACAGAAGAATGTAACTGGGACCTTCCTGAGTGGGTTTCCTTGTTGCTGCCCTACTTATCCAATGATGGGCAATGACTGCCCACATGGCAACTCATGGAGAAAACCTACACAGTAGGAATATTATTTTTTAATCTCATAACTGGAATCCTAAGGAAAATAATTGTTTCTTTGAGGTAGCTTGTCTATTGGTTTTTGGAAGAGTAAATTGAATAAATAGATGTCTAGATGATATAACTGTATGTGGCATTTTTGTTTTTTTCTTTGAGTCAGTAAGATGTAATGATCCCAGTGGTCTCATTGTGTGCTTTGAAGTTTCAAAATTGCTGTCCAGTGAGGATTTGAAACAACTGAATGAGAGTTTGAAAATAGTGATTTTACTTTCCTTTTCTTAAGTTGCAGAGTCAATATTTTAGAAATAAAGGGATAGGGGCCACCAAACAAGTGCTGAAATATCTTTTATATTTTGGAGATACATGTATACGTGCACACATATGTTCAGTTTAAAAATTGATATCTATCCTTGAGTTTAAAAACATATGTTATCACTATATATCCTTTATGGCTATTAAATACTGATCAATATCCCTGGGTCCTTTTTGGGGGGCATATCCAGGGCCTTTAACCACTGAGCCACATCCCCAGACCTTTTTTTATATTTCATTTTAGAGACAGAGTCTCTCTAAGTTGCTTTAGAGCCTCACTAAGTTGCTGAGGCTGGCTTTGAATTTGTGATCCTTCTGCCTCAGCCTCTGAGCCACTGGGATTATGGGTCTCACTTTTTTTTTTTTTTTTTAATCTAGATATTCATTTTCTTTGGAGAAAAAAGAGCAACTACCTGAATTACCATATGACCCCTAAACATTTTAATTCATGATTTGAGAGTAAAGATTCCTTATCATAATATGTTATAAATATGTAAACTAAATGAAACTTTAAAAGTTTATATTTATTTATTTTGTGGTGTTGAGGATTAAACCCAGGGCCTCATGCATGCTATTCAGGCACTCTATCACCAATCCATATCCCTAGCTCTTAAATGAAGTTTTTAAAGTTAAAAAATAAAAACTAGGTATCAATTAAGTAGCTAAGACATAAGCAGAATGAAAATTACTATTGAATTTTTGATTCTTAGATGGAATTAGAAAATAAACTCTTCGAACTATATTATTACACCTTAACTGGCAACAACTAACAGATCGTTAATTATTGCTGAGAACCTTTCAAAATGCAATTTTTAATTTTAAAGGTCCTTTATGTTGAATTTTCTTTCCCCTGCCCTTCCTTTCTGTGATTTTTAATTCCAGAATTGAGAAGATAGACCGTTTTCTTTTAGGGATGCTAAATCTTTCTCAGTCTTTAAAAAGGCTGACTTGCTCATGAGGGAACAGAGGGTTGGAATTCTTTCTAACAGGAATGGCTGTGCAAATGTTTAATTCATTGTTCTTTGCTAGTCTTCTCAGGGCCCAAGTATTGGAATATGCTTTAATTGGTCTTTTGCAGTCCTGATTATATAATCTTAGGACTTAATATATTGAATAAGACACTAAAATCTTTTTAGGCATTAGCCAGGTGTGATGGTGCATGCCTATAATCCCAGCAACTGGAAGCTGAGGCAGGAGGATCACAAGTTGAAGGCCAGCCTCAGCAATTTAGTGAAGCCCTAAGAAACTTAGTGAAACCCTGTCTCAAAATAAAAAATAAAAAAAAGGCTGGGGTGTAGCTTAGTGGTAAAGCACCCTTGGGTTCAAAATCCCGCCCCCCCCCCGTGTGTGTGTGTGTGTGTGTGTGTGTGTGTGTGTGTGTTTAAGGCCTCTACTTTTTACCGCTCACTTTTTCTTCCCTTTTAATAGTAGAATCTGCTTTTTTAGTTAAAAAAAATTTTGTTTTTTGATCCAACCAAACTTTCAGGCATGCCTCCACTTTAACTGAGAGCTGCTCTCCTGGGAACTGAGCATCTGGAGGGCCTCAGGTGGTCTCAGCCTCACTTGGTGGAGACAGTGTACAGAGGGGACAGTGGGACTCCTTGCTGATTTTACCCATGGTCGAGTTTTAGCTGAGGTCAGTGGAGGAGGCATCTGTTTTCCATTTACACACTGAACTAGGGTGCAGTTGGCATTTGGCCTGGCTGTTCGTAGGATTGTGCACGATGAATTGCCCACGTTGCCAAGTCCCAGCACTTTGCCTCCATTTGGTTCTACTAAACAGTTTTGGCTCAGTCGTTTTGATTAACATCAACCTTGCTTATGTTAAGTAACCATTCAGGTTATTTATTATGTATTACTCTTGTACTTTGGAATGAACAGACTCAAAAACCTCACCTCATATGGATTCCATATGTGGCTTTTAAGTTAAGCAGAAACACAAAGACTTCCAATTAATTTGCACATAAAATTGCATACTGAATAGATTAAGCTTGAGGGCATAGGCATTATTTGAAATTCTTTGTCATCTCTAGTATCATTCATCCTTCATTTAAGCAAGCTATTAGGTGTTTGAAGATTCTGTGGTGATAAACATGTCTTATGTGTTTTTTTTTTTTATTACTGAATGCAGATATCCATGGGATTTATATTGTTGTTTGTTTTGCACTGATGAGCTCAAGAGAATATGGGATGATATGTATTTATAACAAAAGGACCTTTACTTTTTATTTATGTCATCCCCCTGCTAGGCGAGGCAGAGGATATGGAAATGTCTGAGACAGTGGATGAATGAGGTTGCCTGGGTTCGAACATGGGCTGTGACACCTGAAAGCTGTTGATCATGAGTAGTTACTTCACTACTCTGAACTGCTAAAAAGTGGGTAACCTGTCCAGGATCATTGTAGAGCAGAGAACAGAGCAGTGCTGTCCACACAACTCTGAGCCAGTGCCTGAGAAGGCAGAGAGCTGGGTTGAGGCTGACCTGGCAACCAAGTGCCAACGATGACTACGCAGTGTAGTTGCAGGCTTTTTTTTCCTTGTCATCAGAGAAGGGTGTAGTCTGTGTCCAGGAGCCTCCGTGTTCCTTGGTAGGGAAGTTCACTCTGTGATAGAACTTCCAGGCTTTGCTTCCTGTTGTCCTTCACCCATGGGAGGAGAGCGGATCCCTATCCTTTCCTCTGGCAACTGGCCTCTGAGGGTTTTGTAGCCGTGCAGCTGCCACATTCCCCTCTCTGTGGGACCTGCATTTCCTCCCATGTTTAGCTGCAGCTGTCCACCACGTCCCTCCCTGTCCGGCCCTCTGTTCCTGTATTATAATGTCAGCATTTCTTACGTATTACCTGGAGGGTCATTTGGAGGACACAGACATACCTGGGTTTATTTGTTTTTTAATAGTAATATATTCAGAACATTATAGTTTCAATAAAATAACATGCAGAAAACTACCTAAAAATACATTAAGTATCTAATAGCTAATTGAAATAAGTTAGTTTTTCTAAAGTAATTTTCCTAGGAACAAAATTAGCATCCATCTGGGCCCCACTGTAAAAACTTTGCTGTTCATAAATAGCTATGTTTGTGAAATTGCTTAATTTATTAATATATCATTTATTCTGATGATAATTACAAATTCTCTAGTTGAATTTATATTTGCATGCTTATGTTTTTTTTTTTTTTTTGTGAAATGAATGGTGTTTATGAGTTGCTGAACTTTAAGGAGTCTGGTATTTTAAATGGTTTTTCATTGTTTGAGAAGTAAAATTCTGATTTAAAAACAAAAAAACAAAAAACATTGGTGTTGTAGAAAAGGAAAGCTGCTTCCCTCCCTGAAGTCAATGTCGTTCAGAGTGGGAGCATTTGCCAAGTGGAATTTTATGTGATCATTTTTCATTTTCTGAGCTATCATAAATGATTTCTCTTCCTTCCATGATATACAGGAAGATTTCTGGAACTGAAGTTTTGTCCAGATTGGGACCAGTTTCTGTCTTGACATTCTACTGTTCAATTATTTCTTGATTTTTGGTGCATTTCTAGCTTAGGTAAGTCTCTAAAGGTCAAGAAGGTGAAACAGAAAGAAGGAAGAGAAGCCTGGGTTGGGTCACGGTACTGAGGGAAGAATATGCTTCAGGGATCTCTGATCCTATCACTGGAGTAAACAGTTAAATTGTGGGGCTTTCAAACCCCTTTCCAACAAGAGGCATCAGCTGTTGCTTTATAATCAGTGATGTGAAGGGTTTATGTGGAGTAGTTGCTGGGATCATAAACTTCATTGGGATAGTCATCCATATATTGGAAGAGACACTTAGAGATACTCCTGTGCTCCTGCATATCTTACTGGGTATTCCATGAATGCCTTTCCATAGGCTATTTCTTAGGGTTGTGTTTGCAGTGAGCATCTTTCAGTGATGACATAAAGTCTCTCTCTAGGACAAAGAGCAGTCTCATCTACTGCTTACTATAAAGCAGTAGGATCCTCAAGCACTGTTGTCCTAGCTGTGATGACCACTCACTGCATGTGCAGTTTCCACATGGGCCCCTCAACACCATCCTTCTTGGACTTCAAAGGCAAAGGGAATGGATGCAAACAATGCTCATGCTGCCTACTGTGCTATGAAAGGTGAAGTTCTTTGTCTCTGACCTGGGAGTCTCATGTCTTCTGCCAGCTTTAATGAAAACTAATTTATTGCCTTCTAAGTAGGGTGAAATAAAAACTAAGCCCTAATAGAGCTAGGGATGTAGCTCAGTGTAGAGTGCTTTCCTAGCTTGTGTGAGGCCCTGGGTTCAATCCCTGGTACTGCCCCCTGGTTCCCCCCCAAAAGACCTGATACAAGTGTGTTATGTATATGTTGAATACATAGCTAGTTAAATGTGTTCAATTGTATCCCGTTTAGGAAATCATCTCCTGGGCCTCCCCTGCAAAAAGCACGGTTAGGAAGCAGATGATAGATGACTCCTCAGGGCTTTTCAGGTTTCTTAGACCTGATGAGGGCTTCTCAAACACTTCCCATTTGTGCCACTGGCCATTGTGTCTTCAGAGAATTGAGGGAGACCAAGGCACCTTGACAAAGAATTATATCCTGAGTTAGGCAAGATTAAAATGGACACTTGAGAGTGCAGAGCAGCAGAGTCCAGTTTTATTGGTCATAGTGGGAAGAGAAAACAGTTAGGAGCCCGGGCAACCCCAGGAGTACAGACCATACAGACTGTAGCCAGGCAGGGGCAAGAGGCAGCCTTTGTCAGACAGACCCTGAAATAGGAGAGATGGGATGGGAAAGCCCAGGCTAAGGCAGCGGAGCAGAACTAAGAAGGGACTTGAAGACCAAGTCTCAGGAACAACCTGGTTCTATGGGAAACAGGCTGTGGAAGATAATTTCTAAGTTTTTTTTTTTCTTTTGGAATTTATGGAATGAATTGTTTTCAAGCAGTTAAATAGTGCACTGGAGAATGACACTGAGATCATCCCCAAACTGGTTTAGGCAATTTAGAGAAAGAAGCATTTATAATTAACAGTTGTACAACTGATAAGAGCCAAGTAAGAACACTTGTTCAAAACAAGTTTTTTTTTTTTGTGTGTGTGTGTGTGTGTGTGTGTTTATTTTCTTTGTAATTTATCTAAAAAAGTATATTTACTTATTATCTACAGTAGGTTTTTGCTTCTTCCCCCATCAAAAGTAATATATTTTATAGTAATTAGGCCTGAAATTAAAATTCTAGATGGAAAGAGGACTCTCATGGCTCAAATATAGGAAATAAGATGTTGAAACCTCACTCATCTGGTTTTCAAAGTGAATGTTGCTGGCATTTAGTCAAAACCAAATTTCTAAATAATATTTTCATTCATTTAATGATATTTAGTTAACTTGATTATTAAGTACCCATAGCTATTGATTGAATCCACAATGACTGTTGGAATCTAGGGATTTAGGGACTGAATTTTAAAAATTCATGGATTTAAAAAAAAATTATGGAAATATCTGTGGCTCAGTGACCCCCCACCATCCCTGACAGCCACCACATAAACAGGATGTGTGTGATGCTCCCTAGAGTTGTATAGTGTGGCAGTGCTGTGTAGACTATGCACTGAGAGTGGGGCAAGGGCAGTCATTCAGAGGCTTAAGTGGCATAGAAACTGGATGATCCTTTAAAGTTGAAAGGCTTCAGATATTTCTGGTAGTGTCATAATTTCCGTCTGTTCCTCTCACTTTTTAAAAAGAAATGTGGTGTTAGTGGTAGGGCTTGATGCATAAAATTATATGTGTACATGTATAAAATATATATTATTTACTATTGTATGTGAATTAATAGTCTGTCCATAATTAGGTTTGACTAATTTGATTCAAGTATATTTGTTATACTCAAAATGAAGAGGCTGCCAACCAAAATTTTTAATAGTTTTTCTTTTCTTGTAATTATATATGTGAGGTGTTAGCTAGTTTAAATGAACAGGTTAATAGAAATTGTTTTTAATATGCAAAGCTATTTTCTATTGCATAGCCCTGTGCATAATTTTAGGAAATAAAGAATGAGTAATAAAATACACTTTTAGTCAACATTCTAAATGCATTCTCATAGAAACCTTAAAATTTTGCAAGTATTTGGAAAGGACAAATACGATACTTGGAGTAGAACTCTTCCCTGCCTCACATTAAAGATATACCACTGTTCTTTTTACAAGAGCCTAGTTTTGTTTTACCTGTTGATTTTTGTCTCAAATAGACTATGAGGAATTTCTATTATCTTTATAGCTGGGCAGAGTTACCAGTCCCTGGTATGTGCCTTTTTCCATCCTTAGGTGACCTGGATCAGACAACCATCAAGAAAGTCTGTAGTACTAGGTAAAGTGGCTATGTTGGGAGATAGTTCTCCAAAGGTCTCTCATGGTTCTACACATCTTGCAAGCTGAGGTACTGATTCTGGCTCTTATCAGTTGTACAACTGTTAATTATAAATGCTTCTTTCTCTAAATTGCCCAAACCAGTTTGGGGGCTGATCTCAGTGTCATTTTCCAGTGCACTGTTTAACTGCTTGAAAACAATTCATTCCATAAATTTCAAAGTGTCTTCTCAAGGAAATTTGTATAGTAAAAAGCCATGGACGAGAGATGCCCATTAAAAAATATTTGGTTTCCCTATGTTCTGGAGCCTCCCTTGTAGTACATTTCACTGTGAGTGCTATTTGTATTGTCATGTGGGAATTGGAACTTGGGGACCTGGCACAAATGCTGATACTGTGGCTACTACTGTGCTGTGAGTAATAAATTGTTCTTTGTTTCCAAATCAAGAGTTTCATGTCTTCTGCCAGCATCCATGAAATTGTTAGTCTTATTCACTAGCACTTACATAGGCTATGAACTGAGCCCTTGCATGGTACTTTGTTTTAGTCAGCTTTTTTGCCACTGTGATGAAAGGACCTGACCAGAACAACTATAGAGGAGGAAAGGTTTATTTAGGGACTCACGGTTTCAGAAGTCTCAATCCATAGACAGCAGGCTTCATTGCTCAGGGCTGGAGGTGAGGCTAAACATCATGGCGGAAGAGTGTGTCAGAGGGAACCAGCTTATATGATGATCAGAAAGCAGAGAGACAGGGAGATCTCTACTTGCCAAAGATACAAATTATACCCCAAAGCCATGTCCCCAATTTTCATCTCCTCCAGCCATACCCCACCACTTCAGTTACCACTCAGTTAAATCCCATCATGGGATTAATTCACTGATTGGGTTAAGACTCTCACAACCCAATCATTTCTTCTCTGAACCTTCTTGCATTGTCTCACATGTGAGCTTTTGGGGGGACACCTCACATCCGAACCATAACATACTGTAAGTAATAATACTTTGTCAATCTTAACTTGATCATTGTGCTTTCTAATTCTCCTATTACCTGTTCCTAACTTGCCTTATTGCTGTACCTCCCTTCCTTCCCCAACACTCCCTTCTTTCTACTCTGCTGCAGGGAGATTTCTCCAGTGGCAAAACTGATTGTGTCACACTCCCCTGCTTTAAAAACTAAAATAATTCTTTATTTGGACAGGACTAAGGCCAAACACCATTATAGAGATCTTGCCTGTTTCTCACCTATCATATTTTCACATTGGTATCCTGTTCCTCTGCCTTATCTGGAAGGCGCAAAGGGGTATTTAAGTACTCTAGGGTCCTCTGCCATGTTGCAGTCCACTGTTTATGCAGGTGTCACTTGATCTTTTTACCATGGAAAAGTAAGGATTGGGAACTGTGAACTGTAACTGCATTTATCTCTGATTTCAATGATATTTTTGTCTGTCTTCTATCAAATGTATGATATCTATCTATCATTAAAAATTTTGTTAAGAATTAGGTCATGAGTGCAAGGTACTTCCGAGCTTGAATAGCTGCTGCTACTGCCATTTTTGTAAGAGTTGGTTCTAGAATTATAACCTTCACCTGCTTTCCTTAAGTTTCCTCTACCCCTCACCCTACCCCACTCCATGATTTAGGGAGACCTCATTTTAGCTGTTCAGTCCTTTAGTGTGTATTTCTTGTAGCTATTTCCAGAAGGAATATTTTTAAAACCATAAATAGTATGCCTAAGGCTAGGGGTGTGGCTCAGTGGTGGAACATGCACCTAACATGCCCTGGCTTCATTTCCTAGCACCAAAACAACAACAGACTACAAGCAAGCACACACACCTAAATCTGGTGTAAAACTGAAAAGATGGAGCTTATATATTTTTCTTCTGATTGTTGGATGGTGTGTATAGAGAGGGAGCCATGGAGTGTGTTCTGTTAAAAGTGCCAGTCTGGTACACAATACCTTTTTTGATTTGAGTGGTTCTGGCCAATATGTTTTATAATACCCCCCCCCACCCCCGCGCACTTATGCACCTTATTTTCCACCTGATGGTCTTTGATTCACAGCAAATTGTTTGCTTTCTTACAAAGGGAAAATCAAAGGTGCCTGTAAATGGTTAAAATCCAGTTGACCATTAAACTGTGAGTTTTTACAAGCTGCCAAATCATACGGGGTCTGTTCTGTACAGCTAGGTCCAGCACTAGAACTGTTTTAAACAAAAGTGAAAAGATACAAGCCCCAGTCAGTGAATCCCTCCCTTGTGTAGGGAGTTCATTGGTGGGTCTGCACCTCCATAGGTGTCTTGTCATGATGACCCTTGTTGGTGTGATTCCTTTAGAGGCCGGCTTCCCACTGTCCTTGCAGGTCCCTTTGGGACAGGACCTGGATGAGTGGGTTTTGTCCTAGGTGTTGGCAGGGCCTGGCTTCTGGAAGGCATTCCATAAATTGTTTTGAATGCATGAGTGACTAAATAAGAAAAGATGAGGGTGCTTAGTTGACCGTAAAGTGTTCGCCAAATGTGCACTAATTTTTCCTCGCATCCGTGATGTGGAAAGATGTGCTGCTGCAGGAGCAGGGAGCTGATGGTGGAGATTGGGGGAAGGACCCTTGGCTTTCTCGAGATTTCCTTGTGCTTCTCTCCTTTCTTGCCTCTCCCTGAAAGCTTGGCAGGCCTGGCGTAGAAGCAAGTCCTGAGCAGCAGATGGTCTGACACTTGTGATCCTTTTTAGTTCAAACCTAAAGGACTTTCCAAAGAATGGACTTCTTTAGTCTCTTCTCCCATCCCCTTTGCATGGGTTTATAATCCCTTTAATCTTTTAATCATCTCTACCTAATTTTCCCCACTTTGTGCTGGTCTTCATCTGTAGAGATTTATCTGGATTTAACATGTCCAGAATATTCTGTGCTGAATATCCAGAATATCTTTTCTCCCAGAGCTACAGATCTCTTCTTTGTGTTTCTTGGATACTTTCTGGAACCCTTAATGGAGTTGGGATATATCTAGTAAGATAAGGAGGTGGTGACTGTATTTTTAGAAATTCAATTCAGGACAGAGAATTTAACATAGGATTTTCCCTCCATGTGTGAATTTATTTTATAGAAAACATTTTGTAATAGCACATGTGAAGTAAACCACATTTAATGAACAGGTTTTATTACAAATAATATTATTACTCAAAAACGACGGAAAAGGACCTTTTTGTGCATGTCACTTGTCAGTATTTGAATATTGGAAATGGAAACTTTCCTAGAAAATCTGGGATATGGCAATATCAGGAAAATTATATGCTGTAATTCATACTTGAGTCATAGGCAGTTTTCCTTTGGTGGTTTATGTAGGGCAGGGCAAGAGGCCCTTGGACCCATTTGCTATAGAGCTACCTCCTGGAAGAGCTGTGGCCCTCCCTCCCTGCCCCCTCCAGCCCTTGTGATAGCTCTCCAAACTGCTGGGTGTGTTTGTGCTGTCAGGGTTACTGAGAATGTCATTGCTTTGTGAAAGGTGGAGTTTGATACAAATCTAAGCTGTTAGTAATTTTTACTGTGTTTGATCATCTTGAAATGCATTGGAGTTCTTAGTTTTATATGCAGAAGGAGCTGGACAGTGTTCCTTTTCCTATGTATGATGTGTTTCATGAAATTTCAGTCTTCAGTGGTTCAGGGTGGTGCAGCCAGTACCTCCTTTGTGTATACCATTCCTTTGTGTGTATTTATCAGATTCTCTCAAAGTGTGAATGCCAATCATTTTCAGTTCTGTTTACAAACAAAAATTTGTTTCTCAAAGTGATGAAATAAATAGGGAACAGCTGTGATTTTCAGTCCTCAGAAGGATTTGAGATTTGAATGGCATCTCTGAAGATGAAACCCAACTTCCTGTATCAAGGAGAACTCTGATAACCTCATCTTCAGTTGTATCATTAGATGAGATACTGAACAGGTCACGGCAAACACTGAGAATTCTTGAGTTGTTTAGGTGAATCTGTCTTGTTTGGATTGCTGGAAGGATCATTGATTTGTGGGTGTGGAAACAACTTGGTAGGTTAGTTTTAACATTTGCATTTCATTTTAACATCATCAGCAGGGATTTTGGAGACTGTAAAACAAGATTATAAGGCCACCCTAAGGCAATTTAAGGTTATATAAGGAACCTGCTTTTCTATCTTAGGTTCAGGCCCTTTTTTCTAGCTGACCCAGAATCTCAGAAACCTCACTCATCACAAGGGTTTTTGGATTTTACCTCGCAGTCTCTCTCTTTGTCCTCTTTAGTCAAATCACACAGACATGACCCTGGGCCAAACCTCCATCCTCCTCCAAACTGTGCTAGTCTCCTGCTGTCTGTCTGCATCCTGCTTTCTTCCCTGTGGTCCATGCTTTGCCCTGTGCCAGAATGGTCCTGTTCCCTTTCTATCTGATCATGACACTCCCATCTTACAAGTGACCTCTGAGCTTCTTGCTACCCATGGTGTAGCCTAAGTTCCTCCCGGTCTGCTCTTCCCCCTCCAGGACCCACTTGGAGGCCTGATCCCCTCTTTCTCCTCTCTCTCTCTCTCTGGAGTCCCCCTCTTTCTCCCCACTGAGGTTAACCCTTGGAATATTCTGTCATACCACCCAAGACCTTTCCTTCAAAACACCTGTGGTTATTAGGATAGATCATTATTACGTATTTGGGTGGTTATTTGATTGTATCCTGCGCTAGGCAGTCAGTTTTAAGCGCTCCAGAGGACTTTGTTTTCCATGACAGTGTTGGTTTACACCTATAGTTCCTCTTTCACTTTCAGAGTTACTCGTTGTTGGGTGATAGTCTATAAGCTGAACTTGGAAAGCCCAAGGATGTGAAAACATTCAGGTAAAGGGTTGCATTATCAAGCTCCTAGAGCAGGAGAACTGGGTTTGGGGTTGCTGTTGCTTAACTCTGATTCTGGCTGAAGATAATTTTTCTGCTAGAAACTCTGGCAGCAGATACAAGTATGCATGTTTTTATTATTTTGAAGAGATAAGAACATTCTCTGTGCACCTGGGTTTTAGAATGTGATAGTGGGAGGCATCGAGACTGTTACATAAATGGAAAATAAACACAGAGTGGCAGAGGTAAGTACTTCTGCAAGCCAGAGGCTGACAAACTTGACAGAAGGAGTTGAGGGTGCTTTTGTTTGTGTTTGGGGAGCTGTTCTTCTTCCAGGGCAGCTGCTGTCCAGACCATACATTTAGTGGGCTGTGGGGAGAGGCTTCCACTTCTCTGTTCATTCCTCCACACAAAGAAGGCGATGTAGACAGTGCCACAGTGAACTTGTTGAGCTAAAAAGAAATAAAACCTAAGAGGTGGCACAAGACCCTGGTCTCTTAGACCTCTTTGGCTTAGAGCCAGTGCTCACCTGCCTCCAGGAGGGCGATGAAGAATGGAGTGAGAACGTGCTTTGCAAGGCATTTTCAAATTGCTGGGTCCCTTCAGGGGGAAAAGGGCTTTTTGTGACAAGGGTCTGACGACAATTTTTATCAGATTCCATAGCCTGAGTTCTCAAAACATAACAACAGCAAAAAGCCTCTTTCAGGCCTGACTTGTCACAACAGTTGAACCAGCCCTTGAAGTGGTGGATTCCTTCATGTTGGCCCTGCAGGGCTAGGCATCCAAGGAAGGCTCACAGAGGCCCATGCCATCAAGAAGAGTTGCTAGAAAACAAAAGAACAGCAAAATCATGGGAGATGCTGTCTTTGCCCTTGCGCAGGTGTGTTCATTGCATAGATGTGGGCAGCCGCCCCCTTCCCCAGGGCCAGGCATGGAGGACACACAGGGAGTGCTTCCGAGATATTAGGGTGGGTAAATGAGAGGTGGTTGATGGGCCTGGTGAAATGTCCTCTTTCTTGCTTTTCTCCACGTTCTGTACGAGGGGTGTGCTGTGCTTCCTGTGCAACACAGAGCCTCCAGAGTGTTAGGATGTGGGAGATGCACAGGCCTCCAACGATTCGCCAGCCTAATGATTCAGCAAAGTATTTGCAAGGTTTCTCTAATCCTTAAATATCTACAACAGGCTGAATTTGTATTGGCTGAAAAGAAAGGTGAAACGAGGTAATCATAATTATATGATTTTTTTCCAAGTTCTGGCATCTTGTGTTCTCTGCCAGCCAGAAATATTCCAGCAGAACCGTGGTAATGCCTTTCATCTGCTAAGCCTTCCAGATGGCAGTTTCTCAGCCAGTGAGCAGAAGAGAGCGTTTGAGATTCATGAGGGAGGTTAATTCCCCTCCTTGATGTGACCCAGTGAACTCTTGTTTGCTAATCGTGTTTAGCACCAGTGCTGTGTCGCCCTGAGGTTCTTAGCCCGCAGTCCACCGGGCCTCCTTTCAACGGGAGAAAGGCTTCAACTTCTCATTAATAAAAGACCATTTAAATAGACCCCATACAAAGTGTTCCAGAGAACTCTTTGTGCTCTGTGTGGACTCTAAATTCCTTGTGGATGGGGGCGCCCCTTCTGCTGGGAAGCACCCGTGGTCTGGGAGGCCCTCTGTGGACATCACCTGTTCCTGTCCTGGGTACAGTCTCAGTTTTGGGGGTGGAGAGAATCCTTCCCCTGGCTGAGGGAGCTTCCCTTTTGCTCATTCAGTCCAGGGATGTTATAGAATGTGCTTGGCTGGGCTGCCGTACGAGATGGTTTAGAATGATTTGTGTACTTTGGGAGCTCTCAGGCCAATGGAGGAAAGATATAAAATAAGTACCTAAAAGGGAAGTGGTGTGTAGGTCAAAGGGTGGAGCAGTCAAGGAACGCTTCAGAGATCCTGTTAGGGATTGGCTGAGCAGAACACGGGCCATATTTTTTCCATCTGACCTAGTGCCTATAACATTAGCTCCAAGTCAAAGAGGTCTAAGAGACCAGGGTCCTTGGTCTTTATCTTGTTCTCATTCCCTTTGAGACCCCTTGAAGGCTACCCTGAGTGTGCCTCTCTTGAAACTCTTGTGCTGTTGAGTAGCTGCACAGAGACTACCACTTACTTCATCTCTGTTGGTTTTGTTCTCTACCTAGATAGTAAACTCATCGAGGATAGGGGCCATCTCCATCCATATCAAATGCAATTAGTGCAGATGCTTTGCAGTGGTTAGTTGAGTATTTTTATCCACCAGTAATACCTGGTTATAAAAATATGACAAGACAGTTCAACAGTGATTTAAATATAAGCAGGTTATATGATCTTTTAAAAATGTTTTCTTTATTTTTTTTTAAGGAAAGCACAAGTTTGTAGTGAGCAGCACATGTTGATCCATTCATTCTTTCATTCATTTCACTACCAGGCTCTACCATTGAGCATAACAGTCTTTTTCTTCATTGATATTTTTTAATCTTGCATTTTTACTGCACTAGGGATTTTCTTTAAACTTGATAATTATTTTGATAAATCTTTATCACTTGGATACTAGCTTAGAGCTAATTCTTTTCTATTAAGTACCTTTTAGAGTGGCTGACCATAAACCATTTGAGAAATTACCACATTTTATTAATGACTTTTGAGATTTAGCAGCAACTTAAATTGATAAAAATGTAATATGCTTTGAGCAGAAGATGATCATGAGACAGTGTTTGAAAGCAGGGCAGGGATAAGGATGAATATAATATCCTCAGTTTAGGCAAGTGTATCAAAATGACACAAGGCTGGCAATAAGTGTTTCTTTCTTTTTTCTTTTTAATTCTTAGGTGTTGCTTAAGAAGTGGTGAGCACTGTTAGAATGCTGCTGCTATGTTGCTAGTTCACTTGATCCTTCCAGTGACCCTGTGAGGTGTCTGCACGTTTATTCTTTACATTGTACAGAGGAGGCTATTGAGGTAGAGAGGTTGTGAGGCTTGTCCATGGCCATGGCCGAGGGCTCAGAAATAATCCCTGCAGGACCAAAGATGTTCTGATTAGGTACATAGTGGAGATTATGACTCAAAGATTGTAAAATAGTTCAGAAACAAATTGTGATATTTAGTCTTTTGCCCATTTAGGGCAATTGCGCTTACTGATTTTTTCACAGGATAATGTATATGTGTGCTTATGATTGTTTAGTTTTTTTTTAATTTAACTTTGGCAAAACATACACAGCTATGATGCTTCATTTTTAACCCATTTAAAAACAAATGACTTCACCTTTTGATAAGCTAAGAGATATTCAAAGAGTTATCATTTCCAAAGCAAAGTGATTTCAAAGATGATCAACTTTGCCTTTGCCACTGATGCTTGTGAAAATGCCATTTAGAGAGATCCTAAAATTTATACACAATAATACTAGTTTATGCGTGCTTTCACATTGATGTGACGTCTTGTTGGGACAGAATGTTTATAATAAAGCTCAATTTTGATATCTTAGCAAGTGGGGTGGGTTTGGTTGCTTTTTAAAAAGCTAGGTTGCAGATTGCTATGTTTAGAAGGATTAGGCGGAAAACAAGCCAGAGAGGGTCCATGCTGGGAGTGTGCTGGGGAGTGTGGGACAAGGGTTGGCCATTCTTCTGCCCTTGTCAGGAGAGCTGCTTTCTTCCAGGCAGGTGGTTGACCAGGGAGCAGGCACCTGTGTTGCCAGGTCTAACCATTTCCCAGCAGCAACATTCTAATGCTGCATGTCTAAAATGAGAATTTCTCAACTTTATTACGTTGGAAGAAAATTCATACAAACCAATACCAGGCAGCATAGTAGACCCCGCATACAGAAGGAAGTAGATGACTTGAGAGGTGTACTATGTTAATCCGTAGATTTCCCTGTTGGCACATTGAGCACGTAACCCTTTCAGTTGCCTGTTAATGTTTGGATTATATTGTATATAGTTGTGGCCTTCAAAAAGTTGCATGTAGGTTAATTTGGGCTTTTGTGTGTTTGTTTTTCCCTGTGTTTTTATAGTAGCCTCTACCTTATTATGGGAGATTGGAAGACTTCTGATGTGTCCTTTTGAACAGTGAATAGCCACTCATTATATTTGTTCTGTGTATGTATACTTCCATGTTCAAATGGGGAGCACTGTTCGTGCACATTATTGAATTAAGGAGGTCATGAACTAGGCATACTTGGGGTTACATGGAGATTCTTCTTGCTGCAGAGTTTGTTGTAATGAGATTTGACCTGTCAGGGGAGCTGTAGATGTTTGGACGAGTATTCAGTCCTTAATAATGGTATCTAAATTCTAGGCATGTTGCCTGAAACTCCCAGTTTCAAAAAAAATCTATGTCAATCTGTTCCTCTATAACCTAGTGCTATTGCTTTTTTCCCTCTTGTTTTATATTTAATCATTCTCTGTGACTCAAAACAGCAGTCCAGTCCAAAGAATTACTTTTGCTATTTCCAGCCCCATCATTATTTTTATGTAAAAAGTATGTTTTGAGTTACAGAAATTCATGGAGATCAAGCTTCTGCTCTGTAGGGAGAAGAGGGATGTCATTTATAGCAGAGTTTATACAGACCAATGTTCTGCTGCGTGCTGTTTCCACTGTAATCTAGGGGGTTTGTTTACATTTACACTTAAAGAAAAATGACCATATTTGGGCTGATTTTAAGCCAACATGATATAGGCCCAAAGTTTTTCTTGGCGGATTGGAGGAGCAAAGGGAATAGAAACATTTGGAAGAAATAGTTCTTGTTTCCCCCTGTTTTATTCACTGGGCATTTCATTCACAGACTGTCTGATGTGTGGCATTTGCTCATGTTATTCTGGTTTCTTTTGTGTTTTCTATCCCCCTCTCCCTACCTTTTGAAGCAATTTCAGACTCAAAGTTGCAGGAATGCTAAAAGAAGAGCTCCTGCTGCCTACACAGCGAGACTCCCTTTGGCTGCCCAGTTGTCTCAGCGATGACCTTACCAGTAGAAGGATCCAGCTCAGCGCCGTACCTCACTAGCAGTCTCTCTAGGCTCCCTCTGTCTCTGAAGGATTTCTTCATTCTTTCCTTGTCTTTTATGATGGTGACAGTTTTGAAGATTGTGGGCCAACGGCATGTACAATCGCCTTCCTTTACTTAGAGGATGTACTTTATTCTTCTTGAAAGTCCAATTCCTGCTACCTTCAGTGAGGACCTGTTTTTTCTCTCCTCCAGTTTCCTATAATGCTTCGTTAATCAAATATTCTGTACTTGAGCGTTTATATGATATTCATTCACTGATACAACCGATAAATACAGAACCCACAACCCATCAGTTTTGCATCTGTGGATTCAACTAACAACAGATGGAAAATATTTGGGGGAAAATTGGTTCTGAACTAACTGTGTAGACTTTTTTTTTTTTCATGCAGTTATTTCCTAAACATTCCAGTGTTGCTATTTTTTAGCATATACACCATATTAGGTATTTGTATTGTGTTAGGGATTAGAAATGATCTGAAGTATGTGAGAGGATGAGTGTGGATTATATGCAAATACTACACCATTTTATCTGAGGGACTTGGAACATATGATGATTTTGGTGTCCTTAGGGATCCTAGAACCAGTCCTCTCTGGATTCTGAGGGACAACTGTACTTTTAACTTCTACTGTGTGCCAGGTGGGTACATTTCAGAACAAAACCATTTAAGGAAAAAATCCTGCACTCATGAGGCTAACATTGTGTGTGTGTGTGTGTGTGTGTGTGTAAGATAGATTAGTTAAAAAGTAAATATGTTAGCTGGTGATAAATGCTAAAGAGTGTTCACTCAGGCAGAAAAAGGGATGGGGTGAGTTTTTGATGAACATTCCCATGAAGGTGATTGTGGAACAGGAACCCCTAGGAAGTGGAGGAACAGGCTGTGCAGATATCTGTGGGGTGGTGCAGCAGAGGGAACCAAAGGGGTGTGAAGGTTGGTTGGGAGGCTGGCTGCCCAGGTCCAGGGAGAAGGCAGCCTGGAGGCTGTAGCTGAGAGTAGGAGGAAACAGAGAAGTGATGCTGGAAGGTTATTCCAGGCTTGTGGCCATTGAAAGGGAGAGAAACTCTCAGAGAGTTTTGAACCCAGAAGCTCTGTGATCTGACTTACACCTTAAAATGGATCCCTTTGTTGTATAGAGAATAGCAGATAAGCCCAGTAGGAATAAAGGGTAGAAACAGAAAGAACAATTAAGGGAGGCTAGGATAAGCATTTTGTGCAACTGTTTGTTCTCTGTCACATCAAAGGGACTCCATGATTCTCAGACTTATGAATGGGGCAGAATTTCCTGAGCTATTGCTGAATGATGCTGATTGCTCTACAAAGAAATTAGAACTTGTTAGGTCTCACCTATGTTGTCAGCAACCACCTCCAGGTGATTCTCATGTGGATGGTCCTTGAAGCACATGTTAGTAAATACAATAACAAGTGATTCTGGAATGAGTGAATAATTGGGTTATGGAAAATCATTTAGAGATACTTAAGTATGAAGTGTTTCTACTTTTATTGCTTTATTTCTCTTTATTTCTTGTGGACAACTTAAAAAAATATGATAGTATGAAGTTTCTCTCAAAACTTAATCTGACACAGGAAGATGGAAATAGGCCTAGCTATTGTTTTTTGAGAGAAGGGGGTATTTATTTTATGAAGTAAACATAATAGTCTGACATTCTATTTTCCTGCCTCTAAATACATGGTTTTCAGAGGAATGAATAAATGCTACTAATAGGGTTCATTCACAAAAGAGCTATTAAATGTTTCAAGAGGAAATTGGATTCAGGGAATAGGTTGGATGACGCCACTAAAGATAGATAATAGCAAGTGAGTAATTGAGAGCCAAGTGGACCACATCTGCCTTGGCCTTGCATTGCACCAGAGCTTCCGGGGAAGGAAAGGGTTTGGCCCCCTGGCCTTAAAAATGCTGTTACAGGCAAAGCATTAAGGGACTTTAGTTTTTTCTCCTTGATGATGTTAATTTCAGTCTTGCCTGGGTGATCTTGGGTCACATTTGAAAAGAGGGCATCCTTATTTAACTGGGTGATGGCGTGGTCAAATTCATGGGCCTCAGAACCAGAATAGCTCCACATCCTGCTCTGATATGTCATGTGATTCTGGGCCAGTCGTATCACCTTGGTTTCTTTGGAGGAGGAACAATAATACCTGTTTTTTGAGACCATGGTGAGAATAGAGTTAATGCCTATAAGGAATTACAATGGCATTACTCAATGATTACGAGCTTTTTCTCCTCCTCTCCTGCTGTTATTATTATTATCATCATCATTATGTTTTAGTGCTTTCAAATCATATTTTGTTCTGGAACACAGCAAATTTTCAGTGATTGTTTTTTTGGGGATAGTTATTGGTCGTGTCTGAAAATGTGCTCATTAATGCCTCTGTAAAAGAGAAAATCCAAGTCTTTTGTGTGGTGTTAATCCTTTGTATTTGTGATCAACACTTTCTTGAAGTAGGTTGCTATCATTATAACATGGACTTTCTTTCCCTCTATCAAAGAGGGATGTTCCTACTTGCTTCAGGAACATGTGGTAAAAATTAATGAATAAGTTAATGTTTGTGGCTCTACTCCATTAATTACTAATTAGCAGTAGATAGTACACTTATAGTCTCTCCAAGTACTATCATCAAACTGGTTTTCTGAAGTCGGGGCATTGATTAAAAAGACTTTTTTTTATGCATTATGGGAAACTGCTTTATAAAAGCTTCGCTGTTGGGCTGGGGTTGGGGCTTCATGGCAGAGTGCTTGCCTAGCATGTGTGGGGCACTAGGTTCAATCCTTAGCCCCACATAAAAATGAAATGAATGAAGTAAAGGTGCGCTGTCCATCCACAACTACAAAAAAATTTTTAAAAAAACCACCTCTTTACTGTTGCTTTAATGATGTGAACATCACTCCACATATCCAAAACCAGGAAAAAAAAAACTAAATTAAAGAGCTTGTTTTCAGGGCTCTTAGTAATAAAATGTTACTTAATAAGTAATTAATAAGATATGGAAAATCAGTATCTTTTATTTTTGACATTTGGTCTTCTTTATGCTGCACTTACATCTGTATCTAGCAAAAACATTCTAAAAATTCTTATAACAGATAATGTAGTGTGGTAGAGATAGTCCTAGCATTGTGTGTTTTTTTTTTTTCAAGTTTATATTTCAGTTTGTGTCATTAGAGGCCTCTGTTCCTGAGACTTTTGTCAATAAAACAGATGTAATAATGTCTGCTTATTGTATCAGGTTGTTGTAAGGATTTGGAAGAATATATATTAAACACCACATGTGGCTGACTGTAATGAATAAAATAATTTTATTACTTTTTTCAATATGATTCTATTTGGTAATATAACTAGAACTGATTTCCTAATTTTCATATAAAGCAATAGAAGATATCGTTTAGGGTTGTAATATCAATTGGATTCTGCCTGACATAGACTTACCTTTAAACTGACTTCTAAACTTGGGGAGGGAACCTATTCTGTCAATGGATAAGGTTAAATTTTTCAAAGGATGTCGGTATAAAGTGAATATGGAATTTGTGCATGTATGTGTGTATTTTATTCAAATAAAGTGATTTAGTGTAATTCTATTTTACAATTTCAAATATTGTATGTTTTCTGTGAGCCACCAAAGGAGTAAGGGGTGGATCTGATTCCACCAAGGAGATGGGTCTAGATCCCATGAGGACCAGTGGCCTGGGCTCAGACTGGTTCTTGTGCTCTTCTAAAGGTAGTGTTAATCCCAGGAGTCCTTTGTGCACATAATTAAAAAGTTAAAATTCAATTCCTCCCATTATAGGCCTGAAAGGATTAGCCTATCTCTTGATATGTAAGAAGAATTTTATAATCTCTGGAACTGTGGCTTTCGAGAAACAAAATAAACTGTAATTTTGCAATGGGACAGAGAATATTATTATAGGTTTATTCTTCGGATTCTCATCTTTTGATTTGACTCTGTAATTAAATACCTTCTTATCAGCAGGGAGGGTGTAGAGGAACGATAATATTCTCCTGCTTTAATCGCTGTTGATTTCTTAGTGATTCTTTGAAGTGGTGTCCAACTGTCTTCTCCAGCTTTTAGATGCTTTGAAGAAACAATAGAAACTTGTTAAGTACATAACCAGATTTTTTTCTACACGGTTCCCCTCAGAGAGGACTATTTTAAGCTGGATAGGTTTGATGTCTGGACTGAAAAGCATTTATGCACCGGTTCTGATAAGAGGTCAAGTAGTTTAACCTCTTACACATCAGACCGAGGGAACTAAGACCATTCCTGTGCGCTGCCACCAACCCTCCTCCCAAAAAAGGAAGGGAAGAAAAGGGAAAATATAGAAAGAAGTAAAATAGTGCTTATCTATTTTTGTTCAAGTGTTAGAATTTAGAATCTTTTCAGATCTTCTCTTATTACGGTTTGTGAATCTGCTAAGTCTCCTTTCTTTATCCACCAATTTCATCACTTTGTTGAGTTCTGTTTATCATGCTTCTTTTTGTAGACTCATTTTCTTCCACTCTATTATTTGTATTTGGAATTCCTAAAAATTCAATTGAAGCCTTTCTTTTTCTATACTTGTGCTTTCTGTTTAGGCATCTCTTCCATGCCCATGGTTGCTGAGTCTCAAATTTTAACTCCGCAGCCAACTGACTTCTAAGCTCCAGACCAACTGTCCTACCTGACATGCCCACTTGAATGTTTTAGAAGGCATGTCAAAGCCATCCATCCAAAACTGAACTCATGCTCTTTCATGAAAGCTGGTTCCTATGACTTTTTTTTTTCCGAAGCACAGTTCATTGTTCACCCCATTTGCTATAAGCTCTCCGGAGAACCCTCAGACACTGCTAGTGAGAATGAAAACAGCATAACTGCTGTGGATAAGCATTTTAGTGAATCTTTGAAAGATTCAGCAGAGAATTACCATATGACCTAGCAGTTCCACTCCTAGGTATGTAAGTTTAAGAGTATTGAAAACAGGTTTTCAAATGTTCAATGGTAGCTTATACATAACAGCCCCAAAGCGGAAACCTCACAGATGTCCATCACTGATGACTGTGTAAATAAACTGGTCTCTCCGTATAGTGAAGTAAAAGGGAATGAGTGGCAATACATGTTATAATGTGGATGTACTTGGAAACATTCTGCTAAATGACAGCCATACACAAAGACCTCGTGTTATAGGGTCCACTTACATAAGTGTCCAGAATAGGCAAACCCACAGAAATAGTGGTGGTTTGTGGGCAGTTTTTGACATTTCTTGACATGTATACCGATCACCCCAATCTCTGCCGTCATCTTCACATGCTTTTATCCCCTTGTCCATTTCTGTGTCCAGATTTCCTCATTTTATCAGGACACGGTCAAAAATGGATTAGGGTCCACCCCTGATGACCTCGTTCTAACTAATTATACCTATAATGACTGTATTTCTAAATAAAGTCACATTTTGAGGTACTGGTTATTAACTTCAACATATGAATTTTTGTGATATGCTGTGTAATCCATAACACTGACTTTTATATGAAGTTTACATTGATTAAAATGAATAAAATAAAGAATGGAAAAAAGAAAAAAAATTAAAGTCACATATACACACAATAAAATAAAATAAATAAAATAAAAACAGTGTCTCAAGGGACTTTTAACTGCTCTTCAGTAAGAGACCAAGCCCTGAACATGGCTGACCCTTGCCCACCAGTCACCTGGCCGCCTGGCTGGCCTCTGCCCAGCTAGAGGGCCTTTTTAACCTCATCTGTGCTGCTACTGCTGCTGCCTTGGTGCTCTCCCTGCCTGCCGGGCCTGGGCCTGCTACTGCCTCTCTGTCCCTTCCATTTGACGGGATTCGCATCACCCTTCCGTCTTAGCCTGTGCTACTTTCATGGAGACAACTCACATGACTTCCCAGCACAAGGCAGCTCTTTGTGACTACAGCTTCTTTGTTTTGGTCCTCCGCTGCCATGTGACAAAGCACACCAAATCACCATGGGGTTGAACAGCAGTGGTTCTGTGACACTCCTGGATCCTGTGGGTCAGGAATCCAGACAGGACACTGTGAGGGTGGCTCCTCTCTCCTCCACGTCAGCTGGAACCTCAGCTGAGAAGAGGTGAACAGCTGGAGGCTGGAGTCACTGGGGAGCTTCTCCACTCTGTCTGCACTGGCTTGACTCCAAGGCTCAGCTGGGACCCGGGACCAGAGCTTCTGCCCACTGTTTTCCTTCATGTGGCTTAGACCTCCTCACAGCAGGACAGCCTCAAGGTAGTCAGGCTTCTCACAGGGTTTTTCAGGATACCAGGAGTGAGTGTTCCAGCCATTAAAAAAAAAAAAAAAAAAAAAATGCAAGAAGCCACCTGGCCTCTTTTGAATGGCTTTGAAGTCACATAGCGTCAGTTCCTTCATATTCTTTCTATGGAAACTGTCATGAACTTGCCTAGATCCACAAAGAGGGGCCACAGGGGGAGACATATCAGAATTTGAATCCATGTTTTAAAATCTGCCAACATACTTAGTGATCTTATCTGAATGTTTATACCCCCCTTCCCCATTCATGCTGAAACTTTGTCCCCAGTTGATAACACTAACAGGTGGGCCCTTTAGGAGGTGATTGGGTCCTAAAGATAAAATGGGATTACTGCTCCTATAAAAGACATGAGGGAGTCTTTTTGCCCCTTCTATCATGTAAGGACACATTGTAAAGGTACCAAGTATGGAGCAGAGAGCTGACCCTCACTAGGCTCTAAATCTATTGGTGCCTTGATCTTGGACTTTCTAACCTCCAGAGCTGTGAGAAATAAATGTCTGTGGTTTATTAGTTACCCAGTTAATGGTATTTTCATTATAGCAGCCTAAATAGACTGATGCTCATCAATCTGAGTTCTTTCACAATGCTCTTCTGTAAATCACCTTCCTTTGTGTTATTATTTGATTGATCTCTGCCTTTTTAGATAGGCAATAAGCTTATTTTGCCTACCACAATACTCCCAGCATCTAGCATGGTAGCTGGCATACAGTAGGTGCTTGGTAAGACAATGAAATGTGAAGATTTTTAAAAAGTGGAGTAAGGAGATCCTTTCACTGTACCATAAATATCACAAGCGTGTGCAGCAGATCCAAGCGTGATCAACAGTAAATGGGCCCAGTGGCTTGTGGCTTTATTGTTTCATCTCAGGATCTCAGTTCAGCAGTAAATCCTAGGCTGCCTTGTGACTATGGATACTACAGGAGCTGCCACCCAAGAGAAAGTCATATTGACACCTGCAATAAAACAGCAACATAAATATAAGTGAAGCCAAATGTTTGCCAAATGGATTCCTTGAAAGAGAATAAACAGAATTAAAAATTTAAGGTTTAAATAGGCTGGTACTAATAGGCTTCTATGTGTACTTATGGATTTCTCTTCTTGGAGGAAGAAAGGAAGGTAGTGACTGATAGTTTATTTATTTATTTATATTCATTTATTTATTTGTTGTTTTTAACAGACTGGCTTTGTTACAACTCCACAGGGCTAATTATGTTTATTTAATACTTCATGTAGAATTTAGAATGTGTTTTTCCCTCCCATCTCCCTAGATTCTTATTTCTTTTAAAAACTTCAAGTCTAAGACAGCACACAGACAACCTTGCCAGGCACACGATTCACTTGTTCCCCCAGCTTTTACCCAGCTGCTCAACAGCTGTGCCACAGACATGTTAGATGAGTGTTGGCTTCCCTCTTTGCCTGTAAAATCTCAAGGCACTCATTTACACAGCCCTCTTAAAAGGCAGGGTGATATAGTTCAATAAATTAATATGTAGTTCTGGTTTTTCCTCCTACACACCAAAGACCCCAAGGCCCTATGGCTTTGCAGTGGACCTAGGTTTGACCCTTGGCCTGTCACCTTTTAATGACATAATCTTTGGCAAAGTAATTACCATCCATATGCTTCCCTCACTTAACAAAAGGATGAGAGTAGGGATAATAGAGATGTTAGAAAGATTTAGTGAGCTCATATGAAGATCCTAGTATTCTTTGTATGCTGGCACTATAATCCCATTGACTGGAGAGACTTGAGGCAGGAAGATTGCAAGTTTGAGGCCAACCTCAGCAACTTAGCAAGATTCTGTCTCAAAATAAAATTGAAAGGGCTGGGGATGAAGCTCAGTGGTAGAGTGCCCATGGATTCAATTCCCAGTGCTAGGAGAAAAAAAGTAGATCCTAGTATAGTCTGTCATGTGGTAAGTCAGTAGTGGCTATTACAACAGTTATGTAGGTGTCATTTCTTGGGGTCCACTTGTAAGTTATATAGTATTATTTAAATGGCTTTTAAAGAACGTTAATCTTATTCTGATTTTGCTTCTAATTGCAAAGTAAGTATATGCTGCTGTAGGTCTTGGGTATTAGTATATCATTAGAGTGATCATTTCTACCTTGTCTTTGTTTCATACTTGGGGCCTTTGCTTTGAAAAGTGTCTATTAAAGATAAATCTAACTGAAATTGAGAAATGGTTCCAAATTCTAGGAGTTTAGAAAATCAAATGTGATTTTTCTATGTTTTTCTAAGCTCTTTGGTAGTTCATGCTGCCAGATAGAATGCAGGGTCTTGCTTGTTCCAGGACATTTGATTTAAAGCTGGCTCCTCTGTTTCCACACAGGTTCCGAGTGAGTCTGGCTCTTCCCAAGGTCGTGGATGAGAGCCCCATTCCCTCTGTTCACAAGACCAGGGAAGATGGCAGATGCTGTGGCCTGTCGGGAAGTGAAGTTGGAGGAGGGAGGGTTTGCTAACAGATGGTTTCTTGGATATCTGGGGCCTGTCCAGCTCTGAGCTTTGAAAACGATGGGCCAGGCCATGTACTGGCACAGATACAGGCATGGTTGCCAGAACAGGAAGCAGGGTCCTGGGGTGATGTCTTTGGGGCAGCTGGTGGGCTGGCACCCTCAGCACTGGCTTCCCAGGGTTGGTGAGGTGATTGTATGTGGTGCAATAACAACAATGAGGTAGGCAACTGGGCTTGACATCTGAAGAGGTCAAAACCACATTGGAGCAGTTGGCATTTTAGAAGGGGTATCAGCCACGGTGTCCTATAGGATTTGTACCTCCTTTGGCATGGATGGAAATGTGTGAATGTGGGTGCCAAAGATATACACATCTTACACCAGTTAGCCAGAGTTCCTGATTGTATGGAGCTGTAAGCGATGTTTGTGGGAGGGTGTGGCTGTCCTCTTTGATGTTGGCCTCCAAGGGGTTTATCACAGACATTGCTAATATCCTCTGATAGTCCTTTTGGAATAGTTAAATCATCCTTGCTGGGTTCTAATATTCGTTTGTCTCTCATTAACTGAGTGTCCTTGGGCAAATTGCTTACTCTTACTGTGCCTAGCTTTCTTTATCTAAAAAATGAAGACCCAGATGAGATGATGATCTCTAATGTCTGAATCTGATTAAATAATTTTATGATATCTCTGTTTTGGTGTTTGCTTCTTGGAATGAGTTCCACAAATTTTACTTCTGCGTACAGTAACACTTAACACACTTTCTTTTGCTCTTAAATTTTTTCTTAAAAAATTTAGGTGGTACTTCCCTGTATCTGGTATTCAAGAGTTCAGAAATTAGAGTCTATCATTATTTTATGGAGAGAAGGATCCAAACTTTCTCTCTTTGCAACCTTTAACTGATCTTGTGCCTTTTGTTGTTGGGACAATCTTGGTCACAATTGCTTTGGGGAGGAAAAGTTCAGAGAGTCTGGCATAGAATTATATAAAGACATATTATTACCAGGACAGTGGAGACCATCTGGTCAACCCTTTGTGCTAAGAGGAGATTGAGGCCCAGCAAGATTTCCTGATGAATCTGAGGCGGTGCAGCCTGGGCTCCTAGAGGGCTGAGGCTGTGTTTTGTTTACCTTGACATCCCCGCATCCCCTGAGCTGCAAAACCAGCCATTTTTTGTTTGTTTGTTTGTTTGAACAGCCTTGGTATGTAACCCTCCATAAGTCTCAGACATTAACTCTCCCCCACCTTAGAGATGTTGAATACCAAGTCACCCCTCTTCTGAAGCATCATTTTATGATGACAAACTCCAGGAGCCTTGGGTTTCCTCTGAAGCCTGGGCTGTTTCTCAGGAGCTGGGCTTGGGTCCCTGAAGTTATCTTTGCAAGTGTTCACTTCTTGCCTCCTCGCCCACAATTCCTTTTGTCTGAAGTTTTAACTTAAAAGAGGGAAACAGAGGTACAATTCTGAGGTGTGGTGCAGATTCTATGGAATATGAGGAAGTAAGGGGCTGAGTGGGTTGAGTTAATATGGAACTAAGAGACCAGAGTGTGGGGAGAGGCAGCCAGAAGGGCCTTGCCTTGTCCCTCTGCCCAGGTTTGGATGAGGCTCTCCTGTAGAGCTCTGGGAAGCAAGAAACAATCCGGAGAGGTTTATGAGCATTGTCTAAAGTGACTTTTAGCATCTCTGTTTTGTTTCTTTTGACTCTCACTTGCTCTCCCTTTTACCTTGCCATAGCTGCCAAATGGCTTTATAACAGTTCCAAGGACTTTGCTGCCAGCAGACTTGCCCAGTTTTTCTTTAATTCCACCTGTTCTCCCACATGGTAAATGTGACACTCATACCTTATTTTCTTCATAGTAAGACATTAACTTTTCAAAACATCCCTGAAATTCCAATGAATCCAAGAATCAGTGTACATATTTAATGTAGTATTTTTCTTTTCCCTAAAAACAGAAAATCACTGCACCTGAGAATTTGGACTTCTTTTGGTTTTTATTTTGGTGTCAGGGATTAAACCCATGCTTGGCAAGTGCTCTATCACTGAGCCACATTCCTAGCCCAACACTGGATTTTGTTGTTGTTGTTGTTTTTCATGAAGAGACAAGCTGCAGAAACAAGAGAAATTATTGGAAAGAGAGGGCAATGTCAATCATGAAGGTGGGAACAATTTGCTAAGTGAAGTTGGAAAGTATTGTACAATTGGGTTCCATATTCATGGAGTTAACTAACTGCAGATTTAATGTTTTGTTTTTTGTTTTAAATTGGTTGTGGGGCTATAGGGGTACATGTCAGTAATCACAGAAACTTGGGAGGCTGAGGCAGGAGAATGGAAAATTTGAGGCCAGTCTGGACAACTTGGTGAAACTTTGTCTCAAAATTAAAAAATAAAAAGGACAGGTGATGTGGCTCAGTGGTTGAGCATTCTTGAGTTCAATCTCAGTACCACAAAAATTAAATAAAAGCTGTACTAAATGTGTATAGACATTTTTCCTTGTCATGGTTCCCTAAACTGCACAGTATAACAATTATTTACATAGTATTTAGATAGTATTAAATGTGATAAGTAACCTAGAGTTGATTTAAAGTATACAGGAGAATGCATTCAAACATATTTTATAAGGGACTTGAGCATCCACAGATTTCAGTGTCTGTAGGGGTCCTGAAACCAGTTCCTTGTGGCCACCAGGGGACGATTGTATTTTCTTTGTCCCTGAGGTTTTCAGGCTCATATAAACTTTGTAGGAAGGCAGCCTCTTGAGGATTCTCAGCAAAGCCATAAGGCTGGTCCCAGGGCACAGAAACTCTCTAGCAGAGTTTATCTTCCATAGGTTGCATGTGGCAAAAGAAATGGGAATCTTTAGAATATCTGAAGATGTAAACTGTGGCCCTTGGCCTGGGCTCATAGATACTGGGCTCACAGGTTGTTCTAGGTCCAAGGCAGTGTTAGGGATGTCACCAGCAGGAGTTTGTGACTACTATTTTCTTCTGCTGGGATGACTGTGATGAGCCAGCTAATTATCATCTCTGTTTAAGTAGAGCTTTTATTTTTATTTATTTATTTTTTGGGTACTGGAGATTGAACCCAGGGGCACTTGGCCACTGAGTCACATCCCCATCCTTGTTTTGCATTTTATTTAGAGACAGGGTCTCACTGAGTTGCTTAGCATCTTGCTTTTGCTGAGGCTGGCTTTGAACTCACCATCCTCCAGCCTCAGCCTCCTGAACTGCTGGGAACACATACCTGTGCTACAACGCCTGGCTAAGAAGAGCTTTTAATTAAATGCATTGGTATATGCTGTAGCTAGCAGGGCACTGTGTGTGTGTGTGTGTGTGTACACGTACACCCAGGAGTGAGTGGGTGGATGATGGTGGAGGTGGTTGGCTGCAAGGCCATTTAGCTCTGTCCTTACATTTATAAAGGGCCTCAAATTCATTTCTTTCATGTTGTCTCTGCATGAACTCATACATTCAGTCATAGAGACAGACTGGCAGGATTGAAAGAAGACGGCATTCATCATCCAAATTTACATTTGTTTCTCATTAACAGACATTCTGCCTGTAGTGCACTATGAATTAATATGTTTTATAAATCTTGTAACTGTCTTATGAAGAGCATAATTAGTCATAAGTGTTTGGGTGTTAGAAATGTTAATTTGTTCAATGTAGGCATTAAAATGTTTTGTCACTTCTTTATTTTTAACATCACTGCGAGCTTCAAATGAGAAGAGTGGCTACACCTCTCCTGACCTCGGGAAGGGAAAGGCCCCATTCACCTGGCTTTGCACTGGCTGTCTGGATCACATGCTCACTCTGGTCCAATCAGTTGGGATGAGGAGACTCACTGGGTATAGAAACCTTTGCTCCTGGGACCTAGACCAGTTATGGCCTCTTCACTCAGAAAGTGCTGTGGGTGTGGCAGGCCCATAACTGAGTTGAAGATGCGGAACATAGGAGTCTGGCTAATAAGACTAAGGAGTACAGCCCTAAGCAGAATTCTGATTTAGTCCTGAGATTCCTAAAGTTTTAAGAAGCTCAGTGCATTTTCAGCCTCTGTGCTGATGAACTACAGATCAGTGACACCGAATGACTTTTAAAAACTGGGAAGACAGTAAAATTCATTTCTGCTTTGAGATATCAAACTACTGCTAAACTACTTTCTTTAAAATGAAATAATTGCTTAAGCAGTTGGTGGTGGTTTTGGAAAAATTTCAGACTGAATGGCTCTATGAGAAAAACAGTTCCAAAAATAAGTAGAAGATAAAGAGATGCAAGGGGGCATTCAGTCAGCTACACGAAGGCTGAAAGTGATAATTGGTTGTGCTTAGGGAGGGTTAAAATTGGAAAGCAATGTAAAAATGCAGCTCAAGCCATTTGGGGGACTTTGAAATAAAAAATTGATATTTGGTAGTAACAGAGTCCATGCATTTTAAATTCACAAACCAGCATCTCTAACCCTCCCTGCCCCCCAATTTCTCTTTATCAACCTGTAATAATTTATGCTATAATCCCCACCAAGAGATATTTTAGGCAGGACTAGGCAGTCACCAGTTTTGATGTTGTTTGTCCAAAGCTTTGTTGTCTACAGTTGGGACCAGAAAATTTTATGGCACATTAGCAAATGATGAAGTAAATAGTCTGGGACCACATTGTGTTATGAGGGAAGGGATTTTGGACCTGAGTGTTTTGCAGAGTCCACATTTGCATGATTAGAGAGCAGAGGATTATGGGTAAAATGTGTATGACTACTAAAGTAGCCTAGTATATATGGATTTTTGTTCATTCACAAAATATCTTCTCTGTGTACTTGTTGAATCCATAATAACCTGGGTAGATTTATGATGATCATTTAAGGTGCATTCAACATATCTAGAAATACCACAAGTGGGTAGAGTATTGGCACCATTTATAAGCCTGTTCCTTTAATGGAATGATGATGCTTATCAGAAATTGTAGCATTATTGCAAATTTTTCTTCAGACTTTTTCATATGGAGTGATTCGCTTGGTATTTCAGTATATTATTTTGCCAGGAAAATGTCAAGTTAGTACTCCTCTCAAAAGGTCATTATACATCTGAATTACCAGTGGGACTTTAAAAAAAATAAACAAAACAGACTTTGGACTCACTCTACATCTGACTTAATCTCCAGTCCTGGGCCAGGACACTGTACTTTTAATTCTAATATCTCTTCCTCCCACCTTCATTCCTTCAGGTAATACATACTGAGCTGGATCTGAAATGGTGAAGAAAAAAGAAATGATTCTTGACTTCTTGCTATTTATCTGTATGAACAAGAATCAGATAATAAATACATGAATACTGGTGGGAAAAAAATCCCCATAATTACAAACTGCAATAAGTGCTATGGGGAAAATACTAGAACACAGGGGGGGCAGTGCAAGAGAGTAATGGGAAGCCCACTTTGAATGGGGCAGTAGCTCCATGAAGCTCACTTTGGATGGGATGGAAGACCTTTCTGAGGAGGAAATCTTGCAGCTGAAAACGTGAGTGGTAGAGAGGAATTAACCCTGAGAAGAGAGGGCAAGAGTTTGCAGGCAGAGGGGCAACATGGTGGGAGGCCTGACCTAGGAATGGCAGGTGGGCTTGAAGATGTGAGTGAGGTAGACACTGGTGGCCCCAGAATGGGGAGTGAGAGAGGACTGTGCGACTGGGAGAGGTGACAGACGGACATTCTTTGCCCCCTGTTCTATGGTTCCTTAGTCCTGTGGTTGCAAAATGACTTGCTTAAATGTCCCTTTAAAGGAAGAAGGGTAACCTTGCCAGTTATAGAGCCTTGTCACTGTTTAGTTCTGCTAAGCAAGTTCTAGGGTAGCTGTTGGCTTTGTTTTGGGAGTTGTAAATGGACCTTGCTTGAAAACATTACAAGAACTGAAAGATTAGTTTAAGCAAAAGAATTTAATTGAAGGCTGCATCATTGTTGTTTCACGTCCCTTGGTGTTCGGCCATTGTCTTGCAGCCTTTTCATTCCTTGTTCCCTGTCAGCTGCTAGGAGCACTGGGCTGTAAGCCTTCACCCCCAACCTGGCTTTTTGTAGAGCTTAGAGCTTGCTTCCTCTTTCCTCCCCTTCCCCATAGGAAAGAGAGTTCACTAGTTGCTCTTTAAAATGAATGTACCTCAGCTGCTAGTGAAGGAATTCTGATGGATTTACTGGTGGGTGGTAGTTTCTCTTTAGAATTAGGATCCCCAGGAAACATTAGGTTCAACTACATTATTGATAAAAATGCCATATCCATTTAAAATATGGCACAGAGTCCTATGTGCAGTGAAGTGGTTCTCTGCCCAAGTGCTCCTGACTGAGGACAAGTAAGGGCAGAATTCAGTGAAATGCAGCCCTATCTCCACCCACCAAGGCATAAAGTTGGGTCAGCCCAGTGGAGGGGTGTGCGTGTGTCTTTTTTTCTTTTCTTTTCTATTTCTCATGAAGACCACTTATCAAGTCTAGTCCATCCCATTTTCTAACCTCCTCAAGAGGGACCGTAAGAGTTGGCTCTGTCTTTGCTTGAGAGACCCCTCAGTGAGCTCTGGGCCCCTCCCACTTGCCCAGGAAGGCCCTGTTCTTCTTCTTTTTGGTACTGGGAATTGAACCTAGGGACATTGAGCTACATTTCCAGTCCTTCCCTCCCGCGCATGCCCTGCCATCCCCCAATTTTGAGACAGGGTCTCACAAAGTTTAGTGGAGTTCTTGCTGGAAGGTTCTGTTCTTACCTGGTAAGATGGGAACGAAAGTTGGGTAGTCCTCTTTATACTACATGAGGCTGCTTCATTTTTCTGCCCTATTACTAGTTTTAATGGACATAGTTGTGTAATAAGTGCATACCAACCATATTTATGAATATTTAACATATTAACATATTTTAAATGCTTTTGTTACCATACTAAACTCACATTTTAACTTCTTGTCAAAAAAAAAAAAAGTGGTATTTGTGGTTTAGCAGGTGCACTCAATTCCTTCCTGGGCAGTACTGTCCGTAGCGTATACTGGCTGGTTGTGGTTCCACCTGCACTCATGTACAAAGGATGCCTCCTGTAACTTCAAAGCACTTGTACTTTAATATTTTATTTGATTTTCAGTATTAATAAGACACAGCAGGTACTTTTCTTTCCAATTTATAAAGGAAGAAACTGCAGAAAGGGGAGGCTAACTGGCTTGCCCCAGACAAATTAGAGCTTGGAGTCAAGGCTAGAAAACAGGTTCTCGGCTCCTTTCTGGAATTTGTTAGAGCATGGATTTAATCTCCTGTGACAAGGACATCCCTGAGAACAGTCAATCCTCAGATCATAGTCCAGAGGTGAGCAATCAGGGCTACAGGGGTGGCCTTGACCTCCTCCATCCCTAGTGGCCCAGGTGGCTCCATTTGTTACCATGTTTTGGTCAACAGTGGTTGTATCTTTAAGAAGGTGACCCTGCAGAGGGACACATCACATCAAGTCATATTACATTGATTACAGTCGTAGGAGTAAGTCTAACTTCCAGGGAGGCTGGGAATGGTGGTTTCTACCTGAGGGCCACATGCCTGGCTAACCCTATGGGAGCTTTTAAGATTAATTATTTTTTTGAGACTGGTCTTGCTGTTTTTTCTATGCTGATCTTGAACTTCTAGGCTCAAGTGATCCTTTTGCCTTAGCCTCCCAAGTAGTTAGGGTTATAGATGAAAGTCACCATGCCCAGCAGTCTAGAGATAAGGAACAATGCCAGGGCACTGTCTAACTGCATTAGTCCTGGTTCCTCCCTGACCCACCATGAGGGTGGGTGAATGACCCTGGGTGAGTAATTAGTTAACAAAGATACATAATGAAGAGCTACTACACAGCATTTTATCATGTGTGTACTGTAGTTCTAAATATCAGTTGCACTTTGTACATATGCTCAAATGTACTTCTTGGGTCTAGTTCATTCACTCAATAAATATGTGCTGAGTGCTGTGTGATCCAGTCATCAATGGTGCCAGTAAGATGGCCAGGACCAGCCTTGCTCATGGTGAAACAAAATTATAGCTAATTTTGAACCCCAAACAAGAAAGAAGGTGATATCACCAAGCCTTAATGGAAAATACTTCCTTCTGCTGGGAACCTAATGGAGCTCAGGTGGAGCTGGACAGCACCGGGATCTTCCCTTGCTGTATCTGGACTAGTGACTGCAAATCAGCTTGGGTTAGATGAAGGGCACTTGCACTGCATCTGCACAGGCTAGGTGCTCAGGACGCCAAAGAAGTTGGTAACGTAGCCTCTGACCCACCTTGTGATCCCCTTCCACTGAGGATTCTTGCGCTGGTGCTGTTTTCTTGCTGTTTCCCTCAAGATCAGCATTTCCTCCCTCTCCTCTCCAAGAAGGTATTTCAGGGATCCTCCTGTCTCCACAGAGTAAGGGACAGATTATGCCTCAATCACCCAGGGAAGGGGAACTTGGGGGCATTAGGAGCCCTCTGAATTAAGAGGTAGTGGAGATAATAGTGAGCAAGCTATTAAAAACATTGTCCATGAACTCAATTCTGGGTCAGTGGAGAGTCTGCATGGAGTAGACCTGCACCCAGACTCCTAGACCCCAGGGGATGGAGATGGGATTGGAGATAGTATTCATGAGGAGCTTCCTTCACTAGGCTACAGGGCTCCTGGTGGTCACCATTGTTGCTCAGAGAATAGTCTTTGTGAACACCTGACTTGGGTGATTGTGTCTACCCAGGAGGACCAGCAAAAGAGACAGAGACTGCATTCCATTTCCCACCCCTCAGCATTTCCAGGATTGCAACCACTACCTCTTGCTGTGCCCTGGTCCTGTCTCCTGTACCCATGGTCTGGTTTGGGTGTTCTCTGGCTGCACAGTGGAGTAACATGGGGAGCTTTAATGAGTCTAATGCTCATGTCCTTTTCCAAGCACATCTGACTTAAGTCAGGCATAGGTAGGACTTGGGCAGCAGTATTTTTTTTTTTTTTTAGTTGAGTTTGATATAACAGCTGGGGTTAAAAATCTCAGTGCATAGCGTTGGTTGATGTTGGTTTCCTCCTCCCATTCATTCCTATTATTATCCTCTAGACCACTCTGATTTCTTAGTCTAATCCTAATTTGCTACATAGAAACCTCTAAATTTAAATCATGTACAAGGAAATGATATAAACTTTGGTTTATGGTGAGATGCTTTGCTCAGTAAACAGAAATAAATACTATTCATTAATAACTGCATTGTTTTTCTAGGGGAGCAAAGAAAACACTTCAAAAGGGAGGAATGAGAAAAAGAAGAAATTAACAGATCTTTGAGGGTGAATACTAAGGTTTTAGATTTAGTGGAAAAAATCCTCAAAAATTCAAACCAGAGAGCACTGGGGCTATAGCTCAGTGGTCCAGCACTTGCCTTGCAGTTTTGAGACCCTGGGTTTGATCCTCAGCACCAGGAAGGAAGGAAGGAAGGAAGGGAGGGAGGGAGGGAGGGAGGAAGGAAGGAAGGAAGGAAGGAAGGAAGGAAGGAAGGAATTGTGTCCATCTACAATTAAAAAAAATTAAAAATTAAAACCAGAGAGTAATATTAAGGAGAGAGACTGATGAAGGAGACATTGTGAATTTGTGGTTTGCATCTATGTAATCTATTTTCTTTGTGACAAGGTAAAATGTTATACATTATTTCCTCCCTGGAGATTCATGCTCCTGCTTACCCATAGAGGTGAAAATCACTAGAGTCCTCCTTGGGGTCAGGAGATCTGGGTCTCTCTCATTCAGCCATTGTCACTTGCCAGTGCTGGGACCATGGATTATCACAGAAGACTGCTTCTCCCTGTGGTGATTATCACTAGAGATGGAGATTATCCCTGGAGATGGCTAGAAACCTGTGGCCCCCCATCGAATCGCAGAGATGAGTGTATTGGGCACAGGAAGACTCCAGTGGAAACTTCCCTTACCTGCCATTTCCATAGCAAGACAAAACCTTGCTGGAGCTGGGGTCCATAAACACCCAGAAATTATATGTGAAATTTTGTGTGTGAGTATGCAAGGTTTTCTAGGAGAGAAGTTCTGGGGTTTTTAAAAATCTAATTCAAGTGACTAAAAAAATGGAAATGAAGGATTCCTGCCATAGGTGTCTCTTTGTCTGTGGTTGGGAAGGGGTGTCTGCTTCATATAGTCTAGATTCCTGTGAATTCAAACAGATTTCTTGTTCATTCACACTCTAGCAGCTTGTCTAGCATGTTATGCTATAATGAATAGGGTTCCAAAGTTAAAATTATTTTTTTGGTGAAATCCTCAAGATAAAAGTGCCACTTTATGAATAGGTACAGTGTATATGAATCTCACCTAAGACATCACAAATGATTTCTTTTTTTTTTTTTTAATTTTTTTTTATTGGTTGTTCAAAACATTATAAAGCTCTTGACATATCATATTTCATACATTAGATTCAAGTTGGTTATGAACTCCCAATTTTACCCCAAATACAGATTGCAGAATCACATCGGTTACACATCCACATTTTTACATAATGCCCTATTAGTAACTGTTGTATTCTGCTACCTTTCCTATCCTCTACCATCCCCCCTCCCTCCCCTCCCATCTTCTCTCTCTACCCCATCCACTGTAATTCATATCTCTCCTTGTTTATTTTCCCATTCCCCTCACAACCTCTTATATGTAATTTTGTATAACAATGAGGGTCTCCCTCCATTACCATGCAATTTCCCTTTTCTCTCCCTTTCCATCCCACCTCATGTATCTGTTTAATGTTAATCTTTTCTTCCTGCTCTTCCTCCCTGCTCTGTTCTTAGTTGCTCTCATTATAACAAAAATTATCAAAAAGTTTATTACAAATACTTATTAATAACTTTATCAGGGGACTAGAGATACAGCTCAGTTGGTAGAGTGCTTGCTTTGCATGCACAAGGCCCTGGGTTCAATCCCCAGCACCACCAAAAGAGGAAAAAAAAAAAAACTTTCTCAGCAGATTTGAAGGCCTTATTTTTTGTCTTTTCTAAATTCAATATCATTGGTTAACCTCTCTCCTCTGTTTTGAAAGTCTGTACAACTTCCTAAACAGTCCACTGTCTTGACTGTGCTCTCACTTCATTTGCTGGCGTCCCTTTATTCTACAGTTTTAAAATGAGGTATATGTACTGTGTTCCTTAGCTACTTTTTCTCATAAAAGACCCAGAATAGCAAAAGCAATTCTAAGTAGGAAGTGCGAATCAGGCGGTATAGCGATACCAGACTTAAAACTATATTACAGAGCAATAGTAACAAAAACAGCATGGTACTGGTACCAAAACAGGAGGGTGGACCAATGGTACAGAATAGAGGACACAGAGACTAATCCACAAAGCTACAACTATCTTATATTTGATAAAGGGGCTAAAAGCATGCAATGGAGGGAGGATAGCATCTTCAACAAATGGTGCTGGGAAAACTGGAAATCCATATGCAACAAAATGAAACTGAATCCCCTCCTCTCGCCATGCACAAAAGTTAACTCAAAGTGGATCAAGGAGCTAGATATCAAATCAGAGACTCTGCGTCTGATAGAAGAAAAAGTTGGCTCCGATCTACATATTGTAGGGTCGGGCTCCAAATTCCTTAATAGGACACCCATAGCACAAAAGTTGATAACAAAAATCAACAAATGGGACTTACTTAAACTGAAAAGTTTTCTCTCAGCAAGAGAAACAATAAAAGAGGTAAATAGGGAGCCTACATCCTGGGAACAAATCTTTACTCCTCACACTTCAGATAGAGCCCTAATATCCAGAGTATACAAAGAACTCAAAAAATTAAACAATAAGAAAACAAATAACCCAATAAATAAATGGGCCAAAGACCTGAACAGACACTTCTCAGAGGAGGACATACAATCAATCAACAAGTACATGAAAAAATGCTCACCATCTCTAGCAGCCAGAGAAATGCAAATCAAAACCACCCTAAGATACCATCTCACTCCAGTAAGATTGGCAGCCATTATGAAGTCAAACAACAACAAGTGCTGGAGAGGATGTGGGGAAAAGGGTACTCTTGTACATTGCTGGTGGGACTGCAAACTGGTGCGGCCAATCTGGAAAGCAGTATGGAGATTCCTGGGAAAGCTGGGAATGGAACCACCATTTGACCCAGCTATTGCCCTTCTTGGACTTTTCCCTGAAGACCTTAAAAGAGCGTACTACAGGGATACTGCTACATCGATGTTCATAGCAGCACAATTCACAATTGCTAGACTGTGGAACCAACCCAGATGCCCTTCAATAGATGAATGGATAAAAAAAATGTGGCATTTATACACCATGGAGTATTACGCAGCACTAAAATATGACAAAATCATAGAATTTGCAGGGAAATGATTTCTTTTTTCAAAAAAACATGTACTCTAAGTACAGGCAAAAAGTATTTAGGGAAGATTGTAACTAAATATATACATAAATTATAGGACCAATAAAATATAAATAAATGATAAAAGCCACATACAGGAAAGGAAAATAATTATTCCAAATACCTTGGGCTAATTAAGTCATTGCAAATGGGAATTCGGTTTATATAGGAGCTTTTCTGGAAACCAAGATAAAAAGGACACAGGTAGGCATTAGAATGCTTTTCTAAAGAAAGCAAGTCATACTAGGTGGATGTGGTAGCGCACACCTGTGATTGCAATGGCTTGAGAGGCTGAGAGGATGGCAGGTTCAAAGACAGCTTCAGCAGCTTAGCAAGGTCTTAAGCAATTCAGTGAGACCCTATTTCAAAATGAAAAAATAAAAAGGGCTGGGATGTGGCTCAGTGGTTAAGCATCTCTGGGTTCAATCCCTGTTACAAAAAGAAAGAGAGAAAGAGAGAGAGAGAGAGAGAAAAGAAAGAAAAGAAAAGAAAGCAAGTCGTGTCATTAGGTGAGACACTGGTCCTGAGGTTAATATCTAAGATTTTATAGCACCACTCCTTCCATGTAGGTGTCATCATCCCTGGCACTTCTACCAACATCTGGAGATACTTTATTGTGGCTGTTTTCTACTTCAACAGTTGATTTTTAGTGGAAGTACTAGCCAGAGGAGATCCCAGCATATGGCTCTTGTATTAGCCACATTGTTCTCATTGATTCCCGTTGTTCTGCACACTTAGTTGTGTTAGCTGCCAGGGATTGGGAGTAGGGGACAGGGCAAGATGATACTCTGTAACTGCCCGCCCCCCAGTTGAATAGTGAGGTAGTAAGGAGGGAGGTAGTGTGTTTTGTCAGGCCATGACTGCACAGTGATGTTTTTTTCGCCAAGGATGTTGAGGATCCTGAGCAGAGCATTGCTGGGACTGAGGGCCTTCCTACTGTAGGCTGTGGAGCTGGGGAACATCCTTTGCTGCTATCAGTCTTCACTTTGACACTTGATGAAGTGCTGTGTCTTTCACCTTCTTTCAAATCACATTCACTCTGTGATTATTTTGAAATGCCTCATAAAGCTGTTGAATTTTAAAGTTTGGAATGAGAATCACATTAAAGGCTTTTAGAATCAAATTACAGGGCCTGGGGATGTGGCTCAAACGGTAGCGCGCTCGCCTGGCATGCGTGCGGCCCGGGTTCGATCCTCAGCACTACATACAAACAAAGGTGTTGTGTCCGCCGAAAACTAAAAAATAAATTCTCTCTCTTTCTCTCTAAAAAAAAAGAATCAAATTACATTTCCTTTTAAAAAATATACATATATGTATATATTTTAATTGTAGTTGGACACAAGACCTTTATTTTATTTATTTATTGTTTTATGTGGTGCTGAGGATCAAACCCAGCACCTTGCATGTGCTAGGCTAGCACTCTACCACGAGCCACAACCAAATTACATTTCTTTACCAAACTGAAGAGCTTTCTTTTCTTCTGTTCCTTTTCCTCCTTAAAAAAACAGCCACAAAAAATAAGGAATAAAAAATCGTTTGTATTCCGCTCCTCATTTCCTTCTGCATGTGTTCAGTAATTATATAAGCTTTCTCACTGAAGCTGTCACTAATAATAGCTTTTTTATTATTTTGGAAAACTGAAAGCAAGTATCTCAAAATATAAATACTTCAAATATATTTCTTAATCATAGTGTTGATCTGGGGTAAGAAGTGAAGGGCGAGAGAGAGATGAAGGGTCAGATATATTTAGACGCACAGTTTGTGTTTCAGAATTGTCTATCTACATGTACAACCATTATCATTTTATGCAGAATTATGTAAAAGACACCAAAAGATATTTCCTTATCATCCTGGAGTAGTTCATGAGGAGAAACTAATAATGCTTTGGAAGGTATTATAGTGTTTGGTCTACTTTCTTTTAGAAAGTGCAAATCTGAGCATGAACCTTTTGGAATGGGGTAGAATTGAACTTGAGGAGTTGCTTTGTGTAGTAAAGATGGTTACAAAGGCAAAGGTAAGCTTCAGAAACCAAGCTTCTCTGTTGCTGTATCACATGAAAATGGCTAGGCAGATTTTTTTTTACTTGATTTGGCAAGTTTGTTTATGGTAGCCTGATTTAAAATGTCGGCTTTGTGATGTGCATAATTTTAGGTGGTTCTGATGTCGATAGGTACTGAAATTGCTGGACAAGAATGTGTTCAGCTGTCCTCTGGGAGAAATGTGGCATGTGCATAAAGATGCCATGGACAGTGACAACAGGAATTTCAATATGGCCTCAACCCAGGTAACCAGGACAAAGATTGGACTCCACAGGCAGAAGTTGGGCTGCTTCTTAGGAGGGAAACTCCATGAAGACCACACAACAGAGAACAGATGGAAGGAAGTGTTTATTTCATAGTGGTCTGTGCTTTTCCTGAGCAATGCTGCACAGACAGCCAGGATATGGTATAGAAAGTACATATTAACTATAAGCGGGGGACTTTTAATAACTACCTATATATCTCCATTTTTAGACTGTTTAGAAATAATACTAAGTTGGTTCTTCCTGTGGTTATTCACAAGAGTGAGTACAGGTTGAACATCCCTACTTCAGAAATCCAAATTCAGAAACGATCTCAAATCTGAAACTTTTCTTGGAGCATTTCCAATTTCAGAGCTTTGGATTATTGGTACTCAACTAGTAAAGTCTTTGCAAATATGCCCAAATTTGAAAAACTCCAAAGTCTGAAATACTTCTGGTCCCAAGCATGTTTGGATAAGGGATGTTCTACCTGTATTCACTAACATCTTTGGGCTGGAGTGTCTTTAAAAAGTCTGTGTAAGGCAACAATAAATGTTGGCGAGGATGTGGGGAAAAAAGTCTACTCATGCATTGCTGGTGGGACTGCAAATCGGTACAACCACTATGGAAAGCAGTATGGAGATTCCTCAGAAAACTTGTAATGGAACCACCATTTGACCCAGCTATCCTACTTCTGAGTTTATACACAAAGGACTTAAAATCAACATGCTATAGTGACACAGGCACATCAATGTTTATAGCAGTTCAATTAACAATAGCTAAACTATGGAACCAACCCAGGTGCCCTTCAATAGATGAATGGATAAAGAAAATGTCATATATATGATGGAATATTACTCAGCTTTAAAGGAGAATGAAATTATGATACTTGATGGTAAATGGATGGAACTAGAAAATATCATGGTAAGCGAAGTAAGTCAATCCCCCAAAACCAAAGACTTAATGTTTTCTCTGGTATGTAGATGCTGATTCACAATAAAGCAGGGGGTGGGGGATAATAATGGAGTTATTACCTAGGGTGTGCTAGGTAATAATAGAGTTATTTTGGATTCAGTAGAGGGGAATAAAAGGAGTGGAAGGGATATGGGGCTAGGAAAGATAGTAAAATGAAACAAACATTATTACCTTCTGTATATATATATGAGTAGATGACTGATGTGATTATACAACATGTACAATTTGAAAAATGAGAAATTATACCCCATTTATGTAATGATATATCAAAGTACATAAATGCATTCTACTGTCATATATAACTAATTAAAACAAATAAAAAGATTTTTTAAAAAGGCTGTATAAGCAGTGTATTTTCAATTAGCCTTATAAATGAACTGCAATATCCTGTAGAATGTTTTTCTTAAACATTCTGTGCTTATCATCTTTTGGATAGTCTTTCAGTCTAGGCCTAAGTGATTCATGCAAGAAGTCATGGTGTGTTAGCTGCTGGGTTAGAAGGTGGGATGGGGAGAGAACTTCTTACCTTCTCTGGTTGTGTGTTGGTGGTAGTGTCCACAGGGTAATCCTGGCACCAACTCTGAGGGATGATGCAACATTATTTTCAGGGAGTTAATTAGCGCCCCCACAATTGAACTTAAGCCAAGTTGTTGGTTGATAATTGGCATTTTTCTACCGACATGTTGATAATTCAGTTATCGCTTCAAGGTTATATTAAATTATTTCTTCAACTTTTTCAAACCTAGAATTTATGATGATGTCAGTAGACCACCAGACTTTCTGAAATAGTTCTTTGTTTTAGCTGATGAGGGAGAAGGGGACACAGACAGGAGGAAGCAGAAGTAATAACCTACTACTATTGTTAAGTCTTTGTGAACTGTCTTCTTTCATGGAAACATTTATTTAAAATATTCATCTTTTATTTAATGTAGAGCAAATGGAATTGAATTCAATTTTGGATGTATCACGTTTAAAGTGTCTGGTAGAAGTTGGGTATCCTAGGAGTCAAACTGAGTGGGAGAGAGGTTGAGGAATCCCAAGCAGGTGTTGCTGAGCAAGCTGCTTAACACCTTTCAGCCTTGGTTTCCACACCTGACAAATAGCATGAGACTTGCTTTGTAGTGTTGTGTTAAAGATTAAATGAAGAGTCATATAGTAAGAGTGCTAAGAACATAGTGTGTGCTCTATAAGTATTCTTTTTTCCATTTCCTGTCTTTTGGGGTTTGAAGATAGTTGGACAACTTCTTCATACTTCGGGGCACATCTTTCTCTTAATGCAAGCCCACCTGGGCTCATTCCAGTTTGTCCATGTATCTCGGAAATTGGAATCTCAGAGTACACATGGTCAGGTGTTAGTGCCACCACTGCCTTGATGATGGTAGAGAGAGTGTTTCATGCCTTGTTACCATTAATACATTTCATGCCATGTTCGCTGTTTCATAAGATGGTTCGTTGCTGATTCATCTCAGCTGTTAAGTTCCAGAACTGGTGTCAGAGAAGCGGTGGCTCTGTCATTTTGATGAGGCAATGTTAGAACAGCGTTCAGTGTAGGAATCTGCTTAGCATTACAAAGCATTTTTATTTTTCTGGAACACAATCTTCATGAAGCCCAGGAACTGACTAAAATAACCTCTTGTTGTTTGGTATCAAGAATAGCATGTAGTTGAAGCCCTGGTGATTGGGGATGGGGAGAGTTATTCTGTGCGCTTCAGTCCCCTGAGTGGCGATCATGGCTTTACCTGGATTGCTCTGAGACCACAGTGCAATGCTGGATGATTGAAACGGCTAATATAATCTTTTTTTTTTCCATCCTGGCTCAGCCTATTTTCATACCACTCCAAAGGCTAAGTGAGCATCAGACAGGGAACAGGAAATGGCAGGCAAATAGAGTGGTAGTTCAAAATGACCAAAGTAATTCCAGAAATTCAAGAAAGTAATTGTTTCTCAAGTGCCTATTAGGATTGGGCTGACTTAGAGTCTGCACAACTCGGAAGTCATTAGAGAGGTTTTGTGGCTTTTCTGTGCTCTGATGGCTGGAGCTGGTTTCAAGCTGCAGAGACAGTAGCTGGGGGAGTGGGATAAGAAATGCAGAGAAACCCGAGTGGACACCAGCACTCTTTTCCACTGTGAAAGAGAGCGGTGTCTGCAACCTGCTGCAGGGTCAGCTCACCAAAGTAAATTGTACTTTGTGGTACGTGAACTTTATGTTGTTTAATTGAAGCAGTTCTGATCCACTAACTCTCTGAGACAGTGGCATGAGGCAGAAGTGTTTTGTTCTGTTTCCTGCCTGATATCTAAGCTCTCCAAGTAACTTTATTCCTGAGGGTTGAGATAGCAGAAGACAGAAGCCACAGTGGCGGGGGGGTGGGGGGTGGGGGGGGTGGAGGGGATCAAAGGCACTGATTTTGTTTCTGTTCCAATGCCCGTGTGAGCTAGTTAACTAATAATAGTTTTAGGCTCAAATCTATTGGCAGCAGATTGGCTTTGATAGCAAAATTGCTTCTTTACTTGGGCTTCTGAAATCTGATTTTTTTAATAAAAGGCCTAGGGTAAATGTCCTTTAGCAACATCATGAAAACCTGTGATATTAATAATATGGCTGTAGGGAGGGAGGTTCTTCAGCAAAATGTGTGTGTTTGTTCCCGGGATTAAGAATACTGTATTACAAAGAGCCTGGTAGGGTGAAGTTTAAAGAACTGGAAGTTAAAGGTCTCGTTGTGGTGTGGATGCAACATGCAGCTTACAAATGGCTTTGCTGCCTCTGAGCTGCCATTACTATGGAATCTCATGCAAAAAGAACCTGAGACTGCTTGAGAATTTGTGGTTCCAAGGTGTAAAGAAACTGTGAAAACTGGAAATAATGTAGGGGAACAGAGCATATGACCAGGCAGGCCTGGCTTATAAGCACAGTGAACTTCCTACCCCAAAATGATACAGTAAGTCTTCCCCTGCTGCATTTCATATCCCTACTTTGAATTGATTTCATGTTACTTTATTGTGTCGCTGTATGTCATACATGTTAGGAACTCATTTGGAACAAGAACAGCATTATAGAATCATAGAGACAGTCTTCCTGAACTTTTGAACATCTTTATTTAGAAGGTTGTCCTTTGTACAAGGTCCATGAATCTGCTTTCTAGTTCCTATACTTGGACAATTCAGCAGAGGGGCAAATGTTTTGATTTTTAGGGGACAGAAAGGAAAGAAGAAGTGTGTAGCTTTGGAAATGGGGTACCTTGAAGTAGACCACACTTTGTAGCTTCATTAGGGGTGTAGAGCAGGGTTAGTACGAACCCTGTGAGTATCTCAGCATCAGTGGCAAGGGAGTAACAGGTGCATAAATGGTGCATAAATTTTGAAACGGGCAAAAGTATTTCTACTTTTGCCAAAATATGAAGAGGAAGCTCAATATCTGTGTACCACAGACTCCTTTCTTATCAGACCAGTGGTGATAGTATCAGACATGCTACAGATTCAAAAGAAATTTGTAGGTCGGCTTTTACTTTTTACCATTAATCACAGTGTAAAATAGTATAATCATTTTGGAAAACCATTTAGGAATTACCCAAGATCAATTAAAACATACGTCCACAAAAAAGACATATGTGAATATTCTTAGCAGTAATGTACATAGTACCTCCAAACTGGAAGCAACCCAAGTATCCATCACCTGGTGAATGCTTAAACACCTGGTGGTACATCCATAAATGGAACATCACTCAGCAACAAAAAGGAACATGTTTACAGACACAACAACATGCATGAAATTCAGAAACATTGCATGGAGTCAAAGATGTGACATGAAAGAATGTAGACTCTCTGAATTCATTTGTATGATGTTCCAGAGCAGAAAGCATGTTGGTGGCTATCTGGGGTCTGGCAAGAGGATATTTAATGGAGTAAATTTTGGGTGGTGGTGGTAATATTCTCTGTCTTGATTGTGGGGATGGTTACATGGATGCATACATTTGTCAAAACACATTTCACTGTCCATGCAAAATGAGTGTATTTTAAGTAAATTATATCTCAAAGTTGATTTTTTTAAAAAAAGGTTTCTGTTAATAAGTAAGACATTTATGGCATTCCTTATAAATTTGCTACTAATTATGACTTTGTTTCTATAAATAGAAACAATCCCAAGTTTTCAAAAATCATTAAAAATGGTCTTTTAGACAATAATCTGTATGAAATTGGGGATTATTTATACTTTCATGTTATTCGTCGACTTGGCTCTTTCTAAACAGCCTTCTGGATTATGTGTTATTTTCAGAAAGCTTTTGGACACTATTTAAAGTATACGTTTTTCAGGATTTTCCTGTAAATCTTTGGCACCCTTTGCACTTTTATTGTTAAGGAGTATAAATAACAACAGAACAGAATTATTATCTGTCATATTTTCCTCTTGTCCTGCTTCTTTTATGTTAAATCACTCTGAGTTCCTGCTGCTTGTGCCTTTAAACTTAGAAAAATGGACTTTCCGTGCTCTTCCTGAACTGAAGAGAAAACACACAAAGCCTAGGAGAAGCCTGGTAGAGCAAAGTTGCTTGTTTCTAATGGGCTGTGACTGAGGACAAAGAGGAAAGGAGGCTGGTTCCTGCTTGGGGTCTACACAGGTTTGAGGTCACTGAGCTCCTCACATGGTGCTCTTCCTTGGAGCCCCAGGACGCTGCATGGGTGGGTGGTCATTTGGAGAGTCGGTATGTGAAGAACTCATGGTCTAAGATCTCCAAATATCACAGCTATCATTTGTGAAGGTAAACCTAAATTTGATAAAACCTCAAATTAAAGGAAATCAAATATCTGAAGATATAAATGTCTTGTCTATTGGGGGCATATAATATGAGTTATAGTGAGGTAATCATTAGCAACTGCACTAAACTCAGAAGTTCCACTGATCATGTTCAGATCATGATGCTGATCGGCACCTTGACTTTGGGTAAGTAGCTCATCTCTCAGACTTTGTTTTCTGGCATGTAAGACAGGAATAGCCATTTAACAGGGTTTTCTGGGAAATTAGATGAGGTGAAATAAGTGACAGTGATAGAACTTGTGCCCTGCACATAGTAAACATTTGGTATACCTGAGTTTTTTCCCTACCATTTGGGGCAGCTTCCTGGCTCTGATCCAGATTACCAGTAACTGTATGTCTCCTGGCACTGTATTCACTTTATAGATTGCTTGAAAGATAAGAATGAGGCAAGAAGAGTTTGAGACCATGTGCTGGATTTTTGTTAGGATGGTACCTTTGAAGTGGAGATGGTGCACCTTCATTTCCTGGTCTGTGTTTGCACCTTGCCTTCACATTATGTAGTGATGTGACTGGAATTGCATGCAGCAGGCTGAGATGACGAGAGTAAATCCTATCATCGGAGGCTCATTACCTGTGATTGCAGCACAGGAAAGAGATGTGACTGCATAAATGGAGCTTGGTATGCTATTGAAATAACTCAGCAGATTCGTAAAAGGAAAAGAAGGGTTGGGGGGAACACCCCACCTTCTACAGCGATGCCCCATAATCTGCTTCTACTGACTCTGCAACACCAGATGGAAAGTTCAGTTTATTTTGGTCCCACATTGTAGTCTTTGGTCAGAGAAAATACATTTAGAACAAAGTAATGAAATTTTTGTGCCATGCTTTACTATTTGTAAAAAGCTTGATTATATTATTTTTAAAACCTATTTCTCATCATCTGTATGTGGCTGGCGTGCTAGTCCCCAGTTGTGGGTCTAGGCAATTGGAGAACGGAAGCAATTAACCAGCTAATGTAAAGAAATCCTGCTAAGGAGGAAAGAAAGGCACCCCTCTCCCCCTCGTCGATTACTCCAAATTGGTGTTTATAGGGAATTAAATTCCCTGGTAATTGCCTTCTCTCTTTCCTTTGTTTGTTAGAGTCATCATCTGAGACCTTGAGTGAAAGCCCTGGGGGGTATTTCTGGCTTCTTCTGAGTGGGTACAGGGATCCAGCTTAAGCACATACTTTTCAGGTTCCAGTGGTGCTTCCAAACCAGGATTGGTCTTAGTTCTAGGAGATTAGCTAACCCATAAGAAATATCATCATGCAAAAATATGATTACCCCAATTAGCTGACGAGTGCTTGCTGTGCAGGAATTCACAGTGTGGTGGTGGTGTACAATGTCTGGCAGATAACTTTGGTCTGGTTTGCAGCAGGCTCCACTGTTAAGAACAAGCTCTGAATTAGAGGTAGAGGTGTGGATTCTAGTTCACTGCTGCCGACTACTAGCTATATATTACTTTCCAGGCCCTTCGTCTCTTCTGGGCCTCAGTTTTCTCATGGGTTGAATGTCATAATTACAGTTCAGTTTCTTGGCGACTTCCTAGGGGTTTTAATGTATCCTTTTGTCAAAAGGATGCAATGACATAAATGAAGACACCTTAAAAAACAAAGCACTCTACAAGCGTAAGATGTTATTAAATGTAAACTCAATGACATTATTTCACAATGTTCCCATTAGAAAAAACTATATTTGAAGTCTTCCAGGAGCACACAAGTTATTGTAGAGCCTAAATCTCCCTTTGGCAAAGACCTTCTAGGACAGATAAATATGCCTCAGGGCAAACTTATCTCTTCAAATATCATAACTGGATTTTCTTTGGCTTCCTTTTCCTATTGTTTAATCATATTACTTTGGTACTTTATTTCCATTCACTGGGAAAGATGGGGAAACTGGAAGGTTTTTAGAACAATAAGTAGAAATAAATGAAGGACCTGTGGGAAGAGAGAAATTATATTGAATGTATCCAAGGCAAGAGATGGGAGAAGAAACTTTTAAAAGAAATTGAGATGGTAACTTGAAATTTCTTTTTCAGAAGTGACAGACTCGGCAACAGAGAAGGGGTTGTGTTTTTTTTTTTTTTAAATTGAAGTCAGCACCCAACACTGCCCTTTTTTTTGCTTGGTGAGACATATGGTCAAAACAGATTTCTGCAGTCCCCACTGTCCATCACCCCATTCTTGTGACATTGGCACAGTTGGCACACTATCTCTTTAAAAAGACTCAGTGATGTCTTAGAAACTTAGTGCCTTTTTATTTTTAATATTTGTTTTTAGTTGTCATTGCATCTTTATTTATTTATATGTGGTGCTGAGAATCGAACCCCGTGCCTCTCACATGCTAGGCAAACGCCCTACCACTGAGCCACAACCTCAGCCCCAGTGCTTTTTTATTGTTATTTTTATTTACATTTTTTTTTTTTATCCTGCAGGCCACAATGAAGTTAGTCTTTTTTTTTTAACTTTCTGAGACACACCGCTTTTACAAAACGGGACAATGAAAGGGCTCTCGAAAGTATGGCACAGAATATCCAGTTTGCAGAGGAGACAGTGAGAGCCTGAGCTGGAGGGGTGGGAGGACTGCTGGTGATGGCTTAAGAACTCTCAGTGAAGGCTGGGGGTGTGGCTTTGGTCCGGCACTGGCTTAGCATAGGCAAGGTCCTTCCTGGGTTCATCCTAGAATGGAAACAAAACAAAACAACATTCAAAGTGAAAGAACAAAGCAAGAAGCATCAGAAACATCTTCAGGGAAATGCCAAGGAGACCAATTATTATTAGAAAGCTTGGAAATGGGCAGGTTCATGGCCCCAGGCCCAAGCCCTGTGATCTTTATGGAGACTGTTGTCCCTTCCTTCTCTGGAGTCTGGGTGGAAAGAGTTCCTGTTCTTGCTCCTGTCTTCCCCACTCCTCACCACCTTCTTAGAGTAGTGTGGTATATGTTTGCTCTTCATGGAGTTGAGGAAAAAAGACAGACAGCCTAGGAAGAGACTAATAATTAGGCTTCTTTAGAAGGTGTGAGACAAATTGGCAGCATGGCTGTCCAAGAAAATACAATGGGCCTTTGTTTGCAACCTGGAACACTAGAAATCCTGGGTCCGGGTGCCCCAGGGCTCCTAGCTGCAGGAGCCCAGGGCTTGCCTGTGCCAGCCAGGGCTCTCTAATTGGATGGCTGGTTCACACAGTTTCTTCATCATCCTTGCTCAGGTTCCCTGAAGCATCTATTTGTTTTTGTTTCTGCAGTGGTATGAATTGACCAACCCTTCCATTCTTTGGCTTCCTCCACTGTGGCTGAAGGAAGCTTGGGATGCAGCCGTTGGCACACATGATGGCTGCACAGCATGCTGGCCGTTGGAGGATATCCGCCACAGGAAAAGCTGCTTTCCCGCAGCCCCTCGCCCTTGGCTTTGGCCCCACTGCCTCCCAATTGCCAGTGCATTCAATTCCCTGCCTTTGTACAAGGGGCAGGACAGGGTACCACCTCCTTGGCTCCCCTCTTCCTTTTGGGAGCCAAAGTCACTCCTCCGACGCAGGAACTGTGAGTTTCTTGTGCATGCCACTGGCTTGGTGGGAAGATCAGAATGAGGATTGTAACTGCTCGTTGTATGGAGAGTTGGCAAGGGTGCATCTGCTGTGCCATTGTTCGTGTCTGTAAGGGAGCTGCAGAAACAAGTGTCTGGAATTAGATTCAGTGCTGCAGGACCCCCTTTCCTTTCTCCATTTAGACTTTTTCGACAGAAGCTGCTTTTCGCTTGATTAACTGTCACAAACTCTGTCTGGAGTTTTGTATTTTGGAAACGGCTTTGCAAAAAAAAAAAAAAAAAATCATCATGTCTGTTGTAAAAGCCCCAAATAAATTTCTCCCAGTGTAAATGAAGAAAGAATAGAAGGGTTTAATCTATCTCCTTGCCTATTAGCAAAATAACGAGTGACCTAGTTCATCTACATATTAAATGTACTAGGCCTATCTGTGCCTTTTTTTTTTTTAACTTGTTACCTTGGAAACAATGCCCTAGCTCAGAAATCGCACAAGGCCTGCAGCAAATCTACAATTTGGTTTCTTCACACTAAAAAGGCAGTTAATGGAGAAAGGTTGGGTTTTTCCAAAATATCTTAAGAGGTTAGCAGAAGAGACGGGGGAAGGAAAAAGTGATAGAGATGTATTCTTCTGGTAACATTTTCAAAACACTACTTTTAAATTAATTGAAAATGGTTTCACCTAGACTTTAAAAAAGCATCCAGTATGGCCTCTTATAACTTCAGACTGCTCTTAAAGGAGGATTTTGCAGATGCGTTTGGCAGTGCTGTTGTAGGAAGAAGCAGCTTCCAGCTGACACTGAATTCTAGACCCACCACCAGGGGATCTTGACACTGCTTTGTTTAATAGTTCTGGTTCTTCCAGATTGGCAGAGGCCTTATTTTCTCAGGCCAACTTTTCAGGAGACTAAGAAGCAAGATTTTAAATAGGCTTAGTCAGCAGCCCAATAGCAACTGGCCCATCATCTAACCCAAACATGTAGCCTCCACACCCCGGTGGAGAAAGGAACATTATCCATCATCTGTAACACCCAATTTTACAGTTGAGATTGACACCTGGAAGGATGAAATAAATCCCATGCCCGGCATAGGACAGGATCTGGTGTAGGAATCAGCTTTCCTGATTCCAAGTCTAGTGCTTTTTCCACATCGGTCCTGGTTCAGTAAACCACTTGCTCTGAGTTCTATCAGAGGTAAAGTTGGGTAAAGGGTATGAGAAGAATACTATTTCTGAAAGTCAAACACTAGTCATTTGGTTTGGGAAACTGCAGAAGAAGGAGGTGTAACTTCAGATTTTAATCCCTTTTTATTGGCATTTGTCATTAATAGAAGAAATTCGATTGAGTCTGGAGCCTTGGATGCTCTGAGGCCAGACACATGGTAAAAATGTGCCTCGTCATTCAAGGAGCACTCAGTTTCCTAGTAGCTCCATCTTTTGGATGTTTCTTTTACCATGCTTCACAGTGGCGGCAGACCTATAGCAAGAGGAAATAAAATATCTTCTAGGCTTTTTCTTCTTAAAAATGTGGCTAGGGACAAGTTAGCCTGAGGCAATCACAGAATCTTTGAAAAGAGACTTTTAGCAAGGAAATAATTTTTAAAATATAGTACAGGATTCTGGTTATGGCTTTGAGCTGGAAACTTTACGTGTACTAGTAGGAACTAGTCTATAATATCTTTGCAAGTACTTTTGTGTATTCATTTCGCCTTTGTAAACATGATTTCTTACCTACTGGGGAGCTCAAGCACTGATGGTACATTTATCTGTTCCCTCATTCCATAGTTAATGAGACTCTTTTCTTGAGTACTATGTATGATGAAGGTGCCTGGGAAGCCAAGTTGAATATTATACATGATCTTTGGCCTCTTTAGTATTTAGGCATAGATGTTTATTCAGTAGCTGGATATTTTTAAATAAAGAGATGAGCCTTTTGACTACTTACATGGGAATGATTGAATAATTTTCCCACAAGATGGCATTGGTTCAAGTATCCTTATAGTAAGAATAGTTTAGGAGGTCTCTATAAGGTCTCAAAATAATCTGTGGTGCCAGAAGGCATAGTAGGGCCCTGTGGACTTTGGCACAGAGATTTACTTGAGATTGGACAATGGGAAGGAGAGCCAGGGCAAGTGTGGTAGAATTCTAGACTTTGTGTATGTGTTGGAATACCACAAAATCCAGTACTGACTGTGTGGTGGAGACCAGAAGGGAAGACGGAGTTGAGAGTTAATCAATAATAGCAATAGTAGGTGCATAAACCAAACCTCCCTGTGAGGTACTTGGCATATATTCTCTCATTCATTCCTCTTCATACCTTGTGGCAATTGGAGGTGGGTGTCTAGCTGCATGTTCCCAAGTTCCATTGATGAAGATACTGGTGCTGGATAAGGTCATTTAGCTAAGTGATGGGCAGGGATGAAATCCTGGGTCTTTCTGCTGTCTGAGCCAACCAGCTCCTACCTTCATACTCCCTTCTCTCTTATCAGGCTGAAAATTGGTCAGGATTACAGGGCTAATCATCTTCCTCCTTTCAGCCATTAAAATGGAATCTCTGTGTTGCCAGTTAGAGATTGACGTATGGAAGGCTTTGGGTAAGTGGGTGTGAAAGGGAGAGAAAATGCAGGATAATTATATTGAAGTGTTAAGAATGAAAGTGAAAATCTAGGACTAAAATGGCAAAATGAAATAGAAAATAAAAGAGTTACACAGAATTACATATATAACCTTGATTTCCAATCTACTGTGCCTTAGTTTTTTCGGTAGACAAATTGAGGTTGGATTGTGGAACAGGGTAGGGGGTTAGTGATTTCTGGATAAGTGTGGTATTCTGGGCTTTTAATGTGTTGGGGATTGAACCCCGGCCTTCATGCATGCCAGGCAAGTGTTCTACCACTGTGTTCTACCTATACCCCCAGCCCTTTTTATTTTTTATTTTGAGATAGTATCTCACTAAATTGCCCAGGCTGGCTTCAAACTTGCATTTTTCCTGCTTCAACCTTCCAAGTAGCTGGAATTAAAGGCGTGGGCCCCTCTCTCCTTTTTGTGTCATACCAAGGACAGTGTTTGGGTTTGTTTTTTTTCCCCCATCTCACACAGGGAATTCACAGCTAATGGTGGCTATTGTACATCTTTTGTGGACACCATGATACCATGCACCCTTTTCTTTATTCTGGTGACTAATGCTTTAAGAAGATAAAATTGACATAATCCCTGCCTTTGTGAGTTTGCCATTTAACAAGGAGCGCGTGATTGCAATACGGTGGAATTAGTGTGGGGTGGGGGACATCCATGAAGAATATAGTGTGTATCCATCTCAGAATTTCAGTGATGTGGAAAATGAGTTAGTGGAAAGATATTTTGGACTTCCTTTTACAAGCAGCTTGAAGGAACTTGAAAAACCGTTTTGCGGAGCGATTTGCCAGGAGGCTTGTGATTTTAAGCTTCGTGTGGAGGTCACAGCGAGCCTCTTGTCCATGTATGAGGCTTGTGTTCAGATCTGTGGCAGGTCACTGTGTGGCAAACGCCTTCTTACACTGACTCTCAGGATGGAGAGCCATTCTCTTCTCTGTGCTTTCCCATCTCTCTTTAGTGCACATGTCAGGAGCATTTGTTTTCTTTGAGTTTTTGTATGACTTAGTCTTAGGAAGCATTGCCGTTGAACCAGATGCTAGTGCTTAGGGTTAGACATCTTGGTTAGCACCTAAGCTGCTCTATTCTGGGCTCCCAAGTGCCCACAACTTCTTGTCAATCTTGTGCAAAATTGTTTCATTTGATTTCATGTAAGTGGGTCCCTTGAACAACAACAAAAAATACATTTATAGGCAAATTACTGGCTGTACAGATGGCTTTGAAATATTCCTAGTTCTTAAAAAAAAAAGTCAGAAAGTTGAGCTGAAGACAAAGAAGGAATTACCTTTTTCTTTGTAATGTGCAGCAAAATATGCACTGATGCCATTACAGAATATTAAGTTGTTAATGCAATAAATAAAAAGTTAATCCATTTTGGACTTTTATTATATTGTGTTGTTCTTGTTTGTGGAGTAATGTAATTGTGACAGAGTAATTAATACCCTACAGAGGGATTAGCCGTCAAGAGTGAGATAAAAGTACAAGGAGAAAAGAACAGAGCTGCTGGGAAGACAGGGGAGTTGAGAAAGTGCTGAGGCATAGAATTTCCTGACTGATTATAAATTTTCACATCAACTAATGCTAATCAACTGGGTTGTTCAGGTAACACGGATCAGAAGTGCTGGTGCTCCCAGACGGCTCGGCTTTTTCTCGGGTTGCCGGCCAAACCACCAGGCACTCAGAGCTGCTGCTTCACCCTATGCTCAGAAGCAGCCTTCCCATTTCCAGAATTTACTTATGTTTGTTATCTGTTATTAGAAGATCTTTTGATCATCACTGAGGCTATGTAAATCTTAGAAAATGCAAGGTATATAAGAAGGGAGTCCTCCACAAATGAGGACGTTTTACATCAGACTTTGGGGCCTCTCAGGACCGACAAATTGTTCTGGTTAATTTTTCCTGCCCTTTTTATTGGCCCTGGGGTTTCTAGTGGTCAGCCTGTGCTTGCAAATTGAAGTCATTCACTTGGGCCAAAACGTGAGGGATTTGAGAAGAGACAATAGTGAGGAGAAAGTAGAGAGCTAGCTGGAATCTTTCATTTTCCAGAGAAATTAGACGGGAATCTGGTTAGGTGTCCCTGTCCTTCATGGACTCTGCCCAGGCAGCAGAGGGGAACTTCTTCCTACACTGGGTTTCCTATACCTGGCTGACATTGTAAATATTTTTAAGTGGTAGGCTTCTTATTTTGGAATTAAAAAAACCCAAAAGTTATTAAAAATTGTATTAAAAAGTCTATTGTTTGGTTTTAAAATCAAAGAACTATTTATGAATAGATTAGACACAGTTTCTAGCTGTGTTTTAATCTGGGGTTCTCCAGTGCTTCATGAGGGTCCTTCTGACCCTTCTTTAGTGTTCTGGTGTCTATTCTCCCCTCCTGGCCTCACTCCCAGTGGCCTTCTCCAGGGTGGGTGTTACATGATCCCCCACTTCCTAGTGAGGGCTGATTGACGCAAGTGTAGGTGAGACCTCCAGCCTGCCCAGGAAGTATGAGCCCAGGGTAATTTTACCCTCATCATCTTTCCCCAGTTTGCACCAGAGTAAAAGAGGTCAGCTGGAGAGCTGAGCCTCTCTGATATCGGTAGTCCGGGTTAGAGGACATTTCCACAAACTGTTTCCTTGGTGCCAGATGGACTTGACAGTGCAATCTGCATCATCAGCCCCCATCTGCGCCAGCCTAATAATAGTGGTGGCCACCTCCTGTAATAGTTCATCAGAGACCTGAATGAGTCAACTCTACGTAGAAACACATGCTTGTTTATGATTGGGATGAACAAGAGCTCCCCCTGCCCCTGCCAAAAAAAAAAAGCCATAGAGGTTTATTTAGGAAAGTAAGTACTTATTCAAGGGAGAATGGAGGCCATCTCAAGAGAGACACCTTTGGAGGAAAGCAAGAAATGTGCATTAAGGGAGAATGTGGGCTATCTCTACAGGGTGAGACAGGAACACTTATTTTTCTTAAAAAGGGTAATGGAAATTTTGGTTTCAACTAACATTTCTATTTTTTCTAGACAAACAGGTCTGAAAATTTTTTCCTAGATGAATCGCTAATGGAAGAAAGGGAGATGAATTACTAATGGAAGAAAATGCTGTTGTGTATTGTTAAAATGTTACAAAGCAAACAATATCCTAGCCAGTCATCACATATATGCATATGTTAGTTCTTTTAAAGAATGATTGAAACATCCCTTTGGATTGAGATTTTTTAAAAACTTCACTTAGCCTTTAATACAAATGCAAAAAAAAATTCATGTAATTTTCACATAAAGTCTCATAATAATTGAGACTTAAATTACCTGTTGTTTTGAAATGTCTGCTCTGCATGTTGTTTATGAAGATCCAACTTGAATAAACATAGTTCTGGATCTGCTTGAATGCCATCCCGATGCTGTGTGAGATGGCTAGGATTAGAGAGGCCCTTGAAAACCAAGACAGGTAATAGGGAGCGGCTGCTGAGTGTGAAAGTCTTAATGTTGAAGTGCATTTTTATGATGCAATTTTCTTGTCTGCTTTGTTATCTTACAGTTGTAGTGGGAAAACTAATAACAATGTTATTTCAAAGAAGTAGTTAAAAAATAATCAAATTGAACAGAAAATGGAGCCCTGTCCTCTTGGTTAAATATTCATTTACTCTGTTCTCCTTCTCTTGCTTCTTTAAAAACAACCATGAATCCTCTCTGTAGAGTTGCACCATTATTAACACTTGCTTAGCTTAGGCAGTGGCTCAGGGTTCTTGAAATTTAACTTACTGTAGGCTCATGTGTGAAAAACGTTGCACCTGGGCAGTTTTGTGGAGGCTAAGAATTGTTTTTCTTCTGTAGTGGTGTTTCTGGTGGTGGTTATAGGTGAAGAAGAGCACATTTGAGGATGCTAGAGAATGCCAGGGGGAAACTGGGAAGTGTCCTGGCCTGCTTGGGCTCCCTGGGAATGGAGGACAATTGTGGGTGTTGTGCTGCAGTTTGACAAGGCCCTTTCCAAGAACCTGGGGGCAGCAGATGCTCTGCTTCAGCAGCTTTGTGAGGAGAGCTGTCCCTCCCCCTTCCATCCTGTTTATATCTCTTTATTTCCTTGGCATCAGTAACGACATCAGGGATTTTATTTGTGTATTAAAGAACTGAGGACAATGCACTCAATGTTGTGGGGCAGATCCAGGTGAGAAATAGACTTTGGTAGACCATTGTTGACCTCTGGAAGTTGTCAGCTGGTGTGCACAGGGACAGGTGTGCATCAGCAAAGTACCATGTGCAGCTTAGAGGAGAGTAGGATTCCTGAGAGGTCACTGGGCAGGAGGTGGGCACTTCCTTTGGATCTGGGAATTGGATGGTTCAATGCACCTAAGAAAATGGTACTGGAGACGATTTCCTATTTCTTCTATGATCAGATGGTGGGTCCTTAACAAAGGAAATATTCCCTGACTCAAAGCAAAGAATTGGGAAGAATGTGCTTTTCTTCTGTAGTGGTGTTTCTGGTGGTGGTTATACATGAAGAAGAGCACATTTGAGGATGCTAGAGAATGCCAGGGTGAAACTGGGAATGGATGGTTGTATAATGTCATTTATTCCTATTGGTGCCGTATGTTTTCAGGCTTCCTTTGTCGATGCCCCTGTCATTGCTGTAGCTCACTAGTCTTCTCTACTCCCATTTAGTCTGGAGAGAATTTTAAAAATCTCAAATATAGTGGGTTTTGGGGGCTTTCTAAATAAAGGGGAACTATTTTTAGCTTTCAAAAATGGAGAGGGACAGAAAACTTGGAATGGAACCACCATTTGACCCAGCTATCCCACTCCTCGGTTTATACCCAAAGGACTTAAAATCAGCATACTATGGGGACACAGCCATGTCAATGTTTATAGAAGCTCAACTCACAATAGCTAAACCATGGAACCAATCAAGTGCCCTTCAACAGATGAATGGATAAAGAAAATGTGGTATATAAACACAATGGACTATTACTCAGCCTTAAAAGAAGAATGAGATTATGGCGTTTGCTGGTAAATGTATAGAACTGGAGAATATTATGCTAAGTAAAATAAGCCAATCCCCAAAAAACAATGGCCGAATGTTTTCCCTGATAACAGATGCTATTACACAATAAGGGCTGTGTGTGGGGGTAGGGGCTAGGGAAGAACAGAGGTATTTTGGATTAGGCAGAGGGGAATGAAGGGAAGGGACAGGTATGGGGGTAGGAAGGATAGTAGAATGAATAGAACATTAATATCCTGTGTGCCTATATGACTACACAACCAGTGTGCTCCTACATCATATACAACCAGAGGAATGAGAAGTTATACTCTGTGTATGATGTGTCAGAATGCATTCTACTGTCATGTATAACTAATAAGAACAAATTTTAAAAATTAAAAAAAAAATAGAGAAGAAATGTGGCAGCTTTTTTTTTCATCCTATTGCCAAAGCTAGCATAGGGTCTTGCAAATAATAAATACTGTAAATATGGGTTGAAGGAAGGAAAACAGGTGATGTTTTGGAGAAGAGCTAAGAAGGGGATTTGCCTTTGAATAGGTAAACTGAATATCATCCCCAGATTATTTTCTCTTTAAGTGTAAGTAGTTGGGGGTACATGAATGAACTTCTTCACCATTGTGTTGGCTCTGCAGCCATAAAGGTGATGGGGTTTGCAGCTCATGATGCAAGTTCATGTCTCAGGGGCAGGTTCTGTAAGACTGGGGGCAGCCTTCTGACCACACAGCTTTGCATAATTGATTAACTCTGCATAGCTGTTTGTGTTCCATTTCTAAAATAAATTTCACTTTCTAATTAACTCTCCAGAATTAATAAGTGCCCCCCCCCCCAAAAAAAAACAAAAAACAACAAACCCAGGATGTGATCTTGTGATCAGATGTGGTGATATGGCCAGCTCTTTAAAAAAGTATAATTAATGATCTTGAATCTCTGAGGGGGCATTTTTAGTTTCTGAACTGGTAAACAGATCTCTGAAAGTTACTCCCACTGACTGCATTTCCTATGTGCCAAGCACTGTGCTGATGGCTGCTCCAGTTACCCCTTTGATCATCTCTTCTTCATTCCACCCTGAGCATTGGCACTACATTGCCGTTTTCAGTGAAGTCAGTCAGGGAGGTCACTCAGTGAGGTCACTCAGGGAAGCAGACACAGCCAGTAAATAGTAGAACTGGATTTGAGCTGCAGGAGAGAGACTCTGGAGGCAGTTCTCCTATAAGCCAGGTCTCTTTCTTTCTCATGGGTGTTCCAGTTGTACTAAGTGCTTAATTATTTCTGCTGTCTATGGTGAACTCATATGCGATGAACAGCTTGAGTAGGTGTGGTACAGATCCCAAATAAATGGACCCCAATGTGTAACACAAGTGAAAGAAGTTTTTGATGTATTACATCTCTTGTGTAGTGACGGTTCATGGTCCTGCATACACCAAGAGTATGAAGGAAAGTGTGTATTTTATACAGGGAGAGGTTCCAGATGCAGGATCTGACTTAATTATCCATGAGGGTGTTGGGAGTTGGCCCTTGTTGCAGTATCAGGATCCTATTCTTCATTTTAGCCCATGAGGACCAGTGCTCGTTTTTATGTATTTTATATGAGCCTACTACTTGCCATCTATGAGAAGCCATGTGGTGAGGGAACTTGGAATTTCAAGAAAAAACAATGAAGGATTCCGGTTGGCAAGACTCCTTGGCAAATTGTAAGGTCAGCAAACATTGAAATCAGCACATCAGTAACTCCTGGATGAGAGGTGCCAGGTACTTCATAAGACTTAAATATGATGCATGAGCAATGGCATTAAAATTGGGGATGACCCTGCTTCTGAGTCCTGTATAACAGAAGTAGGAAATTACAGAAGAATGAAGACGTTTTGTTTTCTTTTTTTCCAATTGAATTTTAGATTTTATTTTTATGTTTTTTATATTTTGGTACCAGGGATTGAACCCAGAGGCACTTAACCACAGAGCCACATCCCTAGCCCACTTTTTAATTTTTTATTTTGAGACAGGGTCTCTGTAAGATGCTGAGGCTCACTTTGAATTTATAATCCTCCTGCCTCAGCCTCCAAAATTTCTGTGATTACAGGCATACACTACTGTGACCAGTTTGGGTTTTATTTTTAAGCAGAATATAAGACAGTTGTTTTCTATATTTATGAATACTGGGTAGAAGACTCAATAAAAAGTAACAAATAGATTTATGTTTTAAAAACTTAGTCATGGCAATTTTTGAATCACAGGGTGTAGATTAAATAATCCAGCATACTCATACAGTCTTATTTGGTTAAGGTACAACTATATTATTTTCATTTTTCCATTTTTGAAAAAGGTAGAATTTGTGGATATTGTGGACTTAAGTTTTGTAGCATTGCAGGTTGATTTTGAGTTAATTGAAAAATTTGAAGTTTTAATAACATTGGAAAAGTGGATTACATATTTAAAATATGGGAGAAAGAAAAATTAATACCATTTGGTATTTCTTTTTTTATCTCTTTGTAAATAATGTGACTATTCAGAAGGCAATAAAATATTCTAGGCCTTCAGAAGCAGAGAAAGGAAATAAAATTAGCTTTTCTTTTTCTTTTTCCTGTTTTCTTTCTTTTAGGGCAGATAGACAGAATTGGATACAATATTATGGAGTCCACATTTTATAATCCAGTTAAAATGGTCTTTACCCACTTCCCAAAGCCCTTAAGTCTATAATAATAATAATAATAATAATAAAGGATGCCATGAAAATTAAGAGCTAGCCAGGTGAACAGGGTAAGAACTGGAATGTTCCAGACCAGAGGAACAAAACAGAGAGTACCCCCCACCCCCTTTGGAGAACAAACTCAGGGCCTCATGCATGCTAGGTAAGTGTTCTACCAATGAGCACTTATATAGTTTCTGGCAAAAGAGAAAAAGCTACCAGAATAATGTGTGAATGTTGAGTGAGATATTGGTTACTTAAAGAAAACTTTTTTAAAAAAATCAAAAGTTGGTTTTTATTATTGTTAATTAAGATGAAAAAGAGCTGAGATACTGTTTTGGTACTCTTTTCGAATCTTAGGAGAATCAACTCTTGGATAAACCCTGATGGCTCTGGCTAATAAAATCTCCCAGGAAGTAATCTCAGACACCAGTTAGCAGAAGGAAAATCAGCAGAAAGACTTGAGAAGAACATTCATTAGGAGCTCACAAATGGCTTAGGGTAACTATGTGGCTAGAAGAGCTTAAATCTGAAGGATTAGCATTTATATTGTCTCATTGGGAAGAATGCTGACAGGATGGGCTCTTTCCTCTTTAAATACAAACTCCTCATCCCACTGTAGATTCACTCTGTGCTCAATTCTTTCATGAAAAATTGGAAAGCCTTTATTTAAGTATGTGAGAAATAGTGAGTCTCTAGGTGACTTATATATTTCAAACTAATTTTCCATTTTTTTTATTTGCAAGTATTTGCATCTGTGTGTCCATATCTTTTCAGATTTAGTTTGTATTGTGTTTTTATATGGTGAGCTTTTTTCCAGTGTCATGAAATGCTTGGCACTAAGGCTCCCATCTCTGTCATCCTGTCAGCCCTGTTTGTCTTACTCTCTCTGCTCTGTGCTGCAGCATCTGCACTGTTCCCACATCTCAGCGGCTGTGCTCTCTGTTCTGTTCCTCTGGTCTGGAACATTCCAGTTCCCACCCTGTTCACCTGGCTAGCTCTTAATTTTCATGGCATCCTTTTGTTATTTGGATAGATTTAAGTGCTTTGGGAAGTGGGCAAAGACTATCTTAACTAGATTATAAAATGTGGACTCTGATGGACAGAGAACAATCTCTTAACTTCTTTGGTAATGTTGTTTACTATGAGTCCCCTGGTAACCTCTCTTCATGGTTTTGTGTAGCAGTTTACCCAGAATAAGGGCAAGGAGAGAGCATTCCCATTTTTTCACATTTTCAAAATGTGAAACCAGGATTGAAAGTGAGATATGAGTCTGTGTTGGAAGCCAGGCCTGCACTGTTTTTTTCTGATTGTGACTTACTGGGACACTGCCACGGGGAAGGGGAGGTACCTTGATGGGGCACTTGCATGAACCACCGCAGCTTGTACTCAAGACTATCAAAGGCCTTGCTAGACTGGAGTATTGATTTTTAAGACCTGGTTTGAAAATGCCTTAAGTTAAAGAGGTCTCTGGGAGAAAGTTCGAGATGCTCTGAGGGACTAGCTGTTACAAATCCCCCAAGAATGAGTCTTACATTCATCATGTGTGTGAAAAGGTTAGAACTCTTTGTACAGAGGGGAAAAGAGTCTTTAACCAAACTCTGATCCATGAGGAGGAACCTGCCTATCACTAACTATGGATAAGTTTAAGGGGAAAGAAAAAAAGAAAAGAAATGCAGTTCAGGTTCAATGAGTTGGTGAAATATGAGGTGCTAAACCTTCAAAGGTGTGAGAGGTCAGCTATTTTTGGTGACAAGGGTTAGCTTAAGGATTAACAATAAAGAAATCTGGAATGTTAAAGCCACTGCACCATTCAATTCAGTTCAGCAAATACTTTCCCAGGCCAAATGGAACCATTACCCTTGTTGGAAACTCTCGGCCTTTTAAAAATGATGACATTGTGGCCAGTTTTGTAAATATAATTTATGGCTTGAATCTGCAGACCATAGGTCAGATTAATTTAGCAATGCCCCTAAGGACCCAGCTGATGAAGAGCTGGTCTTTCTGCATCAATGTGGCTGTGTTAATGGCCCACTTCTACTGTGAGAGTCTAATGTTATTAAGTTACTTAAATGCTTTCGTGTTCCCTGCCATATAATTTTAAATCGTAGGCACATTTGAGGGATGATTTTTATTCGTATTTTGCTTCAAAAACAAACTAAAATCCAGAATCCTCTGTACTATTGCTTCTTATTAACATTATTTAATCCCCGATTGGTGATATAAGAAGATCAGTATTTCACAGTTGAGAATTCTTGCTCTCATAAATTGAGGTAGTATTAGATGACACTTTCATACAGTTTCAAGTGATGGTTTAAACTCATTTGTAGTTGTTATCTATTTTAGAGTGGAGTTACTCTGACTTGAAAGTTGATATTTCATGACGGTGTTTTAAAATGCAGTAGACAATAGTTAGGAAGAACTGTTTATGAAACACATTTGCTTGTGTGTTTTTCTTCATATTGCTAGGTCACACCACAAAGGAAAAATAAAATCCTGGTGCTTTGAAGCTTGTATACCCAATGTCTCCTGTAAGTGCCCTCCAGAAATTTCCAGTAATTGTTAGTGTTGCTTGGGTTGGTAGCCGTGGCCAAGGCATGGAAAAAAATAAAAGAAAAATTTTCTAAACAAAGAAGAAATCTGGTAGTCACTGAGAAGTGTATCCCCCAATACCCTCCTGCCCCATAGGAAAAATGTAGCATTTTTCTTGGAGAAGGGTATGTGACTCTGCTTCAGCCTCTGATGAAAACAACATATGGTTAGTTTTATGAGGACTGAGAGGCAGATGGTGACCTATAGGCTCATTATGCAGTGGGCAAAATTCTTCAAACAAATCACGGTGCTTGTGACATGGCTCCTTCTCATGAGTTAGACAATCTGGACTGTTTATTGTCACACCAGGTAAACAAGTTCCAGGCGAATGGGAAAAAGGTGCTACACGAGGGAGTATATTTACATCATTTCATCTGCATATTGATCTAGTGGCTAAAAGGAAAAAGGAATTCAGGCAGTTAAAAGAGAGAGTAAGTGAAACCTCAGCTCGGGGCTGGGGGGTGTAGCCCAGTGGTAGGGTTTGCCTGGCATTCATGAGGCCCCGGGTTCCATCCCCAGCCCTGCAAACAAACACAACCCCTCAGCTCATGCTAGGACTGCATTATTTTTGGACAGCTAACTTTCTGCATAGCTGTGGGTTTTGCCCATTATATATCAACATTTTTCTCTTAATGACTTTGAGTGGACTTCTTCCTGAAGTCTCCCTCGACCTCTGAGAACAGAATGTAGGCACATGGCAGACTGAGGGTGCACACAGCTTTGGCCCTTGCTTCTCACCCTGCCTGGGGTGCTTGTGCCCAGCGTGTTCGTGGTTCAGTATGACCGTCGCATCCCTTGAGAGTCTCATCCCCTTCCTGGCATTCCTTCTCCCCCCGCTTAACTTTTCCTCATCACATTTTTTAACCGTTTGGCATTTTCTTTTTTATGCATAAACATTTGTTTATTATTTTGCTGTATCTTTCCCCAGATCTGAGCTTCACGAGGGCAGAGGTCTCAGTCTAACCTCTGCTGTGACTCCAGCCTTTGGAACAGAGCTGGCATATGGCAGTGTTAATGTCTGTTGAAGTCTAGAAGGGATTCAATAAAACTCCTCTAATCTTCCCCACGGTGCTACAACACAGGCTTTGTCCTGTCTCCTTTGTGAAGGTGTCACATGTCCCATTGTGCATTTTTCCCGTGCTTATGGTTTCAATGTGTGTTCTGCTGTATTGTAATTGCCTTTTCTTGTCTGTCTCCCCCACTGGTCCATCCTGTCCTTAGAAGTAGAAATGTTGGAGGTTCATTGTTATGTCTACAATGCCTAGCAACTCTTTTTTTTCTTCTTTTTTTGTGGTGTTGAGGAATGGAACCCGGGGCCTCACAGGTGTTGGCCAAGGGTTCTACCTTGCCTGCTGCATCTCCATTCCAATACGACCTATTGATTAGTACTGGCTTATTGACGGTAGGAACAAACTGTTTCACCAAAGGAAGTGGTCACTGCCCTGGGTGTTCCTTTACAGCTGACTGTGAGGTAGGTGGTTTTGCCCACTTCATATGCTTAGCTGAGAGAAGTACCTGTGATCTGAAGCCAGGTTTGCCAGATGTCAGGACCTTTCTTCTGCTGTATCAGAAGTTCCTAACCTTTCACAGTCAAAGACCCCATTTTTCATGCAGTTCTTATTTAGCTGATTGAGAAACTGTATATAAAAATGCTATTGTAAGTTTACTGGTACTTTAAGTTACTATTTTTATTCATTTTGCTAATGTTCTACATTCAAAAAATAATCAGCACAATATGTGGGAGACCCTCTTGTGTGTGATAGTGCTTACCAGCCCCCCAACCCCTCTGTGGCTCTCCCTGCAGCCACTTGTGCGCCCCTGTGCAGCTGGCCCTCTATGAGTGGCTACAGACTTCTGATCAGCTTAGGTTTTTTGCATTACCCTTTATATGATGTTATGTCTCCTCCCTGGCTGCCCATTTTTGCTTTTGTGGGTAGCTCCTGGCCAGCCCTTTATAATTTGCCACTTTGTAATAAGCTTGGGGTTTGAAGGCAATTGTCAAGCCTGCTAGAGCTTGTTACAGTGAGGAAAATGAACAGGTGGGCTCTGAGTGAGCTGCAGGAACTTACATCACATGGATTTGTTATGCTGTGTTTGGCTGCACGCCCTGAGAGTCCTGGTTCTTGGACCTTCTGAGGACACCTGTGTCAGGTGAGGGCCAGCACCCATTGCTTACAAGGCAGTTTGATTGAGATAGTAGGAGATGGGGTGTGGACAGAAGGGGGCTGGGAGTGAATGAAAGCACAGAAATGGCACAATAAGAGAGGCTCGACCTGGTCAAGGGCACAGGGAGCATCAAATGGCAAAGTCAGCTTCATTTTGATCCTTCCCTGAGTCCTCCCCCTCTGTGTTCCTCTCTTAGCCTTTCTGGCTCCCAGCTATTTGGACATTGTGTTGTATTCATTTTTCCTTTCTTCCCTTGACCCTAATAGCTGAAATTTGCAGCTAACATTTATATATGTCCTATTGATAAGGCAAATTTGGGGTACAAATAAGATGAAATGGCAATTGTATCCTTTCTACTATTTTTTAGCACAAATCACAGCCTTTTCAACTGCAGTTAATGCAAGAGCCTCTAGTCCATGACTCAGGATGTACCAAGTCCTGCCTAGTCTTATCTTGAGCATCAGCAAATTTTGGTATCCATGGGGAATGGGTGGAGGTTGAGGGTGTCCTGGAACTAATCCCCATTGGATAAAGGCATAACTGTATTTTTAAAAATATATATTTTTATATGTGTAGATATGATGATTATATATACATATGTGTATGGTTTAAGAAGTTGTAATAGGGCTGGGAGTGTAGCTCAGTGGGAGAGCCTGTGCTTATATACACAAATCCCTGGTTTGCATCCTCAGCATCAGAAAAAAGAAAAGTCATAAGTTAGGGTTATGAAGATAGGATATTGAGTTACAGTGTCTAATAACAAGCACAGTAAGTATTTATTATTAATACTAACTATTAGAACTTGGGGATGATTCATTTTTTTTAGGTAAATTTGTAAGAGAAGATAAGGGGTAAATAGAATGCATTTGAAATTGCTGAAAATGTGCTGCAAATGGTTTTCTGAGTTTTTTTTTTTTCTTTTAGCCAATGAAAAAAGGGTCTGGTCAGCTTCATGTTACAAAATACATGATCCAGCTAAGAGAAGTCATAGGGGCCTTGTAAAATGGATACTACATGATAATGAGAACCATCTTTAGCAAAATCCCATATAAATATAATAAGGAATACTTAAGGCAGATTCCTATAATATCCCTCAGTGTTGGCCAATGGGACAACCAAAGATTGCATCTCAATCTGAGCAGTCTGCAGGAGGCAGAGGTTTTGAAGGTATATATAGTACTATACAATGCACAATGGAAATATTGCTCCCAAATTTTCAAGTCTTATGCCTACAGAGCAGGTAAATTATACCAAGACTGGGGTAGAGGATGAGGATGAGAGAGAAAAAAAATGTATGTGCTCTCATCAAGACTGTGTTCCTGGGCTGGGGGTGTGGCTCAATGGTGGAGCACTTGCCTCACACATATAAGGTACTAGGTTTGATCCTCAACACCATATAAAAATAAATAAAATAAAGGTATTGTGTTCATCTACAACTAAAAATTTTTTGAAAAAAATAACTGTGTTCCTGCTCTGGGAGGAGGTGGCACACACCTGTAATTCCAGTGATTTGGGAGGCTGAGGCTGGAGGATTGCAAGTTCAAAGCCAGCCTCAGCAACTTATCGAGGCCCTAAGCAACTCAGCAAGACCTGACTCTAAATAAAAAAAAAAAAAAAAAAAAAAAGAAGCTGGGAATATGACTTAGTGGTTAAGTACCGCTGGGCTCAATCTCTGATACAAAAAAAAAAAAAAAAAAAAAAAATGTTCCTACCTTTTGATACATTTGTCTCTGCATTTTTTAAATGTCTGCTCCCCAGTGCTCTCAGCTATGTATTTTCTTGCTGTTTATCCTGCCATGATGATTGAGGAAGATTCTATATATTTCCAGAATTCTCAATTTTTGGTTGCCCTAGCTTATTTTCTTTGGTTTGTAAACCTGACCTTACTCTTGGAAAAATCAGTCGGATTGCAAGATAACCATAGTCTGAAATTGTCTTGCTTTCTCATCATTTTGCCTTTCTTATAATCTCTGAGATTTTGTGATAACTTTTCACTGAATGGGGCATTAAATTGTTAACATGAGCTGCAATTTGGAAATTTTGTGTCAGATGATGAAACCGAATACATGTGTGGTCTTTATGTTGGCAGTGCCCTGCAGGTTTGGGTTTTGGCCCATGTGCTAGGTGTTGGCCTTTTCATGTGCCGTCGCAGATCTGGCATGCACCTGTATTTTATTATTGGAAGTTTCTACACATGTTCCTGCAGTCTTTTAGGTAAGATCATATTTTCCAGTCCTCTTGCTTTTTCCACTCCTCTTTTCCACCAAGCATAGAGTAAAAGGAAGTGAAGTATGGTTTGATGTCTGATGTAAAAATCAACATTTCCGTGGATACAAAGATTCAAAGGGGTGAAAAAATATTCTTCTCCTTAAAAAGGAGTTTTCTTTTTTGGTTGAACAAGTTTGGTTCTTTCCCTCGTGGCGTTCTTGGTTTTAGATATTCCCAGTACTCTGTGCATGTTCCCATCAGATGATATTTGCTAAAATAGTAAATCGACCTGTCAACGCTCTGGGACTGGAAGTTCTGTGAGGGCAGGGATCCCTACTGATGGGTGAGCAATGTCTGCCAGGTCATAAACTCTCAGCGAATGTTTGTGGCATGAATGGAGTGACCACCAACTTCGTGAACACCTGTATGGTTCCAACCAGTCATTGGGTCGGCCACAGTTACTATAGTGACATCTCAGAAGATAATGTCTCAAACCAAATCCAAGTTCAATGAATCTTCCTGTCTATCATATAGGAGTGGGGAGCTCCGCTGTGAGTCCCTGAGATGGAAACTCTCAAAACCATCTTTGTGTCTCTTTTGACTCCTTCAGTTTCTCTTATGTCTTCCTCTTTCTTTCTCCATTTCTACTGCCTCTACTCTAGTGTTCACTTTGGGTCACCTTACCTCTGTGGCCATCAAGCTCACTTGCTGACATGAGCTCCCCTGCCAGCCTGTGCTCTGGGCAGCCAGACTCAGCTGTTCCCAATATCCTTTCCATTAGGGCGTGCTGTAGATGGTCAGAGTAGATTTCCCTAAGAAGTTTTGCAGGGCATTGTGTTCCAAGGCACATCCTAGTTCCCTTGATGACCCCCAGCCCCACAGGCTCAGAAACTCATTTTATGAGCATAAAAAGAGCTAATCTCTCCATCGTGCTAACCCAGTTCAGGAAGTAGATATATAAAACCAGATTGCAGCTTACTGACTTAAAATGAGAATAGAATTGTTTCTATTTCCATTTCATGGCCTGGGATTCTTGGTGTGGGAACAACTGGTACACATTTTCTTCCTGTAGCCAGGCCTGCGTGGGAAGCCTAATCATCATCAAATGATTAGTTGGCCCAAATGGAATAAAACCAAAGAGAAGTTAAGTGTCACATGGCATCAGGTTAAGTCCAAGGTGTCCATTTCATGGTCAGAGGCTTGCCAGTGGGAAGACCAAAGAGAGCTGGCTGCTCTTCCTGCACTTCTCCACAGTGGGGCTGACTTTGCCAGCAGGACCCGAAGCCTCCGATCCCTGAGGAGGTGCCTATGGCCATTTCTCCATAATCCAGTTGCTCAGAGTGACAAGGCTATTGCTATTCTCTGAATATCTGCTTTTCTTCACTTTCAAGTCTGACCACGCCCCTTCTGATTGATGTTCTGGCCCCTGGATTTAATACTGTCAGTGTTAGAGGCCTTGGAGCTGTTTCTCTACGATGAGTTGGCATGTCCTGGCTTTTGAAGTTTAGCTGTGAGAGAGGAATTATTTCCCTCATTTCAAAGCCTCCCTATCTCTCTTCCACACTCCCAGACCCATGTCCTTTCCTGAAAACCGTTTAAGCCCAACTCTTGGTGGTGGCAGTCTCTGTTCTTCACCTCAAGGTCCTTGGCCAGCCTCTCTGAGCTAGCCAGTCTTACTTTTTGCTCTTCTCCCTGTAAATAAGGTATCTGGGGTCAGAGTCCCTAGGGTGTCACTTTGTCTCTCTGCTGGAGTTTCCTGAGTTCTAAAAATTCATTTTGACTATCTCCAAGATTGATGTAGGGTTGAAGAAAGGGACATATGTTCATTTTATTTATCAGTACAGGATTCTGTATAAGTGACATGACTTCTTTTTTAGCATGGGCATCTCACATATATGATTATTTCATTTAGTGCTCTTTGAAGAGGTACTGTAGGTTTCACATCCCTCATCAGTGAAATCTGAGGGGCTCTGAATTTTCAGATAAGGGATGCTATAATCAGTGAAGTCTGTGCAAATGATACAAAATCTAAAAAAATTCCAGAATGCTCCAGTCTCAAGTGTTTTGGATATTTGTTTTGACTACAGTGTTATCCCTGCTTTACAGATAAAGTGAAGCTCAGAGGTCAGGTTTTGTGCCTAAAGTCTCAGGACTGATAGGAACTACCTGAGTTTGTCTAACTCCTGAGTCTTCTCTGAATTTCAGTGCCCTCTGCTACATCAGATGGAACTCTCTACAACTCCCCAATTAGCCCTGCCTTTTTCTGCACTGTGCCCCTGTGTCCCAGCCAAGTCCTACCTACCTTTCCAAGCTCCTTTCAGATTGTACCTTCTCTCTCACTTCTTCTCCTACTCTCTTTGCTCACCATCATCTCTGAAATCCTATGGTACTGGAGGAATACGTGAGATAGGCCTGTCTATGATGACATCCTAGTCATGCTGTGTTGCTTTGAAAAATTTGGCTACATTCTCTGAATCTCTGAAAAAAATGGGCATAATAATGACACTGCCTCATGGGTTTCTAGATAATTCCATAAAACTGTGTGGAAGTTCTTTGTAAATGGTTAGATGTGCCTGCCTTCTTCAATAGAAGTCACTTTCAAACTTATTTTTAGTCCCACAGTAACTAGAATATAGTCATGCATCACTTAACAACAGGAATATTTTTTTAAATGTGTTATTAATGATGTCATTGTGTGAACATCATGGGGTGAATTTGCAAAAACTAAGGTGGCTACAATACCACTAGGCAATAGAATCTTATGGCACCACTGTTGGGTATTTGGCCCGTTGACCAAAGCATTGTTATATAATACATGACTAGATATATTTAACCTCCTCATGACTTGGTGGTGGTGAGCACACCCCATGGGTTGGAAGTGTCATAAGAACATTACCTTTGATTCTTGGTGTGTCTTAAAAATAAGGCCGATTTTGACCCATTTAATTGATGTTACTCTCCATTGTGAGAGGTACCCAGGGTTTAGAATAAACTATCTGGTCTGGACAACGGTAAGCCCTTTGAGGTCAGGGAGTGTATTTCCCAATTCTGCATCCTCACAAGCCTAACAGGTAGAGAAGACAATTGGGTTCTGGCTGTTTGATTTTCATCTGGGGGTGGGCAGGATGGAGAAACTTATGCCAATTAAAAGTCATTTATTGAGCACCCCTTTGCAGGAGTTGGCCAGGCTGTCTTGGAGGGCAGCTTTGCTTCTGGGAGCTCTGCAGCCTGCAGCCTCTTGAAGATGGGGCTGCTGTGTCTCCTGCACTTGGCCGTGGGCTGCGGCACAGCTGTTTCTGCAACAATCAAGTACAGTATTTGATTCCTCCGCTTGAGGCCAAGGCACGTTAGTTGGCCCGCAGGGAATGTACTATGTTGGAATTTGAATCTCTTGTCCTGTGTGGGCTGCCTCTGCCCAGGGCCATTTACCTACGTGTTCCAGAGGCCAGCATCTCTGTTCCTGTTGTCCTGGCTGGACTGATACGGCTGTGTATGTGCCACCCGCCTGCCCCAGCATCCAGACTCCCAGTGTAAAGCCTCTTACATCGTCAGGCTCCCGGGAGAAAACAAGCCTGCTGCTTGTGGTGCCTTAGCACCAATTTGTCACCCACTTCACTGGGCTCTGGCCCTCTGCTTCTCCTCTGTATGGCATCTTTCTTTCCCAGGGCTGCTCCAGCTGGGCTCTGGCCTGGCACTGGAATCACATGTTCTGGTCTCAGCCTTTGGCATTATTCTCAAGGTTGTGGCTACAGCCCACTGCCATCCTTTTTTGATGCAAAGGTCTGTTCATTAATGGATTTTTCCCCACCATGAGACTTGTTCAGGCTGACCCTCCCCTCCCCCAAGGCTTTTACAAGCCAAGTCAGAGACTGATTTCCAGCCACTTTCAGAAAAATTCTGGGGCTCCACTTTGTGTTTAGCCCAATCAGCACACATAGCTCTTGTTCAGCTTCGGTTGTGTGAAATGTCACTTGCTTCTCCTGACTCTAGAAAGAGTTTAGAATTCTCAGCAAGGATTATAAGGATTTGTAATTTCAGGAACTGGAGTGAGGCAAAGTCTTTGTCACCATTTCCCTGAAACAGCCCTAGCAGACAGCCGCTGCCTCTGTAGCCTCTCCCTTTGAGTTGCACTCTGTCTGTGTCTTTCTCTTCTTACTAAAACTAAAGAACTTCCCCTGGTGTTTCCTTTTGGCTCCTAAGTGGCTCACTTGGCTTTTTCTCCAAGCCCATATTAAATTGCTTCGTGATTCGTGCCTGGAGAGTGTTTGGTGTGTGGCTCACAGAGAAGTGTTGTTTTGTGATTGGGTCACTTCACTGTAGCAGTGTCTGCTTCTGTCATATAGGTGAGGCACGCACTCTGGGCCAGTGGGAAAGGGGGAATCCAGGTACCCAGGCTCTGCAGCTCACTCAGCACAGGCTTGTATCACTTCCACGTGGCCCCTGGGGTCCTCAGCTGCTTGTGACAAGGGCTACAAGCAACTTTGCAGTCTCTGTAAGAAGTATATGAAATCCCTACTTTAAAGCACACGAATTTAATACCGCAGCGGGATTAGGTATTATGAATGGTGTCACATCAACAAGAGTATCTTTAATCATTGTTCTTTTCATAATTTGGTTTCAAGGGAATTAAGTTGAGATCCACTTATGAAAAAAAATCTCAATGAGTAAAATATGGTCTACTGTGTATCTATTTCCTCCTCAATTTTTCAAAATCCCCTAAATAGAATGAAGAGTGGCTTAGGATTCCCATGAAGTCATAAGAGCAAGAATCTGATTCATATGGAGATATGTAGCAGGAAATGATGGGGTAGATACGATTTCAAGAATTACATGTTATATAATGCATGCAAATATGTAAGTATTTTAAAATTTAACCGACACGTGGGAATTGGATGTGCCTATGATTGGGATGAAATAAATTTCATAGCCTAAGGGAAGAAAACAATCTGTATGAAAAGGGAAAATGCAAACAGCCTCCTTGTTCATAGCTGTCACAAAGGACGTGCTGAGCCATATTGTGCAGGATACAAGGCCCATGAGAAGCAGGTTTCTAAGTGGCAGGTAGTGGGAAAGTGATTTATGTCCCATGAAAATCCATTCAGCGTTGTCCTACTTCCAGGGCATCTGATGCTTAAGGGAGCCATTGTCTTCACATTCAGGGTGAGGACAAAAGGGCTTCAGTTACCTCAAGGTGCTGCTGAGGGATAGTGAGATCCTGTCTCCTTTAACAGTGAGGGTGAGAACATGATTGTCCAGAGTTGTGAAAGAAAGTTCTTGTTTTTAGTGTAGTGACAATAGAAATTACAGTAGAACCCTAAAAATTAGGGACACAATTAATTTTAGTGTCAGGACCCGAGCAAACGGTGGAAGTTAAATCAGATGACTCATTAAAAAATGTGTGAATGTTATTTACCCTCATTTAAATTATGGGACTATGCATGAATGACTGGCTAAGGAGGTTAGATATGGGAAGCAGTAATTGATAATGAGATAAAAGGACTCAGTGAGAGTAACTTAGATCACCTTTTTTTTGGCTTCTGATTTTATTTCATTCTGTTGAATTTCTTCATTAATTTAAATTAACTGTCAGAACTGCACATATTAATATGGCAGGGAACAGTGACCAAAGCAGTTCTGTTTGTATTTCAGTGTAGACCCTAGACCCTTGTTATGTGATTTGTGGAAAAGAGTGGATTTTGCACATGGAGAGGTGTTTATTCTTTTCAAAGACTTTGTTTGTTTGGGGCAAGAATTCGATAGAAATGACAGGATTTGCTTCATAGAAAAGCACTTAAACTATAAATCATTGGGGTTTCTAATGCCTTGAAATGACTTTTATATAATTCAAATTGGAAGTGACACACACAAATGTAGAGATAGAAGAAGGAGAACTCTACTGGCTGAATTTTTGACCATTTCTTCAATAGTGGATGATAATTATCTCCCATTTTATTTTGCCTTACCAGATGCGTGTGTGTGTGTGTGTGTGTGTGTGTGTGTGTGTCTGTTTTGTGCTGGAAAGAGCTTGTTGGATCTAGTCCTCAAGGAGTTTATAGTTTAACCCCGATTTTTTCAACCTGGGCACGCCTGACGCTGTGGGCCAGGCCACTCTATGGGGACTGTCTTGTGCACTTGGGATGTTGTGACATCCCTAGCCTCTGCCCACTGGATGCCAGGAGCACCCCAAACCCCATTTGGGATAACCAGAAATGTTCTAGATTTTGTCGAACATCCCCTGGGGGGCGGAGCAGAACCATACTGTCGAGAATCACTGGTTTGACAAAGTGTGTCTCACTGAGCGGCCCAGCAGCATTCTGAGCCACTGTAGGCAGTCCGTTGCTTATGTTTATTTCTAGTTTTAGTAAAGCTAATAAAAGATGCTCTGAAGTGATTTTTATTCTATTCTTATTAAGTACAAGTTCTTGGAAAGCCAGAGAAGAAGTGTTTACTGTGTACTGTGAGTATGAATGTGTGGGGTGCCTTCACCATTACCACCACCATCATCATCATCATCACCATCATCGTCACCTAACAAGGAAAATGGAGCCCTTGAGTCTGTGAGCCAGAGGAATATTGAGTCTCCATAGAGAGCAGGGGAGCACTTTTTTCAGTGAACACTTGTTATTTCCTGTATTAACAGAGTCTTTCGAAACCACAGAAGTTTTAGGGGCTAATAAAATTGTTGAAGCCAGGCACGGTGGTGTACAATCGTGGCTATTCAGGAGGCTGAGGCAGGAGGATTGTGAGTTTGAGTCCAGTCCAGGGCACATAGTGAGAGGCCTGTGTTCATAAATTAATTAATTAAAACAAAATTTAAAAGAGATCAATAAAATTGTTGATCTTAAATGGAGTGATGTTAAGATTTTTTTATAGCTCATTTCTAAAATGAAGCCTATCATTTGTCCTTTTTTTTTTTTTTAAGTACATGCAGCTTGACAACTGAGCACAGTCAGTCATTTACATTAGTAGTGAAAAAACAAATTCAAAACCTATTCAAATGGGTTCTAGTTCCATTTGTTAGTATAAACTCATGAGCTGGTGTCCTGAAAACAAGCATTTAACACTGGTTTACCTTAAGGTGGTGTGCAGAAAGTGAGAACAGGACAAACTGTTAAGACATGGCCCCCCCTAGTAGAATAGTCCTTTTGAACTTCTGTGTGCCCTGACCTGTGGTAACGATGGCATACCATGGTGGCCTGCTGCCACGTGTTGGTTTAGCATTATCTGCATTGTGCAGAGTGAGGGGGGTAGCAGCCTGTCACTATTCACATAGATTTTTAATAAGAAACCTTTACCAAGGGAGCAACTTGGGACTCTGTTTTTCCAGCCTTGTGAACCATGACTTGGAGCTGGCAGAGTAGGCTGTGGCCATGGACTTCAGTACAACCATCAATATCACTGTTAGAGAAATTGCAATTTACATCCATTCCAAGCTGTAAATGCTAGTATTTTCTTTTTTTCCTCTTTCAATTGAAAAGAAGACCATCAATTAAAAAAAAAAAAAAGTCCCTATCATGATCACCAGCTCTGATCCCTTCCTTTCCTTGATTTCTTTTTGACAAACCTAATTACTTTTGTTATTAGTTTAGTATATTCAATAAATGCTGAGTATCTGCCATTTGCCAGAAGTTGCACAAGATTCTAGAGATATGACAGTGGAAAAGACCCTTGGTCTCAAGGATCTGGTAGCTAATAGGGGAGACCATTGTGCTCATGCTTCACTGCCCACTTCATCCTACATTAATAGGAGTTTTAGGGGGACACCTCAAATCCAAACTATAACATGTATGTGTATATGTAATTTTGCAGTACCAGGGATCTAACCCAGGACCTCAAGCATGCTAGGTAAGTGCTCTACTACTGAACTACATCCCAGCCCATTTTATTTTTCATTTTGAGGCAAGGTCTTGCTAAGTTAGGCTGGCCTGGAACTTGCAATTCTCCTGCCTCAGCCTCCTGAATAGCTAGGATTACAGGCATGTACCATGAAACCCTGTTTAGTTGCCTATATATTAATTAGTACTTTCTGCATAGAACACTTCCATGTAAAATAATTTGTAAAACTTACCCTCCCACTTGGTTTAAATCTTGGCTCTTTTGAAAGTTCTTCCAAACTCCCCACCTCCTTACATGGCCTTTTTTCCTCCTCTTTTTTTCTTTAATGTCTCTATAACGTACATTATATTACACACACACACACACACACACACACACACACACACACACACACAGTTTTAGCTTTTTCCCTCCTTTCCCTTCCTCTACTCACTAGAATGTGTTATCACAAGGATGCAAGATTTGCCTTGCTTGCTGCTATATCTGTAGGGCCTAGAATAATGCTGGGCACTTGTCATCAAGGATGATGGGCTTCTTAAGGATAGAGCTTTGTCATTCGTGTTTTAGTAAGCACTTGCCAAGCAGAGCATTGGGACATAAGCTGAGCAGGGTGGCTGAGCTAGGCCCGTGCCCTCTAGATTGAACAATCTATTCAAAACTCCTTCAACATTATTTCTCTTGTGCTACATGTTTGTGATGTGAAAGAATTAATAGCACACTTAGAAGATCTTCCTGCAGTGAATACATTATTCAGTTTTGGAAAATCATGATAATCTAAGTGAAATTTCACAGATCATAGGAAAAACTTGAGGAAATAAAATCTACCCTGTTTTGCTTTAGCCTTTGAGAAAGTCTGCTTAAAGGCAGTCTCTCCATTGCTAATAATAACACCAGTGGGGGGAAAACATGAAGAAAGAGTCATTTGTCACCAAATGGTAAGTTAACAGCTTGTCTTGTTATCTGGGTGGAACACGTAGTCATTAAATGGCATTTGGACTCAATCTGATTAGAATCTACTTGGGGATAAATGGAAATGTGCTTCTGCTTAGAAAAATTACATTTTCTATTTTAAGATGTTGGGGATAGAAAAATGATAAAAATTAGTTCTAAGGGAATGCTTGTTTTTTGAAAGGATTGGTTGTGTGTTGGTAGAAATTCTTCAGGGAAGTGACATCTCAAGAGGGGGAAACACAAAAGCAGCTCAGCAGGGCTAGTCGGTTCCTGCAACATGTAAGAAAAAACAACGGAAACTGCTCGTTGGTTTTCTGTGGGCTGTAATGGTTGGTTGAGTCAAATTCCTACTAATTTGAGGAGAACATGAATGCTCAATTTCTGTCTGAAGGTAGACAAGCTCTCTCCTCTATTAGCAATGGCTTGTTGGTGTTTACAGTTCTTGCAAATGCACGAAAGCTTTTGGAGTCTACTTTATCTTGTTGTGAGGTATGTCCAACTAGTGGTTATTAAAGTAATTCAAGCAAAATGATAGTAAAAAAGCTACCTTAAATTAGTGTTCAAAAAATAGAGTGTATATATAATATTTTAGCATACATGAAGGATTAAATCCTCTTGTGAACTCCTACTCACCAATTTACGGCCCTATTTTTTACTTATGTTTATAAACTTCCTTTCCTTTCTATGTAAGACAGAGATAAATAAGGCCAGGTATTAATTTTTCCCCTCATCATAACATCACCTCACTAGACTGTTAATGCCAGTAACATTCATTTTGAATATCTGCCTTTCTGGTTTTCAGATTTGAAAGGTTGGAAAGGCTAATGGCTTAGCCTTATCACTGCCCAATTTGCTGTAGTTATAAGAGGGACATATCTTAGGCTTTTCAGTTCAGAATTTTTTTTTTTTTTTTGGTACTGGGGATTGAACCTAGGGACACTTAACCACTGAGCCACACTGCAAGCACTTTTTAGAGGCAGGGTCTTCCTGAGTTGCTTAAGGCTTCTCTAAGTTGCGGAGGCTGGCCTTGAACTTCCAATCCTCCTGCCTCAGCCTCCTGCACCACTGGGATTAGAGGCATACTCCACCACACCCAGCTGAGCTGTTTGTATTCTTGAAGGTCATGTTGCCATCTGTACTGTCCCCATCATATTCAAGGAAGGGAACGAGTATGCTGGAAAGATTGCAGGTTTGGGGCACAGGCAGGTTAGTATTCTGCTGTGCCAATTTGAGGGGTCCTTTCTCCTTGCTTATCCTGTATTTTTGTTAGTTAAGTGGGAATATTTACAGTAGCTACACCATAGGGTGCTGAGGGATCCAATGAGAAAACACAGTGAGGCTTGGCCTAGGTTATGACCTGCTGCTATAGAAAAGAAATTAACATTTTCAATTTGTTGTCTGAGTGGCAGTCTAAGAAATCTGGCTGTCTGGGTTAGACTCTGCCCTGCTCACTGTAGGATCCCCTTGCCCACACATTTTCAAGCACCTGCACTGTGCTCAGAGGCTTCCTGTGTATAGGTAGCATCCATGTGGAAGGCTGGAGGAGGGTCCGGGAAACCCAGATAGAGTATTAGAATCCAGAGACTGCATTCTGGATATGGAGATGCAGGAAGAAAGCAAGCTTCAAAAGCTCTTTGGCACCCTGTATGTGTTAATACAGAGCCTCAAAAGTGGCACACAGCATATCTGTAAAGGTCCACATCCTCAGAATCCTCTGTGGGGACCATGGGTGTTAGCAGACTGTGGTGTGCAAGCCATCTGCCCTCACTTCTCAGCAACTTTCCAGACTCTCTGCCTGATACTCTCTGTTCTGAGGTCGTTCATCATCTGAGATCCAGGGACAATGTAAGACTTGGGTTTTAATCACTAATTTCTTTAAACATTACCTTTTCCAACCTCATATTTTTCTAAGCTCTCTCATTTTCTAGCCTTATGTTCTAGAAATATTTGAAATGCTTTTTTCAATGACTTGTTAAAGATTATAATATTTTAGAGAGAAAAGACATTTTTGGTATATTGAGGATTGAACCCAGGGTCTTGTGCATGCTAGCAACTAAGCGCTCGGTTACTCAGCTACATCCCGGCCCCACCCCCACTGTCTTTAAATTTTATTCTATTAGCTGCTGTGATTGTCAGGATCCACAATTCCTGAGGAAATAGCCCCAAAGTACGATAGCTCTTCCTTACAAATTCAAGTCCACAATCACAGCTGCAGGTGGGGCATGGCAGTGAGAAAATGTTTTCTGTGAGCCTTTGGTTCTTCCAGATGACAATATCAATTATAACAACCCCCACCACCTTTTTAACTGTGCACTGTTAGATGAGTGGACAACGGAGGTAGAGGTCCATCTGCATTGTGCATCAATAGATATAGATAGTGCGTAGTGGAGACTGATTGTCTCTGTGGTGCTGATAGTCATGTAGGCACGGAGGCTGATGGCCCTGCGTGGCCCTGGTGCGGTGGGGCACGCAGGTTGCCAGTGATGGGCTGTAGGGGACTGACACCTCCCCTGCCTCTGGATGTTTGATCCCTGCATTAAGAATTGTGTTTCCTAAAACTACTTTGAAGCCTCAACCTTGTAGAGGTCTCTGCTTGCCCCTTGACCAAAAAAAAAAAAAAAAAAAAAATTGTGTCAAAGAAGTTTAAGGAATGATGCAAAATATCCTCTTCACTGAGTACATTTGCATGAAAGGTCTGGAGAAGTTTCCATATTCAGGAAAGGAACTCATTTTACCTTGACTTTACAAAACTTGACCTGAGATTGTGACCATAGAACTTGCTTGCAGCATGCATCAGCACTCTGACTCCTTTCTGTCGACACAAGACAGTCAGGAGTTTCTGAGGGCTCCGGATCTAGAGTGTATAGGAAATAAGGAGGTGCTGGTCATATTTTATAGTATAAGAGGTGCCGTTGGTCCCTATGGGAAGAGGAGAGATGAATGAATTCATTTTAGTTCCTTTTTGGTTTGTTTTGTTAAGATACCTTTTTAATTTTAATTCAGTCTAGAATAGCCACCATCTATACAACTATGAAAACACATTTTGAAGATGGGCAGAGCTTTTGTTGATATATTTGTACCTTGTCTGTGAATATGGAAACTGAAACATCAAACCCAGTCATATTCTTGTTAAATAAACATTTTTTTTAGAAATTTTATTTTATTTTTTAATATTTATTTATTTATCTTTTTTTTTTAGTTATCGGTGGACACCACATCTTTGTTTGTATGTGGTGCTGAGGATTGAACCTGGGCCGCACGCATGCCAGGCGAGCGCGCTACCGCTTGAGCCACATCCCCAGCCCCTAGAAATTTTAGATTTATATAAAAATTGCAAAGATAACAGAGTTCCCATTTACTTTGCCCCCAGTTATTAACACCTTACATGTGAATAGGGTATGTTTGTTACAGTTAATGAACCAGTATTGATACATTACGATTAATTAAAGCCCATACTTGATCCAGAGTTCTTAATGGTTTTGTGGGAGAGCGTGTTGTAGGGTGCTGCAGGTAGAATCCAGGGCCTTGCATGCTATGCAGGGGCTCTGCCTCTCTATATCTTCAGCCCTGGATTTCCTGTTTTTACCTAATGTCCGTTTCTGTTCCAGGATCTTATCCAAAATACGTCATTACACTTAATTGTCACAACTTCTTAGGCTGCTCTTGGCTGGGATAGTTTCTCAGACTTTGTGTTTGGTGAGTGGTTTTGAAGAACCCTATTGAGGTATTTTGTGGAATGTCTGTACAACACTCTACATGTCTCTCAGGATTTGTCTGATATATTTTCCATCATTGGGCCAGAGGAAGATCTCAGTCATAGAGTACCATTTTTGTCCTGTCAAGGGTCCATCCTGTCCATGTGATCATGTGAATGTGATCTTGACCACCTGGCTGACAGAGGGTCTGCTAGGTTTCCCCACTGTAAATCCCCCTTTTTTTCTTCCTCCCTCCTTTTTACACTGCACTCTGGAAGGAAATCACTGTGCACACCCACACTTAAGGAGAGGGGTTTTCCCCCACTCCCATTACCAGGCAGGGAATCTGTGTAAACTGTTGGAGATGCTCAGTTGTATTCTAAGCGTGTGACCTGAGAGACCTCTTGGATGGTAGAATGGTAACTGTCAGATTCATTATAGTTACTTGCAAACTTGGTCTGACGGACATTTTATTCCAACTGAGGAGAAAAACAGCTTCTCCAATTATAGCCACCCTAGGCTTGATCAGAGACCGTCAAACTGTGACTCTGCCAGGGTTTGTTCTTTGCAGCATGCCAGCAGTGCCAGATGCTGCCCTCTCTTTTTCTGTCAAGATTTGATACTGTTTGTGTATTTTCGTCTGCTTCCATGGGTTTAGTGCCATTTGTGGAGACCACGGGCCTATTTGTACTGTATATATTACTAAGGAACATGGAACCCATTTGGGAAAATACTAGTGTGATAAAAATACTATTTTCACTTCTGTGAGTATTTTAAGGACAATACTATCAAAGACATCTTTTTGTATCTATGAATTGGCTTTGATTTTAAGACAATCCTGATTAGAATATATAATTGAAGATTTTTTTTTGTGTAAACTTTACAATTACTTTATATTTAACATTATGCTTATGATAGGACAATGCGATTATAGGGGTTGTTTGGTTTTTTGGGTTCCCTCAAAATTTTGGCATAATTTTAAACAAATTTATTATTTTAAAATAACCATTCTCACTTATTTTTTTTTGATGAATACCTAATTGGTGAAAATTAGAATTTTTCCAAACCAGAGGTTGCATGTATATACTTCCCAAAGAATCTTGAGCAAAAAATGATAGTGAGTGGATGTCAGCAGACTTCCCTTACAGCATTGTTTTATAGAAGTAACTCTGACTCACTGCTGAAAATGTATAATGACCTATTTCAGCACCAAAGAAGAAGAAACAAATGGGTTAATAGAAATAGTTTTTGCAGTTTCAAGTTTTTTTGTTGTCAACTTTCCTTAAGCCTTTGGCATTGGCTACTGCATGCTTATTGGTGAGTATTAGACAATGAATGAATAAGTAGCAAAAGAATATTAGTAGAAAAATTCAGAGGCAGCCAGTTAGTTGAGTAACTCTATTATTTTGCTGAGAACAAAGGAGTTTAGATTGTGGTTTTGCATGACATTCAGATATTGCCATTTCTCCATGAAAAAATGTTCCTGTTAGCATAAGAAGAAACAAAGTAGTTCAGTGTTTTGTGTTTTTCCTCAATGGGTTGCGCTGCCTCCAGGTGCTCCATCATCTGAGCGCGGTTGGAAACCCTTTGCATGGATAAGTGAGATGCAATTAGGGAGCCTCTGGGAGCTTCCTGAGACAGGAAGAAGTGGGTCATCCTAAAGCTATGTAATCATCATCTCTCTATCCTTCTACAGGAAGGATGGAATTGACTTTCCCACCCACAAATTTGGCATAAAATTTCTCTGCAGCTCCAGCCAAGACTGTGTCCCAGGATCATGAAGTCTCCAGTGGGTTGAGTTGTAGGTGGAGCTGTCAGGCTGGCGCTGGAGAGCCCTTCTTCCCAGGGAGTGCATGAGTACACACTCCTGGAGTGACTTTCCAGTTGTTTTGTAAGAGGAAGAAAAGAATGGAAAAATAGACCTGCCTTTTTCTAATAGCATCCTAACAGCATGGTAGGACTTTTCTATTTAAGAAAGTGGGCCAGATTTCCAAGAGGCTGTTAGTTTGTTGGGGTTTTTTGGTTTTGTTTTGTTTGATATAGGCTCTCTCTTTTGCCCAAGCTGATCTCAAACTCACAGGCTCTGGTGGTCCACCTCAGCTTGGAGGTAGCTGGGACAACAGGCCTGTGCTGTTGCACCCAACTATTTATTGCTTGTCATCTAACACTGTGATGATGCTGGTGGGTGGTGGGGTGATGGAAGAAAGGTATGGAATAGCAGTCTGTAATTTGTAATTTATCTATAATATAATTTATTTATTTATATTTGGGTTTGCAGTGTCATTCATTTAGCTTCACCCGCCCCCCCCCTTCTCCCCCAACACCTATGTACAAGGCCCTGTGCTGGGAAAACACAGCTGGATAAGATGGACATGGTCTTCATTCTTATCAAACATACAGCCTCCTGGGGAAGTTAACTGAGAAACAACTACAAGTATAATTAAAAGGGATAATTTCAGAAAGTAGCAAGTGATAGTAAGGGGGACTAAATTGGCAAAGGTGACCAGAATACATTGCTCTGAGCTATCCTCTGAAATGAGCCCCGAGGGGTAAGAATAACCTATCCTAATGAAAAGGAGAAGAACGAAATTCATTTAGCAGGAAGGTTGAGGGTAGGAAATCATTTGGGGTGGTCAAGGAATGGAAAGGAGGCCCGGAGGACTGGACAGAGTGGGCCAACATGAAATTGGAGAGTGATTTTTCCAGTCTTTTTAGAAGGACAGCACAGAGACCCAGAGGGTACTCTGTGCCCCAGAAAACTAAACATATTGACAGTTTCACAAACTGAATGTTCCCATGTAGCCAACCCCTGGGTCATGAAACTGAACATCTCTAGTACCCCGGCAGGGTGGGAGGTTGAGGAATAGTTACCCCACTGTTAGTCCCTGGTGTCTATGATCCGCTCCATTTCAGGGCCTTGCTACAGGGAAAGCTGCAATGTTCTCATTCTGATTTTTTTTTTTATATGTCCTATAGCATACAGGGTATTTTTCTTAGAATTTCAAAATAATGCCGCTTCTTCCCTCCAACCCTCAGCTCAACATGTACCTGGAATTATTTGGCAAATAAGACATATATAGATTTGTTTTCCCCATTTGTTTGATACACATTCTATTCTTCAGAAAACAAGACCTGTCCTTTCAGAGAGTTCTTTCTCAGAATATTTGTGGATCTGAGCTTTGGGTCTAAGCTGAAACTTTTGTTTTCATTCAGAATTTATGCATATTTTACTAAACTTTATATTTTTCTGTGATTATAGGATACTTCAGACTTTGTTGCCTCATTTATTCATTTAGATGCCCTCAGGACCATCTAACCAGATTTAAACTAGAAATAAGTTAGAGCTGATATCATAATTCCAAATAGCTTTGTGTTCAAGATGAGATTTTTTAAGTTATTATTCCATAATGAATCTTAATGATGATTATTGTGTACAATGGCATTTATGGATGAGCAGCAACTAAATGAGTATGATTAGTATGTTAGATCGTGGATTAGTAGTGTCAAATGAGAACTTTTTAAATAAGCTTTCTCCATAATGGTTCACACTATCAACAAAGTATGAAGCCCTGAGGTTCACTGAACCACAGCAGAGTTTTGGAATCAGTAGACTCATGTTTCAAGTCAAGATGAGTTTCAAATTTTTAATAACAGTGCTAAAATCTTAACAAAAGACAGTTGTATAACTAGACATTCTATATCCTTTTGGGGAGTTGGGACAAGATGTTTCTTTTTACACTGCAAGGAAAATTTTATTTTGAAAAGATCAAGTATAAAATGGAATTGAAGTTACAGTTTGAGAAAAAAAAATGTTGATCACAAGATTATGTTAGGCTTTAACATACCACCAAGAATGCTTTTGACATTTTTCTTTGGTAGATTTCTGGAGAACTAGCTAAATTCTGATTTGGTTCGGTGTGACCTTCTGATCTTGTGATCCTAAGAAACATTCTGGAAACAACCTAAAGACTTGTAAATGCCTGTTTCACCATTTGAAGTTTCGCTCAGTAGAAGTATATGAATACTTTTTATGGAATGAGTCCATTCTTAAAATGTTTGAAAGAGAAAGCATATAATTGTTTTTAGTCTGTGTCATCACCTTGAATTTTGTTTCTAAAAGCTCAATAGTTTTCAATGATCAAGATAATAAGATTTAGATGAATAATTTGGGGAATGTATGTGTTTTTTGGTTCTAATTTTCTGTAATACTGCCACCTAGGGATAATAATTTCTAAACCATCTAGTATTTAATGTATTATTTTCACTTTCTTTAAAGTTGCATTTTATGATTTTGGCCTCAGACTCTATATTTTTTTTCCTTCTTGGAGATTTAGGATGATGCTAAAATGCTATCATTGTTTCAGCTTTCATTTAATTTGCTTTAATACTTTTAGATAGCAAATTAGGTACTATTTTTTACTGGTGGTGTTATTCTAGCAATATATTTTGCTTGCTGTTCCATTTTAAGATGTTAGTTCACAAAACAGCCTTTAACTTAAATACCTACTGAATAAAATATAGCAAATGTATTCTTAAATAAAGACTATTGTTTATTGAGTAGCATTGTAGTGGCATCAAGGAAAGTAAAAGTAAATGGGCTGTTCATTATTTTAAATCTTTAACTTTATGTGACAACTTCATAAGTTCCAGATGCTCCTAGTGAGGTGAACTAGTTAGAGAGAACAGGCAGAGATGTACAGAGCCTGAACTTGGCGTGGTGGTCCATGCATGCTGGGAGGTTGAGGTCACTGGCTCATGTACTTGAACACACCATTTCCAATGATAAAGCTGTGTCACAGCAATCTGTTCATTCCTTGGCTTTGCTTTCTCTGGGTATTCCCATGTGACTTTGAGGGGTCCACTAGCAGCTCTTGGCAACTTTCCTTACAGTTTAATAACTTTAACAAATGAGAGTTTTTGTTTCCAAATACTTGAATAGAAGTTTGGGGATTAGACAAGCTTTGAATGCTTGCTGTTCCCAAACCAATTGCTGTGGAAGGGTAGCTGGAGTGACATGGGTGCCAGGACTGGGTCCTGTCCCTGCAGTCTTACCTGGAGCAGCAGTATACTGCCCAAAGAAATACCAAAGTGTGAGAAAGCAGGGCAACAGACTCAAAGCACTCAGAAAAACCCCTGGTGTCCAGTGACAATATCAGTGAAGAATGAAGTCTGCATTCCCATTATACCATACACCGTATAATTGAGCATCTAACTATGTATTGATTTTTCTCCCCCACTATTGCTACTTCATTCCATCAGTTTTGTTGTGATAGAAGATTGGGACTTTTATATCCATGTCAGCACTGCACATAATCCTAAATAATCAGACCCTTAATATTTACCATTTTTGTTCATTTGGAAAAATAGTAGGTCCAGAATAGGCAAAGCAATCCTTAGTGAGAAAAGTGATGAAGGAAGCATCACAATACCAGACCTTAAATGATGCCACAGAGCCACAGTAACAAAAACAGCATGATATTGGCACGAAAACAGACACGAAGACCACTGAAACAGAATAGAAGACACAGAGACACACCCACGTAAATACTGTTACCTCATACTAGACAAAGGTGCCATAAACACACATTGGAGAAAAGATAGCCTCTTCAACAAATGGTGCTAGAAAAACTGGAAATCCATATGTAGTAAATGAAACTGAACCCCTATCTCGCACCCTGCACAAAACTCAATTTAAAGTGAATCAAGGACCAGAAACCCTAGGCTGACTAGAAGAAAAAGTAAGTCCAAACCTACATAATGCCAGCTTAGGAACTGAATTACTCAACAAGACTCCTGAAATACAAGAATTACAATCAAGAATCAAAAAATGGGATGGTATCAAACTAAAAAGCTTCTTCACAGCAAAGGATACAATCAAGAACATGAACAGAGAGCCTACAGAATGGGAGAAAATCTTTGCCGCCTGTATCTGAGATATGGCATTAATCTCCAGGATATAAAAGAACTCCAGAAATGTAACCCCCCCACACAACAAATAACCCATTCAATATATGGGCTAAGGAACTGAACAGGCACTTCACAGAAGAAGAAATAAGATTGATCAACAAAGGTATGAGAAATATTCAACATCTCTAGCAATTAGAGGAAATGCGAATCAAAAAACTATACTGAGATTCCATCTCACTCCAGTCAGAATGGCAATACTAAGAATACAAGTAACAGTAAATGTCGGTGAGAATGTGGGTAGAAAGGTACTCTCATACATTGCTGGTGGGACTGCAAATTGGTGCAACCACTCTGGAAAGCAACATGGAGATTTCTAAGGAGATTACTTAGAAAACTTGGAATGGCACCACCATTTGACCCAGCTGTCCCACTCCTCGGCATATACCCGAAGGACTTAAAATCATCATACTATAGTGATGCAACCACATCAGTGTTTATAGCAGCTCAATTCACAATAGCCAAGCTGTGGAACCAACCTAGGTTGATAAATGAATGGATAAAGAAAATGTGTAACATATATATACAATGGAATGTTATGCATCCATAAAGAAGAATGAAATGATGGCATTTGCCAGAAATTGGATGGAACTGGAGAATATCACACTAAGTGAAATAAACCAATCCCCCCAAACTAAAGGCCAAGTGTTTTCTCTGATACGTGGATGCTAACCCACAACAAGGGAAGGTGAGGAGGGGAAGAGTAGAAGTCCATTGGATTAGACAAAGGGAAAGGAAGGGAAGGGAGGGAGGAGGGGAATAGGAAGAATAGTAGGATTAATTAGACATAACTTTCCTATGCTTGTATTTGAATACACAACCAGGACAATGCCCCTTCATATACAACCCCAACATAAGATCCTAATTAGAATAAGTTGTATTCCATGTATGCATAATATGCCAAGATTCATTCTAATGTCATGTAACATTAAAAAGAACAAAATTTTAAAAATACAATTTCTGAAGGATAATAGAGAGCAGCAGGAAATATTCACATCATTGTTTTGTTTGTTGGCTGGTTTTGGTTGTTTTTGTATGTTTGAGAGGAAATACTTAAATCATAAGTAGACAAATATATTTTTGCCATAAATATGTCTAACATGATGAAATGTGATATGGACTAGAACTGGCTCTTAACTGGGGGGTTCATATACTTTCTGAGAGACCATGGAAGGGTTTCTGGGTATGTGTGTGCCTCTTGAAGTTCTGTGTGTGTGTGCACACGCACACACATTTGCACTCCTGTATTCATTTTTCTGGAGACAGGATCCATGGATTTCATTAGATGCTCAAAGGGGAATCCTTAACCCAGGAAAGGTTCAGAACCACATAGAAAAGTATCTTGGGCTGACAGGGAGGTTCCTGACTTGAGGAGGTTAAATAACTTTGTGTGGGAAAGGCTAAAAGAGCAGTGCCTCTTAGGAGAAGCACAAAGGAACCTGAGTTTGAGGATGAATTGTTAAAACTTATGTTAATGAATTCAGTCCATACAGGGTTCAAGCAACATATATTATGGATGAGCCTGTAATAAAATGGGCCTCCCCAGGCTTGCCAGCTCCACAGTTAATGACCGGAAACCTGCTGCCAGCTGATTTTGGCTCAATGCTTTGCAGCAGGCACAGGCCACTTCTTGCCATTTGGAAGAAAAGGGAAAGTGATAAAATGTTACTTGACTTTCATAAGCAATTTATGACAACAGTTTAATAAAAATTTTAGAAGCATCCTTTTATTTGGAGAAGAGGGAGCCCCGAAGCCTCAGTGGGAATTAAGTTTGGTGTTGCATGTTAAGCCTCTCAGTGTCTCCTGTGCCTTCCTGTACTCTGGTAACCACATAAGAAGAGCCTGGAGAGCGAGCCTGGTGTTTCTTTAACTCAGATGAGGCGACTGTTACGCTTATGCATTTTGACCCTCTTCCCCCACACTCAAGTTGTCCCTGTGTCATGACTTCATTGTGCCTGGGCTGTGGCCTGGAGCTGTGGCTCAGCTGCTGTCTGCCATGTGGCCCTCACTAGCTGTCTAGCATGTGCTGTCTGCCATGTGGCCCTCACTAGGTGTCTAGCATGTTGTGTCTCCATGTTGCTAGCATCACTCTTTGCAGTCTTGAATTACTAGATGAGGGTTTAATGAAAGGGTTCTTTGTCTCTTATATTTAGTTGAGGAAAAGATCCTTTTAGGGAATCAAATGGATTAGCTTAAAGGGTTTCCTCATGAAAATGTATTACAGTGTGGGTCAGTTCTAATTTCCCTCCCCGCTGAGGCCATTCAGCTTTCACTTACCCCCTTTCCTGCCTGACCCATAGGGTGTAGGTGACCTGACACCAGCATTCGAATAGCCTTTCTTTCTGCCCCTGAGGCCTTAAGCCATTTTTTGAGAAGTGATCGATATAATAAAATATATATCATGACCTAATATTTACATAAACGTGTATATAGATAGAACTAAAAAGGTTTCACAAAGAAATATTTACTTTCTTAATTAGGATACACCATATTCTGATCATTTCATTTTGGTACAGGAATTTTCTGCTGATCTCCATTCATTAAATCAGTTTCGTGATCCACACCTGGTTTGCAACCTATAGTGGGAAAACCAACCCTCAGGAATGCTCTGTGGGACGTGGTCTTTCATATCACTGTGGCAAGGGTTGGCTCTGTGCACCACGTGGTGACTGAGCCTCTTTATGTGGCACAGTGGAATTGAGTTTGTGTACTTTCAGTAGTTTCTGGGACATTCTTGAAGGAGTGTCGTGTCTGAGAGTCCATGTTCTAATTAGAGTACTTCATTCAGTCCTGGCTCTGTTATCCTACCACCTGCTCTGATACTGAGAAGGTTTCTTAACCTTGCTAAATTTTCCCTTATTTAAAATGGAGGTGTTCTTATGTGTTTTAAGATAAATATTCTTATGACTTCTATTTTAATATGTGGATTCAGTATATAAATCCAATACTAATATATTAATATATAACACACATAAATATAGTATTAAGAATACTGATATCAAACTTTGATTAAATGTTACTATGTGCCTTTATTAAGTTTAGCAAATGTTTGCTATTAAAATTATTAATTCTGGATCTTAATATTTACATGCATCTGCAAGAGCCCCCTAAGAGCAGGTAGCTAATGTATAGCAATAAACCCTATGTCCCAAAGCACTGAGTCTAGGAAGTGTGGTTAAATGAAAAGAAGATACTGCAACCAGACGTTTACACCTTGAATTAGTAAAAACATTTTCAGTTACAACAACAGAAAACCCTAACCAAACTGGCTTATGCAAAAACAGGGATTTGTGATTCCCATAATGGAAAAGTCTGTGGGTATTGCTTTTGGCATTGGCCATAGCCAGCCACTTCAATGATATCAGAAATCTCTATCTTCATGTCTTGCTCTGCTGTTTTCTGTTGGCTTCATTTCCAGGAAGACTTGCTCCAAGCAGGAAGAAACAGCCACCAGCTGCTCTAACTTTATGTCCCCCAGCAGAAAGAAAAAGCCTTTTCCTTGGTTGCTTCAGCTTAGTCCTGCAACTGATGAACATGGATTCTGATGAGCTTGACTGAGGTCACCCTTCCTGACCATCTGCCTCCTTAGTCATTGAGCCAAGGGAGGCACTAGTTGTTGAGGGTCCTGGGTCTTGTACCCATTCTGTGGGCTCAGCAACACTCAATCCACACAGTCAGAAGGGAAGATGGAGGATCCCAACAGATATTTACTGCACACCTGTACCATCCCTTCCCTGAACATAGGATGTTATGTAAGATGTTTGCTTTGGACTGAAGGTGGTGTTAATACTTCTTACTTCAAGCCACAGGTCATTCCCGTTCTTAATGTATAGTGCAGCTATGTTGGAAGATGCGTCAGCCCTTCTTTTCTGATCACTGCTGAAAAGGTTCTTTTCCAGCCACCACATCTTTGTGTTGCAACTTAGAAGTTGCAACTTAGAAGTCATTCATCCTTTCCTATTTCATGCCTCCCTCGGGTTTCCCAAGCTTGTAGTACTTGTTGCTTTCATTATGAACAAGACACAGAGATGTGACGCCCCACCTCCTCAGTAGTCACTCCTTTTCATTTTGTGGTCTAGCCACCCCAAAGGTCAGAACCACATTATGCAGCTGTCCTTTCATCCTCTGGCTGTGCATGAGGATCACTGAGTTATCAGACTACATGAAGTTGGGTCTTTCAGCTTCAGAGAGCCCATGGCTTCTTCTGTACACACACACACACACACACACACACACACAGATGGGCAGTAGACAATAGACACTGTAGTTTTAGTAGGGACTCCAGATGGTGGAGTGTCTCTGCCAGGGAGTTTCAGGGAATTGTGGATCTGCAGCCAGCCAAGTTAAGGGCACACACCACAGCCTTTTATCTGTCATGGACAGAATGCCTTTGGCCTGCTAATTAAATTAGAAACAAGGTAAGCACGCCTTTCTTTTTAAGCCCAATATTGCACTCTAATATTTTATAATTGAATAGGATGGATAAATAAAATGTGATGTTCACATATACAAAAAGGTATGGACTCAGGCAGTCTCAAAATATGTATTTGGGGGATAAAAAAGTTCTTTAAGGACATTAAAATTTCTAAAGTTTCAAAATTCTTATGTGTACATGTTTTTACATGTTACACTGGTGTATTAATACATGCTGGGTAAGGTGCAGACATGATGAACATTTGTTATATGTAAGGACATTTGCATCCTGTAGGTTCATTCTACACAAAGTTGAAGCCTAGTTGTCACACTCAATGCAACAGGAAATTGTTCAGTTAACTCAGAGTCAATTAAAATGATAAGGATTGCATGTGAAATGATGCATGCTGTATTTTATTTTAAATAACAATATAATTTTAAATCACTAGGTTGATTAGCATTTTGTTTTTTCCCTGCTAGTGCTGTGTACACAGAGACTCAGATATTTTTCTCCTAAAGGTTTGGCCCTTACTGTAAAATTTTGAATATCACGATTGTTTTGATGTAGGCCCAAGGCTTTTTCCTTGAATCAATGTCAGAGGACTGGAGTATCTTTCTTGGATAAACTTTAGCCATAATTTATCAGCCACAACTTTCATTTACATTGCATTAAGGTGGATCTGGAACTTAGTGATACTTGCAAAGGAATCTGAATTGAGATGTTTCTAGATTTTCCCCAGTCTTTTAGCCGTCTCTCCCACACCTAATTCAACAGTGAACTATTTCATGGGATTCCTTCTTGGCTTATTTACTTACTGGTGGATCTAGAAGCATTTGACCACTGAGCCACATGCCAAGCCTTTTAAGTTTTTATTTTGAGAGAGAGTCTCACTAAGTTGCTTAGAGCCTCACTAAGTTGCTGAGGCTGGTCATGAACTTTCGATCCTCTTGTCTCAGCCAGCCATCTGAGTTACTGGGATTATAGGTGTGCACCGTCTCTCTCAGTTTAAAATTTATTTATTTATTAAATGTTTTTGGTCATATAAACGAAATATCTTTATTTTACTTATTTATTTTTTTTATGTGGTGCTGAGAATCAAACCCAGTGCCTCAAACATGCTAGGCAAGCACTCTACCACTGAGTCACAATCCCAGCCCTTAACATTTATTTTTAACTGATACATAAAAGCATAAAAATTGTACGTAATAATGAAGTACCATGTAATGTTTTGATACATGTATACCTTAAATAACATTGAAATAAGTTTAAACATTTATCTCTTCTAACATTGATAATTTATGGTGAAAACTTTCAAACTCTCTTCTTCTAGCTTGTTGAAATGTACAATACATTATTGTTGTCTATAGTCACCCAGCTGTGCAGTAGCACACCAGAACTTCTTGCTCTTGTATAACTGTAATTTATTACCCATTAATTAACCTATTTCCACCCCAACCCCCACCTTGCAACCACTGTCCCTAGCCTCTGGTAACCATTATTCTATTCTCAACTTCTATGAGAGCAACTTCTTTAGATTCCATACAACTGAGATTTTGTGGCACTTGTCTTTCTGTACTTGGCTTATTTCACTTAAAATAATGATCTCTAGTCTTTCACTAAATCTTTACAGGGCATTTAGCTTAGTTTTTACAGAAATAACTATTTTTTGACATTCACATTTAATTACTTTTTTATAATGCTTGGAGAGTATAAATGCACAAAAAGCTCTCCTGGCTTAAACACACTCCTTTGTTGGTAGAATCAGATGTGAGCTGGTGTGTGGACATTATGACACTTACAGGGGACTTTCTGTGTGTTCTGACCGATGTGCACACTGACACATTTAATCTTCATGGGACCCTGGATGAGGAAAATGATGTACAGAGGTTGGATTGCCTAAAAGTGGTCGGCCAGCTGTCCCCATGCAGCCTGCTTGTGCCTTGGTCAGTGTGTTTTGCAAGGAGAATGGGAGTGTATTACATGGAGGGGAATTAAAAGCAAGAGAAAAAGACAGACAGACCCACTGTAGAGATAACTATCCCTTAAAAGCCCAATCAGGACATAAAAGACTTCAGAAACCTCCTCCGTATTTCCCTAAAATTATGCTTTAAGACACACAAATGACCCCTCCATACTCCCTCCATGTTCTGATGGGATAACTATGTCCCACAGGAGTGAAATGATTTGCTTTCTGGGTGCCCACATAGTAATTGGCATATTTTTCTTGGGGCCTCGCTTCCTGATTTACTCCACATTTTCCCCTAGAAGAAAATGATGCACACCAGTATATGTAATATAGAGAAACATTCAGGAAATGAGAATTTCTGAGAGTTTGCCAAGAAAGTAGGAAAATTGGTAGATAAGGACACAGTATTATTAAATCAACATTTTTCTCCTTGAGCTGGAGTGAAGCTTGGACCAGAGAAATCTTAGGCATAGAAAGGACCTGGTGATGTGGTTTTGTCCATCTCTGTCAGAGAGAAGTGGGAATAAGCCCACAGAGCACCTACAAGGAGATGATATTATCACTATTTTATAGGTAAGGAAACTGAGCTTCAGAAAGGTAAAGGGATTTATCCAAAATCACACAGATAGAAAGGAGTGGAACTAAGACACGAACCTAGTCTTGCTAAAGTTGAGGTCCGTAGTCTTTGTGCCACAATAATTGCTCATCTGTGTGGTTGTTTATGAACAGTCTCCTTGGCTAGAAGTTCTTTCTGAATTGCATCCCAAATGGCTTTTGAATTCAAGTACATATGCTTTTGCATTCCTCAGTCAACAGATCAACCTGTTTGAGTGGCAAAAAGGGGTGCAGATTGGCAGGGTGTCACCTAAGAGGAAGCATTTTGTTCAGTTCACCATCATCCATGTGCACATCTACCCTGGAGCATCTCCATCGAACCTGGGCTGGATGGTTTTTCAGCACAGGAATTAAGAGACTTCAGACAGAAGGAGGTGGCCATCTATTATGGTGAAAACAGGGTGTTAATTTGAGGATGTGGGGCTCATTGAAGGCCCTCTTAAAGGTTGCTTACCATGAGTAAATTATGATTATTTTTAGCATAAATACATTGGTTTCCCCCCACAGTTCTCCTTTTTCCCCCCTAAAGATGATAAGATATGAAAGACCATCAAGAAAAACTGAAGACTCAAAATGGGGCAGGGAGGAAGAGCATGAGAAGAAGATTACCTCTAGATAGGGAAGAGAGGTGGGAGGGAAAGGGAGGGAGAAGGGGAATTGCACGGAAGATGGAATTGTGTCCACCGAAAACTAAAAAATAAATATTAAAAAATTCTCTCTCTCTCTTAAAAAAAAAGAAGTATATTCATGTTTATATCCTAAATCAGACCTTCCAGTTGGAAGAGAAAGTCTCCAATTTCTTTGGTCTTTGAGAGCACCTCTGTTAGTGGAATGAGGAAGAACCAAATGGAGATTTCTAGAAGACAGGTGCAAATGCTCTTGTGTTCAGCCACACTGAGTAAATGTGTGGGTGGAGGGCACTGCTGCTCCTTGGTGTGTGGACAGGGACCACATGACATCACGGCATACTGCGAGAGCAGTCAAGGGTCATTTGTGGATTAGAGCTTGGGATTTGTAGCAGGCTTCTGGGTCTTGCATCCTGGCTTTGCCACTAGCAATCTGTGTGACTTTGGGTGAGTCCCTTATTATTAGTATTAGTTCTCACAGACATTCCCCAGGTAGGTAGGATGGGACAGGGCATCTGGGGGTGAGAATGGAAGGCTTTAATGATTCTGGAAAAGCAGGGGGTTACTCTTTCATGTTAGCATTGCTGCTTTAGGCAGGCTAAACAGCCCAGCTGTTTCCTCATCTATTAAATATGGATACTAACATACCTCTCCACCTCCTGCCACTCCCCGGGTAATTTTGAAGCCTGAATGAGATAACTGGAAAGCGATTTGCAATATGCGCATACAAAATCAGTACCATACTTTCATTTCCAGTAGAATAGTGGCGGTCCCTCCCTTGTACGGGTACCTTGCAGAATAGTTCATTAGTAGTCAGCGTCCCCGGTAAATATATGGGAAAAAAAAAAGTCTGTTTCTCATTTTAGCAGTGATTGGATTAGACACCCATGCAATGGGTTCGATTTCAGTAACTCTGCAGTGCTCTGTTCCAACAAATAAGAGAGTTATCCTATGACACCTCATCATAATTGACTGGATTTGGGTTCAATATAAGGTCTAATTATCCCAATCTGGCCTCTGGGGTTTTCTGCTGTTTTGTTCAACATACTTACGTAAACAGGTGTTCTCTATGTAAACATTTGGGAAAGTCAAAATACCAAAACAGATTAAACAGAGAACCAGGCTGGATGCCACATCAATGTTTTAGTGACAGAAAAGAAAAAAATATCATCTGTTGCTTTTAATTCTTGGTATTGGTGGGAGTCCTATCAATTTGATTATGTTTTTTGTAGTTGATTTCTGAATTCAAATGGGATTTTTTTGCCAGTTTCTGTTTTGCATATTTAATAAAATAATTTAAAATCAACATTGAGGGTCAGTAACTCTTTGTTTAATGAAGGGCCATATGTTAGGCAAGAACCCCTGAATGGATCACTCAGAGTGTCTGTAGAGAAGAGCAGAACCTGTGCACTCTGGTTTTTTTTGATTTGCTGGGGGCCCAGTGCACATTCTTTTGCTGCTTATACATTGTACAGAGGAACACTTTACCCTCCTGGTTTCTCTACCCATTGGGCAATCAGGTTGTTCTGGAAACCATTGTTATGTACATGAAAGAGTTGCTTTGATTCATTCTTACCGGGGTGTTTTTAGCCGAAAAGGGAAGACTGTTCTCTTTCATTGCTCAATATCCCAACCTGACATATTCTATTCATTAGACATAGCTACTTCCCAGTTCTTATTTTCCTCTTTAAATTAGATACACCATTATTCTATTTACTGTAATTTTCTTTTATGTTTTAATATCAGGAAGTAGACTGTTGGTATATTCTCAGCCATCTCTAGCAGCAATATCTGAGTTTTCTACAGACTTTCTTTTCCATGGAGCTCTGTCTGTGTACACTTTATAGTATTAGTTCTCACAGACATTCCCCAGGTAGGTAGGATGGGACAGGGCATCTGGGGGTGAGAATGGAAGGCTTTAGTGAGTCTGGGAAAAGCAGTGGGCTACTCTTTCATGTTAGCATTGCTGCTTTAGGCAGGCTTCTGCATTCGGACCTATTTTCCTATTTTCTTCAAAGCATTTTCAAGTGATAACAGTCATTAACTTCATTGCTGTCAAATGAAGTAAGGGGATATACTAATGTAGCTAATAAGAAATAAGAACCTTGGTTCAAATCTTTTTTGGGTCGTTTAGAAAAAACAGTTTTAATTCTTACTTTTTGATGTAATTTTTGCCTGGGATCTGGAAGTGTATTAAAATTGGCCATACATTCTGAAACTGTAGTGATCAAAAGAAACCCCTCTAATGATATAGTTGTCTAATGTCTATTCATTTTAGCACTTTGAAGGTACAAGATTAATATTTTGAAAGGCCAGCTCTGATCATTTCATAATTTTTTTTTGCATCTTTTTAGATGTTATGAGCTTTGGATTCATTTCCTGGGCTGGTAGTACAGTCTGACTGTTCACTTTGCTTCTTTATAGTGGAGAGTGTGGTGCCCACCACAAAGGGTTGTTGCTTCAATTAATCGTGTATGAGAGGCTAAGCACAGCAGGGGTCAATAAAACTTAAAAAGGTAAACGATTAAAAACTTAAAATGACCTCTTTGTTGCTACAGTGTCAAATATGAATTGATGCTATTTTCTAGATCATGGCCTAGAGTGACCTCCTAACTGAGTTCTTGTTTTCTAGTCGAATTGGCAATTTCATTCTTCATTTTCCTTAAAAAAAGATGAAACTTTTTGGCCAAGACTTTCAGAATGAAAATCATTTTACAGCTAAAACAAAAGCTTCTTGAAAGTACTTCATCTTGCCATGTGCAATGCTGTTCCATTTCACTGAGGGAGAAAATGCTGTTCCTGACCCATTAAACTGGTGTCAAGCAGGATGTGGTGTGCTATTTGAAAAACAGTGGTCTAGAAGACCCTCCTTCCCTATTTCTTGATATTCTACCCCTCCCTTGAGACCCATACTCCTCCATAAAATCTTCCTTCATCCTGGTCTTCTCATGGTCTTCTCTGAACTTACCACTTTTTCTCATTCTCATTTATGGTGTTTACTGCAAATTGGCACTTATGTTAATTATTGATTTATAACATCTCTTTAACAAGTTGGTAAGTACCATGAGGGCATGAACTCTGAGGTGCCCTCCTTTATCAGCCTGTGTGCACAGCAGGGCATCCTGCCCACCTTCCCTCAGAGATATTTGTTAAGAAATTGCACCGTGTCCTGGATGCTTCCCTACCTTTGTGCTGACATTTGAAAGCCAGAAAATTAGAGTATGTGTCTATACCTCTGGGAGCAGGTTGCTTCTTGCCATAACTGCCTCCTAGATTACACATTTTCATCTATTGGGCTGCCTTGGATTCCTTATGTATCTGAAAAAGACCGATATTAGGTTGGGACTGGGATTCTAGCTTCTAAATGGAGATTCTCAATTTCCTGTTCCCTGACATGGCTTTGCTAGGTCTCAGAGGCTCCTTTCTACTTTGGCAGTGTCTGAGTATAAACCAGCCTCCTCTCTGATTCAGCCCAGCCCCATCTCTTTAAACCCTGGACCTTTGCAGCCTGTAACAGATAATGGCTTTAGGCTATGAAGCCTGCATTTTATAGGTCTTTTAGATCTATTTCTGTGGTGGACACTGCGATCCAGAGGTCCTCTGTGGGAAAGCATATGTGTATACAGTGTTTTACTAATTCATATGGAGGCTTTCATCTACAATGAAAATAATATGTGGATGGGAATAAAATATTTATATCTTAATTACACACTGTTTCTCACACTTGGAGCCTAGTTTTGAGATCCTGACTAATGAGGTGATTTAGAGAAGAGCAGGACCCATTTTATGCTTACACAAATTATCTACCCAAAGGTCGACCTCATTTAAAGGAACTGATTTAATTTAGGAAAGGTTTTTCTTTCCCTTTTTAATCAAATTTAAGAAGCTTGACTGAAATTGTAATAGATACCAGAAAACTGCCCGTTTAAGCTGTATAAACTGACAAATCTAACCATAGCAACATCTATCTTGGGACAATACCTGGATAAAATACATGCTAGAAATATCTAGAAATTATAGATTACTAAACATTTACTGGAGCAAACAGTTAAAGGATTAAAAACACACACTGAAAACTGGATAGTAAAATCTGGGAGAAGATACTGGTGCAGTTTTTTTTAGATGATTTTAAAGACTGGTGGACCTCTAGGTTTATACAGTAAAGCTGTTCATCCGTAGGCAAATTTTTCTCTTCTGAGCATCAAACACTGATAGGGACTTTGAAATGAGTTTAGTTTAATTCAGTATTTGGAGAATTTGCAGACAAGCTTCCTTATTTAGATTCTTTCCCATCCGGCCTGCCATTTACCAGAGCTAAAATATGTGTCAAAGAGAGCAGGATTTGTCTTAAAGGAGATTTGGAGAAAATCTTCCTTCAATATTTAAAGTGCTTGACAAAGTCATGTTCACAGGGAAGCCAGTTTTGAGATGAGGAAGTTAAAATCAGGTGGCTTATTTACATTACTGGCAGAAAGCCCATCTGATAGGATTGACACAGAGCACTAATTAATCACCCAGGGTCTCCCCATTCACTAATCACATTGCAGGAACCTTCCCTGCTGGCTGAGGCTCAAGGGCAAACCGTGGGCTTCCAGCCAGCTTATTTTTCATAAGCATTATGCTACCGCTATAAATTAATGTGAACCTAATATATTCTGTCAGCGGTTTATTTTCCCATGGCGACCCACTCTGGTTAAACAGCTTTAAATGAAATCTTATATTGAGAATGAAAAGAAGTTTTTTTGCAAAAGGAGAAAAGAAAGATTTAAAATCCTCTTTGTAATCTTTTTTCCCCACAGTGCATACTCCTTGGGTTCTGATAAAACTCTTCTAGATTAATTGAATAAGACATAGATGACAAGATAGTTTCTTTCTGTTATCTGAAAAGTGACCTTATGTTATGCTTTAGAGACTTTTTCTATCACATTTTAATTGCAATAATAGTGTGTTTATTAAGTGCCTGCTATACATAAAACATATACCTTAACCCAGCCGTTCTCATATCAGCCTTATGTGAATGCTATTACTGCCTACATTTACAGGTGAGAAAATGAAGAGTCTGTCAATTTGCTCAGGGTCACACAGCTAGTAAATGCTGGGTCTAGATTTGAACCAAGGTTTGTCACTCAAGGTCATGCTTATTTGGCTGTTATTGCTGTTTATAATTCATACAGCTTCTTTTTACTTTCCCTTTTATCTTGAGGAAATGTCCAGTGGTCTTATTTTTTAATGATATTATCCTGTTTCCACTTTTTTTAAACATTGATCTGAATTAAAAGTCATTTTTAGAAGCATGTTGATCCCTAGCATATTGTCGTATATCTTCAGATCACTTTAATATCATGCTGCTTTTATGCAGAGAACAAAAAGTTATAGACATCTTTGAACCAGAGGAAATAAATGCAGCTTGTTCATCTCCCTCATGCTGGTCTTCCAAACAATTCCAATAGGGAAGAAATTCTAGAATGTGAACACATGGACGGTTTCCAAGGGGGTGCCTGTGGAGAACTCAGGCTTCCATCTTAAAGCTGCAAATGGTATGACTACAGTTTGTCCTTTATGCAAATCAATTTCCAAGTGCCTGTAATAAATTTTTATGTAAAAGAACATGTAGAATGTCCAGCACCATGGCACTCGCCTATAATCCCAGCGGCTTGGGAGGCTGACACAGGAAGATCACAAGTTCAAAGCCAGCCTCAGCAATGGGAAGGTACTAAGCAACTCAGTGAGACCCTGTCTCTAAACAAAACACAAAATAGGGCTGGGGGTGTGGCTCAGTGGTAGAGTGCCCCTGAAAATCAATCCCCAGTACCCCTACCCTGCAAAAAAAAAGAACATGGAAGACTGATTTGTCAAAACTCATCTCCCCATACCTAAGTAGAGAGCAGGTTGGTATTTGGTGGCTTCTGTGGGTTCTGGGTGAAGCCATACTTTTCTTCTTAGTATGCAGTGCTGATGTTCTTGGCTGGAAGGAATCCATTCCATTTCTTTTTATAGTGCCACAAAAACTTGGAAAGAGGAAAAACTGAGCTGAACATACAGAATAAATAACTAAACGGTGCCATCAGGCTGCCCTTTTTTGTGCAGACATTTCCTCCTCCCCCCTCCTTTGTGAGTCACTGAGCCAGTTATATGGATCAAAGATGCCTCAGTGGATGGAGCATTTTTTTGTGGAGGTTGTTTGTCATCCACAACAAAGAACTAATTGCTTCTGGGCCTTCTTTCACATGATAATCAATGAATTTGATCTCCTGGGTGTGCTCCATGTATACTTCATTCATCTCTCAAGATGTTTTAGGTTTTGATTGAATATATAAAGGATCAGAAAGATGACGTCAACCTGATAGAATATTAAGGGGATTTTTAAATGTGAGTAAAGAAACGTATAAAAGAGCTTGGAATGAAAGCACCTGCCATGATTCTTTTTTTTTTTTTGTGATTGTTTAATTTGATCAGAATGATAAGTTGTGATAACTATTAAAAAGGTTAGTGGCATTTCTAGGAAGCAGCATGTTTTTCTAAGATTTAACATTTCAAAAGGCCCACTGGGAGAAAATTCACTTCCCATTTTAATAGGAACTTGAGGTTCTTAAAGATGAGTTCTTTGTGCCTTATTACTAATGTTATCAGAGTTCATTTTAAAGAGTATTCTGAATTCTAACTAAAAATCCAAGTATTCTGAATATATTTTTCTGTAATAGCTTTGTGGGGTACACATGTGTGCATGTATGTGTTGGAGTGTGTCTAACAGAAAAGGGGCCAGTGGGGCCCATAGGTTAGGCAAACACCATTCAGCTTATTATTCTATATAGTCTGAAGAATTGAAATTATGTTCTCTTTGAATTTACCAGAAACATGCAGTTATTTCTTAGGAGTTATTAATATTTAAAATGAGAACTTTTTTTCTGGGTACAGTGATTGAGCCCAGGGGTACACTACCACTGAACTGTATATCTTCCCTTTTTATTGTTTATTTTGAGGTAGAATCTTGCTAAGTCACTGAGACTGGCTTCAAACTTGCAATCTTCCTGCCTCAGCCTTATGGGTTGCTAGGATTATAGGTATGTGCCACCATGCCCAATTAATAAAGTGAGAACATTTTTGAATGAAAGAATCATCAATTTTACAATCTGTTTAGTAACAGAGTCATTCCCCCCCGGTAAGTATGCAAATGTTTTATGTTTTTTAGAAAAGAAGGGTGCTACATGTGCAGTTCAGTGATAGAGAGCTGACCTAGCATGCGCAGAGCCTTGGAATTGATGCCCTGCACTGAGAGAGAGAGAGAGAGAGAAGAAAATTTCATTGGCAAAACAAACCAAAAGAAAACACAAAACAAAAATTAAAAACAGATGTATAAGTGCAGAGAGCATTTGCATTAGGTTTCTTTTTAGAAAGTACCAGACATTAGTATCTCTTTAGCTCTCTCAGCTCTGACTGAGCTAGCTAGCTGGCTTCCACTAGAACAAACAAGAGCAAGCCATGTCTACTGGAGAACAATCCCTTGTTCCTATTGGGTGGGAGGAAAACACCAACCCCTTCCTGTAAAACAATAATGGTAAGTGTCAAAAACTGGAAGGGTCTGAGATTTTACCCTACATGCCAACTAACAGGTTACCCTGACACATGGACAGTGCAGGAAACAACAAACCCCTAGGTCAGATACATAGACTTCATTATTCCCAGCAACACCAGCAAACAGAACATCAGTGTTTTGGTGCATTTTCCCTGGGTCCTAATTCTTACAGGGTGATGCAGAGAGGACCAGGTGACTCCTTTATGCATAGCGGTTTGTGTTATGGCAAAGCAACCCTGAGCTTCGAGAACTCAATTCTTTTATAATGGGAAGCAAGCCTGCCTGATCCTTTGCCCCACAAGAAAACACTGTGTCTTCCAAGGCTGTCCGCTGTACAAATATCCTTGAAAGGCATCCACAACAAAAGACTCACTCATAGTTCAGACCAGCGCCATGCTCAAAAGAACTATAGAAATGTGAGAGAATTGTCTCCCACTTTGTGTACTCTGGAAACAGATGCCAAATGAGCACAATTCTGTGAACTACTGATCTGCACTGATTTTTTAAAGGGCAACATGTTGTCAGGCGCAGAGGCACACACGTATAATCCCAGTGACTCCAGAAGCTGAGGCTGGAGGATCACAAGTTCAAAGCCAGCTCAGCAAAAGTGAGGTGATAAGCAGCTCGGTGAGATCTGTCTCTAAATAAAAAAAATACAAAATAGGGCTGGGGATGTGGCTTAGTGGTCGGTCCAGTGCCCCTGAGTTCAATCCATGGTACAAAAAAAAAAAAAAAAAAAAAGAAAGAAAGGAAAGGGCAACATATATCAGATGACATAGCCAGTAGCTATATATCTCTTATTACTTGAACAGATAGATAAAATGTGATATTTTAACTGTCATGTATCTATATTGCATTTTCTTTTCTGTTTTCCTTTTTATTTTATTGGGTGGGGGAGGTACTGGGGTTTGAGTCCAGGGGCACTGTGCCACTAAGCTGCATCTCCAGCCCTTTTTAAATTTTATTTTGAGATTGGGTTTTGCTAAGTTGCTGAAGCTGGCATCAAACTTTCCAATCCTGGTGTCTCAGCCTCTCAGCAGCAGGCATGACAAGTATGTGCCACCACACCCACGAGCACATCCTTTTCAAAATATTTCCCTTGTATTTTATAATCACAGTGCTTTGTAGTTGGGGTAGGTGCTGTGATTAACCATTTACACATGAGGACACTCACTCAATGACTTAAAGTCACACGGCCAGTGAATGTACAGATTGGCACAGCACCTGGGGTTTCCTGATAGACTGTCTGTTGGTCTTAGAAACACATTGTATAATCCTGTCTCCTTTTGGTCTCAGCCATTATAGAGGTGACCCAGTCCAGTGCTGTGTTCCTTTTTGAAGTTGTCATCTCTCAACCAATCTCAGGTCTTGCCCAGCCACACAGAGGGAGTGGAGGAACTGCTGGAATCAGGAACTAATTCTAACTAAGGGAAGTTACTTTCTTTAGTGCATTCTTATAACTCTGTGTTTTAATTTCAATTTAATCAGATACAAGCATTCTCCACTGTTTCAACCTCTTTCATATCAGAGCTAGCCCTCTGTCTCCTGAACTTAAGGTGTGGTTCTCTGGGCACTTTCCTTTCTGGGTTCCTGCTGTCCCCTTTTCTACTTTTTCCCAGTCTCCCTTTCAGTTCCCTCTGTGTACTTTCCCATTAATTCTAGTGTTCTCTGGAATGATGCTCTGGTCTTCTTCAATGCAGACTCCATATGTGGGTTTTACAGTCACCACAAAGCAATTATTTATTGAGTATATTCCATATGCCGGGCCCTTTCCGAAGCATACTGTATGTGTTATCTAGTCTTTTGAATGACCCTGTATTAGTCAGCTTTCTATTACTACAGTGGAAAACCTGAGACAATTAACTTTTAAAGAGAAAAAGGTTATTTTGGCTCATGGTTTTGGAGGTTCCAGTCTAAGATCAAATGATTCTATTGTTTTGGGCCTCTGATGAGGGCAGCACTTCAGGACAGGACAAAACTGCCCATCACATCTACCAGAAAGAAGAGAGCAAAGAATTGGCAGTGTCCCATAATCCCTTTCAAGGGCATGCCCCCAGTGACCTAAAAACTTGCCATTAAGCCCTCCTAAAGGTCCACCTACCAACCGCACCACCCAAGAGTACCACCTTGGGGACTAAGCTTTTAACACACAGAGTTTTGGGTGATTCCTCCCATATTCAAACTGTAGCAGAACCTATAAAATAGATACTACTGTTCTCCACACTTTATAAGAAATGGAGAACTAACAGGTTAAATTACTTGTCCAAGATCACACAACTGATAAGTGGTAAAACCTGAATTCTGAGGTAAGTTTGACAGGGGAGCCACCTTTGTGTTCAGCTCCCAGTCTCCACACATATGTCCCAGGACATTGCCACATCAGTGTCTGACATCCATTTTGGTGGTAATGTGTCTAAAACTGATATCTAAAACAAATCTTTATCCTAAAACAATGTACACTTCCAGTGTTCCTGTCTTTCTATATAACACCAGTAACCTACCATGTTGCTGAAGCTGAAAACCTGGGAGATTCCCCTTTTCCTCATTGCCCACGAGATATTCATTTCCTCGACAAATGTGTATTTAGGAGTTATTATGAGCCACATGCTGTTTGGGAGATACAGAAGGAATTAGAGGCAACAATCCCTGGTTCCATGTTTTTGTAGAAATTTATATCCCCATTTCATAGATTTGGAAACTGAAAAATAGGGAGGTCAGGTGACTTGCCAAAGCTCTTGTATTTGGGATTCCAAACCAGACATGCTGATTCAAGTATAGTCTTGAACTTTAACCTTACACTCTTCGGTTTCCAGTCACCAAGGCCCATAGAGTCTCTCCTCCTCTAATCTGTCTTCATCCTGCTTCCTCTGCCTCTTCTTCAGCTGGCATTACTGACACCAGGATTGCTGCAGAGGCCTCCCAACTTGTCCCACTGCTGCAGCCTGACCTTCCCCCACCCCCACCTCTGTTCATTCTCTGTACTATACTGGAATAAATTTGCTAAAATGCAGAGCTGATCCCTGTCACTGTTTTGCATAAAATCCTCACTTGGCTTTCTGTGGCTTGGTGATCCCTTGATATCCATAACATACACAGTATGCTGATCAGGGCCCCTGCTTAGCCCCCTGGCCCAGAAGCTCTCAAGCTTTACCACAGATCACAGTTACCTGAAGGGCATGTGAATAAAACAGAACTTGCTGGGCCCTGCAGAGAGTTTCTGAAGCAGGAGGCCTGGGGCTGCCTGAGAATTTGCATTTCTAACAAGTTCCCTGGTGTCTCTGCTGCTGGTGCAGGAGCTGCATTGTGAGGAGCCTTGTAGACCACTTGCAGTTTCTTGAAGGGACTGCTGTTGGGGGCTTTGATCCTTTTGTGTAAACTGTTGCCTCTGCAGGAGAGGGCCTTCCTCTCCTTCCCTTTAAAATACAGTTGAAGTGTCTCTTCCTAGGAAGCTTCCTCTGACCTCTGCAGTGGTCCTTTGGCCTGTATGTTTCTATGGCAACCCATCTGTGTCTCAGGAAGGCTGCTTTTCCTGCACTTGAGTTACAGTTTTATTTATGCATCCCCCCACAAAAAAATTAGCTCTTTAAAAGATCACGTTATTCATCTTTCTATTTCTGGCACCTACCATGATACCTGATATGTATTAAAGATACTCAATAAATTGAATGATGTAATCCTTCTTGCGCCTTCAAAAAAAAAGTCATTCCATACTTATTTTTGATGTGTATTAACTCTTAAATCATGCCTAAGATGGTTTTGTTTTAACATCAAATTATTGCAACACAAAAGCTGTGCGTCTGAGAATGCTAAACTTTCAAAGCTGCCATTAGTAAGCACCACACCTCTCGGCTGTTTAAGGCAAACAGCAGGAGCTTATTCCTATAAAGGCTGATGTTTGTCTACAGGTAACTTACTTCTCATGTCTGTAGCTTGAAATCCTCGAGTTATCCCTCAGTCCTTCTGAGCCTTTAGAACATGGCTCTGCTTTGTTTTCTGCCTTGGCTTTATCTAATCAGGGTGTTCAGATGGAAGAGTCCAGGCAGGGTACGCCTTCTTTTACGGGAACAAGCAAAGATTAGTGGGCTGTAAACTTGCATTCTCTACGTTTCCATCCAAAAGTGGATAGCTAATCCCTCATGTTTCTTTTTACATGTGCCTGCTTTGCCTGGGTAATTCCCAAGAATTCTAGTTTTATTGCTTGCATAGCCCTCCCTTTATTCACCCTTCACATCTCAGATTACTTGTTCTTGCCAAAATGTCAAGTTCCAAGCTCTAACAAAGGAGTTTCCCTACAAGACCTTTCTTCAAGGGGCATCCTCGCCTTCTCCTGGCTGAGCTCAAGTTCAAAAGCAAAGAACCCTTTATCCTGTCCGGGAAAATGGAAGAGAGAACCCAGGTCCACACTGCTTGGAGACCCCCAAAGAGGCCCCCTCCCTTCTTCTTCCTCATCCTATCCCCAGGATCTGCTGCAAGTATTGCTTTGGGATCCATACCTTGAATTTGAGCTGTAGCTTTCTCCCTCCATAATTTAACAACAAGCGCAGGGCAGCTCTTTCATTCAGGTGGATGTGTGGCTGAATTATGTATTCCCTCACACACCAAGGAGCAAGAACAGTCCAGCAGTTCAGAACAACTCATGTTTCCACCCAGTTATTTGGCAAGAAACAACACCCTCTGCCAGAGCATTATGAGTCCCAGAACAACCTCAGGCCTGCTTTGCATGTTTTGTCCTTCACAGCAAGCTTTCATCGGAGCAAAGCATGGAGGAAATTAATCTGGTTTCTTATTTATGTCATTGGTTGAAAGTAACGGAAAGCTTTCAGAGTCCAGGGGTTCTGAATGGAACCCAGCATGAGGACGTGCAGCAATAGTCCCAGGGATAAGGAGCCAGAGGCAGTCAGGAACACAAGACACTTTTTTTCCCTCCTTATTTTCTATATCTGCATGCTTTCTTGATAGCACACAGCAAACTCCCTGCAGTCTCTTCTAGCATAAGGAGTCTGAGGCCACCAGAAATCTCTACATTCAATACCAGACTTGTGGGAAAGGGAGACTGTGCCTCAACCTAGAACTCAATGGCTCTTTTCCAGTCATGTGTTGGACCTATTTTGAGTCATTGTCTGGAGATGGGGTAGTGGGGAGCTGCTGGCCTCCTGGGCAGACGTGGTATCAGGGGCCATCTAGGAGGATGGAGATTGAGAAACGATCTCAAACAGTATTGATTATAATTGATATCCCACATTCTTCCAAAAAGATTCTACTAAAGAAGGGGTGTGGGCTGAGGATATAGCTCAGTTGGTAGAGTGCTTGCCTCACATGCACAAGGCCCTGGGTTCAATCCCCAGCAACACACACACAAAAAGGGGGGGGGGGTAATAATGAAACTCAACCCATTCACATAGGCTATCATACACAAACAAGGAGTGATAAATTTAGAAAGAGGGAAGAGTCACCAAGAAACTCTGGTGGGGAGAATCTTTTTTTTTAATGTGGGATTTTGAAATTAGTGGATTTTCTAAGACTTTGTAGCCATTCACCCAGAATTCATGAACCAGGTTGCTATGAAAGGAAATAGAGACAATTTCAAACTAGATTTGTTCATTTCTTTTAAATGCACCGATATACTGTGTTCTTGGAAGGACCTTGCAGCTATGGCTGCACACCTGTAATCCCAGTGACTTGGAAGGTTGAGAAGAAGGATCACAAGTTCAAGGCCAGCCTCAGCGGCTTAGTGAGACTCTCATACATCTCACCAGACCCCTGTCTCAAATTATAAAATATATAAAGGACTGGGGATGTAACTCCGTGGTAAAGTATACTTGGGTTCAATCCCCAGTTCAAAAAAAAAAAAAAAAAAAAGAGAAAAGCAATTTCCATTCTGAAGCAATTTTTACTCTGGTGGGAGTAAGAGAACTAAGTGAAGGTCAGGTGTTGCTGCTGCCACTTTATTTGGGAACATGCTCTCTGGTTAACACAGTCCCTGTCATTGCTGCTATCTGGCACCAGGTAATGTCGCTCCTTTATAGACCTGTGTGTATGCATACATGTGCACATACGTGTGATCTGTCAAATAAGGGCACACCTGGCCAGAAGTTCAGAAGAGAGGGAGTGTCTGATCACATACACCAGCCGTTTTCTCATGTTGGCAGAGGCAGCTGGATTTCCCAGTGACCACTTGTGGATGGTAGGGGTAGAGAGGTCAGAAATATGAGGAAAGGGAAAGAACAGGGGACTAATATTTACAGAATGCTAACTATGCCAGGCACTGTGATGGGCTCTTGAATGTCATCAGTGCTCATGTGATCACACTGATCCCATAGTTGCCTTGTGCAGTTCTTCAGGTGCCATTAGTTATCTCCACTTGATAGATAAGGACATCAGGGCTTTGGACGTCAAGAAACCTTCAAGAATTCTTTTTGTCTCAAGAGACACCACAGTCCTCACCATGGCCTGGGGGGCCCAGCACAGCCTGGCTTCTGTTGCCCACCGTCCTGTGTGTTCCAGCCTCTTGGCCCAGCCACATGCCTGTGCCACGGGCCTTGGCCCAGACTACCCACCGCCTGGGGTGCTGCTCCATTCTATCCACCAGACAGCTCCTTGACTCCTTCAGGTTTTTTTCTTACATGTAACTACTTTCTTCATAGAGACCCACCTTATGTGTGCTATTTTCATATGGTAGCAGCTCTCTCTACCTTCTGCCACACCCCCAGATCCTTATGCTGCTGTCTGTAGTGCTTCTCATCTTCCCAGATCCTAGGCAGTCCACTCTTCTATATTTCTTTTTTATTGCCTTTCTCTGCCTGCACACCCCAACTAGCATGTCAACCCCGTAAGAGCAGGCACTGCTGAATTTCCTGATTTATCCAAGGTCCATGCATGACTGCTGTGCTCATAGTAGATTCTCAATAAATATTTACCCCATGGATGAAGAGCCATTCTAGAGGTCAGAGAAGTACGAAGCACTCGAGTCAGAGTTAAGCAGGGTAGGCTTAGGCCCTGCTGAGAAGGCCGTTGTTAGGGCACTGACTCCAGCCCAATGAGGAATGTCCTGTTTACAGATTTGAACTTATGTGTCATGCCATCTTCTCATGAGGATTCCAGACAGTTTGAACATATGAATTGGGGCATCAGGACCCAGTGGCAAAACTAGGATTGACTTTTTGTGTATTGAATTTTCCACGAGCCCACGTGGACTTCTTTGACATGGCAAGGATGATGCCCAGAGGCTTTTTATTCCTGAAATAAGTCCCTGCTCTATAAAGACATATATTTTGTTAGCCTAAGTATTCAGCACACTTGTGTGGACTTCGCTATCCACCTGCCAGAAATGGGGTGTCATTCAGACTAAAGTGTCTGAAAATATCTAATAAAACATACATGTGCTACAGCTCTAGCAGAGGTGTATTTTCTCTTTCTTTCCTTCTTCAGTCATAGGTTTTAAATGTATCTCTTCTGTTTATTCAGGCACAGATGAAAATTTTCTTTAGAAATTCGACAGAAAACTAGTTTTTTCCTTCCTTTGTTATTTGAGATAATGTTTTTGAGGCTCCCGTTTAGGTGAGAAGATTGACCTGATTTTGATTTCCCTCGACAGTGTTTACCTTGTACATTGTTATTTTGAGTCTGTTCACAGGATGCTGGACAGATGCCATTGACGTAACTGCTATTTTTTTAAGCAAAGAGGATTGAAAGTGTCCATTCAGGAGCTTCCTATGAACTTTGATGAGCACCATACATATAGTTGCTTCTTTTTATGGATACAAGTAGTGGGGGTGGAAATGTATAGAAATTTTTAAATAATTTAGGTTTTCAAAGTACATAGGCTAAAATTCGCTTCAAAGAGAATCCCAATAGCAGCCAAAATTCCCATCAAAGAAAATTGCCCTTCAGAAGTACCACTATATCAAGCTTAATTGTCTGAGAGTTCTTTTGTTCAAGAGGACATAGAGTTTGGAATTTGAACAGCCATAATCTCCGTGTGGAAGATGCCAGAAACATAGGTATTATACCTCCACCATCTCCAGTCACCACTGAAGATTTAAGTTTTACTTTTTTCAGTAGCTCCCAATTCCACCGCTTCTCTGCCACTCCTGGATAGGACCAGGCCTTACCTGCATTTCCAAAACTAGCTCCTTTTGGTTCCCATGGATCTTCTCTAGGTGCTAATCTTTTCTGCAACCCCACATCAGGGTTTTTCCAAAGCCTAAACCTTCTCAGCTTACCCTGCCCAGCATACGCAGACAGCCCTTAAGTAGCTTCCTATCCTTCCTGGGGTGATGGCTGGATTCCTTTTAAAGCCTGCGAGCTGGCCTGTGCTCACATCTCTAATTATAAAGCTGCCATAATTTCCTGTCACCCCCACCCTCACCTCTTTCTCTGGGCTCCAATTACACTAATCCTTGTACAGATCTGTTGATTTGTGATGCTTTTCTTAACACATAGATTTTGGTGATATTGGAGATAGAAGCCAGGAGTGCTCTATCATTGAGCTACACGTATTTTTTTTTAATTTTTTGTTTTGAGACAGGGTCTCACAAAGTTGCCTAGGCTGGCCTTAAACTTGTAATCCTCCTGCCTCAGCCTTCAGAATTGCTGGAATTATAGGCATGCACTCCCCCTCCCCCTCCTCTCCCCAGCCTACCACATTTTCTTCCTGCTGCCTGAAACACTCTCCCCTCCTTGTTTTACTTGTTCTCACCTTTCAGAATCCAGTCTGTGCACCTCTCATTCAAGAAGTCTTCCCAGATCACTCCCTGGATCTACTCCCCTCTTAGAATCTTCCTTGACCTTGAATGCTTCTCCTTTGTAGCATCATCATGGACAATTTTACCTTTTACTGTTTGATTATTTAATTATTCTCTCTCACACTGGATTGTAAGGTTATTATGGGTGGGAACTATATCTGTTTTCCTTCCCCTCCTCCTCCTCTTTCTTCTTCTTCTTCCTCCTCCTCCTCCTCCTCCTCCCCCTCCTCCTCCTCCTCCTCCCCCCCCCCCCCAGGATTGAACCCAGGGGCGTTTAACCACTGAGCCACATCCCCAGTCCTTTTTATGTCTTATTTAGAGACATGGTCTCAGTAAGTTGCTGAACCTGGCATGCGCCACCATGCCTGGCTTGTATCTGTTTTCTTCTCTCTGTTTATTTCAAGAGAAAAGTAGCATCTAGTACAAATTAAGAAGCCAAACCGTATGTGGTAAGGAACACCTGTAATCCCAGTGACTTGGGAGATTGAGGCAGGAGGACTGCAAGTTTGAGGCCACCTGGGGCAATTTAGCAAGATCCTGTCTCAAAATACCAAAAGGACTGGACACCGAACTCAGTGGTATAGTGCCCTGGGTTCAATTGGAGTACGGGGGGTGGGGGAGGGGAGAAGAAAAAAAAAGTAGGGACTTGGTTTTTTGTGGATGGATGGATGAGTGGCTTTTTGAAGTATTCATTTTTGTGCTACTTGGAATGTAGCACAAAAATGGAATCCAAGATGTTGGAGGTCTGACAGGACAAAAACAAACAGATACAGAAGAGATCTTCCATTTGTGGGCTCAGAGAAAGGTGAGCAGATGTGCTCATCCTGTCACTGTTTTCCTCTCCAGCTTTTTCCAAAGATCAACCCTGCTGGATCTTGTCTGCCAAGCCTGGTGGGCTTTCATCAGCAAGCCATTCTGTTTCCTTTCTGGAGAGCATAACTTTGATCCCTGGACATTAAAGGAGCTACTTAGGGTCTTAGGGCATGAGAGTCATTACACTTCTCCATCCCTGAGCTTATTCTCTAGACACTTTATGCACATTAGGGAAGTATAGCTTGAGCATCCCCAGCACCAACATGATATCATGATTCAGAATTTTTTCTAATAGGGATGTTCTACCAGTGAAGTCTGGGCAAATGTCCCCAAATCCAAAAGAAACCTCTGAAATCTGAAACAGTTGTGGTCTCAAGCATTTTGAGTAAGGAATACTCGACCTGGACCCTAATAGTTTTGAGCTAGTGTGGAGGAGTCAGATTTTTCGAGCCACCCTGCTCAGGCACCAACTCGTGTGATCTTGGGGGTAAAATACTTAGTATTCCTAAGCTTATTTTGTAATCTGTAAAATGGGGTGACAGTACCTACTGCATGGGGTTGTTGTGCTGTCCTATTCTATAGAAATATAACACAAGCCACAGATGTCATTTACATTTCTCAGTGTGAATATGAAACAGGATAAATTATAATATGTTTAATTTAACCCAAGAGATCCAAAATATTATCATTTCATCATGTAATCAATAATAAAACAACTACAATGAGATATTTCACATTCTTTTTATTCATATTATAGCTTCAAATCTGGCGTAAATGCAACATTTACCCGCACATACTTTAGCTCATACTAACATTCAACCAATGTTGGCAAAATTATTGTTATTCATTTTGAAACATCAAAAATTGGGTGGACAAACATTCATAATGCACACTTGCATGTATTGCCAAATGAGAAGATGTCTTCGAATTATTTCTGATTCCATTTGAAAGGAATAAAGAGTTGCCTTGAAGAGTTCCCAGCTGTTCCCTGTAAGTCAGCCTCTCTAGGTTTCAGAATGAGGTCAGTTTGGTAGTTTATGGTTGCCTTTTCTTTGGGAGGTGGGGAAGGGGAAACTGCATGTGCTTCGAGTGCTGCCTGCCTGTCTCTGGTTTTTTGGCTCTTCTCTGTTTAATTATTTGGAGCTGGAACAACTTGATTTTAAAACAAAACATATGGGCTGAGAGTAATTGGGAGGGCGTTTGCTAGTGATGTAGCACCAAAGGTATGTATCAAGTTGAGGCCCCACTTGCTTGCTTAGGTATCCAGCGTTTTCCCTTACTTCAAGATTGTACTCTTTTTCCAAATTCTTAAAACACTTGTTTGGAAAGTCACAGTCAAAGTAGGAAATATTGGAGCAAGATTGTAAAGGAAATTGTGGGTCTTCTTTAAATCTGAATTTTTTTTCTCTCTCCTTTTGGTAGAAAACTATTGGGTCCTACGCTATTTATATGATTCATAAAAGAAAAAAAGTTGTTTTTCAAAGCGCCAAGAGAAAAGAGAATTTTATTTAAAGGGGAGAGAGTCGAATCCCCCAGTGAATTCTCTGTCCTTCTCCTTCCCTCCTTGGCTGGCGCCAATATAGAGAATTTCTGATCTACAATCAGTTCTTAGGTGAAGGCAAGACTTTTTGCCTCTTTTTTACCTTTTTGATGCCTCCTCTGCTTGCTAGGGGAGGAATTTATGATGTACTGATCATATCCCATGTAATTTTAGCCTAAATGCTGCAACTTTTATGTTGGGGGGGATGGGCACTTCTCAGGAGTGGTGAGAACACGTGCCCATCTTAATCAACGTCTGCCCCTCCACTTAGAGGCTCTGTGCCTCTAAACAAGTTACGCAAACTCTCTAAGCCTCATTTTCCTCTCTCCTACAACAGAGGGTAAAAATAGTGTCTATTTCAAAATGAAATTGTTCTGAAGTATTGCTGACAAGACACTAAGCACAGCTCCTGGTAACTAATAAACACAAACAAATGTTGGCAATTAGATAAGGGCCCTCACCAGTAACCTTCTGCCTTCTTCAGCATCAAGAGGGACAATTGACCACTATGCCTTTTGCCACCACATCCCACCCATTGCTTGCAGGGACTATGTGTTGCATCAGGGGAGATAACCAAACAACTGTCCATGAAGAGCTTTCACATTAAAAAGTCGCCATGTCATTGGGATGAGTTTGATGTCATTGTGAGTGAAGTCAGAGCTTCAGCTGTGCACGCTGGTGCTGTTTAGGTTCTGTGGAGTGTTGTGTGTTCACTTGTCGGTTGATCCTCTATTTGCATGATAAGTATGACCATAAAACACTATGAGTATGACTATAACATACTGAGTTGTTTTATTTGGGTACATTTGCTGTTTGGGATCCGAAATGACACATGAAATAGCATTCTGACCACAGTTTTTCTGCCAGGGTGATGAAAACAAGAATTATTTCTAAACATTCTATAGGAGCAAGGGTTGGAAGAACAGGGTCTTCGGTTTTTATAGATCAAGGACATGCTGAAGCTTTTCTGTGATAGGGGTTTATGTATGTATTGCCTACTCTCTTATTTATTGTCAGATAATTGTTGGGAGCTTTGGGAAGTTCTACTTTTAAAAACACGGCCACATTTCAGAGTAGTTAATTGTCTTCTTTCAGTCCCCTCTTTCCCTCTACTCCTACTATTTTCCCACCCCGGTTTGGATTTATTAGCCATTGCCTCCAAAATGTCAGTAACTCCCTGCTGTGAGCAGCAAAGCCCCCTCCAGGTGGACAGTTCTCGGATTTCCCTGAAACCCTAAAGAATAACCACTCTCACTCTCATGCTCTCTGCAAATCCTCTCCTTGGACAGCTGGCCTGACATTTAACTTAATCAAGATGTTAATAAAACAAACAGTGTGTGCTGCCTCCATCAGACTTCCCCTGCTTGTCACCTTCTCACTCTCTGTTCACTTAAGTGTTTGGAAAGGAAATCCAGAGTCACCATTGACAGCGAAGGTGGGGAGGGAGGTGAATCTTCCCTCATAGCCACTTACACCAGCTCCAAGCAGGGCCCCAGTGGGTGGGCAGCCCTGAGTAGTGCCACCCAATCCGTGGCATCCCGGTGATAAGACACCCCATTATTTTAAGTACTATCCTGGGAAGGGACCAAGCTATAAGATACCATCAACTTTAAGACATATTCCAGTTTCAGAGTTGTTAAGATATAGGGAGGAAAATGTGCATCTTAGAGCCGATGGGATACAGTGAGAATTAATGAAAGTGGAAAGTCTTCCCAGTTATCAGCTGCTCCCCTCCTGTCACCCGCTTTCCCATCCTCAGTGCAGCTAATTGGCAGAACTGTGAGATGTGTGGTGTGTACGAGCTGCGCCTCTGCTGGGCTGGTGCGTCAAGTGATGCGTGGAGTTGGAGGACTGAGTTTAGACCAGGAAGAGGCACGGAAGCTGTCTGACCTACAATTTAAGTAATTTAAGTTTCTGAAAAATAAAAGAGTCTAGGAATTGAACTTGATCAGATTCTTGTTGCCTTTGAAGGAGTGATAAAGAACTTGTCAGGGGAACTGGGTGCCCTTGCCGTTTATGATGGAGAGGAGAGGATTGTGGCTCCTCTGACTTCAGGCGCTGCTTGTCCGTTTTCCGGTGAATGTCAGGCTTAGATTCATGGGAATACCACAGTTTTCTCTCCTACCCCCAGAAGTAGCATTCTGCATTGTTGATAACTGATTTCACTCAAGATTCTACCTAATGCCTGTTGTGAGGGTGTACACCTGGAATTCTGGTGACTCAAGAGGCTGAGACAGAAGGATCACAAGTTAGAGGCCAAACTTTGCAACTTAGTGAGGCCCTAAGCAATTTAGTGAGACTCCGTCTCAAAATAAAAAAATAAACAGGGCTGGGGATGTGGCTCAGTGGTTAAGTGCTGCTGGGTTTAATCCCCAGTATAGGGTAGGGGTCTACCTTTCTACCTAAGTATTATTCTTTACATTGAATGACTTCTAAGCATCCTTCTTAATGTTGTAATAATTGAAGGCAGAGAGATTAAGGAATTTCTTTTCCTGGTAAAGGTGATTTAGAGGAAGCCATTTTCCAATCAGGTGAAGTGACAGAAGAATTGATTGAAGTCTTATTTGTATTAGCAAACATACAGTGTTCACCCTCATACTGACATTGCTTTCTTTCTTTCTTTCAGTTTTTGGGAATAGCATTTCTTGGAATTGGACTGTGGGCGTGGAATGAAAAAGTAAGTTGAATATCATGAAAATGCTCACATTTTGGTTAGAGTCTGTACGTGACATGTCTTTTTTTTTTTTTTTTTGTCTTCGACAGCCGCAGAGTGTGAAGAATTATGGCTCTTTGATGAAAGAATGAATTCTTGAAAGATGAATGTTACATTTGCCAAGACTCTATAGGGATGGACCCTAAAATGATTACTGCATTAAAATAATTACAAAGTAACAATATTCATGTGCAACAGAGAATGTGGTTGGAATTTAATCAGTTGGCCAGAGATCCATGTTCCCGTATTTTTTACTCAGGCACAAAAATTTTAGTAATGCTTGAAAATATCACTAAACAACCTGTATCCTCCCCCCTCTGTCTTTACTTTTTAAAAACCCTTTAGAAGATGACTCAAGCCATAAAACATGTTTTTTTTTTTAGTGTGTTGTATGATAAATTATTAGCATGGGTTATGAAATAAGCCAGATAAAAATTCATGTTTGAAGATCAGATAAACTCATCAATGATGCTAAAAAATGCAAATAGGTGGATGCTAATTCTAAGTATTAAGAAATGTTCAAAGTCAATTGCCAAGTACAGTAAAGGGAGAAATCTGGAAATTCAGAGTACCGTGTTCTGCGTTACAGAGGGCTGGTACAGTGCTGGGGCCTGTTTCTGTTCCAAGTAGCATACTTGTGAGGATGATGCCCCAAGTTAACACCTCCACTAGACTTTCCATTGCATCTTTTAATTTTTCTCTACAACTTCCCTTACTAAGGCCACCACTAGAATTCAAAAATGAATGCGAACCCTTTTAATCTTCCTTGTTTGGAAGTGAAAGTGCCGGCAGCCTTGATCTGTCCTGGTATTTGCTACAGTCAAGCCTCGCTGTCATCCACCTGGTGAGAGAGCAAGGGTGTTTGGTTAGTTAAAAGTTCTTGTAAACTAAGGAGTGAGCTGAACTTTTCCCAGAAGACCATTGCTTCATCTCTTGGGTATTCACCCTGGAGCCTGATCAGGCCTGAAGCCAAAAGTTCTTTTGAAGTGATAGATATATTAAGGACCATTATCAGTAGATAAAAATGAGAGAGACACTCAGAAGTTCCAGCAAACAAAAGGCCTTCAGATGCCAGTGGGAATCTCCACAACTAAAACAACATGCAGGTATACCTTCAGATAGACCTCCTAAAACAAAACTCAAATACTGAATTTTGAAAATGTGCTCTTGGCAGAGGTGCAGCTCAGAGGTACAGAGCACTTACACAGCGTGTGCGAGGCCCTGGGTTCTATCCCTGGCACCCCCCCCCCCAAAAAAAAAGAGGTAGATTTATTTCAAAATGCCATTGTAGTATATAAAATGTTTTCTGGAAAATGAACCTGCCCTGCATGCTTCTGAGGCAGGACTGTGATTTTACATGAAGTAAGACAAATTAAGTTCCCCAAACAGATAATTTTATCTCCAGAAACTTTTCCATTGAATACTAATCTTCTCTTGGATTATGATTAGCTTCCACCTCATCCCAGTTAAGCTTAGGGATTTGTATTGGTGGAATCACAGAAATTTCCCTTTTAAAAACCCTTTGGTTTGTTAAATGCCAGATAACACAGCTTTTTATAACTCCTTTAATAAGTGTCCATTTCTGTCTGCTTTGAAAAACTGCTGGGAGGTATTAAATGAACTAATTGCCTATTCTAGCAATAAACAGTTGATCATTTTATAGGGTTTTTTGATGAAATATAATTATCTTTTATTTCATTCGTTGCCTTTTAAATGTCTCTTTTCTGATAAAATCACAAACTTCTAGTCTCACAAATCCAGAGCAAGGGGTGACACAGTGTTTCTCTTGAAGCCTGGAGTTACCTGCCAAGTCACCTAGCTACTGTGTAGCAGAACTTCATGAGCAAGGACCAGATCAGAGTAGCAGAGAATAAAAAAGGTGTTCAGCCACACAAAAACCCAGTTTTGTGAGCACTGGCTGCATGTCTGTGACCTGGGCGTGGGGGATACAACAGGGAATGAGCTTTCATTCTAGTGGGACATTGACCGGAAGCAGGTAATTGGCCAAGAATATGCACCTAGGTACCGGTGAGTGCTTGGAATTGGACTGTGGGCTCAGAAACATTAAGTGTAGAGTGAGGGCTACTTTTGGAGTCTCTTCTAGATGGAGTCCTTGGCAACAGCCTCCCTGAGAAAGTGGCATTGGAGCAGAGATCAGAGAAAGTAAGAGAACTGTGCAGAGTAATGGGATAAGAGCATTCCAGAAGAGGGATAGCAAGTGCAGTGGTCCTGAGGCAGGGCCTGGGTGATTCCACTGAGTGACAGGAAGGAGCAAGGACAGGAAATATGGGCTATGACTGGAGAGGTAGGCAGAGACCAGTTTGGGTGTATTCTAGGAATGAGAGGAGCACCAGGGCATTTTGGTAAGGGAGGATCCCCATCTAACTCTTGGTGGCTATGTGGGAAAAGAACCAAGCTTTGGGGTTGGCTACAGACTGAATGTTTGTGCCCCTACATAATCTAAATGTCAAGGCCCTCATCCCCAATGTGATGAGGCTGTGGGCATGAAATAGATCCTGATGGTGGAGCTCTCATGAATAGGATTATTTCCTTATCAGAGGAGATGGTAGAAGGGTCTCTCCATCCCCACCCACAACTGCCAGGAGAGTACATAACCAGGAATCAACCATCACTAGGCACCAAGGCTGTTAGCATCTTCATCTTGGATTTCCTAGTCCCCAGAACTGAGAGAAATAATAGTGTTATTTAAGCCACCTGTCTGTGATGTTGATTGTAGCAGCCTGAATAGACGTGAGTTTAAATTCTGGCTCCTCCATTCACCATCTCCTCCAGGTGACTTTTGGGCAACTGGGTTTACTTCTCTGAGATGCCCGTTCCTTGTTTGTGCAATGGGACCACTTATCTCACCTGATAAGCTCATTGTGAGCACAGGTTCTGGCTCCCTGGAGACGTGGCCCTTTCCTTTGGAAGCTTGACTACAGCACGTTGGCTCCTGCATGGAGGCAACAGCAGAGGATGGTTTCGAAAGCTACCTCAAATTTTAGAGGTGTTCCAAGCTCAGACCCATGCAACAGAGAGGACTGGATTTATTTGGGGTTCCCTTAAGGAGGATGTGATGTGCATAGATGACCTTAGTAACTACAAAGGCCACACCATTGAACTTGAACTCCTTTGGGTTAACCTACACACTGGGATGTTTTGAGGAGAATCTCAGCCAGCAGGCAAGTGTGCCCCTGCTAAGCTGATAATATCAGTGGGTGAAACAGTAAATGCCCCAGACCAAGATGTGGTGATATTTAAAGGTAGCCTAGAGCGAAAGCCCTTAAACTGGGTCACAGATGGAAGGATCCAATTTCCACTGCAAGGATCAGATTTCCTAAACAGATGGAGCTTTATATTTAATTTAATTTATTTATTTAGCAGTAGTAGGGGTGGAACCCAGGGACGCTCTACCACTGAGCTATATCCCCAGTCCTTTTAGTTTTTATTTTTATACAGGGTCTGCTAAATTGTCCAGGCTGGCCTTAAATTTTGATCCTCCTGCCTCAGTCTCCTTAGTAGCTCGGATTTCAGGTGTGTACCACCACACTCAGCTTAGATGGGGCTCTAAATATATTAACATGGAGTACGGAAACTTTGGTGACAAAAATTATTACCAATCATACTTAATTTTTAAGATCGTCAAAGTGAATATTAGACATAATTATTAGATAATTCATTTTATCTAAATTCCAAATTGTCTGTGAATATGCAAAGGATGCCTGTCTCCAGGGAAAGCAGGTTTATGTGGAATTTTTCAGTGATCATAGGACCTGCTGTTTGGAAGAACATTATAGTTGCGCAGCATGAATCACCTCTATAACAACACTCTGGCAACATCCAGCCATAATGAACTCATTCATTCAAATAAGATTATTTAGCACATAGATGTGACAGGGCTATTCTGGATCTAGGAATATGAAGATAAGATGTTTTCAGTCAGCAGAGAATTTACCCAATTGTAGGAAGGGTATGCGCATGCGCGCACACACACAGACACACACAGACACACACACACACACACATATATGCATACATGTGCATAAAACAAGACATTACCATAAATGCTAGTTAGGAGTGTACATACATTTAATAATTCTCACAGCAAACTACCTACCATTTCTGACTCTTTGGGTTGCTCCTACTATTGGAAAGAGCTTCCTTCCATCAAATTAGTCTCATATCACTCATTGGTTCTGGATCTACCGGTTGGATCCTACAGCAAAAGTCCTTCCACATGTTAGCCCTTGAGGCAATTCAGGGTGGAGGTCTGGTTCCTTTGGAATTTCCAGACTAAACAGCTTCTCTGGGTGATCCTCACAGGCCTGGGCTGGAGTCCCTTTTATGTCTTGGTCATGCTCCTCTGGCCTCCCTGAGTGTGTCTGTACTCTGGACAGGATGCTTTTGGGACATAGAGAATAAGGCTGCATCACACCCCCTCTCACATCATGAGATGTCTTTGAAGCTTGACACCCACTGTTGTTGATCACAGAATCCACAGCTTACTGACAGTCCCAGGCTGGTCACAGATCTGGCTGCCTTACCACCTTATGTCTGGCTGGTTTTCAAAGTCAAATGCAAGATTGCTCGTTTACACACTGATATGTCAGCCCATCTCTCTGCACCTGCTGAGATGGCTCTGAAGCCTGAACATCCTCCAGCAGGTCACCTTTCCGCTCTGCTTGGCTTCAACTGCACAAGGTGGTCAACATCCTCCCTTAATTCCTCCTTCTGCATGAGGCCTTCCTGTAGCCCGTTCCTGGCCCCCATGCCACCTGGAAATTCCAGTTCAGTAAGTCTGGGAGGGACCCTGGGATAAGCCTCTGGTTGTCACTGGTAAAAACCACTGATATTTTGAGCAGGCCTAGGACATAGCTGACAACTTGTCACTGGGATTTTCTCCAGAGGTGACACTCATTCACTTAAGTTTGCTCTTGGGTGTTATTAATCAAGTTCTTTTTTTTTTTTTTTAATTTTGGGGTTTATAATCAGGGTCACTTAACCACTGAGCCACATCCCCAACTCTTTTTATTTCTTATTTTGAGACAGGGTCTTGCCAAGTTGCTTAGGGCCTCACTAAAGTGCTGAGGCTAGCCTCAAACTTGCCATTCTCGTGCCTCAATCTCCTGAGTCACTGGGATTACATGTGCCACCATGCCTGGCAATCAAGCCATCTATTTGCCATTGCATCAGACTATTTTTCTGTACCCTGTCTTTGTAGATAGACTGTATCCTTCCCTTCTTCTGAGTAACCAACCTCAGGACTTAGTGACACTTGGCAGTGTCTCACCAAGTCTACCCTAGATCCTGGAGCATATCATGTACTCACCCAGATACATGGGTCCCTTATCAGCAGAGCAGGGATGAAGGCAGGGTACCTTGTTCCTCTCTTCTAGAAACACTTTCCTCACTTGGCTTCTTCCTGCTGTTCCCACCTGCAGGCAGTGCCTTCCCACACAGCCTTTCTGCTTCTACCTCACCTCCCTCACCTCCCTCACCTCCCTACCCCACCTCACCTCTAAACTGTAGTTGCCCCAGGCTGTATCCTGAGACCACTGCTCTGTCTTCCCTTTCTTCCAGAGATCCCAGCTAGGCTTGGGGACTGCACACTAGGCATCATGCCTGACTTCCACGTTTACACTTTTGGTCCCAACCTCATCTAAATTTCAGATTCATACCCAGGGGCACCTGAGGTCTCTACTTCAGTGTCCCAAGGGCTTCTGAAACACACATCTGAGACAGCACTCCTATCCCAGCCCCCACCAATCTGCCCTTCGCAATTGCAGTAAATGGCAACTCCATCTTTCCACTTGTTCAGATAACCTTGACACCATTCTCTCTTTTCTTCTTATCACGTTCCATATATCGGCAAATGCACTGTCAGCTGTACCTTGAAACTATACTGAGAATCTCATTTCTTCTCACCACCGCCACTGTTTTTGCCCTGGTCTAACCAGCCACGACATCCTGCCTGCATTAGTTCAAAAACCTTCCAGTTATTTCTCTGCCTCTGTTCATATCCTGTTACCCACCCCAGGCCTGTCTCCATGTTGCAGTCAGAATGAACCTTTAAAAATGTAAGATGGATCCTGTAGCTTCTCCTTCCAAATCCTCCTATGAGCTTGTCATTTTACTCAAAGCCATATGCAGTGCCCACCTCCTACACGGAGCCCTCCATTTCTGTGGTCCATTCCCCACCATCCCAGGGCCTTTGTACCTGCTTGTCCGGTGCCTAGTAGGCTCTTTTATAGAAAGCATTCCTCACTAGAAAGCAAGCTCACTGAAGGAATTTTTGTTTTCTGCTATACTCTAGTACCTAGAACATTAAATGGCTTGTGGTGGTGTTCAAGAAATATTGGTCATGAAAGAATAAGCAAATGAACAATGAAAGCATTCTTTTAAACCCTGGATTATTTTGTGGCCTCTATCATTGAATTATAAAAGTCAGTAATTTCTTGGGATCATTAGTGACCTATATTGAGACTTCTTATAGCATAGAGGATGTAAAATTACATGTAGTTTCTAATGTTGGATGTGAGAGTGGCACAGTCTTAGAAATGGCAAATTCATAGGGCCCTGGGGTTGTGGCTTAGTGGTAGAGCACTTGCCTCCCACACATGAGGCTCTGGGTTCGATCCTCAGTACCACATAAAAACAAATAAATAAAAAATAAAGATATGTGACCTTCTATAAATAAAAAAATATATTTAAAAAAGAAATGGCAAATTCATAAATTCCAGATATTAGAAAATAGCCATTTGTTTCTGTCACAGAAGTGGAAATCTGTATTTCCAGTGTGGTTCCCTCACTTCATGAGAAAGATAAGGTGCCTTTCCTCTTCTGTTTTGCCCAACTTATATACTTATTACTTAGCTCTTGGATAGGCCGGGAGGGAGAGCCATACATGACTATCGGTTCCAAGAGAGGACAGGGCCAGCCAAGTTGTTGAGGGAAAGGGAGAATCCAGTTTTTTGGAATAGGAAAATTGCTTCCCTGACCTTTAGTGAGGATGGGGTTCCCATTGCTCATCTTGCAATCTTGAAATAGCCCTGGCCACTGGGCAGAGGGAATAACCAGGCCTGGGTGCCTGTCTCCTTTTCTTTAGCACTAGGCCTTACAGTGACCACCCAGAGGATGTTTGTGACCAAATGAATGAGAACATGCAAAAGAGCTTTATACATTGGAAAATGCTACACAGGAAAAAATAGCTCTGTATAAAGGGGTTTCGTTTTCACTTCTGAAAGGGAAGAATGACATTCTGTTTCAAAGGTGAAGAAACTGGAGGCCTGGAGATGTTAAGCTGGACATCTGGCCCCTTTCCTTCCAGTTCTCTTTCAGTGCTTCCTGCCTGCCCTTGTGCTCCCTTGATTGGGTTCTCTAGGGCAGAATGGGAAGGAAAGATCTGGTGCTCAGAGCTCCTTCCTGGAGGGAGAAATTAAAAGAATGGGAACTTAACCCCCCGGGTTGCTTCTCTCCATGGCTTTCCTGCAAATAGGAAAGACTCTTTCTCCTGGAGGCTTTTTCCAGCCCACGGTCTGGGACTGTAAGTCTCATTCTAGAACCCTCCCTTTGCTTCCTATCATGGTCCCACAGTAGAATCACCCTGAGAATCCTTCCCCATCTTTCCAGGAAAGGACATTAGGGACAGTGAGATTCAGTGCTTTAGGGAGTTCAAGGTCTTGTCTGGAGTAGATAGCGGGTGGGAGTGGTTACCCAGATGACTTGAATAGGAAAATGGACTCCTCCGCTTTCAAGGCGTGGTGGGGAGATATTTCTGACATACTGAAAAGACTTCTGCAAAGATTTCATTTTATTGACTGAAGCATAGTATATAGTATGTTCGTCTGCCTCTGTCCTTCTCAATTATCCACATAATCCTCTCAAGTTCATTCCTGTTGCATCTAAAGAGCTGGATGGCAAACAGCTCTTGGTCAGTATCTGGAAAATTACCCTGTGCTCTGACCTGCTGCAATCAGCATGTCAACAGTGCATGACATGTCACAAAAAATGTTTTTTTCTCTCTTTGTACCTCCCTTTAAACTTTATTCAAAGGAACTTCCCTAAGAAAATTCAGGTTGGTCAAAATTTCAATGATTTTGTTGTTTATTCTCAGATATCTGTCACTGTCCTCCTCTCACTTTGAAGCACAGATCCAGGCTCAGTTATCACACAGGACTGGGTAACAATCAAAATGCCCAACCTCACATTGCATAGCAACGTCCTCCCTGCCCAGGCCCATCTGCCTTGGGGCTTGGAGGAGGGGAGGGGATGTGGGCCTTGGGTTCTCTTCCCCTTCTCCTCTCCCCCACTCACCAGAGTCTCCTGCCCATTTCCTGCCCTAGCAGAGTGGGATGGGGGTTTGCTTTCTGGGCCTGGCAGATGTTAAAGTGGGGGTGATGTCTTGGTCTTTTTGAAACTTCCCTGATGAGTTCCTCTGCCTGGTGGTTCCTCGGAGCTTGGTAGTGTCTGGGTGGCCGGCCACCTGGCAACCTCCTCTCAGACCTGGTCTCTTCCTCAGCCAGGGTACCTCTGAGCTCTGCCTTCGGAGGTCTCTTCTTACCCTGTGGGCAGCCCTGTCTGACAGAAGCGTCAGGACAACCCCAAGCTGCCTCTTCCATATTGCCCTCATGTTTCCTCTTGGACGCAACTATCTGTGAATGAGGTCATCCCACCCCACCTGTACCCCTCCACATGCACCTCTGCCCGACACCAGAGCATCAGCCAGCTCCTCTCCCTGGATTTCCAGGGTAAGAGCCAGCCCACACACCTTAGGGCCCTTCCCAGGCAGTCAGACCCTAATTTTCATGTGTTCCAACTGCAGACTCCTACTTCAGAGCTTCAAGGGTCCCCTTGAATATCCTCACTAGGGTTAGAGTCAGAAGGAAGGTATCCCCACCCTGCCCTCACCCCTGAGAGTGGTATCACTCAGCACAGCAGCTGCTTTCTCCAGAGAAGTCTCATCCCCTCCCACAGTCTTGCCTGATTTCACTGGGGTCTGTGAGAGAAAGGAGTAGAGATAGAGTGTGGAGGGCAGGAGGGCTTATTAGCTCCTACTCAGTTTAATCTTCCTGGTGATCAGTGAAATCTGATGTACTTTTCTTAAAATCTTGGAAACAGATACATGCTATTAGGTTGGAGATAAGGCTCTCCTTCCCCACTGCTGCCCGCTGTCTTCATGCAGTAGGGCATAGTGGGTGGTTAGCACACTGTTCAGAGGTCAGGTGGCTTGGGCTCAAATTCTTGCTCTGGGCTGAGGATGTGGCTTAAGTGGTGGTGCGCTCGCCTGGCATGCGTGCGGCCCGGGTTTGACCCTCAGCACCACATACAAACAAAGATGTCGTGTCTGCCGAAAACTAAAAAATAAATATTAAAATTCTGTCTCTCTCTCTCTCTCTTAAAAAAAAAATTCTTGCTCTGCCACTCTCTTGCCTGGGTGAGCTTGTGTGTTTCCTCATGGGGATGCCTGTGCCCAGCTGTTGGGTTTGTTGTGAGGGTGAAGCAAAGCAGAGAGCTCTGTGTTCGGCTGAGTCAGTGCTCAGCAGTGTGGCTCTTTGGTCACTGCTTTGGCTCGGGCTCCCAGTAGCTTTCACCTGGATTGCCACAGCCCCTTAGGTGCTTGCATGGCACCTAACTGCTGCCTGGGCACTTTCTACATGTGCAAGTGGTTGGGCCTTTCTCTCCTCAAAATACAGGTAGATGGAAATCCAGCCCCACCCTGCCAGCCTCTTTTCCTCTCGCCACTTGTCACACTCACACATAGATGCCATGTTGGGCCAACACCTGTCACCTTGTCTTTATACTTGCTGATACAACCTGCCCCTCCATCTGCCCCCCATGACACATGGTGCCAGGTTCTCTGTGCAGCACACTCTGTTTCGGTTTCTCCCCTCTAGACCCAGCTCCCCTAGGGAGTTACTGTGTCATTTACTCTAAGTGCCCGTGATGAACACAACACCTGGCCCCCCCAGGCGATCCCTGTTGGAGTGTGACCTCAGCAATCAAATGAGTTGTACGCCTCTATGGCTTCAGAATAGATGATCACGGCCACTAGGCTAGACCTTGCTTTTTTTTTTTTTTTTCCACTTTAGTTTTGGAGCACCAGGATCAAAGCCTGTCTTAGTCTGCTCAGGCTCTTGTGATAAAAATACAATAGACTGGGGAACTTTCACCACAGGCATTTCTTTCTCACAGTTCCAGAGTCTGTAAGTCCAAGATTAAGGTGCTGACCAGTTCAGTTCCTGGGGAGGGCTCTCTTGGTTGGCAGATGGATGCTCACATGGCAGAGCAAGAGAGGGTGGGTTCTGTCTCTTCCTCTTCTTTTAAGAACACTTAACTCATCATGGGATTCCTATCCTCAAGACCCTCCCAAACCTAATCACCTACCAGAGGCCCCATCTACTATCACACTAAGGGTTAGGGCTTTAACCTATGAATTTGGGAAGGAACACATTCAGCCCATAGCAGTCTCTATTATTATTCAGTTTAAACTTTATGCTAGCGTGGAATGTTCCTAGGTACATCTTCCCTTTTCAGAATGTGCACATGAACATTCTGAGGAATGGCTAGAAAACCATGCAGAACTTCTGAAAGGTGGCACTTTGGCATGTGACTATTCCCATGTTTGTACAGTAGTCACACCAGTGCATGCTGGGAGAGAGGTTTCCCTGCCTGTGGACAACCAGCTGATGGGACTTGGTGCAGCTGCCTCCGGAGCAGCTACTTGGTTGTGGGATTTTATGTAGATCACCTAAAAAGATTATCATCATTCCTTCTGAAAGGCAGGTCATGACCATTCTTATCTGCAAGAAAAGATTACTGAGTCTCACTGATAACCTTTTTGTTTTTCTTTTTCTTACCTTTTTTATTTAAAAAAAGAATTTTTTTTTTTTTTTTTTTGAGATAGGTTCTTTGTGGCTCCAACTTACACTCCTCCCTCCTCAGCCTCCCAAGAAGCTGGGATTACAAGCATGCGTCACCACATTCAGCAATCACCACAATCACCTTCCTTGATAAGATTAACTGAGAAGGAACCACATGCCTTTGAAGATGCCAGTCTTCCTGAAGACTTGCCTCTTTGTCAGGCCATGAGCCAAGCTGCTCTTGTTCCCTTATGTCTGGGACTCTTCAGGTCTAACTAACTTTCTTCTCATCCTAGTCCTTCCTGTGGCCTCTGCATCAGTTTCTTAGATAGGTGAAGGTTTGGGGTTTTGCAGAGTGGCTTCGCCAAGTAACTTTCTTTGAGGGTCTTCGATAAATTTCTGTAGGGGAAGGCTTCTCTCTGGTCCTCTGGCCCCTACTTGGTCTTTGTGTGGACATTGTTTGAAACCACAATTCCAGTTCTCCAAGACCACCCCTGAGTCACTGCATTTTCTTTGAAATGCCAGACCTAGTCTCCCTTTCTTAAGAAGAAAATGCTTATCTCCCTCTTACTCTGGGAAAAGTGTTGTCAGTGCCACCCCAGGAGGGCCTGATTTATGGAGGGCTATGTGAATCAGGACCCTGTCTCATAAATCTCCAAGGGGTCCATCTGGCCTGACTTTGCATATACATTTCATATGCCTGCCTCTCTGTTTCTCATCCAGCAGTTGAAAGGAATGTGCTTGTATACGCAAAAGCAGAAGAGTCCCAGACCTCGGGGTGTATTAGTGCTATTTTTGTATTTCTTTTCTGTGTGGGTTGACAGAGAAGAAGCTGAAACTTGCCAGGTGGCACACAGAGGCTGCTCTGTGCTGGTGGTGAAAAAAAAAAAAAAAAAACCAAACCACACAGACACTCCTGAAGTTTATTGGTTTGGAACCCTCTGGAGCTTTGTTTGCCTTTTCCATTTATGCCCATGCCTAGAAACCTCTGTCAAGAAGAAATCGTTACTCAGAACATATTCCTTTATTGCAGAACCATAGGGAGAAGCTGCTTAAATTCCTGGCTGAATGATTAAAGTACTGATGAGGAGATGGACATAAATGGGGAGGTTGGATGATTTTCCACATTCTTTCTAAGGCATACTATGTTCATCAAACCATGGGACAGCCAGATCTCACAGGGCACAGGATGTGGTTCAGCAGCTGAAGGTCATTCAAGAGTAGTGACTCCAACACCTAGTATGTCCAGCCAGCCCCCTGGCAGCAGAGGTGTCCTTGCTCCTGGTTCTATGCACTACCACAGTACCCGCCTGTTGATTGTACCCACCTGCTTACTGCAGACACTGACTTCTCTTTCTTCCCTGCATCACCACGTCTATGTGCTCTTAGCTTCCACTGTCTTGTGGCTTCTGCCTGCTCCTGGATTTTGCTCACTCATGGCTTCCCCCTCCTGCCCTTCTCTGCATGTCTTAGATTATTCCCAGTTCCTCTCCCAAAAATCTCATGAGCATTCCCCAGTCACTGTCACCTCCATTAGGAATGATCATCAGATATAGCTGAGCCTTTCCTTAGAAGGGGCTCAGAGAGAACAAGTGCTCACATCAAAATAGACTCTTCAACACAGTTGGATTAAAATTTCTCTTAGATGCCTCTGTAGTACCCTATGACTTCCTCCTGTTCTAATATAATAGTGATAAAGGGTGATTAAACTTTTATTGAGTTCTTACCATGTGCTAAGAACTTGATGTTTGGATTTGCTTGGAGTATTTCCTTCATCCTTATAATAATCTTATGATATAGGGTACCATTTCACATATGTGGAAAATGAGACTTAGGCAGATGAGGCAATTTGCCCAAGATCACATAGATACTAAGAGGAGGAATGGGGATTCAAAGTAAGGTAGTCAGATAAAAAGTGCCTGCCTGGATGTGGAGTAAAGGGGACCCTTGCACAGTGTTGGTGGAAATGTAAAAATTAGTACAGCCATTATGGAGAACAGCCCCCTGGCATCATGAGGTTCTTCAAAAAACTAAAAAGAGAGCTACCATGTAATCCAGCTATCCCACTTCTGGGTATATACCCAAAGGAAATGAAGTCAGTATACTGAAGAGAGTTCCACAGTCCCGGATTCATTGAAATGGCTGTTCAAAATAGCCAAGAAAGGAAACCAACCTAAGCACCCATCACTGGATGATTGGGTAAAGAAAATGTGGTATGTATACATAAAGAATACTGTTCAGCCTTTCAAAAAATTCCATCATTTATACGACATTATGCTGCAAAATAAGCCAGGCACAGAAAAACAAATTCTACATGCTCTCACTTATATGTGGAATCTAAAAAAAGCAAACTCACAGAAGCAGAGAGTAAAGTGTGGTATCTGGGGGCCAGGGAGAGTAGGGGTGAAAGTGGGATGATGAAAGGTTGGGCATCCAGTTATAGTTAGATAGGAATAAGCAGCTTTGATGTGCTTTTGCACAGCAAGGTGACTATAGGTAATGATAATGCACTGCATATTTCAAAAAGAAGATTTTGAGTGTGGACACCACAAAGAAATGTTTGAGTAGATGTTTACCTTGATTTAACATTATACAGTTTATATATGACATATCAAAACATGGCATGCTACCCCATAAGTACATGCAGTTTTTATGTCTTTGTGTTTTCATTTTTAAATGTAAACTTGAAAAAAGACAGTGTAGTCACTATTGTAGTGTCCTGTTGGTCTGCACCACCCTTAACCTTGTCTGAGCTACCCTACTTGCTACATTTAGAATCCTGGAGGAAACTGCAAATGAGCCCTATGAGCTGGAGTGCTGTACAGGATGATTTGTGCAGGTTGAAGACTCTGGAATGCTCTTTGTCCCACTCTGAAGCAGCCTGTCTAAATGAATGGAATATCAGTCTCCCTTGTTCCATAATGGACACACACGGATACCTTTTTGTTTGCTGGCTGCTTTACTTCTGTTATAATGATGAGTGCCTCAGCCATGTTCCATTAATATGTCTTATTTCTGTTTAGACACATATTGGTCTCTGCTGAGGGATACTGTTGAATACCTCATGGATAGTGGGAATCTCCTGTTTTCACTGGAGCACCATTTCTTTAGGGCTGTAGGTTGATAAAGCCAATTTGTGGAATGGCCAAGATGTTGAATATATTTGTTTCTTTCAACTTTTAAACTGACTGTTGTTCATTTCTTCTTTATAGCAGTGCCATAGGTTCTGGTCAATTTGTTTTTACCTGTGCTGCCTGATGTACCAACAGCTGTAGGCTACGGATGGGAGAGAAGACCAAGGGAACTAAGAGCAGTGATATTCAAACATACCGTTAGAATATCAAGAGTGCTTATGTATATGTTCATTTCTTTCATTCCTTATTAATATCTTTAGTATATGTTTAAGAATTCCTCCTATATTACGAATCTATACTCCTTTTGAACATATTTTTCTTGTAATCTGCAATCTTGATCTCTGGCTCTTATACTGTCTCTGCTGTTCCTGTTCAGAATCCCACTTCTGTGTCAATGAAAACAAATAGTTAAAGGAAGTACATATTATGTCAGTAACAAAGTACCTGAAGCTTCCATCCAGAACTGCTAATTTCATTGATGATGCTGGACTGAGAGGGAGTTAACATGAACAAAGACTGTTAATGCTGGTTTAGTTGCTATGTTGACTTGAAATATCAGCCAGCTGGGTAAATTGACCATTCTAAATCCAGCACTTCCTTCTACCATTGTGTGCTCCTGGCCCCCAGAGCACTTCTCTTCCCTCGCATAAAGTGTGGTCTCTGGTTAGGGCCTTTGTGTGTGTGTGCTACTCCCTGATGTTTCCCTGCCCCACACATGAACATTTGCTGAAGCATGGTTTGTTCAAAGCTATTGTGTTGGGCAGAACTCAGATGCAAACGGAAGACCCACATAGAACCCTCTTAAGCAATCAAGGGGTGTCTTCTGAGGATTCCCAGAGTGACACTCAGGACTCTAGGACAGGCCTCTAACCTCTAGGCCCTGGGATTTATTCTGCCTTCAGGAATTTTCCCTTCCTACTCTTTCTTTGTTTCTTCCTAAACTCTGGCTTTCTGTTTCTCACTGTAGGCTAACTTTCCTCCAAGTGGTAAAAAAAAAAAAACATGACATTCTGCACATGGCTCCAGAGTTTGGCATTTTAAAGTTTCAGCCGCTGGAGAGAGATGCCTCTTTTAAATCCTGGCATCCCAATAAGGGGACTCAAGGCTTCTCAGCTCTCATGGGGGCAGTGGGCTCATGTGAGGAAGGACATCTCCGAGGGGGCTATGGAGTGGATTGAGGGGGAAGACATCCTTCCAGGAGGAGGAGGAGGAGGTGCTTGCAGGTTTCCCCAAGACTAGGTGTCTGCCGGTGTTGTTCTTGCACATTCCTGAGGATTTACCACAAATCCGACTGCCTATTTTAAATCACTTGGCAGACTCAACTGTAATCTTAGATTTTTTTTCTTCCAGCTTCTTGTCAACTACAAGCTTTAATTATAATTATTCTTCCACAAGCATGTACGAGCACTTCTCTCTCATTTGTCAAATTGAGCTTAACAAAATTACAGTGTACATTGAGAGACCCCTCTTGAAGACACGGAAGGCGGACCTGTCTTCTCCCCATCATTTTTGTAATCCAGAGTCCTTGCTGTTAGATGATGTTCCACTCACCTGAATCTCTGTGTAATCTGCTGCTCCGCAGTGAGCATTTGGACACTTTGCACAGATGAAAGAGCTGGTCTTCTCTCCCTCTTCATTTAGGTAGTAAGCCCAATTCCAAGGGAGAGAAAACTGTCATTGGGCATCAATTTCGACACTATGTGCTTCAAGACTTGAGTTAATTATATACTGAATTCTTGCAAAATGCTGAGAGTGGATGTAATGGATTCTTACCACAAAAACGATAACTGTGAGGAAATGCATGTTAGCTAGATTTAGTCATTCTACTGTGTGTGTGTGTGCGCGCGCGCGCACGTGTGTGTGTGCACATACATACTTTAAAACATTTTGCAGGGTAAGTACATATAATTTTGCTTGTCAATTAAAATGTTTTAAACAAATAAAAGATATCTTCTTTCCATCAAAAAAAGAGATTTTAATTAGTTTACAACTGATATCTACCTGGGTATATCCTGAATCCAATAAAAATAAAGTTCTTGGTAGTCTATCTTATGCTTCTCAGAATTATAGTTCCCCAAGCTCTTCATAGTATCTGTCTCCAGCCCCATCTTTTGCTGGAATTTAGAATTAAATGAGTAGAATCCGCAGTCCAGCTAGGCCCCCAAATGATTGTCGTTTCCATGGAAACAGTTGAAGGCCTCTCAATTAAAATTGCCCCTGCAGGCTAGAGAGAGTAAGTATTAAAATGAGTTTGTCTGAGAAGCCAAATTCTCATCCTCCAAATTAAACCCCCAGAGGACAAATGATCTAGGAATCTACTGATCGTTGGGATCATAATTTTCTGCCTTTTGGGGAGGAATTTTTTCTTGATATTTTAGGCACATGGATGTTTGTTTGCTTGCTTTGCAAAACCACCCTGATAATTATCTCTGTTATCCACAGAGCTCTTTGTGTACAACCCAGAATCATGGAAGAGTGTTTGGGAACAATCTGATCTTTACTTAGACTTGAGTGTGAGTCACAAAAAGCCCATTAAAAATGGATGAAATCATAGCACAGTCTTAAGTTGGAAGGAGCCTAAAGGTCATTAAGTCCCAACTTCCTGTCCACTTTACGAATCCTTCCTAGAACACAGTTGAGAGGTCCCCAGCCTCAGCTGCCCATGGAGGGAAACCTGTAACCCTAAGGGCAACCTTCTCTCTTCATTGCTAGAGTCCCGATGGTTTTTGAAATGCTTCCTTAAGATGGAACCAATGCCTTTGTCATTTCCATCTCTGCTACCTCCTCTTTCAGGTGCCAAATTAATAAAGTCTAAGTCTTCTCCCATAATGAAGTTTTATCTTTTTATATTTTAAGAATAGTATGTACCCACAAAGCCCTTTCTTCCCATGGCGGAACAGGTGCAGAACATTCAGCCTTTTAACACCTGTGTAAGGAGGAGAGATTGGTTTCCTTCCCACTCTGGACCCTTAACACTGGTTCCTGGATCTTGTCCGACTTTTCTGGCAAGTTTTTTCTTGGCATCATTTGTATAGGTGGAGAATTGTTTTCAGTATTTCTGTGTTTTCTTTCACCCATTCTCCTCCTGGACTGACTATTCTAGTTCAGACCTTGGAAACCTAAGAAACAAGTTGTGTTCTGGAGAAAGGTGTGGCTGCCTCTTACTGCTGAAGGTGGTGGATATACCCTTTATTCCCAAAGCTTCTCTGATCTCCCAGCCCTTGTCTGAGACTTCACTTAAACCCCTGACCTTTTCTGCTTCGGTTAAGCCTTACTTTTTAAGAGTCTTCTGGCTATTCCTCATATTTTCTGTTACTAATATACTATTGGGGTTCTTAGATTGACACCACTCTAAAAAGAAAAACCTAACAAGTCCTCTTCTCCACATGTTTCTGCAAACTTAAAAAGGTTTGAAACTTAAAACTCCTGAACTCAGGTGTTGATTAGAACATATTGGGAATTGAATACATGACTACAACCAACATGATAGGGAACCAGTACTGAGATAGTCTGGTCTGATTCCCCAAAATCATTGTATGATTTAAGCCCATTCCCAAACTGCTCTGGGTTCCATTTTCTTCTCATATAAAAACAGATGAATTCTTCCTGTTCTAGGTTGTTATAAGTGCTTTGAAAACAAATATATTTAATATTAGGACTTTACAGCAAACCACACAGCAAACTATAGCCCTAATACTCTGGAGGTATTTTGATTTTGGAGTTCAAAACAATAAGAAAATAAAGTATTGGTGATGTTGAATGTTTAAGACTCAAAGTTTCAAAACAGTAGTCTCTGGTCTTTTATATGAATGAACAGTAAGTATGACATTACATTTTGGAGAAAAAAAATCTCATAATTTCTAACATAGGTTCTGAGTGGTATTTGATGTGGTCTTGTACTCAAGAGAGAGGATTTCAGAAAGAAGTGACGTTGTTTGTGGAGAAATAAAACCACTCTGGGTTAGTCTTGGGATAGGCGAATCAAAGGGTTGAAAGTGATGGAGTCTTTGATATATATTTTTTTAATCCCAGCTCTTAAAAGAAGGTATTAATACCTTCTTTTAACTACCAAACAGAACATCCATCAGCACAAACCACATAAGAGCGCTCTGGGGCTCTGAGCCTGAAGGGTCTCCATGAAGCTCAGGGTGGATCCTGACATGCAGTTTTTCCCTGAGAAACTTGTAGGAGCTTGTGGTCAGAACTGGATGCTGTGTTCATTTTTAGCTTCTAGCTCTCACCCTGTTTCCTGAGAAATGCCAGGGGCTTTGACGTAGGCCATTGTCTAACATCTCCAGTCCCAGGGGACTTTAAGATGACCCCCCTTCCTTTTAGGGTATCAGAAAATGTGTTTTTCTTACACTGTTTTTGGGACTCGTTAACACTTTTATCTGGGGACACAGAAGCCACAGTAATATGTTTTCTCCTTATAGACTCTGATGACAGTCATTTTGGTTTCTTGTTTTAAGTTTTTTTTTTTTTTTGCCAAAAACATAAGTAAATTTGGATCTCAAAAAAAAAGCAGATTCTTTTCCTCTTCTTTTTTCTGCTTTTCTCCTCCCTCCATCCCTTCCCCTTTCCCTTTACCCCTTCCCTATGCACCCTTCTTTGCTTTCTTGGCAGTGTCTCTGGAATACTAACCATGCCTGAGAATTCAGATGACCTCTGAAGGGTTGCTCTGGAGGGTGAGGGTGGGGACAAGTGCTGTAACCCTCACATGTGAACAAGCTAGCCTCACATCCTGGTACCTTTTGTGTTCTTTTCCACCCCAGGGAGTTCTGTCCAACATCTCGTCCATCACCGATCTTGGTGGCTTTGACCCAGTGTGGCTCTTCCTTGTGGTCGGAGGAGTGATGTTCATTTTGGGATTTGCAGGGTGCATAGGAGCACTAAGGGAAAACACTTTCCTTCTCAAATTTGTAAGTATCACACTTTCTGCTTGCAGATTTCAAAGCCAAACTCTCTTATATCAAGAGATCACCCTGGTTTCAGGCAAGATGGTGAGCTGTACCAAAGACAGTGATAAAAAACATGGCCCAGGTGCTGTTTTTCTTTCAGGAGTGGTTTCTAGCCTGTAAGAAACCTCAATCCCTACTCTGGTCATCCCTCCTGAATAATGTAAATTTCATCCACCATGCTATCCTTAAAGAATTTTTTTGGGGGGAGGGGGCTAACAGGGATTGAACTCAGGGCACTCAACCACTGAGCCACATCTCCAACCCTTTTTTTGTATTTTATTTAGAGACAGGGTCTCACTGAGTTGCTTAGCACCTCACCATTGCTGAGGCTGGCTTTGAACTCGAAATCTTCCTGCCTCAGCCTCCCAAGCTGCTGGGATTACAGGTGTGCACCATCACACCCTGCTATCCTTAGAGATTTTATACATGTGTATCACAAATGTAGTCTAATCCCTAAAGTAGATTTAGGACAAAGGTGAGATATATATTTCTTCTTTTAAGTGATTTCCTCCATTTTTATGCAAACGGTAAATAGAAAGCTGTATAGATATTGGGCTGTAGGAACCAGGCTTAAACCCAGTGACAGTAGCCTGTCAGGTTAAATCTGGTTTTAGTAAACATAGAGAAACAGTAAAAGGTAGATCTTGTTTGTGCTTGGCCAGTACAAAGTTCTCCTTGGTATGACCAGCATAATTTTTAGTTCCTTTACAGAGTGTTTGTGTGATTGCTATTAGCATGAATATTTGCAGAGGAGAGCTTTTACCAGGATTAAAAGGAAAAGTAAAGAATGAAAAGTGAAGCCTTCTCTTTGGAGATTGTATCTAAAGAAGTACAAATGGCATATGCTGTATATTTGTATCTGAAATAGAATTGGTAGATGTAGCCAGTGTGCCTGTGGATGTGGAACTTGGCATTCTGGTGGGTCCTGTATACAAAGCATCTATTCCCCTCTCCAGGAACAGGGAAGTGATTAAATGATGATCCTTTTTATGGTAGGGGAAGATGGTAGGGATTACCAGAGAACCTTTTTTTTTTTTTGGTACTGGGGACTGAATCTAGGGGTGCTTAACCACTAAGTTACATCCCCAGCCCTTTTTTTTTTTTTTTTATCTTAAGCTTTGCTAAGGTGCTAAGGCTGGCCTTGAACTCACCATCCCCTTTGCCTCAACTTCCCGAATAGCTGGGATTATAAGCATGCACCACCATGCCCAACTTCAGAGAACCATGTTTGCATAACTAAAATCCTTTCCAATTTTTGTTGACATGACATCATGAAGGATCATTTTCATTTAAAACTCGAGCTTATCCTAGAACCCGTCCCAACAGCCGTGTGGCCTGTGGTTCTCTTCCCCAACATTTCTGACAACTTTTCTCCAACATGACTAAGAAGACATTTACTGCACCCCACCCAGCCCGATCCATTTTGAATTTAGACAGCTCTGACTGTGAGAAGGAGGCTGTTATCCTGAAAGTTCGTGTGATTTATGCTATCAGAAAACCCAGAAGTACTTGGTTGTAGGTACAGTTTAATGAGCAGCTGGTTCTCTATATATGGGGCTATAGTAGGAGTAGCTAGTTTCCCAAGACTCTAACTGCTTTATCTTACAGATTCAAACTTTGCACACACATAGGGTTCATTCTTGCCTTGCCAGACCTGTGGAGCCTCCAGGAGAGGTTTGCCCCGACCCTGACCTGCCAGTCCACCAGCCTTCTGGGCACAAGGCACTCTGAATGCTGAGCTTGCTCAACCTTTCCATAGTCTGTTTAGGCCCTATCATTCTTACCAGTTGTCACTGTTTTATCCATTTAAGCCTCTATGTCCCCAAATATAAGATCTCCATTAATGTGATTTACTTAAATATAGTTTCATTAAAAATAGTAGTCAGTTTATAAAACCCCGTGAAGAAAATAAAAAATATTGTTTTATTTTTTGGCTTTTTTTTTTTTTAATTCTTGGAGAATATTTTTAAGGGCCTCTCTCTTTAGTCCAAACTATGAAAATTGGCTGAGAATGTTTGCCAGGAAGGAGCTACGAGATAAGTAGGAAATAAATGTCAGCATGCCTTTACACAGACTTAGATGTCTAAGACCAGGACTGTTGCTGAGGGAAAATCCTACAGTGAAAGGATTGTGAAGTAGATGTGGAGCTTCCTGGTTGACTGAGGCCCTAGGATGAAGCCTGTGAGTTCGTTTCTGCCCTTCTGGAAATAGGAGAAGTTAGCTCACAAAGCCTGGGGCATGTAGGTTTCCAAATATTTGAAATCAATTAAACTTGGATTTGATATTTGATATGTATATTATGTAATCTGAGAAAATGTATCAGGGGAACTGGAAAATGAGCTTCCCTAACCTTTACAGAGATGAGAACTAAAAATCTCATTAAAATTTTTGCATGACTTCTGTCTTGCTGTTTTGGGTGTGTGCACAACAGGCATGCTAGTTACGATTTTATCATCTCTGTAGCATAGGAACTATCGCATTTACATGTTTGAGGTGGTACTCAGTTAAGGAAGGGGTACTGTATTAAAGGAGGTAGGCACTGAGCAAAGTGGTATGAATTTTTTTCTTTTTTCCAAATTAAGGGAAGCTTCATTTGAAATTATTGGTATCATTGATGATAATTAAGAACTGTTTAAATTTTATTTCCAGTGAACTCATCAAGGAACAATAACCAGGAATTCCCTGGGAACCTGAAGAACTGAGTTGACGGGTCTAGAATTGGGGTCTAAACCTTGGGGTCCTAGATTTTGGCAGATACTTGATTTCTTCCTTCTAGCCCTCCGGCCACATCCTTCCTCACAGAGCCACACCTGGCACCCTAGATAAGCACTCAGCTTTAGTGATGTGAAATGACTCCTTCCCAGTGCCCTTTCCCACCCCATTCTCTACCCCCAGATCACTTAAGACTGTAATGTCTTCGAAGAAAGGTTTATGGTCTTACTCATCCTTGCTTCTGCAGATCCTGACTTACCACAGGGGCGTTGTGGGTCATTCAGTTGACGTTTGCTGAGTGAATAAATGTTTTTGAACCCCTCCCTCTACACATTCTCTCTTGGCTGGCAGCTTGGTGTCTGCTTGTTGAAGATAGAAACCACAGACCACTGAGTCCCCAGTGCCTCCTTAGCTACCCACTGTTCTGCAGCCTTCAGGACCTCTGCCAGCAGGTGTGGTCCCAATGTCACCCTCTGCTGTTCTCACCCAAGAGTTTGTCTATAATGTGCCCCATTTCCCATCATCTATTTTAGTTAAAAAAAAATTGAGAAGGGTAAGGATGTGGGAGTGATTGAGGTGGAAAGAACGGTGGGCGTGAACAAGAGTCAGTAAATGACTAAGACAAGGCTCTTCTGAGGATTCTAGAAGGAAGGGAGATTTCTCCAGAGTTAAGAGCAATCACCACATTGCTTTATGGTCTCTAGCCCTAAACTCTTCTTATCTACATGAGCCACAAGTCTCCCTTTGGCTGCATTTTGATGTTATTTAAAACGTTTCCTGAGCTTGGTGCTTCCCAGAGGAAGCCAAGTACAGCTAGCATTCTCCAGAAAGCCCTTAACCCAGGGGCTCATTCTGTTTTTACAATTGGAAATTATTTTCATGTCACATTCACAACTCCCCCCACTTCCTCTTTGACTTCTTTGTCCAAGATGAACCAATCTGTTATTTCATGCTGTACAGCAGGTGCAAAGAGGAATCAAAACTGTGTCCGAATCCATAAAAAGGATATATTGCATAAAGAATCAAGGCCACAGTACGAATGACAGATGATTGTAAAATATTGGGATAATCTATCTTTCAAGTTAGAAAAAAGCTTACTAGAGGTAGAGGCGGGTCATTGTTCAGATGTCTGGCAGTACATTAATCACGAGAAATTCATTAGGCATTAATGTGGGTCTAATGAGAAATTCCTGTGACTCATGTTTGCTTATGGGCTTTGTTGGTTAATTATCAAGTGGAACTCCAGAGCTTCTAAAATGTGATGATGAATTGATTTTTAATTTTTAAAAATTCTTTCTTGGAGTGTAATATTCTATTACTAAATCTTAAGAAACTGAAGATTATGTGGTTTGGAGATGTGTAACAATCAACTGTAATTACAAACCTTTTGAGAGAGTAACTGTGTAACTACATCAGATCAAAACAGCCCTTTTAACTGTGTTCTGTGTATGTGTCTTTTGTCTAGTTTTCTGTGTTCCTGGGAATTATTTTCTTCCTGGAGCTCACTGCTGGGGTTTTGGCATTTGTTTTCAAAGACTGGATCAAAGACCAGCTGTATTTCTTTATAAACAACAACATCAGAGCGTACAGGGATGACATTGATTTGCAAAACCTTATAGACTTCACCCAGGAATATGTAAGTTCAAATTTGGTTTATTTTAAAGTTGAAAGTCTTCTCAAAAGGATGACCCCACAATACTCTTCTAGTTTCTCTATCTCTGCCAGATAGAAACGTCTCTGACTTTTCTGCATATTTTTTTCTTTGTCCGCTTGTATATTATTTTTTCACTCTGTGACTTATAGGATTTGAGTCTAAAATGGAAATGTTCTATTTTCACTTGTGTCAATTTCAGTTAGAGGAACAAAGAAGAAAACTTGAGCAAAAAGGTTATAATCATAGTGGTCCTTCCCTATCAGCCTTTGAAGAACATTGTTCTCCTATGGGTCTAAAGTTTTATTTGGTTATTAAATATGGATTCATTCTTTTTTATTAACCCCCTTTTTGGTAACCCTCCCTACTTCCCAATTTGTCATGATGTACTTCATAGAATATTTGTCAGCAAAGTTCCTAAAATATGCCTATTCATATATTATTATTGCATGTGCAGCAGTTAAAACTAAAAATTTAGAAGCTCCTAACCCTAGGAGTTCTCCTGCTCCCTAGCCTTCCAGCCAGTGGGGAATCTGTGCACAAGAGTCCCGCCCATCCCTCAGGTGTGTGAACTTGACTGTGTGACAGCTAACTCAATGCAAGTAAAGAAGCAACTGCCTCTTTACACTCAAAATGGTGTAAAAGAGGGGTCCAGAAACACAAGGTCTCAGGGACCTGGACTAACAAAATCTTGCCCTATTTCCTTTAATAGAAAAAAATATAAATATTAATAGCTACTATCTAACTCACAGTGCCATTATGATACTAATGAGATATACATGGTTTTATATTCAGCCTGAGGTGTTTTTATCCTACAGATTAGCAGGTCTTTATATGCCTGCAGTGAAAGATTGGGTAAGCTAAGTGGACCCAGACAGCGGTGTCCCTGGCATTAATGAATATGGCAGGACTGGAGGGCAGACAGAAGCCCAGTGGGCCAATGGTCTGATGCAGGTTGGACCATTTTCCAGAACAAGCCAGGGTCATTGTGGATAAAGATAGGACACGACTGCACGGGCACTGGTTGTGAGAGAAACCACCCTTCCTCACTAGGCATCAGCCCTCGGCTCTGAGCTGTGTATTTTGAATGGCGCAGCAGCAGTTGTCCAGAGCAAGCTGTAGGTGGGGTGTGTAACCGAGCCCCATTTCATCTCCTCGGCAGACTTGATGTTCTGTTAGGTCAGAGTGGATGTGAGCTCACACTCCCCCAGTACTTTTCATGACTAGTTTGCATGACAAACCTGATGGAACTTTGGGACAGACCTTGAGATGCACAGCCCAAGCCCTTGGAGGCCCAGCTGAGCTTGAAGAACATGCGTGCACACAGTGTCCTGAAGTGCTGTCTGCTTTGTTCGGAAATACTATTGTTTCATGTGATTTTATCTTTATATCATGTAGTTTCGTATTTTGAAGTAGCTGTTGGTCCTTAAAGCCTTACAGTGGTCAAAACTTTGTATTAATTTAATTCAAAGAAGTAGAGATAGTCTAGCATAGAGGGTTAGTAGGGGTCTTATGGAATAGCCCTTAAATATGGCTCCACTTAAGACCCACTCAGTATATTATATTTTAATTATAAAATTAAAATATAATATTTTAATTTTTAAACTTTTTAAAGTTGAAAATGTAAATGTATGTGCTTGCTTTTTAAAATTCAGAACAGAAACAAATGTAATGAAAGCAACCCTGTATGACTTTTAGGATATGAATATGTTCACTAACATTTTTTTTCTGGGCTTATAGGGCCTTGGGCATGCTAGAAAAGTGCTCTGCCACTGAGTTATGTCCCCAGTCTGATGTTCACTATTTTGATTATGGTGATAGTTTCACAAGGCTATGTCACACTTACCAAATTATATAGTTGGTATATTATTATAAAATGTGCAGTTTACTGTATGTCAGTAAAAACCATTAAAATATGGAGATCAAAACTTTAAGCCCGGGGCTGGGGATGTGGCTCAAGCGGTAGTGCGCTCGCCTGGCATGCGTGCGGCCCGGGTTCGATCCTCAGCACCACATACAAACAAAGATGTTATGTCCGCCGAAAACTAAAAAATAAATATTAAAAATTCTCTCTCTCTCTCACTCTCTCTAAAAAAAAAAACAAAAAAAACTTTAAGCCCACCTACAGGCCAGTTGCCTCCTTCAGATGCTGCCATCTTGTTAAAGATCCTTCTAGAATATTCTTACAGATCCTTCTAGAAGATTTCGAAGCCAAACTGATCCTGTTCTTAGTGAGCTCTTGCTGTACAACACTCATATCCCCCCAACACCATGGGTTTCATTGATCATTTAAATCACATGCCAACACATCTTTGTAAACCTTCAGCCTTAATTACTCTGGAAGCTTTTGCAGGGGCCATTTAGGTTCTGTTTGGCTGAAAAACTTAATTCTGAGACAGAAGAGAAGGTTAGAGCTGGCAGAGGCTGGGTGTCATTCTGGCGGGTGTGAGTGTAGGCGCCTGATCGCCTCCAAGTCAAGATGTTCTAATTGTCTCCTGTTTGCTCTAGTGGCAGTGCTGTGGGGCTTTTGGAGCTGATGATTGGAACCTAAATATTTACTTCAATTGCACAGATTCCAATGCAAGTCGAGAGCGCTGCGGCGTGCCGTTCTCCTGCTGTACTAAAGACCCGGCGGTGAGTGACTGCCAGCAAACTGTTGGCCTGCTCTGTGCGCCACAGCGAGGGTGTGAGGGATGGGTAGAGCGATTTTGTCATGAAACCTCTTCTTACCTGCCTTTGGCTCATTGGAACTCCTGTTAGGGGGTAGAGTGCTCGGATCTTCTGGTAGGAGCAATCATCCCTGGCATTAATGTAGAAGTCTATGCTGGTTCCCAGGCCAAGGTGTTATTGCGCATTGGCTCATTTAAGTTCAGAACATTTCTACCAGCAGATGCCTCCATTACCCTGCCTTTTCAGGTGAAGAACAAGGCACATGGAGTGTCAGTCACTTTCTCAGGTTCACTCTTCTGCCAGTGATGGAACCAAGCACCAGACGGCAGCAGCCTGCCCATATCGCTTGTTATTACTTCTTTGTGAGAAGGTTGGGCTCACACAAGAGCTCTCCATTAATTAGTTGGGGGCTCATAACCCTCTTCTTCCCAGCCAAGTTCCTAGGGAAGGTATTAGGAGCAGAGGGACAGTTTGAGACACATGGGGCTAGATTACTTCTTAGCAAGACCATAGCCTCCCAGGCTCTTGGGTGTCATAATAACTACAATAATTGCTGTTTGCATATTATTTTTAAAAAGAAAGCATTAAAAAACCCTATTTATAAGCCACTCCCTTATACCACAGGTTTTATTATATCTTGAGGTCAAAGGATTCAGCCTGGTAAACAGAATGACTGAAAATGCAATTCCTTCTTGCACGTGAAAAGCCAGAATTGGGTGTTAGAAATGAGAGGTTGTCCCACACTCATCCCTGCATGCTCCTAGCTACATGCCTTCTGGACTCCAGTGTCTCTCTGAGTCCTTCAGCCCCAGGTGTCCTCCCCCTGGCCTGTCCTTGCCCCCAGTGAGTGGAGCCAGGAGAGCATAGATGAGTTCCAAGGTTGCTCACCTGCAAGGTAGAGGCCATGGGCCTCTTTAAGAGAGGCTGTGGTCTTGGTGTTGCGGTGGGCAGGCCTTCTCCACCAGCTCGGGGTTCAGCCTGGGCTGTGTCTCTTGGTCTGATGGAGCCTGAGAATTACTAACAACTGTCCAACTCTGGTCCTGATGGCTCGTTTCCTGCTGGCTCGTTTATCCCTCTCCTAGGGCAGAGAATGCCCATCTCTGGGCTTGAGGTGCCCACTCTGGTGGCCTTGCCACTGGCCAGCAGACACTGAATTGTGTGCTCCCTGTCTCCAGGTCCTGTCTAATATTAATAGTCCATTATAAGAATTCAGAAGATTCTCGGGAGTCACTAGGCTTCTCCTTTCAACTACAGAGATTTTCAGTAAAACTGTTTTATTCTATGAGATCTAAGCTAAGAAAATCTTCCTAATACTCCACAGAGGGGAAGAATAAACTAACTCAAAAAAGTGGAACCCAAGTTTCTGATCAGGTCCTGGGAGATGTCAGGCTGCCCGTGTGATAGGTAGTCAGGATTGTGTTTTGTTTTTAATTATTGAAGTAATGCATTCTTGTTGAAAAACCATCTAAACAATACAGAAGTTTGTAGATTAAAATGTATGAGTATGTACTTGGCACACACAGGTCCTGGGTTTGTGCTTAACATGCACCCTTCACCATATACACACACAAAAATATAAGAGACCTCCCTCCCCACCAAAAAAAATTAAGGTACTTACTGTGTCCTTCAGGTTTTGTTTTAATCTACTTTCTCCAGTCTCTGCACCCTCTAAGCTCCTTAGGGTCGGCAACACTTTGAGTCTTGAGCTTCCTACATAATGGATTTGTCCTGTTCGAGATTCCCCGAGCCTCCATTTTCCTCGTGTATAAAATAGGACATATTTTCATACCTATTTCTGAAAATTGTTATCATGATGACATGGGATAGCATAGCTAAAGTGTTTAACATAGTTCTACCATCTGTATACCCCTGTACACATTTATTAATGACACTTGCTGGGGGGCTTCTGCCCATTTCTAGATGGATTTTCTGTTTAATAAGAGTGAATTTCACTTTTCTTTTTCTTTCTTTACCAGGAAGATGTCATCAATACTCAGTGTGGCTACGATGCCAGGCAAAAACCAGTAAGTGGAATCTCATCTTGCCGCTTAGCACGCAGGGTATTTGGAGGCGCTTTTGCATATGCACAGTGCTGTATCTATGACACTCTGCTCTCCTCTTCCCTTGTGAAGGAAGTTGACCAGCAGATTGTAATCTACACAAAAGGCTGTGTGCCCCAGTTTGAGAAGTGGCTGCAGGACAATTTAACCATCGTGGCTGGTATTTTCATAGGCATTGCATTGCTGCAGGTAAGACAAGGTCCTTTATGGATAACACAGGGAAATGGTGCCCCAGGAGAGCCCTCACCAGGACAGAAGCTTTGCACAATCACCTGAGTGTCATTGTTATTAAAACACATTGGAGGGCTGCAAACAGACCAAACTATTCCATTTGAATTTTTTTTTTAAGATCTGATTTTAGATCCTGAAATACTGTAGGAAGTCTTATTTATTTATATTTTCATTTTCAAGATGGAGAAATTAAGTAGATCACTAGTTGCCTGATAGTGTTCTGTTGTTTCCATGAGCTTACTGCATTGCGATAGCTGGGGCAGACTTGAATAGTCAGAGTAGATCTCAGTGATGAGATTAGAGCTTTGGGGAGCTTCAGAGATGCTGTGTCCCTTTTTGCTGTCTGGACCAGCTTGCCAAAGTGACAGTGAGGGAAGGAGCACCCACTTTTCCTCCTGAATGGTCTCAAGAGCTGGACTCTTTATGACATGATACTTTCTTTGGAGATTCACAAACAGGGCACATGGTTGAAAGAAATTAGAGAAGACCAAAATAAATGGAAAGACATCCTGTGTTCACAGATTGCAAGACTTCATATTTTCAAGTGGCATTACTCCTCAAATTGACTTACAACTTCTTTGCAGTCCTTATCACAATTCCAATTGCCTTTATGTCCATAATGAAAAAGCCGATCCCAAAATTCATATGGAAATATAAGGAACACAGAATTGTCTAAATGAACTAAAAAAAGAACAAATTTGGAGAATTCACACTTACCAATACAAAACCAACTACAAAGCTACATCATCAATCAAGATAGTGTGTACTCAAATAAGGCTAGCCATTGTAGAGCAGAGGAATAGAATTGGAAGTCTAGAAATAACCTCATATGTCTATGGTCAGTTTATTTTTGACAAGGGAACAAAACCATTCAGTGGGCATAAACCCTCTTTTCAACAAGTAGTGCTGGGAATATTGGATATCTGTGTACCAAAAAGTGAAATTAGACCGTTATTTCATATAATATGTAAATATTAACTTAAAATAGATCAAAGACCTAAATATATCCAGGCATGGTGGTGCATGCCTGCAGTCTCAGCTACTCAGGAGGCTGAGGTAGGAGGATTGTTCAAGTACAGAAGTTTGAGACCAACTTGGGCAACGTAGAGAGACCCAAGAAATGAAAAAGAAAAGAATGAAAAGGAAAATAAGAAGAGAGCCAAATAAGAGCTAAACTGTGACACTCTAGAAGAATACAGATGCAAATCTTTGTGATTTCTGGATTAAGCAATGTTGCCTTAGATATGACAGCAACAAGCAACCCAAGAAAATGAAAATAAATGAACTCCATAAAAATTAAAAAACTTCTGTGCTGAAAATGGTATTGTTGAGAAAGTAAAAAGTTAACCCACAAAGTTGGAGAAAATATTTTCAAATCATTGTCTTAAAAAGGTCTTTCAAGGGCTGGAGTTGTGGCTCAATGGTGGAGCGCTTGCCTAGCATATGTGAGGCACTGGGTTCAATCCTCAGCACCACATAAAAAAACAAACAAATAAAATAAACTTATAAAAAATAAGAACAACTTTATGACTTAAAAAAAAGTGTATCAAGAATATAGAAAAAAATGTTTACAGTCCAACAATAAAAAGACCCAGTTTTAAAATGAGCAAAGGATCTCAGTAGACATTTAAGAAGATAAAAAATGGCTGATATGCACAGGAAACGATGCCAACGTCATTAGTCTTTAGAAAGTGCAAATAAAAACTGGTATAAGATACCATTTCACACTCAGCGGGATGGCAGAATAAAAAAAGACAAGACAATAATAAGTGTTGGTGAGGATATGGAGAAACTGGAACTCTCACATGCTGCTGGAAGGCATGAAAGGGTGCAGCCTATTTGGAGAACAACTTGGCAGCTCTCAGAAAGTTAAAAATAAAGGTATCATATGGCCCAGTAATTCCAGTCCTAGGAATGTACCCAAAAGGAATGAAAAATACATTCACCAAAAAATTGTGCATAAATGTTCATAGCAGCTTTATTCATAATTTTCAAATAAAAGAACAATTCGGATATTCATTAATTGAGGAGTGGATAAACAAAATGTGGAATAGACATATGATAGAATATCATTCAGCAACCAGAATGCTTGGCCAAGAATTCTTTGTAAGAGTCAGTGTGATTTCCTGCTTCAACAGTACTTGGAAATAACCTGTCATTTGTCCACCACCTGTACTGGCCCCCAGAGCCAGCCCTTCTCCACCTCTCCACCATGCCCTCAGACTACCCCAGGATCTTTGCCGTCCCCACCTCTGCCTCTCAGCCAGGTCAAACTGGAGCTCTACCTCCCCCTGTCTGCCTGCCCATCGTTCTACTGCTTTGACCAGGATGATGTGACTTTGAAGAACTTTACCAAATCTCACCAGTCTCACAAGGACAGGGAACATGCTTGGAAACTGATGAAACTTCAGAACTAATGAGGTAGCTCTGTCTTCCTGCAGGATATCAAGAAACCAGACCTTGACAGGGGAGCAGGCCACATGCAACTGGCCACTGACAAAATGACCCTCTCTGTGTAACTTTATTGAGACTCATTACCTGAATGATCAGGCAAAATTCCTCAAAGAACTGGGTGACCATGTAATCAACTTCTGCAGAATAGGAGCCCCTGAATCTGTCATGGCAGAAGACCTCTTTGACCAGCACACAGTGATAAGTGATAAGTCTTAGGCTGACTTTCCCATGGCCATGGGGGGTGACTTCCCTGGTGTTAAAGGTAATGCAAGCATGTTGGAGTTACCTTCTCTGTCAGTTGTACCAAAACATTCCCTTAAAGCCAGGAATGGTGGCACACCCTTATAATCCCAGTGACTTAGAAGGCTCAGGTAGGAGGATCACAAATTCAAGGCCTACCCTAGTAACTTAGCAAAGCTTTGTCTCAAAGTAAAAAATAAAAAGAGCTGGGGATATGGCTAAATGGTAAAGTGCCCCTGAGTTCAATCCCCAGTACCAAAAAAAAAACCTTAATTTTTAAAATTTGTACCATTTCTCTTTTTTTTGTTTTTTTTTTTTTACTTTTTTAAATTGGTTGTTCAAAACATTACAAAGCTCTTGACATATCATATTTCATACATTTGATTCAAGTGGGTTATGAACTCCCATTTTTACCCCGTATACACATTGCAGCATCACATCTGTTACACATCCATGTTTTTACATATTGCCTAGTGACTGTTGTATTCTGCTATCTTTCCTATCCTCTACTATTTCCCCTCCCCTCCCATTGTACCATTTCTTCAAATAAATTTATTACCTTTCTCCCCAAACAGCACACCCCCTCCAAAAAACAAAAACAAAACAATGAACTATTGATACATGAGGATAAAACTTGAGAATATTTTGCTACATGTAAAAAGACACACCATATATTATAAGATGTCCAGAATATCTAATCTATAGAAATTCATTAATACATAGAAATACAGCCAGGGCTATATGGGAGGAGGAAGAGGAATGACTGCTTAGGCAAAGAAGGCTTATTCAAGGGGTAATAAGAACATTCTATAATTAGATGGTGGTGACAGTTGCATAACTTAGTGACTATACTAAAACCTACTGAATTATTATCATTAAATGGATGCATTTTACAGTACATGAATTGTATCTCAATTTTTAACAATCAGATTACCAAAAAAATTAACACAGGGCCAAGAAAAACCTTAATGAATTTAAGAATTTCACTGTTTGACTTGCTTTTTTTTTTCCCCCTCAGATTTTTGGGATATGCCTGGCCCAGAATTTGGTTAGTGATATTGAAGCTGTCAGGGCTAGCTGGTAGAGCCCCTGCAACAGCTGCTGCAAGACACTGGACTGACCCAGCCTTCATCACCCTTCCGCGTGCCGAACTGATATGCAAGCTGTGTGCACCTCGACACACAGGCATCCTGCAATCCCACCTAATGGAGCTGCCAAGAACTTGTTTCTTTTTTGGGGGGGTAAAACTGGATAATGCTGCTCACTGACAGAAAAAAAAATTTTTTTTAATAAGATAGCCAGAACAAAAGTCATTGCGTCGTGAATCTCTACTGTAGCCATGAATTTATGGATGGATGGATGCTTACCAAAAAGGAAATCAAGGCAGGGTGGGGCACCCAGAGGTACATGAATCGGTGGAGAACACAGCCCTGTCCTCCACTTCAGTCACTGGAGGACTGGGAGAGAGAGTTTTGCTTTTCGTCCCACCTTGGAGAGACTGCCTTGTGTTCCGTGGCCTAATGAAGTACATCTTTGCTCAAACTCAGCCCCTTCCTTACCTGGAGGGCAGTGGTGTTTTGGCATCCCTCCATGTACATTTCAGGGAACTGTTGCCACTGTCGTCTGAAGAGGAAGACAGCTTGCCTTTGGGTTGAGGGTTTGTGATCGTGTTGAGCAGGTAATGTGGGTGGTACTCGTGGTCCGTCCTGGAGCATCTCTTAAGAAAGTTGTGTATTCCATGTGCACCGAGCAAGCCTTGGAGACTTCATAATGCTGTATTTTAGCAGGACCACTCTTTTTTCTAAGTAGGCCTGAGCTTTATTTATCAGTGACATCCAAGGAGAAAATGAGGTTAATGAGTGTTAATTAAACACTCCCTCATCCCACCCTACCAAATTAGTGGTTGGATTCTTTGGAAACTCTGGAATATTCTGGGTTATGTTGTTTTGTTTTGAGTTTTGTTATTGTTCTTTTTTTTTTTCTTGGTCTCCCAAAGGTGAAGGCTATGATATAGTCCCTCTTAAATTTTAAAGTGATTTTTTTAACTTGGCTCAAATATTAATTTTGTTTGTATAATCTTAACCTGCATGACCTGTGATTCTAAATCCATCTCCTGTTCTGCCATCTTTCCTACTGACCTTTTAAAATATTGGTCGGCATTTATTTCAGAATAGGCCATAGGTTCCCAGCGTTGGGAGATCATGGCATGTTGTCCCAGCCCGGCTGGGAAGAGACGGGCTGTGCCATCACAAAGCTCATGGACTCCACCATCTCTTCCATTGCCAATTTTGGTGCCCCATCCTCTGCACCTTTCTGCTTCTTTCTCTCTGAGTGGAATTAAACCCAATTCCAAAACAGTGTTGTCACAATCAAAAAGCTTCTAATGATTTTTTTTCCCCTTCTTCCTCCTTGCAGTTTAGTTTGATTAAAAAGTTAGTGCGTGGCCAGAGCTCCTCTGTCCTTTTTGCTTCCTCACCATCAAAATGGTAACAAAGCACAAAAATACTTTGGAGGGGGAGTGCATTGAAGAGGGCAAGTGTTCTTTGACACAAAGAGGAAAACCACTTCCAGGTGCTGCTGCCCCTGCCCTCCACTTCAGATGGGAGGGCAAGTTTTGCTCCCCCCAGATTTTAATCCAGCTGGTGTCCCCCGGATGTTGCTCTTTGGTCTGTTGGAGCACTGGGAAAACCACAAGCCTATTTTACAGTGGCGACACATTTGTCAGCTCATAGATGGGCTGCCAGCTAACATACTTTATGGAAATTTAGCACAGTTTTCCACTTGAGCCCCATGTGGCATTGTGGTGGCTGATGAATGTGTCAGTCTGCTTAGAGAAAGGACAGATTCTTCTAAAATCTTGTCTCCACAATTTGGATGTGTGTATGACTCTGCATGTGTGTGTCTGTGTCTCTGTACAGGTAGAGATGTTCAGTCCGTATTCTGGATGTAAGAGTATCTTATTTCATTCTCGCCCATCCCACGGTTGTCATTTTGTAACGTCCTTCCAACATGGAGAAGACTTGAGCTCTCCAATTGGCACTTTTGTCTTTTTTATTACCTCATTCTCCAGTGAACTCCATCTGACCAGTTGATTCAGAATCAGGCAAGATCCCCACCCTTTTGGCACAGCCAGTGAAAGGCCAAACAGCAAGTCCAAGTGAGTTTTAAATTTTAATTAATCACCCTTTATTTTTTACACTTGAGAGTGATTGTAATAAAGGCTGTCATTAATAAACTTGGTTCTACCTGATGTAGAATTATGTCTTCATTATTTCTTTCTTGAAACTGTGAAATTCTCTAATCCAGGGGTTCACAGATTCTGCTTCATAACAGAAATAACAGAAGGGTTCACCAAAACAGAGGACTGGGCTGTGGGTGGAGCTCAGGGTGCATCTCACATGCATAAGGCCTGGGGTCCATCCCCCCCCACCCCGCCCAAACCAAAAAACCTACAGAGGACTGTGTTCACCTGTTCCCCAAATTTTCTTTTATAGTAGGCCCAGGATGGGACTCTAGTATTTGCATTTCTGACAATTTCCCAAGTGATGCTATTATCTGGGAACCACACTTTGATTTTGAGAAGCTCTGCTCAGACCCAGTCTCTAGATGGGAAGGGGAGAGGAAGAATTTTGTGGTTGTGGAGGGAACTGTCCCTTCATGCTGCTAAATGCAAACTGATGTGAGACAGATGCAGAGCCCAGTAAATAGGAGAGCTCTCCCGTCCCTGAGGTTGTCTCCTGGGGACCATGTAAAACACAGATCCCCAGGCCTTGCCCTTAGAGGTTCTGGAATATGTGTGTGTGTGTTTTTAAAAGTTCCCGTGAACATTTAATGCACAGTAGAACTTAGCATTTAGGGACCTGATACATTTTTAATCTTTTTGTAAGAAAATAATTGCTCACAGCCCCTTGAAACAGGAATCTTGACCCATTTGAGAAACATCAACTTCTCTTTTCATTATAAATTATCACTGCAAGAGAACACTGGGTTTTTTTAAGACCCTTGAAAGACGTTCTTGTTGTTGTTACAAAACAAAATTTACTCTGCAATACTTTATCATAATGAATAAGAAAAACTTCCATAAACATTTTAATAATCATGCACAAAACTAAACATTTGTAAGTTGTTTTTAATGTGAGCAAAGACTAGCAACTGAGAAGTGGTTCACTTGTGACTGATCCTCTACTGGCAATTACAATTCCAACAGGACAATTTTTATGCTACATGAAAAAAGAGGAAATAGTTTAAAAAGAAATTTCTTGAATTGGAAAGCATCTTATACTTCCATTTAAAAATAAAAAGTAGTTACAATGACTTGGCCATTATACATTTTCATATGTAGTCTGATGGCAGCAGTAGTTTAAAATCAAGCACTTAGTTTAACAAAAACAAGTACAACAGTTTTAAAAACAAGTTTGCCAATGTTACTGGCAGACATGAAGAATGTATTTTAAGAAAAAAAAAAAAGGGCAGGTGTAACATTGAAATACTGTTTTCCCCTGCTGACTTTCAAAAATCAAATGGAAATAAAATGTAAGGTTCTTATCTTACTCTCAGATTCTGACAGTAGGTTCCAAGACTTGTTCGAGAAACATTTTGTCTCACTTCCCCAGACATTTGAAACAAATGTTTTGATTTTAATGAAACTTGTCAGTGGTGATTGGAAAAGACTGTCCCTGTTCCTTGACATTGCTGATTATCTGTGTGAGGTCATGGGCTCTCGCTCCTTGCAAACTGGCCAACAAAAGAGAAAGATTATGGCTCAGAAGTAAAAGGATGCTTTGTCTACAAAAATCAAAACTGGTAGGAAATTTCTTCAGTGTGTAGATGGTAGACTTCAGGAAGATTACTAAATTTCTCTTTCCTATTTTTGGGTTATGACAAACATTATTGCTTCTGTAAAATACAAAGATTAGGTTTTGAAAAAAGAGACTGAGGAATTTAAAACTAGAACTTTGCATCACAAAGTACTTGAAAAACTTCTCCAAGGGAAGAGACCTCAACTTTCAACTTTGTCCTGCCATAGGTCCCACGCATTCTTCCCTCAAGGGGGTTCTTAAAAGTGTCTCTTGGCATTTTCTTATCATGCAGAATGTATGATCACTGGTGCCCCGTGTTTGTGTGGGCAGGCATGGAATAATTTTGCAGTTTTGTGGGGCTTCTTGTGTCTGTTTCTGGCTCACTTGGACAAGAGCCCTGGGAAGCCGGTGGGCTGAACAATGAGGAACTGGAGCCCAGTGACCTGGCAGGCCCTCCCGGGCAATCTTTGTCATTTATTCTGCGAAGCCCTCCTTCTCTAGGGAAATCCTGTTCAGACCTCCAAGGAAGAACTGGAAGCTCTCCATAAACCCTGGCCAACAGAATTTGGTGGCCAGCACTCTACACTGTGGCCATGGGGCTGTTTCTAGGTGCCACCTCTCAGCAAGGGGGAGCCCAATGTTTGAGCAGGGAGGAGACGCAACATTTGCCAGGAAATAACCAGTGCTGGCTTCATCAGGATGACACAGTAAAACTATGGAAAATGTATGACAACGGATCAGGCAGTCAGTGTTCCTGTGTTGGGCAGCAGGGAAGAGAGAAGCCAAACTTTGAACATCTTTACACTCCCAGGTTTTCTCTTTTCTTGGAAGAGTTTGCTACAAGGGTAGAGTTTATAACAACTACAGTTTTTAGGGTGTTTTTGGTTTGAGGAACTAACTCCAGTTTTCTCCGGAGTGTTCATGTTGAGTGAATCTCTTGTAAACTTGCTACCAATGAGAAGACACCTGATTAGGCCCCTCTTAGTATACCCCTTATGATTGACAGTGGTCAGTGCAATTTATTCCCCCACATCTAAGACACCAACTAACATAGATCTAAAGGAGGAGCAGGCTAGCTCATGGCTTTACACTGTGTTAAATGGACTTGGAAAAGAAATGGTAGTGTGTAAACCAGATGGCAACTAAAGGGCCAAGGACCTAGCTCAATGATAGAGCACTTGCCTGGCTTGCAAATGGTGTGGGTTCAATCCCCAAGACACCAAAAAGGAAAAAAAAAAAAAAAAAAAGTGCTTCGCTGTTGCTTTTCAATGAATGCTACTGGCATTAGACTTGGGGGAAGCCAGAGAGAAAGCTGTCTTTTAAATCTAGAGTGAACTTTTTTTTTTTTTTGGCGGAGCAACGAGTTGGAACAGAAATGTTTTGGTGGCTCTCCCTCTAGTGTCGACCATGTAAAACTGCACCTGGCTGGAGTTGGAAGAGAGGTTACTTAGGGATGAAAACAGGACAGCAAGTCTCCAGAGGTGCATGCACTTTGGAGAAATTTAAGAGTCTGTAGCTTAGGACAGGTGGGTGTTTTGCCACTTTTCACATTCTGGAAAACAGCATGGCTTGGTTTGGAACATTAAGGGACAGAGCAGTTTGCTCTCATTAATAATGACATTCTAATCTTGCTGCTGGAATTTCATCAGGGGCATCACAGCAAGTATATGCAGTTCAGGTGGAAGCTGGGCCTTACCGCCCGCCCCCCCCCCCCAAGACCCAAGACTCAAATGCAGTTTCTAGAAGTCAGTGGTGATGACCTAAAGCTGCTCATCTGCCAGACAGGGGGCACTGTGTCCTCAAGTCACCTGTCAGTGTGTTAGCACAGCAGTTTGCACACCCCTCCTGGGTCACATCTGCTCCACTGGAAAGAAAGGGTCTGTTAACCAAGACCCCAGGGCCCTGGTTTGTATCTCAGTTCTCAGCACAAGCCTCTCCTCAAACACCAAATGGAACGTAACATATTCTTCTAAAAACACCAGTGTTGGTCAATAAGAGTTTCCTTTGATCTGAGAATTTGCAACCTTGATTTTGAAGGCACTGGAGACTTGCTTTTTTAGAATTTGACATACGTTGAATCCTCAATGTGATAGTATTAGGAGGAGGGGCCTCTGGGGCAGTGATGAGGTCATGAGGGCGGAGCCCTCTTGAGGGTGGGATAAGTATGGGTATAAGAGACTTTGTTTGCCCCTTCCACCAAGGGAGGAGGAAGTCTCATGGAAGGCTCTCTCCCTGAAGAACAAGCTCTCACCAGACACCCAAACTGCAGGTGCCTTGATCACGGACTTCCCAGACTTCAGAATCGTGAGCAATGTATTTCGGTTTATAAATTACCTGGTCTATGCTATTTTGTTTGAATGGACTAAGATGGCAGCTGTTTGCTCCATCCAGTTCATCTGTCCCTGTGAAATTTCTGGGATCTGGAACTTGGCTAGGAGGTCCCCACATGTTGCAGAGGTGGAGGGTGGGGGCACTGCATCAAAGCAGGGTAGAGTTTGGAGGTGACAGCCTTGCTCTTTTTCAAGGTTGAAGCCAGGCCCTGGTGTTAGAGCAGCATTTCTCAGTTCTAAATGCAGATAAGAATCACCTGAAAGTAATAAAAGAAAATGCAGCCTTCTCAATGCCTCCTCCCCTCCCCCATTTTTTTTTTTTTTAATTCCCAGGTCATTCTAATGTGCTGCCAGGGTTTCTCAAACCTGCTATGCACACAAATCACCTGGGTCTCAAGGCAGGCTCTGATTAAGGAGGTCTTGAGTGGGACTGGGGAGTCCATGGTTCTAGCAAGCTCCCTAGGGGGTACTTCTATTGTCTCTGGGAGGCAAGGACACTTAAAGCTGTGCAGAACCAGTACCTTATTGGGGCTGGGAGAGTAGCTCAGTGGTAGAATGCAGTGGGTAAAATCCCTGGGTTCCATCCCCACCACCAAGAAATAAAGAAAAATACTAATACTTTATCATTGGTAATTTTTTTTGGTGTGATATCTTTCCTAAAAATGCTAAGCTGAAGTTTTGTGGTCTGGGAAGGACCAATATAGGTGACTACAAATAATCAATATGTATATGTTTGCTAAATGTGTGTACATCTGGTTACATTTAAAAAAACTCAATGCAGAAAACAAAACAAAAAAAGAAAAACTTGTATTTTCACCATCTAAATAAAGACCTATACTTGTAATATATTAGAATATTAACTTTTTATATACTTCAAATTGTACAATAATGTCCATACTATTTTGTGGTTGGTTTTCTTTAAATTAAAATACTTTCAATGTCAGTGAATATTTTATACAATAAAAATACTTTTGTCACATGGTATTCTATTATAGAGATCAAGAGTCCTCAAATTGGTCCATGGACTTCTTGCAGTTCCTCAGAGGCCAAGGGCTCACAGGCTGAAACTATTTCATAATGCTTAGACATTTGGTCTTCATTATGGGTGTCCTGGGGTTCCTCAAACTACATGATGTGGCAAAAGCAATCTGTACCTATGTATTTCTCTTTTAATTCTTATATGGTAAATCGACATAAAAATAACTCACATAAGCAGAAGCTCCTCAGGGGCCTGCAGCCATTTTTAAAAACATAAAGGGGTCTTGAATCCAAAAAGTTTGAGGACTACTAGTACAGATAAACCATAGTTTAACTAGCCAATCCATCTCTACTAGAATTATAGGCTCTTCCCAATTAAATGCAGTTGTAGTGGGGTTTCTTATATGTTTCTTACACTTTACATTATAACTAGAGTTATGTGCAAAAAGCAAATTGCTAGAAAGTGAGGAGGGAGCCTTACTAATATCATACCATTTCTCTGCTCCTCCTTTATTTGCTTTTGCTTTTTTTTTTTTCCTCCAGAGTTGGGATTGGAACCCAGGGTCTTGTGCACATAAAACAAATGCTCTATTACTTAGCTACAGCCCACCCAGCCCTCGAATAGCATTTCTGTTAACTAATAAAATATTAGGATACCAGCTATACAAGAAACTGAAATCTATTATGAGGGAGGTGTGGTTGCCCTTCAGTACCCATAAGGGATTAATTCTGGTACCACTGTAGATGCCAAAATCAATAATCAAGTCTCTTATATGAAGTAGTACAGTTTTTGTGTATATCTTACATACATCCTCCTATATATTTAAATACCATCTCTAGAAAACTTATCATAACTAATACAATGTAAATGCTATGTAAATAGTTATTCTGTACTGCTTAGGGAATAATGACAAGAAAAAGGTCTGTAATGATCACTACAGACTATCTATTGATATGCAATTTCCAATCTATAATTAGTGAAATCCAAGGATGAGGAATCCCTAGATATGAAAGGCTGGCTGGACTTAATCACCCTGAGAGATGTTAAGAGTTCAGAGAAGCACCCCCTCAATGCTCACCCCCCCACACAGTCCCTTGGTTAGAGTATAAGAAAATGACTCTCAAGGGTATTTCACACCTATTTAGTCCTCAATTAACTTCTTTTTTTAAATGTATATATTTTGAGTTGTTGACGAACCTTTATTTTATTCATTTTTTTTTTTTATATGTGATGCTGAAAGTCGAACCCAGTGCCTCACACATGCTAGGCAAGTGCTCTACCACTGAGCTACAACCTTAGCCTCCTCAATACATTTCTGTTGATGTTTTCATTACTCTGCTTCCTTGAATATTTTCAAATTTTGAGTCTCAACATAGTCTTTTGAGCCTCAGGTATGTAAGACATTCTACTAAGTTCTAGGGTGGAATGTGGGGTCAGGAAAGCATTAAAACAAGAATAAGATAGGGCTTACTCCTGAGAGTAAGTCTTAAAGATGTTGATTCCATTATCAACTCTGTCATGGAAAGAGAACCAATGAATTACATTTGAAGGTGTGCTGTAGTGAGGCTCCAGGAAGATACTTGGAGTGCATTCACTCACTACCCCTGCAGTATATTGTGTAACCTCGACACAGTGAGAAAACTCTTAGGTTTCCTTTTTTCTTCAAAGTAAACCAATGCGTGGTGTCTCTGACTATCCATGTGCCACTCAGGCTACAACTTGTAGTCTTAGATCTATTAGTTTCTCTCACCCCTTCTCAGTGCTCTCCCTTAATAAGCTGTACCTATAGTACCTTATGGGATGAAGAGTTCAAATGCTCTTTCCTCCTTAATCTTATCCATGCCTCAGACCTCATGTGAAATGGATTTCCCAAGGAAGACCTGAGTTAGCCCCTTTATACCCACCAAGATGGAATTCTGCAGCTTCCTCTTTTGAAGGATTTATCTTACTTGAACTGGTGTAAATCATGTCTTTTCTAAAGGCATCCATGTTTAATAGAATTGGCCTGTGTTGCTAATCTTGATGTTTCTAGCATAAGATGTGCTCTAGTATGACAAAGTTAGTATTTGTGCCCCCATCCCCAGTTTACACATGGAAACCTGAATCTCAAATGCTGTGGTATTTGGAGATGGGACATTTAGGTAACTAGGTTTAAATGAATCATGAGGTTGAAGCCCTCATGATAGCAATAATGCCCTTATAAAAAAAGAGAGTTAAGATGTCCGTTCTTCTTCTCTGTCTCTCTCTCCATGAACCCACCAAGGAAGGACATAACCAGGATCAGGGGCCTCTTGAAGAGAATGATGACAAAGAAATCTGTTACTTATAAAGTCACCAGTCTATGGTAATTTGCTATAATAACTGCAGTTAGACTGTTTCTTTGAGCATGGTGCAGTGGATGAGAGTGACTTGTTTGTAGATGGACAGCACATTCTCTCCTAAAGCATGGACTTTCATTCTGAAAAACAGAGCTACCTATACTTCCTGGAAGTGTTGGGTTTTACTTTTATTTTGTTTTTGTTTGTTTTTTTTTTTTTTTTTCCAAAAATGAACTGATCCTGGAAATGTTAGTCAACCCTGGATGAGCCCAGGCCTTTGTCTTGAGTACCTCAAGTCTCTAACTGTCCCAGGGTGCCTCTGTATTCCTCCACCCGACTAATCCTGTTTAAGCATCCAACAGGAAAGGTTAATATGGATGGGATTCGGCCTTTAAAGAAATTACTTTGCTAATAAATTGTGAGTTTCTCTTAGTCTTGAAGGATTTCTCAGTAAACCACTTTTTAGAAAATTTTGTTACAGGAGATGGATTTGGGGCTAAGCTGAGAAATTTCTTGTGGCATCATCAGATAGAACTGAGGCTCAAACAATAGTAAAAATATATGTGCTATACTAGATGGCTACCCTGTAGGTGTCCCAAGGGTAAGGGAGACTGAACTTTTCAAGACCCATGGAAAGGCTGTGAGGCCCACATGGAAGGCTAATAGAGGAACATGAGTTCAGGAACACACCCCACATGATCCTCCAGGGCTTCTGATGTCTGAGTGAAGTTGGCTTTGCATGAGGATGATGGTTGTGTCTGGACTGTGCCTGGTAAGACTAGAATAAGGTGTCCAGATGATTTCACTGGAAGGTAGTTTATGGGGGCAAAAAGATCTCTGAACTATTCTGTGAAATAACATCTGCCTCAGTCCAACATCTGGAGCTGGAGATTCAGAAGTCTGCTCATTCTTATGTGCAGTGGTTTCCTTGGCAAATGATTATTGGTCCTTAAGTGAAAACTTGGTGACCCTAAAAAGGAAAGAGGTTGGATAATAGTCCTGATGTACTGATGTAGTAAGAGGTCACCTGCCTGTCCAAATAAGTTGGCCTTTTTGCTGCCAGGTCAGGTTCTTAGGCTCTCAAGGAAAGTGTGATTGCCTTTGGTTCTAATAGGCTACTACTTTTCCACTCACTGTAGATTGAAATCACTTTCAGAGCTTTAAAAGAAAAATTCAGACACCTAGGCTCACCTTCAGGGATTTCACTCCCTGAGTGTTAGACAAAGCACACCTTGTTTTTTTTTTGTTGTTGTTGTTTTTAAAAATTTTGGGGGGTACTGGGGATTGAACCCAGGGGCACTTAACCACTGAGCCACATTTTCAGCCTTTAAAAATATTTTATTTAGAAACAGGGTCTCACTAAATTGCTGAGGCTGGCTTTGAACTTGAGATCCTCCTGCCTCAGCCTCCCATGCCCAGCTACTTTTTTTCCCCCCTAAGGGTCAGCTGTTGTTGACATCTTCTAGAGGACTCTAATATAGCACAGAGGTGTGTGAATTTAGGAAGTACTGAAGGAGCTGCTGAGAGGTTCAATTTGTTTATAGAGCATCCCCTGTAGTCAGGGTTCTGCTGGACAGCTCCTCTTCAAGATTCTCTGCACAGCTCAAGTGTTTAAAACCAGCTACCATCCTTCCTCAGGAACCTCTTTCCTTCCTGTGTTCCTCCTCCTGGGTGGTATTACCCTCTTCTGCCCAGTCATCCAACTCAGAAGCCTCATAGTCATCTTTGATTCCAGTCGTTACTTTATAAGTGTATCCCAGAACTTTACCAGTCCTGGCTTAAGCTTTAAGGCCCTCGGTTCAATCCCAAGCATTGCAAAATAAATTAATTAATAAGTAGCTGGGTGTTGTGGTGCATGCCTGTAATCCTAGTCCACAGAAGGCCAAAGCAGAAGGATGACAAGTTCAAGGCCAGCCTCAGAAACTTAGTGAGATCCTACCTAAATAAATAAATACAGACTGGGGATGTAGTTCAGTGGCCCCTGGGTTCAATCCCCAGTACCTTTCAGTGGTAGAGGCCCTGGATTCGATCTTCAGCACCACATAAAAATAAATAAATAAAAATAAAGATACTATGTCCATCTATAACTAAAAAAATGTTTAAAAAATTAAATTTAATTAATTAATTAAAAAATTGTGAAGCATCTGAGAGTTTTACCCTATTTGCAGCTAACTGTGGTAGTTGGACTACCACAGTTTCAGAGATGCAGAGAGAAGGCATGAGACACTTGGATTAAAAACAAAGGACTCTGTTGCTCAAAGCATTGCAAGTAGCATGAGTTTCATTGTTTGTAGCAGTTTTTCTTGACCCCCAAGTTCCATGGGGAACAGTGGCCCTGATGAATACTACACACACAGTGGGTTTGTGCCCTGAGGAACTACGAGCTTCAGAAACCCAATATTATGAAGACATCTGCAATCAATCCTGGCCAAGCTTTTTCCCCATGGGAGACATTATCCTTATTCTCCTGTGCAGTAAAAACACACAAACAAAACAAAAATCACCTCTCTTCCCCAGAGGGACACCCTGTCTCTCACACAGGCTGTTGGTTGTATAAATCTTTTAAGTGTTTCAGATAAAAGCTGTGTTTTCACAGATGTGAAGAAACAGGAGATACCCAGAGAGAATTGTTAGGTTTGCCCATTAATCCCAATTACCTATTAGTCTCCCTGCTGATAGGATGTGCGTGTCTTTCTCTCTTGGTCTACTGTACCCCCACATACACTGCCATTGGTAATAGTTTTTGTCCTAGAACCAAACATAAAGCAAATATACCAATCTGCTGTTTTAAAATCTTTGTTGCTTCTGTTATATTACAAAATACTAAAATATCTAAGCTCCTCTCCTCATCTAATCCACTGTTTTTTCCAACCATATCTTTCGCTTCTACCCTTCTTTCATGTGTACCCTCTGGCCTGGGATGCCCAGAGAGCCCCAAATCATCTCTCTCCAGAACCCTAGAACTCTGTTTACATCTAAGTTAAAGCCCTTATTTGCTTAATAGTCATAAATTTCTCATCTTCCCCCAACATAGTACCGATGTATTCAGTAAATGTCCAGTTAATCTCCGTGTTGTGAGGAAGAAAGGCTATTGGGTCAGAAGGTCAGGCTGTTAGGGGTTTTTTTGAACTTGGAGTTAAAACTGGCAGCTCTAGTTGTTTTAATCCTTTGGGCTTTGTTCTCATGAGTTCTGTGGCCATGGCCTCTGAGCAGAACATGTTGTCCTGGGTAGATCTTGATGCTTTGATGACTAGCCTTGTGGGTCAAGATTTCAATCTGCTAAATAACAGAAAAACCAGCTCTGAGGGTTTCCACAGGCAGCAGTGTGTCTCACCTCCTCAGTGGGAGGGTCCTCAGTGCTGGATTGGGCCCCAGATCATTAATGCTACTGAGGATCTAAGTTCTTTGCACCCGTGAAGACCTTCTAGAGATTTCTATGAAGCTGTGGCACAAGCTTGGAAAGTTGGGAAATTATTTTTATTTTTTTTTTATTTATTTTTTTTTCAAATTCTTAATTTTTTATTGTTGGTTGTTCAAAACATTACATAGTTCTTGATATATCATATTTCACACTTTGATTCAAGTGGGTTATGAACTCCCATTTTTACCCTGTATACAAAGTGCAGAATCACATCAGTTACACATCCATTGATTTACATATTGCCATACTAGTGTCTATTGTATTCTGCTGCCTTTCCTATCCTCTGCTATCCCCCCTCCCCTCCCCTCCCCTCTTCTCTCTCTACCCCCTCTACTGTCATTCATTTCTCCCCCTTGTATTATTTTCCCCTTTCCCCTCACTTCCTCTTGTATGAAATTTTGTATAACCCTGAGGGTCTCCTTCCATTTCCATGCAATTTCCCTTCTCTCTCCCTTTCCCTCCCACCTCTCATCCCAGTTTAATGTTAATATTCTTCTCATGCTCTTCATCCCTACTCTGTTCTTAGTTACACTCCTTATATCAAAGAAGACATTTGGCATTTGTTTTTTAGGGATTGGCTAGCTTCACTTAGCATAATCTGCTCTAATGCCATCCATTTCCCTGCAAATTCTATGATTTTGTCATTTTTTAATGCAGAGTAATACTCCATTGTGTATAAATGCCACATTTTTTTTTATCCATTCATCTATTGAAGGGCATCTAGGTTGGTTCCACAGTCTTGCTATTGTGAATTGAGCTGCTATGAACATCGATGTAGCAGTGTCCCTGTAGCATGCTCTTTTTAGGTCTTTAGGGAATAGACCTAGAAGGGGAATAGCTGGGTCAAATGGTGGTTCCATTCCCAGCTTTCCAAGAAATCGCCATACTGCTTTCCAAATTGGCTGCACCAATTTGCAGTCCCACCAGCAATGTACAAGTGTACCCTTTTCCCCACATCCTCGCCAGCACTTGTTGTTTGACTTCATAATGGCTGCCAATCTTACTGGAGTGAGATGGTATCTTAGGGTGGTTTTGATTTGCATTTCTCTGACTGCTAGAGATGGTGAGCATTTTTTCATGTACTTGTTGATTGATTGTATGTCCCCCTCTGAGAAGTGTCTGTTCAGGTCCTTGGCCCATTTGTTGATTGGGTTATTTGTTATCTTATTGTCTAATTTTTTGAGTTCTTTGTATACTCTAGATATTAGGGCTCTATCTGAAGTGTGAGGAGTAAAGATTTGTTCCCAGGATGTAGGTTCCCTATTTACCTCTCTTATTGTTTCTTTTGCTGAGAAAAAACTTTTTAGTTTGAGTAAGTCCCATTTGTTGATTCTAGTTATTAACTTTTGTGCTATGGGTGTCCTATTGAGGAATTTGGAGCCCGACCCCACCATATGTAGATCGTAGCCAACTTTTTCTTCTATCAGACGGCGTGTCTCTGATTTGATATCAAGCTCCTTGATCCATTTTGAATTAACTTTTGTGCATGGCGAGAGAAAGGGATTCAGTTTCATTTTGTTGCATATGGATTTCCAGTTTTCCCAGCACCATTTGTTGAAGATGCTATCCTTCCTCCATTGCATGCTTTTAGCCCCTTTATCAAATATAGATAGTTGTAGTTTTGTGGATTGGTTTCTGTGTCCTCTATTCTGTACCATTGGTCCACCCGCCTGTTTTGGTACCAGTACCATGCTGTTTTTGTTACTATTGCTCTGTAGTATAGTTTGAAGTCTGGTATCGCTATACCGCCTGATTCACACTTCCTGCTTAGCATTGTTTTTGCTATTCTGGGTCTTTTATTTTTCCATATGAATTTCATGATTGCTTTCTCTATTTCTACAAGAAATGCCGTTGGGATTTTGATTGGCATTGCATTAAACCTATAGAGAACTTTTGGTAATATCGCCATTTTGATGATGTTAGTTCTGCCTATCCATGAACAGGGTATATTTTTCCATCTTCTAAGATCTTCTTCTATTTCTCTCTTTAGGGTTCTGTAGTTTTCATTGTATAAGTCTTTCACCTCTTTTGTTAGGTTGATTCCCAAGTATTTTATTTTTTTTGAGGATATTGTGAATGGAGTGGTTGTCCTCATTTCCATTTCAGAGGATTTGTCACTGATATACAGGAATGCCATTGATTTATGTGTGTTGATTTTATAGCCTGCCACTTTGCTGAATTCATTTATTAGCTCTAATAGTTTCTTTATAGACCCTTTTGGGTCTGCTAGGTATAGAATCATGTCACCTGCAAATAGTGATAATTTAAGTTCTTCTTTTCCTATTTTTGTGCCTTTAATTTCTTTCGTCTGTCTAATTGCTCTGGCCAGTGTTTCGAGAACTATGTTGAACAGAAGTGGTGAGAGAGGGCATCCCTGTCTTGTTCCAGATTTTAGAGGGAATGCCTTCAGTTTTTCTCCATTCAGAATGATGCTAGCCTGAGGCTTAGCATAGATTGCTTTTACAAAATTGAGGTATGTTCCTGTTATCCCTAGTTTTTCTAGAGTTTTGAACATAAAGGGATGCTGTACTTTGTCGAATGCTTTTTCCGCATCTATCGAGATGATCATATGGTTCTTATTTTTAAGTCTATTGATGTGGTGAATAACATTTATTGATTTCCGTATATTGAACCAGCCTTGCATCCCAGGGATGAATCCTACTTGATCATGGTGCACTATTTTTTTGATATGTTTTTGTATCCGATTCGCCAGAATTTTATTGAGGATTTTTGCATCTAGGTTCATTAGAGATATTGGTCTGTAGTTTTCTTTCCTTGAAGTGTCTTTGTCTGGTTTAGGAATCAGGGTGATGTTGGCCTCGTAGAATGAATTTGGAAGTTCTCCCTCTTTTTCTATTTCCTGAAGTAGCTTGAAAAGTATTGGTATTAGTTCCTCTTTAAAGGTTTTGTAAAACTCTGCTGTATACCCATCCGGTCCTGGGCTTTACTTAGTTGGTAGTCTTTTGATGGTTTCTTCTATTTCCTCAATTTATATTGGTCTGTTTAGGTTGTCTATATCCTCCTGACTCGATCTGGGCAGATCATATGACTTAAGAAATTTATCTATGCCTTCACTATCTTCTAATTTATTGGAGCATAAGGATTCAAAATAATTTCTAATTATCTTCTGTATTTCTGAAGTGTCTGTTGTGATATTGCCTTTTTCATCCCTTATGCTAGTAATTTGAGTTCTCTCTCTTCTTCTCTTCATTAGCATGGCTAAGGGTCTGTCGATTTTATTTATTTTTTCAAAGAACCAACTTTTAGTTTTGTCAATTTTTTCAATTGTTTCTTTTGTTTCGATTTCATTAATTTCAGCTCTGATTTTAATTATTTCTTGCCTTCTACTTCTTTTGCTGTTGTTTTGCTCTTCTTTTTCTAGGATTTTGAGATGAAGTATGAAATCATTTATTTGTTGGTTTTTTCTTTTTTTAAGGAATGAACTCCAAGCAGTGAATTTTCCTCTTAGAACTGCTTTCAATGTGTCCCATAGATTCCGATATGTTGTGTCTGTGTTTTCATTAATCTCTAAGAATTTTTTAATTTCCTCCTTGATGTCTTCTATAACCCATTGTTCATTCTCCAAGTGATGCATGATTTTTCCTTCCTTCTTTTATCGTTGATTTTCAGTTTCATTCCATTATGATCAGATAAGATGCATGGTATTATCTCTACTCCTTTATATTGTCTAAGAGTTGCCCTGTGACATAATATATGATCTATTTTTGAGAAGGATCCATGTGCTGCTGAGAAAAAAGTGTAACTGCTTGATGTTGGGTAGTATATTCTATATATGTCAATTAAGTCTAGGTTATTAATTGTGTTATTGAGTTCTATAGTTTCCTTATTCAACTTTTGTTTGGAAGATCTGTCCATTGGTGAGAGAGGTGTGTTGAAGTCTCCCATGATTATTGTATGGTGGTCTATTAGACTCTTGAACTTGAGAAGAGTTTGTTTGATGAACATAGCTGCACCATTGTTTGGGGCATATATATTTATGATTGTTATGTCTTGTTGGTGTATGGTTCCCTTGAGCAGTATGTAGTGTCCCTCTTTATCCCTTTTGATTAACTTTGGCTTGAAATCTATTTTATTTGATATGAGTATGGACACTCCTGCTTGTTTCCGAAGTCCATATGAGTGATATGATTTTTCCCAACCTTTCACCTTCAGCCTATGTATGTCTTTTCCTATCAAATGCGTCTCCTGTAGGCAGCATATTGTTGGGTCTTGTTTTGTGATCCATTCTACTAGCCTGTGTCTCTTAATTGGTGAGTTTAAGCCATTAACATTTAGGGTTATTATTGAGATATGGGTTGTTCTTCCAGCCATATTTGTTTATTTCTGTTACTAAACATGGTTTGTTTTCCTCTTTGATTATTTTTCCCCCCTTTAGTGTCCTACCTCCCACTGTTGGTTTTCATTGTTATTTTCCATTTCCTCTTCCTGTAATATTTTGCCGAGGATGTTTTGAAGAGATGGTTTTCTAGCTGCAAATTCTTTTAACTTTTGTTTATCGTGGAAGGTTTTAATTTCATCTTCCATCCTGAAGCTTAATTTCGCTGGATACACAATTCTTGGTTGGAACCCATTTTCTTTCAGTGTTTGAAATATGTTATTCCAGGATCTTCTAGCTTTCAGAGTCTGTGTTGAAAGATCAGCTGTTATCCTGATTGGCTTACCCCTAAATGTAATCTGCTTCCTTTGTCTTGTAGCTTTTAAAATTCTCTCCTTATTCTGTATGTTGGGCATCTTCATTATAATGTGTCTAGGTGTGGATCTCTTATGATTTTGCACATTTGGCGTCCTGTAGGCTTCTAGGATTTGGGATTCTGTCTCATTCTTCAAGTCTGGGAAGTTTTCTCTTAAGTTTGGTCTCTTAATGTTATCCCATATTTCTTGGATGTTCTGCTCATGGTTTCTTAACAGTCTTGCTGAGCTGTCTATGTTCTTTTCCAGTTGAAATACTTTGTCTTCATTGTCTGATGTTCTATCTTCTAAGTGTTCTACTCTGCTGGTAGTATTCTCATTTGAGTTTTTATGTTGGTTTATTGCTTCCTGCATTTCTAGGATTTCTGTTTGTTTTTTATAACCTCTGTCTCCCTGTATAGTTGATCTTTTGCTTCTTGGATTTGTTTATGTAATTCATTGTTGAAGTGATCTTTCATTGTCTGATTTTGCTGTCTGATGTCTTCCTTGAGACTCCAGATCATCTGAAGCATGTATATCCTGAATTCTTTATCTGACATTCCATCTGCTGCAGATATTACCTCTTCTAACGTTGAGTTGACCTGCATTGCTTGTGGTCCTTTCTTTCCTTGTCTCTTCATACTGTTCGCGTTTCTTTCTGCTTGGTGAAACTGTTGTGCTATTGAATTTCCCCCCTATATATTTATATTGCTCTTGTATAGTTCCAAAGTCTCCCTCGCAGGCGCGGGCGGCGGCTCTGCCCCTCCTCCAATTGGGGCAATGTGCCTACCACGCCGGCGGGCCGCTGGGCCTGTTCTGCCGGTTGGTAGCAGGTCCGCCTACCTTGCAGGCGCGGGCAGCGGCTCTGCCCCTCTGCGGGCCGCTGGGTTTGTTCTGTCGATGGTCGCAGTTCTGCCTACTTTGCAGGCGCGGGCAGCGGCACTGCCCCTCTGCAGGCCGATGGGCCTGTTCTGCTGGTGGGTCGCAGGTCCGCCTACCTTGCGGGGGGGGGGGTGGCTCTACCCTTCCGCAGGCCGCTGGGCCTGTTCTGTCTGTCGGTTGCAGGTCTGGCCTGTTCTGCCGGTGTGTCACAGGTCCGCCTACCTTGCAGGCGCGGGGTTCAGCTGTGCCCCTCTGCGGGCCGCTGGGCCTGTTCTGTCGGTGGTCACCGTTCCGCCTACCTTGCAGGCGCAGCGGGAGAGGGAGGCTCTGCCCCTCAGCAGGCCGCTGGGCCTGTTCTGCCGGGGGGCGTCGGAAGTCCGCCTACCTTGCAGGCGTGGTTGGCAGCTCTGCCCCTCCGCGGGCCACTGGGCCTGTTCTGTCGGTGGTCATAGTTCCGCCTACCTTGCAGGCGCGGGGGGAGGGGGCGGCTCTGCCCCTCAGCAGGCCGCTGTGCCTGTTCTGCCAGTTGGTCGCAGGTCTGCCTACCTTGCAGGCGTGGTTGGCAGCTCTGCCCCTCCGCGGGCCACTGCGCCTTTTCCGTCGGTGGTCACAGTTCCGCCTACCTTGCAGGCGCCGGGGGAGGGGGCGGCTCTCAAGTTGGGAAATTAGATCTTTGAAGCTTGTCACATTGGGGTTTAGTTAATAAGGAAGATAGAGGGACAGGATATTGAAAAAGTAACTTTCAATATCTGCCACAAAACCAGTTTCAGTTCTCTTATTGACACTGAATTCCTTTTCATATATGGCAGGGAGATGAGTTCTGGCATTTTGGGGGTCCTGTGTTGACCCTCTTTAGAGGAAGCAAGGTTGGGAACTGCTCTTGTGCAGTTATTATTTTCATTCCCTCTTGAGGCAATCCTTGGTGGCCTGAGGTATGGAAGATTACCTGGCTTTCACTGAGCATCCTCTGGTACATGATGTCACTGAAAAATTTAGCACCAGCTTGTGCCTCTTCACTGGGGTCTTGACTGGGAATGGAGCCAAACTTCCATTTGTGTGAGCTTTTTTAAATGGGGAGACTTATTTCTGTGGTGTTGGCTATGAAGAGGCAATTGTGATTGTTTGGGTTATCCTGGGAGGTTGGCAGGTGCAGTCTATGAATTCTCCAAAAAAAGGCCTCACAGAGGCCAGTGAGCAGGGGTTAGCAGGGTGTTGTATTGCTTAAGGAGTCCTGGCTCATGGGATAAAGACGATCATCTGGAAGTCTTTGGCCTCAGAAGAAGGGCTGCATTCCTAACTTGGCTAAGAAAGGACTTTCTAAATTCCTGCAGTCACCATAGGATGCCGCCATCCCTGCTATGGGATGGCAAGGTCAACACTGGCTCTCTCCTTTTAGCAGAATAGGGTGGGCACAGGCTTGGGCACAGCTTGCAGCTGTCTGTTCCCATGTTCCTGCCACTTTCCAGTCAGACTGCAGCTGTTACTGACCTTCAGAATGTCAAGTCTTCTCTCTGAGAGGATAAAAATAATGCATTTTTGCATAGGTCATAGAAATGCCCTTGGGTCAAATATTTGGACCTCCTTTACACATGGACTTTCCCCAGAATGGTGGATTTTTTATTTTGCTCAAGAACTCCCCCCCCCCACACCAAAAAAGTCTGTTCACCTTGCTCCTGCTCTGGGAGCAGATGACCTTGCACCTGAGGTCTTCACAGAGTTACATTTGCATGGGTTTCCAGGGCTATGGAGTTAAGGTGAATGCAGGATGTGGACCAGGTGGGGACTGGAGAGGTATGCCTTGTCCAGCATGGGCCACAGCCAAATGTTCCTTCGGGCAACATTGAGTCCCTGATGGCTAGACTTTACTAGTTGTTGATGTTGCAGAGGACTGAACCCAGGGCTTCACAAACACTAAGCACATGCTCTACACTGAGCTATATGCCTAAGCACGGGCTTTTCCACTGAGATTCCGCTCCTAGATCTTCCTATTTTTAAATACAAATCAGAAGCTAGACTTTTATGCAAAATGATTTAAATTTTAAATGTTTAATGCTATCCATTTCACCCTTTCCTTTTCCTTTTTCGAAAAAAAAAGATACAGACCATATAAAACACATGCTATCTCTGTTTATAGGGAAAGAAACAGTTTGGCCAGGGCAGAGAATCATGGAGTGTTTGATACCTGCTGATTCTTGTGAAGAAGAGGCTCTCCACCCTCTTCTGGCCCCTCTCCATGTGAGCAGTGCCTGCAGAGTGTTTATCTGCTTGGAACAAATCAGAGCCGTTGGTTCACAGGCTTGGTACGAGGTGCAAAAGTGCTGGGAGCTGTTGATGACAGTGCTGAGAGGCAGACTCCAATTAGGCAGCTGAACACCAGCTGCAAGGGTGTTTAGAGATGTGAGGTGTTGCCCCTTTCTTTTTGGGGACCCATGTGATATTTGGGAGGAGTGGAGGTGGTGATAAATGACGGGGTATAAGTGATACAATGCCTGGCTGCTCTGGAGGGTGGCACTGTCTTGGACCCTCAGGAGAGTGGGAGGGTTTGGCCAGAACAGTGTCCATGAGGTGACAAAAGTGCCTGGAGGTCCACAAAAGGAGCAGAGTATCCAGAAAGGATGAAAAGAGGCTGAGGAAACTCTGCCACAAATGGATAAGAATCCTTGAGGAAGAAAGAAATGGTGCTATTATTGATTTAGGATAGGGGGCAGAAAGTAGTTTTTAGTTCAGAAAATGCTCTCAAGGTAACATTGGGATTTTGTTTTTCAAAACTCAAAATACATCTTAAAAGTCCAGATGTGGGGAAGAGGTTAAGTAAATTATGATATAGATATGTTATTGAAGAATATGCAGTAATTTAAAATGAGGTTTTAAAAAACTCAAGAGCTTATAGTAATGTGAAAAATTCTTACTAAGTGGGAAAAGATGTAGCCACGAATGACATAACACTTAAACTATGTAAAATTCTCCCACTGGGCAGTTGCTGTGGTGAAGAATACCAGAATATCATTCTGGAACTTTGTGTCTGATGGTAGCCACAGGTATGACAAAGCATGCTTTTCATAGACTGACTGACTCTCCAATTTTCTTATAAAACATCCAAATACATGGTTAGTCCCTCCTTGTATAGAAAGAAAGTGAATTTTCATCAGATGCTCTTCTTAGGTCAGTGCATATCTTGCTCTCACTTCCTGTGCTTCAGAGGCAGTCCCTGTATTTCTGTTATCTGAAAGGGAAATAAGAGGGTAAGAGGTGGGAGAGGGGGAAGCAGAGATTTAATAGTGATTACTTTAATATATTATGAAGTGGTCACTCTGCTGTGTCCCTTTCTTTAACATTGGTGGGCACTAGAAGATGAGATTGTGAGGGTAAAAGAATAGAATATGATTCACTCAGGACTCCTCCCCTACACATCACTATAGGAGAGGCGTGGTAGCCTGGATTGCATTCTGGAAACTTAAAAAAAAAAAAAAAAAGAGGGTGGGGTAAAGGGAGTTGTCTACTGATGGTTGGCTGCAGTTCAAATTAATTATTTTGGGTTCCTGTAAAGATGAGCCTGAAGTTAGGGTTACTCTGGTTCAAATATTTCTTTCCCATTCTTCACCTGATATTGCATCTTTTTTCTGTTTTGGGTTGTGATCTCCAAGCCTTTCTATTATCTTAGAATACTGTTTAACCTTCCTCATTCAGTTATTCTAAGTGAGTTTAGTGTTTGTCTGATGTTCCTATACTTGACACAGAGGAAAGCAGAGAATCTGAATCTCCCTGAAGAAGTCAAGGACAGAGGCCCTGACCTCTGGTGATGGGAGGATGGTAACAGGACAAATACTGTCAAAGTCCCTTAAGGAGGTTTTTCATGTGAATACATGGACACCCTGAAGGGAGGGGTGTACCCACTCTCCAGTAGACAGTTTTGGCCTCTTTCCATTCCCACTAGGCTTGGCTCTATTCTTTATAGGGCACCCCCTTTCCCAAGGGAAAAATAAAGACATCTGGCCAGAAGTGAGGTCCATGTTAAAGTAGATGTGGTTATAAATGCAAAGTAAACACACATATAGGAGTTAATTTTTGTCAGTAAGCTGACGGTAAACTAGATTCTCTTTTCTTCATAAGGATTCCTTCCTGGAAATCAATAAATGACACAGTAACTAGTGGACTAATAGTAATGTCTCACAATTATACTTGAAAATAAATTATGTTTTTTAAAAAAGATATACTGTTAAAGTATATATACTGGAAGCCTGGATAAGGCTTTAAAAGTTTCTACTTTAAGATATTATGGTTTAGATATGAGATGTCCCCCCAAAGGCTCACGTGTGAGATGATGCAAGAACGTTCAGTGATAAAATGGTTAGGCTCATCAGCATATTAATCCCCCAATATGAATTAACTGGGGGGTAACTGTAGGCTGGTAGGGTGTGGCTGGAGGAAATAGGTCACTGGGGTTTGTATTTTGTCCCTGGTAAGTGGAGTTCTCTCTGCTTCCTGACCCTACCATGAGTTGAGCAGATTAAGCTTACCTCCACTGGGCCCTTCCCCTATGATGGTCTGCCTCACCTTGGATCCAGAGCAGTAGAACTAGCTGCCTGTGGCTTGAGACCTCTGAAACTATGAGCCCCCAATAAATTTCTCCTCCTCTAAGGTGTTTTTATTGGGTATTTTGATCACAGTGATGAAAAGCAAAACTAAAACAAAGAACAATAGAAACCTTCAAAATTATATCATTTAAGAAACTAAAGGACTTCAAATAATGATAGAATTAGGCTTTATACTTCCATAAAATAAATAAAACAACTATTTTAACTGAATCCCAAAACAGAAAAAAATTTGCCTCCTTCTCTCTCTATATGTCTGCCCTTTGTGACAAACACCATGAAGTTCTTGCACATACTGAACGAGGTTTTAACTATGTGGCTAAGCATGTTAAAGTAAGATTGTACACACGTTTACCAGGAAAACCATGTATTTCTGGGTCATAGTTAAGTTCCATGTATGTGATGAGAGGTTAGAGATAAAAGAAAAAGCAAGTTTGGCTTTGGAGTGGTCAATTCTACCTGAGCCCTAACTTTAATGACTTAGTATCCAAATTGTTCCATTTTTACTCCTTAAAAGCTGCATTGGTAATACTGGGGAGCAGAGAAACTAACTGAGCTACCTGTGAGGAGATGGCACTGCTCATAACACCAGCCTGATCCTCTGGTTTGCTTAGGAAGTGGGAGAGGTAGTGTGCATTCTTCCAAGTGTTTTTATATTAGAATTTGTGTGGAGCTGAGGGGCTTTTAAACTTACTGATTCTGTTAACAGCTGGACACAAAAGGGTAATGCTCACCCTAAGTAAATGTCTTAACATTCAGACATCTTCATTTTTTATGTTCAATGGAATTAGATGAGCCTTCTAATGGGCACCGAGGAGCATCTTTCTGAATTCTTCACATGCAGTATTTCTCAGACCACTTCATACTAATGTTTGCATCCAGAACTATAGTCTGTTCCATTTGAGAGGAAACTACTTTAGAACTGAAAAAACTTTGTTTCATATCTCCATTCTTATAGCATGCTCAAAATGTTTTATCAAGGGAACTGCTGGACTCTGAACTAGTGTTTGATCAACTGTTGAGCTAATTACAATCTGGGCAGATGATTAGCAAGATTCCAAATTGCTATTGGGGCAGAGGGAAAGGTAGACCATTCTAGTGCATTGCATTCAGGCATCTTCTATGCTGGGATTCTTGGCTGTTCTACTTTTCTTCTGTGCTCTAGACCTGTCACAAGATGACAGGTCAAGCTTTGTTGTGCTGCTCTTCCAGTTCTCTCCCTTGGTTTTAACAGTGGCCTTTAAACTAAAATTAGTAATAGCAGATGAGGAATGGAACAGTCTGTGTTCTCCCAGAAACTGCTGTGGTTTAGTGTACTAACTGCTGACCCTGTCATCCTATGGCACAGCCTTCTGGTCCTCCTGTAGAATTGGTGATTTGACCTGCACTTGGTTTTGCTGGAGCTGGGGCACTAGAGTTATTAGTGAATTGATTGTTGGCAGCTAGCCCAAATGGTGACTTCTCTCAATTCTATGATTTTAGGATGTTTCTGTTTTGAGGCTTGCCTTATAATGCTTTTCAATAAGGACAGATCACTTATCAATCAAGTCTATCTGGAATGAGTTCAGGCATTCTGGAAACTTCATAAGTAGGAATTCATTCATTTCACCAATACTTATTGAGTACCCACAATGAGCAAAATACATGTAAAATACACAAATAAACCAAATGATACTATTATAGTTTGATACACTATTTATTAAGTTATTAATATGGATAGTCTATTATGTAACATTACAGATGTCTTTCAAAACCTAACAAAATAGAGTCCACTATCCAGCCCAGGAGAACAACAATAAATACAAGATCATTCTTACAGAAAGTGTAGCATAAGCACTCACAATAGTCCCTTAGTTATATATCAAAGGGAACAATCAAAAGGTTCTTCATTAGGGTTTTAACTTTCTTGAATTACAGCTGTATGAGTCAAAAATCCAACTTAGATCACACAGAGATGGGCATCTCAGGTAGAGAGGAAGGAACTCCTGTCCCCTCCTTGGCAGCCCTTTTCTACTGCCTTGCAGTCCTGGAGTGAAGCCCAGCCTCCCTTGTAGGCCAGTAGTGGTCAAACCTGGGTATGGGGAGAAGGCAGATGGGTCACAGGGACATTCTGATTAATTTACAAAGATCGTGTGTCAAAGCTCTAAAAACCCATAGTATATTGGCAGTGAAGAGTACACTATATTTTGCCAAGGGGTTCTTCTCAAGTCTTGGCTTTCTTACAGCCTATAAGATTACTGTAGTTCTCAGTGGGAAAGTGGAGTGGGAAACCCGAATAGTGATTGGTATGAGGCCACCTGCAGGATGTACTGGACTGACTACTATGGCTTTTATAACCTGCCTTCCTTTCTTTAGTCTAGACAAGCTTATTTCTTCATCTTTCCTCCTATGTCTCACTATAAGGCTTAAAAAGGAGTATGAAAGATGAACTTCTTGCTTTCAACCTGAATGATGAAAGACAGAAAAAATACATTCTTAAATGTGCTATACTCAATTTTCCTCAGTTGAAAACAAATGCCAATGGCTTTTAAAGACAAATGTTAACAATGCCGATTAAGTGATGGAAGGAGTTCTGAGATGAAACTACACATATATCAGAATCTAAGGTACCACAGGCAAAACTCAAAAAAGTTTAATAGGGATTCTTTAACCTTTTAGTGCTAATCACACTGAAAATTACAACTGTTTTCAATATTAGGCTATTGATGACCGTCAATTAAATATGGAATCAATCAGAAACCTCAGAAGTCTTGCCAAGGTTATGGCAGTTTTCAGTAGTCTACACAGTTAGGAACAGGAAAAATCATAGGGTAAAGAGTGAGCACTGGAATTTTATTTAACTCTAGGTACCATGGGATTGACATTAGTAGGTAGGACTAATGAAGGAGCAGCCATACAGTTTGTTTTGGTCATTGTGCTTTCCAAGCACCCCCCCACCCCCCCAAAAAAAGAGAGAGAAATGGAGCTTTTTTTTTTAACTATTCAATTTCATCTTCAAGCTAGACAGATCCTGCTGCATTCTTTGTTTCTAATTTACCAGTACGTTATTATGTGGTTTACTGCATGTGAGGAGCAAGTCATTATGTTGTACCAAGTTTACATCATCATAGGACTACAACATGCACATTCTACTTAATGTAGCTCAAGCAACAGGAATACAAGAGAACAGTTATGGGTGGAGACTTGTTTTGACAGTCATGTTCACACTAACTATGGGTTTAGAAATCTTATTAGGCAGGTACCTACAGCAGTTCTTCAATTGATATTGGAACATTACACGCATGCACAAGTGATGTGGTAGAGAATGAAGTGGAAGAGGCAGCTGGATGGAGGACAAAGGGGAAATTAGATGGGATGGTGCCGCGTGTTAGGGAGAGGCAGTTCTCAGCTTTCCACTGTGAGTCTCTGCTCTGTTAGGGAGGCCTGTTGGGCAACACTTTTGTTCTCATGACTGCGAAGTTTGGATACAACATCTAGAAAGGCCAAATCCTGCACTTCCTTGTGTAGAGATTCTGGAAGGCAAAAACAAGATGGCAGATGTACTTCTGTTAGGTAGTTCTAATATCACTATATAAACTAGGAACAATTCTAAGCATAGAAATGTAATAAATCAGAAACTATATTTGAAACATTTTTATAAAGAAATCATGCCAAGGTCTATAGTCTAAGGTTAATTAGGATAATGAGTTATAATTAAATACAGTTCATTGTATGATCTCAAAGTTTAGTTACAACTGAACCCTATCACCAGTTCAAACATGAAGTCCAATGATTTAATAATGAAACCCTTAGAATCTGTTTCAAATTAATCTGGTGGTAAATGAAGTTTATACTTCACATCATTCCAACAAATTTCTGTGACACCGGGCTCCCTTTCAGATTTCCTATTCTCCTGTTTCTGGCTCTGTTTAACCTTAATTATAGGAAAACATCAGATTCCTTTTAAGACTGTGAGAATCTACTATGGAAGGGGGAAATCTGATAAATTAAATAAACACTCCTAAAGTTCATATATTTATTTTGATAGGACTGACATCTAATACTAGAATCAGTATTTTTAGTAAAAATGGAAATGATTCAAGGAAAATATCTACAAAACAATCCTGAAAAAGAACAAAATTGGAGGTCACCACTTCAAAACTTGATATAAAGCCACAATAATCAAAACATCATGGTGCTGGTACACAGACACACATAACAGACTAATAAAAAGGAGCTCAGAAATAAACCCTCACATATGTGGTCAAATGATTTTTGGCAAAGGTGCTCAGACAATTTAATGAGAAAAGGACAGTCTTCTCAATGAATGGTGCTAAAGAAACTGGATACCACATACCAAAAAATGAAGTTGAATCTTTACCATATACAAAAATAAGCTCAAAATAGAGCAAAGAGCTAAAACTTAGTGTTTAGAAGAAAACAATGAAAAAACTCCATGACCTTGGATTTAGCAATGAGTACTTGGATATGACATCAAAAATACAGGCAACAAAAGAAAAAAATAGATGAACTGGATTTCATCAAAATAAACCCTTTGCGCAACAAAGGACATTATCATGAAGTAAAAAAGCAACCCACAGAATGGGAGAACATTTGTAAATCATATCTAATAAGAGATTAATATCCAGAACATAAAGAACTCTTACAACTCAACACACAAAACAATTTTAAAAATAGACAAGGGACTTGAATAGACATTTTTCCAAAGAAGATTTAAAACGAGCACATGAAAAGATCTCCAACATCCCTACTCATTAGGGAAATGCAAATCAAAATCACAAAAAAAAAGATAGCCATTTTAATGAGTGTGTGGTGCTATTACAGAAACAAGAGAAAATAAATATTGGTGAGGATATTGGGAAACTGGAGTCCATATGTTTTACCTGTGGAAAAGTTAAATGGCCCAGCCACTATGGAAAACAGTTATGGCAGCTTCTTAAAAAATTAAACAGAATTACCAGCAATTCCACTTCTGCATATACACCAAAAAGAACTGAAAATAAGGATTCATACAGATAATTTTATATTTATCTTCCCAGCAGCATTATTCACAAGAACCAAAGATGGAAATAATCTAAATGTCCATTAATAGAGGGATAGACAAAAAATTTCAACCTTAAAAAGGAATGAAATTCTGATATGTGCTACAACATTGATGAGCCGTAAAGATGTATGCTAAGTTAAATAAAATATCTGTCATTTTGAGTCTTATCATTTCACTTATTTGAGGTACTAAGAGCAGTGAAATTCATAAAGGCAGACGGTAGGAGTACATGGGGAGTTGTGGTTTAATGTGTACAGAGTTTCACTTTGAGGGGATGGAAGATAGTATGGAGATGAATGGTACACAGCTTTAAATATACTTAATGTATTTAATGCCACTATGTACTTAGAAATGGTTAAAATAGAATTTTGTCTTGTATATTTTACTGCAATTAAAAAGTAGCTCAATAATTATGAACATGCTTAAAACAAATTTTTAAAAAAGTCTTATCAAGGAAATAGAAGATATAAAGAAGAAGCAAATGGTATGATTTTAGTATGATTTTTAGAACCATAACTAAAAAAAAAAAAAACTGACAGGATTAACACTGGAATGTAGGGAACAGAAGAAATAATCAGTGAACTTTAAGACAGAACAGAAGAAGCTGGGCACAGTGGCACACACCTATAATTCCAGGAGAGGCTGAGGCAGGAGGAGGGTAGGTTTGGGGCCAGCCTCAGCAATTTACTAGGGATGTCGCTCAGTGGTAAAGCATTCCAGGTTTCAATCTCCAGTACCACTAAACAAAACAAAAATTGCTCACTTTAAACACCAGAAGAAAAAAAAAAGAGAAAAACTAAATTCTCAGGAGCTTTAACACTATAACTAAATCTCTCATCAGATACCTGGAATGAGACAACAGGTCAGAGCTGCATAGTACTTGAATAAATAGTGGTAAAAGACATGACCTATAGATGCAAAAAGATGAACAAACTTCACAAATGATAAACCCATGTCATAAATGATATGTCTAAAATGAAAAAAATTTGGGAGACAGAAATGACATTTTATTTGGGCAGGGGGAAATGGAGTACAATGGCTGTCTCATCAGAAGCCATGGATACCAGAAGAGTCTAGAAGAAAGTGGCATAGCATTTGTTCAAGTACAAAAAACAAAACTAGGAACCCAGAATAGTCTATCCAGAGAAGATATTTTTTAGGAATGAAGGAGAAATAAGGAAGGAAAAACTATAAGAAGCTGTTAGTAGATTACTTAACCTAAAAAAATGGTGGGGAGTTTTCTGATTCAAAGGAAATGATTAAGAAAAGGTGATGGCGAGGGTTAAATACAAGGGTAAATACAGTAGATTTTCCCTAAGAATTTTTTTGTATTACATTCAATTAGTGAAGCAAAAATTATGAGAGTCTAGTTTTAAATGTATATAGAGAAAATATTACTGACAAATTATAAATATGAAGAGTATAGGAACTAGAACTTGTTCAAGCAACCTACAGAAGGTCTGAAAAAAAAAAAAAAAAGAAAAATGGAATTATACCCTTAAACCATAAGAGATTGGTCGTGGGCTGGGGATATAGCTCAGGTGGTGCTTGCCTCGCATGCACAAGGCCCTGCATTCAATCCCCAGCACCACACACAATAAAAGATATCAGTCGTTACATTAAATGTAAATATTCATACCAATCAAAAGGCATTGGCAGAGTGGATTATAAAGCATGACTCCACTAAATTATCTACAAGACACTTCAAATATTAACGATACAGATGGAAACTGGAAAAGTGGAGGGAGATAATATGAATATAATTCAAAAGAAAGCAGGAGCAGGGCTGAGGCTATGGCTCAGTGGCAGAGCGCTTGCCTAGCATGTATGAGGCACTGGGTTTGATTCTCAGTACCACATAAATAAAATCAAGGTCCATTGACAACTAAAATTTTATATATATATATTTATATTTTAAGAAAAAAAGAAAGTAGGAGCAGCTATGTTACTGTCAGATAAAGTAGAATTCAGTGCAAGAAGAAATGGAGAGGTATATTACATAGTTACAAAAGAGTCAATCTATAAAGGCACAGCAATCTTAAATCCACACAAATAGAGTTAAAAAATATAGGAAGAAAAAACTGACAGAACTTGGGGGCTGGGCATATAGCTCAGGTGGTAGAGTGCTTGCCTCACATGGACAAGGCCATGGGTTCAATTCCCAGCACACACACACAAAAAAAAAAAAAAAAAAAAATCAACGAAACAATTACATTTGAAGATTTCAACACTCTTCTCTCAACAATTGATAGAATAATTAGTCAGAAACCCAGCAAGAATATAGGATACTCAACACCATAACCAGCCCACAGGATCTAATTGGAATTTAGAGTAGAACACTCTACCCAACAACAGTAGAATACACATTCTTTTCAAGTGTCCATGGTACAAATACCAAAGATTCCTTGAACAATTCCTTAGGGAGTAGCTTAGCATACGAAATCAGAACTTCTTTTTAAATAAGTTTCATTAGCCCTAAAATGTTATTTTATGTAATTAATTTGTTTTTTGCTTTTATTTATTATATGATACTTTTCATTATAAAAAAATCTTTTGGGAGAATTTTCAGTGTAAAAGCAACCTATAATCTCCATAAACTAATTTCTAATGCTATTTACACACAAAGTCAGCATTTATACTTTATATTTGATGTCAACCATAGAAGAAATATTTACCAGATCCCATGAGAGCACAGATCAAGACCATTGAATTATATTTGATTTCAGGAGCACTTCTCTCATCTGCTAGCAGTCTGTGTAAAATCTGTACAAGCTTAGCACTTTCTAGATCTTTTTCAGCAGTTCCTAGAATAGCAAACAATTAAAATGTAAGTTCTATCCACTGTGTATGAACCAAGTACCCTTAGCTAACCACTGTTTCTTCTTCTAGAAACTACCATGTGAACCTTTCCAAAAGGGAAAATATTAAATTCAGACCTTGTGAAAATAGTAAACAATACTAGATTTCAGGAGTTTCGGCTTATGATTCATCATTAAAACATTCCTCTTAATAAAAGGCAATTTAGAAAATAAGACAGACATGCTTATACTAAAAGTTACATGGAAAAAACCATAGGCCCTAGAATAACTAAAACAACTTGATGTAGAAGAATTTCTCCTATATTATTATTATTTATGATATTAAGGCATATAGTGTAGCTACAGTATCAAAACAGGTGGAGTGATTGGTGAAGGGATAGACAGATCAAAGGAACTGAATAGAGGATACTCTGGGTTCTCCACACATATATTATCAACTGGTACTTGACAGTGGTACAAAATCAATTCAGTGGAGGAAAGTTTTCTCAATGGTGGGAGAGCAATTTGAGGTACAACAAAAAACAACTCTGAACTAAACCTCTTACCTTATACATATATTAACTCAACATGGAGCACAGGCTTACATGTGAAACAAAAACCATGAATCTTTTAGAATAAAGAACTTTCAAACTTCCATAGGTGAAAAATATTAGAAATGGGCAAAAGAAATAAAATACGGATTTCACCAAAGAATATATAAAGATGGCAAATAAGGATATGAAAAGATGTTCAGCATTGTTAACTATTAAGGAAATAGTAATTAAAACTAGAGATATCTCAATATAGCTGTCAGCATAGCTAAAATAAAAAAAATAGTGATGAGATCAAATGCTGGTGAAGATTCAGAGAGAATTAGATCACTTATGTAGTGCTATTGAGAATGTAAGGTGGGACAACCACTTTAGAAAAGAGTTTCAAATTTTCTTTAAAAACTAAACATGAAGCTACCATATAACCCAGCAGTGTACTCAGAGACATTTATCTGGAAAAATGAAAACTTACGTTCATACAAAAATCTGTATGTAAACATATTTATAGCAGCTTTAAGTTTTAAAGCCACAAGCTGGAATCAGCCTAAATATCCTTAACAGAGAACTGGGTAAATAAGCTGGTACATACATACCATGGAATTCTATTCAGCAGTACAAAAGCATGAACATGAACATGTACCATTGATAACAGATGAGTCTTGGGAATTATGCTAAGCAAACAGACAAAAGAAGCCAAGCTCCCAGAATGATATACTTTATGATCTAATTTATGTAACATTTTGAAATGATAGGTATAGAAATGAAAGATAGTTTTCAAGGGGTTAGGGACAGGTGGATGATAAGGAAATAGGTACTGTTATAAATGATTCACTCTATATTACTTGTGATATATGTGAATATAATTATCTTTATAGGTACTGTTATAAATGATTCACTCTATTACTATTTGCGATATATGTGAATATAATTATCTTTAAAAAAGAGATGAAGATTCTTAAAATTCTATTATTCCTATTATATAAAAATTTATAGTGATAATTCCTTAACATAAGATATTCTATAAGGACACAAGACTAGAGAAATATGCTTTCCAAAGCATGTTATACATCAAAAAGGTAGAATGACCTTATTTTTGTATTTTAGGCTTAAGAAGCCTAGGAAACACTAGGTTTCAATAAACATATGCATTTGTATTGTCATTTTATATAGTTCTATGTAAGGTGACCAGACTCAAAAACAAATTATCAGCTATCAGGAAGTTCATTGAAACTACCTTGTCTGGAAGATACAATATATGTAGGACATAAAACCAGCCTCACCTTAGGCTGGGAGATCACAATATTCTTTAATTGCTCCCTCCCTGAGCCATTTAAAATTAGACCAGCGAAGATGGTTTGATACTACGTCTTGATTCTCAAGGCCTCCGCACTTAGAGTGTGTGGACTTCTAGAGAGACTCTTATAATCTACCTAAACAGTGGGAGGCTAAGCAAGGACCTCCAAAGCATCTCTAACCATCCGCCAAAGTCATTCTCAGTCTTTTTATCTTTCAAATTGAAGCATTTTTACATTCTACTTATAGTATGAGTTTTATAATTATTTAAATTAAGATGACAAAAATTCACATCTTATTTATAAATCTAGTAAATCTTACACTAGAGGAAGATATGCCATATTTCTCTTTTGCTTTTGCCTTCTCAAGTTGATGGGTCTACTTGCCTCTGTGTGAGAATTATGGATGTACATTATCAGTAGGAATGAGAGATGCGTTAATAGTGTTTATAAATATGGCTTAGAACTGGACAGGACATGCCTACCAGTGTATAGTTCGTCATGAAAAGCAGCCTTAGGCCTTAATCACAGGCTGTATGACACTGATACACAGTCCATGAATGACTGTATCAGTCCATTGGTTCCTGAGCCAAAGGTTGCTTCCCATATGTTAGGTGTGCATGAGTTAGCTTGGGTGGAATACTGCCCACAGGGATGATGGAGAAACTAATGGAATAATTTGGACTGCTTTTTGGAAGTTTTGAACACAAAATATGCAGAAGAGTGACAGAAGATAAGAATTTAGAGAAGGCAATGCTACAAAGCAATGGAAACCATGGTGATAGAGAAGATGAGCAAGAGAGAACTCTAATAGAATCAGAAGAATGACAGATTCTTCACTTGCTGTGGTATTCTAAGCATTATTTCATTTTTATGTAAAGCCTACCAAAAATGTTTTCTATATTCTCTAAGTGGCTATAAACTGAGATATTACCTAAAAGTTAAACTTAAAGCATTTCCCTAAAAATGTTACCAAAAACACAACCAAAGGAAACAGCTATGGAAACAAACTATGTAATATGATTTCATTTACTCAGATACAAGGACACATATACACTGGCAAAATGCTTCCAATTAAGGTTTTATATGACTTTTTAAAAAATCTGTTTTAAGGTTTTATCTGACTTTTATTCCACTCCTGTACTTCCTTTTATCCAAGATAAAAATAGGAGAAAATAAGTTTGTCACTGAGGTACTTACCCAATTCTAAAGCTGCTATTAATGCCAAAGCAACAAGGGCTTCATTCTGCATTATTACATGTTCACTTGTTGCCATGGTAACGAGATGCTTGATGCCACCACTCTGTACAATGGCTTTAATTACATCCTAAAATAAATAAATAGAATTATAAACTTTAATTCTAAACATAAAAAACAATCATGTTACAATCAGTTAATTCAGATTCATTGTTGAGTGGTTTTGTGACAGAGTCCTGTATGAATCATTACATTTTAACCATAATTTTTTTTCTTCATGGAAGAAAAGGAAAAAGCTTTTAGCTTTAAATAAATTCATCAAAAGATGACAAATTGCTTGAGAGAAAAAGACCATTGCACTTCATATGATGGAATAGAGGCCTAGAAGCAAGACATCAAAGTCAAAGAAATAAAAGCTCTAATGTCCCCAAATGTTGAACTACCTTAGGATCAACAAAAGAGAAATAAAACTTGGAATTAAAAAACAAAATAAAACTTCTCCTTTTTAAATTTTTATGATAGTGCCAGGTAGTGGCTCTCTTGGCTCTAGGTAAAGATTTTATATGAAAACACTTTTTTTTTAAAGTACCTTTTACCCCTTAACTCAATCTGATGGAATATGAGAACTGAATGACATGCCAAAGGACTGAACAGAACTTTAATCAAAATTCTTTCTGCCCTCATTTCTCATGGGGCCTAGAGCTCTGCCCTTCTACAAGGGAGAGGAAGCAGTGAGCTCTGGATTTAATAAATCCCAGTGACAACACTGAGTCTGAGCCAACAACCAAGCCTCTCCCATCCCAGAGACTTCATCTTATGATGCTGGGATGATAAGTGTATCTCTCACACAATTTTGTAATAATTACAAAGTTATAACATGAAAACACATATAAGGATATCTGGCAAAAATCAGATGGAAAAAAAAAATCACACTTATTTCTAGTAACCATTTAGTCTTCATTCCAGTGAGGGTTTTGTTTTAGAATTCTTAGACTAAATATGATTTAGTGGGAAGTCTCAATTTTAGAATATTTCAAAAGTTGCTTTCTTTGCTAGTTTTCACTATTTTTAGTAATATGAAGTAAGCTTTGTATATTTTAAAAAAGTAAACTGTAAAAGTTAGCTTCAGTGTTATAAAACTAACTTTAATTACAGATATTTTTTCAAATTGCTGAAATAAGGTTTCCTTTATCCTTCCATCTTATTTTAAAATTGTAAGACAACTATTTATCAAAAATATCTTTGTTCTGTGCCTAAACTTGTTTAGTGATAAAACATTCTACCATCAATGAAGTCTAAGAAATGAATTTTTATGGTAGCTATCTATATTCTGGCATCCTGTAAGTCTTATCCTGTTAACTTCTTTTCTAAAAGCAAGAAACTACCCTTTAAAGTCTTTTCTAACCTTCCAATTTACTGCTTACCTGGTGAAAGTTTATTTGAATCTGATACATAATTCTTAAAATTAGTATTTTACAAAAATGTTTATGAATTTTATACAATTTTATAAGTTTCACACAGAAGCTGACTGATTAAAGATCACAAAACATTCACAGATACATATGCAGTCACCTCAGGAAGGTCCTTGGACTGTCATTTCATCCTCTATCTTTTGAGTCACCCTGAAAAGTCTGCAGTGGTAGAAGAGCAGGGAATAAACAAGGGAAGTTTATGCATCAGAAATGAATAGTCCTCCCTTAAGTCCAAATACAGCTGCTGCTTCATCTTTTCCACAAGGAAAAGCTATTTCCTTTTAAAATGCCTGCCTTTTCTCTAACTACTTTAACAAATGTTTATTGACTAGCTACTCCGTGGGGTTGCTTTGCCTGATAGAATGTGGGATAAAAGAAATAAGGCATTGTACTTGAGTTATATGACAGAAAAGACAGTAAAATTGATGGCTAATCTTTTGGAGCAATGATTTTATGCTGGACACTTAAGTGAGTAGCTTATGGATAATAGTTCCTTTCTATCCTGCAGAAAATTCCATGAATTACATATTATCTCCAGCTTACACATGAAGAAACTGAAGCTCAGATTAAGTTATAATGTTTGCCCAAGGTTAGACAGTGATTTCTGATACAGCCCAGGCTTGAATCCAGAGTTTGGTTGGCAGATTCTCGTTCTTAACCACTCATGTCCAAAAATGCATAAATATATGTAGTAAATTCATAGTGCCACACAGAGGTGGTCACTTAATGTGATTTGAAAAGGCTCTATGAAGGTATTTTAAAGTTAATTTCAAGATATTTTTCCAAAAGGGAAGATAAGCAAAACATCACAAGAGCAAGAAGGTTCATCTGGAGAATGACCAATATTTTAAATGACAAACCTCAAAAATGAATCCAGAAATTATCAAACTGTTTCATTTGTAATAAATAAATTATATACATAATGAAACAGTTCCCTAGGGAGTCCTTCTGAGTAAGCTCCAGATGTCTCTGAAAAAAGTCTCTAGAAATTCTGGAAGGGTTTTGTGGAGTTTGAAACAAAGTTTTATTTTATCGTTTGATTTCTCAAGATTTCTTATTGAAAACTAAGCCACATGGGCTACACTAACAATTTCACCTTCGTATTAGCATTTATAGTCTCTTTTCTTTATTATTTTTTTGCTAGGGGATACCAGGGATTGAACTCAGGGTACTTTGCCACTGAGCCACATCCCCAGCCCTGTCTTGTATTTTATTTAGATAGGGTATCACGGAGTTGCTTAGCACCTTGCTTTTGCTGAGGCTGGCTTTAAACTCAAGATTGTCCTACCTCAGCATCCCGAGCTGCTGAGATTACAGGCATGCGCCACTGCATCCGACTGCCTTTGATTACTGAAACAAACTTAAATTCAAGACTTTGGAGAAAACTGTATAAAAATTGATTCTAACAGAGTGTTGCTAGATAAGTTTAGATTTGAGATCATCATTTAATAAGATTGCAGGTTGGTGTAACCACTGAGTCACTTAACAAAAATTTTCTTTTTCTACATCATACTGTCAAAGCCTTCTCAGTATGGGATTTAAACAAGTGTTTTTTTTTTTTTTTTTTGGATGAATGATCAAATGACTAAATACATTTATTTAAACAGGTGTATAGTTTAATAACTGATGAATGTTGGGCTCTCAAAGGGTAAAAAAAAAAAAAAGTGCCTACTTCAATAGGCAGGAGATTTTATAGGATTGCGAGTTCAAAGCCAGTCTCAGCAAGTGTAAAGGCCAACTATATTTCTTTTCCTGTTTTAAAATATCTGCAGTTGGAAGGTCTAGCTAGTTGGTTAGGAGCTCTAGTATAAGACACTCTTTCAAGTGAAGGTGTGAACTTACCTATGGGCATAAGCACAAAAGTACATTGCATATGGCTCAGATGAGTTAGTACAGACTTTTGGAAGACTAAATTTTTAAGAATTCAGGGTTACTTGAAAGAAAGTATAATCTTCAAAGTTTAGAATTAAACACACAGGTCAGCACACACATGGCTGATGTCTTGTGAGACATGGTGTCCTGCTTTGCAGTGGGTTAGTACTTGGCAACTCAAAGGCCTCTCAGTCATGGAAATGCAAGTTGAACACAACAGCAGTGGCAGTTCACACGGGAAAAGTCCAATTTGTCAAAAATAAAAATCCACAAGTTCAACTGGAAAAGAAGAACCCCCAAACTGGAATATTAATGCTAAACATAGGAATCTAAAATGCTTAGAGAAATTCATAACTTCCCAAGGTTCCCTTTGGACCCATAATATCATGATATTTCCTATTTAGAATAAACTAGCAACATTCATCACCCTGAAGTTCAAGGGCAGTACTACAGGATTAGAGGTGGATTCCTTAAGATTTTGACTCCCAGGCAAGTTCTTGAAGGCATAGTGAAGTTGTTGGAATAGTTGTTTCCCCACATAGTCCCTTCACAAATACTAAACTGGATTCTGATAGGCTCATCCTTTAACAGAAGAGACATCTGAAGAGATGAAGAGAGATGGACTAGAAAGGGATATTCCTTTTATGCAATACCCACAGTACAGTGATTCTACCACAGTTTAAATGCCATTAGATACTACAAAGAGGTAGGGAAAAAGCAGATGTTGAAGTGGAACTCTAGACAGGTTACTCATCCAGTACTTTGTAGACCACCTTCAAAAAGAACTGCACCATTTTCCACTTGAGAATGAGGTGGTCAACAAAGGGGACTCCTATTCTTAGGAGGAAGGTATCAGTGTCCACAGTCATGGAAAGACTGAATTATTCCAATGCTCACCAACTGGTTTGGCAGTCCACAGTTGGTCTGATGAACTGGCTAGGCCCCCAAATAGATGAGACTACAAAGGACTTTGGAGAGGGGGAGAAGGAATATCCTTTTTGTCCAAATGGTACTGGTATGTACCAGTGATTGCAATGAAACACTTCTTGAATTGCACATCAAGTATTCTCAAGTTTTAGCTAATAGGTATTAAGTTGAAAACAACAAAAGAGGGGAGTCTCACTAGGTATGGTGGCCTACACCTAATATTCCAGTTGTTTAGAAGGCTAAGTCAGGAGGATTGTGAGTTTAAAGCCAGCCTCAGCAATCTAGTAAGGCCCTAAGCAACTTAGTGAGACCCTGTCTCAAAATAAAATATAAAAAAAGGGATAGGGATGTAGTTTAGTAGTTAAGGCATGCCCCTGGGTACAAGACCCAGTACAAACAAACAAAAAAGAGTCTTTTAATGGAAATCCACTGTTCTTTAAGGCCTTGGCCAATTAAATTCTGTCAGTAGGAAGACTAAATCCTTGTCACAAGTTAGTAGCAGTCACCCATCCAATAAAATAACTATTCCAAGCAGTACTGGTTTGTCCAATCTATGAAAATTCTGTCAGTAGGAAGACTAAATCCTCGTTACAAATCAGTAGCAGTGAGCCCCACCCAAGGAACTCATGTAATTAGACACATGCTCAATACCTCTGATGTGGAGGAGGACAGTAGAGACCAAGGAAGTCAGCCACATTATTATAGACACAGCCTTTGAGCAGAGACTGGTTTCTTCACAGAACTAGAAATTAATATGGAAGCACAGGAGACCCCAAAGCAATGTCGAGCAAAAAAGAACAGAGCTGGAAGTGCCACACTACCCTCATTAAAAATACACTTGACAAAGGTACCAAAAACATACACTAGAGAGAGGACAGTCTCTTCAATAAACAGTGTTGGGAAGACCAGATATCCACATGTAGAAGACTGACCTTGACCCCCATCTTTCCCTATACAAAAATCAAATTAAAATGGATTCAAACATAAATATAACAAACTATGAACTACTAGAAGAAAATATGGGGAAACACTTTTAAAACGCTGGGATAGACAATATTTTCCGTGTCAAGACCCTAAAAAGCATAAGAAACAAGCAAAAATAGACAAAAGAGACTATATCAAACTAAGATGCATCTGCACAACAAAGGGAAAAGAGTAGAGAATCTACAGAATGGAAAAAATTGTCAAAAAAGATTATTATTCAGAATATATAAGAAACTTAAACAAACAAAACCCCAAATAATCTAATTTAAAAATGGAAAAAAAGATATAAATAGATACATTTCAAAAGAAATTAAAAAAAGATTATTAAAGAGACAAAAATAATAAGTGCTTGCAAGAATATAGAAAAAAGGGAACTCTAAATATATCACTTATAGAAATATAAATTCATACAGTCATATATGAAGAACAGTATGGGGGTTTCTTAAAAAACAGATCTACCAAATGATCCAGACATCTCACTTCTGGATATATACATATACAAAGGAAATAATATCGGCATATCAAAGAGACCCCTATATACCCTTGTTTGTTGCTGCACTACTGACAAAAGCAAGGTATGAAATAGACCTTAGATGATAAAGAATATGTGGTGGCTGGGTGTGGTAGCACATGCCTGTAATCCCAGCTACTCAGAAGACTGAAACCGGAGGATCCCTAGTTTGAGACCAGCCTGGGCAACTTAATAAGACACTATCTGAAAAAAGAAAAACGGGGTTGGGGCTGTAGCTCAGAGGCAGAGCGCTTGCCTAGCATTTGTGAGACACTGGGTTCGATCCTCAGCACCACATAAAAATAAACAAATAAAGGCATTTTGTTCATTTATAACTATAAAAAAATTTTTTTAAATGATAAAAAAAAGAAAGAAAAAGGACTGGGGATGGTGCTCAGTGATAATCAAGTGCCCCTGTGTTCAATTACTAGTATGAAAAAAATGTGTGTATATGTATGTATAATTACAATAGATTATTGTTCTATCATGAAAATAATGATATCCTGTTATTTGTAGCAAAATGGATGGAAGTGAAGATCATTATGTTAGTGAAATAAGTCAGACATAGAAAGACAAATACTGCAATGTCTTCTACCATGTGAGGATGACAAAAAGGTCAATCAGAATGTATACTAGTGATTACTAGAGACTGGGAAGAGTGAGGTGGGGGCACAGGAAGAACTTGGGGAGGTTGGAAAATAAGGTACCCAAACACAGAGATAGAAATACCAAGTCCTGGTGTTCTTATGGCACAGTGTGGAGAATTACAGCTTATAATAACCTATTATATATAAGTGAGGAGGTTGAAGGCTCCAAACACAAAGTAATGATAAGAAGATGAAAACACTAATTACCCTCGTTTGAACAGTACATATTGTACACATGTATCGAAATATCACACTGTACCCCATAAATATGTGATTATTAATAAAATATTTTAAATGTTTAAAAGAGAAGGAAATGTTTTGTTTATCCTGATTTGATCATTATGTACTCTACATGTATTGAATTATCATGCTATACTTCATAAAAATTTGAATAACTAAAATAACACAAAAGGTTCAAGATGCACATCACATTGCTGTTAAGTAGTGATGCAAGGATTCAAAGTAGTATTCTGACAAAGTCATAATGTTATGTAAAAATAAATCTGGCTAGGTGCCTGGCTTGTGAGGTGGAAGCTTCTTGCAGATGGAAGCTGCCATAGGACAACACAATTCCATTATGTCAGCTTGTAACCTGACATCCAGACTGACTATGGGCCTTTGTATGAGCACTTTACCCTTCCATTTCCTTATCTGTGTAATAATTTGGATGAGAACGTTATAATACCTCCCAGGTCTGAACTGTGACTTGAAATCCATTCCCACTAATGGAATGGTTAAATGGATGGTTAAATTATTGTATTATGTTGGTTGGTCAATGACCCAAAGGGGGCTGGAAAAAGTGAGAGGTCAGATGAGGGAAAGGGAAATCTGTGATAAATGAAATTCAGAGAAGTACCTTAAAATTATCAAATTTCAACTTAGTATTATAAGCATTTGAATCATTTAGGCTCCTAAATATGGCTGTTTAAGAGTTGAGATAAATTTTTTGTCCACCCATGTTCTGGTTGTATTAATACTATTGTTTAATACTGAACTGATGGTTCATTATGAATTAATAGTGGCTTTGTTGGCCTTTCTACTTCACGTTAACAGGAATTTATCTAAGAGTTTATTTATTTATTTTTTCTTTTGTATTCTGGTACTTTTTGTCATGAGGCTGAGTGAGGTTGCTTAGTTCAGCAGTTTGTGGACAGGCTGGGCAACACAATGAGACCCATTAAACATTAAAAATACTTTCTATGTAGGGCTGGGGTGGCTCAGTGGTAGAGCACTTGCCTGGCATGTGAGAGGCACTGGGTTTGATCCTCAGCACCACTTAAAAGTAGATAAATAAAGGCATTGTGTTCATTTGGGAAAAAAAAAAAATCTTCTCTGTACCTGAAGTGACCCTGACTTCAGTGGGTCATCCAAGTGCAGATCCAGATGTAGGTGAGGAGTCACAGGCCTCAGGTCACTAAGATCCTCACAGTGGATGCAACCAGGGCATTCTAAGTCAACTTTGGCTGTTACCAACATGAATGGGCTTATAAACACAAAATGCCATAAGGATGACAATCACCAGCAGAGTGCTGAAAATGTTCCTATTAACACCAGGTTCTGCCTGCATAGTACTGCATATTGGGCTCTGCTCCCATGTCTCCACCAGCATGGAGCCTCCACCTGCCCCACCAGGAGGTTACCCAGGTCCAGTTATAGTCAAAGGCACACTGTGCAGCTCTTTCTCAGGTCACTACTGGAAAGAGGCAACCAAAACATCGGTCTCAGTGTTCTAAATTCAGATACAGGAAACATGTCTCTGTTGCTTAATCTACTTAACAGAATGGTAGTTTGCCTTACTCTAAACTATTAGTAAGAATTCTCATGGAATGAAGCAGAAGATAAATGGTAAACTCTCCAAGTACAGGAAAGTGGGTTGGGAATAAGCAAGTGAGGGAGTGTTATCTGGACCTCTTCTTTTTGTGACTTTTGATGAATAGCACAACCTAGCTGGTACCAAACCCCAAACTTGGAAGTACCTTTAAAATCACCTTTTCCAAACTGAAGACCTAAAAAACGGAAAGATCTCCCATGCTCTTGGATAGGCAGAATTAATATTGTCAAAATGGCCATACTACCAAAGCACTATGCAGATTTAATGAAATTCCCATTAAAATTCCAATGACGTTCATAGAAATAGAAAAGGCAGTCATGAAATTCACTTGGAAAAATAAGAGACCCAGAATAAACAAAACAATCCTTAGCAAGAAAAGTAATGTAGGAGGTATCACAATACCAGACCTTAAATTATACTACACAGCAACAAAAACAACATGGTATTAATACCAAGACAGACATGAAGACCAATGATACAGAATAGAAGACACAGAGACAAACCCCAAATAAATACAGTTATCTCATACTAGGCAAAGACACCATAAACATACATTGGAGAAAAGATAGCCTCTTCAACAAATGGTGCTGGGAAACCTGGAAATCCTATGTAGCTGAATGAAATTAAACCCTTATCTCTCACCCTATGCAAAACTCAACTCAAAGTTGATCAAGGACCTGGGCATTAGACCAGAGACCCTGTGCCTACTAGAAGAAAAAAACAGTCCCAACTCTCTACCTCGTCAGCTCAGGAATAGACTTCCTCAATAATACTTCCAAAGTGCAAGAAAAAAAAAATCAAGGATCAATAAGTAGGACAGCATCAAACTAAAAAGCTTCTTCACAGCAATGTATGAGAGAGCCTACAGAATGGGAGAAAATCTTTGCCACCTGCACCTCTGATAGAGTGTTAATATCCAGGATATACAAAGAACTCAAAAAACAACCCAATCAACAAATGGGCAAAGGAACTGAACAGGCACAGAAGAAGAAATATGATTGGTCAACAAATATGTAAAAACAAATGTTCAACATCTCTAGCAATTATAGAAATGTAAATTAAAACTACACTAAGATTTCATCTCACTCCAGTCAGAATGGTAATTATCAAGAATACAACTAACACTAAATGTTGGTGAGGATGTGGGGAAAAGGTACATTACTGGTGGGACTGCAAACTGGTGCAACCACTCTGGAAAGAAGTATGGAGATTCCTAGAAAACTTGGAATGGAACCACCATATGACACAGCTATTTCACTCCTTGGTTTATACCCAAAGGACTTAAAATCAGCATATTACAGTGAGGCAGCCACATCAATATTTATAGCAGCTGAATTCACAATAGCCAAGCTATGGAACCAACCTAGGTGCCCTTCAACAGATGAATGAATAAAGAAAATATGATATATATATATATATATATACACACACACACACAATGGAATATCATTAAGCCATAAAGAACAATGAAATAATGGCATTTGCCATTAAATGGATGGAACTGGAGAATACCCTGCTAAGTGAAATAAGCCAGTCCCCAAAGACCAAAGGCTGAATGTTCTCTCTGATATGTGGATGTTAACTCATAATAAGGGAGGTGGGAAGTACAGAAGTTCATTGGATTAGACAAAGGGGAATGAAGGGAATCCAGTGGGCATAAGAATAGGAGACAGTAGAATGAATTGGACATAGCTTCCCTATGCTCATATATGAATACACAACTGGTGAAATTCCACATCATGTTCAACCATAAGAATGGAATCCTAATTGGAATTGGCTGCAATCCATGTATGTATAAAATGTCAAAATACACCCTACTGTCATGTATATCTAAAAACAACAAATTAAAAAAAAACCCTCTTCCTGTAACCACTTTTACTTCTCACATTTTCTCAAGTCCTTTTCTTTTCCACCTTTACTACTACTAGTCAGATGAACCATTAAATGAAACAATTACATTTTTTTCTTTGTGACAAAAATGATTCATTAGCAATTTCAAACTGTTCAACCCCAAACCTTCATTCAGGTCTTCATTATCTCTCATATATATTTTTGTAGTAACTTTTAAACTGTTCTTCTTGCCTCCATTAAATCTTACATTCATCTTTCTAAAGGAAAACCAAATAAAGGCACTTCTGGTTAAGAGCTCCCTAATTCTCTAGGGAAATCAAACTCATACACTTTAATGGCCTATAATTCATCTTAATTCCTAATTCCATCCTTTCTAGCCACTTTCTCTATACAGTCCATACTCCAGCAATACTGCATTTGCAGTTTTCCTCTAAAACTATGCCATTTTACAACTCCCCTTTTGTACTGTATTCTATGCCTGAAAAGTCGCTCCCTTACCTTCTCTTTCCTTTCTCCTGAGAGATTCCCAGTAAACTGTAAAACACCATTCCTTCTGTGATACCACCCTAGACCAGACAGGTGTGGCTGTTCTTTCCTCACTGAATGGAGTGTACAGCTTTATGATGTACTCAGTTGTTTTCAGATCTGTACTTCACTAGACAGTTTACTCCCTTAAAGTAACAATTACATTTTACAACAATGCAAGCATTCAAATATTATCTGTTCAACAGGTCTAAGAGACAGTATGACGGAGCAGGATGAAGCGGGTATCAAAGGAGGCCATTTTCCCATTAGTTCTTTACGCTTTCCATCTACTTAGTCCTGTGTTGGTAGCAATGACAATGAATGAACTCCTGGCTGGTCTGGGAAGAGGTAACAGGAAGGCCCTGGCTAATGTGTCTTTCCCTAGGCTGTCTCCATATGTCACACCTGATGGGAAACACTCCTGCGTGAGGGTGAAGTCTATTTATGTGAAAGAGATTTCCAAAAATGAAAGGATATATTTATTTTTTTCTCTTGTAGTCTTCTGTGTGTACTATAAATAAATGGAAATGGCTAGTGAATTTGAATTCTAAACTACCTTTCTTCTCATACATAGCCACTACTGCAGTTGTATCATGAAAAAAAGGGCTCACCTTAGAAAAGAATATTTAAAAAGATATTAAAGCAGCCACTACATTGCTAGACTGGGTTCCCATCATTGTGACCTTTAAATTAGTTCATTTTTTCAGTCATATAGCTACTAGGTTGGACACTGCCATAAGTATAGACTGGGCATCATATACCATCTAGATATCCATTAATTTCTCAGTATTAGCAGCTGGCTTAGGTCAGTGCCCACTACACAGAAGATATTCAACACCGATGCTAGTGATGGTAAAAATAATAGTGACAATGGCAGAAGCAACAGCAACCTCCATTTACTGGGTGCTTCCTATGTCCCAGGTATAAGTTGGGTTCTTTGTATGCATAATCCTTACAACAGTTTTAGATGGGTATTATCTCAGTTTTTATGAAATACCTAGATGTGAAGAAACTTGATTATTTAAATGAAAGAGATAAAAACTCCTTCTATTTGGATAGATAAAAAAACTCAATCTTCTTTTTTCTCTAGTATACTTATGTAAATGTATACGTAAACATACATTTTTGTAAGTATACTTAAAGTAAAATGCATAAAAATACAAGCTCATGATATAGGATCTACAATGGTGGTTTCCTAAAAGGCCACTCTAACATTTTTTAGGTGAACTGTATTCTCTGGAACTTACTTTTGATTTACTGTGGCGTATGAGGGCAGAGAGCAGTCTGTTTGACTCTCCCATCACACCAGCATGATCTTTGGCTTCACACCATTCTACCAAACGTTCCACTAGCTTAACATTTCTTCCCAGTTGTTCAGCAGCTTCTGCTATAGGAAAGAAGACAAACCCAAAAGGAAAGAATCACTGAAGGGCAATCAGCTGAAATAATTGGAAAACATATAAGAGTGTGGGCTGGGGTTGTAACTCAGTGGTAGAGTGCTTGCGTAGCACATGTGACAAACTGGGTTAGATTCTCAGTACTACAGATAAATAAATAGAATAAAGGTATTGTGTCCATCTTCAACTAAAAAAATATTTCTTTTTTAAAAAAAGATGTGAGTTTGAAGGAAAATTATATGTCTAAAAACACAGCTCAATAAACTTTAAGAACTACAAATACTCCTCACCTGATGGGTTTTTTTCTATAAATTTCTATAAATTGTGAACTTTTATAACAAAACACAAAAATAAATGACTTCACATCTTTTCGGTTAAGCTTGGTTGTGTGGTAGACTGTAATAAAGGGTTTTTTCTATGCAATTAATATAGAGAAGGGCTTAGAATTTAAAAATAAGTAAATAAACATAATTCATTCTTAGGAGTGGTTTTCATTACTGTTTTTGCAAATAGAAAAATTCTCTCCCTGTTTGCAAAAGAAAAATTTAAAAAGTTTGATTTTGAAGACAAAGTAAAAGGTATGAAATGTCAAAACACCTCAGGAACTGATAACCAACATAAAACCAGGATTATATAAATAAAGAAAAATAATGTAATTTCCATTTAAAGTCAGCTAATAATAAGCATGAAAATTAATACATGAGATTCCTAAACCAATCTCTTCTTAACTTTTATTTGCTATTTGCTTTTATGATAATATAATAGTGAAAGCTAAAAAAAGTCATTTTTCAATGAGGGGCACATTAAAAATGTAACGCTTGGGATAGCATTTCTCTTACCTTGTGCATCTATTAACATTCTTAATGTTCCCAGAAGTTTGAACTGAACTGGGGGCATTTCAGATTTAAGGAATTTCAAAACTGTCTCTGTGACTCCAGCTGATAACATCTTTGCTTTATTTACCACTGAAAAATAGAGAGTATGGTTAAAATGGTGTAGCATTTTTAATAATAAATATTTAATTCAATAACATTTACTGAGCTCTTTCCTTTAGCTTTAAAGCCCCAGGTTATATTTTTCTATTTAGAAACAATCCTGTCCATAAATTTTAAGAATGGTGTGTGTAAGTATCCTGTTTATAGGAACAAAACAATACAAAACATACTGGTTTTTTAAGCCCAATCTCTAGTATTTATCTTTGTCTTTGACCCAATTATTAATAAGTGATCAACATTACAGTATATTAAAATAAACTAGTAATGTACATGTGAACAAAACCAAATGCATATGGATTAGATCTTCAAAGAACCACACATCTTTACCTTACCAGAAATTTACTTTTGGAAAATAGAATAAAATAATAATTTTAATTATTTTTTGTATTATTTCATGGCCCAACAGTTCCTAATCCAAAGACACAGTAAGGCTATTTTTAAAAAATTACATGTCTGCTTGTAGGAAAAGACAAAAACCTGACTAAGTCTTTCTTCAGGAGACTTTGTTAATTGATGTCATTATCTTAACTTCAACAGAAGATACTTTAAAAAGCTTAACTGTACAAATATAATGAAAATGTAAGAGTTCACAAAAGGTAATAGAATCTCTGATCTTAAAAGCAAATATTTTTGTTTTGTCTCAGAAAACTTATTTAACATGATTTTCATTTATTAGTAACAAAAATGTCAACAATTTGAAGACTATTTTTCTTTTCTCGGTCAGGGAAGATCCACAAATAACATACAGTAAAAGCCTTTCAAAATGATGTATTTTATTTTCTACATAGCTGTCTCCTATTTTTAAGTCTTACCTGGAATAGCCAGATTTCTGAGGGCACTTAGTGCTGCATGCTGTACAGTGACATTTCCATCTTCTACATGTCTGTCCAGTAAATCCATAAGTTTTTCTACAATTCCATTGTCTACCATATGAATACAATTTCCATCTGGTAAAAATGAAAGCAATTTTCTTCCTTTAAAAAATGTTTATGAGGGCTGGGGACATAGCTCAGTTGGGTAGAGTGCTTGCCTTGCATGCACAAGGCTCTGGGTTTAATCCCCAGCAACATTAAAAAAAAAAAAAAGTTTATGAATATTTTGAGATGCTGTTGCCTGCTCATTACCTACTTTAGAGAAAATGAAGCTACAACAAAATGAATTCCAATTTTTTTCCCCATCAGATTTATAGATTTTTCTATTTCTAGAATGAGATGTCTGATTATAAAGATGCTTTAATTTTTTTTTAAATCAGGAAAATCCCTATTTTAGAATCTTATAATTCACCAATATATGCTCAAATCATCCCATCCACCAATAGTTTTTGTGTTAGTTTTAGCAGTCAACTTTTATCATGGCTGATACTTACATTATTTTTTAGTGAATTTTTCAAATTTTCCACATTTAGCTTTAATATTTATCAATAGTTTTGCCAATCTTCTTAACTCCATCATTAAAGAGTTATTCTCAAAAACAAGAATAAATAATAAGATGTCTGCCACTATACTAACATGGTATTCCCCCATCCAAAAATTAAAAATCAGAACTGCTCCAAAAACCAAGTTTGGGGGTACTATCATAACATTATTTGTAGAATGCAAAATTCTACATGGACCTCAGGTGATAGATCACAGTCAAAACGCAAATGCATTAAAAATATTGTTATGAAATTTCTTTTAGGCTATGTGTATAAGGTATGTAGGAAATATAAATAAATTTCATGTTTAGACTTGAGCCCTGTCATCAAGATATGTCATTACATATGCAATATTCAAAAATCTGAAAAAATCCAAAATATGAAACACTTTGGATACCGGATACTCAACCTGTATTGTGTAATAATAGTTCACACTGGAATAAAATCAAACTAAAAATCAGCATTTCCTAGACAAAGTACAAGTTTCTATAATGAATGAACAGTAAAATAAATATTCTACACTAAATCAGGATAATTCATACTAAAGTTTTATGGGCCTAAGAGTATAAATTAGGGCCCAATAACCCTAGGATGAATACTCAGCCCCAAATAAAATCACCAGGCACAAAAGCATATCAGATGTACACCAGAATGGGACTCAAGTTTACTAATCTCTGACAAAGTATTCAAAAGAAGCACTGCATGATTATTGTTTGTGATATTTTAACTATTAGAAATTAGTTGAATTACATAAAATATGTAATTTGTTATGAAAGTCACTATAAGTATTTGACTTCTGAAGAATTAAGAAAGCAACACACAAATTTCTGAGCTGTTTTAGTGCATGTGACAGTTCAGCAAAAATTTTAAAAATGTAGAACATCTCAACATCTCTAGCAATTATAGAAATGCAAATTAAAACTACACTAAGATTTCATCTCACTCTAGTCAGAATGGCAATTATCAAGAATTCAACTAACACTAAATGTTGGCGAGGATGTGGGGAAAAAGGTACATTGCTGGTGGGACTGCAAATTGGTGCAACCACTCTGGAAAAAAGTATGGAGATTCCTCAGAAAACTTGGAATGGAACCACTATATGACACAGCTATCTCACTCCTTGGTTTATACCCAAAGGACTTAAAACCAGCATATTACAGTGATGCAGCCATTATCAATATTTATAGCACAGCAGCTCAATTCACAACAGCCAAGCTATGGAACCAACCTAAGTGCCCTTCAACAGATGAATGAATACAGAAAATATGGTATATATACACAATGGAATATCATTCATCCATAAAGACCAATGAAATGATGACATTTGCCAGTAAATGTTTGGAACTGGACAATACCATGCTAGGTGAAATAAGCCAGTCCTAAAAGAGCAAAGGCTGAATATTCTCTCTGATACGTGTATGCTAACTCACAATAAGTAGAGGGTGGGGAATAGGAAAGACAGTAAAATGAACTGGAGATAACTTTCCTGTGTTCTTATATGAATACATGACATGTAACTCCATATCATATACAACCACAAAAATGGCAAGTTATATTCCATGTATGTATGTCAAAATACATTGTACTGTTATTTTTTTATTAGTTGCTCAAGACAATACAATGACCTTGACATATCATACATTTGATTCAAATAGGGTATGAATTCTCATTTTTCCACGTGTATAGATTGCAGGATCACAGTGGTTATACATCCATGTGTATACATACAGCAATCCTAGTGTCAGTTGTATTCTGCTGCCCTCCCTATCCCCCCCTCCCCCCCATCACTATTCTCTACCCATTCTACTGTGACACTTATCTCTCTCTCTTTTTTTTCTTCCCTTCCCCCTCACACCATTGTATATGTATTTTTTAACTAAAAAGAATAAAAAAATTTAAATGAATAAAAATAAACATTTTTTTCATAACTAAAAAAAATGTAGAACATCTGATTTACAAAGGAAGAACTAATATGTTTACCATTTCTAGCAAAATTTGCAATTGCCAATGCTCCAGCAAGCTGTAGCTGGTGGTTATTCGATGGAATCCAAGAAAGCACCCTTTGGAACACATTGCCTTTTCCTCCTTCAAATAGTTTCTGCATGGATTCATCTGGGCATAAGTAAAATAAATAGTTAAAAAAGAGAAATATAATTAGGAGTAACAAATCCATATCCCTAAGTAAATATCTAATTGCGACATTACATACCTCATGAACTATTAAATTCATAATGGAAAAAGCAGTGTCTATTTTTAATAAGCTTTTAGTAGGGGTTAGACCATAAGAGTTTAGAATTTTCCTAGAGTAAGTTTTGTAGCCATAAACGTTCATTTCTTTGGTGCCACAGCTATCTCTTCTTTATGACAGCTTTTCATATACTGGAACATGACAAAGATTCCTCTTTTTCTGGTTCATCATCTCTAGTACTTTCCATGAGGTATTAGGTTTCAAAATCATCACTTCAACAGGAAGTGAGATAAGAAAATGAGGAAATGCCTAATAATTATATCTACAGAAAAAACTTAATATATTTAAAAATTCTGACAACCATAATCTTTGACATAAATTTTAACTCACCTCCAAGGAGTAATAACACCATTAGATCTGAAGCAGTCTTGAGCTCAGCAATGTCATCCTCCTTGTCACTATCCACCTTCTGCTGCACAATCTCTAGGAGGCACTCAACAAGGCCTGCTTCGACCAGTTGTAGTTTAATAGCATCTAAAGAACAATGAGAACAAAGCCACCACAATTTTAGAAGAAATAGAGCTCTAGTACAGGCGATCCATTATAAAGAACTGTAGCAACCCAGAGAAATGCAGAATTTAGATAAAACATCTTTCCAGATTTGAGTATCACAATGAAACATTTGAAAATACAGTTTAATTACACAAAAACTTTACCACATTTTTCTATTTTAAATTGTTTATCCTTTCACAATGTCTCCCAGCACCTAAATGAATCAATTCTCAGCTCTGAAGGCAATATCACTCTACTATTATTTTATTTTATTTATTTATTTTTTTCCTTTCTTTTTTTTTTAATTTTTTATTGTTGGTTGTTCAAAACATTACAAATTTCTTGATATATCATATTTCACACTATGATTCAAGTGGGTTATGAACTCCCATTTTTACCCCATATACAGATTGCAGAATTACATCAGTTACACATCCATTGATTTACATATTGCCATACTAGTGTCTGTTGTGTTCTGCTGCCTTTCCTATCCTCTACTATCCCCCTCCCCTCCCCTCCCCTCTTCTCTCTCTACCCCCTCTACTGTCATTCATTTCTCCCCCTTGTATTATTTTTCCCTTTCCCCTCACTTCCTCTTGTATGTACTTTTGTATAACCCTGAGGGTCTCCTTCCATTTCCATGCAATTTCCCTTCTCTCTCCCTTTCCCTCCCACCTCTCATCCTTGTTTAATGTTAATCTTCTTCTCCTGCTCTTCCTCCCTACTCTGTTCTTAGTTACTCTCCTTATATCAAAGAAGACATTTGGCATTTGTTTTTTAGGGATTGGCTAGCTTCACTTAGCATAATCTGCTCTAATGCCATCCATTTCCCTGCAAATTCTATGATTTTGTCATTTTTTAATGCAGAGTAATACTCCATTGTGTATAAATGCCACATTTTTTTTTATCCATTCGTCTATTCAAGGGCATCTAGGTTGGTTCCACAGTCTTGCTATTGTGAATTGTGCTGCTATGAACATCGATGTAGCAGTGTCCCTGTAGCATGCTCTTTTATTATTTTAGATATTATATTTTAAAAGGCGACACTATAAGTTACATATGCCTATATACACATACCTGTTATATAAACTTAAAATACCTTCACCGATGGAATGTTAAAACAAAGCTATTGAAAAATAAAGAAATATTAATAAATTTTAACCTATGTAACAAGTATATTTCCTGTTTGTATATTTCTAGGGCAATCAATCTATATTTTAATGACTTTTAAAGTCATATTTTTAAAAGGACTTAAGATTTTCATTAATTTAAAACTTTTGTGGGTCATGAATATATGGTGATTCATTATACTAAATTTTATTTCAGAATGTATTTTAAAATGTTCATAATAAAAGTTAAAAGAAAATATAACTTTGAAGCTCTCTAATGGTTAACCAAAAAAATATTTTAGAACTATACACTAATTACACTAAATAATTCTTCATAGAAAAATCAAAATTTTTACATTCCTATTATTTTTTTTTCTTTTCTTTAGATCTTATAATCATACACAGAAGTTGGGTTTGTCCTGAAAAATTCATACATACATGGAGAACGATTTCAGTTCATGTTCCCCACTTTTTTCTCCCCTTCTTCCATTCTCCTTCCTCTACTTGATTTCCTTTTTCTCTTCTTTTATATTTGACTGGTTCTTCATAATATCCTGCCCTTCTCTCCCCATTTCCTTTATTTTATTATATATTCTGCATTTCCTTTATTTTATTATATATTCTGCATAAGAGAAAAAAATTTGACCTTTGAGTTTCTGAGTTGGAATAATTTCACTTAGCATGACATTCTCCATTTCCATCCATTTACCAGCAAATGCCATAATTTCATTCTTTTTTATGGCTGAGTAGAACTCCACTGTATACCACAATTTCTTAATCTGAATGGATTTCTTAATGCCATCTATTGATGAGCATAGGGGTTGATTCATAATTCAGCTCTTGTGAATTGTGCTGCTATAAACATTGAGATGGCTCTATCGCTATAGTATGTAAACTTTTTACATCCCTAATGCTTCAAATATCCTTTCCTTATAGCATTTTTACTTCATTAAAGATTTTGTATTTGGATCCATATCCATCTCCTGTTAAGAACAGATACAGCTTATTAATCTTTATTTTTAACCTAAACTGGCTTATCTAAATGCTTTGAATTTGACACTTAACCCATCAAATCCCAAGTTTTAAATTCTGCAAATATAATAAAATTTCAAATATTAAAGTTATCACTAGTTGGTATATTTCTTGTTCAATTTAAGTTTTAGCTGGGCCTGTTAGTGCATGCCTGTAATAATCCCAGCTACTTGGGAGGCTGAGGCAGGATGATCGCAAGTTTGAGGCTAGCTTGGTCAGCTGAGCAAGAACCTGTCTCAAAAAAATATAAAGGGTTGAGGATGAAGCCCAGTGGTACAGAGCCCCTAGGTTCAATCCCCAGTAACAAAAAACAAAACAAAAACAACAACAACAACAACAACAACAAAACCACCAATAAAAAACCCAAATCCAAAAAACAACCAACCACACCCCCAAACCCTTAGAAACCCTCGAACAATATCAATTTAAGTTTTTATAGGTGTTGCACATCTAGGACAATGGGACAAAATGAATTAAGAAATACATTTATAAAGATTCTTAAATTTAAGTTTTATTTTTTGATCATTGATTTCCCTAAGCTGTATATGCACACATATACAGCAATCATAGTTTCAGATTCTCATTTGGAAGAAACAAAGACATAAATATATATTAGATACTTAAAACACATATACTTAAGACTTTGATTGCTAGGCAATTTTAAAGTATAAAAATATAGCTTTTTACTATTACCAGGAAGATCAATTCTCTCTTGAATATTGTCTCAGAATACACAGAATATGCATCCTGGAATACTTTTATAAAGGTATACTTGTACTATGCCTTGGAAAAAGTAGGGCGTTTCCTTGGTTACACAATGCTAGGGCTAGAAATGTGTACCAAACAGAATTGAAAACCACCATAAAAAAAAAGATTTAAAAATACTACATACCTTGAACTATATAAATTCCGACACAAAATTACTCTTCTTTTTATACCAAGAAAACCACAATGATATGCAAAGGTTTATCCAGAAACGAGTTTTCAAAGCTATCCCTTCACCCACTGGAGTGGAGGTGGAGGTAGAGAAGAAAACAAACAAACAAACCCTCTGATTCCTATGCATGTCCAAGTTAGGATGAAACCAACTACTATGTAAAACCATAAAAATCTAATAAAAAAATAAAAACATTGTCATTCTCAAATACTGCAAGGAAAATAACAGGTAATTCTCTGGTATAAAATTGACTATGCCTGGCCTTCACTCAGTTTTATGCCAGAGAATTACCTGTAGTTTTCTGTAATCCCAGCAATTTAGAAGGATTTCAAGTTCAGGAAGATTTCAAGTTCAAGACTAGCCTCAGCAACCAAGTGAGGCCTTAAGCAATTCAGGAACCCTGTCTCAAAATAAAAAATGAAAAGGACTGGGAATGTGGCTCCCTGGTGCCAGCAAACAAACAAAAAGATCATGATTAAGTTTTCACTTTCTAGAACCATCAAATGAGATGAAAAACAAATTTATTCCTAAAGAAAAAGATCTAAGGCAATTAGAAAATGTAAAATGTGTCAAGATTAAAGATCATAGATCTTTATTCTTACAGTTTGACTGTAATCACGAATATATTTAGGAGGCTTAAACTAAATTAATTAGGACTAGCAGGGCATTCTGGCAAAGTAAAAAGCCAGCATATTTATCATCACCATTCTGTCCAAGAATACCTGTTTGCTTATATATGTAAAAATGCATACATACATATATGTATCATATGTATGTATGTGTATTAAATGACTTTTTAAATTGTGAAAAAACCCATAAATGCATAAGAGTGCAGAAAATGTAAATGTTAAGCATAATAAATCATTAGAAAGAGAATTACCATGCATCTATCATCTAAATCAAGAAATTAATTGCCAACAATCCAGGAAGCCCCTCTGCGCTTTTCCCTTTCTGATCATGAGCACCACCCTTCATTCTTCTCAAAGCACTACCTGGGTTGATATCGTAATCACTTCTATATTTTTACTGGTTTATCAAATAAAGAATCATTTCTGAAAACTGGTTTTGTTGCACCTTATGTTGAATTTCACATAAGCCAAATAGTACTTTTTCAGCATTGGTTTTCGCCTTTCAGTATTATGAGATTCATATACATTAATGGTTCTAGCTATCTTCATTCCTTTTCATAATGATTTTTCCATTATTTGAATATACCATGTTTTACCGATCATTCTACCTTTAATGGATATGTGTTGGCTCCAATTATTTTGTTATTATAAATAATGCTGCCTTGAACATCCTGGTGCATATATGCACAGATTTCTTGGTATATTTCTTTTTTGGCGGGGGTATACTGAGGATTGAACTCAGGGGCACTCCACTACTGAGCCACATCCCCAACCCTATTTTGTATTTTATTTAGAGACAGAGTCTCAGTTGCTTAGCACCTTGCTTTTGCTGAGGATGGCTTTGAACTCGTGATCCTCCTGTCTCAGCCTCCTGAGTCGCAGGGATTACAGGCGTGCGCCACCTACCTGGCCTAGAGGTCTGTTTCTAAGAGTGGAATTGCTGGGTCATAGGGATGAATAGCTCCAACTTCAGTAGATATGAATTTCTGAATTGCACTATTTATACTCTCTCTGGCACTTAATGGTTGATCCCACTGCTCCACACCCTCACCAATACCTAGAATACCAAACTTTCCAGTAGCTAGATAGTGGTATTTTACAGTGGTTTGGTTTTGCATTTTCTGATTGTTGTGAGATTTGGGCATATTTTTCCTCAGTTTTCTATATTTTTCTTAATGATCTGTGGGAATTTTTAATACAGTTTTATTAAAATAAAATTTTGCTATTGTTATCTAGTAAAACCACTTCTGCCAACACATTCTCTTCCAGTAATCTTGGCTATTCCTGACCTTTGGGAAATTTTAATTACAACCGCACTGAGTTCACAAATTGACAGAGAGATATGATATCATTAGAACACCGAGGCTTCCAATCTATGAAAGTGTTACAGTTTTCCACTCATTTAGCTCTTTAATTTATCTCAATGATTTCTTACAGTTTCCTCCCAGAGATACTGGCAAGTCTTTGATCAGTTCATTCTTAAGTGCTTTATTTTTCATACTATGATAAACAGTTCATTTTAAACATTCTATTTTCTGGCATATAGAAATACACTTTATTTTGGCTTCTCCTTTTTAGATAAGAAAACTTATCTAAATTCTGATTTACAGAATTGACCAATATATTCTTTTGAATTGAACACTCATAATATTATCTTTGAATAATGACAGTTTTGTTTCGCTCTCTTCCTTCATTGGGTAGTTCTTCAACACAAGATTGAATAGAAGAAGTAGAGCTGGTCCTCCTTACTTCCAATCTCAAAGGGAATGTTTTTTATTTAACTATTGAGTGTTATATTTTCCGTAAGTTTCTTGTAGAGATTCTTTTTAGATTGAAGAAGTCCTTTGCTAGTACTGGTTTGTTTTTAAAAATTGTGAAGGGATAATGTTAGCAAATTTTTCTTTTGAATCGGAGATAATATAATTTCTCCACTATAATTAAGCTGATGAATTATACTGACTGAATTTTGAATATCAAATTGCTTTACATTTTCAGAACCAATGCAATTTGGCATGATTAACTTTTAAATATATTCTGATTTGCTACAGTTTCAAAAAGAATTTTGGATGTATATTTAGGATGAGACTGGCCTTTAATTTTCCTTCTTACATTATCTTTATTGGGATTTGGTGAAAGGACTCACTAGCCTCACTAAAGTAAAGTTGGTAAGTATAGTTGCTTTGTTCACTGTCTGGTAGAATTTAAAATAAAATTATTCAGTTTTTCCATTTTGTATTTGTTATCCAAACTTTAAAATGTACTGGATCAAATTTTTCACAATACCCATTTAATATCTGCAAAATCTGGGGGCTGGGGTTGTGGCTCAGCGGTAGAGCACTTGCCTAGCATGTGTGATCACCTGGGTTCGATCCTCAGCACCACATAAAAATAAATAATCAAAACAAAGGTATTGTGTTCAACTACAACTAAAAAATAAATATTAAAAAAATCTGGGGCTGGGGACGTGGCTCAAGCGGTAACACGCTCGCCTGGCATGCGCGGGGTGCTAGGTTCGATCCTCAGCTCCACATAAAATAAAAAATAAAGATGTTGTGTCTTTATTAAAAAAATTCTCTCCCTCTCTCTCTCCCCTTCTCAAAAAAAAAAAAAAAAAAATCTGCAAAATCTGTATCCTTTTTAATTCTTGATTTTGGTTATTTGTGCTTTCTCTTTATTTCCTCACTGCTCTTATTGTAGGGCTTTACCAATTTATTAAGTCTTTCTAGACTCAACTTTTGGCAATTTGATGCTTGTGGTACATTGCATGTTTTCTTATTTATTAAATTTAGCTCTTTATATTCCTTTCCTTTTGCCATCTTGGGTTTATTTTCCTTTAAAAGCATAAAATGGATAGTAAGCTCACTGATTTTAGTTTTCCTCCTTTTCTAACATGCATTTGTTTATTTATTTTAATTAATTTTTTTTAGTTTTATATGGACACAATACCTTTATTTATTATTTTTATGTAGTGCTGAGATTCAAATGCAGTGCCTCACCTGTGCTAGGCAAGTGCTCTACCACTGAGCTCAATCCCAGCCTTATCTAACATGCAAAACATTTCTGATTTAAATTTCCAAGAATAGCTTTATGGGCATCACATCAGATTTGAGACATATGGTATTTTAATTTTCATTATTAGAAAAATTTTTGATTTCTATTATGATTCTTCTTTGACCTCTGAAGTAATGAAAGTATACTTCTTAATATTAGTGCAGATACTTCCTACACACTTAGGTCACAGAACTTCCCATGCATCCTTCTATTAGATAAGTAGGTACATATTATTTTTAAAAACTATTTTGGTAGTTACCTTAAAAACTGAAATCATGGAATAATGAAAGTCATAACAGTATCTTCTAGATAATGCATGGGTCTTAGATTCTAATTCCTTTTACTTCTCACCTGATTTATATGCTCATTCTGTGGTATATTTTAAATTAAGTACTATCCATTTTAAACCTCACAATTAAATTAGTTGCTTTTTTTTCCCCTTTTATTTTTGGTCTTCATTCTCCTGCATCTATATCATTTTCCTTTTATCTAATGGACCAACTTTATAATTTTCTTCAATGAGGGTACATTGGTACACTGAATGTTTAAATCTGAACACCTTTATATTGCCTTCATTTTTTGGAGAGTACTTTCATTTAGAATTCTAGGTTGGTTCTTTTGCTACATAGAACATGGTGTCCCAATGTCATCTTGCACAGTTATTGTTGAGAAGTTTAACTGTCAAACTGTTGTTTCTTTTAAGGTAAACTGTTTATTTATTTATTTTTCCTGGTTTAAGATTTTGTCCGTTTTTTTCCTGCATTTTCAGTTTGATATAACCTAGACGTGAATTCTTTTTTGTTTCTTGCTTTGGTTTGAATGTCCCCACCAAAACTCCTTTTGAAATTTAATCCCTATTGTGAGGTATTAAGAGAGCAGAGACTTAAACTGACTGTGGCATTTGAAGGTAGAATCCTTGGGAGGTAATTAAGGTTAAATAAAGCCATAAGGGTGGGGACATAATCAAACAGGACTGTGGTTTTATAAGAACAAGAGTGTTTTTCCTTGCCATGTGTTGATGCCCTACAGAAAATTCTCACTAGCAACAACTTCTCCAGATACATCTGCCCAATCTTGAATTTTCCAGCCTTCAGAACTGTGAGCTGAATAAACTTTTATTCTTTATAAATTATAGTTTGTTTTCTGTTGCTATGATTAAGTACCACAGACTAAGATTATTTTCATGTCTTAGTTTCATTGGGCTTTTTGAGTCTTTGATATCTTTCATAATTTCTGATTAAGGTTCTGCCAAAATTTCTTTAAATGTTGCCTCTCTCTGCACACCTCACCCCCAAATTCTACACTCCTTCTGAGACTCTACCTCTTCTTTTATGTAAATTGGATCTGCTTTTCTTTACATTTCATTCTGAATTCCTTTCTAATCTACCTTAGTTCGCTGATTCTCTATCAACTGTATCTAATCTGCTGGTAAAACCACCAATTAGGTTCTTAATTTTGGTTGGATTTTTCAATTCAGCAATTTTTATTTGTTTTTAAAATCTACCATGTCATGTTTTTAATTTTCCAGTTTCCTTCTTTAAAAATTTTAAGCTTGCTTTCAGTTCCTTGTGTTAGCTCTTGTGTATAGTGCCATCTCCTTATGTGCACTATACACTAGACATTGTATTTGAAAAGTTATTAAAGGCATGGTTTGCTTCCTCTGATTCACTCTTCCTTCTATAGTGCATTACAAAAGATATTTTGTGCTCAAAAAAGGGCGTGGTTTACTAATATTCTCATTGTTGGCCAGCCTGGGACTTCAACTTTTTCCTCTTTGCCATACAAGGGTACAGATATGGAGTTTGGCTTTTCAGCTGCCTTTTCCAAATTGGAACAAGAAAGTGTTAGCTACAGAAGCCTCTTTACTCTTTAAAAATCAAAGGATCTTGGAAAATAGCTTTCACCCATATAGATATAGTTATGGAGTAGAAAATGTAGCTGAAGTTAGAGATACCAAAATAAAACTTAATATTTATCAATAATAATACAGGGAAGGGTTTTGAGTTAAAGAACTAGCAACTAAAACCTGAAAAATTTTACATGATCAAAAGTCAAGAGGTACATCTATTTTCTTACCATTTTCTGCCAATGGAGCAAGAACTTCAAAAATCATTTCTCTCTTATCATGTTCTATTTGTTTCTTGAAGAGTTTTACTAGCTCTTCAGCAATATTGGTACTAGCAAACTGTTCTTTACTTGACTCTGAAAAATAAAGAAAAAAAATTTAGAATAAAGAAAGTAAAACCCAGAAATTTGTTTCCTGTTAATACTTAGTCATTTTGTACTACTACTAAATATAAGCACACTTCAAATACAGGAACAATCAAACTAAGGCCCTTGAAAAAGAAAAATGTCTAAGGCTCTAGAGAAAATATTCTGGCTCAATTACATTTGGGGCTGTAAGAAATGTTCACTAGCATGATATATAAGTCATACAACAACAATAAAATTAGTAGGTCATAAAATTCACAGTATCAAGTCTTTTAGTTGAAGAAAAACTGTTTAAAACAGATTATATGTCACAGAATAAAGGATGACACCATCTTATCTTTAATGTTATTAAAGTGGTATGTTTCTGTACTGGTCCTGACATAAGTATAACTTTTTGTTGTTTTCTTTTGGCGGTGCAGGAAAGTTTGCAGTACTGAGAATAGGCCTTGCAATGCCGTGTAAGGTATTCGATGACTACTACTTAAAGGCCAATTCTTCACAAGTACTGGGGGAGGGGGATCTCATTCCTCATTCCCTCTCCAGTATGTCCAACCTAGAGCCCTTACTCTGGAGCTTCACCATCAATCAGTATTTAAATATGTAAATTCCTCACATAGAAAAATTAAAAACACCTTCCTTTCCTCTACCCTCACTTTATTCATCAACTATATCCAATAAAAAATTTTTTAAAAGTAAATCTCATTCACTTTTGCAAACAAATTTGATACCATTGTCTACATATATTGCCTCTAATTTCTTAACCCACACGCATTCCTAAGTGCTAGAGTCACTTTTTGTCAAAAACATTTCTAATAAAAATGATAAACCACAGAAACTTGTATGGTTTTGCTCACTAATAATATATAGTAGCTTAAAGATAAAACAAAAAATAACTGACAAGTGAAATTTTTTTCACAATTGAAGGGAGAAAAGAAAAATGCAACTCTGCCTTATTAAGCCTCATAAATTTTGTGGGATTAAAGATGTTTCCATTTGGGGACCTACAAAGAAGAATGCATCATCAGAGATGGCGTCTGATGCTACAGAAGGAAAGTAGATTGTCTAGGGTCAGTGAGAACCAGGAATGTAAGAAAGCAAAGAACCAAGTCTCAAGGAACAGGAACTTATAGAGGTTTGGTGGAAAAGAAGGAGCAAGCATAAGAGACTGCAAAGTGTTGAGTGGGCCATAACCCGCTTACATGGATTTAGATATATTTGCCCAGTATAGTAGGGACAACAGCAAGGCAGGCAAAGTTGTCTTTACAAATGTCTACTTACCTGTTACTTCCCCTGCCAGGGCAGCCCAATGCATGCTGGGCAAGCACGCTATCATTAAGCTATATTGCTAGCTCCTGTGCTGTTTTGGGGAGCCCAGATTATTTTTTCCTTATTAATTTGTTCAATCAAAACTTCCATTCCCCTGTTGCTTCTAACATTATTGTAATGTATTTATGTACTCATTCATGTTATCATTTGGTTAATAAATAATACATGCTAAGCACTATCCAGTAAGGTATACAAAATAAGACTGGAGAATAATTTATAAGAGGTGGATAGAAAATTAAAAACACAATAACTTTGGCTACCTCAAACAGTATTAATGTCTAAAAATGTTGGTAAACAAATGAAATACGGGGCAAATATTTTGCCTGTTTCTGGGCTTTTTGCTTTTGGCAAACCTTTTACACTTTTCTAAAGAATAAGATGACTGGATTCAATACTCAGTCATTCCCCTCCTTTTAGTCTTCTAATACCATTTTTGTAGCAATCTCTGAAATTCACAGAGCTCAGTAAAAACACTGCTTACAAAACACAGGCTGCTGGCATAATACAGATTATAGAACTTTAAACTATCAACTTGCAAGTATGTATTAACAAAATTTTCGGGTGAAGGTGGGAGTTCATAACCCACTTGAATCAAAGTGTGGAATATGATATGTCAAGAAATTTGTAATGCTTTGAACAACCCACAATAAAAAATTAAAAAAAAAAAAAGAAATCAACAAAACTAAAAAAAAAAAAAAAAATTTCATAAATTCTTAAACTTGATAAAAATCTTTTTACATATCAATAAAATTCTAAATAACTAATTATTTTCAGCCTAAATAAAGCAAATGTTTTAGTAAAATCTGTAACAGATAAGCTATACATATTATACATATAGTAAAAATAATTATAAATATTCAAAGGAGAAGTGAGTATTTGAAGTGTCACTTAAAGATACCTTGTGTGAGAATTCAAGTTTTTTTTTTTAAATATATAAAAAGACCATACATCTAGAGTACCAGAGTAAAAAAAAAAAAACTGTTGTTCAAATGATTTCACATAATAGGAATGCTATATTTTTCAAATGCCAAATTGTAATCCACTAAGTTATAAAACATCAATTTAGGTTTGTGAACCAGTACACTAAAAAACAGAAAATAAACTATCAAAATGCACCAAACATGGTGAAGATAAGTACTGTTTAGTTTCAGGTGTGTTTATGTAATAAGTGGTGATACAAAATGCATTTCTTATTGTGGGCCACAATCCAAAAACTAAAAAATATTGCCCTAATATAAGCAATTTACAATATGGGTTTCTGTGATGTGCTTTTGGAGAAATGTTAATATTTTATATTTGTATTATAATGTCTTAACACAGTAAGAGCTATATCAATATTTCTATATTGAATGATTAAGGTTCAAATATGCAAGAGATTTGTGTAATTTCAGTAAATTAAAAACACTAATTGCCTTTTATAAAATTTCTCTCCCAGAAGGAAGTTCTCTACTATATAAGCATGAATTCACAGTACTAATCAGTATGACTAATTACTAGTAAGTCACATATTAAATACATCACTGGATTGAATTAACTGTAAAAATTAGGCCCTATTTACTTCATAGGGCCACTATAAAGGAGAAAGAGGTTTAATACAGATTCAGGACCCTCCTTTATATAAAGTGCAGGACTCTTACAATGAATTCTCTCAAGTCCCACCCTCTTCCATGGTAATATATTCATTTCACTAGAGGAGATATAGTAATCAGTAAATGCTTCTTCTTGGCTCTTACAGGAATAAAACAGTTACTGGAATATAGTGAACCAACAACCTAACTCCCTTCGCATGAGATTAAGCTGGAGGTCTGCAAAGTTCCTGAAGTTAAAACTTTTACAAAATTCAGACACATGACCATAAAAAGAATAAAATAATCCTCAGTGAGCAACTAGAATTATATAAGCTCTAATATAATTTATCCAAGGATTGCAATCATTTCCTTAATTGGTACTTTTTCTTAAGGTTAGGAGAGAGAAACTCATCAGTCTTTGCTTTCCTCCATGTATTCCTAAAACCTTAAAAGGAAAGGGAACTTCACAGGGTGAAGGATGACTTTGTTGTATTTTCTAGAGCATCACTGTCCAATAGATATATAATCCATTTTTAAAATGTAACCACATATGGCTGGGCGCAGTGGCGCACACCTGTAATCCTAGTGGCTTGGGAAGGCTGAGATAGGAGGATCTCGAGTTCAAAGCCAGCCCCGGCAACCGCTAAGTAACTTAAGTGAGACCCTATCTCTAAATAAAATACAAAATAGGGCTGGGGATGTGGCTCAGTGGCTGAGTACCCCTGAGTTCAAACCCCAGTGCCCCGCCCCCAGTGTAACCACATATGCAAATTAAAATTTCCTTAGACACAGTAAAAAAGTAAATGAATATAGGCAAGATTAGTGGCTATTATGCAGGTCAATGCCATTCTAGAAACTACTCATCCTGAAATATAAAAGTAAAGGACCTCCAGTCTTTGAATATGATGAAACTGAAGGTAAATTAAGAGAGATACTTTCTGGTACAAAGATTGACAGACACTATTGGTATGGGATTACAGCATGATTTCTGATTTATTTCTACCAACTACATTGGACACACCCTACAATCCATTTAAATGATGCAAATTAAGTGTGAAACACTGAATGAATGTTCTTTCCTTTTTTGGTCTTATTTGAATGGTAGGGGGAAAAGTGTTAATCAGGCTAATATGAAAAAGAAGAAAAAAAAGAGAAGAAAAAATATTCATAAATATTCAGATATGACCACTGAATAAAAATGATTTAAAAAAATCTCTGATAAATAATTCCTATTTTTTAAAGTTTGACATCAAAGCAAACATATAGTACTAAAATGGAGATTTGTCATGAGCTTTGAGTTAGAAAAATTAACAGAGTGTTGCTACTAATTCAAACTAAGATTTGTCTTTTTTTTTTCTTTTTTTGGCCAAGTTGTGGGAAGGAAGGAGAAAGGGAAGGGAGAGGAAGCAAACAAAGAAGGAGGGAAAAAAATACATAAACAATACCATCCATCATAAGATCTAATTGGATCTTTTAAAAAAAATTTAAACAAGTATTTCTACTGCTTAAAACAACATAATCTAAATGGATTTGTGGCTTTTCACATTTAAATAAACATGTATAACTGCATTAATAAGTTCATGACATTTGTGGTTCATGACTCGGACTTACCAAGTTCTGCTAAATTACCAAATGCAACAAGACACATTTCTGTAAGAGCTGCATTGTGGCAGTGGATGCCCAGTAATTTCACTAAGGTAGGGATAACACCCATATTGATAAGCTGAGCTTGAAGGGAATCTGTAAAAAAGAAAAAAGAAAGAAAAAAAAGGAAGAAAACTGTTCACATATCAATGAACATTAGTAAGAAGAAAATACCTGTTATTCTCCCTAAACTCAATGCAATTGCAATTACAGTAAGGGAAAATGAAGTCCATTCATATGGTTGACTAGAACATTTAAAAGCCAGTTCAGAACAGAAGGGTTGAATTTTTAATCTTTTCAATGACCAAAAGAAATTTAGAAATGAAAATAATTTAAAGAATATGTAATTCACTTTTTTAAAAAAGAGGGTCTTATACCTTTAATGATCAGGATTTTATGAAGTATAAGTAAACATTACCATTGACTTTTAAATGAAAAGGTTAGACAAAGTAACATTTGCATTACAGGAAATCACAGAATATATGAAAATCCTAAGGAAAATAGTAAGTTTAGTAAAGACCAAGAAAGGAGATAAAAAATCTTTAGCATCCTTTAACTGTATTTCTTTATAGTAAAAAAAGAAAATTATATAATACATAAATGATTAAGTATATGCAAGCAGAATGTTCCTTGATGACTGCTAGAAAGAAATGTAGTTTTAACAAGGCAAAAATGTTTTTCTTTTCAAAGCTTTATCTAATTATAATAACAGATCATCTCAAAGAGATGGTTTGAGAAGTGATGAGAAACAGGTCAACATGACCTTGTCATTAGTTTTCCTGCATTTTCTAAGCAGCAAATTGGTTTTAAGGTACTAAACATGTCCTGGATTTCCACAATAGTTCTTCATGGACTTACAGAATACCTGCAGCAAGCTTGAAGGTACATTAGCCAAAATGAAAAGCAAAAGTACTGCCTCTTAGGATAAGCTAAGAAAGATATGCAAACATTGTGTTTTTATGCAAAACACTATATTAGCATCAATAACTGGTTCATCCAAAGATACAGTAATACTCTTTCAAAGTTTTCTTTTTCTTTTTTAAAATAACATGCCATTTTCATTCTAATAATTTTCTCCAATTTTTTAAAGTTACCTATTTGGAATCTAAAGATAACACTGTTTTCTACAAAACACATTTTCCTCATAGTACAAATCCTTGACTGGGTATGCTTGCTAATCTCTATTATTTTCTATAGTTCTTGACCTGTAGATAAGGAAGGGGGTAGGTGATTATCAGAACACAAAGGCCAGTTTGAGCTGTCTCACATGCCAGTTGATTACTTGTCTGGTGGACTTTGTTGTTAATTCTTCCTGGCTTTTAGACTGAGGAATGAAGAGATAACCAATAGAAGCTTGCTGCCCCTGAAAACTGATGAGTGGGTAGTAATTACAGATAATTATCTGGTTTGGTTGTGGGGACCCATATATACTGGAAAGGAGCTTATTACCAAAGCAAGAATAGAAGATAAAACTGAGAAAAAGGGAAGGTTACATTTAAAGTTCAAATAATGTAATAAAATAATTCTAAATTTTGTAATGGAATTATGAATTTTATTCTAAATGGAGATTGAAAACGGCTATCTACTTAACTAAATGATTTATTTTAATACTTTTGATATAATTTTTTCCTTAAATATATAATACAGCAATCAATAGATGGTTCACAACACTTATAGGCAAAATACTTATGTTATAAGTTATAGTGTTATACCTCCATGTCATATGGGGAGAATACTTGGCATTATGATTATAATTTTATAATGGTCATGCACCAAGGAGCTTTCCAAGTTAGAAATTATTTTGATTACTTACCAGTGGAGTTCTTTATTAGAGGATCACCTCTGCATATCCTTGTTCTTTAGCAGTGTATTTATTTTTTATTTCATTTTGACTAGCTTTTCAAATACTGCAGAGCTGCTGAATTATTAAAATTTCAGGTATGTAAGCGTGAGCACTAGCGCATGCATTGAGTGTGAGTCAAACTCTGCTCTATGTCTGCATATATGTAAGCATCACACACCCCCTCAGTACTGTTGGTACAATCTATAAAAATCCAACAGTCCAGGGACATCAGAGGAGTAACACGTTTTGTGAAGGAGATAAGAGGAGAATGCCACTTAGAAGATGATGTTCTTCATATTTTCCTAACTTGGCATCTCTATCACTTTCTTGGACTGCTTTTAAAATGCTATAAATTTTGTTTCCATGAAAAAGGGGGGCAAAATTTAAGAAATGTTGCAGAGCTTAACAAAGTCTTTAGCATACAAATTGCACCAGTAATATCTGAAATTATAGATCAGGAGAAGTAGCACAGTCAAATGGCAAATGACGTGAATTGCCATAATTCATGAAAATCACATTACTTCTTGAAAAGAAATTTTAAAATTAATCAGGAGCTAAATTAAGTATATGCTCACATACAACACACATACCACACACAAGGGAAAAATACATATAGTCATCCAATTGGACAGACTCTTTTTGGACCAACTGGGTGCCTTCTTTTATATCTATTTCCATAATGATAACTAAAACAATAATTCTACTCAAATAACTCTAAAATTTGTCCAAACGGCACTCAAGAAATTCTTCTTGGATAATGAAGACCCACGGAGAGGGAGAAAAAGACCTTTACTCAAACAGGTTTATATAAATTTTCATTTTATGTTAAAAAAAAAAAAAAAGCATCCTAAAACATGGTTCTCAAAAGCAGGACTCCTGAAACCTCTTAAAGGATCACAAAGTCCAAATTCTTTTTATAAAATTACCAGGACATTGCCTTTTTCACTATGCTGACATTTGCATTGGCAGGGTAAAAAGAATGGTAGATAAAACTGCTTGCATTTTAGCCTGAACCCAGGCAGTGACACCTCATTGTGTAAATAGCTGTCAGATTCTTCACCATGACAACTGTAGAAAAAGATGCTTTTCTCAGAAATTTTGTTTTTAAAAATGTTTTTAATAAAACATTATGTATGTTAATATAATGAGCTTATTGTTATTTAAAGATATAATAAAAAGTACTTTAAATTTTCTCTATTCTAATTTCTACTGCAGTAAATGTTGTTAGATATTACCCATATAAATTTCTTTGAAAGTTTCAAAAATTTTTAGGTGTTTAAAAGGATCCAGAGACCAAGCGTTTAAGAACCACTGTAAAAGGATTAGCTAATTTTTACGAGAAATAGAAGAAGGGAAGAAAACATGGAAAAGACATTCTTAAGTTCAAAGTTGTGCCTGGCAGATGTGAGAACAGAAAAAAAAAAAAAAAGGAATAAAAGTTTAAAGCATATAGAATCCCAAATTTTGGTGCTTAGGTATTTTGAGAGAAATTACTTTAATAAAGCACCTGAATTTCTCATTTGAATTTCTCTTGTTTATTTGAACAGGAGGTCTACCTAAGTGTAGGAGAATATTCCAGATTTAGTCTGTTTACTTATTTCAGTTATAACAATGTTACCATGAAGTAGGTTTTGTTTTGTTTTGAATTACGTATGCGGGCTGGGGTCCTATTGGTGTGGACAAGTTAATTATTAATTCTTATCAACAGAAGCAAATGACTAGTTGATCACTTTTTAAAAACTTGTCCAATGAAAGCTTATGAATGTTCTTCAAAGAATAAATGCTGACACCCATACTAACATGAATAAAATCAGGAATATGACTTCTAGTTGAAAAACCAACAGAAGAAATTCTTAGAACCAGAAATAATTCACATTCTCTAGATATAATGGAGGGAGTATGTGAAACAATTGCAAGACTAAAACTTTTGCATCCCTCAAGAAACACCAGCAACTCCAGGAAAATGTTTATCAGAGCTCAAAAAACACAGCAATTCACAAAAATGCAACCCAGGCCCATACATAGCAAACACTTATGTGTGAAAGACAGTCTTTAGACAACACAATGTCATAAACGTCTGAAGGCTTTTAAAAAAATTGCTCCTGACAAACATCACACACAAATATTGACCAAAATACAGATTTACAAAACTACATAATATCAAGATGACACAGGCCCTACATGATCTATGGGGAGGAAGAGGAAGAAAGGCACTGAGGGGGTGCAATACAGATGCATATACAAAGAGATATAAGGCAATCAACGCATGCGCTGGTGTGAACACTTACCTACCTACATTTGAATTTCAATGGTTCCAAGTTCTTCAGGTCACACTCATGGAAACTCCAAAGAATGGAGATCTGGAGAGAAGATCTTAAGTTGAAGAACCTTTATCCCCCTGAGTTTTAAGTTTAATGTTTAAAACATTGGTATAGACTAGGTTATAGATCCAGAAAAGTATGCTGTGAATTCCAGCAACTCAACTGTAAGTTATGTTGATCAATTACTAAAAATAAGTTTCTTAAAAAGATTATAACATGTTTACCTTATTCCTAAGGCCCTTACAGACAATGTCATAATATTTTTTTTTAACTTATTGGTAAATGGACTTAAGAAATTGTGTCAAAATAAAATACAATTCAAAATATAGTCTCTACATCAGTATGTACATTATTCATAGTATAAAGTTATGATATTGTTATCTATAAAGCCTTTAAAAAAACTCATTCTATAGTCAATGAATTATACATAACAGTTGAGACAGTAAAAACAAGAAAATATGTCTTGGTGAAAAATTCCAATATAATTGGCTAAAAAAAAAAAAAAGCCTGCCTTTGACTAAATGGAACATCTGTATTTCCAAAACCAAAATATAAAAATTGAAGATAAAAACTGATGTAAGAGTGAGGTGACACATTGGATGTTAAGCAGGTTTCAGCTCTGTAACAATGAAAAGGAAACTGACATACAGCCACCAACAGAATGAGTAGTGTTAAAAACTTCTCACACAAATGTGCAGGTACAAGTACAGACTTCACTGTCAGTTTCATATTCTGTATCCTTTAGCTGATTGATCAGGAATGTGGAGTTTTATTCTAATCTAGTGTTGAGGATGTAAGACTCATTAGATTATTTACATGTGTTCAAAATCAACTTCAAATCAAATAAAGCCTTTTTTACACAAAACATGCACATGTGTTTTGCACAAAGATTACCCTTTAATTCTCACACAGACACACACAGAGATTTCAAAAGGAAAGGAAAGAAAGGAATAATAAAGATCTTTTATTATTTAGAACACTGGAGGTTCAAAACAACACATTTATTCAAAAAGTTCATTAAAAAAAGAATTCAGGGGCTGGGGCTGTAGCTCAGTGGTAGAGGGCTCACCTAGCACATGTAATGCTCTGGGTTTGATCCTCAGCACCATATAAAAATAAATAAATAAAATAAAAGCATTTTGTCCAGCTACACCTAAAAATAATTTAAAAAAAATTCAAAAATGTTTTCTGGATTCTGAAAATAAACTCTCTGCACTGCAAAACTTCCCATTGGTAACAGTTCTAAAGACTGATGACAAAATTACATGCATGAGAATAATGAAAAATAGCAGCAACGACCAAAACCTCCAAAGCACAAGATGTAAAAAATGCTTTTTTATTTTTCTTAGGAGATCTAACACAATACACTTTCTGTTCTCAATCCAAAATGATACCTAGTGAGTATGTCTTAATTTAGTAGGTAATTTTCCCCTACTCACTCAAGATTAAATTATTTACTGCAGATCAACTCTTGTTATAATGAATAGTGCTGCAAATGACATTTCTTCACACACATCTACTCTGATTTTAAACTCAATGCTATCGCCTCAGGAAGAAAATGGTCTTTACAGTACTAGTCCTTTTTCCATTCTCCCAAAAGGGCTACTAATAGTTGTTGCTTAAATAAATACCTTTTATTAGGAATACCAGTTTGCTCTAATAGGGCACGAATAAAATAATGTACACAAGTTTAAGTATACCCCTGAATTTTTGTATAGTGAACTAAGCTAAATGCCAGGTTAATTTATACCCCAACATGCATTCTATAAACATGTATTTTAAAACATAAATAGTCCTTAATTTTAAAATGATTATTGGCTTCTAAAATAAAAAATTCTAGTGACTCTGGACCATTTTATGATTTGGTTTTTACACTTTAAAATCACATTGTTATTTACAATATATGAATTATGTTAAGAAGACACATGTGCGTAGCCAAAAAACTTTAAATTTCCTGTCAATATCCTTGTTTTTCAAATAGTATTCGACTTTTTTTTTTCCAGTAAATGAAACAATATAGGAAGTTCAGTGTTAGACTTTATTTGTTGTTAAAAATCAGGATTGCTGATTTTTTTATAAAGTTCATGTACACAATGATAACTTTCTGGCTTCAGTTTCTCTCTGAATGGACTTTTAAAGTGTACTAATTAGAGATGCATTGGTATTTGATCAAACTCTATTATTCACCTTTGGCTTTTAGCCTCAGCACTTGAAAGGCCAAATGGCGGAACACTTATTTCACTGCCATTCCTGGAACCTAGAGATTTGTGCATAATCAATGGTCATGTGCTTGATAATAATCATATTTCAACTAGTATAGCAACATAAATAATAAAAATAAGACCTAGTCTTTAAGATTTATTGTTATCTTAATATTCATTTCCAAACAAAAGTAAGCATTCCATGCACAGAAAAAATTTTCCCTATGTGCTTCATATATTGAAAATTATTAAATCAAATAAAATATAAATGTATATTATTTGGATATTAAAATGCTGCAATAATTAATGATGGATAAACTATAAAATATAAAAACCAAATCAAGCAGAATAGAATATTCTCTTCAGAATTTACAACATAAATTGTTAGGAACTGGTTTGATTTTAAATAAATTCCATCCAAACAATAAGTCTTTAATTAAAATGTCCAATTTGGAAACTCTTTATATTTTGTCAAGTAAAAAAATAAAAATCAGAAAACCAACTTTGCTACCTCAAATTTTCACAATGAGGAAAATCTTTAAAATAATAACATCTATGATTAATCATCATCAATCCAGACATAAATCAAGTACAGGAAAGAAAACCATGTCAGAGAATGAGGAACCCCAACTATAGTTTGCTCCTCCACTTCCCTGGGTTAAAGATGGCATCTATGTAGTACTACAATGCCAAATGTGCTACCACTGCAGGAGCAATCTAGAGGATGACAATGCCAAGAAAGTACTGCTCCTGTGATTATGTAAGGCCAAACTTAAGTAGTAGGCTACGAAAAGTACTGACAAAATAACTACAGTAACCATTTCATTTTTATGAGATAAAATTTTAGATTTCTGCATTTAGAAGTTTATTCTATAACAGCTAAAGCTGAATATTAAAGCCAATATTTGAACATGTAGAATTATACCAAAATGTGCATTTGATACACTTCTGCTAATAAACATGTTCTCAAGCTGTCCCTTAAAAGTATTGTTGTAGCAATAGTTTAGAAGCGTTGTGACTAAAAAAGCTAACCTAGGCTAACTGGTTAAACTTAGTAGGCAAAATTAGCAAGAGGCACCAGATAACTGCTTTCAGTGAAACGACTTTTTAACTATAACAGAACTTCAAGAATGCAACCTGCTTCAGTCAACTGATTAGAAAGCTTTGTTGGAGACAAAGTGAAAATTAAGAAATTTATTGACTAGCTTGTCTTTTTTTGTACAAAAGTAAATAAAGAACAAAAGTAAATAAAAAATAAAAAAGTCTAACTTAAGTGCACAGTAAAATATTTAATGCACTTAAGTAATTTAACATACTAGAGTATTTTAATTTGATAAGCTGGGCTCTAAAAGATGTGAACTTAATATTAAGTACATCCCCCATGACTATATAATCAGAAAAAAGATGAACAGAAAATCCATTAAAAGTAGTATACTAGAAAATATCATTTAAAAAAGATGATTGCAAAGATACAATGTTACATTTCGAATTTTTCCCCCTTAGAGTATGACAAAAAATTCTAATATTTATGAAATCCATGAAGTATCAGTTGGCTTGTACTCATAGTAAGTAAATTTTGGAAATAGTTCCCCACTCATGCAAATCAAATCATCTTTCTAAACAGCTAACATTAGAGATGTTCCTGCTTACCTGCAATAAAGCTATACCAAAAATATAAAGAGAAATGTGTAGTTCAGGTCAAAGTGATTTTTAGTTTTAAATCAATATAATTTCTTATTCATTTCTACTCCTTCAATTTTTCAAGTATGAAGAAAGTTAAATTAACCCAAGTTATTGTACTGGGTTCACTAGGAACATTAATAGTATGATTAAACATGTAAAAATATTGAAACAGCTGAAAAAATCAACTATGCATTAAATGATCTTTAAATTGGATACTTCACAGACCTAAATAACTGAATTTAAGTACTAAGTTTTATACTAAATATAAGTTGTTATCCTTCAATAACATACCCCATGAGTTACATTTCCTATATCACATAGATGGCTTCCCTTCAACTACATTTTTGTTACCACAAGTCCATGCAGTTAATAAATGTGAAAACTACCATGAACTACCATGAAGGTATGTTAGAGAAATTTCAGGAAACCATAAAAACAACAACAAAAAAAAAAAAAGGGAAAAAAATAGAAATTAGTTTTTCAAACACAGGGTGTTAAGATAGTAGAGAAAAATTAGTTCAACTTGTAGAAACCATATATATGTATAAAATATAAATATATTATATATATATCATATACCTATATATAAAAATACAAGTCAGACGAAGAAGCCATAGAGTATGAATATTATGTTAATATAGAAGGGATTCACTTTTCTTTTGAGGTATCACATTTACTACTTCTACTTTTTTCTTATTGTACAGCTTATGTAAAACAATTAAGTTCAGTATTTATTGTTTATCATCATTTAAAACTTCCTTTAGATTCATAAAATCCTTTCTTCCTATTTTGTGTCTCTAGCATAACTGTTATTAACAAAAAATTACACTATCAATTACAGAGTTTTCCATTATTATTAATCATGGCCACCTGTAATATAACAATGCTTGACCATGAACAGAGGAAACCAGAACAAGGTATTATTCTGGTCTCCAAGTGCTCTGCTTAAGATTACATGCTTGTTTCTACTCAAACCTGTTAACACATTTCAAGTGTACATATGTAAACTTATCAAGTTTTGTGAATCACCTACGTAAAATTTTTAACTGCAGTTTTGGAACTTGCTGCCTGTTTTCAATGTTCCTTTCTGCTACTGGCATGGATCTGGATAGGAAATATAACTCTAATATACTGGGAAAGAATTTATAAGGCTTCTAACTTATTTAATGAAGAAAATGCTTTCCAATAACATATTTCTCTTCCAAGCCCTGATTTTGTTAATCAAAGTTTTAGACAACACTAAGTATTCAGAAAATTCAACCAAGAAATATTTTCCAAACTAATGTTCTAAAAGAGTATAATATAGATAAGTCCCTAACTTATGATGGCTGGACTTGAGGTTTTTTTGTTTTTGTTTTTGCTTTATGATGGTGTGAATATAGCACAGTGAATCCCAACATCAGGAGTGTGTATGTGTATACACACACACACACACACACACACACACACACGACAATAATAAGAAAAACTATAAATAAGTAGCAGAAAGGTCAGTAGAATAAAAGGGAGCAGGGATGATAAGAGAAGGAGGGAAGTGCTGGGGACTGAATTAGAGCAAATTATATTCCATACTTTTGTGATTCTGACAAAATGTATCCTAATATTTTACATAACTAAAAAGAATCAATTAAAAAAAAAGAAGCACATTGTTGGAAGAAAGGAGCTTGAAAGTTTTCATCATAAAGAAATGATAAACAAGGGGATAGATATGGTTAACCTGATTTAAATACTGTACAATGTACATATGTATCAAAACATCACATCATACTCATAAATATGTACAATTTTAATGTTTTTATGCACCAGTTAATTTTTTTAAAAAGGTTAAAATCATTAAAAATACACGAATTCAGTGTGAGGCTATGAGAAAATATAAATTTTCATAGAACAGTTCTGGATAAGTAGTGGGTAGAAGCGAAGGAAAATAATCACTGTTGGGTGTGGACAAAATGGAAAAGGAAACTTAAGTATAAAATAATTTGGTGCTTTGCCAAAGTGCTACTTTCCAGGAGGAAAAATTCTTCATGAAATATTCTTTTTGAGGTGTGATTAGTAAAAATTACTTATTTGGCACAAAGTGGACACTGAATAATATTTGTTTAATCATAAAACATTAAAATAAAAATAGTTCAAACTTTTGAATATCTCCTGGGGGCAGTGGCTAATCCCTGTAATCCCAGGGACCAAGGGAATCTGAGGCAGGAAGATCAAAAGTTTGAGGTCCACCTCAGCAACTCAGTGACACACTGTCTCCAAATAAAATAAAAAGGGCTTGGGATATAGCTCAGTTGTGAAGTGCCCCTGTGAAGTGACAATTCGCAGTAGTGAAAAAAGAAAAAAATCAAATCGTACAAAAATGACTAGTGTTTTCATAATATACCTGCCTTATCTGTGTTCAGTAAATTTGTTTTACTCTCTATTCAAAGGATTTAAAAAGTGGATGTGTTCAGAGTTTCACTGTAAATATTCTAAGTATCTGTCCACTTTGAGGACTAATCAACTATCCGAAAATGTTTTCTTCAGGGAAAATGTTAGTGGAACTTTGTGAGTAGTTTCAGTACTATCTTCTCTGTATGTTTAACCAATTTTATCTACGGAGCTAGAAACTCCCTAACTATGGACAGGGTTAGGTTACTGGGCCCAAAGACACAGTTAATTTTTCTGTGGTAGTAGAAAGGAGGTATTTAACACTCATATAATATACAGATGAATAGCAGTGGCTGTGTACTGAAATTTAATGGTAAATCACATAAAAAGGAACTTCATGGGCCAGTGCTAATAAAAGTGCCTCCTGAGATTCATAAAGCTCCATTTTTTGGAGGGGTATGTCAGTGACTCACCTAGGTGAACAGGATTAATATCAGATGTTCTAAGGAAGGCCTAAAAGTTAAGTCTTTAAAAACAAATTTTGGTGAAAAAAGTAAGTAAATAATAAATACAACAATAAAGGTGTTTAGCAGTCATGTAAAGTAAACTAAACAGGGCATAAGTTAAACCATTAAAAAGAAAATGATTCAGTTCACAAACTAAGAAGCTCATGACAAAACAGAAAAAGGAGACTGGGAAGACGACAGTTAAAAGTTTGGTGTTTGTTTCTTAAAAATACTAAAGATAATTTCTGTTTTATCTACTAAATTTTAAAAGGTAAATTCAATGTGCAATGCTTGTAACAAAAACACCACTTGCCCCATAATAATATGAGGAAAGTTAATATACCTTTCCAAAACATCCAGGTTATTTCTTGGGAATACCTGAACACTAGAACAAAGGCAACTCTTAAAAAAAAAAATTATACACACACACACTATTCAAAGTCTGCATACTTTGCATGTTGTTAATCATCACCTTCTCAGTATACTTTCCTATACACTGAAATTCTATTATAGGACATTCTACCACTTAGCACTTTTTCTAGTTTTTCAAGTATCCAAGCTCAAATGAAGTTAAAAGGTAAGAAAGCAAGATGAATGACTGTCCAATGATTTCTTAATGCAATTCAGGTAGCTGTATACTAGGGTCAAATTTCATTTACTTAGGAGCTAGCTATTCATTTTGTAGATTACCTGAACTTTGTCCTTTCAGTTTCTCCTGTTCACAGTTAAGGTATTTTCTCTTCAAAAAGGATTCACCAGAGAGGAAGAAAAATAGAAGTAACTGACCATATAAAGTTCACCAAATGTTATTAGTTCAAGTTTAATATTTGGCCATTTCATTAACAAAAACTATTTTGTATTTTAGAATGGATAATTTTAAAATTTAGAGGTTAAAAACTGGTTGCCCTTGAGCAGGATGAGACTTAAATTTCTATATAGCCTGTACAATTAAAAAAAAAAAAAGAAACCCAACATTTAAAATTCATCTGTTGTATAAAAAATCCAGATTTTCAGCTTCCTTCCTCCCCAAATAAAAATATTTGACAGTATTTGGCTAAACTGTAACACATTAATAGCTAACTAAATAGTAGTAGCTTTTCCCTGTAAATAAGACAAGGGCTCTTCGATCTGCCACAGTCCCAACAGCTCACTGTCAATAATAACTAATGTTATATGTCAGTAGTCATTTCTCAAAGTTTAACTTTTTTCTTTTTAGTTATTGAGAATACTTCTTTAGAGCCATAAGTACCAAAAGTTAAAAAAAAAAGAAAAAAGAAAAATATGCTGAGGGCCATGTACTTGTAGAACACATGAAAGTATAGTATCACACATTCATTAGGCAAATAAAATGTCTCTATAGAAGGACAACAATGTAAAATGCCATTATGAAACCAACCACAGAAAGACCTTATTTGGCTTACATGCCAGGAACATACTAGAATTTGAGTGTTTGATCCACACAGTATTTCATATAAGACGATAAAAAATGAATGATATTTTTGACATAAAAGTGTTATGAATTTTTAATATCATTTTAATATTCATCTAATTAATCAAATAGGCCATCTTAAAATGGGTAAAAAGCTTTTAAAACTTGTTTACAAAGAAGAAACTGCTGTTTAAAAATACTTTATCCAATTTCTAAAATGAGCTAGCTGTAATTACTTTGAACTTTATTTTTCTAAAGCCAGATTTTATTAAAGATTCTTTTTTCTTTGAAATAATTATCTAGAATAAAATAATTTTACTTCTAAAGACAATTTTATGTCTTAAAGCTACTTCTGGCAGTAATAAAAGTAATAAACTTTTTAATATTGCTTATTTTAAAAACGTTCGCAGCAAGAAAGCTTAAACCAACCATAGCATTTTTTTTTTTTTTTTTTTTTTTTAGGTTTGGGACTGATTAACAGCAGCCACCATTCAAATACTAGTCCCAGTTGGTGAATGAGACCATTTTGTAATTTTCAAACAATTTAACTTAATGCGAATTAATTATTAATTTTACATGCCCTTACGAATTCTTTGTTCATCATTTTTCAAAAATATTTGTTGTGATTATAATAAAAATGATTTTGAATTTTTCCCCCAGAGATAAAGCAAGTTTTCAGTTTTGTTTACCATTCTCATTGCTATAGTTCATCAGCATGCCACAAAAGACAGTCAAGAGCTTCTCATTGGCGGGATCTGTTATACTGCACAGTGACCTTAAATGGTCAATTACAATCTGTGCACCACCTGCTTGGTCAACTGCACTTCTGCCCTCATCTGTAAAACAAAGAGTTAAATTAAAAATAAAACAAAAAAAGAAATGTACCTTATAATTTCAAATACAAAACATAACAGTGTTTGTTATTCCTTATTTAGTGAGTAAGGAGAAAATAAACATAGGTGGGACACTAAATATGTCTTTTTTTGGGAAAAAAAAGAACAAATACACATGGAAATGGGGGTGGGATGGGAAAAAGAGACAATTACTTTTTATTCTAAGAGAAAAAGATTATCCTTATTGTCATCATAAAGGAGCTTAAGGCATCTGTCCTGAAGTTTATGCCGTGAAACTTATCACCCCCACCCTCATTACAAAAGACAATTCTGTGTTAAAAAAAAAAAAAAGGAACTAAGTGATGTTCTTTGGTAGAAATTTTTGTTCTCAGCTTGCAAATCATTAACTAAATCTTCTTATAAGTGGTGTTATATAGGACACAGTATAATTCAAGATCACAACATGTAATTTCTAAGTATTAGTACCAGGGTCTTTTTAATGGCATTTTCTATTGTCCAGAAGCATATTCTCTCTCTTTGTTTTTCATTCTTGGTTTGTATTTCAATACTCTTTATTTCCCCTATTCCAGCTCATACCAAATATATTTCAGTATCACAATTAGTGTTCAAGCAATGGTCAAATATTCTCCATTATGTATACATCTACATTTCATAGAACAAATATCATTTAACTGTTAGAACATATGAATAGCTTTGGAATATCTTCTAACCACTGAACACTGAAATGGAAAGAGATAAAAGAAAGATGTCATCTCTCTAAATCTGACCTCCTTATATAAAATATGATAGTCTCTAGAACAGTGCTGTCCAACAGAAATAAGTGAGCCAAATGTGTAATCTAAACTTATCAGTAGCCAAATTAAGAGTAAAAGAAAAAGGTTAGAAATTAATTTTAATAAAATTTTATTCGATTTAATATATCTAAAATATCAACATGCAATGAATATATACATTATTAATGAAATATTTTATATTCTCTTCTTTGTAACAAATCTTCAATATCCATGTGTATTTTACTCTGATCTCAATTTAGATTAACTACTTCAGTTGCTCAATAGCCAAATTTTATGACTGGCTACCATAATGGACAGTTCAGCTATAGAAAGGTAACAAAAGAATTAGTACAATAGCTCACAAGGTAGTTATAACTATGAAGTTAGTAAACAAAAGATTTTCATTTTCCTAATAAAAGGAATAATATTAAGATCATATCTTTATAAGTGATGCTGAATATCACTGAATTAGACAACAAAATTATAAATGATTTGTTATGGTATACACATGCTAATATTTCTCAGGGAAATAATTTTGCAAAGTTTTAAGGAAATTATCCTAAAATAATAAACAAAATAGTTTTGTCTATTCAATTTCATACCATGTCTACTTAGTTTTATTGTACTGCTATAGATGCAGAACAGGACCCTATGCTCATTAGCTAATTAGATTACAGAAAATTCTTATATTGCCAAGGTAACTAGTTGATGAACCAGCCCAAATGTCATTTAAATCTCACTTAAAAATCTGATTTTCAAAGTTTCATTTTCCAATAAAATAAATAAAATTATCTAAGTTATTAGGCAATTTGGACATAGATGATGTCTCAGGAATGGGATTACCAATCTACACCCTTGACATTTAATAATATGAATGTACACTATCTCCCATTCTTAAACTGCAAGCTCCAATAGTGTTTGATTCTAATTGCTAAGAAAATATGGGATGGGCTTTCAAAATATAAACTGCACATGCTTAGGAAGAAATTTCAGAAAATAGCTAATTATTTTGTGAACCTAAAACAAAGTTTAGAAACAAAGTGGAGCCTATTTGATGTAAAATTTAAAAGCTAAACTAGCTTCCTATCAACACTAAGGCAGTCCATACTCCAAAATTCAATAATTTAATCAATTTTAAAACAAATTTACTCAACAAATTTGTAACGCAATAAATATGATCCTAACTACAATCAGAAGGTAAATTGCTTATTTGTGTTTCAGAGTCACAATGCTTTTCCTCTCCCCTTCTCCTTCCATTCCTGTTTGAACTGTCTATATAGTACTTTATTCATGAGTCACTGAGAGTTGGTTACACAATATAAATCTAACCTCTACATTAGGGAAATTATTACCAAATTGGAAAAGAAAAAGAAAACAAAGTACATATTACAATAGTTATCTGAGTTCATGAAATATTAACCACCACTGCAGGAATGTTTACACAGTTTCTTGGTTATTATCTTTTTTGACAAAACAGGGAAATAAAGTGAAAGAGGATTTTAGTAAAATAATTAATACACTCTAAGGAGTCAAAGGAATTTATAAATAATGCTGTGTTCTTTTACCAAAATCATGACAGAATTTTAAATACATACCAGAACAACTGTCATTACACAGGTCCATATACACTGGTTATCTATAGTCAAGGTAACTCCATATACCATAGTTATACTACCATATTATTACTGATTATTTAAAAATAATTTCTGAAAAGTTCATTATCATAAACTTTCATATTCCTGAATGAAGGTTCACTTTTGGCTTTTTTATAAGTAACTTCAAACTTGTGAAGCATACTGAGCCTACTATATGGTATAGATTGATCTTAATATTGGATATCCTAAACAGAATTTTTTGAGAAAGGTACCAAAGAATTTTTCAGAAATGAGTCTTTAAAAGTAGATTCTCAGTTAAGGCTCAGAATGTGTTATTATAATGCTAACTAAATGGAAAAAGCAAAAGACCTTTTAAAAAGAATTTTTAAAATTTTGTTGTTGATGGACCTTTATTTTATTTATTTATATGTGGTTCTGGCTATTAACAATACATTTTCCATCTTAATTTTCCATAATTATGAGGTACTGAAGAACAGCCTGCTACAGGTCATGCTACATTCTTTAAGAGGGAGGACCTGTCAGAGAAAGAAGTTTCCAGCATAAGTATGCTCTTTTTTCAAACCAGATAACAGCAGAACTCCACACTTCCATTATCTTTCTGTAACCAAAAGCGAGAAGCAATAAAATTTAAGTATTAAGGTTATGTCTTATGAATGAAGGGGAAAAGTATTACTAGTTGGTATTTTATTATCAGGTACTAACTATACAATAAGGGTGAGGAAAAGTCCTAAAAAGCAACCACTGGGTATAACTTTTATGTTATAGTGTATCCTGCTTTGGATTTACTTCCCTGAATATGCTGTCCTTATTCATGGACAGCAAATGCCTAATATGTAGTGGGCATTAGATATTATTTGAATGAATGGGGTTATTTGGCTAGATTTTGGTTAATTTACCACTGATCTTGAGGGCATGTGTATATGTTAGTGTGCAAGAGAAAACAAAGGGGTGAAGAAGAATAATAAAAATCATTTACTTGTTTTACTCTGCTTTAAGTACCACTTGTTCTCTATATATTTAACTCTGCTTGTTTCCTGAACTCTATGGATGGAATTAAATATGGAATGAAATAAAATAGATTCATGTATTTACTGTTTTGTACCTAGCTTTTTCACTCAATATTATGTTTGTGAAATCCATCTGCTTTTTAAATGTTTCCTTGTTGAATAAAATTCACTATATAAATATAGCACAATATTTGTCAATTCTTTAGATTTTTATTTGGGTTGTTCCTAGATTGGAGTCATTACTTGCAATGCATAGACAGTAATGTTGGATCACAGTCTGTATGTCTTCCATGATGGGAATAATGACAAATGAGTTTCCAAAGACAAGTGTACTCTTCCTTCAGCAATGTGAGAGTTCTAGTAGCTCCACCCATTCACTACCCCTTAGTGTTCATTATTTAATTTTTAAAGCTTAGGCAATTTGATGGGTAAGGTTTAACCAAGCCCAGAACATACAGGTGCAAAGACTGGATGTCAGTTCCTTATTCTTTATTTTTAATAGGGCAGTAAATTTAATGTCAAGAGTAAACAATATGCATATATATTTTAAAAAGCAGTTTAAAATTGAGGAGGAAGAAAGCAGAGAGATAAACAGAAACACAGATACATAGGTATTAAAATCAAAAGAAAAAAAATGAAAAGGAAGCCAAGTAGCTGGAGGAAACTGACTAACAAGTCTTTGTATCATTAGACAGAAATAACTGTGGAACTTTCAATACCCATGCTTATAGAAAACTATTTATTACATCAGCAGATACTCTGTGTTTTATAATTTCTATCAATATTGTTTTCTAAAAAGAGACATTAGAAGGCTCTAATCTTTGAAAGACTGAGGAGGAAAACTGAGGAGGAAGCACTTAGCTACTGAAAGTCTCTGACTTTCTATTTTTTCAGTTATAAATGAGGTGTAGTAAGACTTATATGAGATAAAACATAAAGGCCCTAATACAGTGTTTGGCATTTAGAAAGAACCGGATTATCAGTTCCCTTCCACCTCTCAGTCTAAGTCAGTCACTTTTGCCTCAATTGTCTACCAATAAGATGAGAGTGAGTTCCAGAAGAATGCTTTTGATATAAAACAAATCTGTAACCTGAAATAGCATATTTTCATCTGAAATTAATTTTTCAGAATATTAATGTTTTTATAGTTTAAAAATCTATATAATTTTCAGGCTGGCATCAAATACAAACAATGCATTATACCTATACACAACTGATATTAGTTTTCCTTCCCTTTAATTATTTGTATAATAAACGGGGATGGATGTGTTGGGGCACTCCTGTAATCCCTGCAACACAGGAAAATGATGAAGGGGATCACAAAGTCTGAGGGCAGCCCAGCAACTTAGCGAAACTCTGTCTCAAAATAAAACAAGAAGGGGTGAGGATATATCTCAGTCATAGAGCTATAATAATGAGTTCAATCTCCAGTAACAAAAAATAAAACAAAAACAAAACAGTAATAGGATCCTGGTTTCCTATGCACATATCCACTTAAATGACTTACTTCCAACCAGAAGTTAAGATCCTTCCTGACATCAGGAAAAGTTACTGGAGTGATGATTATGATGGACAACCACAGAAAATCACAAGTGCATGAGATTAGGAAACAGCAACAGCTGATCACACTGAAAAGAAATTTTTATCTAAATTTTGTTAAAAATTAAAATGAAGAAAGGTGAGAAAATTTTGTATGGATGAAGATACTACTGAATAAATTACCTTTTGTTTTTAAAGAAGTTTTAGCTTTTACTTCTAACATTCTAGAGTGTCCTTGTTTTTGTGCACTGGATCCTTCTCTCTGGATTTTATAAAAGTATCCTGCATATAATACTCTCCAAGTGTTTAAAAAAAACTCCCTGTGCATATACACACATACACTACAGTAAGCACTTGGTGTCCTACACAATTAAAGGCAATACATAGCTACAAATGCTTTTTAAAGTTACTGACAGCCAGAAGAATGAAAGCTAAGGCAATGAGGAGCTGGACTGTTAATTATTATTATTTTTTGTGGTACTAGGGTCTGAACCCAGATCCTGCACCTGCTAATCAAGTGCTTTACAGTGAGCCACATCCCCAGACCTACAAATAACTTTTATTGGAAATATAGTGTAGGGGTAACCACATGGTGATTGGGGAGTTAAGAAGATAAATTAGAAAATACATTTTTTTCTTATATTTTAACTTGGATTTTGCTTAAAGAAATCATAGTCAAGTATCAGCACTATGAAGTGGAGAGCCTGAACTCTAACTCAATGCTCCCTCAATGAACACTTTAAAAAAAAAATCTTTATTTTTTTAAATTGGCAATTGTAACTATACCTAATAGTGGGATTCACTGTGCCATATCTGTACATGCACATAATCTGCTCAATCTAAACACTATTTTAAAAAGGTCTATTGCCAGGCTGGAGTTGTGGCTCAGTGGTACAGCACTTGCCTAGCATGTGTGAAGCACTGGGTTCGATTCTCAGCACCACATATAAATAAATAAAACAAAAGTATATCAACAGCAACAACAAAAATTTTTTAAAAACATTCTTTTTAAAAGGTCTATTGCATTTTCCATTTAGTTAGCATGATAATAACACTTTCTGAGCCTTAACTGAGAATCTACTTTTAAAGACTCGTTTCTGAAAAATTCTTTGGTACCTTTCTCAAAAAATTCTGTTTAGGATACCCAATATTAAGACCAATCTATACCATACAATAGCTCTCTAAAATGCATACTCAATAGAAGGAAGTTGTCTGACAGAATGCATTTCACATCTAAACATTTCAGGGTTTGATGAAGTAAAATACAACACAATTTTCATATACATATGTAAATAGCCAGGCCTAGTGGTGTGTGCATATAGTCTCAGTTACTCAGAAAGTTAAGATAGGAAGATTAAAAATTGTGCCCTATATGTGTAATAAGAATTGTAATGCTTTCCACTGCTGTTGTGTATTTAAAAAAAAAAAAAAAAACATAGAAAGATCACTTGAACTCAGGAGTTGAGACCAGCCTATATAAAACAGTGAAACCCTATCTCAAAACAAAATACAAACAAACATATCAAAACTCACAGAAAGTCATAAATCCATTCATTGAGATCTGTAAAACTCCTAGAGAATATGCTTTAGTGACAACATTTAGAAATGTAGCAAAATATGAACCAATTACATAATCTTTAACTTTTTAAACTTATATGCTTAAAAACATGAATAAGCCCTTAACTGCTCTATACAGTCAATTCACACGTCCCTGTCACATTACTCATCGTCTATCCAAACTCACAGGTTTCTAAAGCTCCCTCCCTTTCCCAATTTCTGTATTCTTAATAGAAATCATGTTTTCTACTTCATGGAAAAATCAGAAAATATCAGGTTTAATCTTCTTCACTTTTTCACTCTCTTCACTATTAGACATGGAATCACATGCATTTTCCCCAATTTCTTTAGTTCAGTTATTGCTAATTAACAGTAAAGAAATTAACGTTATTCACAATAGCCTAAAAAAATTTGTTAATGAATCTAACAAAAGAGGTGAAAGGCGCTACAATGAAAACTACAGAGCACTAAAGAAAGAAATTGAATGAGACCTTAGAAGATGGAAAGATCTCCCGTGCTCATGGATAGGCAAAATTAATATTGTCAGAATAGCCATATTATCAAAAGCACTATAGAGATTTAATGCAATTCCTATTAAAATCCCAATGAAATTCTTCATAGAAATAGAAAAAGCAGTGGTGCAATTCATTTGGAAAAATAAAGACTCAGAATAGCCAAAATAATCCTTAGCAAGAAAAGTAAACCAGGAGGTGTCACAATACCAACCTTAAATTATACTACAGAGCTACAGTAACAAAAACAGCATGGTATTAGCACCAAAACAGACACATAGACCAATGGTACAGGACAGAAAACAGAGACACACATAAATACAGTTATCTTATACTAGACAAAGGTGTCAAAAACATACACTGGAGAAAAGATAGCCTCTTCAACAAATGGTGCTGGGCAAACTGGAAATTTATATGTAGTTGAATGAAATTAAACCCCTCTCACCCTGTGCAAACTCAACTCAAAGCCGATCAAGGATGCAGGCATTAGACTAAAGACCCTGTGCCTAAAACAAGAAAAAGTAGGCCTAAATCTACATCCTGTCAGCTTAGGAATTAACTTCCTTAACAAGATTCCTAAAGCGCAACAAATGGGATGGAATCAAACTAAAAACCTTCTTCACAGCAAAGGAAACAATCAAAAATGTGAACAGAGAGCCTTCAGAATAGGAGAAAATCTTTACCACATTCACCTCAGATAGAGCATTAATCTCCAGGATACACAAAGAACTCAAAAAACTCACCACCAAAAGCAAATAATCCAATCAATAAATGGATAAAAGAAACGAACTAAAGAAGAAAAATCAAATGATCAACAAATAAATGAAAAAAATGTTCAACATCTCTAGCAATTAGAGAAATGGAAATCAAAACTACACGGAGATTGCATCTCACTTCAGTCAGAATGGAAATTATGAAGAATACAATCAACAAGAAGTGTTAGCCAAAATGTGGGGGAGAAGGTACACTCATACACTGCTGGTGTGACTGCAAACTGGTGCAACCACTCTGGAAAGCAGTATGAAGATTCCTCAGAAAACTTGGAATGGAACCTCCATTCAACCCAGTTATTCCACTCCTCAGTTTATACCCAAAGGACTTAAAATCAGCATACTACTATGATGCAGCCACATCAATGTTTATAGCAGCTTAATTCACAATAGCTAAACTATAGAACCAACCTAGATGCTTTTCAACAGATGAATGGATAAAGAAAATGTGGTATATATACATATGATGGAATATTAGCCATAAAGAAGAACGAATATGGCATTTGTTGGTAAATGGATGGAACTGGAGACTATCATGCTAAATGAAATAAGCCAATCCCCAAAATACCAAAAGCCGAATGTTTTCTCTGATATGCGGATGCTAACTCACAATGGGTTGGGGTTGGGGGTGTGGAAAAATAGAAGTGTTTGGGGTTAAACAAAGGGAAATGAAGGGAAGGAAGGGGGAATGGGAATAGGCAAGATAGTAGAATGAACCAGACATTACTATCCTGTGTGCATATATGATTACATAACCAATGTAATCTATATCTTGTACAACTGGAAGAATGAGAAGTTATACTCCATGTATGTATAATATGTCAAAATACATTCTACTATCATGCCCAACTAATTATAACAAATAAAAAATATTTTAACCAAATTGGCAAGAAGGAATAACCCAAGGTTCATTCTGGGTCAAGGCACCCTCAACATCATTCCATTTATTTTCTTCTTTAAAATGAGTGATTTTTACTGTTCTTTTTTTTTTAATTGTTTAAAAATATCTGTTTTCAAAAAAATATACATACCTGTATTCATTATTTTAAAAAATCAAATGACAGAAGTTCAAAGAACAAAATATATGCTAGTTGAAATAAACAATTTAGAGATACCACTTTTAAAAAAAAGAACAGAAAGTGAACTGATTTACTTTAAAGAAAAGGTTTTTTTTTTTTTTCTTAATATGAGGGACTGAACTCAGTGGTAATTTACTACTGAGCGACATCCCCAGTCTTTTCTTTGAGGCAGGGTCTCACTAAATTGCTGAAGCTGGCCTTAAACTTGTGATCCTCCTGTCTCAGCTCCCAAGTCACTGAGATTATAGGCATGTGTCACTGTGCTTGGCAAGACTTTTCAAGTAAAGAAAACTGTACACATTCATAGGCTAAGGTTTGTAAGAAACTGAGTGGAAAGAGTACTTGATGAAATTCTGGGATGAGTCCTGAATGTCCAAAGGAATTTTAATTTCTTTGCTATCTAAGATTTGAAATATTAACTAAAAAAATATCAGTAAGGTAGAAATTTTTAATATTAGTAAAGTTGTTATGCCATTGAAATAATGACTTACAAAATAACGATAAGGTCTCTAACTTCTGGATTTTGTCAAGTTAGACTATAAAAAACCTTTTAATATTTTTCAATTTCCTGATCTGGGAAAGGGGGAAGCAGAAGCAGTTGACTGATGAGTTTTTTTTTTTAGCTCTACGGCTCTCATATCTGTCTTCTGTCTGATACCATTTTGTGCATACAGAAAATATTTACTATATATAGCCAGTGGTTTGCTTTAGTGGAAACCTTCAAATATTGGTATTTAAGCTTCCCAATTATTAATCATTATAATTCATACTTATTTTTATTTTTTCCAATTATTACTAGAAACCATAAGGTCTTGTGGCAAAGTAAGCAGAAATTCTTTCTTCAAGGTAAGCTAGAAAGCTGGATTTAAAAATTTTCCTTGGCGAGTCATGAAAAATTATACTGTCCAGAATAATTTTTATGTGTTCTTTGTTATCTTTTTAAAAAAACCTGACATTTAATTTTTTAATTTCTTTATGGTGCTAGGAATGGAACCCAGGGCCTTGTGCATTCCAGTGGACAAATATTCTACCACTGAGCCACATCCCAAGCCCTAAAGTATTCTTTCTTAGTAAGAATACATGCTTAAAGTCAAAGTGTTACAATTTATGTCCTAATCATCTACTAGTATTAGACTTTAAAAGTGATGGACACTATAAAGATGCCATAAAATTTATTTTAATTGAGTTCCTCATGCTTTGCCTTCAGACTCCATTGCAGTGCCACTTTTTAACCTCTAAGAATAGTTTATGTTGACAGATTTTAAACATGTATAATATATATTCTAGGCAAGAACTTCAAAACAATAGACACAAATTATACTCATTTTCAATAGAAGGACACAAATACTACTTAGCTTTTAAAAGTCAATACCAGTCCATTTTTAAAATTGAGATTGGAATCCTAGATTTTTAACTTCAAAGAGTCTATTAGTTTTCAGTGCACAGCAGCCACGTTACAAAATTCAGAGGTCTTAAAAAGCTAAATAAAAAATATTATTAAAAATCCCCAAACTATGCCATCATGATTTAAGAGAATGGTTAAATTATTTAATTTCACCAAAATTCTGTGTGCCAAATATTTCAAATAAGAGGCAAATGAGATGGGATTGGTAAATGTTTTCCTTAAAATGTGATTTTAAATTTAGACTATTAGCTGCTATCTTTAAATTTACCTGAATTAAAAAGGAATCAATTATCAAAATTCTTCCTAAAACATTAAAATAAAAATGTACTAACACAGAGATTTATTCATGAGTATATCTTCTTAACATTACTTTTTAGATTTGGTACTTTAATATTTTTATCTGTATAAGATATTGCTACTAATATGGGACAGACATCATTCCTACTCCTTATAGATCAAACTGTGTTGCTCAAGAATAAAGTCCTACCTGCTAGTACACCTCCTTAGAATGTGATATAATTTGGACACAAGGTTACTACAGATGTAATAATTTAAGATGAGGTCATACTCGAGTAGGGTAGGTCCTTAATCCAATATGATTGATGTCCTTGTAACAAGAGGAGAGAGATGCAAAAGGAAGCCCATGTGACAGAGGCAGAGATTAGGCAGAGACTAGGGTCATGCTTCCATAAGCCAAGGAACACCTGTGGCCATCAGAAACTAAGACCAGGGAAAAAAGCCTCTTCTACAGGTTTCAGAGGGAACAAGATTCTGATAACATCTTGATTTTGGACTTATTGCCTCTGGTGCTTGCAAAACAATACATTTCTCCTGTTTTAAGCCAATCAATTTGTAGTACTTGGTTAAATACAGAAGCCCTAGGAAACTAATATAGTGCTCTATATAAACAACATGAAATTGATTCAAACTTCACATTTTTTAAAAGCATATTGTTTAGAAATCATTTTTTTTTTTTACTCTGCAGGTTCACAGGAATAGTGATGGATGCTATGTATAGAAATAAAAAATAAGATGGCTGCAGTTTAGTCAAGAGACAGAGAGCAAAACCACTTCTCCAAGCCTCAGAAATCACATTTGACAGGGTACAGTTTACTTCACAGATTCAAATTCCTCAATCTAACTTCAGATAAAGAATGTTGTTTGGGAAAAAAAAAAAAAACAAAAAAAACAAAACTGTGCTTACAAGACCTCAGATTGTGACAGCTGTCTATCCTGGGCTGTCTATTTGCTTACTTGCGACTTCTGAAGACTCACTGCTTATTGACAACCCCCTGGGGACAGCCTCCTACAATCAATGATGTGTAGTTTAAAGTATGAACAGACCTTCAGCACCGAACTACATCCATTCCAAACTCTGTGATAAACAGAACCAACCAAAAATTATTTAAAACAAGTTACTTCACCTCACTCCATTGTCTCTTTTTTCCCTTGAAAAACCCAGTCCTTTTGACCCTTGATGGAACATTTGTTTCTTTTCCATCTGAATCTGTGTCTTCAGATTTGAAACTCCATTCAATGTATCCTGTGTTTGTTTTTATTTTAACATCATTTATGATGTCTTGATTATATCTGCATGGTTCTTGTAAAGAGCAGTCCACCAAGGGGAAAGGAGCAAAAACAAAGGAGCACCTGTGGTTGCATGATTGGCTAACTGCTGAAGGGAAAACAGGAACACTAAGAAAGAGGACCTAAGTACAAGGTAAGAGAGGCCCTGTAGCAAAGGAATTTGAAGAAGATACCACACTGACGTAGAGTTAATTACAACAAAATGTGGATTAAATATTTTTATTCTTAAACCAGAGCTCAAGTTTGAAACCTGGGGTGTTTTACCACTGAGCTGCATACCCAGCCCTATTTAATTTTTTATTTTGAGACAGGGTCTTGCTAAATTGCTGAGGTTGGCCACAAACTTGTGATCCTCTTGCCTCAGCCTCCCAAATTGCTGGGATTACAGGTATGTGCCACTATGGCTGTCTCTAACTCAACTCTTGACTAGACTGGCTTGACCTCTACCCCACATAAAGAGCCAAACATCAAAGGAATGGTGATCATTTCCAGAGATTATATACAGTTAATCTCAATCTATATTGCTTTTCTACATAGAGTATTCAGCATCCAATAAGAAGTTGAGATTTGTTTTTAAAAGAGAAGGTAAAATCCCACAGTCAAAAGATGAAACAACTAACAAAACCAAATTCAAAGGTGAGCCATATGTTAAAATTATCAGACAGGGCCTTATAATCAATATATTTAAGAATCTAGTAAGAGAAGTGAATAACATCCACAAACAGATGTTGGATTTTAGAGAAAAATGGAGATTCTGTCAGAGTTAAATGGAAATATTTGCAAAAAACACAATATCAAAGATAAAGAATTACTCCAATGGGTTGAATGGGAGGGTCAGAAAAACCAAGGAAAGAATCAATGAATTTGTCGAATAAGAGAAATAATTCACTGGGCACAGTGGTACAGGCCTGTAATCCCAGCTACTTGGGAGTGTAAGGCAGGAGAATCACAAGTTCAAGTCCAAACTCAGCAACTCAGTGAGACTCTCTCTTAAGATAAAATAAAATGGGCTGGGGATATAGCTCAGTGTATATAGGACTTGCCTAGCATGTGCAAGGCACTAAGTTTAATCTCTGAGAGTAGGGATTGGAGGGGGAGAGAGATAGATTGATTATACAAACTAAAACATGAAGACACAAAAACAATGGGGCAAGGGGACCTAGAGCACCCATGAGATGAAGGAACATAGTGAATAATGTAGACATAAATGAGATTGCAGAAGTGATTGGGGATAGAAGAAATATATGCAGATTTAACCACTGAAAATTTTCAAATATAGTGAAAGACATCATCCAGAGAACCCCAAGAAAAGCCAATAAGACAATTAGACATATCTACACATATCACAGCCAAGGTGCTAAAAACCAAAAGGAGAATTTCTTGAAGGCAAACCACAGGAAAAAAGAAACATTTATTATAGAAGAACAAAAACAAGAAATACAGTAGATTTCTCATATGGAATTATGCAAGATTGAAGTTAATGGAATAGCATGTAACTTACAACCCAGAATTATATACCCAATGGGGGAAAAAAATCTTTAAATAAATAAGATGAAGTAAAACTTTCTTTCTCTTTCACCTACCCCGCTTTCATCTTCATTTTAAATTAGCACTAGGATTGAACCTAGGTGTGCATTCCCAGTCCTTTTTATTTTGAAATAGGGCCTTGCTAACTTGCTGAGGATGACTTTGAACTTGTGATCCTCCTACCTCACCCTCCAGAGCCACTGGGATTACAGGTGTACACAACTATGCCTGGCTTGAAGTAAAAACTTTTCAACTACAAAAAAGCTGAGAGAAGTCATTGCTGATAAACTTATTATGCATAATTTATTAATGTAAGTTTTTCAGGCAGAAGACTTACAATATTAGACAAAAAATGTGGATCTACCCAAAGACTAAAAATACACTGAAAATAATTAAAATGAAAATAACTATAAAGAGAGTTTTCCTCCTAAAGACTATTTAAAGTAAAAATATCAATGTATTAGGTTTCTAATATATATGAAAATAACAACACAAAGCATGGGAGAATAGAACTGGAATTATAGTTATAAGGTTTTTAAACTACATGTGATGTGACTATATTTGATGATAAGCTGAAATAATTTAAAGATATATTTTGCAAACCACACGGAAACCAGTACAAAATTAGAAGGAGTTTAATAAGCCAATAATGGAGATAAATAGGGAAAAAAATCCAAAAGAAGACAGAAAAAGAGGGGGAAAGGAAGAAAGAGTAGTTTTGACTATCAGGAAACAACTAGAAGGTGGTAGATTTCAAATCTAAACCTCTCTCTTAAGAGGTAGAGATAGAAAAACAAAGAAAGGGGGGGGGAAAGGGTAGCAATATTCAGATAGGATTTTACAAAAAAAGGATCCAATCATGCTGTCCATATTAAAAGTAAAAGGACATATCATGCAAAAGTAAAAAGATGTATCACGCAAACTCAAATCAAAGGAAAATTGGTATATCTGTATTGTCAGACGTAGTAGTTATCAGAACCGGCAATATTACTAGGGATAAGAGTGACTTTACACATGATATGCGGTTAATTTAGGAAAAGAATATGACAATTCTAAATGTATATTCATCCATAAATACAAAATATATGAAACAGATCCTAGGCTGACGTGGTGAAGATTTGGGCCTATTTTTTTCTTCAAATGGATTTCTAGATTTGCCAGCACCATTTGTTGAATAGGCTACCTTTTCTCCAGTGAATGTTTTTGGCACCCTTGTCTGGTAAGAGATAACCGTATTCATGTGGGTTTGTCTCTGTGTCCTCTTTCTGTACCATTGGCCTACAAATCTATTTTGGTGCCATTTTTGTTACTATAGCTCTATAGCATAGTTTAAGGTCTGGTATTGTGATGCCTCCTGCTTCACTTTTCTTGTTAAGGATTGCTTTAGCTATTCTGGTCTCTTATTTTTCCAAATAAATTTCATGATTGCTTTTTCTATTTCTGTTTAGAATGTCATTGGGATTTTAATAGAAATTGCATTAAATCTATATAGTGCTTTTGGTAGTGTGGCCATTTTGACAATATTAATTCTGCCTGTCTAAGAGCATAGGAGCATGAGAGATCTTTCTATCTTCTAAGGTTTTTTTCAATTTCTTTCTTTAGTGTTCTATAGTTTTCATTGTAGAGGTCTTTCACCTCCTTTGTTAGATTGATTCCCTGGTATTTTATGTTTTTTGAGGCTATTGTGAATGGAACATTTTTCCTAATTTCTCTTTCAGTGGTGGATTCATTGCTTATGTATAGAAATGCGTTTGATTTATGGGTGTTGATCTTATATCCTGCTACTTGCTGAATTCACTTATTAGTTTTAGAAGTTTTCCGGTGGAATTTTTTGGATCTTCTAGATATAGAACCATGTCATCAGAAAATAGTGATAGTTTGAGTTCTTTACCTATTTGTATCCCTTTAATTTCTTTCTTTTGTCTAATTGCTTTGGCTAGAGTTTCAAGGATGATATTGAATAGAAGTGGTAAAAGAGGACATCCTTTTCTTGTTCCAGTTTTTAGCCAGAATGCTATCAATTTTTCTCCATTTAGAATGATGCTGGTCTTGGGTTTAGCATATATAACTTTTACAATGTTGAGGTATGTTCCTACTATTCCTAGTCTTTCTAGTGTTTTGAACATGAAGGTGTGCTGTATTTTGTCAAATGCTTTATCTGCATCTATTAAGATGATCATATGATTCTTGTTTTTAAGTCTATTAATACAATGAATTATGTTTATTGATTTCCGTATGTTGAACCAACCCTGCATCCCTGGAATGAATCCACCTGATCGTGGGGCACTATCTTTTTAATACGTTTTTGTAGGCGATTTGCCAGAATTTTATTGAGAATTTTTGAATCTATGTTCATTAGAGACATTGGTCTGAAGTTTTCTTTCTTTGATGTGTCTTTGTCTGGTTTTGATATTAGGGTGATATTAGCCTCATAGAATGAGTTTAGAAGGATTCCCTCCTTTTCTATTTCATGAAATACCTTGAATACTTCCTTAACAAGACTCCTAAAGCACAAGAAGTAAAATCAAGAATCAATAAATGGGATGGATTCAAATTAAAAAGCTTCTTCTCAGCAAAGGAAACAATTAATAATGTGAGGAGACGGCCTACAGATTGGGAGAAAAATCTTTACCACACGCACCTCTGATAAAGCTTTAATCTCTAGTATATATAAAGAACTCAAAAAACTTAACACCAAAAAACAAATAACCCAATCAATAAATGAACTAAGGAACTGAACAGACACTTCACAGAAGAAGAAATACAATTGATCAACAAATATATGAAAAAGTGTTCGCTATCTCTAGCAATTAGAGAAATGCAAATCAAAATACTCTAAAAGGGCTGGGGTTGTAGCTCAGTGGTAAACTGTTAGCCTAGCACGTGCAAAGCCCCGGGTTCAATCTTCAGCACCACATAAAAATAAATAAACAAAATAAAGGTTAAAAACAAAACAAAACAACTACTCTAAGAGTTTATCTCACTCCTGTCAGAATAGCAATCATCAAGAATACAGGCACCAATAAATGTTGGCGAGGATGTAGTGAAAAATGTACACTCATACACTGCTGGTGGGACTGCAAATTGGTGCAACCACTATGGAAAGCAGTATGGAGATTCCTCGGAAAATTGGCAATGAAACCACCATTTGACCTAGCTATCCCAGTCTAGGTTTATACCCAAAGGACTTAAAATCAGCATACTATAGTGACGCAGCCACATCAATGTTTACAGCAGCTCAATTCACAATAGCTAGACTATGGAACCAACCTAGGTGTCCCTCAATAGATGAATGGATAAAGAATATGTGGTATATATACTCAATGGACTATTACTCAGTTTAAAGAAGAGTGAAATTACGGCATTTGCCAGTAAATGGTTGGAGTTGGAGAATATCATGCTAAGCAAAATAAGCCAATCCCATAAACCAAAGGCCAAATGTTTTCTCTTAATATGTAGATGCTAATTCACAATAAGGAGTGGGGCACTAGGAAAGAATAGCATTAGCTTAGATTAGGTAGAGGGAAGTGATGGGAGGGGAGGGGATGTGGGGATAGGAAAGATAGTAGAATGAAACAGACATTATTACTGTATGTATATATGTGACTAAATGACCAATATGACTCTGTAACATGTATACTCAACAAAAATGAGAAATTATATCCCAATTATGTATATCAAAGTGCATAAATTGAAGCAAATTTAAAAAATTAAAAAATATATATGAAACAAAACCTGACAAAATTCAGAAGAAATGGACATATCAACAATTATAGAATAGGTGCTTATTAAATATTAACCCTTGAGTCAGGTACAACAGACATAAACAAGAACATAAAAAGGCTTTACTTTCTATTCTAACAAGGAAGACAATAGTAAACAATAAAATCCTCAAAACATTTTTTTTATAGAGTGTCACAGAAGCAGAGAAAAAAAATACAAACCTTTTCCGGATTTAAAAAAAAAAAGGAAAAAGTTTTACATAAAATTTCACAGAAGTAAAATATTCATAACAACATAAATATATTGCCTAATATTTATAAATAATGAATACTAATAACAAGTTAAATTAAAGTGTTTCCTCTAGCTCACCTATAATCTAAGTTAAATACTACTTAATAGGAGTATTATTTCCTTGTTTAAAGTACTGACTGCCAATATATATTGCATAGTCAGTTTATTGAAGGTATCCCCAAATCTGTGACCAAATTAATATTCATTTTCCTTCATTTACTAAATATTTTTTGGAAAATGTGCTATGTTTCATACACTAAATAAGATGGGAATACAAGTATAACTAATTCGCAGTATTATTTGAGTAAGGGGAAGAAGTAGGGAGCAAAAAAGGGAGCATAAAACTGACGCCGTGAACACAAAAAAGGGTTCATAGTATAATGGAAGCACAAATAAGGAAATGAATTGGAGGGGTCAGAGAGATTCATGGTCATGTTTCTCAAAATGTCATTAAAGTCTTTAATGTAATTTATTAAATTGTTATATTGTGTTTTTTAAAAATTCTGATAGGACTCCTTCCCTTTTTTTATTAACTCTGCTGAATAAAATAACAGGATAAATTATGTAGAGGCAACGTATAAAACTGACGGGTTTTAATAGTTGCAAATACCCTACAAACCAAAGGTCACAATCAAGATATTGAACATTTTTATCACAACCAAAAATTCCCGCATGTTCCTTTGCAGGTCATCTTCCTCTGCCTCTGGGCTTGGTTAACCACAGTTTTCTGTCACTATAGATGTTTGCCTTTTATACAAATGAATTATGTATGTCCAGTTTCTTTCAGTCTAATGATTTCAAGATTTTTCTATAATGTCACTGCCTTAGTTTATTTTCTACTGCTGTAAGAGAATTCCTGAGACTGGGTAATCTATAAGGAGCTGATTTTAGCTCATGGTTCTGGAAGTCCAAAGAGCATGGTACCAACATCTGCTTGGGGTCTGGTGAAGGATGCATGCAGCTCTGTGCATGGTGGAAAGCAGAAAAGCAAGTAGACACATGCAAAGAGATCCATAACAACAGAGGAAAAGTGCCCAATGGATGCAAGCAGGGGAACAAGATGCTTTGTAACAACTTGCCCTTGATGAATCACTCTGGATTTCTCTTTCCCTTACTTTTCAAATTCTTCTGATTTTCTCTATTCCTCACTACCATAAACTTAATCCAAGCCACCACTTTGTCTTGCCTGGACTATGAAAGGTCTTCCCATTGGTCTTCCATAATTCTGTCCTGAACTCTTAACTTCCATTTTTCTCAACCTAACTTCCATGCAGCTGCAAGGGTGATGTTTTAAAATCAGATCATGTCACTCCCTTGCATCCCCTAACTTATTATTTCAAGATTATTTACCAGGCTTCCCATGACCCTAAGTCTTCTTTATTTATTGAATCTTACAGCACAATATTCTCCCTGTTCACTGCATACCAGATAACCTGGTCTCTCTTTTGTTTTCTCCTTTCAGCTTTGCTTACATTTTTATATGCAATATTCTTCCCCTTCTCTATCAATAACTCAGTTATTTTCATTTTTCAAATCTCAGCTTAAATAACATCCTCAGAACTTTCTTCACTCTCAGATGCTCTCCATTATCTCACCTTATTAATTACCTTGATATCAACGATCACAATCTGTAAGTGCCCTCTTTTTGTAATTTTTAGTTTTATTATCTATCTTCTATGTAAGACTCACAAGAATACAGATTTCTTGCTTGTATTTTCTCCTGTAATCCTCATAACCTGGCACAGTGCCTTGAATACAGTGGGTTCAATCAACATTTGTGTTCTAAACAATTTGGTATATACATCAAAGGACAACAAGGTATAAAGTAAGAGTTTCCTGGCATTTATTCATCATTATATGACCCATGGTACAGATCACAAGATGTTCTATAGGCAGGAACACAAAGAGATGTCTTCAATAATAAAAGGTGTGTTTTTAATTTTAATCTCAATTTTGTCACATAATACTATATTCAGATTTAAATGTTGCTTTTATATAGGAAATTTTTAAGAATTTACATATGTAATACCAAATCAAGAGAAGAAGAGAAGAAACAAACTCATTTCCCAAAGCACTAGTACCATAAATGCAGTTTAAAATTAGGTCATGGCACAGCACTTGATGGATATATCTAGTGATGCATTTTTTTCCTATGTCATACAGAAGGCTTCCTAAAAAGAGAAAGATTTAAAAGGTTAAATCTTTGTTTATTTTTCTACTATGGTAGCATCTCTCTTCTGATCTTGAGTTGCATTCCTCAGCATAATTCTATGGTTAGACTTAAGTTAAATATTTTACAAACAACAAAGGACTATCTTCCAATAGAGAAATTCTAGACTCTGAATCTACACAGTATTAATGAATTTTCTCAATACATAAATTTTATAAGTACAATCATTGTTATGTGACCAATATCCTCAAAGAGGGAAAGAGAACAAAAATTTGATGTCAAAAAGGGGGCTTTCATATCCAGAGGTTGGCAGCCAATGACCTAAATATAAGAGTAATTCCATATTTTGTAATTCAGATATATTGGCTATTTTGACCTGTATGATTGCTTATATGGGATTTTTTTTTTTTTCTGTTACTCTCAAATATACCACAATTTAATTTTGTCAACTACAAAACAAAATACTATTTTTCTGGAGCAGAGTAATGATAACACACATATAACATTTTTAAAGATAAAATCAAAAGATATTTATGAATTCTACTAGGGAAGAAAATTAATTTCTGATGCTTATATTTCCTCCTATCATTTAGCCAAAACAGTGAATTTTTACTGTGTGCTTAAAGACATATTCAAATATATTTTAAGCTTTCAAATGAAAAACCTAAACCCATCAACATCTTTTGGAATTCTTTTTATGTTCCAAGTGCAGGTAAAATCCACAAAAAAAAAAAAAAAAAAAACTAGATACAAATCAGAAGCTATAAATATTACATCAGTGAAATTACCCAAATGAGTCATGAGGAAAAAGTCACTATAATTATTAAATACTCATGTATCAAAAAAAGCACAACATTTGCAATTTCGTGACATAATACTATATTCAGATTTAAATGTTGCTTCTATACGGGGACATTTTTAAGTATTTATGTATTTACTTGTGTAAGACCAGACCAAGAGAAGAAGAAAAGAAACAAACTCATTTCCCAAAGCATCAGTGTCACAGATGCAGTTTAAAATTAGGTCATGGCAAAGCAATTGGTGGACCCACGTAAGCTGTGCTTGCTGAAATTAGTATTAATTTCTGTTCTCCAATAGATTTCTCACATCAGTTAAAACTGTTTGATAATTCTATTTTTTTCAGAAATCTCTTATATAATAGAAGGTCCATTAATGGTACAACATTTGCTAAAGAAATTACTCATGTTTCTTTGCTCCCTATATTTTTATGTCTATGTTATTTTATTGGCAAATCACTATCTATTCATAGTCATTTTGTTAAACTCAAGAATTTAACCTGAGTTGATGATAGTTCTATTTCTCAAAAGTGACAGATATCTACTCTACTCAGTGGGGAAAATGTAAATTATTCACCTTTACATAGTATTATTTTTTATATTCCCTCTTAGCCAAGGGAAATGCTTGCAACTTGAGGAAGAGACAACTCTGATCAAAAGCAGAGAATGTTTTCAGTAGTTCAGTTTGGTTAAAAAGAAAAACAGAAGAGAAAAAACAAAACATTATTTAAAAAACAGAGGACAATATGTACCATTAGAGTTTCAACAGGCAGACTAGAAATTTTCTGTTTTCTAACTCCAAACTTCACCTTTAACAGGTGAAACAGGGTGGTAAAAGAAAACAGATTTAAACCATACTCACAACAAAAACAAACACGTTTTCTTGCAGAGCTTTATGAGTTAGACTTTTCCTACCTAGCTAAGACCTGTTAATCAGGAAGGAAAATTCCAACAGTCATTCAGGAGGTAACTGGGTATCTCAGATACAAAAATAATTAATGTAGTGAACATACATGATTTCTTATTGAACTCAAGTAATACCATCTATTTTTGTCCTGCACAACATTCTCACATGTTACTTCCACTCTCATAGCTATAAAATTAATAACAATTACTAAAAGAGCAATACTCTATGTATGTTTTCCCTAAGGCGTTACCTTTCTAATAATATAGCACTACTTAGAAACTAATCAATCATTGGATAAAAAGTGACATAATTTATTCTTTGTCTACAATTATTTAATATAAAAATTTATAAAATCTTAAATTTCTTAAATCCACTTTAATAATAAACAAACTTGATATCAAATACAAAAATGGAAAAATCATAGTTCATCAAAATGTAAATTATCCTAAGGGTTACCTAAGTATTTAACATTGCTTAAAGCTGGTACAGGACTAAACAAGAACCAACTAAACTGGTAATAAACAACTCAATCTGAGGACTATCTCACTTCAGATTTTAATTTCATTTTCTTGCCTCATTATACCTGGCCCATTATAGTATTTACTACATCACACCTGGCCTATTATAAATACTTCCTGATCTCTCTGCCTCACATCTCTTCCCATTTCAATGTAAACTATATGATGGCACAAAACTGAAACTATCAATTTCTGTTACTTTTAGTAGCTCTTTCCTGTCCACACATCAAAATACAAAATAGTTCCTTAGCTTATACTACACACATTTTAAATTGGCAACACACATTAGTAAATGGATGTAAAATCAACATTTCTAACCACGGAAGGCCCACACATTACCATTTGTTTGTTTTTCTATTCTATATTTAAAAGACCCAAAAAATCATATGTTCATGACTGTTTATAACATGTCCCACACATCCCAAATTCTGAACTCTCCCCACCCTGTCATACATCCCAAATTTCAAACTATCACCTTGATACTATTATGAGCTTAATTTCTCATTTACTGGGAGGGTAAAGGCCATGCCAGGAACACTATAATCACTGCCCTCTTTACTAGTTTAATTTGTAAAAATACCCTCACATATCTTCTCTCATTTTTCTCTAAGGCAGAAATGTCCTTTCTGGATGTGAAAAAACATCACTCACATGGAGCTCCAAACAGGCAGGGGTTTCTACTCTCAAATCAGATAAAGTGGACTTCAAACCAAAGTTAATCACAAGAGACAATGAAGGCCATTTCATACTGCTTAAGGGAATCAAACAACAAGAAATAACTGTCATAAATATTTATGCTGCAAATACTGGAGCACCCATGTACATCACACAAATCCTCCTCCAAAATCAAGAATCAAATAGATCACAATACAGTAATACCAGGTGACTTTAACACACCTCCCTCAAAACTAGATAGATCATTCAAATAAAAATTAAATAAAGAAGCTACAGAACTAAAAAATACAATTAATAATCTAGACTTAACAGCATATAGAATATTCCATCAATCAACGCCTGAACACACTTTCTTCTTAGCAGTACATGGGATCCTTCTCTAAAATAGATGAAAAACCAAGTCTTAGCAAATACAAACAAAGAGAGATAACACCCTGTATTCTATAAGACCATAATGGATTGAAATTAGAAATCAATGATAAGACAAAAAGTACAAACTACTCTAACACTTGGAGACTAATTAATTAACTACTGAATGATGAATGGAAAGCAGAAGAAATCAGGGGTGAAATAAAAAAAATACTTAGAGGTAAATGAGAATACAACATCAAAATCTCTGGGACATGTGAAGGCAGTCCTAGGAGGAAAGTTCATAGCATTGAGCTCATTCATTAAAAGAGTAGAAAGATATCAAACAAATAATCGAACATGATATCTCAAGACACTGGAAAATCAATCAATCAATCAATCAACACAAAAAATCAACAGAAGACAGGAATTAATTAAAATCAGAGCAGAACTCAATGAAATTGAGATTAAAAAAATTTTAAATCAATGAAACAGAAATTGGTGTTTTGAAAGAATAAACAAGATTGATAAACCCTTAGACAAGCTAACCAAAAGAAAGAGAGAAAAGCCTCAAATAGTTAAAATCCGTGATGGAAATGGAAATGTAGTGGCAGCACTACTGAAATACAGAAGATAATCAGAAACTACTTTGAAGATTTACATTTCAATAAACAAGAAAATCTTGAAGATATCAACAAATTTTTAGGTACATATGACCTACCCAATTTGAAACAGGATATAGAAAATTTAAACAGATCAATTTCAAATAATGAAATTAAAGAAGAATCAAAAGCATACCAACAAAGAAAAATCCAGGGCCAGAAGGATTCTCAGCCAAATTCTACTAGGCCTTTAAAGAAGAACGAATACCAATTATCCTCAAATTAGCCCACAAAATAGAAGGAGGGAACTCTTCCAAACACATTCTATGAAGCTAGTATCACCCTGATACCAAAACCAAACAAAGATACATCAAAGAAAGAAAACTTCAGACCAATCTTAAAGAACATGTGTGCAAAAATTCTTTTTTTAAAAAATTATTTTTCAGTTGTTGATGGACCTTTACTTTATTTATTTAGCCATTCATTTATCTATCTATCTATTTATTTATATGTGGTGTGTGAATTGAACCCAGTGACTCACAAATGCTAGGCAAGTGCTCTTCCACCAAGCTACAACCCCAAAATTCTTAATAAAATACTAGCAAATTACATATTAAAACATGATAAAAAGATATATAGTGTACCATGATCAAGTGGGGTTCATCCCAGGGATGCAAGGTTGGTTCAATATACAGAAGTCAATAAATATATCACACAAATAAACTTAAAGACTAGAATCACATGATTATCTTGATAGATGGAGAAAAAAACATTTGACAAAATACAGCATTCATTCATGTTCAGAACACTGGAAAAACTAAGAATAGATGGAATATACCTCAACATTCTAAGAGCTACGTACAATAAAACCAAAGCCAACATTATTCTAAACAGAGAAAAATTAAACTATTCCCTCTAAAAACAGAAACAAAACAGGAATGCCCACTTTCACCACTTTCATTCAATAGTCTTTGAAACTCTAGTCAGAGCAATTAGGCAAAAGAAAGAAATAAAAGGGATACGAACAGGAAAAGAAGAGCTCAAACTATTTTTGCCAATGACATGATTCTATATTTAAAAGACCCAAAAACTCCAAGCTTCTAGAACTCATCAACAAATTCATCAAGTAGCAGAATACAAAATCAACACCCATAATTCAATTGTATTCCTATAATCCAATAATGAGTCAGCTAAAAGAGAAATTAGGAAAACCATCCCATTCACAATAGCCTCAAAAATAAAATAAAATACTTAGAAATCAGTCTAACAAAAGAGGTAAAGGACCTCTACAATGAAAACTACAGAACACTAAAGAAATTGAGGAAGACCTAAGAAAATACAAAGACCTCTCATGTTCTTTGATATTGATATTGTACAAGTGATATTGTCAATGGCCAGAGTACCAAAATCACTATGCAGATTTCATCTCACTCCAGTCAGAATGGCAACTATCAAGAGTATAATTAACAACAAATGTTAGCGAGGATGTGGGGGAAAGAGTATGCTCATATATTGCTGGTGGAACTGCAAATTGGTGCAACCACTCTGGAAAGCAGTATGGAGATTCCTCAAAAACCTAGGAATGAAACTATTCTTTGACCCAGTTATCCTACTTCTCAGCACCTATCCAAAGGACTTAGAATCAGCATACTACAGTAATGCAGTCACATCAATGTTTACAGCAGCACAATTCACAATAGCTAAGCTATTGCGCCAACCTAGGTGCCCACCAACAGATGAATGGATGAAGAAATTGTGGTACATATATACAATGGAATATTATTCAGCCATAAAGAAGAATAACTTGATGGTATTTGCCAGTAAATGGATGGAACCAGAGAATACCATGCTAAGTGAAATAAGCCAATTCCAAAAAATCAAAGGTCGAATGTTTTCTCTGATCTGTGAAAGCTAAGCCACAATAGGGGGAGAAGGGGAGAAGTTCAGTGGATTAGTCAAAGGAGAGTAAAGGGAAGTGAGGAGGGATATGAATAGAACAGCAGAATGAACTCTCTCTCTCTCTCTCTACATATATATCTCTCTCTATATATACATACATACATACATACATACATATATAAAAATAGCTAAGTGAATCCCACTATCATGTACAACCACAAGAAGGGGGTTCTAATTAGAATAAGATAAAATTCTATGTTTGTATAATTATATCATAATGAATTCTACTGTGATATATAAATTCTGTAAAAATTTTAAAAAGAAAAAAAATTCACAAGACGAAGAGTCAATTTTTGGAATGGAGAAAATACTTGCAAATCATGGATCCAAGAAGGGTTAACATTCCAAATATATAAGATATGCATGTAAGATAGGAGCAAAGAAGCTCTTTAGCCCTGTTAAAAATGAATAAAAACATGAATAGATTTTTTTTCCTAAAATATAAAAATAGCAACAGGTCCATAAAAAGTTAATTAATATCATTAATCATCAGAAAAATGCAAATCAAAACTACAAAGAGATATCACTTTATACCCATTATGATGGCTATCAAAAACACAAGTATTGGCACAGGTATATAAAAAAAAGAGCCCTTGTACAGTTTGTATAAATGTAAACTGGATAGCCATTGAGAAAAACAGAAGTTACCAGTGAATTAAAATACAGAACTATAATATGATCCATAATCCCACTTCTCTCTAGAGGAAATGAAATCAGGATATCCAAGAAATATTTCCAAACCCATATTCGGTGTAATATCATTTACAATTGTCAAGAAATGAAAACAACCTAAGTGTCCACTGATGGGCAAGTAGACCAAGATACCATGACTATTTATACACCCATACATACACATACTGAAATAGCATTCAGTCATGATAAAGGAAATTCTGCCATTTGCAATAATACCGATGAGTTTGAAGGACATTATGCTAAATGGAACAAGCCAGATACAGAAAGAAAAATACTCTTACATGTGGACTCTTAACTAGTCAGACTGATTGAAAACAGAGTAGAATTGTGGTTGTCAGGGGTTGGTAGTTGGTGAATGGGGGAAATGTAGAGATATTAGTCAAAGGGTATAAACTTTCAATTATAATATGAATACATTCTGGGGATTTATGTATAGCATGGAGGTTACATTTAATGACAATGCAATGCATATTTAAAATTTACAAAAAGGATCGCTCTTATGTGTTCTTACTACATGCATATATACACATTGGTAACTATGTGAAATGAAAATAAAAGTTTTAACTTGATTGTGGCGATTATTTCACAAGTATGTGTATCACATCATCAACTGTACACCTTAAATATATACAATTTTGTTTGTCAAGTATACATCAATAAAGGTGGAGAACAAATAAAAATGTTTTTAAATACCACAGTATCTTTAATTAAGCAATATTTTCTGTCTTCATGTTAATCTTAACTGATAAAACACTTAAACAGCTAAAATTCATCTACCTTTACTTTCCATTCAGGAAGAAAAAAAAGGGACTTTCTTGTTCTCATTCCAATTATACCTTCTGTCAGAAATTCACTTTGTCCTTGTCCAATGGATCCTATCCCAATAATATGAATTTTCTCTACCTAAGTCTTATTTTGGGGTTGACTTTTTAAATGATTTTTGTCCCTAATTTTTGGAGGGGAGGAAATAATAGTACAGGTGACTTTATGCTTTACTTTAACTGTACAAATTCAGTAAAAACAAAAGAAAGCATATTTTGGATTATGCTTTAAAATTGTGGGTTTTTTGGGGGGAGGAGGGAGGTACACACCATTCCCCTCCCCAAGAAAGGATAATAGAAACAAGTTGATTTTATATGTATAAATCCTAGATATAGGGAGTTTTGGAAATTTTTATTTTGAAATAATTAGTGGCTCAGAGAAGTTACCAAAGAAGAAAAAACAAACCAAAAATGATCCAAAAAGCACAAGAAGGTCATGTGTAGTTGTGCATGGTAGAGTAGGCCTTTATTTCTATGAGTAGGGAGGATGAGACAAGAGAATTTCAAGTTCCAGGCCAGTCTGGAAACTTGGTGAGACACTATCAAAATACAAAAGGGCTGGGGCTATAGCTCAATGGTGAGCCCTGGGTTCAACCCCTCAGTACCACAAAGGAAAAGAAAGAGATAGAGGAAAGAAAGAAAAGAAAGATCTTGTATATATTTCATTCAGATTCCTACAAAGGTAACATCAAACAAACTCAAGGACAATAGCCCAACCAGGAAACTGGTTGGTAACATCTACAGACTCTATTCAGATTTCATCAATGTTTAAAGGCACTAGTGTATGTGTGTGAACATGTATGGTTCTAAGCAATCTTATTATAGGTATAGGTTGATATAATGTTAGCAGTGTGGTATTTTAAACACTTTCATGCAAACTGGACTTTCATCAAACTGACAATAAACTTAACAACAAAGATAAACACATTTTTTCATCTTAGATAATACAACTTGTATGTTTTATGAAAGGAAGAAAATGACCAGAGATAACAAATGAAAAGTAGAATTCTATTTTGACTTCACACTCAACTATGCAACACATTCAAATCAAAACTTCTTCAAATTTTAAGGTTGTATGCCTGAACCAAGTTCAAACCATCCAAAGCTAACATGTTTGGGCTATGTTTCACAAATAAAACTGTTCTCACTAACAAATCATTATTTCTTAGATTCTACTGAAGATTAATACAAGAAACAATCACTTGGAGAACACTTGGGCAAGATTTGCAGAACTATTTTTGAACACTCTATACCAGTCAATATCCTTTACAAGTTTTAACTACGTACATACAAAGAATCACTGGTGAACTAAGGATATCCTATGGATAAATTCCTTCTAGCATTTTGTCTGTTTATTTAAGAAATGGAATATTTCTTTTCAGCATGAGATAAAAATTACACAGGAAATCAATTTTTCACTTTGGCTACCAAGAAGCTCAAGCTTTCTCTGTAATTACGTATCTTACATATAGTTAAGTATATTATCCCTTATTCCTCCCAGATTTATCTTTGCCTCCTTTTCTGGCTTTCATGTCTTCATTGTAAATATTTTTGTGTGTGTGTTTGTGTATATATTACATTAGGCTACAGCACATTTTTTAGAAACAATCATCACAGTATTTGCTTTCATAAGTAATTCATGATCTGTGTGATACTTTTATATATAAACCTTATTTAATCCATATAATAAACCCAGTTTACCAATGAGAAAACTAAAATCAGAAAGAGTAAATAAAAAATTTAGTAAGTGCAGAGCTGGAAATCATATCCATTTATGTCTGCCTTCTGAGGGCATAGTAAGATTTTGAACATTTATAGTTATATTAATTTTTATACCATAATTATATTAATTTTCCTAAGCAATAGACTATTTGATTAGTTTCTAAAAAACAGCTGCAATTAGTACTCTCATCATCTGTTTCTTTTATTCTGCCAAGCCCACATATTTAATGTGTACTCTAACTACCCTCAAGCTATGTTCCTTTGTTCACATTATTTTTTCTACCACATTAAAAGCTTTTGTGCATGAACCTTTTAGAGTTTCAGATAGGGTTACAAAACAGTATCTACTTTATATACTTATGGCATCTTTACAATGAAGTATTTTCATGTGATTATAATTACAAATTATAATTTCTCTAAAAATAACAGCACCATATAGTTGTTTATTCTTGAATATATAATGCACTTTGACAACAGACTCAAAAAATAAACTGGTCAAAGTTAAGAATCTGATTTTTGTGTTACTTACTGGTTGACAATTTCTACTTTATTCTAAAACTAAATAATGAAAAAATTGGCAATAGACCTACAAAAACTTTTAATAACATATCAAATAATCTAATGAATATCATTGAAATACATATTTATTTTTAAAAGCCAGTCAAAAATAGTTCCCTGTTAACTACAACAGTTGCAAATATACTTCGATTACATGGGCAATTTCAAAGCATGTCTGTACTATATTAATACATAGTTATCTGACCAACTTATTTTAAAAATAGTGTAGAAACACTATTAATTGTTTTCATCATTTGCAGTCATAACCATACATTCTCTCTTCTTCCTTTACATAAAAATAGTGTAGCACAGTAAGAATCACTAATATACAAATGGGTACATGCATATATTTGAGCATCATTTTTACTTATACTTGAAGTCAATTAAATAATATTTATTTTATTTAATAAACACTGTTTTTGGCAAGTCTGATTACTAACTCCTTCTGAATATTTACTCTTCAGTAATTAAGAATATAATTTTATCTTTTCTACCATGTGAAACAGCCTACCATATAACCTTTCTTCCTTAAGTGTACATATGTTTCCAATATGGAGCTAATTATATAATATTAATTTTATTTCTGTAAAGAAGAATATTTAATTTTAAAATGTTCATGTGATTTTTCCTTTTGAATAAAAAAGACAAATATTTAATTTTATGTAAGCATTTTTTCCTGCCTCTACTAATATTTTTTTAACTAATGTATCAAACACTCAGTTATTTCCTGACCTCAGGCAAAAATATTCACAAACATGGAAAACTCAATCTCCAGACACCAAATTATTCCCTGAAATTATAAATACAGGATGGGAACTTGAGGCTTTTCAAAATTACAAGACCATTTAACTATATCAATTTAAAATGTGCACAGGTGTATAAAATAAATCAATGAAAGAATTGAATGCCACAAAGATGGCCATATAGGAAGAAAGCAACACTCATTTTTTTTTATATCACCTTTGAGAAGAATGTGTGATTAATAGGCCAAACAATGTATTTCTGAAATATGATACTGTTTCTCTTTATTTAAAACCACATTCCTGAGCATTTCCTTCTAAATTGAAATATAACTTTTTTCTCTTCTTTCATCTGAAAGACGTCAAACCTCTCATAAAAAGAGTTATTTTGACAAAGTTAAAGAGCAAAAGTTTTAAAATGTTGTTTATATCAAAGTCTATTTGGATACTTCGAAAGAGAAACTCATAAATGAAGGTTCTTAGAAGCTATTTGGGAGAAAAAAAAAATGAGCAGGCATTTTAAATGAAAAATGTTCCCAATCACTGATTCTTTCATCTCCATATGTAAGAGGGGGATTGGGATTCAAAAAGTTCATCAGCAACAAAGCCTTACTCTGTCCCATTTAGTAGTTATGTCAGCCTGTTACTTGCTGTTAAGATTATATAAGACCGTTTTCTTCCATTAGGAAGAGTTCCTAAAATGGGAGCTGTCAAAGCTGTTAAAACTGAAATCTGACCTACTTCTTTTCTAAAGATTTCCATGAATTTTATGATATTTCTTTCTACAGAGGGAGCTTTTCCTCCTTTCAGATAAACTATATTAACTGTAATATGTCAGCATATGCTTTATTTTGTAGGTGTCAAAATAAAAACCTATAACACACACGCAAATTTCTTGATTTTTTTTCCTCCAATAGTGAATTGCTTACAGTACTTTCTGTATACATCAGATCTAGTATCTTCTGCAACCTACTATCATTCTGAATAAAATCACACTAAAAAGTTGTTCATTTGGAGTAAATAAGTAAAATGTTAAGTCAACCACTTAACTTGACAAGTAAGTTTGATGAAATATAAATGTGAATTTTAAAACATACTATATTTGGAAGAAAAAACTTCCATGTATTTACGAGGCTCTCACATATAGTGTTCTATTTTTCTTCAAAAACGAAGCATTACCTTTTTGAGAGGGAAGAAGGTTGATGAATTAATTAGAATGAAAGCCATTAAAAACTTAAAAAAGAGAAACTTATCTTTTAGGTTTCTTAAAAGAAAATAAATAAGAAACACATTTCAGGTAAATTCATAAGTAACCATACAAGCATCACATTTACAGACTTTTATATCATTCTTGAAATTTGAATATAGACTCTTATGTTACTATAATAATTCTGAAGAAATCATTAAGTCCACAAAAACTTAATTTAAAATTAAAAGGTAATAAGCAAGCATGCAGTCTTATAGAAATTATATGCATAAGACAGCACAGCATGATGAACACATTCTCATCATATGACTTACAGCAATAAATCAGTTCTTATATATACTCATTTTTAAGAAAGCCAACTTCATTTTCCTTAACCAAGGCCTAAAAGCATAAAACTATGGCTTGTATTCACTATTCTTAATTACTCATTTAAGCAGAATTTCCATTGAACTAAATGAGGATGAAGTAGTTATAAATAAGTGAAACAAAAAAATTAACTTCATAACTTAAAGAATATCCACAAAACTTTATACTGTGTTTCTCATAAGATATAAAAAATGGATTTGGTAAGCACGATAATAATAAGACTTCAGCTTCACCAAAATGATAGTCTTATTAACTGGAAACTTATTACTCTAACTTCAAGGATTCTTAGAGTACACAGGAAATAAATTACTCTGTGTCCACAAAATATACTGCAGTATTAGATGAAAGATCACTCACTGGTTTTCTATTTTGCCGATACTAAGTAAAATTCCAGGAAAAATGTCCTCAAAACAGATAACACTCCCTATGTTTAAACAATGTACAATTCAAGAATAACTATGCTGAACAAGGCTTAAAGAATTCTTCGGGTAGCCTTAACTTCTAGGAAAAAATAGGATAAGAATAAAAACAGTAATAGTCAATACTCTCCAACTACATATCATTAATCCTTGCTTATTACGGTGTAGAGGTCTTTTTAACATTATATTGCTAAAAATAAATCATAAAATGTATAATGGTTCATTCTTGAAAGTTGTGATTATAAGGTAGAATGTTTAATAAAAATCACACACATGAAAATACAAAATTATAAACATAAAGCACTAGCATTTTGTGAATAAAGCTAATGCTCTAAGATAAAACAAACAGGAGCAAAGAAGCAGATAGGTAAATTTATAGGCAGCACTGGAGACTAGAAACTGTAAGTTAAAATTGATGTAAAGACCCTCACATCCTTAGACATGTTACTGATACTTCAAACTTAAGGCTCATAACACATTACAGAAAACAGAAGGAGAGGAGAACAAATGAGGCTAGCTTTACCAGTCTATTATAATAACTAGAGTTTCATTTTTTGTTCTCTTTCTTTTATCATAAATTAATGTTCATACTCTTACTTTCCACCTGGCTCTTAAGCATGAATCACTTTTTTAAGCACTGATAAAAGGGTCACACATTTTGTGTTTGTAATAAAAACTCACTTGAGATATTAACTCAACAAGGAATTTAAGCATTAAAAGTTATACTAGTTACATAAATAAGACTATATTTTCCAGGAGGCTTTAAAAGTGAATGATAAATATGTGGTTTGGGCTTAGAAAAGTCTAAGGAAAATCAGGTTAAGCCTAATTAAATTGGTTACAACTGAGGATTTTCTGTACTTTGTTTATATATAGGAAGGAACAATAGAAATCATAACACTTTTGCAATACACATATACCCAAATTCTTGTTTCTCTTTGTCCAGAACAATGTGTTATAGAAGGTGTTGAAGATGACAATGGCACAACGACAAGTAGCAATGGAGTCAATGTGAATGCCAATCTAGCTTTTGAGAAGATAATGGGTTTTCTGAATATTTTCAGGGTTTTCTGAATATTTTCACTGAATACAAAGCAATTAAAATTTTATTTGGACGGACTCAGAAACTTTAAAAACTGTCCATAAGCATTCTCATTTGACACACATCTTCAATAAACCGTAAGGTTAACGCATGTATTCTTGCTTAATTTAAAAGCCCTAATTTTAGAAACATGCTTATTTTTGTCAGAAAATATCTCTTGTGGTAACAGAGGAAGATAATTAATTTCCTGTCACTTCTTAGTTATGAGCATGATGACTTGCAGGCCACAGTTGTTCTGCTACATGAGCAGAGATAAATCATGCTAGCCCATGTTAATGTATTGGTCAGCCTAGAAAAGCCAGTCCTAACACGAAAATGCAATTAATCCGAAAATCACAATTCTTAAACATTTACAAATGCATTACTGACAACTCAACACTTACGGCTATCGTAACATATGTTTCCTAGAGCCCTGCCAGTTTGCAGCAGCACTTCCTGGTCTTTGCTATTTAGCAGCTGTACCAGTGGTGAAATCAATCCAGCATCCACACATGGAATTCGCATGAATTCTGAAAATAAAAGGCATACTTAATTAAAATTCTACAATTTACATAAACAATTCCCATAGTAAAATAAGCATCTACTATTAATTTTTTTAAGGGGACTTACTATTTGAAAAGTACATTTCTGTTCAAAAATGCTCTGTTATGACCCTACTAAACAGTTCATGAAATAAGTACACAAAAATGAGAGGGTCATAGTTTTCTTTGTTGATAATTTCTGCCATAAACCAAAAGGATTTTTAATTAACTTCCATTACAACTAATTTATCACTATCTTCTTAGAATAGCTGGATGTGCTTTGGAAGCAGCATGTAATGATGGCAATGTTCTTTCTATGAGCCTGGTAATTAAAGTACCACAGTTATAAACTAATCCATCACATGGCCTAATTCTTCATTATATGATCTCTAACCAGCCAAAATAACAAATTTATTTAAAAAGCACTCCAGTGAATCATTATAAATAATAGTCCTTTTCAATTGGTAAGTCCTAGTGAAATCATGTACTCCATTTCTGCATTCCTATTCTTTATTAAAAATCCATTTTTATGGATCCCTTATAACTGCTGCTGTACCCAAGCACTTATAGGTCTAAAGCACCAAATATTAAGTTTTCTTATACTGCAACCTCATTTTCCCCTTATCTTTATAGTATATCATTTTCTACTAATTGGCTCCCAATTGTACCACCACGGTCATGATTGGAAATAACTATTTTATACTGCTTCATGATGGGCCACAACAAAATTTAAGGATAATGAAGATATGCAATTGAAAAAAGTTCTCCAATAACCATATCAGAATAGTCATTTTGGACATCAAAACTTACCAACAGGATGTTCTTGTCAATAAAGTTCATCAACACAGAGCTAATTTCTTAACCTATAATTTTTACTACTAAAAAAACAACTATCTTCTCTCACTTTCAAGGAGATCCACTCCTTTGTTTTTGTTTCACCTGTATTCTTCTAAGCAATAATCCCCCTCTTCCTTCATTTTCAAATTAGAGCATAACACAGAGAGCTGTGATGTGAACTGTCACCTCTAAAACATCTTCTTATTGGGGTAGTGGGGATGTGGCTCAGCATTACAGTGTTTGCCTAGCATGTCTGAGGCTATGGGTTCAATCCCAGTACTGAAAACCTAACCAAAAAATCTTCCTGTCCCCCTAAAATAGCTAGTCACAGGGTATTCCACTCTATCAAAAAGCAATGGATTTCATTCCTATCCTTTCTTTTATCACTGAAAACTTTCTGTGATTTAAAATTCCAATATTAAAATTAATTCCTATTTTTAAAATAACCTTAAGTTAAACCTTTAAGTTTATCACTGATATTAAAACATCAATAATAAGAAAGCTTAACAATTATATCTATCAAGTGAGATGTTAAAAACCTTGCAGTAGTTTTAACCCTACCACTTGTCAGAAAAACAAATTATGCTACACATGGCCATAAATTCTGTGATCATCTATAGGAAATGACACATTAATTTACTTATCTACCTCTTACATTAACTGTTACTTTAGAAATTTTTATAGATTTCAAATGTAAATTAATGTGTCACCAACTCAAAGACTGATGTTCATTATCCTCTTCACCAAGCTATATCTAGCTCCAACAGTTAAGATCATCTCATTTCATTGACAACTCTTAAGAAATTTAGCAATAATATGATTTGCACTCATTTCATAAACAGAACCTATTGTTACACATTATTTTATTTGTTTTGTTGTAACTATTCCCCAAGCAAAGGAAACATAGAGGTATTATTATCCTTTGCTATTATGTTCTAATTACCTATATACCAATTTCTCAAAACTGATTCCACAAACAAAAGCTTCAGGTATTCTTAAAATTATTTAAGTTAAATAATATAGGAAAACCATGGCATCAAATAAAACTGCTCAACTGAATTTTATTCAGAAACATAAAAAGATAGAACAAGGCTATGACAGTCCTCAGCCTTACAGTCAATGTAAAGGCAACATTGCCAGCCTCTGAAGAAAGTAACATCCTTTAAAAACAATTTTTTAACTGAGAGCAGCAGCCCTCCTTAGCTAGTTTAAAAACCATGCTTCAGATAGATATATTTTAAAAATATATTAGATTATCAGAATACATTTAAAATACTATATCATATTGAGAGGCTTCAGAATGGCTGTGACAGTCATCCTTACTCAAAGGGGTTATTGTTGTATACGTGCCTGTGTTCCCAACAATGAGTCTGCTCCCTCATCACAGCTGGCTGGATTCTAACTCACATCAGCCTATGTAGGGCTGGTCAATAGCCTAAAAAGATGGTTTACGCTTCAAGATCTGCTAAACAGAGCAATGGTGATGAACTAAAGAAAAATCAAATTCTCACTCTTGGCAATTTGAACTCCAGAGAACTGAAAAAAAAACTTCTTGGGAAGGGAGAGGCTGGGAGTACTCTAAGGGGAAGCTAAAATAAAAATGCATACAGATTAATAATGAATAGATATCAAAGTCAGTGAAGCCATTAGGCTACAGAAAGCAGAAATCCTTAAATTTTTGTATGTATGTATATCTATGTGACACAGAATTCTTTTTTATTTTTTGCATAATGTGTGAACTTCAATGCAGAAATCGAATTCACAGGTTTTAAGGAATAGGATCATACTACCATAATGACAATAAAGTTTAATAACAAAGTTGATTCCTATCTAAGAAAACAGATTATTAAAGAATTTGAAATTATGTACATAATACTTGGCACAATGAAGGCACATAATAGTAGTATTAAAAATTATTATTAGTTATCTTCAGAATCCAATTCTGAAAAGGAAGAAGTATTCATAGAGTCTTCCTATCTTGTTTATTATTCCACTGCCCCATATCAGTCTTAAGTTTTTTATAAAAGGGAATAATTTATCTTAAAAGGTCTAAAAATCTTTTACTATGATTTATAGTCATAGCTATCCTCCCACATTAAACTTGTGCATGTAATATCTTATTACTCCTCTGAAGTGTTAATGTCAGCACAGTCAGCTTTGTTAATTTTTAGAGCTTCTTTTTGTATGCAAACATTTAAACAGACTTTGTTTATTCTGAAACTATGAAGTATATGCTAATTTTCTCCTGTGTATTACATAATAAGTACTGTAAGATAAACAAATAAACTTCCAACCTCATTTTTCTCTGGTTCATACAATGTTTGTTCATTGTAAAGTTTCTAACAAGAATAAATACAAGTATAATTAATATACTCTGTTGTATCACGTTGCATTTCTGAAGATATGTATTTGTGTTAAAACAAAAAAAGATTCTGATCTACTTTCTCAGTTGGTCACTTCAAAAAAAGCGTTATGGTCATTAAGCAATAAACATCCAAATGTATACCCTTTATTTTTAACTAGTAGAGGCTAACAATATGCCCTTTTCATTAGCCTTTGATTTAAACTATACAAGCTAAAAACTGTATTGTCTTTAGAACACACTCATGTCTTTTAGAGCATTACTAAAAGAATCTCTAGTAGCAGAGTTGTCATGAAACCGTGACAAAGCATTATGAGCAATGATATTAAGAGCATATAATTTCTGAATTTATACAACAGTATTTGTGCCCATTTTTAAGAAAGAGTGTTTTAACATAAAAATTGTACCTCTACCTCAATTTCTGGAAATCTACAGTATGATTCTAATAAGGCTAAAATTTAACTACCTATCTTAACAAACAAGATGCTTTGTATCTAAGAAGATTTTGATAGGGTTGGTCTAGGTTATAAACAATGCCTAGAGAGGTTCCATCTAGGCAAATAACATCTAGATTTGACTCTTAGATGTGACATTCAAGTAATAACAACAAAATATACAGTGTAACTGAAGCCTAAAGGCATGGTGATAACCTTTAAATAAAAAAATTATGTGGCTATTTTCTTTCCAAGAACACACATAAGAACATGTTTTTACAGTCACAAGCAATACATAGTAGTACTTTACCAAGCCACCTGGCATAATGATTAAACAAACGAATCCAGCATTTAAAATTTTTTTCTTTAAAGCATAAAATGCAACATAATAAAGTGTGCAACAAACTAAAATAAAGGCCTAAAAATAATATCAAACTTTGATAAATTGAGGCACACTAAAGTATTATTACATTTACTATGGCTTTCCCTCATGCTTAAAAAAGTACTTTAAGAATTCAGTGTTTTCTGGGGCTAAGGCTGGGGTTGTGGCTCAGTGGTAGAGCACTTGCCTTGCAGATGTGAGGCACTGATTTCAATTCTCAGCACAACATAAAAATAAATAAAGGTATTGTGCCCATCTACAACTAAAAAAATATTTTAAAAAAATTCAGTTTTCTCAAACTGACTGAATTAAAATCATGTGCAAACATTTCTGCTGTAATTCTTCTAAAAATCTCTCACTGGAGGTTCCATAAACAATGAATTAAGTATTATATAATCTAACTTTGCTGTTGTTGCTTTTCCAGGGTATTCTTACAGGAATTTTTTTTTAAAAAGCAGATGTTTTCCAGGAAGTCAAGTGCAGGAAACAGAACATACATTCCAACTGCATTATTGATATCAAATGCCAATGTCAGAAGGATAGGCAAGACTGGGGAAGAAAAAAAAAAGCAAGCCAATCTGGCTACAACACAAATCAATAGAAAAGGTAACCTCTCCTATGACAATGAAGATGAATGACTTACTGACAAGCTCAAGAATCATATATGCAAAGTAATAAATGATGCAAATATAGGTAAGACTAGCAGTTCTTTCCCTTAGTTCTTCTCTGAAGGAATGAAACAGCAAATGAGAAATGTATGAATTAAATGACTAGAACCGTAGTCATTTCAAACAATTACGTGAAAAAATGTCAAAGAAAGGAGAATAGAAAAAAATCTAATCTATAAAATTAAAACATATAAACATACTGACAAGTAAGGTGTAAAACTGAAGATGTTCCCAGCAGAAAAGTTCTTGAGGAAAACCTCACCATTTTTGGCTACTTCTGCTATGATGTTAGCTACTTTGGCTGTGCAAGAAGACTGTGGAGTCAAAAGACTTGCAAACACTTGAAGTATTCCACTTCCTTGCATTTTTTCACTTGTTTCCATATCTGAAAGAAATAATACAAAGAAAATCGTTAATACAAACACTGACAACTTAATCTATAATAAATTCTTCAAGAATCTTCCTATTCATCATATAGTTTCAACATATATTCAAATATTTATTTATATAAATTATCTTCTATGCCATGAACTGCTTTGATCTTAAGTTTTAATCACACAAAACACTTTACAATATTTTGTCTATCTACAATCAGACTATTAAAAGAATTCTTTCTGAAAATATCATGTGCATAGAAAACTTACTTTTAATGTTGGTTTCAAGCCTGTCTATTTAGAACAGGAATGCTTTCTCTGTGTCTCTTTTGGATTTTTACAGCTATAACAGGATATTGTTTTATATAAACTCTATGGTTCCTTATAATGATATTGCAACTTAAAAAATTGCAATTACAGGACTGGAGATGTAACTCAGTGAGAGAGCAATTGCTTAGCATGTGCAAGGCCCTAGGTTTAATCTTCAGCACTGCAATAAATTTTAAAAAGTTGGAAATAATAATGAACAAACTCCCTACTTCATATCATTTTATATAGAATGAATGAGTGATAGTGGACATAGTTCCATATGACTACTATGTTTTTTCATATAACTCATTCTAACCACCACTAATAAAGAAAGGAAATAGTAAACAGTAAAATCCATAACATTCAGAATTCTATTTGGTGATACAGAAAGTCAGGAGGTTTCCAACTTCTTTCCTTAAAGAGTCTATGAAACCAAGCTATTTCATGTATCTGTCTTTGAAAAAAGGGTCTATTAAAATAAAAGATAACAGGAATGATGATGGAAATAAAAGTTCAAGGAAATAAATTTACTCTTTATAAACAATAAAGAGAAATGGTATGTGTTTAAAGATAATATTCATTAGCACATTCAATTTAAATTTGTTTCATTAAAATAACTGTCTTCAGTTAAATACCAACAGGAAGTGTAGCTTTAGATCTTTGGATATACATACAAATAATGGAAAACACTACAAAATTCTTGTTAAGTAAATGGAGGCTAATATGATTCAAAAGAGCAGGAAAGCCATTTTTAATAGGATAATTTGAGAAAGCCCATAAAAATATATTTTTATAGTAAGTGCCAACTTTTAGTACAGTGTTTTTCAAACTGTGGATCCCGATTCATTAGTGAGCTCTGAAATTTTATTTGGTGAATGATTACCAGCAATTTCTTAAAAAGAGAGAATTAATAACAAAAAAGTAGAAAAATAACTGCATACTGTAAGTTAAAACAATGAAATTTTGGGTTGTTATGTATACACACATGCATAGTATGTATGTGTGTGTATAAATATATATATACACACACACATATATATTTATATATATAATATAAAATGTATTTCTAATTATGAGTTCTGATAAAAAATTAAAAGCTGCTATCTCATGCACCTCTCTAGTGCCCGAGATCTGTGTGAAAATAACATATCACTACCAGTATATGCTTTTATATCTTAGACTAATAAGTTTTTAAGTTACCACTTGAAAAATCTAACACCTAACATTCATTAATTAATTTTTTAAAGCAAGAAGTCAAAAATAACTGAACTCAACTTGCCATGTTTAAAAAATCCTTCCTTTTCTGACCACTACTACCAGAGAATGTATCACCTGCAACACTGGGTCAAGCTGCCCCAGGGGTCTAGCCCCACCATCTGCTGATGTTGGGATAGCTGCAAGAGTCTGGCATAAGGCATGAATCATGATTAGATGTGGAGCTGAGGCATTTGTGCGTGTGAAGGCAAGCTAATTGCACCCATGCATTCCTCATTTTAACTGAAAGAATGGCTGAATATCAGAGCTCAATGTCAGGGGCAAGGGGAAAATAATGCAGACACTTGCCCTCTGGTAAGACTTTCCACAAATTACAATCAAAGCAATTGGGAGAACAGCTATGCTAAAATAGAAATCAAAAATTTGAAAATAGTATTTCCTGCCAGCATATGAATTTCTGTAAAGGTTTACAATCTAAGCATCAGGAATTACCCTTTTCTCTTTGTTGTAAAAACATAAAAAGCAAAATACTACTCTATCACTAAAACATCACTGTTCAATAAATAACTAAAAAGTTTTAACCTTATTTTAGAATACTTTCTGCACTGACATTCTACTGTATCTCAAACTGTATATTTATATTCAAACTCATAGATGTTCTCAGATATTTGTGAGCACCCTTGAAATGATTATAAAAGGCACTGAGGTTGATATTTGCAGGTCCCAATGAATAGCTACCTGTTAAAACAAAATAAAAATTTTAACAAGGCACTGTGATCAAGTGTTCTTTTAAAGAAAGGCAGATTTTTCAATATCTTTAGCCAGATTACTATTGGCATTTTTAACTACACTCCTTTGACATGTTTCTAAGAATCAATTCAATATCTTTCTCCTCCTTCATACTTAGGTGCAGTCATAAAAAATGTCTGAGTATGTCTACAAATTACAAGCACCTAGGAGCACCCTGTGAATTATGCAGGACCCATATATGAAGGGCAATTACTATTCTAATAGAAGATATGTAGAAGCTAATGTAGGAGTCATGCCCAGTAGCCCTTGCAGTCCTCGCAAGCTTTACCTCCACACCCCACCTGGCCTCCTGAAGACAAGAGGCAGCCCAGTTATGACACTTAAAACTGGATGTTTAAGCCAGAAAAACTGAAGAAGCCAGGTTACACTGCTGTATGGACAAAAGTTAAAGCACAATGCTTACAACTCCTCAAGGACAATAACTGGGCAGGACAAAGGATGGAGAAGGTGGAATAGGCAGGAACTATGTAATTTAAGACTATGGTTTGAGAAAAGGTAAAGTTCCTAATAATGCTAACCAAGTAAATACATTAAACTAATTATCTTCAGTTAAATACCAACAGGAAGTTTTCAAGTACGCTACCACAATAAGCTGAAATTATTACATTATCATATAGTCTTCATGAACACAAACTAATAAATAGCATTTGATAACTAAATAACAATTCCACGTTAGAATAACAAAAATATTGACTGCTACTACTATGACTCTATTTGGTTAAAAACGTATTTGAATTAGATTGGTAATATAGCTTTAACATAATAAAAGATATTTTAAGTTTTGCTTAGTTTTGAGAATATTATTTTGATATTACATGTCCTATGGATCTTAAAGGCAGACTTTGGGGAGAAGACATATTTTCAGTGAGGACTCAGGTTTGGAATTGACTAAAAGGACCAGTAATATGACTCAAAGGACCATGGATATCCTGGTTTCTGAGGAAATGTACATTCCGCAAGGGGGAGATTTTAAAAATAGGGGTAACAAAGAAATCTGGCTCTATGCCTGGGCATTCTGATTCAAATCCAAGACTTCATTTACTACCAAGTCCCAAATCCTCTCTTATCAAATAGAAAACAAAATATTTGCACTGGGAGATATTATAAATATCTCACATTTAACATCCCAAATCCAATTTACTTTTTGCTTTAAATTCATTCTGATTTTCATCTCAGTAAATAGTAGGGAATCTAAGCCAGAAACCTTAGATCAATTATAAATTTCTCTTTTAGTAAATGGCTTCCTACCACCCACATTTAATAAGAACATAGGTTCCAAAGATTTCCATCTCACTACTATCTTTTGTACCTATTGTTTCCTTTCTACATTCCTGCCATTTCAAGTTCTCAGTTCTGACCTCATTCAATCCAACAGCTTTAAAAGTCTCCCTAACTCCATTTTGGCTTCTTCCACCCAATCTGTCATCTATGATAATACAGAATAAACTTCTGGAAATGCAAATTTTGCCACTTCCCTAAATCTTAACGATCCTCCACAACTTTTAGATAAACATTCAAAGGCATTCATATTTTCCGATTGTATCTCCTATCTCCAACCACACTAAATGACTGAAGAGTAACCCAAACCAATCCTTCTATTTCATAACTCCTTTCAGCAAGTGATGTTCCCTCTCTAAAATGCTATTCCCGTGCCAGGAATGGCGGTGCCTTGCTACAATCCTTGGGAGGTTGAGACAGGAGGATCACAGGTTTGAAACCAGCCTTAGCCACTTGGTGAGGCCTTATGCAACTTAATGAGATCCTGTCTCAAAATAAGTACATAAGTAAGTACATGAGTAAGTAAAAATAAATAAATACACTAGGGATGTGGCTCAGTGGTTAAGTACCCTTGGGTTCAATTCTTGGTATCAAAAATAATACTAGTAATACATACAATAAAATGCCAGCCCCACTCACCCTACCATTTTAGATAATTCTTACTCAGACTTACATTGTCCTCATTCAAAGTTACCTATCAAAAGCCATTCATTCTTATGGTCCCAGCTTTATCTCTTTGTTTTTAAAAACAGTCATGTGAGATAGGCATGAATTGTCGTTTTTTTTTTAATATTAAATAAGTAAGACCATATGGTACAATTATATTGGAAAAAACAAGAAACCAGTATTTCTGATTCCTAGCTGGTACTCTGTCCACCCCAACTGTCATCTGGAATATACATATTGTTGACAATACCTTGACTAGACTTGCCAAATTATGAAAAATATTTCTTTCTTAACATATTTTACAGGAATAGGAACTAAAGTAAGATAACTGAATAAGAAAGGAATGTATAGTATTTTGGAATAGCTAAACTGAGGCTGTGATAAGAAAAGAAAGGTAACTAGTCTATAAAGAATAAAGTGGGTTTAAAACACATAAGAGGAATATGCTGACTATAAGTAAACTCATGGACCAACAAACGAGAAATTAAAGTTTTCAAAAGAAAATGGAAGTACATGAAGTGTGTGGGGGTGTATGTGCGAATAAAATGACATTTCTCTCATGATGAAAACCTTTTTTTCCCCCAGAGAGATCTTAACCACACAAAAGGAACAGAGATGCAAGAAAGAAAAGAATGTATGCAGTCGTGAAAAGAAGGAACGGAACAAACCCCATTTATACAATGACTCATCATCAGAAATAGGTCTTACTAAAAGATTAAGTTGTGAGACTCATTTTGTAAAATTACAATAAATGATTTTGATAGTCTTACAGTCATTTAAATTCCAGGGATAATGTAAGTTGTGGGAGTAGAAGTTGTGTTTAGAAATCATCAACAGAACAAGCAGGAAGACATGCTAGTTTGACTTTTTCTTTAAAATTACCACTAACTAGGTCATAAAGCAGTTGCTAAAAAACTAAAAATTGTACTATTAAAAAATAAAAGAGATTTACTGAGAAAGTAAACACCAAAAGGACTGTGTTAATGACTAAGGTAGAAGCAGAGAATGCAACTAGAATTATTCACCTAGAAGATGAAAATCATTACTGAAGATTCATTTCCTGTGGAAGTGTGGACTTTCACTTTTCAGACCAAGAGAATGGGTGTGTAACAAAACACAGTGAACAAATATTTTCAATTAAGGATCCATTTCCATTCTATTGTCAAATACCCTAGAGGAATATATCAAGTAAATAAAGCTGAACAGATCTGGCATCTGCAGAATTTTATGAAGTCCTTAATTTCCTCATGTTTACTGTGAGCCTACGGGATTATATACCGCTTTTCAAATAAATCATTTCTTAATGAGACATCTAAAAGAATGAGTGATTTGATGGATTCCTTTAATGCTAACTATAAATTATACTAACTACAAGTCAATGTGAAATAAAATTTACTCTACTTTCCCAAGAAAACAAAACAAACAAGAAGGGACACAGAAAAGTAAAAAAAAAAAAAGTTAAGAAGTCACTTTAAATTGACATTATAGTAACCTCAGTGTAAGGAAAAAACACCTGAATGGATCATTATGTCATCTCAAAATGTACCTGAGAGATGTTCACTGTTGTCTAGCCATCTAAAAAGCACATTATATAATCATTTTCAACATTTGAAAAGAATATTTAATATCATGACTGATCAAAAATATGCTGTTTTTAAAAAAGAAAGTTATTTTCAAATTTTGAAAAAATAAAAAAAAATTATTTTTCTATATTTCCTAAATTCTATATAATATAGCCATCCACATATTTTATAAACAAAAAATATTTTAAACTTTGTGTATTAAGACATACTGCAAGTAACAAAGTACTGTATAATACATCAATGAGGAATTTACTAGCTCATAGATCACACAGTCTAGAAGATTCTAGAGGTGAAAGTCATCTCACTCAAATCCCATGAGCCTCACCAAAGGAGGAGAGCTGTGAAATAGAAAAGGGGAGAAGAGGGTTGGGATAGGGAGAGGGAAAGAATCTCAAGTGACAGTAAAGAAAAAGAGAAATGTAGAACTATAGGACATAAAAGAGGCAAAGAAGAGATATAGTGATTTATTTTTACTTTATTAAAAAAACTCAATAAAAGGGAAAACAAACCCAAATTGAATCCTGTTGGCTTAAGTAGAACTGAAATGTTTTTAAAGCTTTATGGAAATAAATTATAATTTCAACTAAAATTGTAGAGAGAATAAAAATTCAGTTAGCAAAATGAAGCTCAAGGAAAGGGCTAAGAATAAAAGGAAAAAAGAAAGAAAAGAAAGCAAAAATGAAGGTATCGTTGGCCAAGCATGAATTTGATGTTAATTTCCAAAGGTTAAATAAATTTTCAGAACAGATGACCCAATGCTGACATAATAAACAATCAATAATTTTATGTAACCTTTTGGTAGACGATTTTAAGTTTTTAGGGAGAATGGCTAAGATATAGGCTGTGACAGCAGAGTCTTTTGACTATAGGATATTTTGAATAAATTTAGTATTTTTAAAAGTGCATGTTTGAAAGAAGGAAGAAGAATGAAGTCTTATTCTGAGAAGTAAATGGAAGGAATATCAAATCTCAAGAAAATTAACATATAAGATTATCAGATGAAATTGTGACAGTCGCTGATAAGTCAATGTGAGACCTTAACAGAGGATAATCGAATATTAAAAGAATATTGCTGATAAATATTGAATAATAAAATATTTGTCACAGAAAAAGACATGAAGAATATGGCTAAGGAGAGCTGGGGTTGTGACTCAGTGGTGGAGCACTTGCCTCACATGTATGAGGCACTGGGTTCAATCCTCAACACCACATAAAAACAAATAAAGGTACTGTGTCCATCTACAACTGAAAATACTTTAAAAATAACACTATGGCTAAAGAACCAGTTGGGAAAATGCCAACAAGTCTATGTAAAATATATTAGCACTACAACTGCACTGAGTCATTCTGAAAAGAGAATGAAATTAAGTAAATTTTTCTTTTTCAGTGCTGGGAATTGAATGCAGGGCCTTGAGGATGGTAGGTAAGAACCCTACCACTGAGATGCAGCCCCAGTACGTAAGATGCTTTTTTCAAGTATCTCTTCTCAATATAGTTTGGCTACAACAACAAAATCCATCAACGCTAAACTGAAAACAAAAACATACTTTAGGTCACCATATCTACCAAGGAAAGAGAATAAATGCATTTATCAGGTTTAAATATCCCTTCAAACCTAGTTTTGAAAACGTTTTATTGTTCCCTCTTGGACTCCTTAAGGACATAAGTGGAATTCAAATACTCCTCAAACTCTCCCTTCTCCCTTTCACTTTAGAGCTCTCTCTGGAAATTTCCTTTGAAGTATTCCCAAGCAGATTCCTTAACTGCGGTTTACTCAACTTCCTAGCTCAAAAGAATTTGAGGTAGTTGTCTTCTGGCTTCATTAAAAAACAATTTTCTCTTTTTTCAGCTACTTCCAGCTGCCAGCAACTACCATCTGTTAAGGTTATTCTATTCTCGTTATTAGAATTCTAACCATCAGGTTCACTATAGTTTACTTTCAGTTTTCTCCCCCCTCCTCCAATTTTTGCAACCATCTCAAACTCTAAGATGGTTAATAACTTTGCCTCACTTTCCCTGACTTTAACAAATGACCCAATTCCCACTGCTCTTTAACAATCCACAGCAGAATCATACTCAGGGTCTCATGATCATGTAGAACTGCTCCATGTTTGAAAGCTTAAATTTGGAAATCAATTTCTGATACCATGTCTTTTATTTCCTTGTTAATTTTTTAACCTTATTTCTGTAATTCTAGTATTAACTAAATTCCCTAAAAACCCACATCACCTTACTTCTAAATCTTCTGATACTAAATGATTCTAGCTATGTACTATTTCATGTTCCCCAATTTAAAAATAGTTGTTATATTATTAAATATGTAAACTGGTATCACTACAAATCCAAATTTTATAATCTTATTGGACTTTCAACATTGTTCAATAATCATTTTATTCTGTAGTCATTTCTCTTCATATTTCCTAAACCAGTATCTCCCCATCACTGTCAAAGATAATCTTTCTTGGTAATTCAGAGTGTAAATATTTTGTTCCTTCACACCTAGACCAGCCTATGATATTAACTGATATTAGCCTATGATCCTTAACTCTTGTCTCAGAAAAACATGTCCTCCTCCTCATGGAAATTCTCCAGTCTATCTTTCAGACAACCACCACAATTTTTAGTGTTTTTCACTTGCTTTTCTATGATATTAGAATAGCATAAAAAGTCCTTTCATAATTTGATCTCTAATGCTTTCAAGTTTTCATCTCTTGACCTGTTCCTGCTAGCAACATCAAAGTTTTGAGTTACTTACTGGAATACATTTTTTTCCTACCTCAGGAATTTTCCACACAAGTCCTCACATTTATGTAGCTCAAGTACACTGTACTTTCAAAATTCAGCACTCCTTGTTCAGGCTTATCCAAATACACACCACAATGTAACGGTCTCCCAATTGTCAGAACATACTTAGTAGTGAAGGACCCAGGAATGGATGAGATCACCCAAGGAAAGTGTGTTTTTACTGAGTCCCTATAGAAACTGTAAGATACAGGATGCAAATCATCTTCAGTAAACTTATCTATTAAGAAAAAGAGTGAGATTAATAAATTATCACAATTAAATGTTATTGATACAGTTGTATAAACATGGAAATGCTCACAAATAAGGTAACATGAGCTGAGCTTTTAAGGACAATAAAATATACTCTCAGCAAAAAAGGAAAAAGATACATTCACAAAGAAGGAATATGTAAAAACATTAAAGAAATACCAGCTGAAGCTAGAGGCCTTAAATTTGTAATAGCAACATTCTATATAACAGGGCAATTCTGGGGAGGTGGGCAGCAGCCAAATGCTACCAGTGTTAAGAAGCTGTAAACTGTCTCAGATTTGAAGAAAAGCCAGGTAGAAGGAGAAAGACAAGAGTACACTATACAATACATATCTAGTGATTAAGACTCGGAAGACAGGTCATTCTCTGTGGTATTCTGAATCTTATAACCATGAATGGATCCAGTTCTCTATTGCTACAACACTTTGTAATTGGCTCCATTATACAACATATTATACTGTATTAAAACTTACCTATTATTTATCTATGTAAACCACTAAACTCTCTAGGGCAATTAGCAACTAATGCACAGTGGTACCCAATTAATGGTAGACGAAGAGTGCATCTCTGCCCTTTCAAAATTTATAACTGAAGAAATGAAAAAGGCATACACAAACAATAAATATATATTGATATAAGCTTAAATAGAAGAATATACAAACTGCTATGGGAATATTAAAGATAAAGAAACTGAATTATATTTATTGATGTTGTCGTAGCTGTAATTGCTTTTAAAATAAAAGAGGATCAAGGTTATAAAGAGACTGCCTTATATTTTAGGAATTCTCTTATCAAAAATTTTGAAGTCAAGATTATATTTTTGTAGAATTACAATCACGAGTTCATGCAAGGACTAAACTTTTCACTTTGAATTAAGCTAATCAGGTTTTAGATTATATTTTTAAAAGCAAACATATGCAAAAATGTTCTTTAAGCCTTCAAAAATCATTGTAGAAAATTACCTTGCCTTTATATTATCACTCCCACATGCACATCAGAAAGAAAAGATGATCAATCCATAACTAAGTTATTATGAGCCAAATGAAAACATTCTGTTTGCTCCTTTAGTACAATAAAAAGATATGTAACACTTAACTAGGGGAAGAGAAAATTATAAGGATCTAAAATGAAAATTTGCCTCACAGAACACTGTGTGCTAAAATCTTGGACTTTGAATTCATATGCCCCTATCAAAAAATTTTTTTAAAAAGATTCTGCCTTTTGTAGCCTCATTTTGGCATTTATTACAATAAATATTAAAAAGTAGGTCATGAAAAAAATCTCAATAAAACCAATTACAGACTTTTGTGCAGAAAATTCTAATTCCAATGGCCCTTTTCACTAGCAGTTATCCCAACATCTAACTACTGTACCATACCATTCATTTTGATATTTCAATAGAAATGTATATTCTATTTGCCATAGTCAAATCTGTGTCAATTTGGCTGGGCTGTGGTATCCAGGTATTTGGTCAAACATTTGTTCTGGATGTTTCTATGACAGTGTTTTTGGATGAGATTCACATTTCAGTCAGTGTTTTGTCGTTGTTGTTTTTTATTTTATTTTATTTTTGTTTCTGTAGTCGTAGATGGACAGCATGCCTTTATTTTATTTTTATGTGGTGCTAAGGATCAAACCCAGCATCTCACACATGCTAGGCAAGCCCTCTGCCACTGAGCTACAACCCCAGCCCTCAGTCAGTACGTTTTGAGTAAAGCAGATTTGCCCTCTACAGGTGAGTGGGCTTCATCCAATCAGCTAAAGACCTAGTAGAACAAAAGACTGGCAAGTTAAGAGGGAACTCTTGAACTGCAACATTGCTTCCTCCCTGAGTCTCTAACCTGTTGGTCCAGGCTGCAGATCTGGGCTTCCAGCCCCCATAATTGCATGAGCCAGATCCTTAAAATAAATATTTATTACACACATCCTATTGGTTCTGCTTCTCTTGTGAACCTGACCAATACACCACGGTTCCTACAGGGGAGAATCATCTTAGCCCTTCCAGCAGATAATATTCCAGTAAGAAAACAAACATGCCACAAAGATTTTAGGAAAGCATAATATCATCCTTTGATCTACCATCTTACAATAGCACTCAAATGTCTCTTTGTCATGATATGAGGATCAATGAAGGAAATAAGGGAGCCATAATTCCAGTAAGATTTTTCAGGAATGTGGCAAAGTGTTACTAGAAGTTTTGATATAATAAATCCATGAGAATAATAAAAACAAAAAATTTTCAAGACAGATAAATAATGGGAAACTTACGCCACAAGTGACCATAACTGAAACAGCATGGTGATAGCACAATAAATAACAGATTAATGGGACAGAATAAAACCCAAATACTGATGCAATTATATGAAACTATGTGGTCAGTACAGGCTAAAAGGAGCCTCACTAACTAACAAAGAATACATTTAAAAACACACGATACTGGGGCTGGGGTTATGGCTCAGCAGTAGAGCGCTTGCCTAGCATGTGTGAGGCCCTGGGTTCGATCCTCAACACCACATAAAATAAAATAAATGTATTTAAAAAAGCCACATGATATTAAGAAAATTGAATGTCTAGGGGAAAAAAATAGATCCTTACCTTATACCATATCAAAATAAACTTTTTGAACATAAGTAAATAAATAACAAGAACATGTATACTTTATAAGGAAGCTTCCATTAAGAAAATTTATTCAATAAATTATATTATTTCCCCAAATAGCTCATTTATAAATTCCAAAGTCTACTTAATGATAAAACTTTGTTTTACAATGACAAAAGGGAACTTAGGAAATCTGAAATTTAAAAGGTAAAGAGGAAGGTGTTAGACTATGTAAGAAAAGTATTCTGGAGAAAATACAAATCATTTGGACTTTCAAGTACAATACTAAGTAAAAAGTAACCTAATACTTCAGGTTCAAACACCAATAATCATTAGAGAAATGTAACTGAGATTGCATCTCACTCTAGTCAGAATGGCAATTATCAAGAATACAAGCAAAAACAAATGTTGGCAACAATGTGGGGGAAAAAGTATACTCATACATTGCTGGTGGGACTGCAAACTGGTACAACTACTCTGGAAAGCACTACGGACATTCCTCAGAAAACTTGGAATGGAACCACCATTTGCCCCAGCTATCCCACTCCTTGGCATATACCCAGAGGACTTAAAATCAGCATACTATAGTGTACAGCCACATCAATTGTTCATACCAGTTCAATTCACAATAGCTGAGCTATGGAACCAACCTAGGTGCCCTTCAACAGATGAATGGATAAAGAAAATATGGTTTATATACACAATGAAATATTACTCAGTCATAAAGAAGAATGAAATTATGGCACTTGCTGGTAAATGGATGGAACTGGAGACTATCATGCTAGGTGAAATAAGCCAATTCCAAAAAATCAAAGGCTGAATGTTCTCTCTGGTGTGGATGCTGACTCACAATGGGGGGTGGGGGTTCACTGGATTGGACAGGGTGGAGTGGGGGGAAGGGAGGGAGGATGAGAACAGGCAAGACAGTAGAATGTATCGGACATAATTTTCCTATGTTCATATATGAATACATGACCAGTGTAGCTCCACATCATGTACAACCCAAAAATGGGAAGTCATATTTCATATATGCATGATATATCAAAATACACTCTACTATCATGTGTAACTAAAAAGAACAAATAAAAAGGAGTAAAAGAAAACAACAAAGAATTACAGTAAAGACACTAAAAACAGTTCAACTTAATCTACATATTACTTCACTATCTTAAAGCATCAAATTATAAGTTTCTGTTGAGAAATTTATTATTCAAATATTAACTCATTTCTCATTCATTATACCAAAAGGTCAATTTACATATTTCGTATTCTTTAACACATTCCAATACATACTGGGTGCTGTAATTTGAATACTGTGTTTCATGATTTAAGTGTATCCCCCCAAAGGTTCATGTGTTCAAATATAGTCCCCATGATGAGGTATTAAGAAAGAGGAAACTTAATCCACCTATAGTGTGTAGAATTAAGGCCTTTGGGAATTAGAACTGGATAAAGTTATTAGGGTGGAGCCCCAATAGTTGAATCCTAGTGGCTTTATAAAGAGGAGAGACATGAAAAGAGACACATAAACATATGCATGCTCCCTGACTCTTGGCCATGTGATACCAAACCACCTTAGGACTCTGTCACCAAAGCTATCCCCAGATGCAGCCTCTTGGCCTTGGTCCTCTGTAACAGCCAAAATAAACCTCTTTGTTTCATAAAGCAGCCTGCCTCAGGTATTTTATTAATGAAAAATGAACTAACACATTATACCCTACCCAAAATCCAAGTGCTGAAACTTAATCCCCCAAATGATAGTTTTAAGAGATACGGATTTTGGGGAAGTGAGTAGATTCATGCCATTATAAAAGAGACTTCTTTGTCTGTTTCTGTCCCTTTATTTTTCTGTTCTACCTCCCATCATGTGAGGATACCACAATCCGGGACCATCAATGAAACATGGTACCTCACCAGACTTTATACCTGATAGTGCCTTGATCCTAGACTTCTCAGCCTCCAGAATAGGGAATAAATTTCTATTATTTATAAATTACTTAATCTGTAGTATTCTGCTATAACAGAATGAATTGGGTTAGTATTTATATTAGTTTCCCCTTACCAAGAGGGGATATGTTCTAACATCCCTAGTGGATGCGTAAATTATGGATACTAGCAATCCCAACATATATGCACATATGGCCCCCCAAAACATAGGTACCTAGGATGAAGTTTAAGCTATAAATTTGGTACAGTAAGAGACTGACAATAAAATAATAAAATAGAATAATTGTAACAATATGCTATATAAATTATGTAAATGTGGTCTCTCTCTCAAAACATCTTATTGTTTTAGACTAACTCTTCTTCTTGTGATGAAGTGACATGATATGTGGTATATAGTCAGATGAGTTTCTGCTCATGTTTTCCACTCATAAAACTAATGCCTTTTCCATCTTAATTAAGCACTTATGCACAGTGGCCAAAACTTAGTGTGTCCAGTATAACAGAAAAACTAGCATGAATTTCTTTTTCCATCTGCACAATTTTATGGACAGATTTGTTCTTACCATGAACACTAGCAATCTCAGCATGTTTTTTTTTTTTCCTTGAGAATTTTTGCCTTTTCTCTTAAATGAAGCATTTGTACCTTCTACTTTGCATATTCAAATTGCCAAAATCAGTAGTTTTGCACTTTGGGGCCATTAAGTAAAATAAGGGTTATGTGAACAATAAGTATTGCAGTGCCACAACAGTCAATGTGATAGACAGTTGATCTGATAAGAGAGACAGCTAGCAGGTGGCTAGCAGGTGGGTACATGTGCATCATAGATATGCTGAACAAAGGAATGACTCCATCTGCGACAGGAGGCTGTAAGACTTCATGCTTTTCCAAGTGTTGTAAAATATGAAACTTATTTCTGAAATTTTTCATTTAAGATATTTGTATTGCAGTTAACCACTGGTAAAGATGGGAGGGGGACTGCTGTACTTAATTAGAAGAAGTCAGTTAACTTCAATCAGTAAATCAATATGTAGCCACACTTTTATTATAATTAAGATGCACCAATGAAAAAATACATATATAAATAAAAGGAAGATCAGATATGAAGAGAAAGGGGCATAGAGGGAGGAAGGTAGGGAGGAGAAGAGGAACTATTAGGAAATGAAATCAGAGTAAACCATGTTATGTGCCCCTATGAATGTCACATGAACCCCACTATTACATATAATTATAATACATTAATAAAAAACATTAAAAATAAAAGAAGAGGGCTGGGGTTGTGGCTCAGTGGCAGAGCTCTTGGTTTGCACATGTGAAATACTGGGTTCTATCCTCAGCACCACATAAAAAACAAACAAACAAAATAAAGATATTACATTCATCTGTAACTAAAAAATTTAAAATAAAATGGGAAAAGAGGTTTGAAGCCATAGCTATCTGTAGATGCAGAGTTATAAGGAACTCTAATGACACAATGTTAGGAAGACACAGCAGCACAAACCCATCATTTCTTCCCTACAATAGTTTAAAATGTACTCCTTAGAGATAGTAAATGAAAGCTGGAATTATAAATACTGAGGATGACAATTTTTTTTCAGTGTATATGTGGCGTATAACATAATTTCAAATCACAATTTTTCTCTTATACATTTAATCTATGCTGAGAACCATCTTCCATTTTACACTGCTACAACAAAAGATCTGAGACTGGATAATTTACAAAGAAGAGTGCTTGATCTCCTTGAATTCTGGAGCCTGAGAAGGATGTAGGACCCTCATATGTCAGAAGCTTTCTTGCTACATCATCCCAGAGCAAAACACAGAAGGGCAACAGAACATATACAAGAGAAAAAAGGGGCCAAACTCATCCTTTAACCAGGAAACCATCTCATGATGAACTTCGGGAAACATGTTCAAATTATAGCAAGAACACAAGCAGTTTTGCAAATTTAGTAATTTAGACAGCAAAAATAACACTCATTAGCTAAAATTAGCAAATTTAGATCCTCTATCAAGTCTACAATCGCTACCCACGAACACCAGTGGAGGATTGCCTATTAGAGACTGCACATAATAAGATCCTTTTTTCCTCTCATGAAGTATATGCTTTCAAAGCATTATCAGCACCTAGTATCTCAGTTATTTCTTGCTTTTATTATTAATCTCATAACCTGTAAGAATTTCAAGATGGTCTTCCTCATTATCCCAATCAGATTCAAGCCTTTCCCTGCTACCTTTTCAACAAATTCCCAGATATATATTTGGATATACAGTCTTCTCTTTTCTGCTTCAGACTAAGCATACAAAACATAACTTGGATGCTCTATACTGCCTCTTCCTTAAAATCTAACCCTAGAATAATGAATTTAAGGTTCTTTCAAAAATATTCTCTTTTGATGAACAAGCCAATTATACTGTATATAAATACAATTATTATAATTATTTTGCTTTAAGTTGCATTTTTTAACACATCATTCTGGCTGGGTCTACTTTTAAACCCACTCTGTTCAGCCACTACCTATAATCTAGAAAATGCTGTCCTTTAAAGTGTCAATTAGAAATAAAGCATTTACTGAATTTCACTGAATTTTAAACAAGAGATTCAACATAGAAGCAATATTACAAATAAATATTAATGAGATCATTTACATTTTTTATACTTTTTGAAATGTGGCACCTAGTTTAAACTTACATCTCTACAAATTCACACTAACCTTACTTCAAATGTTCAATAGTCATGTTGGAGCATGCCTACTATAGTAGACAGAATAAGCTTGGATAATTCTTCTGGAAGACTAGAGTATTCCCTGGGTTCTTCTATGTTTAATAGTGTTTTTCTATAACCTTAATACTTATTGAGTTGCGTGGTTCATTATAAAATTCCTGTTCCTTGAGTTACCTGAAAATTCTGATAATACATCACTATGAAGAAGTCTGATGCCAATCTAATTTTCTTTTCTTATTTAAATAATTTGACCTTTTTGCATAGAGGCCCTGAGGATTTTTTTCCCCATTAAATTATTGTTATTTTTAAAGTCAGCTTTCACAAGTATCCTTTCAATACATAGATTCAGATCTCCATTTACTTCCAAGAAATTTAATTTGGGGATTTTTTTGTTTTGTTTTGTTTTTCAGGTAAAAGGATGAAGCTGGAGAATATTATGCTAAGCGAAGTAAGCCAATCCCCAAAAACTAAAGGCCAAATGTTTTCTCTGATTAGTGGATGCTGAATCTGTGATGGGGGTTGGGGGGGCATGGGAAGAATGGAGGAACTTTGGTTGGGCAAAGCGGAGGGTGGGGTTGGGTTATGAGGATAAATAGGAAAGCTGGTGGAATGAGATGGACATTATTATCCTAGGGACATGTATGATTGCCAAATGGGGCATCTCTATGCCATGCACAATCAGATAATTGAAATGTTGCACTCCATTGGTGTACAATAAATTGAAATACATTCTGCTGTTATGTACAATTAAGTAGAACAAATAAATTTTTTTTTAAAAAAAGTTAGTTTTAAATATTACCTATATGTCATTGTTTTATCTGTCTTCTTAAGGACTCCAATTGCAAATATGTTACATCTTTTTGACTGTCTTCTATATTGATCATCTCTTATCTTTTGTTTTCATTTATCTACAAGGTTCTGATTTTTTAGTTTCTGATTTAAGGGTTTTTTATTTTTCATATCTGTGAAGACTTGTTTAAGGATGATGTTTAAAAGAGATCATGATGTTCTGTTATTGATAACTGCTTCACAGATGATTCACCTTAGAAGTAAAAATTTTAATGGCTAAAATGTTTTGATTCTTTTCCTTCTTTTATTCTCCATTTTTTCTCAGAACATCTTTGATGTATCTCATCTCAAATTTCCCATTCAGTATATAATTTTAATTTTCCTTAACTGTAAAACAAGTTATATGCAGTAAGAATAAAGATTTGAGATGAATACCTAGGGTTTTTGTTTGTTTCAGTTCAGAAGCTCCCATTTCTAAACTGAAACCCAAGGGAGTAATGAGTGTCTTCTGATTTAATGGTTCTTAATTCTTCAGAACATGTAACCTCCCCTTCTTGCTTTTTGTCACCAACTACACAAGAAGGAATGACTCCTATCCCCAATCTGATATTCTCCTGACCTGGGGTCCTATGTACCTTAGGTAGCTAATACCCTAAACTGGCATTTGGGGTCGTATGTACTTTAGGTGGCTAATACCTTAAACTAATCTAAGGCTAGATCTTAGAATTTCTCTACCAGGGTAGGAGCTTATCTGTCTAAAGGCAATTTTAATTTTTCCTGAACTTCTGAATCTCCATTCCTCCTCCTTTTTTTCCATGTTGTCATTGTAGTTTTGACAGAACTTTTCTAGAGTGATTTCTAAAGCTGAGTAAGCTAGATTTGAATATTTTTTTATTCTTACTTCATCATCTGAGGCTTGTTTATTAGTTATAGTGAAGGCATAGATTATGCTTAGTTGGGTTTATCTGGCTGCTTTGTTGATCTGTTTGCATTTTGAGAGAACGTGGAAAAATTCAGATTTAGGGGGCTACCACTATTACCTGGCAAACCAGGAGTCTCAATTTATCAAGAACTGTCAATGTATTTTAGTTAATGGCTTTAGTTGAGAGTCTTATATATTCTTAAAACATTATCTTTATTTGGTAAAAACTGAATCCTTGGTAATGTATCACCAGCACTAGTGATCAGCCTTCATGAACAATGAACACAAAGACTAAAAGAGGCATACAATACCAAAAAAATGTAAAGCAGGTAAACAACATAATGAATTTGGCCTGCAAAGGAAATACAGCACTTCTTGTGATGCATTTGATAACTTCAGGAAAGAAAAATCCATTCCATATATCGCTATGAAAAAACAAAGTGAAATATAATCTTTCATTTCTCCAAACAGCAGCAATATTCCACATTCAGTAACTGCAAATTTAGCATGGCAATTGAAAAACAGTTCACAAATTTCAAAGTTCCTTACTTAGGAAGAAATAACAGCTACCTGGAGATAAATCTTTCAAAGATATTAAAGGCATAAAGCAGACTATAAGAAAATGATAATGGTTAGAAAAGATACATGGAGTAGTCCACAGGAGCAGCCCGTGTACACAATTATGATGCTTAGGACTGCAACCTAGGTGGGAGCAAAAGTCAATACAACAAATAAAATAAAAACTAAGGACTAGGAAACAACTTAAGGGCTAGAAAGTAAATTAAGAATTCTACAGCTACGTGAATACTATAAGGTGAGGAATGTGAACTAGAAATTAAGCTCTTTTTTCTTTAAAGAGAAGTAAAATTATAAAGAGAAGTAACGCTGTATCACAAAGTTGTTCCACAAAAAATAAACAATTACGTGATTCTCGAATGAACTAGGAATTGTCATCAGGTGAGACCTAAAAAAAGTTAAGAAGTTAACATACACAGGAAAATATGACTAAGGAAGACAATCTATTCTTCAGGAAGAATTTAAAGCTGTCCATGATCATGATGTCACTGCTTTATAGTTCCCCCAGCAAAAGGGAATTTGGTCTCCATCCTTTAAAATGGAGTAAAATTAACAGAATTTTCCTTATGAATAGAGCATTAACTTTTCTTGCCTTTGGGACTTTAATGTAAGCTACTCATTTCCCTCACAGGGTGACTAAGATTCCTACTTCTAAGGCTATCTCCTTTCTAAATGCTTAGGGAAGACAATAGGTGGCCTATTGTTTAAATTTTCTAAGCATGAGATAGTATAACCATGCTACGATTTAACAAGCATTTACTGGGAATCTTCTAACTATAATCTGAATCAAGAGAGACTAGAATAAACAGGCTGATTTCTTGGCTGGTGGCCCTCATATATTTACTAAAAACATTTTCAAAGTGAGATGTGAAGTATTTATATGAGTGAATGTATGCCTCATATTAATTTAGATCAGAAATTTATACAAAATGCTTGCTTAAATAAATATTGTCCACAAAATCTAGTAAGTATTCAAATCTTCTAACTTTTGTGTCTTATGATATAGATACTATATTTAATGAGAAGGAGGGAAAGTAAGGAGGAAGGAGAGAAGAAAATCACTGTGAAATCATATATCAAAGTGAAATTTATAATTTCAGACTATGTTCATTTGTAATACACAATTCAAACACACTAAATTCACATGTAGATATTTGAAAATGGTTTTTCTTTCAGAAATATCCTTTCCAATGACAAGTTAGATTATTAAATAAAATAAAATTTGAAGTTTAAATTTTTATTACACATACATTACCATTTTATATTTGTACAAAATGGAGAAATTTTTGATCAGGTGCAATTCTGATGCAAACAGTGATATTTTTAGTCAAAACACCTGGCACTAGGAAGAAATATAAAACTAGATCGCTGTAAAAAGGCAATATAGCTTCATCTAAGTTAAATCTAAATGTTTTATAATTTTATATTTAAGAAGATTGGTCCAATCATTTTACTAAAGAACAACTGCAGAGAAAGAAATACCTTACTAGTAAAGCCTTACCTTTTATGGTTTAAAAGCCAGATGCTAATTTTATAAAATATATCAAATAAATATATCAGTCTATATGTCAAGGGAAGAAAAGGCTTATCATTTTCTATTTAAAAATTTTTTTTTTAGTTGTAGAGGGACACCATATCTTTATTTTCATTTATTTATCAAACCACAGGGCCTCACGCATGTGAGGCAAGCGCTCTACCACTGAGCTACAACCTCAGCCCTCATACTATTCTTTAATAACAAAACTCTGAAACCATGTTAAAGAAAAAGCAAAATTTAAGACATAATAACACTGAGCTCCTTAGAGCAACTTCTTATTCTATAAATTCAGAAAAAAAGCCTCACTTCACTCAGTATAATTTTTGTTAACAAAGAGTTTAAATTCAAACTATGGATTCTGCCACAGCAGAACAATAGCACCTACCTCTTGAAACTACAGGAAAGATTAGATAACAGAGACCCTATCCCAGGGCCAACACACAGTAGGTGCTTTAGTGACAGATTCAACTCTTGTCAAAGACTGAAAATCTGCACAAACTTCCTCCTCTATCTCATTCTTCTGCATCAGTAGTCTCAGACATAAGAACATTTATAAATTTTGTTTCCTATTAAGAAGATGTTTCTTTTGCTATCTCCCTGGGAAGTCATTAGTTGAACCAGTAGTTTTGTTTTTATTAACACCTTATGGTTAAATGGCCTTAATATTTGTGATAAACAGTTTTAGGACCATTTTCAAAAACGGAGGTTCAATGCATAAGCCTACAGTAAGCCTGAAATTCAATCAGTTACGCACTTCTCAATTGTTCTTGAATCTGTTCTTTAAAAAGCTATAAACTTTTCCTTCCTTTTTTTCCTTCATTTTCCTTTTCATCTCTCTGCCTTCTGATCTCCTCAAAGGAGAAACAGCAACCTTCCACATGTGACCAAGATCACTTAATTTCCTTCAGCTTCTAAAGCAAATGATCCATTTATAATCTTCTTTTCCCCTAACATACAGAAAAAAAATAGGCACTGAAAACATTAAGTTATTAAAAAAAATCCTCTTCAAAAGAAAAAATTTGAATTACTTAATTTTCTTAGGCTCGTTGTTATTATGTAAAGTTGCCTACATAGGCACGTGTAAAACTTGTTGATATATCGTATCTACATCAGGGCTATTCAAAGGAACTTTCTATGAAAAATAATGTTTGTTTGTTTTTGTGGTATTATAGATTGAATACAGGGGTGCTTCAACCCTGAGCTATTTCCTTAGCCCTCTTTATTCTTTATTTTGAGACAGGGTCTTGCTAAGTTGTCCAGGCTGGCCTTAAGTTTGCAATTCTCCTGCCTCAGCCTCCTGAGTAACTGGGATTAAAAGTATGCACTACTACACATGGCAAAGGAACCTCATTTTTAATTTTATTAGACATAAATAGTCACATTTTTACTATAATGGACAACCAGCCTTAAGACACTCCTTTCCTTTTTTCTTAACTTTCTCCAACCTTATCTACATGCTGTTATTGCACTTGATCTTAGCCAAAAGGCCAAGAAGCGATCTACATGCTGTATTGAACTGTTTCAAACTCTTTATCTAAGATTAAATAGCTTGAGAGTTACAATCTCAAAAGCAAAGAGAATTACTAAAAAGCAGTTTTCAAAGCTAGTTTTAAAGTATGTTTCTTTATGAAGAGTACTATAATCAATCATTTTAGATTTTCTAGTCATAGTTTACTAAAAAATAAAAAAAAAGAAATAACACACATGTCTGAGTCCCTGAAATTGAAACGTAATAATATATACTCTCCCCTGGATTCTTTTTCAGCTACATAGTTAGTGCCAGAATAACAGAATGGCATAATTAAATGCCAGTACAACTAAGCAGAATTAACGGAACAAATGTTTCATTTTATACCTGTCCTATTCACTGTGAAACAAAAATTAGTGAACAAAAATATAAGTCAAATGTAATAATTCAATGTGTTAGTCAATGAAGAATTATGTGATTTCTATCTCTAGTATTATTTACCCCAAAACCAAACACCAAGCCTTACTTTAAGTTTTAAAGGTTGGTTGGTTGGTTGGTCTGCTTATTTCGAACTGAGTATTGAAACCAGGAATACTTTACCTCTGAGCTACATTCCCAGTCTCTGTCTTTCTTTAAAATTTTTTATTTTGAGACATGGTCTTTTTAAGTTGCTTAGGGCGTCACTGAGTTGCTGAGGGTTGCCTTCCAGATCATCACTAGGATTATAGACGTGTGCCACCACATCTGGCTCAAGGGATTTTTGGTTGACTGCTGGTGGTTCTTTCCAATTAAATATATGCATACATATTGTTGTTGTTATTGTTAGGTACCAGGGATTGAACCCAAGCATGCTCAAACACTGAGCCACATTCCCAGCCCTTTTTAATTTTTATTTTGAGACAGGGTCTCACTAAGTGGCTTAGGGCCTTGCTAAGTGCTCAGGCTGGCCTTGAAATTATGATCCTCGTGAACCACTGAGATTATAGACAAGGGCCACCATGCCTGGCTGCATACATGTTATTTTAAAATAAAATTATTCTAAAAGGTAGACCATAAGATCTCAGGAAAAAACTGTTAAGTGTTTTAAGCTCTCCTTTCTGATTCTCCTTTCTCTCCCTACATATAACAAAGTCTTTTTTTAAAAGCGCAAATGTAGGTGTTAAAAACAACAACAACAACAACAACTATGATGCTTATCTGTTGGGAATAAAATAATAGCCTCACTCTGAGACTGGCATAAATGTCATTACCACCAAATCAATTCCTCCTTTCTCTGCCTATCAGTTTGGCTTTGAGCAGACTGGGAGTGGGGGGTAGGTAGGAGGAGGAAATATTTAAAACAATCTCAGTATTCAGGGATAGAATTCAAAAGAATTCAAGTTATGTGAAAACAAGTTATGTGCTTAACTACATACCAATTTTTGAACCACTGCTGATGTGATTTTTGTTGTTGTTTGAAATTTGAGTAAGCATAATGAAACTTACTGTTTTGAGCCAGGGCTTGAAGCAGACAATCCAAGCATCCTTCCAAACTATCTTCAGTGCTGTCAACAGCTGTTATCTTCAATTTCTTCAAGGTATCACTGAGATTATCTGTTTATAGAAACAAAATACAAGTACATTTCACTAACCTTATGACCACCATGCTACCTAAGATTCCTATTTGAACAAATATATCAAATTATGGATTGATGACAAAACATGTGCATTTTGCATTATAAAGTTGCATTCTTCTTCTAAATTATATGCTGGTTCCTCTAACCAGATTCTCAAAACCCTTTTACATTATTAAAAATTACTGAGGATCCCAACAATATTTCATTTACATTATTTCTATTGATGTTTAAATTATTTTAAAAAATCAAAACTGAAACTTTCAAAGATTTACAAACTAATCCATTTAAATACAAAATTATAAACCTTATTTCATGCTAACACAATTAGCATGTTAAATGAAAAACAACTGTATTTCCAAAACAAAGAAGAATTTAGTAAGAGTGATAATGTTTTAAAAGTTTACAAATTTCTCACATGTGGTTCAGTAGAAAATAATTGAATTCTCCTATCTGCTTCTATATTCAGTCTTTTATAATGTGTTATTTTGATTGCATAGATTAAAAAAATTCCCTTAGTTTCACATACATGCACAGTTGGAAAACAGGACATTATTTGATAGCCCTTTCAGGTAATTATGGATATTCTTTGATACTAAACCAAAACTTGATAGATGCTAGTTTTTTAAAAGTTAGTTGCCATGTGAAATCTCAAACAATATCCATGAAAATTTTCAACTGTTAGAATAAAATCCATTGTCTCTTACGTTTAGAATCTTTTATGCATAAAAGACAATATATTATCATGCATTGGTCCTTTAGAAAATTGAGTTATACATCTTCTAAATACTGACATGTTTGTCTCATTGTACTATCTCAAAATCTCACACTTGTTGATACTAACACTACTCTATTTCTAAAACAACCTTAAGTATTGAAAAGATGTCAAGCTTAAGGTGATGCAAGTTTTCCAAAATTCTAGTTTTCTCCTGAAAACTTCAGTTTAACACCAGCAACAAATACTATCAAGGTTTTCTTCCTTAAATGACAAACTGAATTTATTTATTTGTGAAAAAATGTCTGCCAAACCAAAAACCAATTTGTCAATTCTCTCAAATAAAAAATGATATTCTATGGGGAAAAAAGTACTTCCATCAGTTCACAATTCAAAAACAGCACAAGTGATTTTCTTCACAACTGTCAGTTTTCACAATGCAAAGATTATGCACCCTTCCAATTTTATCCCACAGAATATTTTTAAAATGCATCCTCAAAAGGTTTTGAGGTTTTAAAATATATTTTTCCTACCCTATCAGAGATATTCTTCAAGTAAAACTGGTATTTTTCTTTTAATTTTAAGTTTATAATAGAAAAGAATATAGTAACTACCAGTACAATCTGGTGTTGCTACCCTGATTGATGTATACTAAAGCATCAGCAGTTTTTTAAATCCATAATTGTTTTTGTACCATTGTCAGTGCAAATATCAACACAGTGAAAAAGACAAATAATGTTCTAAGCAAATAGTTCTGACCTCAAGGGTCTCAAAACAGGATACCCAAGAACCCCGGGTTTGCTGTTTTCACACATCTCTAAGTAAGGTACACATTTTTTTTTTTAATTTTTTATTGTTGGCTGTTCAAAACATTACATAGTTCTTGATATATCATATTTCACAATTTGATTCAAGTGGGTTATGAGCTCCCATTTTTACCCCATATACAGATTGCAGAATCACATCAGTTACACATCCATTGATTTACATATTGCCATACTAGTGTCTGTTGTATTCTGCTGCCTTTCCTATCCTCTACTATCCCCCCTCCCCTCCCCTCCCCTCCCCTCTTCTCTCTCTGCCCCCTCTACTGACATTCGTTTGTCCCCCTTGTATTATTTTTCCCCTTCCCCTCACTTCCTCTTGTATGTACTTTTGTATAACTCTGAGGGTCTCCTTCCATTTCCATGCATTTTCCCTTCTCTCTCCCTTTCCCTCCCACCTCTCATCCCTGTTTAATGTTAATCTTCTTCTCATGCTCTTCGACCCTACTCTGTTCTTAGTTACTCTCCTTATATCAAAGAAGACATTTGGCATTTGTTTTTTAGGGATTGGCTAGCTTCACTTAGCATAATCTGCTCTAATGCCATCCATTTCCCTGTAAATTCTATGATTTTGTCATTTTTTAATGCAGAGTAATACTCCATTGTGTATAAATGCCACATTTTTTAATAGATTTCTGTACATTGATAGCTCATGACAACTTTAAAAATCTGATGGAATTCTATTATAAAGGAAGAGATAATTTTTGAATCTGCTTTTTTTCCCTGGGAAAAAACAGATTTAAAAATTCACATCAAATAATACTAACATCCTCTAGTTATGCCTAGTAAAGTCTCTAATGTAGCAATCCTAAACCGACTCTTACTTAAAAACCTCATGCTATCATTCACAACCAAGGTTAATATGTTATTCCCTTAAAAGGACCAGACAGTTTTGAGAAACTGATCTTTTTCTAAAGAAAAAGAAAACTATATCCACATGTATCTCGTATCCCTTATAAGCTAAAAGAAGTTGTAGGACATCATATTTCAAGTATACTTGTTCACTAGTATTAAGTAGATATTAAGTTGATTTTTTAAATGTACAATACATAAGTTCATATTTTAAAAATAAAAAAGTAATTATCACAACACTGATGAAAACTAAGACAATGTAGCCAAATGATAGCAATTTATCAAAACTATCAGTCAAGAAGTTATAAAATCAAGACTTATTGATGGGCTACAGATTAGCTGATTGGTAGTGTACTTGCCTTCATGCATGAGGTCCTAGTTCCATACCTGAGGAGTACAAAACCAACCAAACAAACAAATACACAAAAAGTCTATTGAATATTTTTTCTATGCTTTAAATGTACTGTTTTATCTGGTCTGCACAATAAGCCTAAGGTAGAATATAAGTGTATCCTTATACTCATTTTACTTGTCTAAGCACTGCTTATTTGATCTGTACAAAACCCTAAGGTAGACTGTACTAGTATTTGACTCCTTTTACTCTTATACAGTTTATAAAGGGAGACATAGGAAGAGATATAATTTCTCCCCCAAATCACAGTTAGTAGAAAGCCAAGATTCAAGGTAAATCAAAGCACTGACTGCAGGGTACATTCTCTTAACCCATATGCCCTACTGTTTCCCTTATGTGCTTACCAAGTACCAATTTGTTAATTACCATATTAGATTCTACCAGAGAATATTTTGAAAATAAATATCTAAATGTAACACGTTACATTTATGAAGAAAAATCAATAAGAACAGTCTTAAAGAAATAATTTAAAATTGCAAAATACCGAGTAATGTAATATGTTAGAGTCATTCAATAAACATGAATTCACTGATTTAAAATGCTCCGTTTCCATGGGAAAAAGATTACCTCTAGATAGAGAAGAGGGGTGGGAGGGAAAAGGAGGGAGAAAGGGAATTGCATGGATGGTGGAAGGAGACCCTCATCATTATACAAAATACATGTATGAAGATGTGAATTCAGTGTCAACATATCTCATATACAGAGATATGATAAATTGTGGTATAAAGGTGTATTAAGAATTGTAAGGCAATAATAATAATAATAATAGAGCTCATGTAAAAAAAAATAAAGAAAAAAGAAAATGCTCAGTTTCAAACATAACCTTTGATCCTGTTTTCTCTCTGATATCTCCTACTAAGTAAAAATGTCTCCTTAGATATTTCATCACCATGACAAACTGAGCAGGTCCCAGATTAAATTTATCATCTTCTCTATAATTTCTTCTCCCAAGTTGCTTTCTAATTTATCATAAGTATCTCCATGCCCCACCTTGCAGACAACCTATATGTTGGCACCTGGTGTCTTTAATTCATCCCATCCCCAATGCTCTGAGCTTGATATCCCTATCATCAAGTTTCAGTCTATCTGTCATCAACTCAGAGACCACCCAAGCACATTCCACCTGTAGTCTTCTCCCTTTCTCTTAATCCTCCAGGGTTATTCCTAACATATGCACCCAACCTTCACAATACTATTCACAACTTGTAATTTTTAAATATTAATTGTTAATATAGATTCCCCTACTATAATGTATGGGCAGTTATTTATCATAGTCACTGCACTACACCTATCACTGAGCACACATAAGGTGTCCACTAAACATTCATTACATGAATTGAGTGAGTAAGGAGATAAACTCATTTTCAGAAAGGGTCTAGTTACTATCCTCTGTATCACATACTCAAGAGCCAAAGTATTCCAATAGGGCAAGAATGGCAAATGTTACTTGTTAGTACTTACTGTGCCCTCCATAGTATTAGAAATAGTCTTAGATTTTAGGATAGGAAGAGATCACTAAAGTCAATTTGGGCATTTAGGAGTATAAAATATTATAATTAAAATCTATATAAAAATATTCATTTTTAAAAAAATTCCTAATCAGTAAAAATGTAATCTAAGGAAATAATTATTCACCTATTAGTCATATGAAAACTTTTTAGGGATAGTTCATTAAATTCCTCATTAGACAACCAAAGCCATCAACAGAACAAATTTAATATAGTAGTTTAAATGAACTAAGAGGTCAGTACCTAAAACAAATTTTACCATGAATCTATTTATTAAATAGTGTTAGAATGTTCCATATCTTGATTACAAGAGTACATTTGTCAAAAGTCATCCAATAGTACATTTAAAATCTATGCATTTTAGTATATGTGACTTATATCTCAATTTTAAAATAGCATATTGGAAAATAAAATGAATAGGGGAAAAATTCCTTTCTCACTAGCCTTAAACTTCCCCATGGAGAAATTTCTGTCAGTGACATTCCCAGCCTTTTCTTCCTCCTTACTTGACAATTGCTCCTCCTGCCCCCTTCCTTGGAAGAGGAATAACTTATGGGATTAAAAAATTAAGAAGAAGGTCAATGATGTAATATGCACCTGTAGTCTCTGCTACTCAGGAGCCTGAGGCAGGAGGATCACTTGAGCCCAGGAGTTTCAGACCAGTCTGGGCAACACAGTAAGATCCCATCTCAAAAAGTAAATAGATGGATAGAAAGATGAAGGATGAAGAGACGACATGAAAAGCTCAGTTCCTTCTGGATTTCTATTCTTTCAAAAGGAGCAAGAATTTCTGTTCCTCCCTATCTTTGGCTGTCCAGCTGTGCCAGTGACAAAACTGGTAAATATGTAATTCAGAAGTGATCAGCAATTCTATATGACATACTAATATATGATATGTATCCATTTTAAGGCAGATATTCTAAATTCTAGCAAATGATTCCTTTGCTTATAATTCCAGTGTTCTGAACTTGGGTAAGGAACAGAGGGCATTTCTCCCCTTTTATGGAATAACTTTTGGACTCCTCCAAACCATGACAGTAAATTTGTCATGAATCCGTACTATGCAAATTATATTTCACCTAAATCTGATTTTGCATTTGCTTAATTTAAGATACTAGAACTGTTCTAATGAAAATTCCTCAGCCTCTAGCTAGCAGTGAGGCAGTAAGTAGAGAAAGAAAAGGACAATGTCCATGGAAGGTTTCAACATAAAGTGCTTTCCCCTCTTTTAATTTTTGTAGGGCTTTTCGTTTGCATTTGCAATGCTGGGGCCTTGTGCATGCTAGGCAAGTGTAGCTCAATCACTGAGCTACACCCCCAGTCAAAGAAGTATTAATAACAAAAACAAATTATGTTTTCTTAAAGTATCTCTTTCCAGGACAACATACGACTTGACTTCAAGCAAAGCTGACTTGGTCATTAATTCCGAGTCCCCTACTTCTTAATTGATTAATTGCTTCTAAAGTCACAATCTAACCAAGTCCTCTGAAACTCTCACAATTTCTCTATCCAAAGTCTAAAATGATCTACACACAAAAACCAATAGATTTTCCTCAATCATTTTATTTGGTATTTTTACAGCAATTGTGATCCTCCTTTCCATTTTTGAAGCACTTTTAACTTCACAAATGCCAGTCTCTGAACACTTTTGTTCTTGGGACATCTTCACCAGCTTCCCTTCTCTTTCTTTCCCTTTAATGTTAGCATGACCTCAGTTCTGCCTGAGTTACATCACGTACATCAGAGTGATGATATATTTCCTTCTGTCCCTCCTTCCTATATCCAGCTAGACCGACTACTTGCTTTTATCTACTCATTAATATAACGAATAGCCACAGTTTAGGCCTTGTTACATTTAGCTAAAATCTGACTGCTGGTAACTTCTAAAAAACCTGGTTAAGTGTTTTCCAGAAATCCCTGTTAAAGACACAGCTATACTTTTCTACTAGAAATTTCAAAGAACCTTCCCAAGCCTTCTTCCCTTTCATAAATACTGTAGGACATTAAGCACCAGAGTCTTTTTATCTTCCAAACTCTCTTGTCTCTAAACTAGAAACTGAAAATTATTCATTAGTCAGTGTGTGTTTATTACCATCAAAGGGTTTTAATAAGACCTAAATTTCTACAGTTATCAATTCCTCTCTTAATATCAATCTAAAAAAAACTGACTGAAAAATCAGGCTATTTTAATATTTAATAACTTGACTGTAAGTAAGATCATCAAATGAACTTGATCATCACCATCATCAAATGAATTTGATTATAAGCAAAAGACTGTTCTAAAGGACCAGTTTCAATATAAGGTAGTGTCATGGTAAGTTAATAAATCTTTTAATTCTTTATGTTATCTGTGGTATTTTCTACTTTATCTTCTTGACATCAACCAGAAATGATAGCTGTATTTTCAAAGTTATTCGATCTACAATATAATGTTTTAAAATGTTAATAAACTCTTATCATTTTATTACATGCTAGGTGAATGGATGGATGGAAAGGTGTGTGTCATCATTGGACAACTACTTTATATTTAATGATTAAAAACACAAAGGATCTGGGCTCAGTGGCACATGCATGTAAATCCCAGTGGTTTGGGAGGCTAGGGCAGGAGAGCCACAAGTTCAAGGGCAGCCTCAGCAACTTAGTGAGATCCTGTCTCAAAATAAAAAATAAAAAGGGCTAGGGGATATGGTTCTGTGGCTTAAGGGTTAAGTGCCCCAGGTTCAATCCCCAGTGCAAAACAAAAACAAAACAAAACAAAAAAAACTACCAAAGCTAGCAAATACAGGACAAGAACTGCTAACTGAGCTTGTGAAAGTTCAAGGCCTATTTAATTCCCTCTTCAAATATCACCATTCTAGAACAGGCGCAGCGGCCTGCTGAGGGGCAGAGCCGCCCCCTCCCCCCCGCGCCTGCAAGGTAGGCGGAACTGTGACCACACACAGAACAGGCCCAGTGGCCCGGGGAGGGGCAGAGCTGCCAATCACGCCTGCAAGGTAGGCGGACCTGCGAACAACCGGCAGAACAGGCACAGCGGCCTGCTGAGGGGCAGAGGCACCGCCTCCCCCCGAGCCTGCAAGGTATGCGGAACTGTGACCACCTGCAGCACAGGCCCAGCTGCCTGCTGAGGGGGCAGAGCCGCCCTCTCCCCCCGCGCCTGCAAGGTAGGTGGAACTATGACCACCGACAGAACAGGCCCAGTGGCCTGCGGAGGGGCAGAGCTGCCAACCACGCCTGCAAGGTAGGCGGACCTGCGAACAACCGGCAGAACAGGCACAGCGGCCTGCTGAGGGGCAGAGGCACCCCCTCCCCCCGAGCCTGCAAGGTAGGCGGAACTGTGACCACCTGCAGCACAGGCCCAGCGGCCTGCTGAGGGGGCAGAGCCGCCCTCTCCCCCCGCACCTGCAAGGTAGGTGGAACTATGACCACCGACAGAACAGGCCAGTGGCCCGCGGAGGGGCAGAGCTGCCAACCACGCCTGCAAGGTAGGCGGACTTCCGACGCCCCCCGGCAGAACAGGCCCAGCGGCCTGCTGAGGGGCAGAGCCTCCCCCTCCCCCCGCGCCTGCAAGGTAGGCAGAACTGCGACCACCGACAGAACAAACCCAGCGGCCCGCAGAGGGGCAGAGCCGCTGCCCGCGCCTGCAAGGTAGGCGGACCTGCTACCAACCGGCAGAACAGGCCCAGCGGCCTGCCGGCGTGGTAGGCACATTGCCCCAATTGGAGGAGGGGCAGAGCCGCCGCCCACGCCTGCGAGGGAGACTTTGGAACTATACAAGAGCAATATAAATATATAGGGGGAAAATTCAATAGCATAACAGTTTCACCAAGCAGAAAGAAACGCGAACAGTATGAAGAGACAAGGAAAGAAAGGACAACAAGCAACGCAGGTCAACTCAACGTTAGAAGAGGTAATAGATGCAGCAGATGGAATGTCAGAAAAAGAATTCGGGATATACATGCTTCAGATGATCTGGAGTCTCAAGGAAGACATAAGACAGCAAAATCAGACAATGAAAGATCACTTCAACAATGAATTACATAAACAAATCCAAGAAGCAAAAGATCAACTATACAGGGAGACAGAGGTAATAAAAAACAAACAGAAATCCTAGAAATGCAGGAAGCAATAAACCAACATAAAAACTCAATTGAGAATACTACCAGCAGAGTAGAACACTTAGAAGATAGAACATCAGACAATGAAGACAAAGTATTTCAACTTGAAAAGAACACAGACAGCTCAACAAGACTGTTAAGAAACCATGAGCAGAACATCCAAGAAATATGGGATAACATAAAGAGACCAAACTTAAGAGTCATTGGGATACAGGAAGGGATAGACGTTCAAACCAAAGGAATGAGCAATCTATTCAATGAAATAATATGAGAAAACTTCCCAGACTTGAAGAATGAGACAGAATCCCAAATCCTAGAAGCCTACAGGACGCCAAATGTGCAAAATCATAAGAGATCCACACCTAGACACATTATAATGAAGATGCCCAACATACAGAATCAGGAGAGAATTTTAAAAGCTACAAGAGAAAGGAAGCAGATTACATTTAGGGGTAAGCCAATCAGGATAACAGCTGATCTTTCAACACAGACTCTGAAAGCTAGAAGATCCTGGAATAACATATTTCAAACACTGAAAGAAAATGGGTTCCAACCAAGAATTGTGTATCCAGCGAAATTAAGCTTCAGGATGGAAGATAAAATTAAAACCTTCCACGATAAACAAAAGTTAAAAGAATTTGCAGCTAGAAAACCATCTCTTCAAAACATCCTCGGCAAAACATTACAGGAAGAGGAAATGGAAAATAACAATGAAAACCAACAGTGGGAGGTAGGACACTAAAGGGGGGAAAAATAATCAAAGAGGAAAACAAACCATGTTTAGTAACAGAAATAAACAAATATGGCTGGAAGAACAACCCATATCTCAATAATAACCCTAAATGTTAATGGCTTAAACACACCAATTAAGAGACACAGGCTAGTAGAATGGATCACAAAACAAGACCCAACAATATGCTGCCTACAGGAGACGCATTTGATAGGAAAAGACATACATAGGCTGAAGGTGAAAGGTTGGGAAAAATCATATCACTCATATGGACTTCGGAAACAAGCAGGAGTGTCCATACTCATATCAAATAAAATAGATTTCAAGCCAAAGTTAATCAAAAGGGATAAAGAGGGACACTACATACTGCTCAAGGGAACCATACACCAACAAGACATAACAATCATAAATATATATGCCCCAAACAATGGTGCAGCTATGTTCATCAAACAAACTCTTCTCAAGTTCAAGAGTCTAATAGACCACCATACAATAATCATGGGAGACTTCAACACACCTCTCTCACCAATGGACAGATCTTCCAAACAAAAGTTGAATAAGGAAACTATAGAACTCAATAACACAATTAATAACCTAGACTTAATTGACATATATAGAATATACTACCCAACATCAAGCAGTTACACTTTTTTCTCAGCAGCACATGGATCCTTCTCAAAAATAGATCATATATTATGTCACAGGGCAACTCTTAGACAATATAAAGGAGTAGAGATAATACCATGCATCTTATCTGATCATAATGGAATGAAACTGAAAATCAACGATAAAAGAAGGAAGGAAAAATCATGCATCACTTGGAGAATGAACAATGGGTTATAGAAGACATCAAGGAGGAAATTAAAAAATTCTTAGAGATAAATGAAAACACAGACACAACATATCGGAATCTATGGGACACATTGAAAGCAGTTCTAAGAGGAAAATTCACTGCTTGGAGTTCATTCCTTAAAAAAAGAAAAAACCAACAAATAAATGATTTCATACTTCATCTCAAAATCCTAGAAAAAGAAGAGCAAAACAACAGCAAAAGAAGTAGAAGGCAAGAAATAATTAAAATCAGAGCTGAAATTAATGAAATCGAAACAAAAGAAACAATTGAAAAAATTGACAAAACTAAAAGTTGGTTCTTTGAAAAAATAAATAAAATCGACAGACCCTTAGCCATGCTAATGAAGAGAAGAAGAGAGAGAACTCAAATTACTAGCATAAGGGATGAAAAAGGCAATATCACAACAGACACTTCAGAAATACAGAAGATAATTAGAAATTATTTTGAATCCTTATGCTCCAATAAATTAGAAGATAGTGAAGGCATAGATAAATTTCTTAAGTCATTTGATCTGCCCAGATCGAGTCAGGAGGATATAGACAACCTAAACAGACCAATATAAATTGAGGAAATAGAAGAAACCATCAAAAGACTACCAACTAAGTAAAGCCCAGGACTGGATGGGTATACAGCAGAGTTTTACAAAACCTTTAAAGAGGAACTAATACCAATACTTTTCAAGCTACTTCAGGAAATAGAAAAAGAGGGAGAACTTCCAAATTCATTCTACGAGGCCAACATCACCCTGATTCCTAAACCAGACAAAGACACTTCAAAGAAAGAAAACTACAGACCAATATCTCTAATGAACCTAGATGCAAAAATCCTCAATAAAACTCTGGCGAATCGGATACAAAAACATATCAAAAAAATAGTGCACCATGATCAAGTAGGATTCATCCCTGGGATGCAAGGCTGGTTCAATATACGGAAATCAATAAAGTTATTCACCACATCAATAGACTTAAAAATAAGATCCATATGATCATCTCGATAGATGCGGAAAAAGCATTCGACAAAGTACAGCATCCCTTTATGTTCAAAACTCTAGAAAAACTAGGGATAACAGGAACATACCTCAATTTTGTAAAAGCAATCTATGCTAAGCCTCAGGCTAGCATCATTCTGAATGGAGAAAAACTGAAGGCATTCCCTCTAAAATCTGGAACAAGACAGGGATGCCCTCTCTCACCACTTCTGTTCAACATAGTTCTCGAAACACTGGCCAGAGCAATTAGACAGACGAAAGAAATTAAAGGCACAAAAATAGGAAAAGAAGAACTTAAATTATCACTATTTGCAGGTGACATGATTCTATACCTAGCAGACCCAAAAGGGTCTATAAAGAAACTATTAGAGCTAATAAATGAATTCAGCAAAGTGGCAGGCTATAAAATCAACACACATAAATCAATGGCATTCCTGTATCTCAGTGACAAATCCTCTGAAATGGAAATGAGGACAACCACTCCATTCACAATATCCTCAAAAAAAATAAAATACTTGGGAATCAACCTAACAAAAGAGGTGAAAGACTTATACAATGAAAACTACAGAACCCTAAAGAGAGAAATAGAAGAAGATCTTAGAAGATGGAAAAATATACCCTGTTCATGGATAGGCAGAACTAACATCATCAAAATGGCGATATTACCAAAAGTTCTCTATAGGTTTAATGCAATGCCAATCAAAATCCCAACGGCATTTCTTGTAGAAATAGAGAAAGCAATCATGAAATTCATATGGAAAAATAAAAGACCCAGAATAGCAAAAACAATGCTAAGCAGGAAGTGTGAATCAGGCGGTATAGCGATACCAGACTTCAAACTATACTACAGAGCAATAGTAACAAAAACAGCATGGTACTGGTACCAAAACAGGCGGGTGGACCAATGGTACAGAATAGAGGACACAGAAACCAATCCACAAAACTACAACTATCTTATATTTGATAAAGGGGCTAAAAGCATGCAATGGAGGAAGGATAGCATCTTCAACAAATGGTGCTGGGAAAACTGGAAATCCATATGCAACAAAATGAAACTGAATCCCTTTCTCTCGCCATGCACAAAAGTTAATTCAAAATGGATCAAGGAGCTTGATATCAAACCAGAGACACACCGTCTGATAGAAGAAAAAGTTGGCTACGATCTTCATATGGTGGGGTCGGGCTCCAAATTCCTCAATAGGACACCCATAGCACAAAAGTTAATAACTAGAATCAACAAATGGGACTTACTCAAACTAAAAAGTTTTTTCTCAGCTAAAGAAACAATAAGAGAGGTAAATAGGGAGCCTACATCCTGGGAACAAATATTTACTCCTCACACTTCAGATAGAGCCCTAATATCTAGAGTATACAAAGAACTCAAAAAATTAGACAATAAGATAACAAATAACCCAATCAACAAATGGGCCAAGGACCTGAACAGACACTTCTCAGAGGGGGACATACAATCAATCAACAAGTACATGAAAAAATGCTCACCATCTCTAGCAGTCAGAGAAATGCAAATCAAAACCACCCTAAGATACCATCTCACTCCAGTAAGATTGGCAGCCATTATGAAGTCAAACAACAAGTGCTGGCGAGGATGTGGGGAAAAGGGTACACTTGTACATTGCTGGTGGGACTGCAAATTGGTGCAGCCAATTTGGAAAGCAGTATGGCGATTTCTTGGAAAGCTGGGAATGGAACCACCATTTGACCCAGCTATTCCCCTTCTCGGTCTATTCCCTAAAGACCTAAAAAGAGCATGCTACAGGGACACTGCTACATCGATGTTCATAGCAGCACAATTCACAATAGCAAGACTGTGGAACCAACCTAGATGCCCTTCAATAGATGAATGGATAAAAAAAAAAATGTGGCATTTATACACAATGGAGTATTACTCTGCATTAAAAAATGACAAAATCATAGAATTTGCAGGGAAATGGATGGCATTAGAGCAGATTATGCTAAGTGAAGCTAGCCAATCCCTAAAAAACAAATGCCAAATGTCTTCTTTGATATAAGGAGTGTAACTAAGAACAGAGTAGGGACGAAGAGCATGAGAAGAATATTAACATTAAACAGGGATGAGAGGTGGGAGGGAAAGGGAGAGAGAAGGGAAATTGCATGGAAATGGAAGGAGACCCTCAGGGTTATACAAAATTTCATACAAGAGGAAGTGAGGGGAAAGGGGAAAATAATACAAGGGGGAGAAATGAATGACAGTAGAGGGGGTAGAGAGAGGGGAGGGGAGGGGAGGGGAGGGGAGGGGAGGGGAGGGGGCATAGTAGAGGATAGGAAAGGCAGCAGAATACAACAGACACTAGTATGGCAATATGTAAATCAATGGATGTGTAACTGATGTGATTCTGCAATTTGTATACGGGGTAAAAATGGGAGTTCATAACCCACTTGAATCAAAGTGTGAAATATGATATATCAAGAACTATGTAATGTTTTGAACAACCAACAATAAAAAAATTAAAAAAAATATCACCATTCCCCACCTAAATCTATAGCCATTCACTAATAGCAATATACTTTAAAAAGAGATTAAAGATTTCTTACTGTTGAAACTAATATAATTTTTACGTAACTATCTAGTAACAAACCTTTCCTGACATCATTATCCTCATCAAATGTAAAAGAAAAATTATTTCTGTACTAATGTGGTTTTCAAACACCTAGAATGTAATCAATACATTAATGAAGTAATTTCAAAGTGAATGACATTATGTCAATTTGGGGCACCTGGCTTAAGGAGATAGAAATAATAAGAACTTCCCATGAATATTATATTTCACTTATGTAAAGGGTTTGATATCTGACAGAGTGAAGCTATTTTAAAAACCTTGTCTTGTGAAGTAGGAAAAAATAACTGTTTTGTAAGCAAGACAAGTAGAAAACACTGTATTTTAAAATTGTGAAAATTCAGTTTAATTATGCTATAATTCAGTTTCTATTTATTTTTGTTTAATATATGTTTACAGAGATGGTCCTAAATCAGTCTGAGCCAAAAATCTTTTAATAAATTAACCTAACTTCTCTTCCATTAAACTGTACTACATGTAAGGGAAAACAACTTTTATTTCTTTCCTTTAGGGAACTTCTCCTAGCTGAGCAAGTTAAAGAACCAAGAATGGATTTAAGTCTTCCCTGATTATTACATCCTCCCCCCATTTTAATATAAATTTTAAATTCTCTAAGTTACCTTTTAAAATTAGAATGAGTACACGAATAAATAATAACTCAGAACCTTTGTCTACCTTCCCAACTTCTTCTACCCATCCAGGCTAGAACTTCAGAAACATGTCCTTGCCAGAACATATCACTACTCTTTCAAAATCTACAGTGGTTTACTACTGCCTAATGCAAACTGTGTTTGCATAAAAACCAAGAGTCTCGACTAATATTATTATTCCCTCATCTCTCTTACTTTGTCACACATTATGCACATCAGTACCACTAGGTGTTTTCCCAGGCACCCCTCCATTTTTAGAAATGTGCAAATTAATTTCTTTCTGTTAAAAAAGTCTTGCTGTGCATTCTCCTCCTAATCGAATAACTACTACTCTGCAAAGTCAGCCAATAAACACAAATTCTTACATGAAACCCTTTGTTATTCTTGCAGTCTGATCATACCCTTTCTTTTCCCATATTTTGTTTATACCTCAATTATAACACTGATTTCATTTTTTTCTACATTACTACAAGCATTCAAGTCAGGGTTCACCATAACCAAACAACTCACAGACAGAAAATGTAACAAAATTTAGAGGTTAAAAATGCAGTCCCTGATAGTCCATCTGGGCTTAAGTTCTGGCTCTACATTTAACCTGTATAAGTTTAGGCCGGTTTATTTTGTCTCCCCACAGGTAAAATGCAGATGACAATTCCATGTATTACATATAGTACATTCTATAAATATAAATTTAAGGCTTATTAACAAAAGTGGAATTCATGGTACGCTGTCCCAACAAATGTTAATGATTATAATCAGTAAGAACTTGAACTGGATTTGTATCTGATTTTCATGTGTGAATGAGGCCTATGATATAAAGAAATGCAATCAAGAAGATAACTTTGTGTTGCCCCCTTTGTCCCACTAAGCAGTAATAAAATTTGTTCTGAAGTTCAAAACAAAATAAACAATGCAGATAGTATCTACCTTGTCAACTTGTTGTGAGGATTAACTGGGTTTATACATATAATGCTCTCAGAACAGACTCTAGTGCATACAGTAAGCTATTAACCAATGCTGATGACTGTTGATATAATATTAATAACTGCATCACTGTATTACTCACTACCTCCCTATTGTGTTGTCTTCTAAACAGCAGGCATTCAATAAATGATTATTGAATTAAATGGTGACCCAAAATTGTACATTTAAATGAGAAAAATTTAACAAGATGTCTATTACCAATTTTCTTTTTTTAATGTTATTTAATTTCTTTTATACATATACATGAAGCACAATTAAAATGCATTAATGTGATATTTTTTCCCCTTTTTGCCTGGTCTTCTTTCCTGCTTTCTCCTTTTTACCTTCACTAACTTCTCCACTCACATATCAATGAACTAATGTTTTCAAGCTTTGATGCTTTTTTTCTTCTTCTGATAATCGTGTAGATATACCGGACTTTGGGGGAGTTTTGGATCCTATTATACATCTTTTCTATATCTTCATTTTTTCCCTCAATAATAACTCTTGTAAATTACTCCAACATAATCTATACAGCTCTAACTCATTCTTTTCAATTATTTGAACCATATTCCATGGTTGTAGGTAGCACAGTTTATTCAGCCCTTTACGTATGTAGCTTTTCACTTTCTTTTGTGGCATTTTGTTTTGATCATTAATCTGGGTCTAAGTATTTTTAATTTTGCCTGATCACTTTCAAAAAGGCTGAATATTTAATTTTCCTTTCAGTTACGCATTAAAAGTATTTTTTTCTAAATCTTGAGTATCAATGAATATTACAGATTTCCACTTCTTGACAGTCTGATGGGTTTAGACTACTATGTAATTTTTATTTTAATTTCTACTTCTTTAACCATCATAAATGTCAGTATCATCTCGTATTCATTAGCCTTTTGAACTAGCTTTATTTAAAAGTATTCATTCACACCCTTTGCCTAGTGCTCAGACAGGTTTGTCTGTTTTGTTCTTATTGCACACTATAGATATCAACCTTGTCTGTTATCTATGTAACTTTTTTTCTAAGATCTATCATTAATCTATTAGTTTCAATATTCCTCTTTCTCGGCAATTTTCTTTTACAGCATCTGGGTTTCCAGTTACAGTTAAGAAAAGTCTTTTGGGCTCCCAGCAAATTGCTTGATTATCTTTCAATATTATGATTCTTTTACTTTTTATGTCTTTGATTCACTGGAATTAATTTTCACATATGGCCTAAGACTGGGGTATAATTTTATTTTCTGTGTCAAGAGGTTTTAATACTCCGTCCTTTTCTTGCTAAATTAAACTACTACCTCTGCCTCTTATATACAGAAATATATTTCTGAAGTCTCTTCATTCCAATGATCTTTACCCATTCTTATGCTAATATCATATTGACATAATTACACTGGCCCTATCTCATGTTCTCGTATCTGAAAAAACTAGTCCTGATACCACTTTCTCAGCTTTCTTTGCTATTCAGATTTTTTCCTCCAAAATCTTGCTGATGAATCACTTTAGATCATTTAGATCATTTCATCTGGGCACTCCAGAGTGAACAGTAAATGAATGACTAAAATACCAAATGAACAAATAAATACTCTCTTGGATTACATTAATTTTGTATTTTAAAGTTTGAGATCATTTGCATTTTTCACTGTTAATCTTCCTCTCTTCCACATGGATGCATTTAATTTTGTTCAGATCTTGTTTGGGATCTCTTAATAATCGGAATCTTTCAGTAAAATTGTCTTCTCGCATACAGATCCTGTAACTTCACTGTTTATTCCAACATATTTTAGAATTTTGCTATTGGTGAGAATTATGAAATTTTCCCATTATGCTGGGCATGGTATCATACCCCTATAATCCCAGCAACTCAGGAGGCTGGAACAGGAGGATTCCAAGTTCAAAGCCAGACTCAGCAACTTAGCAAAAACCTAAGCAATCTAGAAAGACAGTGTCTCAAAATTAGATAAAAATAAAAAGGGCTGGGGATGTGGCTTAGTGGTTAAGCATCCCTGGCTTCAATCCCCAGTACCAAAAAAAAGAAAAAATTTTCCCATTTCTTTGTGTAGGTAGACATGCCTAGAATAAAAAAGAGCAACTGTGTACAATGATGACATATTCAACCAACAACCAAATTATATTATAAATATGAATCGGTTTGTTTTAAAGTCTGCTAAATTTCCTGTGCATACAATTATCTGATCAACAAATACAGATCACACTATCACTTATATTAGATATATGCTTATATTAAATAGGAAAATAGTTCCAAATTCTATTATTTCATACAACATTAAATGATTTAGACTATATATTTAATAAAGAAAACCTTCACTTCTGTTCTTAATACCACTGCAACTCTCCATGCATTTCTGAGGATTAGGTAAAATAATCAAATGCACACAACAAAATTGGAAGAAATGAGTTTTTCTTAGCAACTAAAAAAGGTAGAAAAATCATGTCTCTCTTATTTGCTACGGCACTGTAGATGCTTGCTGTCAAAATATCAACCAGAAAAACAAAAACTGAAAGCTCAGAAAGAGTACTTAGAATTTAATAATTTATTACTACCTTCAAAAACTACTGCTTGGTAACTGAATAAAACCTTGACTATTAAAGATTGAGTATGAAGCTGATGTGGATGGGCCATTTTCTTTCATTAGTTGCCATAATTAAATTTCACAGAAGCACAACCTAACATAAATACTAAATATGTTCAGTGAACACACACACACACTTTGGCAAAAATGTATTATTCAAAGTAGTAAATGCAATATTTATTTTGTAAGACAATTCACGCAGTTCTTGATGAACTATTGGGTAATATTTGAAGAGAAAATTCAGAGCTAGAAATTGTTCTATTTCATGAAAACTCCCAACTTATAAAATTTCATTAATCTTACATTCTTCACTTTTATCTCAAAGTGTTTATTTATCGATGACTTTAACATGTAGTGATACTTATGTAGGAGCCTTGCTTTTGATGTGGCTCCCAGAGTGCAATGACATTTTAATTCCGTGGCCATTCCCGTTATGAACACATGCATGCACTGGGTACTTCTTTTTCATTCCACAAGCTAATTATAAATGAACATACCACATTACTTACTTCTCTTCAGACAAGAATACTAACAAGACTTCATAAAATATAAGGGCTTAGATGAATTTAATTGACCTCTCCTAATAAGCAAAGCAGTATGAATTCTATGTCAAGTGACTGTATTCCAAAACTTAATTTCATAAATAAGTCCATAAATTTAACTTAGAAATGATTTTTATTCTAAATTTTCTATACTTTTCATTTTGGTGGTTTTATAGTTCTAGGCATATACAGTAATACTGTTAGTATATTTCTACTATTAGATGGGAAATTCTTCCAGGATACCCACATGATTCTCTATAGTAAAAACAAAAGAAATCCTTATGGCCTTACATCACTTTCTCAGTAACCATTCTTGCATATTCTATTAAAAATTATGATACAAATTGCTGTGATTGAGAAATATTTTAGGGGTGGAGATATAAGTCAGTGTTAGAACACCTGCCCTGTATGCACAAAACCCTGAGTTCAATCCACAGCACTACAATAATAATAAAAAAGAAAAGAAACATTTTATTAATGGGGCCTATACTAAAAATAATGACTTATTTCATTATAAGGTTTCTTCTCTAATTATTTCAGAAGTCTGATAAAAACTTTCTTAGCAGTAATTTTTCATTTATTCTTAAATGGAGTTAAAACTATTTTGGTTTAAATCAGAAACACTGTATGGTATTACTTGTCATGTTTGATTAGAGGGTCAAAAGTCTGATAAAAGATCTTCACAACTACATTATTAAACCATAATTCCATAAGAGAAAGATATAGTTTGTTAAATTTTATTCTACATAGTACCAAAAGACCTTTTCATTTGGAGCTCAAGAATTATTTCACTGTTTTATAGCTGTTATAGTTTTAGCATACAACATAACACAAATTACTAAGAAATTAATACACTATCATATTTCTTAATCACACAGTGATTCACAATGAAATTCAGGTTTAATTAATTATTTGTCTGAAAAATGACCAAGAAAAATATATGGATGATTTCTTTTCCTCAACAGTATCCTAAATGGAAAGATTTAGTATACACTCACATCAAACAGTGGTCAACATCTAGGATATTATAAGCCAACTTAGAAAATCAATATAGAAAAATCAACAAAGCTCAATAGAATATTGAATGATTTTAAAGGAGACTAAGAAATATACTGGAACAATGTTGGTAAAAACGTAACCTGACAATTACTTACGATTTTTGTGTTGAAGAATTGTTGAAATGACCTATATATAGAAGACTAATTTTAGAAGAAGCTGGAAAATGGAAAGCATATACTTTCAAACTTCACTTATTTGCCTGCCTCCTTTATTGTATACTCAATAAACGAGAAATTCTTTAAACAAAAAAATGAAAATAACTGCTTGAAATATATTTGCCCTACTCTAGCTCCTTATACCTATAATATGCCTACAAGCCAACCTAAATAAACCTTGCCACTATCAGTACTCTATTATCAGAATTATTTCAGAAAAATGCCTTTTTTGCTTATTCGATTATCCTTGTTTCTGAATCTCCCAGGCCCATTTTATTTATTTCTTAGCTTCACTTAGTTCCTTAGATTAGTATACTGTTCTTGAACTATCTTAGCTGTGAGCTTCTACTCCTTCACAATACTACTTAAGCATATGTTTATCATGCAATGGTTCCTGACACTTGGATTCAAGGATAAAAGATATCCTATCTCCAAGTTCTACCCCAAACTCTAGGATATGCCTGGCAGCATAGGAAAACCAGACAAGTGACAGATAAATAATTTCAGTAAGAGGAAATTTTGCCTGAAAATGTTACAGGAATATTTACAGGCTAGATAAGTTAGATTAACAAAAGTGGGATTATCCACTTTGACTTCCAAACAGTCTTGAGTAAGAGCCTTTCCAAAACATTCAAAGTTGTGACTAACTACATATAGTAATGAGGAAAGAAAGTAAAGACCCTACTTTATAATATTTTGCTGGAGAGAAAATTTAATACTGACATTCAAAGCCAAGATAAAGCGACTTTCTTTAGCTGGAAAAATACAGAAAAGTATTTCATTAAGATTGGTAAGAAAGTCTCACTTGGTAATCTAATAAATAACAGATAAGAGATAATATACACTAAAATTTAGAGTTCAGGAAACACCAACTTTTCTGGGTAACCAAATGCTACTGAAGAAAAATGATATGCACAAGCAGTTCTAAGTTACATGCAAAAGTAGTTAAATGTATTCCTTAATACAGGTGAATCTGTAAGTTTTTTTAATGTATTACTTAATATAAGCATATATTAATACTAAGCAATACATTAAGAACTTTTATAAATCTAATAAAAATAATAACTCTCTGAACTATATCATTTATGAATTCAGGAAGGAAATATAATACCAAAATATTGCTACAGAAAGTAAAAAGAAATTTTAGGGTCAAGATCCTTTTCTGTTCATCAGCACGATGACTGGGTGTTCACACTGCTGTATGAGAGGTGTCTCCCTTGTTATAGCACTGGCATATGACTTGTCTGATGTGAAAAGAAGAATGAATAATATTTTAGGGTAGAAATAAAAGAGAATTCACACAAAAATAAATATAACAAAGGATAATTAACATCCTTACTTAAAGCTATGATGTACCAGATTAAGTTTAAGAAGAATAAAATTCAACCAATAGATTCAACCAATGTCAGTTATCAATTTCTTTCTTTCTCAGATCCAAATTCACCATTCAAGCCTGTTCTATAAAAACAATGCTGGGCCCTTAATGTATTTTAACTTTGCCAGATGGCATGATAATAAGCTTTGTCTACAGTGGACAATGGATAGGAAGGTTCTCTCCTTCTTGTTCAGGCTACATGGTTTTCTTCAGGGCCAAATGCCTACAAGCCATGGCTGTCACCACCTATTTTTTCCACTTTTCAACGCAGGTAGCGGTTCTGCATAAGAGAGCTCCAGACAGCTCAGGTCTGCACCTCAGCCCAGGTCACTGCTTCCTGTACCATCTCCATATCCTTATAAGTACACATGCTGTAAGACCTGTGGACCAGGTCACCCGGAGTTGCTCTGACCCAAACCTGTACATAGAAGTATGCTGGGTTCCTGATGCCTTAACTTCTGCATATCCAACTCTCTGTGTGCCACTCATCAACTTTAGTGTACTTATTCTCCAAAGAGATGTTCCTGTAGGTCAGATGCCTGTGGACCAGCTCTGGCCTAGTAACCTAATGGACTTCTATGTCATCTAGAGGGTTGGAACTGTATCTTTTAATGAAAAATCTGCCCTTCCAAGATAAAGTTAGTTTCCCCTTCCTTAGATAAAACTCCCTTAGGCTTAGATTACCTTTAGAGTTTGCTGTCTTTTATAGTTACTCTATTATTGCATAATAAGTTTATAAATATACCATGTTTAAGTGATTGTGTGTTGGGAAACAATTTTTCTCTGGATTTCTTGGCATGCCTGCATGTTTGGGGCTTTCTGAGCAAAGGAAAATGATAAGCTATACTAATGATAAGTCTACCTCCCTGGAGATATTCCAAAATAACTTAAAAAAAAAAAAAGCCTCTGTTCTTCCTAGAAACTTGCTTTTAGCTTACTTTTAGGGTAATAAATTTAAAGATGCCATTTTCCTCCCCAGGGAGGATTTGTTAATCACCGAATAAGATAAGGATTGTGTTGTTTTTTTCTTGGCTGGGCAGAAGTGCCAGCAACCCAACATAAGCTTCCAATGTCATAAATTTAGGGTCCTTCTCCTGTTACCCAGGTACATATACAGGGTAACTCCAGGTTCTTAACACACTGCCAAATATTGAGATTGAATGTTGGGGAACCAGCATTAAAATGCTCTGTGAATGATAAACTCTGTTCTCTGACATGTAAACCTTGTGTTTCCTGTCAGATTATTTATATATATATATATACACATAAATCTAACACTGTGTATTTTGCCTTCTAATTGGACCTAGATAGATAGAGATCTATAAAAAGTCATCCTAGAAAAATGAATTATGTGAGAAATACTAAGAATGTTATGAATAAAGTGATTAATAAATTGAAAAGATAATCCCAAACTTCTACTCATCTAACAGTATGAGCTATATGCCTACCAAGCATCAAATACTGCCCTCAGTGTTAAGATGCAAAGGTAAATGAGAATTACTTTCACATATCCCTGATCATTCCCAGAAATAAAGAGCATTAAGTTTTTCCTGCATCCTTCCAGAGGCATGCTGTGTGTATGTGATGTTTATATTTATAGACTTATACAAAAACCTCAACACATAAACAATCCCAATGTTATTACAACCCTACTACCTTTTTCTCATGGTGATGATCTTCATTTAGATCACCTATCATTAGATTTATTATTTGAGAAATCATAATATAACTGAAATCCCTTTGTAATTTTATGACAAAGCATTATTTCACTCAGTGGTAATCAACACAGAAAACCCGCTGTCTTCCAAGAAAGTGATAGGAAAGCTATGATTTAAAACAATTTTGCCAAAATGCTATTATTCTAAGATGTAAACATTAAAATCAACTCAAGGATAACTAAATTTTCAGTCAGAGAGATCAGCATAGATATTCCTTTGTTCCTAAGAAGATTTATTGGGCTCTTGTATTTCAATAAAAAGTATATAAATTTAATGATAACTATTTTTATTAATTTAAGATTGCAAATGAAACTTTTCTTTATTAGAAAAACTGGTAAAATTTATCAGAAAGCTATGGTGAAACCTACAATGATGTTCAAACAGATATATTTATTCCCTGGCTGCTAACTGAGTCAAATAAATACTCCTTAATGGGAATTATTGTCACACTAAAGAACAAGTTAAGAAACAATAGAGAAATACTTACTAGGCAAACTTCTCTATTAGGCTATTTTCCTTTGAAACCAAAGAAAAACTCAACAAACATTTATTCAGCAGGTAGTTCTCACTTTGATGAATTTAATAGCAATCTGCTTCTTACTGAGAAAATGTTATCTTTTAGGTTTTATAACTGTTCCAACTATTCTTACGTAACATATCACCCCAAACTTATGGGCATAAAACAGAAGCCATCTTATTATGCTCACAGGCTCTATGAACCAGGAATTCACAGGGAGCACATTGAGGATAGCTTATTTCTAATCTATAAGGTCTGGGCCCTCAAAGCAAGAGTCTCAAAGGCTGACTGTGGGAGCTGGGGTTGAGGCATCACCTGAATCATCCCACAGTTCATTCACTCACATGTCTGGTGACTGACCTTGGAAGGATTTGAAGACTAGGATTGCTGATCTGACACTTGACACTTATCTACAAGGCTTGGCTTCCTAACAATAAGGCATCCTCAGAATACTGAGACTGCTCAGGGCTCTAAGCAAGCCAGTGTTCAACAAACAAGGCAGAAGTAAGCATTGCCTTTTATGACCTATATTAGAAGAAAGTCACATAGCATCACACTGAGGCATTCTGCTGAACAGAAGTAAGTAAAAAGTGTGTTCACATTCAATAGGAGAGTTTGAACCTAACTCTCAATGGGAGGGTGGCAAGTTCCAGATTATGTGGAACAAGAGATTGCTGTGGCCACCTTTGGAAAATCTAATCTGCTATAATAACTTAATATTCACTAAATGATTTGTTTAAAACAGTACAATAAAACCAGGTGTGGTGGCACACACACCCAGCCACTTGGGAGTGCAAGGTAGGAAGACAGCAAGTTTAATACCAGCCTCAGCAACTTAGCAAGACCCTCAGCAACTAAGCTAGACCTTGTCTCAAAATGAAAAATTCAAGAACTGGGGATGTAATATAATGACAAAGCACCCCTGCATTCAATCCCTAGTATTGAAAAAAAATAGTACAATAAACAGCATTATATTATTTTATTGGATTTATTTCTGAACACTAGTTTTCCAAAATCGATTATATTACAGCTTTAGAAACAGAAATGAAAACTCAGTAGATATTATTTTATGCAATATCTACTACTTTCCTGTGAAAATAGGTGTTACTATTATTATCATCATCTGCATTTTAACTGATGTGAGTTGAATTCAGAAGCTGAATAATTTGCCCAGAATAAGTGCTAAAATTGTGATAAATCCAGACATGTGTTTTCAAAGTCCTGGCTCTTTCCACTGTACAAGCAGTCAGCACTTCACAGTTAAATGAAGCTCATACAATCTTGTATAGATCAGAACTGTGCAATGCAAGGACTGCCTGTATCTTGCTTTATATAGATGTTAAGCTTTTCAAGAATGAATTTGTTAGCTGTCCTAGGTAAGAACTGTCTATATATCTGAATATGTGACCTAAAAATATAACAAATATATTTGAGAGCAGTCTCTGCATAAAGGTAATACAATGCTGGATATCTATATTCTTGCTTTCAGTAAGTGTTTAACTGAAGAATAAAATCTAGGGGAAAAAACTCCAGATCATTGTAAATAATGAGCACTTGTGTGTGTGTGTGTGTGTGTGTGTGTATATATATATATACTGGAGGAGTTTTGTTAGTTGCTAAAAAAAAAAAGTAAATATGATCCTCTTATTTAAATTCTTAAGGGTCTGTATTTTCTCTTTTGTAATAGAAATGATATTTATCTTTTTCTGGTATTCATTTCTTTTATATTACTCTTCATATTATGACATAATATTTATATAATTACATATAACATACTTTATACTATATTATTTCTTTTATACTACTTTACAGTTCTTCAAAATTGGAAAATGTGACTTCTTGTACTACATTTATTTTGTCACCTTCTGCAATGCCTAATATGTTAGAGTCTTGTGTTTCTGATTTAAATGACAGCTAACATGACCTAGATAGAAGCCACAATGGACAGTTATACCTTCTTCGGAGCTTAACACCATACCCCAAACTCATTTTTGTAATTAAAAGGAAATCAATCCACTCATATTTTTTTTTATTTTTTAAAAACCTAATGTTTAGTTTTAAAGAAAAAAATCAATGTTTCAATGAAGCATATGATATATGTGTGTATATACAGATATAGATCAACGTAAATTTTGCTCTTTTATAATGATCAGTTCTATCTCTGATATTGGGATTATCTGAGAAATCTTCAAACAGGAATATTTTCAAAAGGGTGAAAGAAAACAGTTTCTAAAACATAACAAATTTGTTTAAAAATAATACTTTAAGAGGATATGGGTTGGCAGGGGACAGTGGCCCATGCCTGTAATGCCAGTGGCTCAAAAGGCTGAGGCAAGAGGATCTTGAGTTCAAAGCCAACCAGCAAAAGCGAGGCACTAAGCAACTAAGTGAGACCCTGTCTCTAAATAAAATACAAAATAGGACTGGGGATGTGGCTCAGTGGTTGAGTGCCCCTGAGTTCAATCCCAAGTATACCATGCCTACCCCACAAAAAAGATGTTATGGGTTTTCCACATTTTAAAAGCAATTTTTTGTGTGTGACAGTAAAATGATTCCTGGGATTTTTTTCCCCTCTTATGAAAGATATCACAAATTAAGGGAATCTTCTAGTTATCTGAAATTATTTTAGATAATTTTATATAATTCTTATGTAATTCTTACAGGTTAGTAAATTCTCTCTAATTTAAAAGAAAATAATCCTCCTTAGAAACAATCCAGCAGTTCTACTGTACTCTCATGATCTTTTAAAGTGCCATGCCCTTACTTCTCCTAGGAAAATGTTTATGCTCAAGGGCCAAAACTAAGAAAAGAAAAAATACAACAGATCTTAATTTGAAGTGGTGAAGTTCTTATTAGATAATGGAGCTTGAAGTTTTCCATATTATAATTTGTATTATTTTCCTATGAGATTAGCTCCCCTATCCTTTCCTTTTTATTTGGAATATGTTCTTTGGTTCTTATTCAATAATAATGATAATATTTTAAGGGTACATATGAAATGAGGATATAAAGAGCTTAAGTAACATGCCAAACTACACAGTTTATAGAAAGAGCAGATACTCTTTTATCTCTCTGAACTTCTAGATAATTCTTGAACCATTCTGGTCATCTAAAAATAAAGTTTAACCATGACTGATGAATGAATGAATAAATGAGTATATATGTGTGTGTACATATACATATAAAATAGGTAGTTGTGTTGACTAGTTATACGATTTTTCACAACCTCTTAATTTTAAAATAAATTTATTTCTAACACAGTGCTGAATAAAAGTGGTTCAAGAGCAGACATCTGCCTTGTGTAGGGAAGCAGTCAGCTTTTTACCCTATGGATGATGTGAATTTTGCAGCTACCCTTTCTCAGTCTGAAAAAGTGCTCTTCTGATCCTACTTAGCTGTGAATTTTTGCCATAAATCTTGAATTCTGTCAAATAAAAAAGTAATTTTCAAAAAGTGATAAGTTCCAACTTTACCACAATTTTTTAATTGGTTTCTTAAAAAATAAATGACAGCAGAATGCATTACAATTCTTATTACACATATACAGCACAATTTTTAATATAATTAAATCTTTAGCAATTCAGAAATAACAGAAATCTCATATTTCTGTATATTCAAATACTTCCATGAATCAGAGAAACAGTATTAATGAATTGATTTTGCAGGTTATAGGAAGTATTAGTGTGGGCTGAGGTTGTACTCAGTGGCAAAGCACTTGCTTCACATACATGAAACACTGGGTTCAATCCTCAACACCACATAAAAATAAATAAATGAAAATAAAGATATTGTGTCCATCTACAACTAAAATTAAAAAATGTTAGTGTACAGAGTTTTCTATTAACCCACTTACTGGAATGAATCCTTGGTATTAGTGAGTTCTTGTTTGTGATTGTGTGTGTGCATGCACTTGCCCAGGGATTCCCTACTCAACTCCAATCAGTTTTGCCACACAGGAATGGATCCTAGGAAGGCATATTTGGGACTATTCAAAAAAGTCAGAAACTAGATTTTTTCCCCAAAATCTTCAGATCACTGCTTTTTTGGACTTCAAAGACAGTAAATGATTCAGGGCCTCAAATAATGACATCATGACTCTGTTTTTGTCTAGATTAGGGAACTGGGGGCCAGTGAGTTTAAGAAACATCCCTAGTTCACACATTTAGTTAGAGGCAGTATCAGGCCCAGAATCTTAATCTTCATCTCCCAACTGCTATACTAGTGTTCTTTTTATTATACTAGGTTAGTTCAAATTTGTTAATTTTAAAAAAGCAAGTGTCACTTTTCAGAACATTCATTTACATAAAAACAAGGTAAAAAAATCTTAGGGAAAGGGAAGAAGCATAGCATTACTTTATAACGGGCTGGCAAACTACATAACCTGTTTTTATAAACTAGTGGATAAAAATGTCTTTTACATTAATAAATGGTTGAATAAAATTAAAAGGTGGCGTCATTATGTGCAATTATATGAAATTCCAATTTCAGTGTCTTAACAGTTTTATTAGAATACAAATTATTCCTTTGTGCATTATTGATAGTATTCAACATATAAATGGCAGGGTGGACTAGTTGTGCCAGAAAAATAATTTTACATACTTTTTGATGCACTACAAATTACAGTGACATAGCTACAATTTGCCAAAATTTCAAGTACCATCTATATTGTCATACCACACATTAATTTTGACCATCATATCAAAACAAAAAGACTTCAGATCGTCTCCAATTTAAATCTTCAACTTTATAATTGTGCAAAAACAATATGCACTTAACAGAAACCATACTTTGAATTTTAATCTTTTCCCAGGGTAGTTAACACTGTCTCAATGCTGGGCAGTGGCAGTGAGCAGTAGTTTTAGTCAGTTACTCTATCGTAAGGATAAAGAGAGATTTTAAGTGTGTTGCTATGATATTCAGTAGGTTAGTTAATCCTATTTTCAACTTACTATGGGGTTACCTCTCAGTAAACCATTGTAACCCCATCATAAGGTAAGGAATATCTTTACTTCAAATGTCAAGCTTCAAAGACATTTAAAATGGTGTCTGGATTATTTTGCTATTGGGTTGGATGGCAAGCCAATCTATTATGCAACGACACTGTAGTTACTGTAGCTATACTGGGAAAATGCAATATACATCATTTTTAACTAGATTAAGTATTGATCACATTCCCTACACACAGGAAAGCAGTCATAAGAGAAATGAGGAAATACAAAACAAAGTATCTCATCACAGCAAAATTTCTTTACAAAACTGAATAATGAACAAGTATGGTGGCACATGCTTTTAATCCCAGCAACTGGAGAAACTGAGGCAGGAGGATTACAAAATCAGGAACTTAGTGAGACCCTAAGCAACTTAGTGAGACCTTGTTTCAAAACATAAAAAGGGTTGGGAATGTGATTCAGTGGTAAAGCACCCCTGGATTAAATCCCCAGAACAAAAACAAAAACAAAAAAAACACTGAAAAATGAAAATGAAGCTATGAAGTTTCAGAGTGTCTCATTTATTATCCTAGCAATGGAACTTTTCATTATGATGAGTTAATCAAATCATACTTGACTACAGCAAATAAATATTTCTAGAGAAAATAAACTTTTTAAAGAATGCTTTTCAAGAAGACTAACTACTTAAGGTGAGAACACCAGAAACAATATCAACATGTAACTATAAAAACAAGGCAAAATATTTCAAGAGGTTTTCCCTGGCTCCTTGTGAGTTGACAGATACTAGTGATATTAGCTATATTTTCAAGAAGTCAATTCCAAGCAACTGAAGAAATTGTCTCCATGGAGAGTATACACAGAATATTAACAGGCAAAAATATTTCAAAGTTCAGCAAATACTAATTCAGTTTAACCTGAAGTGGAATCCGCTAAGATGTGTTACAACTGATAACGGCAAAAATATGTGAGAAACAGAGAGAGGCTAGCTAAATAAATTTACAGTCGGTGAAAATGTTAGGTGTTTAAAGTCTATGGTTCTTCATTCAATAACTCATCAATATGCTTGTTATTGGGAAAATATTTTAATCTATCACGTATCATTGAACTAGTACTATCACCAATGAACTTTACTTGTCCACACAGATTTAACTGCAGTCAGTTCTATGCATATTCATCAGAAATAGAAACTGAATATCCTGACCTGCTTTATCATGTAATGGCCTAACACTTAGTAGTTATAGAGCTTTACTGTGATTTTCTGAGCTTATATACAAACAAAATTTTCTGAACAAAAAGAAATGCCTTCAACCACTAGTATCAAACAATAAATATATTTGAAAATTAGATATCACTACAGATTTGATAATGTTTCCTAATGAATCAGACCTAAAGTCAAGGAGAAATCGTGCTTATATATAAGAACTATATACCCTGATAGTCATTTTGATAACACTGTTCAAACTGTAAGAAACAATTTGTCTGTTTTGTCATGCATACACAAAGTTTCAATGGATATACTTAGCAAGCTTAAATTACAGTTCCAGGATTCCTTTTCAAACCTCACTACAAGTACAAAGGAAATATACATATTTCAAAATCCATTTAACATTCCAATTGAGGAGCTCCCACCTAGTCTTCAATTAGAAGTGGTTAATCGGCATATTATATAGCAAATATCAAGAGAAGAATCTAAAATAATTTGATAAATGCCTTCTATCGAATGAATATGCTCATGAATATGTAGGTCTGGTGATGTAGCTCAGTAGTATAGCTTGCCTAGCAGGTTTAAGCCCTCAGCTCACCACATACACACAATAAATAAATAAATTAGTTAATTAATTAAATGTAATTGCGGTATGTATCTGTGAAAAAATGCTTCAAAGACAAAATTCATAAATTTGAATTATAAACCTTCATTAACAAATGACTACCTTCTTATGATATCTTTGAACCACAATAAGTGAAATGTTATCCTCCCCCAAAGGCATTCTAGTCTTTTCATTTTATAGTGTAATAAACTAAACTTTGTTCAATTAATACTATCATTTTTGTATTTGGTCAAATATTTGTGGATATTTGTTTTCTCTCACCATATATTTTCTCTCTTTTTGTATAATACCCTTGATTTTTGCTTCTTGGCCTACAAAGCCTAAAAACTTACCATCTGGCCCTCTGAGGAAAAAGTGTGACAGCAGTTGCCTGGTAGGTTACTATTATTCCTGGTGCAACACCACCTGAGAACCTCCTAACAATGCAAATTCTTAGCCTATCCCACACATATTGAATCCAAGTTTTTGAGGATAGACCCCATAATTTTTTTTTAATAAGCTTTCTAGCTGATTTTTATATAAGCTAAAACTTGAAAAAGAGTATTAGGTTTTTGAGGATTTATCCCCTTGGAAAAATATTTGCTTCTTTGAATCAGTAAAGTGGGGAGAGTCACTCAATTCCTAAAACTGTTAAAAAGATTAAAATTAAATTTGGAGCATGATAACTGATATTAATAATTCTTAATAAATGGTAATTACTCAATGGTGTACTGGCACCTCCTGCACTAGCCCATGAGATAATGATTACTAAATTTTTAGGAATTTTATGAGATAGTTATTAAAAGTTATTATTTAAAATTATATACTTTAAATGAGTTACATTAAAACAGGTTATATTCAAAACCATCATTACTTAATTACTTTACATTTTGCTATTATCTACTCTCATTAGATGATGTCTATACAGAAGACATACTACATAATGATGTGCTGCATCTGATCTCTTCCCAATTCTATACTTGTTGACACCATTTTGGTAGCTTGAAATCTGCAATGGTGGGAATATTTACAACACAGGAAATTCACAGCCACCACAAATTTGGTGTTTCTGGAGAAGGGCTTTTGGTTAAACATTTACCAGCACACCTCTGGTTATCACTATTTAAAATTATACAATTAATACATGCAGAGATGCCTAATAATTTGCTAAGTAAAAAGAATAGCCCAGATAGATACATACATACATTCCATTCCCTATAATCACTCTGTGAAAAACTGAAAAAAATCATCAGAAGTACTTTGGAATTTACAAGTACAGCTAATCATAGCTAGCAGCTCAATTTAACTACCTCCTTTTATCACTACAGTCCTTGGTTTTAACTCCTGGAATGCTTGTAGTAACAACTGTATAAATAGATGCACTGGAAGAAATTGTATTACTCTGCAGTTTGAATCCAGCATCTGTATCTTAACCAGCAGAATAAATGACTTTTTGGGCATTTATTTAGACAAAGCTAATAAATTATCTTAAACCCTTTCACTGCAGCATCAAGTAGATTAGCATTTGAACAATAAAGAGAAAAAAAAAACAAGTTATATTGAGATGAATATAAGACATCAATGATACTAAGTATATTTCAAACTTTAGTTTCAAATAGTCATAGAATTTTAGAATCAAAATAATACTTTGTAATTGCAATGGTTTGAATGTTTTTTGCTCCCTCCAAAACTCAAACTGGAAAATAATTCCCAATGACAGATATTATTAAAAAGAGAAAAAAAAATGTACTATGCTAAGTTATAAAGACCTAAGTAGAATGTCAAAGAAATAAGTGTACAGCACTATAGTGAAATTACAAAGTATTCTCAGGCAAGAAAAAAGTATATACTACTCCCTATAAAGTGTAACATTTTACTGCATAAAAATGTTTTAAGTCCAAACTCTTCTTCAGTTTGGCCTTTAAGATCTCATATTATCTGGTTGTTATATATTAATATTTTTCCATCTCTGTTAACCATTATTTCCTTATATTTTGTTCTAGCCAAACATAGCTATTTAATAATATCCCAGAAATTCCTCAAATATTTCCTTATGTTCATGTTATTTCTCTCCCCTCTCCATCCCAATTAACAGACACGTATCTACTTTTCAGAAACGTCACTGATCTTTGGTTAAAATAATATTTCTCTAAGACCTCTTCTCTATCCCTCAAATCTGTAATTTATGCAAAAGCCTTTTATATCACTCATACCTTTATTTGTTATTATAATTATTTGTGTATTTGTCATATTGTTCCTGTTAGGATTATAAGAAACCTGAAACATGAATGTCCTTTTCATTTTTGTCCTCTTACAAAACACTGCATACAATTTATATTTAATAAATAATATGTTAAACTTATAATAAAATGTATACAAAAAATAGTTGTGGTCCACAACAGAAATTTTCCTTTACTTTCCTATGGAGAAAATCACTGCCATAAGAATCTTTTTTTAAAAAACTTCACTTTCTTCAAGAAGATGACTAAAAAGTAATTTTCCCCCTCTCATTAACCAGTTATCTTATGGATTATTATAACAACTTCCTTGGCTCAGATATAAAATTGCTTTCCAAGATTCCAATTTTATTATATTGTATGTGCCACTGATCATACACCAAACCACATTACCACTGAAAATGGTAGTTTAGAAGGAGATGGTTGCCTGAGGTTAATCCAAAGCCTGTAATACAACCCAACCTTTTTATCTGGAGAGGCAACACTACAATGATATTTCTAAATACCTGTTTCTTCTATATCTTCATAATATCTACCAACCCAAATGTTTGTTCCCAGCCTATACTTTCAGGTTTAAAAGTTAGAAATAATAGGTGGTTTTAAGAACTAATTTGCCAAAGATTTACTGAATACCTACTAAGTGAAAAGCACTGTAGGAGACACAAAAATTAAAAAGATATTATTTTCATATTCTGGAACTCAAGACTAAATGCATAACACACACACCCATAACTCCATTTTCAGGTAGATTATGTAAGTACTAAAAATTTTCTAACAAGGTACAGATACTATGAGGAATGAGATTAATCTAACCAATGCTTCAAAATAAGAGATGGATTTCTATTTGGCCTTTATTATTTTAAAATAAACAAGAGTATTCAACAATTTCAAGATTACTTTTAAGTAGATAATTTCATTTGTTTCATGTATTTTTATCCACCAGTTCTGCAACAAAATCAGATATTTTTCCCACCAAAAAGTAATGTTTCAACATTTATCTTTTAATTAAATGGATTTTTAAAGCTCACTTTAGAATATGGAAAAATTTTACAGGCAAAACTTGTGTCCTGTATGTTTAAAAGAAAAACACAGTATGTTCAATAATCTGATTTAATATTCATTAAAAATTCTGCTCCTGGAAAAAAGACAGGTATGTATAAATGGGCCATCACATTTTTACTGAAATCTGTTCAGCATATTAATAATACATTAAAAGGAAAACTGAAAATAAAATTCAGGGTTTTAGAGCATTTTTCATTCATACCCCTCCTGCAACACTGTCTCCTTCCCACTCTATGGCCAAAGGTCTGAATCAGAGCTTGGACCACTTGCTTTTCCAGGAAGCTCCAGGACACCATTTCTAGATTTTTAGAGACTTCCTTGAAGGTTTTGAGTTGTCATGACCTAACTCTGGACATGTTGAGCACTGTATTGACAGATGAAAGGGCCACACTCATCTCAAACCTAAAATATAAGGAAGGAGTGGGAAAAGTCCAAGTGGATTGATGCCAATGGAGCAAATTTTAAAAAGAGGAAATTATGATAGATAGGAGTGGAAGCAAGCTGGAGAACATGTAGAAGCGAGGTATTCCAAGTTCCTACTATTAAAAGAAACTTTCAGCTCTTAATTACATTGCAGAATGTATCAGACATTTCTGTAATTACCGAACAGTTAAGCAATACATGATGAAAAATTTTTGTGTTAAATTATGTATAGTTTTATAAAACATATTTGCTTTGAAATATCTCGTCCAAACCAATCTCTTTGAGATTAACTATAAATATAAAGGAACTAAAATCAGATTATGCAGATTTGGGCAGGGGAAGCTGGGAACGAATAACTAGCATGTAAATTCGGTAACAATATGTTACAGGGCGCAGTTTCCTGCTACAGTAGACAGACTAAGAAACCAAGAAAACGGCTCCAGGAGAGAAAGATTGAACATTGTAGTCATCTAACACTAATTCAACAGCTAGCGCCTCTACCCAGCCTCACCTTCCTCATGGCCTCTGACAAGTCATCATTTCAAACTATGAAGCTGTCCGCTCTCCCCCAAGGAAAATATTTTCCGAGCAGGTTGTAAATTCATCCCTAAACTACTTGCTTCCACTTCCCCGCCCCGGGATGAGCAGTTCCCAAGATGGGGAGAGGTCGCACTGACAGGGAAGGAAGTTACACCAAGTGATCTTTTCTCGCGGTCCGACAGGAGCCTCGAGCCGGGCCGACGCGGGAGCAAGGAAGCGGGCGGCCTCCGGAGCAACCGGGCTGGGGCAGAGGATGCGAGCCCGTTAAGCAGCTCCTTCGTGCCGGCACCGGCAGGAAGAATGGAGGAGGGGAGGCAAGGAGCGAGTGCCGGGAGCCGAGCGGCGGTCCGGCCCCGCAGCCGACCCCACCCCGGCTCCGGACCCTCCCAGTCCAGCAGCCGGCGTGCGTTCCGCGTGCGCCGACTCTCCCCAGGGGAAGAGCCACCGCCTCGCAACCGTGGAATTGAGAAATTCGGCAACTTTGCGCGAGAAATGCTTCCCACCCTGCAGCATACTGAGAAAGAGAAAAATGTCAGGCGATGACGGGGGAAAGGATGACTTACCCATGTTCCTACCAGAGGGTGAGGACCGACAGGGCGAGACGAAGGTCTCTGGTGCGGGCGGCACGGCAGTGTCCTCCCTCTATCTCCGAGTCTCCCGCAGCCAGGGAGGGACCCGCGGGGGTCAGCCGCCAGGGAGGAGCAGCTGCTGCTGCTGCAGGCGGCGCGGCCGCGGCGGGGACGAGCGGCGGGGGGCGGGGCGGGGCGGGGCGGCAGGGCGCAGCCTGCGGCGGGCGCGGCTCCGAGCGGGCGGGCGGGCGGCGGAGGCGCCGAGCCGTCCCGAGGAGCGCCGGCCCAGACGCGCGGCCCGGAGAGTCCCGCCCTCCCCACTGAGCATGCTCAGTGCTGCTTTTCACCCCCTCCTTCGCGCCGCTAGTGAGCCCGAGCGCGCGGGTGGGCGTGTTTGCGCACCGGCTACAGCCGCAGCGAAGCTTGATGGCGGCCGTCTGAGGGGCTGAAGCTGGTAGGCCTGCAGAAGGCAGGGCATAGGGATACTGAGTTCGAACTGCTACTAGCTGATTTACCCCAGGCTGGCGTTCTCACCTATACCTCACACTCGGAATTCGGGGGGCCGCATTCGTTATAGGACGACCGGCTGCTCTAGCCAGAGTTCCCCTGAGACAGAGAGGCTGAGCCAGCCGCCTCAGACTCGGGAGGGGTAGTGGAAAGCAAAGCGGACGCTGAAAGGGAGCTGGAACGCACGTGTAGGCGGATGAGGCCGGCTCTTATAGGAATACCCCAGGACGCCAGTGGGCACGCAGCGGGGGCGGGCGCTGGGCAGGTACTTAATATCAGCTGGCATGGCACTGGGACAGTTGAGGTTGCCCTAGCTGTGGCTAGCCAAAAAAACGGGTTCTGACAGCTGAGTACGCTGACCAGAGAGCGTGTCGCTCTCCCTCTCCGAACATCGCGGCCTCCACTCCCCGAAGGGCTCTTGTAGGGCCCTCAAACAAGGGTGCCGTCGGGCTCCACCCCTCCGGGAAGTGCCAGCTCCGCCCCGCTCGTTTTGAGCTGGAGGAAGAACATACTCAGGCCTGAAAATAAGCTAAGCTAACCCACGGATGCTCAGTTGTCCTGGACGCCGCCGCCGGTTCCTGACATCCCCTGGGTCTCGGGGAGGCCTTGAGCAGGGACGCTCCCCTTGGAGGGCGCCCTCGAGACCAGGCATGCGCACAGCTTTTGGGTCTGCTGCCCTGGAAGGTGGAGGCCAAAAGAAACCTTTGATTTCTTTTCCCCCTGGTCTTGCTCTGACCTCCCAGGGTGACTGGGAAGACGAATCTGGACGCTGTCCCGAGGCTGTAGCGACCGCAGTCTTGCAGGGCAAAGGGACAGTCAGCTCTACAACCTGTGGGAGAACAACTGAGTCTTGATTTCTTTCTCCTTTCAACTTTTACCCCTTCAATCAGATGTTGAAAAGGGTTTTTCGTCGTTATCGGCTCACCCTTGTATGTTATTGCTTGTATGACTTATATTACAAGCTTACAAATCAGAAGGGGCCCTTCATCTGCTAAGTAGGGAGATTTTATGTGATTTTTCTAAAACAAAAAATTGCAACATGATAATTATAGAGAAATATTGGTAAAACTGCGAAATACAATTTGCAGAAGTCAAAGAATTGGATTTTTCTGATGTGTAAGTCAGGCACTTCACTCTTACGATTCGAGAACACTCTTCCTGTATGCCTCAAAATCATCTTACACGCTTAATTAGTTTCCTGGGACTGCTGTAACAACTACAGTAGTGGTTTAAAACAACGGAAATTATTGTCTGGAATTCTGGATGCAAGAAGTCAAAGTGTGAGTAGGGGGTGCTCCCTCTGAAGGCACTTGGAAAGGTTCTCTTCCAGGGCTCTTCTAGCTTGTGGTAGTTCTTTGACTTCTGGCAGCATAACCACAAGTTTCACAGGATGTTCTCCCTGTTTGTGTTCAAATTTCTCTTTCTTATAAGAGCACTACTTATTGAAGGGGGGGGGGCACCCTACTCTAGTATGACCTCGTTATTCTTAATTGTATCTGCAGTGACCCTATTTGCATATAAGGCCACCTTCTGAGAGAGTGCCAGTGCTGAGATGGGAAGAGTGCAGGACACAATTCAATCTGTAGGGCACCAAGGCAAGTACCTTACCATGCTTGCATGCTTGCACACATACCTGCCAAATTCCACAATCATTATTTTATGTGTCCAAAAGACAACTCTGGGCCTTTGTATTGTTGCTTCTTTTTTCTTTCACTCCTTTCACTAATCTCTTTCTAATTTTCAAGTTCATTTGCTTTATTTTTTTTCTGCTGCATCCTTTTCTAATTATATTTTATACTAATTTCATAAAGCATCTTCTATCATTTGGACGTATGAGTTGAAATTAGAAAAAGTGGCTTTGTGACCTCCCACCAACATTAGTTCAAGCACCTTTTTGTTTTGGCTTGAATCCATATCCATCCTTTCAACCTTCTTACGATTAAAAACGGCTGGCGCTGTGGGGCACAGTGACCCATGAGTGTGATCCCAGCTATTGGAAAGGTTGAGACAGGAGGAATGCAAGTTTGAGGCCAATCAAGACAACTTAGTGAGACCCTGCTTCAAAAAAATATAAAGTGGTAGACATGTAGCTCAGTAGTAGAGGGCCCCTGGGGTTCAATTCCCAGTCCTGCAAGCACACAAAAACCAGGGGGCTATTCAGACATAATACTTCTACAGAACCCCAGGGACTGGAGCATAATCATAGAGAGACCCAATAGTGATTGCTAGGTGCAGAAGTGGATCACTGCTTCCACATACAACACAACCTGCCTCTCCTGTCATATTCATTACCTCTATGAGACCTTCCCTGTCTGTCTTACCTAAAATGTCAATACTTTCCCACTTTATATCCCTATCTATACTTATTTCATTAACACCAGTAGGATGATTATATATCTATATGTGTGATATAGCTCCTTTTGTCTATCCCATTTAAAAATGTAAGTTCCCTAAGGGCAGGAGTTTCTGTTTTTGCCTTATTTGCCATTATATGCTGAGACCAGTACTACTACAAAGCAATGTTTAATAAAAATTTGCTGTATGAATAAATCTCTTTTTTTTTCCTTTTTAAATGATATTTTATCCAGAAAGAGCAAGAATGGTATTCTCTTTATAATATTTCACCAAGTAAAATTAGTTATTCAATAAATAATTATAATGTTGATAACAACTACTGTCTCTGCTGTTTCTATCTTAAACTGTGAGGTACCCTACTGGGCAGAGTCCTTATATTAATTAATTCACTCATTCTGTTCATAGAGATTTGTGAATATCTACTAAGTACCAGATACTATGATAAGCACTTAGGATGTAAAATCAGATAAATTATGGTCCCTGCCCTCAAACAGGTCATATGCTAGAAAAATTGTTTTGATAATACTTCCCGTTATTGATTATAGAAAATATTCTCCTGATACCCTGCAACTTTTCCAGGAATCTTTCTACTAGTGCCCATGCTGCAGGTTAGGCAATGGCCAGAATTTGATTAGGCCTGCTACAAAATAAAAGAGGAAATTCTGGCCTCATTTAGTGGTTTTCAACTTTTAGCCATGAAGTATGATATTCATAAAGTACAATGTATTTATTTGAAAAACAAGTTCTTTTAAAAAATAGTCTTATGTTTTGCTAACTATTATTTTGGGGGAAAAGTATCAAAGAAAATGTCTATTAGAAAAGATCAGAAATAGTACATTTTGGCAATCCTTGTAATATACTCATTGATACATGTAACTAACCTTAAAGAAGTTAAAAGGTGATATAAATTCTTTAAAGGAAATATGCTGGGAGGGACAGTGGGAAAAGAAATAGAGGAAAGAATGTCTTTAAAAGAATAATAGAGAACTGATTGCCTCTTCTTTGCCATCGTGTTCTGAATATCATTTAAAGGAATCTCACTGGAGTAGGTTAACTGAACTTTGCAATAGTACAAAATAATTTGGGAGTGAACAGTCTTTGTACCTAAACTGTTTTAAAAAGCCCTCATTGGTTAAGTTAGATAAATTCAGATTGAACTAACTGAGATGTCTTAACCTTGTTGTAACACCACCTCATTTACTTAATATATTAACCATTTTCTAAATCTTATGAAATTTGAATTTTCTTTTTTTCCTATTCTGTCATCTCAAACTAATGTCTACATATTTCCAACAACTATAACTCTTTGTTTTTTACATATATGTATTTATATTAGATGGGACATAATATTTCAAAATCAATTGACTAGTTGTTGAGCATCTCTTCTAAACTTGATACTGTGCTAGAAATAACTACAAGTACATATCATGCAAAACAAGAGAGTAAGACCAGTCTATTTTAAAGTCTCTTCTTATTTGAAAAATCAAAATTTGTGAAGGCAAAACATGTAAAGAAATGTAGCAAAGAAGTCAAAGATGGTTTCATAAGAAGGTATTTAAAGGATGGTTAAGTATTTTTTAGAAATCATAAGGGGAAAGGAATCTATGCCAAGAGAAGGAAATAGAATGAGCCAAGGCACAGGTGTATTTATCAGACCATTAAAAAAGGGCATCTACTGGGGAATATTTGGGTAATAAGACTGGAAATTTAGTATGAGGGACAGATTGTGAGAGACTGAAAAAGCCAGGCAGAGGAATTTAAACTTTATAAGCTTGGAAATAGGGAACCATTGAAAGTTTCAGAGAAATGGAATAACATGGTTAAAACTATTGAGGGAGAAAGAGTGCATTAAAGAAAGTAATATGTATTGTCATTTAAGTAATATTGTAATTTAAATAATATTGAGAATATGTGTCATTCTTTCTAGGAAAAAGGTACACAGGGTGAACAAGACAGTTTTGTCTCAAGGATTATAGTGATAGAGACAGACAAGTATGTGGTTAAAATAGAGTGCCATTACAACCACAGTGGGGTAGTGAGGAAATATTGGTTAGAATATTTAATCCTATCAGAGAAAGCATGCTGGAGAAGATGCTACTTAAGCAGAGACCTGAAGGATGAATAGAAGTCAAGGAGGCAGAAAACTATATGGGCACAGGCCTAGAAGCAAGAGTGAATTTTTGAAGAATCTGCATGCAATTCCTCATGGCTAGAGTGGGGCATGCAGAGATGTGGGGAAAGGGAGAGCCAGGGACAAGAGTGGACAGGTAAGAGGGATCAAATCTTGATTTGATGGCTGAGATTGGTATTGGATACTATCCTGAGGGTAGCCAAGAGACACTAGAGGGCTTTAAGTTTGAAAATGACAACGTTAAGGTTATATTTTAGTAGTTGCAAAGTAGAAAATGACTAAGAATGGGTTATATACTGGAAGCTAGGGGACTGTTGGAAAACTCTCAGAACATTGTGAGCTGAAAGAAAAGTGGGATTAATGAATAATGGACAGTCTTGAGAAATACTAAGTATGATGTGATTGATTAGAGGTTGTGTGGTATTTATTTTTAATAATAACACTGCATGGGAAGTATTATCTCAGCTTTACAAATGATAAGACATGTTCAGAAGTTAAATCACTTAGCTTAGAATTTATAACTTATAAGTAAGGGATGTTTACATATAAACATATGTAGTTCTAGTCACCAGTAGTTGCTCATTATCCCTACTCTTATATTTACAGATATAAGAGTAGGGATGTCACTGCAATTATATGTGAGGGAAAATGCCCTATATTTTTTGTGACCTCAACTGATTTTAAAAATACAATGTTATAAAACATTTCTATTAGAAGCAAAAGTTTCATGTCTTCAAAATATTATTTTTTTGCTCCTGTTTCTCTGAAATTTACAAATATAATAGGTGAAATCTCTGCATTACTATCATAATTTATTTATGCCGTTTAACAGAGCTTCTCTTGATTAAGACATAGGTTCAGTTATTGTGGAAATAACAGAAAAGGCTTACCAAATTATGTTACCTCATTTTATCTTCTGAATTTCATTGTAACAAGAAGTTCTGCCAAAGTAAAATAAATAAGTAGCTTAAGACCTGATGGTTGAGAACATTACCATAGAGGGAAAGAGTTCAAGAGACAGGAATGGTGAGTTTCGTTCCATTACCAACCATCTCCATGACTATTAATTTTGTCTTTCTGAGCAGTTTATCTCTGACTTTAAAATTTCCTCATAAAAATTGTGAATTATCTCTCTTTCAAGGAGACAACCCATGAACTGTCTTTTAAATGTAAGGAGTATTTTTCTCATGGAGTTTAGTTCTGCTAGAGGCATTTAGCTCTACCACCTAAAATTATCTCCATTCCCCACCTCACCCACCCACAAGTATACATCCTCACAGACTCACACTAAAGAAATCCTCCAAGTCTTAAAAAAAATTTCCTTCCCAAGGCAAAATTGGGAAGTAATTAAAATTACTCTTTGATGCTTTGGGATTATTTATGTGTCAAAAATCTCATGTAATGCTTGCCATATAAATTAGATATTTTACAAATAAGGAAGTGAAGAACAAACATTTTTGTTGTCACATGATCAATAAATGTAAAGTTGGAATTTAAACTGGACCTGTTTCATGTCAAAATTTGTGTTCCTTCCCTTTCAACACACTGCTTCATATAAATTATTTTCCTCACCACTAATCTCACCTCCACTATTACATTCCAGGAGAAAGAGACACCTATATTTTATTGTACTTACTTCTCTACATTGTTTGGTTTGGTTTCAATCTAGGAATCCTCCCCTTTCCAGAGAAATAGGAAACTAATCAATAATCAGTTCCAATAGACTCATATAAACATATTTTCCAAAATCTTGTGGATTATTATATTTTTCCAGAGTCTTTAGATAAAAATAAAATAATTCAAAACATTGTTCTGATAATATTATCTTGCTTCCTTTATAAACATATGTAGTTCTAGTCACCAGTAGTTGCCCATTATCTCTACTCTTATATTTACAGTTCTTCTTCTTGAAGTCCCTTCTGTTTCCTTTGTAAGAGTTCTCTGCTATCTTTGAAAGTTCAGCTAACAACTCACTTCCTTTAGGAAACATTTCCTAATTTAATCTTATTTTGTCCTGATTAGTACTTATGCAGCTTCTGTAATAACAACTGGCTCTTTCAGCCTTCTGAATAACCTCATTAACCAGCATGTCTATTTACTTACAGTTCACTAATAATCATGATGACCCTGAGGGGTTTCAAGATTCTGAAGTACTAAATGCCAAATAAAGCTTGCTTAAAGTAATCGTATTAGTTTCCAATGGCTGCTATAACAATTTACCCCAAAGTTGGTGTCTTAAAATGACACATATTTATTGTCTTAACAGTTGTGGAGTTCAGAAGTCCAAAATAGTCTCATTGGGTTAAAAGCAAAAAGTGGTGTGGATAGGGCTGAATTCCTTTCTGAAGGCTCTTGGGGATAGTCTGTTTTCTCCTCTTTTCCAGCTTATAGTAGGTATCCACATTCTTTGGCTATGTCTGCCCTCTAGCCAGCGATCATATCACTCACTGTCATTACATCTCCTCTCATTCTCCTGCCTCCTTCTTTCACTTTGTGAGAATATTGAGTCCACCCAGATAATCCAGAATAATCTTCCCATCTCATGATATTTAATTTAGTCATATCTGCAAAATCCATTTTACTATGTAAGTTACCACATTTACAAATTCTAGGGCTTAGGATATGGATAGGGACATTTTTAAAAATTTTTTTCTTTTAGTTGTAGTTGGACGCAATACCTTTATTTTATCTATTTATTAATGTAGTGCTGAGGATTGAACCCAACGCCCCGCACATGCTAGGTGTGCGCTCAACTGCTGAGCCACACCTGGTGTCCTGGATAGGGACATCTTATGGGACATACCTCCCTCCGTAGCTTATGTTAGGTTTATTTTGTTCCATTAAAAAAATTTTTTTAACCTAGGGAATGAATACAGGGGTATTTAACCACTAAGCCACAACCCCATTCCTTTTTAATTTATTTTTAAATTTTGAAACAGGTCTCGCTAAGCTGCTTAGGGCCTCACTAAATTGCTGAGGCTGGCTTTGAACTTGTGATCCTCCTGCCTCAGGCTCCCAAGTTTTGGGGATTTCAGGTGTGTGCCACTGCACCTGGATAGTTTCATTAAATTTTTGAAAATTAGTAAGAACCTACATGTATGTACACATGCAAGTATGAAGATGCTTATGTGATATGTATATGTAAATTTACTTGATAAACTGATTAGTTCTCTAATGCTGGAAAACAAACTTTCCTTACTTTTAGTTTTATATATGTGCTTTGGTTATTTCATCGGTATACATTTTCATCTTTTCAGATCCACCATAAATTCCTTTTTCATGTTCTTTTTTTCTCTATGAAAGTTATAATAAAAAGTTCTAAATGTAAACATTTTCAACAAGTATCACTAAATATTCTTTTTTTTTTTTGGTACTGAGGATTGAACTCGGGGGCATTCAACCACTGAGCCCCATCCCCAGCCCTATTTGGTATTTTATTTAGAAACAGGGTCTTAATGAGTTGCTTAGTGCCTCGCCATTGCTGAGGCTGACTTTGAATTTGTAATCCTCCTGCCTCAGCTTCCCAAGCCGCTGGGAGTACAGGCATGCGCCATGGCACCCCATTTCATTAAGTATTCTTGAATATCTCTTTAAGATATTTGCATTTTTAGAACTTGGTTGTATGGCAAAAAAAAATCTGCTTTTGTGGTAACAAAAGGAATGTCAGAATTTCATGTGGAAATTAATTGAAATAAAAACTTTGTAATTATCAAGCTGGCAAAACAGATATTAATTATGTTCTAAGTTGCTAGTTCCAAGTAATCACTTATTCAATGACTATTACTTGCCTACTATGACTTAAGCATTGAGGATACAATGGTAAACAAGAAAAACACATGTCTTTATTAGATACATTCAACTGAGGATGACAAACAATAAGTAAATAAATAACACATGAAGAAGTGATGTTTACTTTGAGAGATGCAGATAAGGAACTGTGACAGAACAAAATTGCAGTGGACAAACAATCTTTTTTTTTTTGCAGTGCTGGGAATCAAACCCAGGACCTCCCACATGCTAGGCAAGTACTGTACCACTGAGCAACATCCCCAGCCCTAGGGAAGCAATTTTATGTAACATTGTGTAGGAAGGCTACTCTTAGAATGTGATAATTAATCTAAATCCTGAAGATAAGAAAGAGCCAATCATGTAAAAAGCCTGAGGAGCAAATTTTCAGACAGAGATGCAAGTATGAAGTGCAGCAGGAAAATTATGGCTCTTTTATGAAATGGAAGAAGGCCAGAGTGATTGAAGCCTCCTCAACAGGGAATAGTAGCAAAAATGAAGTTGCAGAATTAGTGAGAGTTTAATAATGTAGAAGTTGGGACTTTAGTGGGTGCCAATAAATAAAAGCCCTCTACGTTACTTCAGAATTTAAGACCAAGTGGGTGATAGGATTCAGGAGTCAGTAGACAGAGATCAAAATAGCAGCTTCGTTACTGATTCTGCTGACTGGAGAACTGCAGCCAAATGGCCTTCCCAGTGCCTCCCCCCACTTGCATAACCCTGATACATTTACTTCCTCTAGTGTCCCAGGCAGAAATGAACTTCAGGCTTTCACCCCAGGGACAGGCGAGTTACTGAGTAGCCTAGGAGAATTAAGTCTTTTGAAAGAACCCACAAATCCTGTGAGCCACACATGCTCAGTTTCTCTTCCTGTTTCTCCAATGAGAGAATTCTCTCTCCCCTCCTCAGGGGAATAGAGGAGTACTGAGGAATGAGAATAGAGGAGGCAGATGCTGAGAGAGGAGAATTTCTATGATTTTCTTCCTGTGGAGAGAATGTTGTCTCCTCTCTATGACATGTGTGGAGTGGGGGGATAAATATTACCCTGACACTCCCATCAGATGGATCTTATAGGCTCTGAGACACAGTTTGAATTTCATTCTAAGTACAAACAGGAAGCATTGAGAGAGTCTCAGCAGTGGAGCTTCATAGGCTGATTGATGATTTGGAAAGATCACTCTGGCTGCTTCAGAAACAAGTGGGGAAAAGCGACTTCTAGGAGTCTGTTGCAGTGGCTAGGATGAGAGGGAGATGTGGTGTTATGGTTTGGATGTAAACCCCCTCACCCTTACCCAGGGAGATGTGGTGTTATGGTTTGGATGTAAACCCCCTCACCCTTACCCAGAAGCTTCTGTGTTAAGGTAGAAATGTTCAGAGGCGAAATGATTGGATTGTGAAAGCTGTAACCTAATTAATCCATTTTAGTTTGAACAGACTATCTGGGTAATAATGGTAGGCAGGTGGGGTGTTGTTAGAAGGGGTGGGTCAGTGGGGGCATGCCCTGGAAGAGTGCATCTTCCCTGTAGCCCTGTGGAGAGGAGAGCAGGTTGTACCCTGCTCAGAGTTACAGCAGATGTATAGAACAGCAATCTTCAGGTTATGCCAGTACCTGTATTATGCCATTTTGTAAAGCAGTAATTTGCCATAGGCTACTCCATTTTGAGTTTAAGCACTGAAGTGGGGTGACTCTATCTTGTTTGTACAAGTAAACAAACACCATCTGCCTGGCACAACCATAAGGCACAAATTGATAAATAAATTAATATGCTAATAAAAATGACCACCTGTGGACTTATCGAATCAATCAGAAGTATGTGAATGCATGGCAAATCAACTCATATTAGAAAAGCCAGGCCCATAAGCTTATTGAATACACTAAACCACTGGATGAATCAACTGCTTTAAAAAAAGAAGCACCGCAAGACTGGACTTGGTAGTACCCTGATCCTTTCACCTGGTCACTCCTTATGAGCCTTACCCAGGAAAATTGCCAAAGCAATGAACTTCTGATTTTCTTTCCCACTGGACTTTAGCGGAGTGCAGTTTCTCCTGTCTATAATGACCAGTCATGGCCCACTCCAACTGATATCTCAAGGTGATACTCCAAGCTAATGCTCTGAAACTGTCAGCACCTTTGGCAACTCTATGCCTCTTTGGTTGGTTTATAATCTTATCTGACTCCCACAGTGACTCTTTGTCTTTGTTCTCAGTTCAGCCTTCTGAACCCTTGGGGCTTCCCTTAGCCTCTCTGTTACATGTATATGTACGTGTGCACACACACATACACACACACACACAGAGAAAGAGACAGGTGTAAAGTGTGATGTGTGACTTGAGTATTATAAGCATCAGAAATTAAGATTAGAATAAAAGAACTTGAATTTGCCTGGCTTGTTACTACCAGGTGGCCCACAAGTATTTGGTGAACTGCCAGTGATAAAAGTAGTGTAGCATGTGAATTTATTGTTATTCAGTAAATTCTAAAATTATGGAAAGACACACACATGTTTGGTCCATGTTAATGGCACAGATCATTCATGACAGGCTCTTTCCCTTCTCTCTCTTCCTCTATCCATCTCCCTCTCCCTCTCTCCCTACACCTCTCCCTCTCCCTCTCCCTCTCTCTGCTTCCTGGCTGCCATAAATGGAGTATCACTCCTCCACTGATGTTCTGCTTCACCTTAGGCTCACAGCAATGGAGCCAGCACATTCTGGACTAAATCTTTGAAACCATGAGTCAAAATAAACCTTTCCTTCTGTAAGTTGTTCTTTTTGAGTATTTTAGTCACAGTGACAAAAAACTAACACATTATGGAAATGAAGAAAAGCAAAAGGTGGAGAGGCCTAGAGGAGATGGCTGGATTTGCTGACAAATTGGATTTAGGGAAGCACATCAAGGAGGAATTCAGAATTCAGGAATATGGGACTTCTGGTGGACTAATGCCATGTATTGAAATGAAGAGAACTGAGAGAAAAATAAAATGGTAATACTCCTTAGATTTGGGGACATGAAGATTGTTGGTGATTCAGCAAGAAGAGTTTTGGGGAAGGGAAGGGAAGCCACATTTAGAATTTGAAGAAGGACCAACAGGTGATTGCTTTTTTTTTTTTTTTTTGGTGTTGGGGATTGAACCCACGGCCTTGTACATGCAACGCAAGCACTCTACCAACTGAACTATATCCCCAGCCCCAGGTGTTTGCTTCTATTCATTTTTAAAAGAAGTTTTTCTGTGGAAATAAGCAAAGAAATGGCATGATAAACGACTTTAAATCTTTAAATGTTTGTTTTGTTTTGTTTTTCCATTGAATGGAGAAAAGAAAGTGATACATTGATTAAAACAAAAAGGTAGACAAAATAACTGGAGGTACAAAACTTTTGGACAGGCCAGAGGGGATGTGACCTAAGCTTGTAGTGTGAAGGGCCTGAGAGAAGGAATCTTGATGTGAGTTTTTGTCACAGGAGAGAAGGTTAAACAGCTACAGATGGGCTGGTAGATTTGATGATAGAGAGAATTGAAAGTCCCCACTGAATAGCATCTTCTTTATTTCTGAAGCTTGAGGGACTATCATTCATGGAAGTAAAAAAAATATAAGGTGAGGGAGAAAGGAGATTTGAAGAGAGAAGAGAGCATGAAGTAGTCATGTTTAAAAATATGAAGGTAAAACTAAAGTAGAAATTAAGTACTATCACTGGGCTACGTTTGAGATTTATATCTCTTTCTCTTTTTCTTTCTTTTCTTTTTTTTTTTTTTTTAGTACAGAGGATTGAACTCAGGGGTACTCTGCCCCTGAATTACACTCCAGCCTTTTTTATTTTTTTAATATTCATTTTTTTGTTGTTTTAGATGGACACAATGTTTATTTTTATGTGGTGCTGAGTATCAAACCCAGTGCCTCTCGCATGCCAGGCCAGTGTGCTACCACTTGAGCCACATCCCCAGCCCCTTTATTTTTATTTTGAGACAGGACTCACTAAGTTGCTTAGGGCCTTGCAAAGCTTCCAAGGCTGGCCTAGAACTTGAGATCCTCCTGCCTCAGGCTCCCAATTCGCTGAGATTACAGGCATATGCCACTGTGCCCAGCTGAGGTTTGTAATTATTGATGAGAAAAGTGTAATGTGTCAGTCTGATTGTGTTTTCTTCAAAGATATTTTATTGCTTGTTGGAAATCCTGATGGGATCCAAGAATTGTGGCAATGCAGGTAATAGCAAAATGTCAAGAAAGGATGAAAGGTTTAACATTTGTATTTTGGAGGTGGATCAATTTATACTTTCTAGGGTATGACTACAAAAGCAGGTGGCTTAAGAGAGCAGAGCAGCACTTAAGAAGTCAAGGAACCCAAAGAAAGGGTATAGGCTGAGTCATCCACATGAAATGTTGAAATCACAGAGTGTGATGAAAAAGGTAGGAATGGAACATGAGCCAGGACTAGGCTATCTGTGAGCAAAGAGGAGTGGCCAAGAGATCAACTAATGGCAGCAACAAGATTTAGAGAAAGAGGTAGTCAGATGGTGTGAATTTCAAAAATGCAGAGGTCTCTGCAAGAAGACAATGGGGAACAAGGAGAAAACCTACTCTCTTCACTGTAATAGGTGAACTGTGAGGGGGAAAAGGAGATATTACTTAAGAGAGCTATAAAATATTGTTCTCCAGTGAAAGTTACTTTACAGTCAAAAGCTGGGAGGGCAACGTCCCAAAAGGTTTTGTTATTTATTGATTTTCAATAAACCACACCAAAACTTGATGTCTTAACAATTTTTATTATCTTTCAAAATACCATAGATTGACTGGGTCCAACTGGGTGATTCTTCTGATTCACAGGATACCAGATGGGACTGACATCATCTGGGGCTTTGAATGGGTTGGAACATTCAAGGTGACTCATTTCCATATCTGGTGTCCTTGTGGAGGTGGCTAGAAAGCTGGGTTCAGCCAGCAGGGCTAGGTCAGTCTGTCTGTCTCTGTCTCTGTCTCTGTCTCTCTCTCTCTCTCTCTCTCTCACACACACACACACACACCCTGTTTTTACCTCCTTTCTCAGGGTTTCTCCCTCTCCACATGAACTTTCCTGAACTGTAGCTCAAGCAGTTCAGGATTCCTAAAAGTGCAAAAGTGGAAACTGCCAGGACTTCTTGAGGCTTAGACCTAGAATTGGCACAGTATGGCTTTTGCTGCATTCTCTTTATTGAAGTAGGTTACAGGGCCAGTCCAGATTCAAGGGAGGGGACTCACAATGATCTCCATGCCTGTAGGTGTGAATCATGGGAAACATCTAAGGAGATCAAAACAAACGAAAGTTTATTGATACCAGATTCAGAACTTTTTGAGGGTAGAGAAGAAAGGTGGACTTGGGAGTGGGGATTCAGTCAGTTTAAATTACAGAGCAGTATGGAAATGGAAGAGCAGGTGAAGTAGATAACAAGAGGGACTTGTACTTCCAAAGATGACTAAAGTAAGCAAGAATTTGAGGCAAGTTTGGACTGGTTCTACTAAAACATCACTTCGAATTTCTTTTTGATCATGCACCCCTAACTAAAAACTTGTGAACATTCCTCAAGTTTAATAACTACATAATTATTAATTCTATATTTAATAATGCTTCACTATAATCCATACCCTGTAAGACAAATATAAAAATAAAGGCTAAAGAGGATGAGATAAAATTTAAATAATAATCTTTAAATTGTTTTATTTTATCAATAGTTTAATGACCTTTTTGTTCTGATTAGAACAATTCTGTTAAAAATGACTCACCAGTTTAAAAATCTTGGTTTAAAACCTTGTGATATAATGCACAGAGGTCTGGTTCTAAGTTCAGTGTATTCCCATGTCTGTTTTAAGGGCTGTTTCAGCTCAAAGAAAGATCTCACAAAAATAAGTACAGCCAGATGGAAGAAGTGCACCATTGATTGTGCTTGCTAAATCATAACACTCCATTTTGAATCCCATCCCCAATTATGCAAAGGACTTCATTGAAATTCTGCTGGCAAATATAAACCACTCCCAGTATCAGTTGTACTTGCAAACTTTCAGAAATTTTTGCATTTTAAAGAAATGTCTTCAAAGCACACTGAAATTACTTCCTTGAAAGATTTCTTGAAACATTTTTAAAACTCTATTTCCATGTTTTTAAGTGGGCAGATATTAAGAGTTTTTACTTTTAAATTGTTTTCAGTAACAAAATTACATATTAATGGAACATTTCCAAGTATCTATTTTTAATATGCTCTTTATGTAGCACAAATGTCCCGAAGAATAGTCACTTTCTCCTTCATTATTAGAAATATTACTTTTACCTTGAAGGAAAGATAAGATTATTATTTTTTCTTAATCTGATAATCACTTGTATTCATAGAAATGGTCAGCACATTGGAAACATCTGTCAATTTATTAAAAAGATAAGTATTACCCAGCTTTTAGTTTGTGAATTCTTTCTATAAGACCAACAGTGAATGGGTCAATATAGACCTCCATGGACAGCCCTTGTCTTATTGCAAAGACTCTGTTATTATTTTGAAAATCTTGTTTTAAAAAACCAACTACTTGGACAACATCCTACAGCACATAAACTATGGTACAATGGAGTTCAGGGAAAATGATTGAATTTAGGAGGGTCTCACTGCCAACCCCTACTGGGGCTTGTTTACAAGTTTGAATATGGGAGCAAGTAAAGACAGCAGTGTTAGCACATCAAATAGTATTAGAACCACATCACTGTATTTATTTATTTACTTCTAGTACCAGGGATCGAACCCAATGGCACTTAACCACTGAAACATATCCCTAATCCTGTTTTTTTTTTTTTAGACAGTGCCTCATTAAGTTGCTTAAGGCCTTGCTAAGTTGCTGAGGCTGCCTTAAACTTGTGATCATCCTTCCTCAGCCTCTCAAACGGCTGGGATTAAAGGTGTGCACTACCATGCCCAGCTCTTTTCATATTTTTAAACACAAAATGGATATAAGTGTGAAATCTACTACTTTTCTCTGATCACTGTTGTTTTGTTTTGCACACTGCCCTTTGGAGCCACCCATGTTCCTGGAGGAGGATGAGGAGGGAGTGGGACACTTTGCTCCAGGAACATGTCTTTGAGTAAAACAGCAAAACAGAAACTTCAGGGTACCCTCTGGAAATACCTAGAGTAAAGGATTCATGCCAAAAAGTGTCACTGCAGCACAATTATTAGGTTCCAACTATATGCAGACAAAGGTTTTAGCAGTGCCTTACATTGAGAGAAAGGACTCGGGAGGAGTAAGAAGGATGAATAGATTAATACTAGTAGCTTATTTTTTTCACACAAAATTCTTAACTACCAAATCAGAGAGAAGAAAACCCAATAATGTTGGACCAGACTCCAGATGATAAAGAGATCTGATACAACCTATAGCCTTTGGGAACATATCAAATACATTTATGAATGCACTCATGCACTTAACATTTTTTAAAACTTTTGACATACATTTTAGATGCAAGGAAAATGGGTTTCACACATTAATGGCTAGTAGTAAACACTGAGCTAAGTGCCCAGGTTTTCTATCTAAAACATTCTTCTCAAGCACTTCAGTTACTGAGATAGAATTTAATCAGGCATGAAATGCTAAAAACAAAAAGAGAAAACATACATCTCTCCCCAAACAAAGGGCACAGCAGGACTTATGCCATCAGAGAAAAGCATGAACATCCAGATGCTGACGTCAGATAACAGTATGCTGAGTTCAGAAATGACTGGTGGGTGGTTCACTGGACGAGAAGTACCAGTCAAAAGAAGGAAGTGGTTAGAAACATTTGTCTTTTTAAGACAAATAAGCACATTGGACCAGTGGCTCTCAGGCAAATCCTGAGTAATATAGGAAAAGAAGATTTTTGCTGGCTGTTTCAGAAGGATCATGAAGTGGGCAATGGATGCAGCAGTCCAGCTCAGTGGAGAAGAATTTGTACTTGGCATCTCCTCATAGCTCAGAGGCTTCTCCTCTGCTGACCTCTAAATAACTGTAGACGCTCCCCCACACTTTTTTTTTCTTTTCTCTCCTCTGCACTCTCTCCCTGAATGTCTTTATTTACTCCCAAGACTATAAGTCATGTTTGGTCCAGATGTGTATCAGCTACTATAATTATAACTACTAATATAACTCAGGGGCACTCAACCACTGAGCCACATCCCCAGTGCTTTTTTCTATTTTATTTATAGACAGGGTTTCACTGAGTTGCTTAGTGTCTTGCTTTTGCTGAAGCTGGCTTTGAACTCGTGATCTTCCTGCCTCAGCCTCCCAAGCTGCTGGGATTACAGTCATGTACCACCACGCCTGACACAAAATGAATTCTGATTGTGTTTCCATCCCTAGGCTCCTTTCCCAGTCTTTACTATCTCTTCATTTTGTTTAAACCAAACACCTGGAAGTCATGTTGATTCTTTTCTTTGCCTGTCACCTCCATCCTACCCCTGCATCCTGTCCATCTATGTCTTCCTTCTTTCAACACATTTTTTACACCTGTCCACTTCTATTGCTACACCACCCTTGTCCAAGCCACCATCATCTCATTCTAGACTTCTTCAAGATCGTCCTAGCTGTTAGGCCCTAATTTCTCACTTGCTCCCTTATAATTTAATCTCCACACAACAGCCAGAATCATTACAAAATGTAAATCAGACACACCACTCTTGTGCTTAAAAACTTCCAGATATTTCCTGCTTCACTTAGAAGGAAACCAAAACTCCTTACCCTGCTTATAAGACCTCAAGTGATCTATCCCCCTTGCATTTACTCCATCTTTTTAAACCTTTTCTCTCTTATATTGCCTTTCTTTCTGTTTCCTGAACATGTCAAATTCATTCCTGCTTTACAGCCACTAAAATCGCTGTTCCTTCAGCTGGGAATGCTCTTTCCTCAGATATTTCCATAACAACCTCCTTGTCATTCAGGTCACAGATGGAGTATCTCAGAAGAACTAAGTTGCCTCACTTCTGTAATGTACACAAATAAATCTAAAATACTCACTCTACCACAGCACTCTGTTTTATTATTTTTTCCCCATAGCTTCACTGTTACCTGATATTTTCTTGTTCTATTTATTTGTTTTCTCCCTGTACTGGATGTAACAACAATGAGAACAAGGATTTTTTGTCTTTCTTGTTAACTAGTCTTGTAAGGACAGTCTCTGGCATGATTTTCTTTTAAAAAGCCATTGCATATCCGAATTGACTGCTGTGGAAGAGAGAGCTTTAAAGATAGAATAGCATGAGCCTCATTAAAATGTGTCATATCTAATACTATTTAATGGGTGAAGGGGTCATGTCCAACAACGGTTTTGTTTTGTTTTTGTTGACACAAGAGATGTCTAACAGAATAACCATTTCCTAAAGAGTCTTAATTAGCTTTAGACTTCTGATCAGGGAATGAATAGGTTCAAGGAGCTCTTCTGAACATGTGCTATGCTAGTGACAGTGATAGAATTATACAGGAGATAAGACTGGGGAAGGGTGCCAGCTCATTTGTTCAGCTGGTTGTACTGTGAGGGGTTGGGAGAATAGAATGAAAGATAGCAATAATAGGAGAAGTAGAGGATAAACCTGGGTAGGATTCAAATCATTTGCATAAACAGATCAGTTACTATGAAATATGATCATGCTTTCAAGGAAATTTTCAATATAAAGGTGGAGGTAAACATATACATAGTTAAATGGAATCCAATTCTTAAATTCACTTCATATACACCTCTGGGCCAGATCATTCAACTTTATCCCTTACGTAAATCTAACTCTGAGAGTATTGCTGAGAAATATAGACTTATAAAGGTGTAAGTGGAAAACAGAGGAAGGAGTCATTTTAAAATATAGCCTAGAACTCTGTTCTGTCTGCAAAGTTTTTCCTCACATAAATTGTTTTATTCCTTCTGGTTCTTGCTCAGAATATCCTCAGAAGGTTTTCTAACTATGCTGTTTAGGTCTCCTTTTCAAAAGCCAGTCACCTTGCATGAGTTTCTCTGCAAAGCCAGGTCTAATCTTCTGCCAAACTGTGACCATTTATTGTCCCTCCAGTGCATCATAGGATGGACAGCATAGTGGTGTGTGTGTGTGGGGGGGGGAATAACTCAACTATTCTGCCACAAATGTGTTGGAAAATAGAAAACAATCCAATTTATTAGAGTTTCAGTTTCATGATGGGGTTTTAGTTGAGAAAAATCTGAACAGGTAGCTCAGGCATAATTAAATTTGAATGCCACTCCTAACATTTTTGTTTTGCAGGTCTTGAAGATTTTCGAGGAATAATGTTTAATGATCAGATTTGTGTTATAGGAAGATAACTCTGAGAACAACTTGAGAGCTAAATTAGAGAAATAACCAATTAAGATCAGAACACAGGTTCTAGGCATTCTAAAGGTATTCAGTGATAAGGATTTAAAATAGTGTATTGGAAATGAAATGGCAGAGGTAATTTCTAAATATAGTGCAAACTCAAGCATATTCAGAATTTTAAGTTTGGTTGAATGTAGATGGTGAGAGTTTCCCTTTCTGGCTTTAGCAACCAGTGGGGGAGTAATACAATTAACAGAGTTAGGAATGTAAACAATGAATAGCTGAGCTATTTTAGTACACATTTTATGATTTGTTTTTGTGGGCAGAAAAAACGATTTAGATGTCAAACCAGACAAGTGTGAGTAGGAATATAACAAGCCCACATGAAGACGTACAGTATTTGGAAATGCAGGTATGAGGTTTTAAAAAGGTTAAAGCAAAAGGGAATTAGTTGTACAGAATGATGGTAAAAACTTTGGAAGCAGATAAATGATGCATGAATAAGTTTGAGCCATAAGAAAATATTGCTTAGATCAGGTACACTTTTTTATTTAAGAAAATTGTGGAAAAAAGAAGAGCAGAGAAGCAGATCAACTATGTGTTGTCAGAAGAAGGGTTATCAAGAAAAAAGAGACCATTATTTTTGAAAAAGTGAGAACTATGTGAGAATTTAGGAAAAATAATTGGGATAAGTTACAAGTGGATATGGAATTTCAACATGCTATATAGGCTGTCAATCACAAAGTTTAATTACCATAAACTGTTCGTCATAAGCCCTGATTACAGTGAAATTGTGGGAGGGCAAGAAGATAAGGGAGACTTTTTAGCTCTGAGAGTGGGAAAGAAAGAACAAAAGAACTCCTATTTCGGAACCTTTTTGTACAAGTCTAGCCATCTAAATTAGACCTTTCTGCTTTCTCTGTATCTGCTTGGCTAGGAGTCAGCAAACTCTTTATGTGAAGAGTCATACTAAATATTTTCGGCTCTTTGTGTCTGTGTCACTGCTATTCAACTCTACCTTTGTAGAGCAAAAGCAGCCATAGATGTTACAGATGGGCACAGCTGTGTTCCAATAATACTGTATTTATAAAAACAGATGATGGGCTGGGGTGGTGGCTCAGAGGTAGAGTGCTCACCTGGCATGCGTGGGGCACTGGGTTCGATCCTCAGCACCACATAAAAATAAAATAAAGGTATTGTGTCCACCTACAATTAAAAGAAAATGCTTTTTAAAAAAGATGATGGGCTAGATTTGGTCCACTGGCTGAAGATCTGTGACCCCTGTTCCTGATCAAGCAATGCCTGTGAGACAGCTATCTGACCAGGTAGAAGCATATTTGATCTTGATATAAATATTATTTAACTATAAATCTCCTGCAGAGCTGAGTCAGTTTTGTCCAGGTGAAACTCACTTTTATAATTTCAGATTCTGGTCTAGGTATGGTAAACATTAAGCTGGTGAACCTTGATGGTACATAAAAGTGAGACAATACTGTTAAACCAACAAGGGGACTTTTAATGTTGCTGAGGTAAAGACTGGTACAGTTAACTGAATATACACAGGACTTTCAGTGTTCTTTGGGCTGTTGACAGCTACATGCAGTTTCTAGCTCCTTCATTATCTTTTTATCCTCTAATTTAATAGATAAATCAAAATGTTAACAAACAGGTCAATCCCATTGATGTGTTTAAGTTATAAAACAATTAGTTGTCTTATTTGTATGCAGTAATCAATATGATTTGCTTATATGCATGCCATTATTAATCATTATAATTAAAATAGGCTCATAACACTCAACTGGATTATTGTCACTTTTTCATTATTCAACTAATATTTCCTGTGTGCTTTATTCAATTAAGCTTTCTTCTTTAGTCATAATTAAAAATACAAATGTATTAATTCATTTATTCATTGAAATCTCATTGAGTGCCATGTCTTAGGCAAAATGCAATGTGATAATAAAAAGACAATCCTGATCAATCTTTGCCCTCAAGATGTTCTCCAATGTCATATATGGCAGAAAGTTTAACCTTGGGAAGTAGACAGAGGTCATTAGATTTAGCAGGAAGAAAATCAGGAGGGAAACTCAGAGAGAACAGTTTCAGTATAAGTGGGCATAACTCTTTGATTTTTCACACTTTCCATAATGGCACCCTGTTGAGATTCCCAACCGTACATACAGCACAAGGGCATAGTCTTTGTTTCTTCACAGAGCTTCTATGTTGAACCCTTTATTTACTTTCCTGGTGGGTTGGACCTCAGAGCTTTCTCAGTTAAAGACTTTTATTTGTAACCAATAGAAATCAGCTCTGCTTAGCATAAGCTGAAACAGAATTTAGTAAAGGAGATTGGCTAGTTCTCAGAATCTCAAGAAGGACGTTGGACCTTAGCTTGGAAGCTACATGGATAACTGAATTTGAACTTGGAAGCCAAGCTATACCCATGATGTCACCATTGCCCATACATTGCATCTTGAATAGCTGTCAATACTGATAAGAAATATTAGATATGGTAACAGGACTACTATCACTAAGGCTTCTGGGTTATACGCTACACAGTCCCTGCTTCCTTATGTTACTAACTCCTGAATCAAGTGAAGCCTGGTACATTTTATCCTACCTGTAAAGGAGACTAGAAAGGAGAGCACCCAGCTTCTACATTGGGCAGGGAGGCATGTTCTCCCATCAAGATTTATAAAGAGTAGAATTCCCCAAATCCAGGAAAGGGCTCAAATGCTGAGCAGACAAAAGAAGTACCTACAAAAATTCAGAGAGGCATATCCTGGTATCCTTACTTCTTTGATTTAAACCTAAATTAAGTCTAAGTTTCAGAATCAATCCTGAACAATTAGTTCTCTACTTTTTCCATCCTTGCATCTTTAAGAAAACAGAATTCTTCAGTCCAAAAGATACAAAATAGTCCCCAAGTCTCAAAGGTCCCAAAAGACTCCAAAGTCCAAAGGATAAAACCCTAAAAGCACACAGATTAAATGATTAAAAGATACAAAAGTGAAAAGATTTTTTAAAAAAATCCCTTTCTTCTTCAGTCTCCTTTAATTCTCCTATAAATGTGTATTGTTTGGATCTTGAATGTCCCCCAAAGTCCCTTGTGTTGAAGATTTGGTTCCCAGCCCATGGTGCCATTAAGAGATTAGAACCTTTAGGAGGTAGGGCCTAATAGAAAGGAGTTAGGTCACTTGGGGCATCCCCTTGGAGAGGATATTAAGACCTTGGCCCCTTCCTGTCTCCTGTTTTTGCTTCCCAACTGCCTTGAGGTCAACAGACCTCATCAGTCACATACTGCCCATCATGATATACTGTGCTGCCTCAGGCCCAAAGCAACAGGTCCAACTAACCAAGAACTGAAACTTCTAAAGCCATGAGCCAAAATAAACCTTTTATCTTTTTAACTTGATTTTCTCAGGTATTTTGTCATAGTAAAAGAGCTGATTAACATAAAAGTTTTAATATAGTCATATATTTAATTTATGTTCCAGAGATATAAAGGGAGAGGAAAAAAATCTTCTTTTCTCTTGTTCTCTTCCTTCTTCCTGTACCTTGAAAGAAGAGTAGCTTGCATATGAGTCAAGGATAAAAACAGCACTGGATTGGAGCCCATCTCTCAGCTCTCTCCTCATCTTCTACCCTCCTGGCTCCTCCTTTGTGCCTACCTTTCTTCCTGTCATATCATTGGAATGTATGCACCCCCATCTTTTTAGAATGTTTCCCTGTTTTTAAAACTTCACTTTTAGCATTGTTCCAGGTTTGGAATATTTTTATGATGGCTCCATGTTCTTCTCTTCATACCTTCTCCTACTGTGTATTTGTAATACCTCTTTTCTTCATCTTTCTCTGAAGTTAATGCAAGAGGGTCAGGATGTGGAATGAATAGCAACCATGATTTTTAACAACACCAATATTTATGTTTTTTGAAAAAGGTAGATAGCATTTATTTTCCCAGATCCTTATCCACTTGTGGTACAAAGCGAATTAGATTGGGTTGATAGGATCTTTTCCTTTGTTTCATGTTGTACATAGCTAATCTGTAGATGGGAGTTCATCATTGCTTTGTATAAATAGGTTCCAAAATTACATCCCTTGGGTCAAATTCTGCCTGCAGATTTGTTTTGCACAGCACACATGGTTTTTAACATTTTAAAATTTGAATACTCTCATTCTCTGCAGGCTGCACCATTCTCTACTATTTATATGCTTATATTTTCTGACTTGATCTTTGAAAACATTTGCATTAAGTCCCTTGCTAATGCTAATCTACACTGATCAGATCTTACTTCCACATTTTTGCAGTTAGATTCAATTGCCTTTAGATGTTAGTCTATGGACAACTTAATTTTTTTTCATTACCCTTCTCCTCCTTGGAATAATTTGGCAATGAGTATATATAGCGGTTATTTTTTTTTTTAACTAACAGTTGATTAACTTTGGATTTTTTATTCCCTTTACATTGAATCCCAACAGTTCCAACTCTGAATTGTATAAAAATTCTTTTTATTTGTTCTAATTGGATATCTCTTCCTTTCTGTCTGGTAGCTATTTCTATCCCTAGATGAATTGCAGATAATGTGATGTATCAGTTGCTATCAATTCCTCCTGTACAACAGGGAGAGGCCCAGACCCATCCGAACAGAGGATCCACCTGTTTCTAGAGCCTGTGCTTCTTCCACACCTCTGCTTCCTGCAGGCATCTTGTGAGCACTTGTGATCACATCTGCCAGCTTTGCCACCTATCTTTAGATTTCCAATGAATTCTTCCTGTTGGCAAGAATCAAATAAGCTGTTCAGAAAGCCTTCTTAAAATGTAGATAATCTATGGTTATTTTAATTGATTTCAGAGAAGATATTTTAGGAGTAAATATATTTTGTCTTTACTAATGATTCAAATAAATCATATTCTTCTTTTTTCCTTGTCTCCTCGATGAGGAGGAGCTTGCATACAGGTAAAGGATATAAACAGGTCTGGATTGGAGCCCATCTTGTCCTGTCTATTTTCTGCATCTTCTACCCTCTGGCTCTCCTTTGTGCCTACCTTTCTTCCTGTCAAGTCACTGGGGTAGTAAGGTGGAGGCTGGAGGAATTTTCAGGCCTCCCTTACCTTGGGAAGCTATGTGGACCAGATGGTGGCCTAATTCTGATATAGACCTTAAGATAAAGGGGTCAAAAAGTCCTTGAGGCTTTTGTGTGAGTTCAGACAGATTCACAGTTTCATCAGAGTGAGAAACAAAATAGTAAACACAGCAGAGAGTGCTTTTGCCTGAAATGCACCTTGTGATTTGAACATGGCAGCTGGCTAGGAATTAGGGCTCAGAATGCTGACCATATGTCTTTCTTCAGAGACGCATTAAAAACATACTCTACTTTCTGGACTTTAAGTCACGGTTGATTTGCTTGCTATAAAAGACTCATTTTGTCCTATTATTTTAGATTTTCTACTCTGCATTTCTAATTTCTATTATCAAATGATAAGTTAACTTCACCTTAATTCTCATAGTGTCCTATGTTATTCAGCATAATTTTTGGATCTGCTATGCTGGCCTTGCTCCAAGCTCTCAGAGAGGTACAGAATATTACTTTTATTTTCCCTTTGTTGCCTTTGCCTACATTTTTTTTTCTTTTTTAAAATTGTAAAAGTAAAACATGCTATTAACATTTTTTAAGCATCTTACTATAATTTCTCTCTCAATATTAGACTTTGGATTTTCTTCCAATGCATGTTTTATGATAATCCGTCTCTATGAAATCTAGGATAGGGTTCTTTTCACTTCCTTCTTTAACTAGCCATTGTATATGAAGCAATTTGGTTTTGGAAATAATTATTAGGTACATATAACTAGATTTTTTTATTGTAGAAGACTCCTGGTTTTCTTTTCTTTACTTCTTTTTTCACTTTAAATTCTTCAAAGATAAGAGTCCCCATGGGACTGGGGAAACTATAATAGCACCATCTAATAGAAGTTTTTACAGCGATCGAAATGTTCTATGGTTATGTTGTCAAACATAATAAACACCAGCCACCAGGCTATTGAGCATTAAGATGTGGTCAGTGCAACTAAATAACTAAAAATTTAATTTAATTTGAATTTCAATAGTCATATCTAGCTAGTGGCTTATTACTGGATAGCACTAACTGGAACATATTTTCTAAAATTAGTTTGTTTAGTATATGCCTTCTATTTCATTCCTTAACATTTTAGACTTGATGTATCAACAACATATTAACATTTTATTACCCTTGAGTCTGTGTAGACAATGAAAGCAAAGCTCTAAGATACTTTGAGATTAAAGACTGTAGTCTAAAAGAAAAAGTTCAAGTCTGAATAGATTCTTCTGTCTCTCTGTATCCCCAGGAACATTCAGCTCCAATTGAATTCAAAAGCATGAATAACCTCATTTCAAAGTTGAGTGATACAATCATGGTTTCAATTTTCCTATCAAACCAGCATATATTTCACTCTTGTGCATGAGGTAGTGGAAAGAATACTGGTTTAGCATTATAAAATTCATGTTCTACTTAAAGCTCTGCTATCTAGTAAATGAAAGGCTTTGGCCAGATCACTCACTCAACTGAGTTTCAGTTTTCTTATCTGTAGCATGAGGATAATGATCCTTTTCCGCCACAATAAGAAGCTTGGTGAACTATTAAATGCTAAATAAATATAAGATATTATAAACACTCTTTATCATTACTTTTATAGTTATCATATTAAATAAATAAGTCTAGGAATTTTGGGGCTCCTAATTCATAGTTACTGGATTTTTTTGGCTATTAACTGTGGGGAAACCAGATTTTTGTTGTTGTTGTTTGCACTGGGGATTCAACCCAAGGGCCTTTTACCACTGAGCTACATTCCCAGTTCTTTTTATGTTTTCATTTTATATTGATACAGGGTTTTGCTGAATTGCTGAGGCTGACCTGGAATGTGTGATCCTCCTGCCATAGTCTCCCGAGTTGCTGGGATTATAGTTATGTACTACCTCTCCTAGCAACAACCAGGTTTTTAAATTTTCAAGCAGTTGTGGACCAATCGAAATACAACAGAAATGGACTGCCAGAGAAGATAATAAACATGATGTTTCTTTTTAAATTCTGTAGACAAAAAATTATGGTCAAATGCTATAAAAGATTCCTAAGGTATATTCTTGATTCCCGAACTTAAGAAACCACAGATCACAAACAGTTTTTGAATTAGTCCCAGTCTTTAGAAATTTGAGCAGAACTGTCCTAAGCAATCCAGAGCTACATAATTAATAAGATATTTAATATAATATTTGCATTAAATAACCCACTACACCTAAGACACCATATTAATAACACAGTAAAACAAGTAAATAAGTGAATTAAGAATTTTTAATCCTTTTCTTATAAAAATCAACTTTTTTTTTCTTTTCAGTGTTGGGAATTGAATCCATGGCCTTGTGCGTGCTAAACACATGTTGGCCCAGAGTCTTAATGATTTATTTGTGTGGAATTTGTCATTGAAATAGGACCATATTCATTCTTATATAAAATGAATAAAAATGAAATCAATAGAACTATTGAAGCATATAGATACTAAATATATGGTCTACCTGTCGACTATTTATTTAAAATCACACAATACTATATTCAATACTATGCTTAGTTACACAGATATTTATATGCTCAATTCATAAGTTTGGGCAATTGTTTGTGGAATAGTGCTTAACACAGATTCTATTGGTTTATTAAACAGGTTTAGGAAATTCTAACAATTTAGCAGATATGTATTCATTATTTTTTAAACATTACATTTAAAGCTTCCTGTCTATCCTTCTTCATCTCTTTTCCTTCTCTTTTTTCCTAGAGATAAACACTTTTTTTTTCCATTTTAGCTCTGTTTTGGCAGAGATAGCTGATGGGGTCCCAGTACATTATTTTCTCTAACAGTGCATTCTATCTGGGCATGTGGCCACATAAATGAACCACATTTCCAAGCCTCTCATGCAGCAAGGCATGACTAAATTAAGGACAGTTGCAACTTTCAGGTAAATTCCTTAAAGACGCTTGCCCTCTAAATTTTCCTCCTTCCCACTGGCTGGAAATGTGGTAACTGAAACAACTTTGGCACAATCTAAGAAGCCAGAGCTACCCTGCTCATTGGCATTCTTGGAGGAACCTCATGAAGCAAAGCATCTACCTATCCTGGAAGGCTGTGTAGACAAATAATCCTTAGTCGTCTTCTTGAGGACACTTAGTTTCTAAAATGTTTATTATCTGCAAACTGATATATTTATATGGATTTATGTAATACAGCCAATGCGTCACATTTATAATGGTGGTCCCATAAAATTACAATGGTACTGAACAATCCCTATTGCCTGTGAACACATAGCTGAAAAAGAGGAAAGAGAAAAGGAAACTGCAGGAAAAGAAAAAGAAGAACCCTAAGAAAATCCACAATGAAAGGTTTAGCAGAAGGTTTTGCTGATCTCAATGACCTGCACCTAATGCCAAAAGGTTCTCATTAATAGAGAGACATGTTTATGGTACATTATCTTCTCACAAGCAAAATTATGATTAAAAAAAGAAGAAGAAGAAAGAAATCAAGGAGAGAATCACGGATATATCTCTACAAAGAGCAATACTTCCTCCGGAAGATCCTTAGGCAGGTTCTTCAAGAGGTATTACAGAGGAGACACTGTTCTCATGGGAGACAACAGTTCTTCAATAACAGTGTGTTATTGAAGAACTTCCAGTGGGACAAGATGTGGAGATGGAAGACATTGATATACTGATGATCCTGACTCTGGGTAGACCTAGGCTAATGTGTGCTGTCTTAGTTTTTTTTTTTTTTTTTTTAGCAAAATAGCTTAAAAATAAAAGAAATTTTAAAAACAGAATAAGGATGTAAAGATTTTTCTTTAGTGGAGCTGTGCAATATGTTTGTGATTTAACCTAAATATTACAAAAGAGTAAAAAAGTTAAAAATTTTTAAAGTTTATAAAGTAAAAAAAAAGATATAGTAAGGTAAATTTATTATTGATGGAAGAAATTTTTAGAATAAATTTAGTGTAGCCTAAATGTACAATGTTTATAAGGTTTATAGTAGTGGATGGTAATATCCTAAGCTTTACATTAACTCACCACTCACTGAGTCACCCCAAGCAACTTGCATTCCTACATGGTAAGTGCCTTCTATGGAATGCCAATTTTTAAAATCTTTTAGACCTTATTTTTACTGTACCTTTCTATGTTTAGATACTCAGATATTTACCAGTGTGTAACAACTGTATGCAGTATTCAGCATGGGAATATGCTGAACAGGACCGTAGACTAAGAGCAGTGGGCTACACCCTATTGCCTGGGTGTGCAGTAGGCTACACCATCTAGGTTTATATGAGCACAATCTATGATGTTAGCACAGTGAATGAAATTGTTTAACAATGCAGCTGTCAGAGTGTATCCTGTTGTTAACCAATATATGACTTTATACATATGATTTTATATATATATGTGTGTCCATAAGCAATGTTATAGAAATATTTTGCATATTTAAAACTTTATGTAAATTGTTTCTTTAGTGCTATTCTGCATTTTCACCCCACAATAGATTTTTAAAATATTTATTTACAATTTTTTACATGTCAGTAGAGTATATTTTGAGATATTATACATACATAGAATAAGTATAACTTATTCGAATTAGGTTCCCATTATTGTGGTTGTACATGATGTGGAATTACATTGGTGTGTAATCATATATGTGGATAGGAAAGCTATGTCCAGTTCATTCTACTGTCTTTTCTATTCCCAATCCTGCTCCCTTTCCTTCATTCCCCTTTGTCTAGTTCAATGAATTCCTAATCTTCTCCTACCTTGTTGTGGGTTAGCCTCCACATATCAGAGCAAACATTCTGCCTTTGGTTTTTGGGGACTGTCTTATTTCATTTAGTATAATTTCTACAGTTCCATCCATTTACTGGCAAATGCCATAATTTCATTCTTCCTTAAGGCTGAATATTCCCCTCTATATATATGCCAGAGTTTCTTTATCCATTCACCTGTTGAAAGACATCTAGGTTGGTTCCATAGCTTGGCTCTTGTGAATGGAGCTGATATAAACATGGAAGTGGCTGTGTCATAGTACTGATTGTAAGTCCTTTGGATATAAACCAAGGAGTGGGATAAGTGGGTCAAATGTGTTTCTATACTGCTTCCCATAGTGGTTACACCAACTTGCAATCCCACCAACAATGTATGAAGGATCTTTTCCCCTACATCCTTGTCAGCATTTATTGTTGCTCATATTCTTGATAATTGCCATACTTCTAACTGCAGTGAGATGGAATCTCAGTGTAATTTTGACTTGCATTTCTCTAATTGCTAGAGATGTTGAACATTTTTTTCATGTATTTGTTGACAGATCTCATTTCTTCTTTTGTAAAGTGCCTTAGCCCATTTATTGACTATGTTATTTGTTTTTGTTTGTTTGGTGTTAAGTTTTTTGAGTTCTTTATATATTCTGGAGATTAATGCTCTGTTTGAGGTGCCAGTAGTAAAGATTTTCTCCCATTCTGTAGGCTCTCTCTTCACATTCTTGAATGTTTCCTTTGCTGTTAAGAAGATTTTTAGTTTGATGCCACCTCATTTGATTCTTGATTTTACTTCTTGAGCTTTAGGAGTCTTGTTGAGGAAGTCAGTTCCTAAGCTGACATAGTGGAAAGTTGGGCCTACTTTTTCTTCTAGTAGGTGCCCTATCTGGTCTAATGCCTAAATACTTGATCCACTTTGAGTTGACTTTTGTGCAGGGTGAGAGTTAAAAAGGTTTAGATTTTTAAAAGTTACCTATGTTAACTTATGTAACCTTAGTCATTCAACTTGACGTGGTATTGCATTATTAGGATATGCATTTGATGTTTTTATTTTGCCTTTCTGGCTCTACTTCTGTGCTCATCCCTGTGTGTCTCATGGTTTTGTGGTTGTCTCAAATTCCCTGGATCCAAGGGAAAAATCAGGTTTTATCATATTATTTGGAATCCTTGCTATATGCTGAATTAACAATAGTGCAGATCAAGCCAACTGGTACTTCATAGTCAAAGACCTGTACCTATTTTCTCCCTGTCTAAGCCTGAAGCTTCATGTGCACCGGGGCCAGAGCAGCAGATATAATAATTTTTGTTGTTTGTTTTATTTTAGGAGGTGAGTTCCCCCTCAGACCCTAGCTCTGTGTGGTGGTTGTCGTTTCAGTCCTCCACCTTGAGTGATATGTTTTCTGTCCCAGTTAGTCTTTAGAAAGTGAATTTCAGCCGTTAGTATTTATTTTTGGATTTAAAGTCCAGCAAAGCTTGTGGCTTTTCTCATCTTCTTCCTATCCCTGGATATGTATCTCTTTGAATCTGACTAGGTCTTTTTGGTTTTCTTTCTTAATGTTTTTATCTATTACTGTTACATTTTTGGTTCTGTGTGAATACATGAAAGTCTAAATTTACAGTGCCATCTTCACTATAAATCTCTCAACAGTCTTCTCAGGGCTAATACATCATATTTCCTCTGCACCAGATGAAATGAGAAAGACAGAACATTTAGAAAGAATCTCTCTGCTTACACTACAGAAACTATGAAAACTATGCTTTTTGTTGGTATGTGAGCTTACTTTGCCCAACCTTCATGTGGAAGGGAAATCATACTTTCGTTAAAAGATAAAATTATATAATCTACTCTCATAGCTTCTCATGAGTAGAAGTTTATTTTAATGTAATATTTTTGTGACCACTCATTTGTGTGGCCCCAGAAATTCTAAAAATGTCAGATACACCCATATGCCACTATATTCTGACTATCTAATCCTTAAGATAATCTACTATAACTCTCCAAAATACTGTGGAATTCCACAGTAGTTGCCTCCTATCTTTTAATAATTATTTATAGTTTAATTATTTATGTTATTTTTTGAAGTTTATCTTTGTACTCATTCCTTTATTGTATTTTGTCATTTATAAATTAAGAGGCTTAACAATAAATACGTAAATTTAAGGGTAAAGATCTCTTCAGATTAGCCAAAATTTGCCATTAATCAGCAAATTAATGTCACTTTAACTTGATATTTCTTTGTATCTGAAAGAAGGCTTTCAATTGCTCCCATAACAAACTATCACAAACTTTCTGGCTTACACCAATACAAACCTGTTATCTTACAGTCCTGGAGGACAGAAGACCCAAACAGTTCTCAGCTAAAATTGAGATAGTGGCAATAGTGTGTTCCTTCTGGAAGTCTAGGGGAGAACCTATCCTTTCCAGCTTCTTGAGGCTTCTGGGGGTTGTAGCCCCTCTTCTGCCTTCAAAACCCGGTGCAGAGCATCTTCAAATTTCTCACTGGCTCTGACTTTTTTTTTTCCTCTTCTGCTTATAAGCACACTTGTGATTTTACTAGGCCCACCTGGATAATCCAGGGTCCGCTTCACATCACAAGTCCATTTGATTAGGAATCTTAATTTTATCTACAACCTCAATTTGCTTTTGTTAATGTCACCCAACATATTCACACGTCCTGGGAATCAGGACATGGACATCTGTGAGAGAATCATGATTCTATCTACTATAGAGATATTAGCATCTTATGTCAGAGGGGGAAAGTCAATATAAATGATAGTGAAATAAGCAGCTAGCCACTTGGAAATTAAAAATAGGGATATCTACTTTAATCTCAATAACATAATCAAAATAGTTGAATTAAACAAAATCATAAATATATAAGAAGGAAAATTCAAAGATGGCCAAAGAGAGTTGTCCAGCACTCATCTCCTTCTCCACAAGGAAGAGTGAGAGCAACAGGTAAATAGCTGTATTTTGAGGTAAAGGACCATGATAGAACACTGGAACTCATCAAGGGAGAGACTGGAACCAAGACTTGGAGACTTGAAATGGCAGCATAGGAAGAAGAATAAGATACAAAGGCAACTCCTATCTCAGTTCTCCAGCCACAAAGGAGAGACTTTTCTTTGCAGGGGAAAGGGCAAGAGGAGGAGTCCCAGCAAACCTTATCAATACAGATGCTGGCAATTCTAGCTACTGGAAAGTTTTGTAATCATCACAGGCTTGCAGCCCAGGTAGGGGAGCAACTTGGAGTCTGCATACCAGCCTTGCTTTGGAGAAGGAATTACCTTATTCCCCCATTAACCTCAGATGCCAGGCTGCTGTAGCTTGATGCCTTCTTGAGAAAGGAGCTATTGACTGAATTCATACTATCTCAAGGGTCAGAAAGCTCCATATATCCCAATCCCTGGAACCCCACAGATATTCCACCACACTAACACAGAGGACTATGCCTCACAAGCCCAACTTGATCCAGCAAAGTATCTGTGACCCCAATGCCCAAGCCTGTGCAATGCCCTACAAGAGATATGTGTTTTATCACAGAAGGGGATGACAGTGCCACTCTCAAGAAGTGAGAAATAAAATGCTTGTCCTCTGAGACCTAAGGTGTGGCAGCCCATGGACTGAAAGCCAGCATGATCAATGTTCCTTGCTGCTGTCTACCCCTGTAGGTGGCTGGATGGGGCCTGTTCCACTACCAGGTCTGGGACTGAGACAGTGTTTAGTGCCAAGGACATCTGATGCTGCCTCCCTTCACACACATGTAAAGAAAGAAAGTAAGACAGAAGTCAGCCTCTGGGACTGTTGGAACATGATTAAAAAAACAATTACTCTTGTTTTGGGAGTACCTGAAGGGGAAAGAAAGGGAAGACAGAGAAAACCTATTCAATGACATATTATCTGCAAATTTACCCAACCTTAAGAAAGATATGGACATCCAAGTACAGGAGGCTCATAGGCCTCAAATAAATTGACTAATGTAAGAGTGGTAAGGGTGGACATACTTTATCATATCATGCTCTAGATCTTAGAAGAAAAGTAAAACCTTTAGCTTTATGATATGATGCTGGCTGTGAGTTTGAAATATATGTATATAATGTTGAGGTATGTTCCTTCTAAATTTAATTTGTTCAGATTTTTTTTTGGGGGGTGGGGTTACTGGGGATTGAATTCAGGAATGCTTTACCACTGAGATATCTTTTTATTTTGAGACAGGGTCTTCCTAAGTTTCGAAGCCTGGCCTCCAACTTGCTATCCTCTTGCCTCAGCCTCCCAAGTCACTGTGATTATTGCCATGTGCTACTGCCTGACCAGAATTTGTATCAAAAAGGGATGTTGGATTTTTTTTTAACCAAATGCTTTATTCTGCGCCCATTTCTAAAATTTCTTTTGTTGTTTATTTCTAATTTTATTCTATTGTGGTCAGAAAAGCACAATTAGGCAAGAAAAATAAAAGGCATGCAAATAGTAAAGGGAGGAGTCAAATTATCCCTGTTTGCAGATGACATGATTCTATACACAGAAAAGTCTAAAGACATCTTCAAAAGTCTATTAGAACTGATAATGAATTCAGTAAATTTGCATAAAATCAACATAAAAATGAGTAGAAATTTTGTACATTAATTATGTGACTTCTGAGATAGAAATCATGAAAGGAATTCTATTCAAAATAACTAACAAAAATAAAATAAAATCCCTAGAATAAATTTAACCAGGAATATGAAAGAAAAATCTCTAAAACAACAACAAAAACTATAAATATCTCCCATGTTCATGGAGTAGAAGAATTAATATTATTAAAATGTCCATAATAACCAGAACAATCTACAGGTTTAATTCAATCCTCATAAAAATATCAATGACCTTCTTTATATAACTAGGGAAAAAATCCTAAAATTCACACGGAAGCACAAAAGACCCAAAAATAGCCAAAGTGATCTTCAGCAAAAAGAGCAAAGCTAAAAATACCAATCTCTTCCCTTCAAAACATACTACAAAGCAAGAGTCACAAAAAAACAGCACTGGATTGGCATAAAACAGACACAAAGACCCGTGGAATGAAACAATTCCTAGTGGCTTTGACCGTAGGTCAACAGTAGAGTACTTACTTAGCAATATGCAAGGCTAATGGGTTCATTTCCAGTCACTAACGCACAAACTCTCTCTCTCTCTCACACACACACACACACAAAAAAAAAAAAAAAAAAAAAAAAAAGAAAGAAAAGAAAAAAGAAAGTAGAATGCCAGAAAATAACTCCATACATCACAGTCAAAATTATACATAGGAGAATAGTTGCTTCCATAAATGGTGCTGGAAAACTGGTTATCCCACATTCAGAAGACTGAACTTGACTCCTCTCTCTCACCCTGTGCAAAAATCAACTCAAAATGATCAAAGACCTAAATGTAAGACCTGAACTACTAAAATAAAATACAGGGGAAACACTTGAAGATATCAGCATATGCAATCAATTTTTTTTTTTGATAAGATCCCAAAGCACAGAAACAAAAGCAAAAATAGACAAATAGGATTATATCAAATTAAGAACAATTAATAGAGTGAAGATACAACCTAAAAAATTGCAAATGATTCATCTGATAAAAAATAATATCCACAATACACAAGGAATGTAAAAAATTCAATAACAAAACCCAAATAATCCAGTGTAAAATGGTCCAAGCGCAGTGGCACACACCTGTAATCCCAGTGGCTTGGGAGGCTGAGGCAGGAGGATCGTGAGTTCAAAGCCAGCATCAGCAAAAATGAGGTGCTAAGCAACTCAGTGAGACCCTGTTTCTAAATAAAATACAAAAAAGGACTGGGGATGTGGCTCAGTGATAGAGTGCTCCTGAGTTAAATCCCCTGTTCCCCCACTCCAGAAAAGAATAAATTCAAATGGCTAAACTTTTTTGAAAAAAATGCTCAACTTTGGTTAAAATCACAATGAGTTATCACTTCATCCTAGTTAGAATGGCTATTATTGAAAAATGAAAAAATAAATGCTATCAAGGGTGTGGAGAAAAGGCAACCCTTCTACACTGTTGATGAGAATGCAAATTAGTGTACCTATTATAAAGAACACTATGGAGGTTCTTCAAAAAAAATGAAAAATAGAACTATCACATAATCTAGCTATTCCTATGGATATATATCCACAGGAAAAGAAATCAACATATGAAAGAAACTTGTACACCATGATTTTTATAGCACTATTCACTAAAGTTAATAGATGTCCATCATTGGATGCACGGATAAAGACAATGTAGCATATTACACAATGGAATATTATTCAGCCATAGAAAAGAATAATATCCTATCATTTGCCACAAAACAAATGGAACTAGAGGTCATTATGTTTAGTGAAATAAATTAGATAGTTGTTGCAAAGATAACTATTGCAATTTCTCTCTCATATGTGCATGTTTAAAAATTGATTAGAATATATACCATAGTAATTACTAGGGGTTAAAAAGTGTGAGGGGGTGAGGAGACAGGGAGATTAGATAATAGGTACCAAGACAGAGAAATAATAAGTTCTACAGCACAGTAGGGTGTTTATAGTTCACAATATTATATATTTTATTAATAACTAGAAGAGAGAGCCTTGAAGACTCCAAATATAAAGTAATGATAAGGAGACAACAAAACTATTAATTGCTTGGATTTGAAATATTAATTATCAGATTACAGTACATATTCTATACATGTATTGAAATATCACAGTATACTTCATAAATATGTATAGTTATTACATATTAATCAAAATATTAAAAAATGTTTTCAAAGAAGAAAAATGTTAACTACTTTAATTTGTTTATTATACACTATATAAACATATCAAATCGACAGTGTACCCAAACATTTGTACAATTAAAATTTTAAAATTCAATATATAAGACGAAAATGTCAGTAAATAAAGTTGATATTTAAAAGAATATCATGAAAATTAGAAGTCATTAAATAATTCTGAAGTCAGTATAAAAAAAGTTATATGTAAAAATCAGCTGAAGTATAGCAAACAGGAATCAACAAACCACAAACTAGAAAAAAATTTGCCACACAGTTGTTAAACAAATGACTTATATCTACAATAAACAAAGAGCTCTTAAAATCAATAAGAAATGAAATTATGGTATTTGCTGGTAAATGGATGGAACTAAGGACTATAATTCTAAGTGAAATAAGCAATCCCCCCCAAACCAAAGGCCAAATAGACTCCTTGATATGTGGATATGCTAACACACAATAAGGGGAGGAGATGGATAGAAGTTCATTGGATTAGACAAAGGGAAATGAAGGGAAGGGAGGAGGGAGGTGAATAGGAAAGACAGTGGAATGAATCAGACATAACTTTCCTATGTTCGCATATGAATACACCACCAATGTAACGCCACATCATGTACAACCATAAGAATGGGAAGTTAGGGGCTGGGGTTGTGGCTCAGTGGTAGAGGGCTTGCCTAGCAAGTGTGAGGCACTGGGTTCGATTCTCAGCACCACATATGAATAAATAAAATAAAGGTCCGTTGACAACTAAAAAGTATTTTTAAGAAGAATGGGAAGTTATATGTATAATATACCAAAATACATTCTACTTTCATGTATAATTAAAAAAAACAAACAAAAAAAATCAGTAGGAAAGAGGCAAATAACTCAATAGAAAAATAAAGGTGGACAAAGACAATCAAAGAAGTCTGAATGGGCACCAACCATATAATACTTTTACTTTTAGCATGATAGATTTCATATTTCAGAACAAGTTTTTAATGTAGATTTAATGGTAAGTATATTAAGAGTTCTTCCTGTTGTGGCAAGGCTTCTAAATTTTTTAAGTACTCTGTGAGATTGCTATTTGTACCAATGTAAGATGACAGTATATTAGTACTGAATAATGCATAAGGTTTTAACTACAGAAATCATCACAAGTTTTTACATCTTGCTAAATTCATAGAGCTAAATTTTTTATTTGGTACATTAAAAGTAAAAAACAAATATCAGGGAGATTATTTGTACTGGTAATTCAGAAGATAATCTAATTATTGCATATTAACATTTTAAACTGTAAACTAAAGTTAAGGAGATAATTCTTTATACTTCTGGAAAACTACTTAAAATTAAAAATTAAAAACATTTTTTTTCCATGTTAACTAGTCAATGAGAACATTATCATAATGGTTTGGTTGGTATTCAAGCATTACAATTTGGTGAAATGTTTTAAATTATCTCTACCTTATTTACAATTTTGAGTTGTGTTTTATGCAGTGACAAAATGTAAATGTGTTATAGAAACTTAATATTCAAACTCATAAAAATATTCTCACATCCTGTGGGATTTATTATGAACATTAATCTTTCCTTAATCTTTTTAGATGTCTGCATCCAAAATGGGAGTTATTTAAATAATATCAAAGTTTTTGGTGAGTTTTTCATTTTACTACTTTTATTATGCTAAAAGCTATCATAAAAACAATACTATTTTTTTAAACTAAGGTAGACAAAAAAAAATACTACAGCTTTCAAGTTTCAGATAAGAGTTGTATTCTTGTAATTACTCTAAACAGAGAGGATGATTTAATGTGATAATGTGAAATAATTTTACTTTTATGATCTAGTATTGCTTTTAGCTTTAACATTTTGGTTTAAATTCTTGAACACAATTCATTTGATATGCTTGTTTTGTAGATGTTCTTTTCCCTAGAGGATTTTTCAGAATATTGCATCAGCTTATGCTGCCCAATTCCCCTATCTGAGAATTTGAATAAAACCTTCCAAAGAGATTATAGCTAAGAGGGACCTCATTATCTAAGTACATTTGGTTTGAATATAGGCCTTAGGTTTGAATCAATTTATTGTCATCCCTTTTCTGACCCCAATTATCAAGATAGTTTTATACTTTTCACAGTCACCATTTTTTGTAATAGAAATAATATTTTTTTAAAACAGCACACCTATCATACCAGAAATACAACTAATTCTAATTTCATTGTAATTGTAATTGAAATAGAATAATGACGACTTGTGCTTATTTATTTGTACAATCAAATATACTATTAACTAAAAACACTTGCAGTTTGGTGGGTGCAGTTGTACACAACTGTAATCCCAGTGATTTGGGAGGCAAAAGCAGGAGGATTGAAAACTCAAGGCCAGCCTCAGCAACTTAGTGAGACCCTGTCTCAAAATTAAAAATAAAAGCTGGGGATGTAGCTTAGTGGTAAAGCACCCCTGAGTTTCATCCATAATATCACTGCTTATAAGAAATACTCAGAAATGGATGTGGTGGCAAATGCCTGTGATCTCAGCAATTTGGGAAGCCAAGGCATGAAGACTGCAAGTTTGAGGCCAGTTTGAGCAATTTAGTGAGACCCTGTCTCAAAACAAACAAACAAAAAAGGTGGGGGTGGGGCTGGGGATGTACCTCAGGGGTAGAGCAATTTCCTACCATGTGTGAAGCTCTGGGTTCAATTCCCAGTACCACTAAAACCAAAACAAAAAAAAAATGATTTGGAGTATTTTAATACATAATTTCCACTATTTTCTAATTAGACATCAAAACAAATTAATTACTCCAATTCTTTAGGTATTTGATAGACACATCGGCTGTATGAAGACATGCAGGTATCTTTAGTTTTCAAATGGTCAATGATGATAGGAAAATATTACAAATGCAAAACAGTCCTCTTATTCTCTGGGAGCATCCTTATTCAAGATTCCCAAATCTTTTAATCACTTAGGTTTTCTTAACAGAACTACCATATGTTTACAGGATGGTTGGGGGCTTTATTAATTTATGATCTTTTAGCTCTAAAAAGATGTTTTTAAAAGGTGATAGATGTTAAACTTTTTTTCTACTCTAGCTTAAATTATATTTTATATAAATTTTTTCTATTAAGTAAAATATGGTGTATGTGTTAGCTACAGTCTGGGTCTATGGGCAAAATTCAGAAGTTCATACAAATGCTGTTTGTTTCAAACTGAGAAAGTAGTAGTAACCTATTTATTAAATTATGTTTAAAGTACAGTTTTGCAGTGAGAATCACATTTCTCCTTATGTCGATACTATGATTCTTGTCCAGTTCAATATTGAATGATTTAAAAATAGATGATGTTAACATTAGTTTGCCAGATTATAGGAAGAGAAACTTCGTTTATCCACAAGAGTCGTCTAACTCCTTAAAGTCCACTTTATGCAGTGCTCTCCCTTTTGTTCCAAAAAGATTTGACTTTATCTTTGAGAAATTGCTACACCAGCTTTTCTTCACAAGGTTTAAGTGAGGAGGGAGGAATTCCCTTGGGATACAACCTCCTTTGGGGCCTTGGGGAGTATTAGGTAATCGAAAGAATTCTAGCTAAGGACCTGCTAATTTTACTGGAAATGTTTTGCAATTTTATTATACTGGCCTGTCTGGTTTTCCAATCTTATAAATGTTGCTGTTCTCATACAATTTCTGAGAGAACCAGTTTCTCATTGGCTGCCTATATTAATCAGGAAAATAGAGTTTACGGGGATAGTGGGAGATGTGTCATTCAGATGCAGGTCCTAACAAATTCTCTGGCATAGGGAAACAGGTATGAGAAGCTGGTTCCAGGGTTGGACCTGAAACTTAAAAAGGTCACTTTCCTTCATGACCCTATAAAGAGTTAGGGGTGTTTTGTAATAAAACATTTGAATTTCAAGAGGAAAAAAATATTGTTTTACTCCCCCACCCCCCGTAGTGAGTTTAAGTTGTGTCTACTATGTAGTTATAGAATAGATAGCAACTTCCTTCTCACATGAAAGAACTATGGATCATAATGTTACAGGCCTGGGTTAGAGGCCACAAGACAATAGCTGAGGATATATCATGTTTTTTCAACCAGTGTCATACCCTACCAGTAAAGTGGGATGTAAAGAAATGTGGTTGAGAGACTGGAAAGCATAAAAGTTGCTGGCACCTGCCAGGCAGGGATCATTTCTTTACTGCCCACACTAATTAGTTCAGCCTTCCAATGGATGTCTATCTCTTTATTGCACCCATCACAAGTCCACTGTAAGTATGTGCACAATTAGTTGGAAATCTTTCTCTCTCATTAGAGAGAAAGGTAGGGAGCATGACTCTCCTATGCTCTGCTACAGTGTTGGTACCAGGGAAATAGCTGATAATAAATAGTTTTTGAATGAATTAATGGTAGTAAATTGGGTAAATTCAAAATTAACCTGTAATTCTTTCAAGCTATATATGCATGAGATTGAATTTAACGTATCTTCTACCTCCTTGTCTTTCAAATCTGCTTTTCTTCCTCTAGTCATTAATATTATTAATTTATCATTGGCATTATCATTTATCTGGTCTCCCAAATTAGAAAGCTCAGAGCCATCCTGAATTCCTGTCTCCTCTCCAATCTATGTCTAATGGTCTGGAAATTTTTTCATTTTGCTTCACATTGTCTCTAGGTTTTTATTCTTCTCTCTCTTTATAATGACATGATTTTAATCTAGCTATTATTATCTATCATCTGAAACATTGCAACAGCCACTGAATGGGACTGTAATTTCTACTCACTTCAATGTATGTGCACAATTGGTTACATATTCCAAAGCAATGATATATGGGCAACACTCTGCTTATCATTTTATTCCATTGACTTCCTGTTAACTAAAAAAGAGTCTTACATCACTTAAAGAGTGGGCCTCAACAGAATTGGTGCTGTTCCTTAGGGAACATGTGCAAATTTGTGGATGTACTTTAACCCAGGGATTGACAGTATTACTGGCTCTTATTGGGCAGAGTACTGGGAAATTAGAAGTCTTACAATATGTGGGCAGTCTGTCTCAATGAAAAATTGATTCATATCATGCACAACTTTCAAATATCTCCTCATAAATTAATGTAAGTGATAAACTTGTTTGAGCACTTAAATACAGTTTTCCAGGAATGGAAGTATTGTGTAAATTGAGGGGAGCTGTACCTCATTTTTTTTTTCAGAATGGTACAAAAGTTGTTTGCCATTTTGGGAAACCATGTCACTGATGGTATATCCTACTTGGGGTATTTGAGTTGCCAAAAATATATCTACATTTGTGGCTGACACATTCTGGTGAGTTTATATATAGATGCAGGCATCTGACTACTTCATGTTTCCCAGTGTAGTTGTACTCAAGCAGTGATATATTGAAATGTACATTATTTTATTGTAAATTACTTTTCTTTCTTATATATGACATTAAGTATTACATTGATTCTTTTTAAAACCACATTAGGTCATTATTATCTATAAATTTCATTTCAGGAGAGTAATAGAAGCAAATATTTAATAACAGTAACGATTGCTGGGCTTAAAATAATATATATAAGACTGGCATATATTCAGGTAAGCAAAGAAAATGAAATTCTTTTATTTTCTCTAGGGCAGACTTGGTATTTCCCATAAGTCCTGATTTATTATGTAGTGGATAAAATAAAACCTAATTTTTATCCATATCTGAAGACATAGTCCAATAAGATAATTTAAAATATCCCTTTGGCTATATGTATAGTCACTTGAGGTATAGGGTTCAGTTCCTCAGGTTTCTTTTCCCTCCACTATTCCTAAAAGTCTCTGAAGTGGGAGGAGAAGGTTGTGCTGCTCACACAACCTCATTCCCCCATCAAGATTATCAAGATTACCTCGTCAGAAGTGACATTTGGCATTAAATAAGATCTTTATTCTACAGATGACCTATAACTAATTTCATATCTCCAACACTCAATTCTCCTTCTCTGAACTTGTACATCTATGTCCAACTTGATATATCTACTTGGATATCTAACTCGTACTTCAAACTTGACATGATCAAAACAGAACACTTGATTCTACTTCTTCCCCAATCCATTCATCTCCCACCAAACCTCCCCCATGTCAGGAAAGTCACTATACCCTATTGTTCATACCAACGCCTAAATCCAACATTATCTATTCCTCTTTTACCTCACACCCCAATCAGATCCATCAGTAAGACCTACTGGCTGTCTTTGAGAATATATGTGCAATTCCAACAGCATTCACTATCTCCACTGTTACAACTTGTTCTAAGCCTCCATTATCCCTCATTTAGAGCACTACAGTAGCTTCCTAATTGGCCTCCCTCTTTTCACGTTTGTCTCTTACAATCTATCCTTCACACAGCACCCAGAATTATCTTGACTATGTCATTCCCCTTCAGAAAACCCCTCATTGACTCCTATTGTAATCAGAATAAAATACAAACCCTTTACCATGGTTTACAAGGCCTTATGTCTTCCAGGCACTGCCTACCTCTCTCACTTCATCGTGGGTCACTATCCTCATTCACAATGCTCTATTCCACTCCAGATCTTTCCCCAGTTCTTCACCTGTTGACTGTTTATGGGACTCGACTAAATAATCACTTCATCAGAAAGCTCTGCCTGTCTTGTTCATCTCTAATATTTCCATATCACATTATCTGATCTCAGCTGGCCAGATCTTGTGTTGTAAAAATGATGGATGAATGTGTACACTCCTCAGATTGGTGACCATCAGCAATTTTGGTGGTGATACAGTGATGCCTTTTGCTGAAGCCTGGCCATTTGCTGTGAACCTTACAGTACTCTCATAGACTGTCCTTTTGAGTAACCCCAGGCTATCCTGGCCTGCTAGCACTCTCCCTTCCTAAAACATTCAGGAGCTTCTGGGATCCCTATAGGACATTCATTAGCCATGAAGGGCCAGGAGCTATGCCTCAGGTAGCCTCCATACCCTGATTCCCAAGCCACTTTGGACACTGCACTGAGAAAACAGGTATCTTTTGGCCTGAGGCCTCCCCAAAACTGCTCCTAAGGAGTGAGTCCCTATATTCATAGTCCTTGGTCTTTGCCATTTTTGTTTTGATTTTTCCAAGTCCCCTTTTCTTTCACACTTAACCCTCCACTTCCAGTCCTTCTCTGTCTCAAAGCACAAACTGGGAGGAAAGCGGAGACAGGTTCCTGATGTTTGCCCTCTTCTCTCTTCCTGTTTCTCTTCCTTCTACTTGAACCCACAAAGATCAAAAGAGGAAGTTTTCTCCAATTTAACTTTCCTGCCTAGATCTCCCTTACAAAAACTATATAGGCTAGCTTTTGAAATATTAAGGGGAGAGATCAAGGAATTTCATAAATCCTTTAATCTCTCTTATGGAACTTGGATGTCTCAACTACTATCTTCCTAATGAGGTAGAAAAGTCTGCTTTGAGATTCAAAGCTACTCAAAAGTTGCTCTATATCTTATAGTATTTTCTCTTCCCTGGGAAGATAAACCCAGTAGCTTGACTTTGGAAGTGGAAGAATGCAAAGAAACACATTTAAACAGAGACTTACAAAGCATTAGTTTAGTATTTAAAAAGTATTATCCCTGCTATTTATACAAAGCACATCATAACCTGATTTCAATCTACCTTACCATCTTATACTCAATTCATACTATGTTCCATCTGTGGTACAAGCCCTATTCTTTAGGTACAATAAATTTCTTACATTTTCTGAACAGAGCATGAGTCCATGAATTAACACAGCTGTTTGTTTTGCCTAGAATATCCTTTTCCCACTTATCCTTTGCTTGGCGAAGCCTGTCTTATCCTTTCAGATTTAGCTCAAATGTCAATTCCCAGTGAAGCCTTCCTCAACCAACTTGTCTCCTATAATGTCATAGCAATATATAAATAGAACCATCGTAGCATGGATCACATTATGCTCTTTGTAATTATTTGTTTATCACTAGTTTGTTCAGCACTTTAATAGCAGGGACCAAGTTTTACCCATCTTTTTACCATTAGACCCAGGATTCTAGATAAACATGTCTTCTCTGTTCTTATTATTTAACTCTGACAGTGGAACAAATTTGATCTTACTTAAGAAAAGGTTACTGAATTTCTACAATGATGTAATTCTTCTTTTTATTTGCTACATGAAAATGTGAAAGCAACAAAGAGTAAGAAGGTAGATTTATAAATCCAAAATCCTTTCTCCTATTAACTCCCTTCTTATGCAAAGGATAAAGAATTCATGTTAGGAAAATATTGTGATGAATTTTTTAAAACCCATCATTTTATAAAAACTTCAAAAAGAATTATAAACAAAAATTTTAAAAGTCCCACACATTCTAGTCTACATTAATAAACAATCAGAACGTTTCAGATAAAATAAAATATTTCAATCAAGCCTGAATATGCTAAACTAGAAAAAGAAGGAAAGATCAAGATAATAACTAATTGTACAATTTTAAACATCAATTAACAACAAAATAAAAGGTTTTTGTTTTATGAAAAGAGTTAGATAACATGCCTGTGGAATTGTAGCCTATCTTTTTTCTTTTTATTCTTTCATAATGAAATAAAAACAGAACTCATCTATCACAAGTAGGCAAAGGCATGTAAGAAGAATGCATGTACCAGGCATTACTCAAGGGAAGACTGGGTTCTCAAGAGGTTAAAGGAGGAGAGATGGAAGACCTTGATTGTTCTTTAATGCCCTGAGCTGCTCTGCCCCTGTTGTAGCCTTGTGGCTGTTATTTTCCTATTTGAGCTTCAGAATCAGAACACATTGCTTCTTTACCTTTGCAAGACTCAGCCACTATAAGTTTATAGCATTTGCTTTGAGAGACATGACAGCCTGGCTGTGAAATCTTGAGGTTTTTCACATAGACACATAGATATACGTAGTGGATTGGGTGGTGTTCCCAACATAAACCCATGCCCACCTGGAATATCCTAATGTAGTCTCATTGGAAATAGTCTTTGTAGATGCAATTAGTAAAGGAGATTGAGATAGATTCATTCTAGATTCTGGTAGGCCCTGTGTACAATGACAGCTGTTTTCACAAGAAGAGGAGATACGCAGAGAGACACAGAGAAGAAGACTATGTAAAGATGGAGTCAGAGACTGGGACAGTACAGGACAAGCCAAGGAATATCATGGATTGCTGAAAAGCATCAAAACTGGGAGAGGATAGCAGTGATTATTTGTTTCCATATTTTTCTTGTACATAATGGTAGGATTTGTTGCTACATATTCACACATGTACATGATATAACAATATAATTTGGTCAATGTCACTCCCCAGTATTTCCTGTTTCCCTCTTCTCCTTCCTCTCCCTAGTTACTTTCCTCTACTTACTGATCTCTCTTGGATTTTCATGAGATCCTCCTCCCCCATCTTCCCCCATCGTTCACTTTTTCCTCTCCAGCTTCTACATGAGAGTAAACATATGACCCTTGACTTTCCTAACTTGGCTTATTTTTGCTTAATGTAAAGTTCTCAAGTTCTATTCATTTTTCTGCAAATGACATACTATCATTCTTTGTGGTTGAATAAAACTCCACCGTGTCTATATATTACATTTTCTTTATCTGTTCATCATTCTAGGCTGATTCTATAGTTGAACTATTGTGAACTATATGGCTATAAATATGGGTATGCATGTATCACTGTAGTATGAGGACTTTAATCTTTAAGATAAATAGATTAAAGAAATGGTACATCTAGGTCACATGGTTGTTCCATGCCTAGTCCTTTGAGGAATGTCTATATTGATTTCCATAGTGGTTGCAATAATCTACAACCCCACCAACAAATGTAAAATTATTTCTTTTTCTCCACATCTTCTTCAGAATTTATTGTTTTCTTTATGACTGCCATTCTGACTTAAGTGAGATAATATCTTAATATAGTATTAATTTGCATTTCCCTAGTTGCTAAAGTTGTTGGATTTTTAAAATATATTTTTTGGCCATTTGTATTTCTACTTTTGAGAATTATCATATTAGCTTATTTTCCCATTATTAATTGTATTTATTTTGGTCTTTGTAGGTGTTAAGTTTTTGAGTTCTTTATATATTCTGGATTTTAATCATTTGTCAGAAGAATAACTAGCAAATATTTTCTTCTATTCTGTAGGTTCTTTCTTTATATTCCTTGCTATGCAGAAGCTTTTTAACTTGGTACCATCCCATTTGTTAATTCTTGGCATTATTTCCTGATTTTTAGGGGTCCTATTGAGAAAGTTGTTGCTTCTACTTATATGTTGGAATGTTGACCCTATGTTTTCTTCTAGAAGTTGCATAGTTTCTGGTCTAATTCCTAGGTCTTTGATCCATTTGGGGTTGACTTTTGTGAAGGGTGTGAGATAGGAATTTAGTCTCACTCTTCCACCTATGGACAACCAGTTTCCCCAGCACTGCTTGTTAAAAAGACTATCTTTCCTCCAAGGTATGCTTTTGACATCTTTGTTAAGAATCAGATAACTGTATCTGTGTGGGTTTATCTCCGTATATTCTATTCTGTACCATTGGTCCATGTGTCAGTTTTTATGCCTGAACCAAGTAATTTTTGCTACTGTAAGTTTGTAGTATAAGTTGAAGTCAGTCAGGTATTATGATATCTCCAACAATGCATTTTTGGCTTAGAATTGCTTTGACTATTCTGAGTCTTTTGTTTTTTCAAATGAATTTTAGGATTTTTTTTAAAAAAGTGCTAAAAATGTCACTGGGTATTTTGATGGGAGAGTGCATTTAATCTGTATATTACTTTTAGTAGTTTACCATTGTAACAATATGAACTCTGCCTAATCATGAGCATCTAAGTTCATCAGAGATATTGATTTGCCATTCTTTTCTTGATGTGTCCTTACCTGGTTTGTATATGAATGTGATACTGGTTCATAGAATAAATTTGGAAGTGATCCACCCCTTTTTATTTCATGGAATAATTTGAGTAGCTTTGGTATTAGTTCTTCTTTAAAGATCTGGCAGAATTAAGCTGAAAATCAATCTGGTCCTAAGCTTTTCTTTGTTGGAAGCCTTTTTAAAAAAAAATAGTGCTTATATCTCATTACTAGTTATTGGTCTGTTTGTGTTTTCTATGTCCTCTTGATTCAACTTTTGGGGGTTGTATGTATCTAGAAATATATCTATTTCTTCTAGATTTTCCAATTTATTGGAGCGTAAGTTTTCAAAATAGTCCCTAATGATCTTCTGGGTTTGTGATATCTGTGATGATTTCTCCTTTTTCATTTCTAATTTTATTAATTTGGGTCTTCTCTCTTCTTCTTTTGGTTAGTGTGGCTAAGGGCTTATTAATGTCATTTATCTTTTCAAAGAACCAGCTCTTCATTTCATTGATCCTCTGTATTTTTTTTAAATCTTCAATTTCATTGATTTTGGCTCTGATCTTAATTATTTTCTTCTTTCTACTAGTTTTTAAATTGGTTTGTCCTTCTTTTTCAAAGGCCTTGAGATACATCATTAAATTGTTTATTTAGGATCTTTCTGATATTCTTATGTAGGCACTTACAGCTGCAAACTTTGAATTGCCTTCATTGTTGTCCCACACATTCTGGTATGGTGTCTCATTATTCTTGTTTGATTGTAAGAATTTTTAAATTTCTCTCCTGATTTCTTCTACCACCCATTTGTCATTCTAAAGTGTATTGTTAAAACTCCATATATTTATATATTGTCTGTAGGGTTTTTGTCCTCGCCTTCTAATTTTATTCCCTTATAACCTGATAAGACATAAGAAATTATGCCCTTTTTTTTTTTGCATTTGCTAAGAGTTGCTTTGTTTCATAAAATGTGGTCTATTTTGGAGAAGGTTCTATGAGCCCCCGAGAAGAAAGTATATTTAGATGTTGTTAGATGAAATATTTATAGATGACTGTTAAGTTCATTTGATATAGTATTTTCAAGCGCAAATATTATTCACTGAGTTTATGTCTGCATGGCCTATCTATTGGTGAGAGAGGCATGTTGAAATCACCAGTATTATTGTACTGGGGTCAATCTGAGGTTTTAATTCAAGTAGTGTCTCTTTCATGTAATTGGATGCATCAATATTTGAGGTATGAATATTTACTATTGTTATAGCTTCTTGTTGGGTTGTTCTGTTTTTTATGAAGTGAATTTCTTTGTTTCTTCTGATTAATTTTGGTTTGAAATGTGCTTTGTTGAATATGAGAGTAGCTATCCTTGCTTGTTTGGGGGTTCATTTGCATGATATATCAATTTCCATCTTTTTACTTTCAGTCTGTGGCCATCTTTAACTATAGGGTGGGTCTTTTTCAAACAATATAGTTTTTTTTTTAATCTATACTGTCAGCCTATGGCTTTTAACTGGAGAGGTGAGGCTATTTACATTCAATGTTATTATGGAGAGATGTTTACAAATTCCTGCCATTTTGATTTATGTCTAATGTTTAATTTGGTCCTATTTCTCATTTGCTTACATACTCTTTAAATGAGATTTGTTCATTAGTGAGCTTTGGAGTTTGTTTTTTATTTCTTCTGTGTGGAGTATTTCTTTGAGTAAATTCTGTAGTGCTAACTGAGTAGTCTTATCTGAAGGTTTTAAAAATTTCTTATTGATTTTGAAGGATAGCTTTTCTGAATATAACAGTCTTGGTTGACAGTCATTTTCTTTCAGGATTTGGAACACATCATTCCAAGTCATCCTGGCTTGTAGAATTTGTGCTAAGAAATCATAAAGTGATTCTGATAGGCTTGCCTCTAAATGTGATCTGATGTTTTTCCAAAAAAAATTTGATTTTTTTAGTTGTAGATGGACACAATACCTTTGTTTTATTTACTTATTTTTATGTGGTGCTGAGGATCAAACCCAGTTCCTTATACATGCTAAGCAAGTGCTCTACCTCTGAGCTACAATCGCAGCCCTTCTCTTGAGGTTTTAAAAAGTCTATCTTTGTTCTGTATGTTAGGCATTTTAATTATAATGTGTTCTGGAGTGTTTTTCTTTTGATCTTGTGTATTTGGATTCTGAATGTCTCCTGTGTCTGGATGTCCATCTTATTCCCAATGTTTGGAATTTTTTTCCTGTTTTTATTTCCCTGAAGAGATTATCCATTCCATTAACCTCCATCTCACAACCCTCCTTAATTACAATGATTCTTAATATTTGGTCTCAAAATATCTCAGAGTTCTTATATATTCTGATCATGAATATTTATTTTCTTTTCTTTAATATTGTTGAATATTTAATGCTGACCACTTTGTCTTCCAACTTTGAGATTCTGTCTTCAGTATGGTCTACCACATTAAAGAGACTTTCATTAAAGAGAAATGATTTATTTGATTGTTGTGTCTTTCATTTCCAAAATTTCTGTTTGGTTATTTTTCAATATTTTTATCTCCTTATTGAAGTTCTTATTTGTATCCTATACTCACTTCCTTATCGGAATTCATTGATTTATATAATCGTCCTTTTGAATTCTTTATCTGGCATTTCATCCATTTCAATATCTTTGAAATCAGTTGCTGGTGAAATATGAACTTTATAAAATGTATTTTTAAACATTTATTTTTTTAGAAGTAGTTGGACAAAATACCTTTATTTTATTTATTTATTTTTATTTGGTGATGAGGATCGAAACTAGGACCTCGCACGTGTTAGACAAGTGCTCTACTGCTGAGCCACAATCCCAGCCCTGGTGAAATATGAACTTTAAGAGGCATTGTGTTAACTTGGTTTTTCATATTTCGTATATTCATGTGTTCAGTTTTAGGCATTTATTGGGATGGATTTATCTTCTACTCTTGTATGTGGGCCATTTTAGGGCATGACATTTGCTTGCCAAAGTATCTTTGAATGATCTAGATTGAGATCCTCTTGTAGGTGTAGTATCCATAGGCATTGTTTTAATTCTTTCTATTTTTATTTTAGGAGTGGATATCTGTGAATGGGACCTGAGAGCCCATACCTAGCCATTCCTATTTTTATTTAGTTTGAGTTTTTGTCTCTTCTATTCTTTATATTAAAGTATAGCTGAAGTTTGAGTGTCATTAACTTGTGCACGGAGCAAGGTATACTGTCTTTTGGCTGGATTTAATTCAGTAGCAGAATCGCTACCCTTTGAACTTGTAGTGTACCTGTTTATCCAGCACCTCACAGAAAATGGGGAAATAAACAATTGCAACAACTGAAGCAAACAATATACAGCATTAAAATAAATACCTGCTGCCTACTATTACATCTACAACACTAATTACCACAAAAACAGGGATGGTAGGGTCAGCAATTGGCAACAACAACAAAAATAAATAAATAACTGTGAGGTGGATCTGGTGTTAAAGTAAACAGCAGGGGTCAACTATGTCACCCACAGCACTAATAAGTGCAACACTATAAATGGGGGGGGGGGCAGGAGTTATATAAACTAAATAGTTGTAAAAGATGGAAAAAATACCATTCATTAAGAGAACAGAAAATGGAAGGTAGAAGAAAGTTTAGAATGTTCAAAATGTGAACCGAGAAAGCAGAAGAGATGTAGCAAGTGATGGTTATAAAGAAGGAGGATTAAAACTAGGAAAAGCAAAGTAAAGGGAAAGAGAGAGAACAAGAGAATTTGATTGTTAGGAGAAGAAAGCAGAGAAAGAGAAACAAACAAAACCAAAATAAACAAACCCCAAACCCTATCCCTCAAAAGATGAGACAAGGTAAAATAATGATAAAAATGCTAAAATGAGGGAGAATATGTATATATGTTCATGAACCAACCAGCACAGCAAGAAACTACCTCTCTACCCCCCCCCCCCAAAAAAAAAGAGGGAAAAAATAGATTCTTAATGAAAAATGAAAGAATTGTTTTCACTGAGGTGGTCAGAACAGTTGACAAAAATGAATGGTCATTGCCTCTGCCCAACTGTCCTTCCTTCTGTTTCTCTGAGGGAGGGAGAGTAAGACAGAGAGAGAGAAAAAAAACAGACAGACAGACAGACAGCCATGCCACATGCGCAAGGGCTGGGGACTGTTAACTCCTTCTCCTTTTGTTTTGCTCACCAAGCTGCCATTTGGTGGTCTAAAACTAAAATTAGTTGAAATTGCTCTTAGCTTCCCTTTTCACCAGCATAAGGTGGGATAGAATGGGAAGTACAGCCGAAATGGAGTTTTATCTGCACAATTTTGATCAATCCTCTACCAGGGTGGGGCTGCTGCAGAGTTCTAGGAGCATTCTAGTGGCTGGGGCTTATGTCTAATAAGGCCATAGGGACTTTGCTCAGTGGTTTCTGCTCTGAAGAGGTTAGATCAGCACACCCATAAGACCAGGCAGATGCTAGTCTCTGCTGGGAGTCTGGATCTCAGGAGCCTCCAAAGAATTCTGAGTAGGAAAGGGAAGCCAATCCTCCACACACTCTGCTGCCTAAAAATACAGCCTTTCCAGGCTTAGTCCCTGAGTGTATTCACACCTGCCTGTATGTCAGATTCCTTACCCTCTTCAGTGGTTGTATGAGCTGCTAGACTCAAAGGGAAAACAGTTGGACTCCTCTTCATTTTTCTGTCTTGAATTCCCCTGGGTAAAATCTCCGTGCTTATTTCACTCACATTCTGTAAAGTACACCCTAAGCCACATGTTAGGTGCTTTCCATGGCAGTAGGACAATGTTTGCTATGATCTCCTGGGCTCCCACAGCAGCAAGAAGCAGCCTGGAATCTTCAAGATGGCTACTGCCTCAGATCTCCACTTGACAGTTGAGAAATACTGAACACTTTCAACCACCAGTTTGCTATGCAGCCTCTGGATTCACTAAATTCAGGCTGCTTTTCTGATGTACAAGTTTTTCCATGCCAAATATGTCCATTGTGTTTCTCTGTGTTATCCTTCCCCTCTGTGGTGAACCAACACCACAGTTGCTGCCACAACTGGCTTGGCTCCAATGTACTCTTTCTTGTTCTTTGTTAAATGAACCCAAATTTCTGGATCTCTAAGACACTCTGACTGATCAATATTGAATTTTAGTTAAGTCCCTCTTTGACACTGAGAAACAGTACTCCTGCTGCTTGAATCCTGAGCCATGAAGTTGCTAGAAATGCAGCCTTCCTTTAATACACCATTTTATACCTCTCAGGCTAGTAATGATCCTTCTTAGAGCCATCAGAGAAGCTATGGCCTTATTGACATCTTAATTTTGGACTGTAGACTTCAAAATTGTGAGTAAATAAATTTCTGTTATTTTAATAGACCAGGTTTTTGATAATTTGTTATAGCAGCCCTAGGAAACTAATAGTAAAATTATTCCTTCTATAATCATTCTCATCACTGTTCACAGCAATATCATATTTTTCCTCCTCTTATTGATATGGATGACTATTCCCTGGGAAATGAGAGTCCTTGCATATCATCCCTGGAGGCATTTTGAATGTTATAGTATTTGAGAACTGAATAAATGGAGTTTCCTTAACTGTTTCCAAAGGTATGTAGAAGCTATAGTCATGGCCACTGTGTACAGTTGGATATGTTATGCATTGTAGAACTCCAAGGGTAGCTTTAATATGAATGTCAATATGTAGAAGAGTCAATGCTCAATGTAAACAGACCTATAGCTGTTGAGATTCATAAAATAGAATTTCACTTAAAGGCATTATTGAATTAAAGGCAGTCATTTGTTTTGTATTTGTCTCCATTATTGGATTTTTAAATTATAAATGCTATTTTCAAGGAAACTATGACTTTCTTCAAAACATGTCTTTACACACACACAAAAAAAATATTGTTAACTTTGCTGTACTAATAATGCCAGAGACTAGAAGTCTCTTATTTTTCCTTCTTATATGTGACCCATACCAATCAGTCCTAAAGCATGGTCCATTCCTCCTCCTCCTCCTTCTCTTCCTTCTTCTTTTTTTTTTTCTTTTAGAGAAGGAAAAGCCTATTTTGGCTCACAGTTTCAGATGTTCAGTCTATGGTCAGATGTTTCCATAGCTCCAGGTCCAAAGCAAGGCAGAACATCTGCTAGAAGGGCATGGTGGAAGAAAGTTGCTCAGTTCATAATAGCCAGGAAGCAAAGAGAAATGCGGGGGGTAGTAGTGCTTGAAACTGTTCTACTCAGTAGGAATAAAGCCATAATTTACCTGCCTACAATTACCACCCAGTTAGTCCATATCAGTGGATCAATTCACCAATTAGGTTTATGACTCTTATAATTTAATCATCTCACCTCTGAACATTCTTGCACTGTCTCACACATGAGATTTTGGGTGACATCTTATTTCTATACCACAATAGTCTTCCCCTGGACCCCCAAAGCCATGCCCATCTCATAATGCAAAATGTATTTAATCAATTTCCAAAAGTTTCCATAGTCATAACAGTTCCAATATTGCCCAAAAATCAAGTCCAAAATCTCATCTGAGACTCAAAGCAAACTCTTGGATGTTTTCTCCTGTAAAGATCAAAACCAAGTTACATATATCCAATATATAAGAACACAGAGTAAACATATCCATTCCAAAAGGGGCATAGAAAGACAGCATGGAACCGAAGCAAGACCAAAATCCTGCTGGTCAAACAAGTTCTATAGCTTTAAATCCACCATTTGGGGCACATGGCATTGTGATGTCCTCTCCAAAAGGTTCATGTAACTCTACCCCTAATGTCCTTGCTAGTATCAGTCCATATTGCCTCTCTCTTGGCTTGTTCCTGTTCAATTTATGCACCTTTCCTCAGCAGATGTCCCACAGTACTGGCATCTCTTAATTTTAGGAGTCTGTACTACAGCTTTGGCTTCCTTCTCATTTCTTCATATATCACCTTCTCAGGGTCTGCCTGCCAGACTCTGACCCTGAACATTTTGCCTGGTCCCTTTCCCCAGGCCTTCCTTTGAAATCTCAATGGAAGCCTACATGATCTCCTAACCCTAGGATCCTACAATCCTGTAGAATGAAACACCACATCATCTCAACACCAGTCCTCTAACAGCAGCCTCTAGTTCCAGGTCAGCTGAGCACAGCAAAATAACTTTCTAGGCTCCCCTGTGCAAGCAGAGTGCCCCCATTGTCTTTTTTTTTCAAAGAAACTTTTCCCTTGACACTTTTGAGCTTGAGATGGGTATGGTCTTGCCAATTCCTAAAATGCCCTCAAACCAACTTTCCTACTGCTCCTGGCTAAGTATTTAGCATCTCTTTAGTGGCTATACTTTGTTTAATGACTACAACTTCCTTAGCCTCTATTTTACTTGCAGTTTTCTGGCCCAAGTGCAAGTTTTCCAAATATTTCTACTCTGCTTTTTGCTCCCGATTATCACAGTAAACTTGGTTTAAAGCTGCCAGCAATATTCATGCCATTTACTGACTGCCTTGCTGCCTTGAAATGTTATCTACCAGATTAATTAGTCCATCATCTTTAAATTCAGTCTCACACAAAGTCTTAGGACATGAGCACAATGTAGACAACTTCTTTGACAGAATGTAACATGAAAGGCCTCTGAAACCTTAAAAGCCAGTCTTTACTGTGCATAGCCCTATTGACATTCTGATCTTCTGAACTCCCCCCAGAATCACCCATTAGCCCCTGCTTACAACATTCAAAAGCTTTTCCAGCTTGCTTTTCTTTTCTTTTTTCTTTCTTTTTTTTTTAAATTTTATAACCAATGTGATCCTGCAATCTGTACACGTGGTAAAAATAAGAATTCATAACCCACTTGAATCAAATGTATGAAATATGATATGTCAAGATCATTGTAATGTTTTGAGCATCCAGCTTGCTTTTCTAATCTTCAAAACTTCTTCAGAAACGACTCCAAAGACTTTAGAACTACATGGTCAGTTTAATCACAGCAACGACTCCACTTCTCAGTACCAAATTCTGTTTTAGTGCCACTGGGACAAAACAAACAAACAAAAACAAAAAAACACCTGTTAAGAACAACTTAGAGGAGGAAAAAATTATTTTGGCTCATGGTTTCAGAGGTTCCATCAATGGTTGGCCAACTAACAGTTCCAGACTCAAGGTGAAGCAAAATATCACGGCAGAGGAACATCATTTCTTGTGGTGGGGGAAAGCTGCTCAGTTCATGACAGCCAGAAAGCAGAGCCCATTTCTTAAATACTATTTGCCTTGTTTATTATAACCACTTTAGTCCCAGCATTCAGGACTTGTGGCTACAGTGATTTTAACCAGATTCCTATACATTTGGTTTCCTATCTCCTGACTTCTATGTGTGACAGAGTTGCAGATTAATTTTTGCAAAACAAACTTCTTATTATGTCAATCCCCCGATGAGGAACTTATTTACTTTCTTTTACATGTAAAATTCAATCCAAGTTCCTCAATCTTTCATTCAAACCTGTTTACTTATTTAGTAGTTTTTTCTCACTACTTCCTATGACTATCCTTTTGAAGTTGGTGAATTCACTTTACAACACTAAAGTTGCAGCAGCAAAATTTTGATTCCCCCCGCTATTGCTTATCATTTCTATCTTTTGGCCTGTCACCACTTCAAAGGGATTTCTAGAAAGATACATGAAGCATATAGAGGAAGAAGATCTGGTTCAAATTATTTATTCACTGATAGCTTTAGATATTCTTCTTTATAAAGGCATTTGAAAAGAAAAGCCAAATGTAACTGGTTGTTCTTAGAAATGTTAAGGTCATATAGCTAGTAAAGAAGCAAAAAGTTGACATTTATTAGTAATTATCAATTATTATATTTGATCATAAAAATACAGCTAACAAATCAGTTAATTAAAAGTGAATTTCAAGAAACTGTCCATCTATATTGAAATGCATTTTTCTCAATTTTAAGTACCTATTTTTAAAAACAATATAAGCATTTTAATTTATTATTCAATCATATTTTTAAAAAACTTTAGAAAGACAATGGCATTGTTATCACTTCCCAATATTATACTAATGTGAAATTGTCAATCTTTTCCTTTTATATCTCAGATAAAATAGATCTTCACATAAAAATTAATAGTAAAAAAGAATTAAAGCCATCATCCTATACTGATACATGCATACCCATGTTTATCACAGTATAATTCACAGTAGCCAAGTTATAAAATCAGCATAGGTACCCATCATCAGATGAATGGATAAAGATAATAACCTGGGGTGTGTGTGTGTGTGTGTGTGTGTGTGTGTGTGTGTGTGTGTATTAGAGAACTGGAGACTATAATTTTGAGCAAAATAAATCAGAATCAGAGAGAAAAATTTTGTTATGTGTTCTCTCTAATATGTGGAAGCTAAGCGCGGGGGGAAACAATAACAGAAAAAAAAGGGACTCCATGAAAGTAGGGAGACCTTTAGGGTAGAGAGGAAAGAAGTTTAGGGGATGGGGCGGGTAGAAGGGAGTGCAACTGATCAGATTAAGTTTTTATGTATATGCAACAATAAAACCTAACATTCTGTATAAATGATATGTACCAAAAAAATAAGTAAATAAGTAAAATGGCTTTAAAACAGAAACACATTAAAAACAAACAAACAATAGTAGCATCCCTTCTAACACTAGGTTGAATGTTAAAGTTCTCTTGCTAATATTTCATACTTTACATATTAATAGGTTTGTCATATGTGAAATGTTATTTATAGTAGATGTCATTCATTTACTTAATATATAAAACTTCAAATTTGCAAAGTTGATAAAATAGGGAACTAACAGATTGTAGGAGGGTAAGAAATTTTCCAGTACAATCATCTTTCTATTCATGCCTATTAGTATATTTTGAAAGTGTAGGAGATAGGAGGAAAATTCTATATAGAATCTGAATGTACTCAGGCAACACAGAGATTCCTAGGGTTTTTCAATGAAAGATAATAATGAAAAGGTAGATCATGAAGTAGGGAAGGCATTGCTAAGATCTTTCCAAATGTTCAAAAACTGAAGGCAAGATTGCTGATCCCTAGGTGTAATGGCGATCTGGAAAGCTTTTATCTGACAACACCCAACAAATCACAATAATGATCACCATAGCAATAGTTTCTTTCTGAAAGCTGTTGACTCAACCAATTGCAAAATTTGTTTGCCATGGCAATATCTTGCCTATTCTAGGATTTCATCAAATTAACTTTTCAGACAGTTTCATAGGATCCCATTAGTCCTTAAATAATAGGGTACCGAGAGCTATTTTTGATACTCTCTTAATATAATTAGCAAAACAATAACTGTGTTTTGGCAGCAGCAATCCACATTTATTAATTGTAGCTGCAATTCTACTACTGACGTTGGCAGAATAGATGAAAAAATATGTTATTTAGATTGGTTCTGAGTATCTGGTTTTTCCTCTTTAGTGTTTATTCACTTTGAGCTGAAGAAAGTATAAAGGCCAAATGGGAATCTGACAGTTACTCTGCCAGGAAATGCCAACAAATCAGTATTTTTTTTTTAAATCTAGAAAATTACTCAGAAAAGGATGTTAGAAATAAAGGCAAAAAATAAAGTTTAGAAAAACATGAAGCGTGGTTGAACATCAAAAAATTGACAGGTACACCTATGTACATTGTTTTATTCCTTGTGAAAATGTCAGGAATGCCATCATTTATTATTGGCTACATGTTAACAACTCAGGGTGACCTATCACAGTAGCAGAGATGAAAAATACTCAGCTGAGACTTGGGAGGTGGGTGTATTGGACAGGAAAATGGTATTTAAGAAGAAGCCAACCAGTGGGTAGCTTAGAATAGGAAATTCTTCCTTGAAAACTATATATGGCCCGAGGTCAATTTAAAACAATATTCTAATAGATTCTCTGACCCACATGGCACAAAAAATGGGCCCATTGAAGGCCAGTAACAAAAATATTACCAACTTCATCTACTATTTTTCAGTTATGTTTGTTGTATGTCATGAGTGAAGATGAAAGACTTAAGCATGCATCTTCTTGCACAGATCTCAACCATTATAAAATCCACAATAAATATATAATTTCACAATTAAAACATGAGGGTTACCACCTAAAGGTTACCACCTTTAACTCTAAATAGGATGCAATACAATTATTGAACATCTTAATGAAGTCTATTTCTATTAAACACTACAATAACATTGCCTACATGATAGCATTATTTACCTATAATTGTCAATTTTATGAACTTTCCCCTTTACCCCTCTTGTAGAAGACCAGGTTGGGGGTTAGGTAGGAGATGGACCATAGGTTGATTACATGAGGTGGTTACCTGGAATACTAAGAAGAATAGGGGCCTATGTGAATGCAGATGGAGTTTTAGAAAATTAAGAATAAAAATTGAGAAAACCAAATGTCTTCCCAAGAAGTAATCCTGCCAGGAATAGGAAACAGGCCAAGAGGATAGGAATTTAGAATCATTGATTTAGGGACTGCCCATGGAATGGCACTGGATATTTAAAAAGATTCTCATTTTAACTTAAATTACTAATATAATGAAAAGTAGACACATAATAAAAAAAATCAAACAACATAAAGGTATAAAATGAAATGTAAAATCTCCTAGCACCCCTTGCTTCTAATTCCACTCTCCAGAGAAAACCATTCTTAACAGTTTCTTATACATATTTCCAGGAATTTTCTATCCATATAGAAACATAGAATTTTTACTTTAAAATTATCTTTATTTAAAATTATACTAAAATATGAGGTATTTTGTAATACCTCACAAAAGCAGAATTTTCAAATGTAAATCTACAAAATAAGCAAAGTTCTAAAAATCAAACATCTAAGCAAAAGAAACCATTCATTAGTAAGCACTTTTTAAAATTATATTCAATGAAAATCATAGGGAACAACCAGTTAATTGGAACCAGATACAAAGAAAATGAATATCCTGAAGGCAATGTGCCTTTCAAATTCTTTTTAAAATGATGGAATTATATGAAGAGTTTTTTGTTGTTGTTTGTTTGTTTGTACTTAGATTTATTTTTCTTAGACTATATTTTTGGAGATATTGCCATATTGATCTACCTTAATTTTTTTTATTACTGTGCAGTTACTATTATTGGATTTGCTGTAATTTTTATAACTAGCCCAATATTAGTGAACCTATAAGTGTCAGTTTTATGAACTTTCCCCTTTACCCCTCTTGTAGAAGACCAGGTTGGGGGTTAGGTAGGCAGATGGACCATAGGTTGATTACATGAGGTGGTTACCTGGAATATTAAGAAGAATAGGAGCCTATGTGAATGCAGATGGAGTTTTAGAGAATTAAGAATAAAAATTGAGAAAACCAAATGTCTTCCCAAGAAGTAATCCTGCAAAATAGTGTTTTTCTTATTTCAAACAATACTGCAATAATAATTTTCATATGTTTTTACACAAATGTGTGTAGATCTATATGTTAAGTTCCTTTCAACCATAACTACTACATCAATTTTTAAATTTTAATAGATGTTGACAAATTGTCCTCCAAAGAAGTTGTGCCATTTTACATCCATTAAAAGCAGAGGAATATGCCTATCTCTCCAGAGATTCACCATCACTGTATATTTCAATTTTCTAATCTTTGCTAAAGTCCCAAGTGAAAAGAGAGGTATATCAATTTTTTAAAGTCTTTTGAATTAATTACAACTGTAGTTGATTATTTTTTCATAAGAATCTATTTTTGTTCCTTTTCTTTATTCTGTTAACATCAGTCTTCTCTCAAAAACCTCCTAAGGGTTTTTAATTTTATCTAAAATAATACTCAAAAGTTCTTACTGTGGTGTGTAAGACCCAAAAAGATCTAGCTCCTGGTTTCCTCTCTGACCTTATTTATAATCCTTTTCTTTCTCTCTCTGCTCCAAAATACTGGTTTTCTCACTAATCCTCCAGCTTGCCAGATATACTCATTTTTCAGGGTCTTTGTTCTTGCTGTTTTCTTTATATAGAATTCTGTGTCCTTCAAAGCAGCATTACTCATACATTTGCCTTTGCAGAGAGCTGTTACCTTACCACTGAACTGAAGGTAGTACATGCCTCCCTCCATTCTCCCTCTCCTCGTCCAATTTTATTTTTCCTTTTAACATTCCATAACATTCCACCACAAGTATATAAATAAATAAATATCTCAGTAATTGTCAACAGAGGGTCAGATATTTAGCAAGGTCTAGAAACATTTTTGATTGTCATGATTCGGGAGGGAGGATTGCTTCTAGTGGGTAGAGGTCAGACATTCTGTTAAACATTCCACAGGGTTCCAGGAAGCCCCCCACACAAATAATTATCTGGTAGAGTATGTTAATTCTGCAGAGATGATAAACTATGATGCCATTCAGTCAATCTTGTGTCTCAGCATTTTTTTCCAGTTAGCCAAGTCCCTAGTATTCAGCTGAACACTTTAATATTTTTTAAAAAGCTATTTTTTATTAAAAATATTATTTTCTGATTAAATTTGGTAATACTTTCAAACATTTTGAGTGATGCAATTTAAAAAACAAATTTATCAACTATATTTTTCTGCTTAATTTTTACATTCCCATTAGAACTGTGGCCTAAGTTTTACAATCTGTGGCTTATACTCATGGACATAATCTATGTAGCTTATACACAGAGACATGGGAAAAGAGGGGAGCTGCCAAAACACTAAAAGTGAGCAGAGTTGGAAACCACAATTTACTTTATTGGCTTGGCATGTGTCTATCAGCAACCTCCTTCTCATATTTGCAGCAATGCTAATATCTGTCTTTTGTGGTCTCCCCGCATGTATGAAAGAATTCCCCACGCAAAGACACTTCGCTGGGAGAATTCCAATTTTATTGCAAAAAGCAGTGTGCTTATATAGAACTAAGGGGGAGATGGTAGGGTTTAGATAAATGGCAGGCAACCCGTTTATTGGCAAGTTCTTTCAGATATCAGCTCCGGAGCCCAGGAATTAGTTCTCATTGGGGCTAAGGTTCCCCGCCAGCGAGATTTGAAATTGGCGCCGGCGGGAGAGTTCACACGGGCGGGAACTTTTCGCGCCACTGCAGAAAAGAAGAAGGTAGGAAGAAGAGGTGCTTAGGCGCCATGTTGGGGTTTTTTTCTCTGGGGTATGGCTGCCGTTTATACTTTTCCCAACATTCCTCCCTTTTTGTTTTCTTAGGAAGTGGGACGTCGTTGGTCAGATCCGGCTGCTTCCTGCTGTGTGGGGGCGCTGTGGGGCCTAGAAAGGGAAGTGGAGGAATGCTCGGGGGGCAGGTCTGGGGATATCATGGCAGCCAGAAATAAAACCCAGTGGCTATAGACAGCTACTTCCGTAGGGGTGAAGTCTGTGAAAGTTCCCTGAAGCCACAAGTCGTCGATGGCAAAAACCAGTCCTGGATGGAGGAGATTGTTGGTATCAGCCACTGGTCCTATAACAGAGACTCTAGGAAATACTGGAAGCGTTGCCTGGACATGGCGTCACCAGCACCTGAAGAAGATCAGAGCGAATAAAAACAGAATGAAGATAAAAATTAAAGCAAAGGTCAATTTTTTGCAGAAGTTCCATGTTGGGGGACTGACAGAGAAGAGGCCAAGGGCCATGAGGAAGCTTAGAAGGACATAAAGACTCATGAATCCAGGATGGCAGATTAAGAGGTTCTCCGAGCTCGTTGTCTCCCGCTGTCTGATGTCCGTTGCATTCCATCGTGCCTGGTAGTGAGCTTCAGCACTGAGTGAACTGTTCTCTTGGAGATGTTGGGGGTTCATCGGTCATCAGAGGCTGGTAGTGCCTAAGCAGAAGCTGGTTGAAAGTTTGATTAGAAATTTTTTGCAATTGGGTTTGAAGGAACTTCATTATACAGGGCAAGAGAGCACAAAAAAGGAGCATCCCAATAAGGGGCCCCAAGATAGGTAGTAAGTACGTGGCAAGAGAGGATTGGAAGAACCCCATTATGGGATTAGAGGAGGTGGGTTTGAGCAGTTGGGTCGATAATTCCTGCAATTTAACAACATTTTTTTCTATTAGCCCAGACTCATTAACATAGTAGCAACATTCCTCTCTGAGGAACAGGCATGTACCCCCTTTTTCTGCAGTGAGAAGATCAATCGCCCTTCGGTTTTGTAAAGCCACTTGTGCCAATGAAGTAACCTGTCGCTGCAAGGAGCCCAGAGACTCAGCAGTGGTATCGAGTGCTTCCTGCAGTTTTTGTTGCAGGTCATTGGATGCCCATAGAGCATGACCTATAGCTCCACCAGAGAGTCCGAGACTTGCCACTGAGGTTGTTAAAGTGAGGCCTACCAGAACCAGCAGAAAGACTGCCCTACGGGTGCGGGAAGGTAGGGCCAGCTGCCGGAATTCGGTGGGAGTATACAAAGACAGCTGAGGAACTACAGTAACCAAGAAACAGGTGCCAGAGACATTGATTGTTGAGGTACTTAAAGACCCGTTACACCAGAGGAAATGTCCAGGTTGCATAAACGCAGGGCTCAATGGGGTGCTATAGCTCAAGGAACAAATGGGTAAAGGATTCATTGTTGGCAGGTGGAAACAGATGAAAGGAAATGAAGTATTGGTGGAATAACTTTCCCACAGTGGGATACGTGTCACATGTAGGGGTTGTCCTTTCTTAGAGAAATTGTAGGTTTTTGCTGAAATATTTCCTGCCGCTAATGGGACTGCTGCTAGAAGTGGACGACTAAGTGAAGCACAGAGAAAGCACTGAGAAGTAGGCACAGAAAGAGGGGTGGAGTTTAATAATCGAAGAGTTTGGTGTAGCAAATTGAGCCATGTGGGAGGGGGGCCTAAGGGGGTTGAAGGCTCTGAATCTTCTTTGGATGGGCTATGGATAAGATCTCGAAGTTTTGATTCTGACTCCTTGATGTGTTTGACTACTTGGATGGTTGCTTTAGGTGGCGTAATCAGGGTGCGGCCAACAGTCATCCACCCTGTGGGTCTGGCTGAGGTTGTCCGAGTATAGACAGCAAACTCAACATAGTCCCAACGTTTGGCCTTGGGGTCAGGTATATCTAAAGTATACCATCCATTGTTATCGGATGAAGAGCCTTTATGTCACTTTAGGTAACTAGAAGTCCACCCTTCAGGGTAACCAAGTGAGTGGTAAGAATAGCTACCACGTTCATCATGGAACCTGCATGACCAATAGGGGCACCCATTATATATCTCAGGCCACCAATGACAATAGTCTTTGGTTTGATCAAAAAGGAAGCAAATGAAAGGCCAGTTCCAGCTACCAGGGACGAAGGTCCTTGAAGGTGACAATTTTAGGGAAATAGAGGTGCAGTTGTGGATGAAGCAAGTAGTTGCATCCACTGCGCGGAACTTCTGCATGCCATGTTCTGAGTATCGTTCCCGAAGAGTGAATAAATACATGGTAGGAGAGGAGGGTAAAGGCCAGTCCCGACAGAGCACAGAAAATAAGCAGAGCACAAAAAACAAGCAGAGAGAGAAGACTAGGGTGTTGGGAGAGCTCATTGTGCCTTCTTTAAGAGGAATTGGGCTGTGGAGAACACCGTGTGAGCCGCAACTTAAAGGGGTGAGATGGGTGTGGAGAGCAGGAGTAAAGGGGAGGTTCAGGAGGTGATTCTTAGAGTTCCTCTGGGGTGGTCCTGTCGTCAGCAGGTGGGGCCTCCTGGTGATATGGCTTCAACCTAGAAATGTGAATCCAGGGAGTGAGACGGTTGTCTGGTAAGGAGAGTTTGGCAGCGGTGGGGGTACAGAGAATGACAGGATAGGGGCCTTCCCATTTTGGGGCAAGAGGCCCTTTCTCCTCTGGGGTGTTATAATAGACTAGACTCCCAGGTGTTAAGGGAGGAGTGTTTGGAGAGGAGACTGGGTCCAGAAGAAGCCAGTCCTGATATTTCCAGAGTTCTGAGCGGAGATGAAACAAGAGAGGCAAAGACAAATCTTGGGTGAGAGGTCCTTGTGAAACGACCAGCCCAGGGGGTATAAGAGGTCTTCCATATATTATCTCAAAGGGAGACAGTAAAGATGTTTCTTAGGGAGAGCTCTGATTCGAAGCAAAGTCAAGGGAAGGAGTTTGACCCAGTCTAAGTTTAATTCCATTGTCAATTTGGTAAGGACTTCCTTTAGAGTACGATTTACCCTTTCTACTTTCCCTGAAGCCTGGGGGCGATATGGACAGTGGAAATGCCACTTGAAGGAGAGGGCTTGAGAGACCTTTTGTGTGATCCTAGAAATAAACTCAGGGCCATTGTCAGATTGTAAGGAAGTGGGCATACCAAACCTGGGGATAATGTCTGTCAGTAAGATTGAAGCTACAGTGGAAGCCTTTTTATTGGAAGTGGGAAATGCCTCAACCCAACCAGAGAAAGTGTCCACAAAGACAAGGAGGTATTTAGTGCGCCGTACTGTGGGCATGTTGGTGAAGTCTACCTGCCAGTCAGCAGCGGGAATGTGTCCCCGGGCTTGGTGGGAAGGGAAAGGTTTGGGCCTTAAAGGAGTATGAGGGTTGGTCCGCTGACAGATCTGACAATTAGAGGCTATATTTTGGAGCATGGCTTTGTCAGAGGGGGTGAGGGAGAAGAAGCTCTGTAAAAAGAGGGTTAAAGACTGAGAATTGGAATGGAATAGAGTATGAAGGAACTTGAAAAGATCCTTGTTCTTACTGGAAGAAGTAGGGGCTTCAGATGAGCTGTCTAAAGTGGCCATTATATGTCCCCCAGGGGGGCCATAATTGGAAGTGGTAGCAGCCATTCGTGCCGCCTGGTCAGCTTTGGCATTGCCCTCAGTGATGAGAGAGCCGTCCTTCTGATGGGACCTACAATGGACAACTCCCAACTGGGTGGGTAAGTGGGAGGCCTCTATCAGATTGGTTATAAGAGCCGAATTAGTGATCGCATTACCTTTGGTGGTAAGTAGGCCTCGCTCCTTCCATATTGCAGCATGGGATAATAAGATATGGAAGACATATTTTGAGTCAGTATAAAGGGTGAGGGATTTGCCTTGTGCTAGAAGGCAGGCACGAGTGGCTGCTATAAGTTCAGCCTGCTGGTTGGTAGTTCCTGAAGGCAGAGCTTTGGCCTCTATAATCTCAGTGGCTAAAACTACAGCGTATCCAGAGTAATGAGTGCCGTTCTGCCTAAAGGAACTGCCGTCAGTGAACCAGATAAGGTCAGGCTTGGTGAGTGGTCCCTCAGAAATGGAAGAATGACAGGGGAGGAAATCATCTAAGGTTTCCAAGCAATTATGAGTTGGTGTGTTAGACATGGGAGTCATTGGGAGCAGTGAGGCAGGGTTCAGTGCAGAGCAGGGGAGGAAAGTAATATTAGGGTTTTCCAGAAAGGAAGTGAGGAGGGACAGAACTCTGGATGGAGGAAGGGTTTGAAGGCCCTTATAAGCTAAAAGATCCTTCAAGTGATGTGGGGAGTGGATAGTTAAAGGGGCCCCAAAAGTCAGCTTAGAGTCTTCTTTGTGTAAAATTTGTCCAGCAGCCAGAGCTCTTAAGCAAGGGGCCCACCCACGGATGGTAGGGTCTAGTTGTTTGGACAAATTTGCCACAGGTGCAAATGTAGGCCCATAGTTTTGACCTAAGACCCCAAGTGCTTGTCCCCCTTTTTCATGAACATATAGATGAAATGGTCTTGAAAGATCAGGAAGGTAAAGGGCGGGTGCCTTTAGGAGGAGTTGCTGAAGCCTGCTGAAGTGGTAGTTGGGGGAGGAGGCAAGAGATTCACTAGGGGGTCCCTTTGCTAGGTCATACAGGGGTTTGGCTAGAAGAGAATAATTTGGGATCCAGGCCCTAAAATAACCTGCTAGTCCTAGGAATGATAGTATTTCGGCTTTCGTATGGGGCACTGGAAGATTAGAGAGGAGTTGCCTCCTATCCAGTGTTATTTCCTTTTTCCCAGGTGTAAGACGAAAACCAAGATAGGTGACAGAAGACTGGGAAACCTGGGCCTTGTGGGGAGACACCCTATATCCCTTATCTGCTAGGAAATTGAGAAGCTGGGCGGTGTGGGATTGAGAGTGTTCCCAAGAGGGACTACATAGAAGAAGGTCATCGACATATTGAAGGAGAGTAGAGTCAGGACAGGTGGGGTGAAAGGATGTGAGGTCCTGGGCAAGAACTTGGCCAAAGAGATGGGGGCTATCCCTGAATCCCTGTGGGAGGACAGTCCAGGTAAGCTGACGAGAATGGTGGGTGTGAGGGTCAGTCCACGTAAAAGCAAAGATATCCTGAGATTCTGAGGACAAGGGAATAGAAAAGAATGCATCTTTTAAATCTAGGACCGAGAAGTGGGTAGTAGTGGCAGGGATCTGAGAGAGGAGGGTGTAAGGGTTGGGCACTAGTGGGTGGATGGGGACCACAGAGGAGTTGACAAGGCGAAGGTCTTGAACCAGCCTGTAGGACCCGTTAGGTTTCTTAACTGCCAGAATGGGGGTGTTGAAAGGAGAGTGTGTAGGCCTAAGATACCCCTTTCGTAATAAATCCTGGATGATGGGTTCTAATCCGAGGAGGGCTGTGGTTGTGAGTGGATATTGTGGTTGACTAATATATCTTGAAGGGTCCCGTAAGACAATATGAATAGGACTGCATTTAGCCATAGAGTGTGTAGTTGTGTCCCAAACCTCAGGGTTAACTGGTTTAGATAGTTGTGGAAGAGTGCGTGAAGGAGGTGTATCTGCCCCTAGGAACATCATGAGGAAATGAGAGGTAGGAGAGGTGTGGGGTGATATGTGAATGGTGACTTTCAATAGTGAGAGTATGTCCCTTCCCAGAAGGGGAATGGGGCAATGGCTCATAATGAGAAAGGAGTGTGTGAAGGACAAAAGGGATCCCTGCATATAACATGATGGGGGGTGGGTTTCGAGGGAAAATCTGTTTACCTCCTACCCCGACAATAGAAGTTTTTGAGGGTGTGGTAGGACCCCAATACTCCCTCAAGACCGAAAAAGCAGCACCAGTATCCAAGAGGAAGGTAATGAAGCGTCCATCCACCAGGAAGGTGACCCTAGGCTCTTGCTTCTTGATGGTAATAGTCGGGAGGGAAGGCCCAGGGCTCCGTCAATCCTCCTCTGCCAAGCCCAGGAGAGGCTGGGGTTGCCGGGAAGCTGACCAACCTCCCTTCCCGGTTGTTGGGCAGTCTGCCCCCCAGTGTCCCCTTTGATGGCATTTTGGGCAGGGGTTGGAGGGTGTCCTCGGCGAAGGACAATCCCTGGCCCAATGTCCCTCCTTACCACATTTGAAGCAAGCTCCAGGGGTGTCTTATTAGGACGGCGTGGTGATGACCTTCTCTGAATGACCTGGGCCAACATTTGGAATTTGGCATTTTCAGCCCTCTGCCTATGGCGTTCACTTTCATCTTCTCTACCATGAAAGACCTTGAAAGCGACAGCAAGGATTTCGGTCTGAGGAGTAGCAGGGCCCTGTTCAAGCTTTTTAAGCTTGGCTTTAATGTCAGGGTAGCTTTGGGCCAGAAAATATGTCATTAAGACATGACGACCATCAGGGGTTTCTGGGTCGAGGTTTGTGTACTGTTGAAGGGCCTTGGTTAGTCTATCCAGGAATTCTGAAGGTGTTTCCTCCTTCCTTTGAATGACCTCCTGCACCTTTTGAAAGTTAACAGCCTTGCGGGTGGCCTTTTTTAGGCCCGCCAAGAGGCAGGATGTAAAAAGGTCACGAGACTGTAAGCCTTCAGGGGTGTTGTAATCCCATAGGGGATCCTGCTCTGGGACAGCATGAGGGGCCCGTGGGGTGGTTAGGATTGGTCCTATGATTTTCATCAGCATGGGCTTGGGCTAGCTCCCAGACCCGTCGCCTTTCCTTGGGGAGAAGTGTATTGGCCAAGAGCATGTAGATGTCATGATGAGTGAGGCTATATGCTTGTAGGACCCATTGAAACTCCCGAATGTAAGTGGTGGGGTCAGTGGTGAATGAGCCTAACTTCCTCTCTAGCTGAGTAATGTCCGATATGGAGAAGGGCACGTGGACTCTGATGACACCCTAGGGACCAGCTACCTCACGAAGGGGTGCGATTGTCTTGGGGGTGGGAAGGAGTCCCTTAGACCTGGTAACAGGAGGACTGAAAGAGGCAGGCGGCAGACAGGAAGGAGAGGGAGGGGAAGGGAGTGTCTCTGTGGAGGAGGAGGAGGTGGAGCAGGCAGAATAGGGCGGAGAGGAGGGGGATGAAACGGAAGGCTGAGGATCTGTGGAATCAGGCAGAGGAAGAGGAGGGTATAGTGGGAGAGAAGGGGCAGATGGGGCTGGGGGATAAGGTGGGGGTTCATCTGCTGGGTCAAATGAGGAAGAATCTGCGAAGTCAGGAGTAGAAGTAGGGAAAGAGAGGGGTTTGCAAGCAAGGAGGACCTGAGAGGGAGGGCAGGAGGAGCAGAGAGCAGGGTGCTGTGCGAGAAGGCTAAAACCTTCAACGCAGGGACTCTCCTTCCACTTTTTCAGACGCTGGCAATAGTTAAAATGGTCCCGGAGGAGGTTTGGATCTAAGGAGCCTTCTGGAGGCCAATGATTGCCATTATCCAGTGGATATGTAGGCCAATCTTGGGTACAGAATTTGATTAGAAGTTTGGGCTTGATGTCTGGTGTGAGGGAGAGTGTGGCCAGATTTTTTATTAAACATTTGAGAGGTGAGGCTTCAGGTATAGACGAAGAGGTGCCCATAGTCACAGGGAAAGATGGAAGAGAGAGAGAGAGAGAGAGAGAATAAGAGTAAGCAAGAGAGACAAAGAGAAAACCCAGGCTGGACCAGCTTTCAGGAAGCCCAGGGCGAACGGGGGTCAGGTGGGCGTCCCCAAAATGACCAGCCGTCGTGAGGAAATACAGAGGGCACTACCTGGTCGTCACCAGTGAAGTGCGATCTGTGAGACCCAATGGGGTCGGAGCCACGGGCAACCTGACGTCAGGAGAGTTTTTGACCGCAGTGGAAGAAGTCAGTAATGAAAACAGAACTCCGGCTCCGGCAGAATGCAGTTCCAGGCCGGGAGTTCAGTTTTCCGCGAGCAGAGAGTCAGCTTCAGCCAGACACAGCAGCCCCGCAGGAAACAGCAACTCTTAGCTGGCAGCGGCAGCGGCAGCGGAGGAGGGAAAAAAACCACAGAGCCTCTTGTGTAAATTCAGAAGCCTCACGCCCCAAAGGGAAACGGATCACTAGAGGGTCCACTTCAACCAGTAAAGGTCTTAGTGGGGTGGATTCCCTCCCCCCCACCGGGCGTCTGGAGTGTGCCGGACGATCATGGTCACAAATCCAGCGATAGCCCAAAGGGAGTTGGCGAGCCGGGGTCAGGGGATCCTTACCACGCAGATCAGTGTTGAGTGCAGGCAGCCGGAGTCTGAAAAGAGCGGACCAGGGTCGGCGGAGCGGGGGACGGGGCTCTTGTTGGAAAGAGCTCCCCCGTATCCAAGTCACGGCACCAGAATGAAAGAATTCCCCACTCAAAGACACTTCGTCGGGAGAATTCCAATTTTATTGCAAAAAGCAGTGTGCTTATATAGAACTAAGGGGGAGATGGTAGGGTTTAGATAAATGGCAGGCAACCCGTTTATTGGCAAGTTCTTTCAGATATCAGCTCCGGAGCCCAGGAATTAGTTCTCATTGGGGCTAAGGTTCCCCGCCAGCGAGATTTGAAATTGGCGCCGGCGGGAGAGTTCACACGGGAACTTTTCGCGCCACTGCAGAAAAGAAGAAGGTAGGAAGAAGAGGTGCTTAGGCGCCATGTTGGGGTTTTTTTCTCTGGGGTATGGCTGCCGTTTATACTTTTCCCAACAATGTATAGTCCACAATGGTCAGTTCAGCTTCCAAAAAGAAGGGAGGAGAGAGAATTAGTATGTCTGTAGAAGCCTTTGGCATGAGAGATGTTCTGCCATTGCCCTTGATGTCTCTATTGGACAGTCATTCTACCTAAGGAACAGCTATTTAATACTGCTCCAAATATCCTTTATTGTACAGATGTCTCTAGCACTAGAGAGTTATACCACAGTTAGGCTTCAAGTTTATGCTTATACAAACACCCAGCTATTGGCTCCTCAGCTGACAAGATGCTTGGTGGTTAGGAACTGAAGTAGCATCCTATTTCTTACATGTACTTTGACCAAAGTTGTTTCTGGAGGCTAGATTCTTGAATTGGCTACATCTGAAGCCTACATCACTAAGGAAGAAGTCTACTTCATAACTCTTGGTTCTATTTTCCAATTAAAAATCTTGGGCAGGGCTGGGGATGTGGCTCAAGCAGTAGCGTGCTTGCCTGGCATGCATGCGGCCCAGGTTCGATCCTAAGCACCACATACAAAGATGTTGTGTCCGCCGAAAACTGAAAAATAAATATTAAAAAAATTCTCTCTCTCTCTTTAAAAAAATAAAAAAATCTTGGGCAAGGGGCTGGGGTTGTGGCTCAGTGGTAGAGCACTTGCCTAGCACATGCGAGGCCCTGGGTTCAATTCTGAGCACCACATAAAAATAAATAAAATAAAGATTGTGTTCAACTACAACTAAAAAATGAATATTTAAAAACAAATGTTGGGCAAAACCATTTCAAATCATTAGATTTTTTTTAAAACAATGTTAAACCTCAAGAAGTTGTTTAGAAAAAAAAAAAGAAGTTGTTTAGATCCTGATTCATTTTTTCCTCAAGAGACTACTTCATTAGTATGCAAATTTCCCCTCACCTTACCCCAGAGGCAAGCTCTGTGTACAAAGACTTGAGGAAAAACATCAGGCTATGAGACTTTTGCCCCAAGAGAACAGGTGCCTGAAAATCTTACACAACTAAGAGCAAAACAGAGATCTTCAAGAGAACCAGAATGGGGAGACCAGTACCTAAATCAAGAAGTACTGCCAGCTTATCACTCATGTTCTAAATTCAGCTTCACCAGGAACTCTGTTACACATGCATGCATCAAAAATGAAAGCAGGGCAGAAGGGGGTGTGAGAGTTAAGGGGAAAAGAAGTGTGAAGGTAGGAGGTAATTGTCTAAAACTTGAAAACTTCTCTTGGTGCTTTCAGTGTGACTTCATGGTATGTGGGTGGATTAGCCAGGTGTTAAAGACTATAGACAGAAGAGACACTATATAAATCTGAGTGTAGTATGGAAGTTGTTAAAACAGTCCACATGAGCTCTGTTATGATTAGAATACAAATATCATCTCTCTTAAACATTAATAAAATTATATTCTATCCCCATACATTGCTTTAGGCTTCTCATTTACCAATACACTTGGACATCAGACAGGCATAAATTCAAGTAAATAATTTATAGTGCATAAAAATCACAGAAATGCTTATTGATTCCTAAATTAGGATAATATATTTTAGCTGGTGCAGTCTTTTATCAATAAATCTTAATTGAATTTTCAGTTAGAGCCTGCAGGGAAAATGTACTCTAGTTTTTTTTTTTTTTTTTTAAGTTTCCTAAATGCTGTGAATATTCCCTGACTAAATGTAACTAGATCACTTTGCAACAAAGATGAGTCAATTCTCTTAATTTTCTCAAATGAAAATCATTCACATATTCTAGGCATAAGGTTTTCATCTACTCTGTAAAAGTAATTAGCTTTTCTTGTAAACTACATTCCAAGCACTAGAATATTATTAAATCTTCTTCCTTTAAAAGCATTCTGAAATTTCAGCACTATTTTCAGTGCAATCACACATTAAAACTTTACCTCTGGGATAAACAAAAAAAGATGAATTGATATATTAAAAAGACAATTTCCTTTAGGGAATTTTGCCAACTCTTTTTGGAAATAAATAATGTATATCAAATACATTAATGGCATAGGAAATCATGGGAATAATTCCACAATTTAAAATATAATATTTAGTATTTTAGCACTTTGACTTTAAGAAAGCAATGGTTGAAACATTGCTTTGGAATTTTAGTTTTAAATGGGTCTTCTTATGGGAAATGTTCAAAGTTAATGTGTACTATTGTCTTAAAATTGAGCTTCCATCAATATGGTATGTCTTTACTAGGCTCCCTTAGGAGCAGATGTAGTTAGTGTATTTAGAAGAAGATCCTATGTAGCAGGCAAGTAGAGGAAGCCAAATTGAGACAGGGAAAGAAGAAAGCCAATAAAGATAGCATTAATGAGCAAAGTGCAGCAGCAGGCTACTGGGAATTAATTGTATTGGGACTCCCGGAGAAATTATGTCTGCCATGTTTGGAAATAAATGAAGACAAACCAAAGGAGAGCAGACAAAGGTTACATTCGGAGCTTACCATAGCAACAGACTCAGGCATCCTCACTTGGTTTTGGTAGACTCATCACTTATAGCTGGAAAAGGCAGGCAGAGGAGTGGGAAAACTTTATACTGGGAAAAAGGGGGAAAGTTTCAGATATGCTCTGATTGGGGGTTGTTGGTAAGTGGAGGCTGTAGGATGTAACTGAGGCACCTGTGTGATTGGTTAGTGGTGCACATTTGGCTATCTCTGGTTGGAAGCGGGGAATAAAACTTAAGAAAGTTGTCAATTATTATCCTGGCCATTTGGGGCTAATTGTTATAGGAATTATTGTTTGACTTCATGGATTGTTTGATAGGGCTAGTAGTCTGACTTCTTACAAGTCTGACTTACAGAGAGTAGTCCAGCTTTCCATAGGCAATGGGTTGGTTTCCTGGGCTGTTTGCTGCTTATTGTAGGTCAGAGCTCTATTTTTATATATGGTCTGGTCACCGTCTATATGTTCAGTGTCTTATATGCTATAGAATTATCTTGCTGCGGGCTAGGAAGCTTGGGAGCACTTATCTACCTATTTCTAGCAGTCATTGGTGTTGCTTTAGAACTCTCAGTCTAAGAGAAAATCCTTAGGAAAGGAAGAGATACATGTGCTTGAGGTGGGACACTGTCAGAGTGTTGGAACTGTCTTCCGCAGTTGGCCTCATTATAACATGATTACATACAACCCTATTTTCAAGTAAGGAAATATTCTGAAGTCCCAGGTAGAAATGGATTTGGGAGAGACACTATTCAATCCTTACCAAGAGGTAAGAACGAGCTTGCCTAAAATGGATTCTCTGCAGACTAGTTACAAGAAAAAGGAGTTGGTTTTCTGCAGAACTCCATAAAAACAGGCCACAACCAAATCTTAAGGTAGTCAATCCTGGTCAACTATAAGGTCTGCACTTGAGCTCCTGATCATATCAGGTTAAAGGCTCATGGTATCTATAAATATAAAATCTGGGTTCAGAGAATAGGGCTGGAGTCAATAATTTGCCTTGCCATCTTGTTATAGCATTCTGTTCCCTGACCACCTGCTTCCTTGATGATGGATTTTAAAAAATCTATAAATAATGGGTTGGGTGTCCCCCTCTGAGAGTGTGACCATTCTAGCACTCTTTTCTTATTTACAATGCAACAGGTTTCTTGCATGCCTGTTACTGCTCCTGTCTCCACAAATTTTCCCCAATAAACTTCACTTTAGCAGGTCTTGAATATATGCTGATTGGCCATTAGCCCTTTTTTTGGCGGGGGGGGTGGTGGGGGGTGCAGGTAGTAGGGATTGAACTCAGGAGTCCTTAACCGCTAAGCCATATACCCAACCCTTTTTTATTTTTTATTTTGAGACAGTCTCCCTGAGTTGCTTAGGGATTCACTAGATTGTTGAGACTGGCATTGTGATCTCCTGCCTCAGTCTCCTGGAATTACAGATGTACACCACTATGCTCAGTTCCATTAGTACTTTTTTTCAGGACAATATAACATTTTATTGAATTCTAACACCAACTCTCTAAGGTAGATATGTAGTCATTGCCTGTAATTTCAAGCGACTGAACATAACTATCTTTAGCAAATTAAACAGAAAAGGGATTTTTTTTTAAGCACATTGATTAGCTCACAGAAATGTTTGGAATCCTGGACAAACAGACTTGAAATTAAGCTCCTGGGAATAACCCTGAAACCATATGGCAGAGTTGCCCAAAGGGGAAATTGTCCTACAGAGCACTAGGGTAGGCAGTGCCAACTCACAGCTTTCTACCTTGGCCACTTCTGTGCCAGGAACTTGACCTTGAAACCACTGAGAAAATGCATACCCCATCGCAGCTCCTACTAAAGGAAGCAGTATTGCTGCCCAGCCCCCATCATGCCAGAAAATGGATTCTGAGTGGGGCCTCCTTTCTCTTGTTGCCCATTTACTGCTCAAACTCTCATGCATAAGAGTCTGATTGGAAAAGCCAAAGCCACTTTCATCTCTAGGCCTGGTTGCAAGAGAGACTGCAAACTTGGTTTTCTCTGCATTGTCCTTTGTGGAAGCAAGACTCTCAAGGCTGGGAATTTTCCAACAGAGTAACAATGTTTTGAAACATGCTGGGTAGTAACCAGCATGACAAATATCCACCACAGCTACTGTGGTAAACAACCTTATCCTATCAATGAGGAAACTGAAAATCAGGAAATTTCAATAATATGAGATTTTTGTATTCTGGCTATTCTGACTGTCACTGTACTGTCAGAAGGGGTAGAATCATTCCATAAAATGCAAGTCTGTCTGATTTTACATCTTACACCCTATTCATTGCTTATTTTTTTCTTTGTCAAAAATAAAAAACAGAAACAAGTACATACTATAATATATGGAGTTCTTAAAGAAGAACAGTCCTGTTTATGATCACTGAAGAATGTCAACAGCACGATTCAAATGGGCATCTCTCCTGTTTTTGCATTTTGTTGTTGTTGTTGCTGTTTTCTTCTGCTCCTATAGTAACAGCTCTTCCTCTGGATACCTATCCCTCTCCACACACATATGGACCTGTTGGGAACATTGTCATAATTTTCTTTTCCATCTCTGAGGAGTGGGCATGAAAATTTGTCTGACGAGTCCTTGACCTCATGCCTTTGGCCATAGTGGTTGGATTGGGGATATGTCTGTTACTCAAGCTGGATGTTTAAGAGATTTGCCCAGGAGACCTATGCTGGAGCTCAGACCCTGGGCCCAGGACTGCCCCTGCCACCTCTGGGGAGCCCAGGCCCAAGGTAGGCCCAGGTCAGTGCCCCATCCACTCCTCTTGGAGTCCAGGCCTCCATAATGGGATACCTACCTCCATAATGGGATACTTCAGCCATCACCATAGCCCTCCCCATGCAGTAGCTTTCACCTTGCACCCAAAGACAGGGCCTTGCATCTTGTTACAGGCATCCCACAGCCAGTGTAAGGCCCACCCTTTCAGCCCCATCTCTGAAAGAGGTTGCATCCATCTTGGGTAACTCCCACTGCTATTTCGAGTCACCTCCACTATTGCTGCTGCCACCTATAGTTGCACTAGCATCCATCACAGGACACTGGCAGGGTTTGGAAGCCCAACACTAAGGTGAGGCACAGATAATCTGTACAGATACTACAAGATTTTGGGGTAGAAACTGTAATACCTCAGATCCACACTGCAAGAAAGAAAGACACATAGACAACATGAAAAAACAACGGAAGAAAGTGCCTCAAACAAACCAGGATACTATAGTAACAGAACCCATGAATAGCACATTTGATGAAATGTCAGAGAAAGAGTTCAGAATGTACATAATTAAAATGATCTGTGAATTGAAGAATGACCTAAATGATCAAATACATGTAACCATTGATCACATCAATCAAGAAATAAGAGAGCAAATACAGGTAGCTAAAGATTACTTAAAGAAAGAGATAGAGATTCTGAAAAAAAAATCAGAAATCCTTGAAATGAAGGAAATAATAAACCAAATAAAAAACTCAGTAGAAAGCATCACCAACAGACTAGATCACTTGGAAGACAGAACATCAGATAATGAAGAAAAAGTATAAAATCTGGAAAATAAAGCTGACCACACAGTGATGATAGTAAGAAACCAGGAACAGAACATCCAAGAATTATAGGATAGCATCAAAAGACCAAATCTAAGAGTTATTGGGATAGAGGAAGGCATAGAGACTCAATCCAAAGGAATGCACAATCTCTTCAATGAAATAATTTCAGAAAATTTCCCAAACATGAAGAATGAATTGGAAAATCAAATACAAGAGGCTTACAGGACACCAAATGTAGAAAATACAACAAATCTACCCAAGGTACATTATAATGAAAATACTTAGCATATAAAATAAGGATAGAATCTTAAAGGCCACAAGAGAGAGGAATCAAATAACATATAGGGGGAGACCAATTCATATCTCAGCAGATATTTCAACCCAGACCCTCAAAGCCAGGAGATCGTGGAACAACATTTACCAAGCTCTGAAAGAAAATAGATGCCAACCAAGAATCTTATACCAACAAAATTAAGCTTCAGAATTGATGATGATAAGCAAAAGTTAAAATAATTTACAGTAAGAAAACCCCCATTACAGAGCATTCTCAGCAAATTATTTCAGGAGGAGTAAATGAAAAACAACAATGAAAATTAGCAAAGGTAAGAACTACACCAAAGAAAAGGCCAATCAAAGGAGAAACCAAGTCACATTAAAAACCAAACGTAAACGAAAATGTCCAGGAATATAAATCACATTTCAACAATAATCCTGAAAGTGACTGGCCTAAATTTGTCAATTAAAAGACATAGACTGACAGATTGGCTTTAAAAAAAAAAGACCCAAAAGGGTCAATAATTTGGACTTAATACACATATATAGAATATTCCATCCATCAATGAGCAAATTCACTTTCTTATCAGCAGCACATGGGTCCTTCTCCAAAATAGACTATATGTTATGCCACAAAGCGAGTAATAGCAAATACCAAAAAAAATTAAAAATAAATAAATAAATAAAATAAAGAGAGATACTACCGTGCATTCTTTTTTTAAAAAAATCTGACCTTAATGGAATGAAATTAGAATTCAATGATAAAATCAAAAAGAGATGTTACTGCAACAACTGGAGACAAAACAATATGCTATTGAATGATACATGGATAACAGAAGACAGGAGGGAGGAGACAAAAAAAATCTTAGAGGTAAATGAGAACTCAGATACAGCTTATCAAAATCTCTGGGACACTATGAAGGCAGTGCTAAGAGGAAAGTTCATTGCATGGAGTTCATTCCTTGAAAGAAGAAAAAGTCAACAAATAAATGACCTGACATTACAGCTCAAAGCCCTAGAAAAAGAAGAACAAATCAACACCCAAAGCAGCAGAAGAAAGGAAATAATTAAAATCAGAGCTGAAATCAATGAAGTTGAAACTAAAGAAACAATTGAAAAACTTGACAAAACACAAAGCTTGTTCTTTGAAAAACTAAATAAAATTGACAAATCCACTCAAATTACTAAAATTTGTGGTAAAAAATGAAATATCACAATAGACACTATTGAAATACAGAAGACAATTAGAAACTATTTTGAAATTTATACTCCAGTAAAATAGAAAACCTCAAAGACACCAACAAATTTCTAGAGGCATTTAATCAACCCAAACTGAGTCAAGAGGACATTCACAATTTAAATAGATCAGTTTCAAGCAAGGAAATAGAAGACACCATCAAAAGACTGCCAACAAAGAAAAGCCCTGGACCAGACAGATTCACAGCTGAGTTCTACAAGACCTACAAAGAAGAGTTAATACCAATACTCCTCAAATTATTCCATGAAATAGAAAAGGAAGGAAGCCTTCCAAACTCATTATATGAAGCTAGTATCATCCTAATACCAAAACCAGGCACAGACCCATTAAAGAAAGAAAATTTCAGACCAATATCCCTGATGAACATTGATGCAAAAATTCTCAATAAAATTCTGGCAAATTGCATACAAAAACATATTTAAAAAATGCTAAACCATGATCAAGTGGGATTCATTCCAGGGATGCAAGGTTGGTTCAACATACAGAAATCAATAAATATAATTCATCACATCAGTAGACTTAAAGATAAGAATCATACTATCATATCAACTGATGCAGAGAAATCATTTGACAAAATACAGCAAACTTTCATGTTCAAAACACTAGAAAAACTGGGAATAGTAGGAACATACCCCAACATCGTAAAACCTATCTATTCTAAACCCAAAGCCAACATCATTCTAAATGGAGAAAAATTGGAAGCATTCCTTCTAAAACCAGAAAAAGACAAGGATGCTCTCTTTCTCCACTTCTAGTCAACATAGTCCCTGAAACTCTAGCCAGAACAATTAGACAAACAAAAGAAATGAAAGGGATTCAGATATGAAAAGAAGAACTCGAACTATCATTATTTGCTTACAACATGATTCTATACTTAGAGGATCCAAAAAACTCCATCAGAAAACTTCTAGAATTAAATAATTAATTCAGCAAAGTAACAGGATATAAAATCAATACCCATAAATCAAATGCATTTCTATACATTAGTGATGAATCCTCTGAAAGTGAAATTAGGAAAACTACTCCATTCACAGTAGCCTCAATCAATCAATCAATCAATCAATCAATAAAACACTTGGGAATCAACTTAACAAAAGAGTTGAAAGATCTCTACAATGAAAACTACAGAACACTAAAGAAAGAAATTGAAGAAGACCTTAGAAGATGGAAAGATCTCCCATGCTCTTGGATAGGCAAAATTAATATTGTCAAAATGGCCATACTATCCAAAGAGCTATGCAGATTAAAATCCCACATTATTCCTTATAGAAATAGAAAAAGCAATCATGAAATTCATTTGGAAAAATAAGAGATCCAAAATAGCCAAAGCAGGGACTGGGGATGTGGCTCAAGCGGTAGTGCGCTCGCCTGGCATGCGTGTGGCCCGGGTTCAATCCTCAGCACCACATACAAACAAAGATGTGTGTCTGCCGAAAACTAAAAAAATAAATATTAAAAAATTCTCTCTCTCTCTCAAAAAAAATAGCTAAAGCAATTCTTGGCAAGAAGAGTGAAGCAAAGACCTTAAACTATACTACAAAGCTATACTCATAAAAACATCATGGTATTGGCACCAAAATAGACATGTAGACCAATGGTACAGAATAGAAGACACAGAGATAAACCCACATAAATACAGTTACCTCATACTAGACAAAGATGCCCAAAACATACATTGGAGAAAAGATAGCCTCTTCTACAAATGGTGCAGGAAAACAGGAAATCCATATGCAACAAAATGAAATTAAACCCCTATCTCTCACCATGCACAAAACTCAACTCAAAGTGGATCAAGGACTTAGGAATTAAACCAGAGACCCTGTGCCAAATAGAGAAAAAAGTAGGCCCAAACCTTCATCACATCGGACTAGGCCCTGACTTCCTTAACCAGACGCCTAAAGCACAAGAAATAAAACCAAGAATTAATAAGTGGGATGTTCTCAAACTAAAAAGCTTCTTTTCAGCAAAAGAAACAATCAATGAGGTGAACAGACAGCTTACATTTTGGGAGCAAATTTTTACTCCTCACACATCAGATGGAGCACTAATTTCCAGGATATATAAAGAACTCAAAAAACTTAATACCAAAAAAACAAACAAACAAACAAAAAAAAACAAAAACAAAAACCGAAACAACTCAATCAATAAATGGGCTAAGGAGCTGAACAGACACATCTCAGAAGATATACATTTGATCAACAAATACATGGAAAAAATGTTCAACATCGCTAGCAATTAGAGACATGCAAATCAAAACGCCCAGTCGGAATGGTAGTTATCAAGAATAGGCAACAATAAATGTTGGCAAGGATGTGGTGGAAAAGGCACACTCATACATTGCTGGCAGGACTGCAAATTGGTACAACCAATCTGGAAAGCAGTATGGAGATTCCTTAGAAAACTTGGAATGGAACCACCATTTGACCCAGCTATCTCAGTCCTTGGTCTATACCCAAAGGACTTAAAATCAGTATACTATAGTGACGCAGCCACATCAATGTTCATAGCAGCTCAATTACAATAGCTAAACTGTGTAAGCAAGCTAGATACCCTTCAACAGATGAATGGATAAAGAAATGTGGTATATATACAAATGGAATATTACTTAGCATTGAAAGAGAATAAAATTATGGCATTTGCAGGTAAGTGGATGGAGTTGGAGAATATCATGCTAAGTGAAGTAAGCTAATCCCAAAATACCAAAGGCCGATTGTTCTCTCTGATAAGTTGATGTTGATCCATAATAGGGATGCGGGAATCATGAGGAAAATGGAGGAACTGTGATTGGGCAAAGGGGAGGGAGGGAAGGTGGGGAGGTGCATGGGGGCAGGAAAGATGGTGGAATGAGATGAATATCATTACCCTAGGTACATGTATAACTGCACATATGGTGTGATTCTATGTCATGCAAACTAGAGAAATGAAAAGTTGTGCTGCAATTGTGTATAATGAATCAAAATGTATTCTGGTGTCTTATATTCCTAATTAAAATAAATAAATTAATAAAATTTTGCCTAATATATTTTTCTATAGTTAGAGTAAGAGACACCATCTGTGGTTGACTGATAATGGAGCCCCAAAGATGTTGACATCAGAATCTCTAGAATGGTGAATGAATGGTACCTTATACCATAAAAGAGATTTGGTAGAAAGGATCAAATTGAGGATTTTGAGATGAAAAGCCTATCCTGGATTATCTAGCAATTTCATTTTAGGAGAACTTGATGTAATCTTAAGACTTACTTGAAGAGGTATTCAGGAAAACAGAAAGAGTATAAGGCAATGTGACTGTGGAAGCAGAGATTGTAATCATGTATCCACAAGCCAAGGAATTCTGGTAGCTTCTAGAAGCTGGAATAGACATGGAACAAACTCTCCCCTGAAAACTTTAGAAGAAAGCTTTGCCCCCATCTTCAGTGTTAGCCCTAGAAGATGCATTTTGAACTTCTGACTTGCAGAACGTCAAAAGAATAAATTTGTATTGTTTTAAGCCGCTAAAATTGTGGCCATTTGTTAAAGCAACAAGAAGAGAACCAATGGCTCATCTTTCCAGAGAGATAAAAGAGAAGAATGAGAGACACAGAAAGAACAATGAAGTAAAGATGGTAGTGATTAGGTAGTTTGGTTCAGGTGTGTCTAAGCACCATCTCTGCACATTGCAATTACTTGGCAATTCAAGATTTTGAGGCCCAGATAATTTATATTGCATTTTTACTACCTCTAACTGAAAGATACTTTAATGACACAGGATAGTTGTCTCATTTTAAAATTTTCCAATTTGTAAAAGATAAGGAAAGTGAGAGTATAAAGCAAAAAAATTCCTTTTTTTCTCATGCACATTGGTAAAATGGGTTAGCTGAACAAAGAAGAATGTTTTTAGAACAACCAATAATAGAATTGCTCCCATGAGCAAGTGAAAACACATGTCTTAGAATTCCAACTAACAAAAGGATCCTTAAAAAATTAAAATAAAGTAAATCATAAATTTAATTGTGAAAGTTAAAATGATAAAATTTCTGGACTAAGTAATAACAAGAAACTCTTGTAACAGTCTCAGGGTAAACAATTATTTTTTAAACAAAATATTATAACAATAACAGATAATATTGAAAATTTAGACTTGATTAAATTAAGAATATATGTTCATCAAAAGACACATTAGGGGCTGGGGATATAGCTCAGTTCATAGAGTGCTTGCCTTGAATGCACAAAGCCCTGGGTTCAATCCCCAGCTCACAAGAAAAAAAAAAGACAGTATTAAGGAGAAAAAAGGAAATCAAAGATCAGAAGAATGAAATTGCTGGGTTACATAGTAGACTCTTTGATATATAGGGCCAAACAAATATCCAAATTGGTTGTACCCGCTAATATAAACGTTAACAAAACTACTTTAATATATTTCACAAGATGTAGATCCCCCAAAAGATTGTTATCCACCAGACAGGCTAAGAATAAAAGACCCACTATAGCAAAGTTAGAATGTGGAGAAACTGAAACTCTCATACATTGATAATGGGAATGTTAATTTGTATAACCAGTTTGGAAATTTATTTGGCAGTATATATTAAAGGATTTACCATAAATAATGCTACTTTTACCATATGTATTTAAAAGAATGTCCATAGCAAGTTTATTCATAATTTCAAACATTTGGAAACAACCCAAGCTTATGTCAACATAATAATGGAGAAACTAACTGTAGTAAATTGATACCATGTAATATTCAGAAAAGTGCTCTGAGCAACAAAGTGAATGACTCCCACACACACAATGTTACACAAAATAAACTAGGGACAAACAGAGTCAATTTATATAAAGAACAAGAAGAGGCAAATCTAATTTATGGTCATAAAAGTAAGAACAGTTTTAAGTTTGATGAGGAGAGGCAAAACAGAGTGCTAGAAATGTTTGTAGTGCTAGAAATGTTTCATCACTTGATTCGGTTGTGATTATAAGTATATTTACAAATACAAGTATTTGTGTTAGCTTTCCATTTCTGTGACAAAATACCTGAGATAAATGACTTAAAGGAAGAAAGGTTTATTTTACCTAATGGTTTAAGAGGTTTCAGCCCAAGGTCAAATGGCTCTGTTGCTTTTGGGTCTGTGGCAAGGCAGTGCATCATGGCAGGGAGTGCATGGTGGCCAAAGCTGCTAATCTCATGGTGGCTGGGAAACAAACAGAGAGAGGAAGGGGCTGAGGTCCCAATATCACATTCCAGAGCATGCCTCCATGACATAACTTCCTTCCACTAGACCCCACTTCCTAAAGTTTATACCGCCTCCTAATAGTGTCATCAGCTGGGGACTGAACCTTTAACACACACACCTTTGAGGGAGACTTAAGATCCAAACCTTACCAGTATTCATATGTAAAACTACATTTGATTATAGAAAAAAGCCTTTCAGAAGAGCAAAAATTAATCTTTTAGTAGACATGCATTAAGAGAAATAACAGAAAAAGTTATTTAGTGAGAAATATAATGATTCCATGGAAATGCAGGAGCAACAGAAAAAGTCAAATGTGGGCAAAATTAGCTGTATAAAATAATAATAGTAATCTCAAGTAATGTTTATTAAAATACTTGGCAACAGTAACAGAATAATGGAAAGAGTAATTAATAGTAGTTAAAATGTTATGAAGATCTGTTTATTTTTTTAAAATTATATCCAGTTTTTACAATCTGGCAACTATTTACCCTTTACAGCATAAATCCATTTACACTAGCCACATTTCAAGTGCTCACAAGTGGCTACTAGCTAGTAATGCACTGGATAGCCCAGCTCTTGAGCAGGGTTCTCATGAAGGAGGATTTTTTCCTTAAGGAAATATTTGGCAATATCTGAGGACACTTTGATTGTCACAATTCAGGAAGCAAGGATGGTGCTAGTGGTATCTGACAAGTAGAGATATTATTATCTCTGCTGTGGGTGCTGCTGAATATCGAATATATATATATATATATATATATATATATATATATATATATATATATATATTCACACACATATATATACACACATATCAATAATAGCCTTCCTCAATTCCAATAAAGCATTACTAAGTCCAAAATATCAGTTGTAACACAGTTAAGAGAATTTGCTATAGAGTAATCCCTAAAATAATAGTTAAAATTATATATATATACTAAGCAAATGGTCGGAAAGGAAAGTATAAATAGTAAAAATCATTTGACTAACAAAAAAGAGTAAAAGAATGGAAAGAAAACAACATAGAATAGATGGGACAAATAAAACCAAGAGTAATTTAGTGACATTACATTAAATATTAGTGGATAAATATTCCAATTAAAAAACAAAGTTGTCAGAGAAAAAGTCTCCAACTGTATGTTGCAAAGGAAACATTTTAAATATAAGGCTATTGAAAAGTTGAAAGTAAATGATTAAAAAGTCCAGACCATATAAACTCTAACCAAAACAAGACTGGTATAGCTATCTTAATATCAAAATGGATTTTAATGCAAGCTGTATTACTACCAGGGAGATATTTCATATCAATACAAGGGTCTTTCATTAATGTGATGAAAGTGGTTGACTTAAGATGCCAGATGACCATATTACTTTGCTGATGTAAATCTTTCAGTGTCTTCTGTTAACCTCGGATAAAGCTCAAATTGCAATTATGGCAGACAAGATTCTTCAAGAATCACTTCCTTCACTTCTAACATCTCATAGCTTTTCTTTCCTCAAAATTTGAGTGCCGAAGAATATGCAATTACTCAAAATCATCCAATTGTTTTATACTCTGTGCTTTTGTTCCCATCAGCCCCTCTGCCTGGAATGCTTTTCTTTGTAGAAATCATTTATCTTTTAAAGGTGTATTCTACTATATCCTACTTAAAGTTTTTTTTTTTTTTACCTCCACAGATAATCCTTCACTCCTCTGTATATCTCATCTCTCATAAACTCTTTGAAAGAATCACTTTTTGTACCAAATTTATTTCTAAATTCTGTCTTTTCAGCTAACCAGTTGGTAGATGTCAGGCATTCTTTAGCTTTTACTGAAATTCATTTATTTGTGTTGGTAAATGCAAATGGTTAGAGAGATACTTGCTATAAAGTAGCCTAAATTTTTTGCTAGTATATTTTCCCAATATAGTCCTTTTATGTTCAGTTAACTTATAAATTATTTATATGATTTTAATTACCATTTTCAAAACTAAAATCTCATTATTTTTTCCTCATTTTATTAACTGTATACTTGTGAATGGATTCATAGGAACAATTACATCATTGGTTAGGCTAGTACAATATCTGAGAAAGATTACCTACTTATATTTCTTTCAAGCTACAGGTTACTTGATTTTTTTCATAGCATTGTTAGTTTTCTAGGCTAACCTAACCAAATTATAATGAATCATAAATTAACTTGAAAACACTTCATTTTTATAAAATTATCAATCCATATTTTTTGAAAATTTGGAGTAGAATTTCCAGAAATTGTTCAACACAGGGTGCTGTCATTAGGGAAATCTGCAATAACAATATTTGAATTTCTGGATGTGATTCAAAAGGTATTCAGCTCATTCTATAGTTCTTTTTTTCTAGACTTGCAAATAGTCAAAAGTAATTTACATTGAACTGATTTGCAACTGGGTTTATGATGCTTTCATAATTTCAATAAAGGAATTTCATGTTTGGGCTATAATACACTGGCTAAAAATTAAAACCTTTAGGTCAAATTGCCTGTATCAGAATTCAAGCTTTGCTGCACATTACTATATAATTTTGGACAATTTTCTTAATTTCCCTAAGCCTTGGTTTTTCATCTGTAAAATCCAGATAGTAATATAACCTGTTTCATAGATTATTTTGAGCTTTAAATGACTTATTATAGATTAGATACCCAGTATAGTTCTGTTATATAGCAAATGCTCAATAAAAGTGAGCCAAAATAAGAAACAGTGTTAGGTAAAATTCATAAATCATATAGTTAATTAAAAGGGCTATTTCACTGGGTGCAGTTGTGCACACCTGTAATCCCAGTGGCTCTGGAGGCTGAGGCAGGAGGATCACAAATTCAAAGCCACCTCAGCAAAAAGCGAGGCGCTAAACAACTCAGTGAGATCCTGTCTCTAAATAAAATACAGAATAGGGCTGGGGATGTGGCTCAGTGGTGCAGTGCCCCTGAGTTCAATCCCGGGTATGCCCACCCCAAATTAAAGGTCTATTTCACATGTTCCATGTATCTATGTACTACTAATAACAGTTACCATTTAGTGAGCAGTGTGCTAAATATTTTTTTATACATTGTTTTATTTAAGGTAACCTCATTTTTAATACCTTTGGGAGTTGGGTATAATGTCCTTATTTTGCATATACAAGTTAACTGAGGCTCAGAGAGTTTGCACCTGAAGTTATATATTCATAAGAATATTTGACATGATCATTTGAAGCAGACTTTTAATGTCAATAATATTTTGGTGAAACCTATAAAAGCAAATCTGCAAACTTTCTGTTTTCCTCTGCAAAGTAAAAAAATAGTTTTATTATGCTCTTTTCAACTTAAAAAAAAAGGGTTGAAAACAATTCAAGAAGACATAAGAATCATTCAATTTCACCACTCAAAGGCAGCCCTTGTTAATGTATTTGGTAAACCTAAGCAGCAGACGCTGCTAATTGTCTAACAAATATCCATTGTCACCCTTTTTCTTATTAGCAGATTCAAAGTTTTGCTGGGATGAAGTTAAAGTACTCAATTCCCCAGATAAACAGTAGCACTCTTCACTAGGTCCAGTCAAAGATTTGTCAGCATAGATAGGTAGACAGGCATTGTTTGAGAGTGGCAGTCTTGTTTGGTAATCGCCTTCTGCCTTTCCCGGTTTCCTTCTGTTTCCTACATGGAGTACAAATGTACTAGGTGTGAAGCAGCCACTGTGTGGCTCAAAGGAAGAAAACTGCACAGATCTGGCATAAAGAACCCTGGGTCCCTGGTGGCTTCACGGGTCATTTGGTTGGTTCTGAACTGCCTACTTTTGTGCATTTTTGTTATAAGGGGGAAATTAAAAACTCTGTGATCAATCATAGATTGAAACGCCTTATTTTCTGTTATATATAACTAAATACAACCTTAATTGATGTACTATTTTTTCTGAAATAAAAGTAACCTTATTGTAACCTTATTATAGTGCTTACTGTAAAAAGGTAACCTTATCATATAATTATAATTTTGCAGTAAACTATTTAATATGTCATCCAGGTGGGCATGATTAACTCCATACCCAACCATTTCTTCTAATTCTTTAACAGAGTTCCAATTTTGTTTAGATGGCACTTTGTCCAGTCCCTAGGATGAATCTTGATTGGTGGGTATGTTAATGTTAGCTATCTATTCTGTTTTGTCCATAACTTGCCTAGAAATGAAAATGCAATTCCATTCTGGCTATTTTAGTCAGATTTTTTGCTACTCTGATCAAAAGACCTGACAAGCACAATTAGGGGAGGAAAGATTAATTAGGAGAGGAAAGGTTTATTTGGGGGCTCATGGTTTCAGAGGTCTCAGTGCACAGAAAGCCAGCTCCATTCCTTGGGGCTTGAGGTGAGGCAGAACATCATGAAGAAAAGTATGGCAGAGGGAAGCAGCTCAAGACATTACACCAGGAAGCAGAGAGAGAACTTCTCTTAACAAGGACAAAATATATACCCCAAAGGCAGCCCCCTGGAGGCCCATCTCCTCCAGCCACAGTTACCACCCAGTCAATCCCTATCAGGGGATTAATTCACTGATTGGGTTAAGGATCTCATAACCCAACCATTTTACCCAACCATTGTCTCACACATGAGCTTTTGGGAACCATAATACTGACCAATGAGACCTAAGACTAGGTCTACTCTAGCATCCTGAAAAGAGACATGTGAGAAGACACTTTTCCCCTCCTTCACAGTTTCTTCTATTACAGATTCTATTGTATGAAAACAACGTGTCTGGCACTATAACAGCCACTTGCAAAACTAAGGGGATACATCCCTGGAACTCCCATGAAGAAACAATGCAGAACATCTTTGATACTAACCAGGATTTCTTACAACAAACCATAAGTGTATATGTTTTAAGGTTCTGTTATTTTTTATTCATAGACTCAAGCATTCCTAATGATGTATCTATTTAAAAACATTATTATGCTCCTTCTGTATGTTAGGTGCTGCACTGGGAAAGTACTGGCAAACAAAACAGATTCTTTTCCCTTCAGAGCTTACCTTTGGAAATAAATATATGAAAATAAATAAATTATACCATAAGTAATTAAGTTATATTGTATATTAGAAAGCAATCCAGGCTAAGGAAAATGATAAAACAGGAAAGGTACTAAGGCAGTGTGAGAATATTGGGTAGTCAGGGAAGGTTCATTGAGAAAGACACATCTGAGCAAATACTCAGAGTTGAAAAGAGAATGAGCTTTGTGGATTTCAAGAGAGATTCATGCATAGAGAATGGCAAATGCAAAGTCCTTATGGTAGGGCAGTGCCTGGGATAGTCAAAGAGTGCCAAACAAGCCCCTCAGGATAGAAGAGAGTGAATGGGAAGAGAGACTGGGTTAAAGAGATAAGGGAGGACAAGGTTGTATAGATCCATGTTAAGATCTGGGCTTTTGCTCTGAATGAGATGAATTCATTTGAGAATTTTGTAGAAAGAAATAACATGATCCAACTGACATCTTTTCAGGAGGCTGAGAGGATAGTTCAGTGGTGAAGCACATGGTTAGTATGCGTGAGGTCCTGGGTTCAATCCCTAGCACAACTAAGGGGAAGAAAAAAGAAAGAATTTTGTGGTCTGCTGTTTTGAGAAGACATGAAGGAGAATGTAGTAGTTATGGTAAAGGATTAGCTGCTCAAAGACAAATATAGAATATTAAATGAGGTTATGGAGGTAGTTGTAGTATGGCTGTGTTCCATGTGCTCAATCAGAAAACACAGTCCATTTATTTTGTTTACCCTCATAGTTAGACATTGTCCAAATCTTGCTTGTGTTTACAGGATCATGACATCTTACAGAATGGGAAAAGAGAGTTTCTAGGGCAAATTTCTTGCTGTTTAATAGATGAACCCAAGATCAACACAATGTCTAATTACTTCCTTAAGCTACATTCTCAATACAAAAATTGCTGCACATTTTCAGTCTGATATATAATACTGATCTACTACCCACAATGTTGCTATATTTAGCCTTTAAAATTTTTACATAGTGGGTAAAAAATGGAATATTTTTGTTGTTTTAATTCCTATTTTTAAACTTTTATCTGAAATCTTTTTCTTATGTTTATTAATCATTTATTTATTTTTAGCAAAGAAACATACTTTTTTCGTTTATGTTGTATTCAAAACTATAATTAAAAACTTTAATCCTGCTATGTAGTCTAATTTTTTTCCTTAAAGCTACTTAAGAATCCCCAAAGTCAGAAGTCATTGAATTCTTTAAAATATGCCCCCCTTTTTGTCTATGTATTTTTTATTTAAGAACTAAATGGTAGAGATTCAAGACAAGGGGGAAATTTAGAATCTTCTGATTGTTAACTTTATGTTGAGGAGAGAAAAGCTACACATTGATTTCATTTGTTACAGTGCAGAGACCCACCATGAAACTGAGGCAGTGTGGAGACCCTCTCTTCAGACTTTGATTCTTTCAATCATGCCAGAGATTTAAGGCCTCACTTAGAGCAACAGGCATAAGTTTATTAGAAGGGTAGGAAAAGTAGAAGGGGGTACTCTCAAGGAAGAGAGTGGGTCTTCTCAGATAAGAGAGGGGCAATGCCTCTTTCTGGCTTCTGCCCCCAGAAGTTCCCAGAAATGTTTTCAGAAAGTCCCACCCAGGTTCATATCTTGACTTTTAACTGACAGCAGAATGACATCAGACTTTGAAGTCCCCAATGCCACAACTCTAGGTCACTTGGGCACTTGCTGAGCAGTTCTAATTGGAACCTGTTCTTAGAGATTTTATGGTTAGGGGAAATTACATTTACAAAACTGCATTCTGGGACCTGATCTGTGTAAAGGTCACAAAGTCCTCTCCCCCTTCAGAGTAATTTGTGCGGTTTTTATTAGCATTTTGGATTTGTATTTCTTTGCATATAATAGGCAGTTTGCTGAGGAATTTAACATACCCTGTTGACTTCAGCCAGGCAGGGCTGCAGGTAAACTGGTTTTTTTTTTTTTTAAATGTGGGGTTCAGCACAGTGGGCCCAGTTTATGGAATTATTCCCTGAACCTCATGTTCCCACCACTCTGTCTGTTCCCTATCAGACTTGAACAATTTTCTGTGCATCTGGACAGTTGAAAAGGCATGGGCATGTACTTTCAAAATTCCAAGTGAAAGAGATAATGGAAATGCTTCATCTTGGGGCAGTTTCCCAAAATTTTATTGCTCCAATAGTTGCAAAGTGGGAAGGAATATACAGAAGTTTGAACTATTTGTTACAGTTTTTAAAGTCTTTGCTCATGGTGAGAGGATTAGTCTGATCTATTGAGAATACTCAGTTCTTCAACATGTTTTCCCTTCCTCAATTCTCCCATATAAAAAAATGGAGAACATAACAACAACAACAACAACAAATGGGCAGGGATCAGAGTAAACAGGCTCAATCCCTTTTCTCGGTAATCTCTTTCTGAGTCCTTTTTCTGATTTGGCTTGCTTTATTGTGGTAGAAGTTTGTTCTCTGCCTAGCCTGCTCTTGTTTTACCTGGACAGTTTATTTCTCAGTGACAACCTCCTACCCCTCCTCAAAGTCCAGACTCCTAACTGTTCCTGGCTGCAAAAGAAAAACTTTTTTTCCACTTCTTCTAAGAACTGCCTTTTAAGCCTTTTTTGTTTGTTTGTCATGAAGTTCTGTTCCTAGGAAAATTAACACTGGCAATGTGATGCAGTCTCATCAAAGTAAACCCCATCCTCTAAGATGTGGTCTTATCCTTTGGTTCTCCCAAATAGGAATGCTCTGTGGTACACAAGGCAGTGCATGTCCCAAATTTGGCTTATTCAGTCTTTATAAATGCCAAGTGTGGGTCACAAAATACATGACACTGATAGAGGTCAAGCCCAATCTGGCTGCTTTACAGCCACTTGATGTAAACCAACCTGCACAAATGGCCAATTCTTGCTTTGTCTTCCTGCTTTATTTGAGCAACATAAGCTCACACACACATGCGCGCACACACACACACACCACTAGCAATAATATCCTGTGTATAAATTTATCTCATTGGAAACTTAATTTGTGGTAGACATAGATTTGGTAAAACATATACCTCGGTTACATTTTAAACAGAACTTCTAATATCTCAGTATGAGGAGTTTAACTATCTACCTTTTAGTAGGTGGAAACTTGTAAGTTTAAGAGTAAGAGAGAAATACTGGGGAATAATGTTGAAAAATTTATATTGTTAAATCGTGTATATATGAATATGTAACAACAAACCCCACAGTTATGTATAATTATAAGGCACCAATAAAAATATGGAAAATACAATAAAATTCAAACCATTCAGATATTCAAAAGAGAAAGAAACTTGTAAGTTGCAATGCAGCAGTTCTCAAAGGGGACTCTCTTAGAAAGGGTTTGGAATTTGTGAGGTGCTTTTTAGTCACAATGATTGGGTTGCACTACTGGTATTCAGTGATTGGGAGCAAGGCATGTTGGATATGCTGAACTGTGAAAGACAGTCTCATATAACAAAGAACTGCCCTGTCTTTTGCATCACTCTTAAATGTTCCACTGCATATTCATGAGTTGGAAAGCCTGCTTATAATTTTCTAAGCCTGAAATCCAATACCATTTTACATACAAACAAAAGTCTTTTCAGAGGTTTTTATGCTTGGATTTTTTCAGGAATGCAACTACTGGGCAAATTGAGGGAAAACTACATTTTTTTCTCCCTTGTAAACCTCACCCAGAATTGTTTATTATTGTGGAAAATCATGTCACTGACATTCCATACTCTTCATGCATTTAAATTGCTAGTATAACTTACTCTGATAGGTTTGCATTTGTTCTTTCCATGGTGATTTCAAATGTCAAGCAAAAGTAAAGAAAGGCGTCAACAGTATTCATCTGAATATTTCTTTTTGTTTTTTAGTGGCAAATTATTCAGTGTAAGTAGGTACAAGCATTTACCTACATTCCATGTATTCTTGTCTAGTTGTGTTCATACATTTATAACAGTAAAACATGCATTATTTTTAATTAAATTCCTTTTACTGCTTTCTTGGTGAAATGATATATTTGTTGGTTATGCAACCAATGGATTGCATTTCAGATGATGATAAAGTGTTTATTTCAAAGTACTTGTTCTTAAGAAAGTCTGTTCTGACAGGCCTAATGAGTTCTGAATCACTGACTTGAGGTTTTAGCTCAATGGTACAGTGTTAATCTAGCATGCATTAGGACCCTGGGTTCCATGCATAGCATTGCAAAAAAAAAAAGTTCTAAATAGTCTAGATATCCATTCTCAGTTTAGGATTACTTCATCACAATATATTTAAAGCATCTTAAGAAATTTGCAATCTAGTTGGGGTGATAAAACAAATACATAGGAATATCAGAGAACAATGAAGTACTCATTGATGCTGACCAATGCTTTCTCCAGATTTTTATTTCAGAACTATAGGAGATGACTATGCAATATGACCAAAAAAAAAAAAAAATTCTTGACAACTAAGATTTCTGAACTAAGCCCCCATGGAATTTACAAAGGTAAATTTGGCTCAGACTTCATCATAATGTATAATTGTTATTGCCCAAGAGTGATAATTAGGAATCGTGGTAAGCAATTTTTAAAAAGCTGACTGTAATTATATTACTGTTACAGAGTCAAACTATTTTTTCCCTATCTCCATTTTTTTTTCATGGTACAAATTATTTAAAGACCCACATCTGTACAGAAAAACACATAGCTTGTAGCTCATGCTTTATAACCAGAATAGCCAAGTGGAAGTCAATACAGATTATTTTTACTTAAGAAAAAGAAAATACATACATTGGAATTGAAGAACTGTGCTATGCTTTTTTCCTTCTTTTTAGAAATGTGACATATACATGTTTTCTGGTCAGTAATATTTTACCAAACATTGATCCTAAACCATGAAACAGACAAATGACCAATAAAACTTTTCACTAGCTTCTACTCATGCTGAGCTACCCCAGGGGAATGCCATTTTGGCAGGATTTTTTGTAGGAAAAAGAAATTATAGACTCCTTACCTATCCTAATGGAAAATCAAATAAACTGTTTCATACAAAGTGGATTTTAAGCAAATGTACACAAACACACTTAATATGCTATGAGATCTGGACAGCTTTCAGTCTGTGTCTAGGCCATAATATAGCCTAGCACTAATAACTAAAAAGCACACAACATATAATACTTTTATCTTTAAGTGGCATGTTCATTTTCCATATTTAGTAGAACTAATACCTGAGATAATAAACTTATAAAAAGAAAAGATTTGTTTTGGCTCACATTTTTGCAGATTTCAGCCCATAATCAGTTGTTGCTGTTGCTTTTGGGACCTATGCTGAGGAACATCATGATGGGCAGCTCATGGCAGAGCAAAACCACTCACCTCATGACTGGGAAGCAAAGAAAGGAAGAGAAATGGACTGAGGTGCCACAATTTTCTTCACAGGGTGCCCACAGTGACTTCAACACCTCCTACTAGACTCCACTTCTTAAAGGTTCCACTGTTTCCCTATAGTATCACCCTAGGGTCAAGCCTTTAGCAAAGGCTTTGGGGGAACATTTAAGTTCTGACTATAGCAAATGGGTAATCATGAAAGTTCCAAGATCATATCTATCAAGTTAGCCTGAGTATCATATAATATAAATATATATATGTACATGTATATACATATTTTAATAAGGCTTAAAGCTGAGCACAGTGGCACATGTCTGCAATCCCAGCTAATAGAGATTCTGAGCCAGGAGGATGACAAAATCAAGGCCAGCCTTAACAACTTAATGAGACCCAGTCTCCAAATAAAATAAAAAGGCCTGGGGATGTAGCTCAGTGGTAGAGTGCTTGCCTAACGTGTGAGATCCTAGGTTCAATCCCTAGTAACACACACACACACACATGATTAAAGAGATTTCTAGAAATAGTAGGACTACATCAAGACCAGCAGAAGACACAGTGATATAAGGACTGTGGTTGTAAGACTAAGAGATAATTTTCAAATTTAGCTTTTAGGTAACAGACATCTCTCTCTTTCAGTTGATTCCTACAGCTAAGAGAAGCTATGATTATAGGAGATTCAGAAATCTTAGGACAAGCATCCACTTTGAGTGAGTGACTCCCTAGATAAATACTCACAACACAAACCCCATTGAGGTTGATAAAATAAAACTCTAACCCAGATGTAAAAGGAGCTGTGAATTTCAAAAGATTCATATAGAGCCAATGGAAAAAAGAGGGATTATGGTGGTGGGTTATTCTACATTGTTGATGCTCTAATGTGTACACTGGGGGAAAGGAACCCAGGTAGAGTGCTTGACACGGTTTTCTCCAGAGGAGTCTGCCTCAGAGTCCCTATTTAGGGAGGAGAGGAACACTGGGATTACTTATACAAGAAGGTGTTTCAGGAAAAACAGTTCTAGGGAATCCAGGTCATTTTGGTTCAGGCCTATCAATATTTAACATGAAGGGGCTGATGATGTAATTCAGTGACAGAGCACTTGCCTACCATGTGCAAGGCCTTGGGTTCAATCTCCAGCACTACAAAGTTAAAAATCAAACTTAATGTGAATGAAGAGTTGTAGAACAGAGTCAGTCTTTTCAAGATGTGTTCTCTCATTAGCTGAAGCCTCTCTGAGCCTACTTGGATCGTAACATTCAAAATGATTCTATTCATTGCTTGGAGGTGGGACTTAGTGTCACAGATAGTTCTGGGAAGCTGGTATAGAAGATGATTTGCACAGTGAAATCGCTAGTAAACCACCGCTAAAGCCCAGTCCCCAGTCTTATTTTTCTGCCCTGAAGTCCAGAAACTTTTCTTTAAAAGCCAGAAAATCTATAGATGTGAGCAGCTTGTCAAATATGTCTTCAACTATCTACCTCATCTTTCTGGTGTTGTGATGTTGCTGTGAAAGCCACCATGTTAAATCTGGAAATCCACTCCAGGTTTCCAATGTACTTTTCTACCAAAAATACATATTGATTAAAAATAGGCATGTAGGGGTTGGGGGGTGGGGGATCTGGCCTAGCATACTTGAGCTCCCGGGTTTCCACTCCAAACACCAGATTTAAAAAAAAAAAAAAATGGGTGGGGCGGGGAGGCATGTAGGTGACTTTATTAAATTCTGTATCTTCAAAATCCTGAGAATACTTGTCCATTAAATTTATTTTTTATAACTAGAATTTGTTTTCCACGACAAGGTCTCCTATATATCTAACCAAATTCTGCATCAGAGGCAGGGGACAGACAGAAGCTCTCTCCCTCGGAGGCTTCTAAGGGAGCCTGCCACTTCTACAGAGTGGGCCAGCTGGTGAGGAGACCTTCTACCCTGCCGGTAGCCCCTCCCAGTTGGTTGTGGTCAGCAAGCCCCCATCCTCATGCAGGCAACCAAGGTCGATTGACTGACTTTCAGGCTTGGAGGTGACCTCGCCACGCAGCTGAGTCAGCGAATGTGAGACCTGGCTCAGGCTGAGGCCTCCAGGTGCTGCCCAGCTGCTTTGTGTCAGTGGCTGCAGCCCCTGCCACTACCATCATGGATCCCAACGTTGGTTTCCCTCTCTTTTAAAATCAATTTTCCTGAGATTTTTGAATAAAAAAAAAGTATTAAAAGTTTATCTGACCCTATAAGTGATTTAAACTTGATCACACTCACACTAATATTTCAAAATCTAAGATCTTGGATTCCTAATTTACAGACTATGAGCATTAAATGGGCCAACATCTCATCTGTTTTAGAGTCATGTCTCAGGGCAGACAAAATGACATTGCTCTTACAGGTATCTGCTGATATAAAGAAAAGGAATGAATGAAAAGAATAGCTTACAGAGAAAGACCAGGGCTGGGATACAAAGCATCAGGATTTTCATTCATCCTTTCATTCACAAGTATTTGTGGGCCCTTCTTAGTGCTAGTGTTCAAGCATTTAGACATGTATATTCTTTCTTTCCTACAAAGCAGCACAGATGGGGCGTGGAAGCTGTGGGTATACACCCAGAGTTAAAATATAGGTCTTACTCAACTTTTCAAAAATACAAGTGCCAGCATTTTTTTTTTTTTTTTGCTGCCAAGTACATTGACCAAACCACTGGCCAACTCCAGATCCTTCTCTGGGGATGTGGCTTAGACTAGATTAATGAGGATACTTTTTCCTCTGGTGAGATAGGTCATGTGCCCCTATTCACGTTATTTCATCAGGATTATTATAGAAGGAGCTAGCAAGGAGGGCCTTGCTTCGAATACCAGAATTAGAAGTTTATGATACATAGATGCTAGTGGTCCTATTTCTAGGTTTTAAGGAGAATGCTTGTTTGCAGTAGGAGATAATAAAGCTACCAGAGATGGCAGAGATTAGAGAAGAGAGGTGTTAGATGCTGTTTCCAGGTCTCAGGTTCTAAAAGCTAACAACATTCCTCAGGAGTGTTAGTTGATGAAAGATTCTGGGCAGAGGAAGCTGCCTCCTCAACTCTGCATGACACTTCACCATCTGGAGCTCAAAGCAGCATTGTTCCTGCCCAGGGCTCAGAATGTGTCTTATATAAAAGTTCCTTCAACCTCTGGTCCCAGGTCCTTATCTTCTACCAGCCATGTCCTTAATACACCTCCTGAGAAAAGCAACTACATTCAGGCATAGAGAGTCTTAATCTCTGGGGAGATGTTCCCTCAAAGGAACCAAATCTGTGGAAATGTGACTCTTGCCTACAAAGTAAATAACCTTTCATATCATTAAACAAAACCATTGTTCTTTTTCTAACTATAATTTTTCTGTATGTTTACATAACAAAAACATAAGAGGTTTAATCAGAACAAGGAGTAATTTGTCCCAAATCTGTTTTCATGTTTTTGTGGAAAAAAAAGAAAAGAAAACCAAAACTGTTGGCAGCTTTGCCACTTGACTGAATTTTTTCAGCTCCCACTCTTCTAAACCTGGGTGCTAAGATTCAGTGCAAGCTCAAGCGCAAGCTCAAGGTACCCTGTACCTTCCTTCCTCCTAGTACTCTGTGTGAAAAGCTCTTCACAGTTAATTCCCCACAAATGGGAACTGAGCCCACAGGGATGGCAGTGCAGGTGACTTTCTTTTCCATTTTGATCCAGATATCACCATAGTATTTCTGGGAGGATCATAAATATCGGAGTGGAGTTATTGTGTGAGTAATTAGAAATGTAAGACTGAAACTAGTGAAATGCCAAGGAAAGAAACAGAAATTTAGGAGCAGCTCCAGTGGAGTTAAGAGTTGAATTAATCTGTCATGTGGTAGGTTCAGAATACTGTGACTTCAAGTACAACTGTGGCATGTTCTTGAGGGTAGGGCCAGAAGCCTTCAAAAGGGACCAGGTTAGAGCCTACTGTAGTCAAAATAGCTCTATTTGATTGTACCTCAAATTCCTTGCCCACCTCTTCACTTCATTGCTAAATAACAGCTGCAATGTCCATCAGCCCCCTTCAACTTGAGTTTTCATTATAGCCCTCTCCTTAGTGACAGTGTTTTTGCCACTTGACTGGATTCCTGAACTGACCTTACTCTTTGTTCTGCTTTTGGTATCAATAGAATAAAGGGACTTTGACTTAATATATGACATGATAAATGACTTGAGACTGTTTAAATTTGTTTCTGTGGTAAAAGTGGGCATTTTAAAAGAAAGTTCCATAATACCTACAATTAAGATTGGATTGGAAAGTTCCTTAGTTACTTAGTGGGAAGCTTGGCTGCAATTGGAGAGTGTGAATGGTCAGATTGGCTCAGTCTTCCTCTGGTATGGTGGTGTTGTTCAGTAAAAGGCTAGAAGCACACACTAGGGAAGTCTCGGGGTTGAGTGTATAGCAGAGGTACCTTGCATGGTTAGGAGAGTCTAGGGTGTCAAACTGTTAGAGATGGCTATATTCAGTATTGTCGTCTGGGATTCTAGCTGTATCAGATACTATTTTGGGCTCACATAATGCCCATTCTATTCTCTCCACTCACCATCTGCATTTGTTCTTTACCTATTATTGTGGCTGGAAACCTAAAAATCCCTTTTCCTAGCCTCTTAAAGTTAAGGTAGCCATGTGATATGATCCAGGGCGAGAAAGTATGAGCAGATGTGATTTGGTGCCACTTCTTCCTCTTCTTTTTGCCTGGTTTGTGATTTTGAGTACTAGAGACATTGATGCCATTTGATTCCATATTAGTTGGTACCAGGTAAGAAAACAAGTGAGAGTAGGATAAAGATGGCAGACCAAAAAGGTAGAAAGTGTCCAGGTGCCCAGTGGCATTTTAAGGGCCAACTCAGGACTGCCTTAACCTGGACTTATGAAATGTGAGGACCTCAAGTCCTTTAAGCCAGTGCTTCTGGTCCTTTTCCAAGTTTCAGCACATGTATTCATATGTTGTACTGTAGATAATCTCCCATAACTCAAGTGGTTCCCCCCAAGACTACATGATCAATGTCTAAGCTTTTAATCACTGCAGCACTCAGATAATTCTGACTTAAGCACCTTTAAAAAGTTATTTGTTCTTTTTAGTTATACATGACAGTAGAATGTATTTTAACATACATGGAGTATAACTTCCTGTTTTTATGGTTGTTCATGATGTGGAGTTACACTGGTCATGTATTCATATAAAAGCATAGGAAAGTTATGTTCAATTTATTCTACAGTCTTTTCTATTTTCATCCCTCCTTTTCCTCCCTTTATTATCCTTTGTCTAATCCAGTGAACTTCTACTCTATCTTCTCCCAACCCCAAAATGCATTATTGTGAGTTAGCATCCACTTATCAGAGAAAACATTCCGCATTTGTTCTTTAGTTTTGGTTTATTTCACTTAGCATGATAGTCTCCAGGTATATCCATTTACCAGAAAATGGCATAATTTCATTCTTCTTTATGGCTGAGTAATATTCTACTGTGCATATAAACCACATTTTCTTTATCCACTCATCTGTTGTAGGGCATCTAGGTTGCTTCCACAGTTTAGCTATTGTGAATTGAGCTGCTATAAACATTAATGTGGCTGTATCACTATAGTATGCTGATTTTAAGTCCCCCGGGTATATACCAAGGAGTGGGATACTTGGGTCAAATGGTGGTTCCATTCCAAGTTTTATGAGGACTTTCCATACTGCTTTCCAGAGTGATTGCACCAACTTGCAGTCAAACCCACCAGGAATGTGTGAGTGTGCCTTGGGTAGTAATGATCATCACATTTCACCATCAATAATGACCCCATGCTCCCTCTCTTCCCCTCCCACCCCTCTGACCTATGTAAAGTTAGTCTATTCCTCCCATGCTTCCTATCCCACTATGAATCAGCATCCTTATATCAAAGAAAACATTCGGCATTTGGTTTTTTGGGATTGGCTAACTTCACTTAGCATTATCTTCTCTAATTCCTCCATTCATGGCATTATAAAATGCCATGATTTTATTCTCTTTTAATGCTAAAAAATTCAATTGTGTATATATACCACATTTTCTTTATTCATTCATCTACTGAAGGGCATCTAGGTTGGCTCCACAGTTTAGCTATTGTGAATTGTGCTGCTATAAACATTGATGTGGCTGTGTAATATGCTATTTTTAAGTCCTTTGGGCATAGACTGAGGAATGGGATAGCTGGGTTAAACGGCAGTTCCATCCCCAGTTTTCCAAGGAATCTCCATACTGCTTTCTATATTGGCTGCACCAATTTACAGTCCCACCAGAAATGTATGAGAATGCCTTTTCTCCACATTCTTGCCAACATTTATTGTTGTTTGTATTCTTGGTAGCTGCCATTCTGATTGGAGTGAGATGAAATCTGAGAGTAGTTTTGATTTGTATTTCTCTAATTGCTAGTGATGATGAACATTTTTTCATATATTTGTTGATTGAGTGTATATCCTGTTCTGAGAAGCATCTGTTCAGTTCCTTGGCCCATTTATTGATTGGGTTATTTTTTTTTATGGTGTTAAGATTTTTGAGTTCTTTATATGTCCTAGAGATTAGTGCTCTATCTGTTGTGTATGTGGTAAAAATTTGTTCCCAAAAAATATAGGCTTTCTCTTCACCTGATTGTTTCTTTTGCTGAAAAGATGCTTTTTAGTTTGAATTCATCTTATTTATTGATTCTTGATATTAATTCTTACACTATAGGAGTCTTATTAAGGAAGTTGGGGTATAATCTGACATGATTATGCCTACTTTTTCTTCTAGTAGACACAGGGTCTCTGATTTAATTCCTAGGCCCTTGATCCACTTTGAGTTGAGTTTTGTGCATGGTGAGAGATAGGGGTTTAATTTCATTTTGTTGCATATGGATTTCCAGTTTTCCTAGCACCATTTGTTGAAGAGACTATCTTTTCTCCAATGTATGTTTTTTTGGTGCCTTTGTCTAATATAACTGTAATGATGTAGGTTATTCTCTGTGTCATCTATTCTGTACCATTGGTCTACCAGTCTATTTCAGTGCCAATACCATGCTGCTACTGTTACTATTGCTCTGTAGTACAGTTTAAGGTGTGGTACAGTGATGCCAGTTTCTTCACTCTTCCTGCTAAAGATTGCTTTAGCTATTTTTGGCTCTCTTATTTTCCCAGATGAATTTTATTTCATGACTGCTTTTTCTATTTCTATAAGGAATGTCATTGGAATTTTGATTGGAATTGCATTAAATCTGTATAGTGCTTTTGGTAGTATGGTTATTTTGACAATATTAATTCTGCCTATCAAAGAACAAAGGAGATCTTTCCATCTTCTAAGGTCTTCTTTGATTTCTTTCTTTAGGGTTCTGTAGTTTTCACTGTATAGATCTTTCAACTCTTTCATTGATTCCCAAGTATTTTATTTTATTTTTGAGGCTATTTTAAATGGGTTAGTTTTCCTCATTTCTCTTTCTGAGGATTTTTCACTGATATACATAAATGTTTTTGATTTATGGATGTTGATTTTGTATCCTGCTACTTTTCTAAATTCATTTACTAGTTCTAGAAGTTGTCTGGTGGAACTTTTTGGGTCTTTTAGGTTTAGAATCATATCATCAGCAAATAGTGCTAATTTTAGTTCTTCTTTTCCCATCTGTGTCCCTTTAATTTCTTTAGTCTGTCTAATTGCTTTGGCCAGTGTTTCAAGAACTATGTTAAATAGAAATGGTGAAAGAGAGCATCCCTATCTTGTTCCAGGTTTTTAGAGGGAATGTCTTAAATTTTTCTCCATTTAGAATGATGTTGGCCTGGGGCTTAGCATAGATAGCTTTAACAGTGTTGAGATATGCTCCTGTTATCCCTAATTTTTCTAATGTTTTGAACATGAAGAGGTGCTGTATTTTGTCAAATGCTTTTTCTGCATCTATTTAGATGATCAGATGATTCTTATCTTTCTGTCTATTGATGTGATGAATGACATTTATTGATTTCTGTATCTTGAACCAAACTTGCATCCCTGGGATTAATCCCACTTGATCATGGTGCACTCTCTTTTTGATATGTTTGTATTGGATTTGCCAGAATTTTATTGATAATTTTTGCGTCTATATTCATTAGAGATACTGGTCTGAAGTTCTCTTTCTTTGATGTGTCTTTGCCTGATTTTTAAATCAGGGTGATATTGGTCTCATAGAATGAATTTGGAAGTGCTCCCTCTTTTTCTGTTTCCTGAAATAAATTGAAGAGTATTGGTATTAGTTCTTCTTTAAAGGTCTTGTAGAACTCGGCTGTGTATCTCTCTGGTCCTGGGCTTTTTGTGGTTCCTATGCTTCTGATAGCATCTTCTATTTCATCACTTGATATTGGTCTATTTAAATTGTGTATATCATCCTGATTCAATTTGGGCAAATCATATAACTTAAGAAATTTGTCAATGCCTTCAATATTTTCTACTTTATTGGAGTACAAGTTTTCAAAATAATTTCTAATTATCTTCTGCATTTCTGTAGTGTTTATTGTGATATTTCCCTTTTCATCATATATGTTAGTAAATTGGGTTTTCTCTCCTTCTCTTTGTTAGCATGACTAAGGGTTTGTCAGTTTTATTTATTTTTTCAAAGAAACAAATTTTTGTTCTCTCACTTTTTTCAATTGTTTGTTTAGTATCAATATCATTGATTTCAGCTCCAATTTCAATTATTTCCTGTCTTCTACTGCTTTTGTTGTTGATTTGTTCATCCTTTTCTAGGCCTTTGAGATGTAATGTTAAGTCATTTATTTGTTGACTTTTTCTTCTTTTAAGGAATGAGGTCCATGCAATGAACTTTCCTCATAGTACTGCTTTCATAGTGTCCCAGAGATTTCTATATGTTGTATCTGTGTTCTCATTCACCTCTAAGAATTTTTAATCTCTTCCTTGATGTCTTTTGCAACCCATTGTTCATTCATTAGCCTATTATTTAGTGTCCAGGTGTTGGAGTAGTTTTATTTCTAATTTTATCATTGATTTGCAATTTCATTCCATTATGATCTGATAGAATGCAGGGTAGTATCTCTATTTTTGTGAATTTGCTAAGAGTTGCTGTGGGAGACGAACCTCACATGTGACTAATTTAACTCCCTGCTGGGCGATGTGACGTCAGGCACCCATGCTGCTAGACTGCCTGCTGGTCTAGGGTTCTAGTGACTGTGTCTTTGTGCTCAGGCATGTCTTGCTACAGCCCCTTGGGTGGAGCTACGCTCACCTGTTTCTTTGTAATATTACCCCTTGCCCTGTTTAAGTTAGAATGTTCCTTGGAAGTGCCTTGTGTTGTTTCCTTCTCTTACTGTGCCCTTGGGTGTGGCCTACCTAGATGTCAGTCAACCTGCTGACAGTGGACATCATGAAGATAGACTCAGCCCCATGAAACCTGACCTCTTGCCTCATTTGAATAGCTTATCCTCAATAAAAAGGGTCAGGGCATGCTTTCTCTCTCTCTCTCTTCCTGTCGACCCTTAAGGTCAGAGGAGCCATCATAGCGATCCCAAAGAAAAAGGTATTTGTGTCTCTTGTGTAGTTATTTTGTGCAGCCCAGTTATCCCAATTTACCTGGAGTGACCCCTGAGCCTTTTAGTCATGAACAGAAACCCGGCAAGTTGCTTTGTGGCATAATATATGGTCTATTTTAGAGAAGAATCCATGTGCTGCTGAGAAGAAAGTGTATTCATTCATTGAAGGATGAAATATTCTATATATGTCAGTTAAGTCTAAGTATTATTGAGTTCTATAGTTTCTTAGTTCAGCTTTGGTTTGGAAGATCTATCCAATGGTGAAAGATGTGTGTTAAAGTCATCTAGAATTATTGTGTTGTGGTCTATTTGACTCTTGAACTTGAAAATAGTTTGTTTGATGAATGTAGATGCTCCATTGTTTGGGGCATATCAATTTATTATTGCTATGTCTTGTTGATAAATGATTTCCTTAAGCAGTATGAAGTGTCCTTCTTTATCCTTTTTGTTTAACTTTGGCTTGACGTGTACTTTATTTGATATGAGAATGGAAACCCCTGCTTGCTTCCAAAGTCCATGGAAATGATGTGATTCTTCCCAACCTTTCTCCTTTAGTCTGTGGATGTCTTTTCCTTTGAGATGAGTCTCTTGGAGGCAGCATATTGTTGGGTCTTTTTTTAAATCCAATCTGCCAGTTCATGTCTTTTAATTGGTGAGTTTAGGCCATTAACATTCAGGGTTATTAATAAGACATGATTTGTATTCCCAGTCATATTTGTTTATTTTTGGTATTTAACTTGATTTGGTTTATTCTTTGGGTTTTCCTTTAGTGTAATATCTCCCTTTGCTGATTTTCATTGTTGTTTTTTGTTTTCTCCTCATGGAGTATTTGGCCAAGGATGTTCTGTAGTGCAGGCTTTCTAGTTGTAAATTCTTTTAACTTTTGTCTATCCTGCAAGGTTTTTATTTCATTATCAAATTTAAAATTTAATTTTGCTGCATATAAGGTTCTTTGTTGGCATCCATTTTCTTTCAGAGCTTGGTATATGTTATTCTAGGATCTTCTAACTTTCATGGTCTGGGTTGAAAAATATGCAGATATCCTAATTGGTTCCCCCTTTTATGTAATCTGATTTCTTTCTCTTGTGGCTTTTAAAATTCTCTCCTAATTCTGTATGCTAGACATTTTCATTATAATGTTCTTTGGTGTGGATCTGTTGTGATTTTGTACATTTGGTGTCCTGTAAGCCTCTTGTGTTTAATTTTCTAATTCATTCTTCATTTTGGGGAAATTTTCTGATATTATCTCATTGAACAGATTGTGCATTCCTTTGGTTTGAAACTCTATGCCTTCCTCTATTGCAATAACTCTTATATTTGGTCTTTTGATGTTATCCCATAATTCTTGGATGTTCTGCTCATGGTTTCTTACAATCTTCACTGTGTGGTCTACTTTATTTTTCAGATTGTACACTTTGGCTTCATTATCTGACATTCTGTCTTCCAAGTGATCCAATCTGTTGGTGATGCTTTCTACTGAGTTTTTTTTTTAATTTATTTTTTTGTTTCCTTCATTTCAAGGATTTCTGATTGTTTTTTTAGTTTTTCCCCAGAATCTCTATCTCTTTCTCGAAGTAATTCTTTGCTACCTGTATTTGCTCTCTTAATTCTTGGTTAATGTGATCAATGATTGTATGTATTTGCTCATATAGGTCATTCTTTAATTCACAGATCATTATAATTATGTACATTCTGAACTACTTCTCTGACATTTCATCAACTGTGCTGTCCATGAGTTCTGTTATTATGGTATCCTGGTTTGTTTGGGGCACTTTCATCCCTTGTGTTTTCATGTTGTTTATGTGATTTTCTTTTTTGCAGTGTGGATCTGCAGTATTACAGTTTCTACCCTATAATCTTGTAGTATCTGTGTAGATTATCTGTATGTCACCTTAGTGTTGGGCTTGCAGACCCTTCCATGTCTCATGATGGATGCTCCTGCAACTATAGGATGTCATGGCAATAGCAGCAGATAATTCCAGTTAACAGTGGAGGTGCCCCAAAATGGATGCAACGTCTTTCAGAGATGGGGCTGAATGTGTAGGCCTTACACTGTTTGGGATGCCTGCTCCAAGATGCAGCTGATTCTAGGTTGTGTCTGTTGGTGCAAGGTGGAGGCTACTTTCCATTTATTGATTCTTGATTTCACTTCTTGTGCTGTAGGGGGTCTTCTTGAGGTATTCAGTTCCTAAGCTGACATGATGGAGATTTGGGCCTACTTTTTCTCATAGGAGGTGCAGGGACTCTGGTCTAATTTAAGCCATCTTTAGTTATGGTTTCTCTTCTGTGAGGTTGAACACCTCATGAACCCTTTGGAGTTTTAACAGAGTCTTGGGAGGCAAGGAAGTAACAACCTGAAAAAGAGAAAATGATCTGGTAACCGAAAGTCACAATAAAAGCACAAAGCAAGTCAGTCTTTGTGAGATTAAAGTGGGAAATGTGGCAATTAAAAAATAAATTCTGTTAAAGCAGGGGTTTCCAAGTTAAAAAAATCTGAGAATTGAGCATTATGATGAGAAGATCTAAAGGCTCTGCAGGCACCTAGCTAATGGAATGGAGAGGGAGGCCTACAGTCAAGGAAGGAAAGCAACATGAACTAAAGGAACTGGAGCTGTGAAATTCTCTAAGCATGTAGATGGCGTGTCAGCTTTTTGTCACTTGTGACAAATGCCTGAGAAGAATAACTTAGAGAAGGAAAGATGTATTTTGGTTTACTCTTTAGGAGGTTTCAGGGCATGGTGTAGGAAAGCTGCTCCCTTCGTGGCAGATGGAAGGATGGGGAGAAAGAATAAGAAATACCTTTCCAAGTCATGCCCACAGTGACCTACTTCTTCCAACCAGGCTCTAGCTTCAACAGTTTTCACCACCTCCCACTAATGTCATCCAATTATTAATCCACTTATGGATTGATATATTCATGAGGTAAGAGCCCTCAGGGTCCAATTATTTTCCAAAGGCCCGTTTCTGAACATTGCTGTATTGAGGACCAACACTTCAACACATGTACCTTTGGAGGATATTCCAGATTCAAACCATAAGAGGTATTGGTGTACAGAAAAAAATGTTCTATTGTAAGTTGAAGGTATTAAAGGAGAAGAAATTGGCTTCTACTAGATGAGAACTACAACACTGTGAAGTGGAGGAAAGGATTCAGACTAAGGATGTACAGTTCAAATGATGAGACTTGAAGGGAGGTTGCTGGCTGTATTCTCTATAAGCAGCATTGCAAGTCTAGAATAAAACAGTTTTGAGGAATGGATCATATCTTTTTGCCTTTTCTCACCCTTATTATATCTCTAGTTCTTCTCTCACCCTTGTTATGTCCCTAGTCCTTCCCACTTGTCATTTTCCGGCTCCTTCTTCTCTGATCAGATTATAGCACTACAAACAAAATTGAATACAGCTAAAATAAAATAGACTCTATAAAATATATAGAATATCCCACATCTCTGAAACATTTTCCCTGATTACAAATTAATAAAAATTTAAAATAAGAATTATTGCTTTAAAGTATAATATAGATATATTACATAATATATTATATATAATATATTATGCAATACACAGATAATATAGGTCTCTTCCAGAGGCAAGGAGTCCACTTTCTTTCCATTCTTGTTTGGGGCTGATTTCAAATGGGGTCAGTAGTGGACTGGATCAAGATAGTATTGGCAGGCCAGAATTTTAACAGGGCCATAGATTACCGGGAGATGAATAGCAGGTCCACATAGGATCCTTTATGGCTGAAATTGGTTTTGTCAGGTTTCATTCTGCATCTGGTTTCACGAACACCTCAGAGGTCCCAGATCTTTGCATGACTAGCTAGATGGGGGTCTAGTATGGAACAGAACACTGGTTGGCAGAAAGGATTGTTTCTCAGGATTTGAGAGTGCATTTGCCTGATGACACAGATAATTACATTGTTGAATACATAATAGGTTTCTGACACCATCCAAAGTGTTAAATGTGTATAAACTCATTTAATCCTCACAAAAACCTAATCAATTTTGCATTAAAGAGGCATCAAGTATTATAATTTGTTGTGTGAAGGACAAAATGCTCTGGACAATTGAGATGATTTTATTTGGGCATTTGCAATGGGAAAAAATATTAATGAGGAATGTCAAACAGCTCAAAGAATAGAGAGGAGCTGTGGGCTTATAGTGGCAGATAAAGAAAAGAGCCATGGGGGCGGGGCTAAAGTGGGAAATGAGGAAGGATGGAGCCACCTTGGAACACTGGAGGTCAGATTGTGCTTTGCAATTAGCCATTTCCCTGAACACAAAAGATTACAGGAATTTCTTAACAATTGCTGCTCAGAACACAGGGATAAGATAAAAGTTTAACACTGTCAGGCCACAGAAGACTGAGAGGAGCATGACAACTTTCAAAATATGTACCCCTAATTCAAACCTTTGACATGAATTAAGTGCAAGGTCTATTATTCTACAAGTCATCTAAAGTTTTCTACTATTAAATTTCTGGGAACTGAAAACTTAAGATCATCCTCAGTGCTCCTTCTCTTTTTTTCTTTCTTCCCTTTTGCAGTACTGGGGATCGAACCCAGAGCCTCCAACCACGCTAAGCACTCACTGTACCACTGGGTTACATGTGCCCAGCCTTTCGTGCTACCTTTGAAGAAATGTCAAGTATTTGATAGATAATTGAGAAGTGATTATTTATGATACAAAGTGATTGAAGTTATGAGAAAGCCTCCCACTGATATATTTTTGGTGTCAACAGTGAGAGGCCACCAAGAACTTAACAAGAAGAAAATAAACATTGTACCAGGTGCAGTGGCACATGCCTGTAATCCCAGTGGCTCAGGACACTGAGGCAGGATGATCACGAATTCAAAGCCAGCCTCAGCAAAAAGGCAAGACACTAAGTAACTCAGTGTGACCCTGTCTCTAAATAAAATACAGAATAGGACTGGGGATGTGGCTCAGTGGTTGAGAGGCCCTGAGTTCAATCCCTGGTAAGCCCCACCCCACTCCCAAGTCCCCCCAAAAGAAAAGAAACATTGCCCTCAGGGAAAGCTACTCTCTCTTTCTGATTTTATGGTACTGCAGATTCTGGGGTACTTTTACTAAGACACCCAGGCTTCCCCAAGACTTGTCATCCTCTTGCCTCAGCCTCCCAAATTGCTGGAAATACAAGCATGTGCCAGAGTGCTAGATAAAAACTATTCTTAATAGCTTAAAACAACAACAATGAGAGACAAGAACTGTGCCTGCCTAGGTCATAGGTTATATCCTGAGCAACAAATCATGCTTCATATAGAATAGGTAATCAGCTATTTGTTTAAATTAGTGACTTTGCTGAAACTTGGAGACTACATAGAACAGCAGGACGAAAGTAATTCAGAATATCCTGAATTTCATTCAAAATAACTTGAGTGTAGGCAGGTCTGAAATGTGATCACAATTTAATAAGTAAAGCTCCATGCAGTGGTTTTGTGCCTTAGTTAGAAAGACTATGTAAACAAAAAAGGTAAGTTCTATTCAGAGTAGAGAAAATGGAAACCCAAAATGAACAGTTGCTAACAGCCCTCCAAGGATTGTCAAGGTAGGAATATTCAGACAGATGAAAATGGCCTGGGGAGGTGAAAGCTCCCAGCCTTAACCTGATTCCATTAACCATTTGAATTGTATAACTAATGTTCCTATTCTAATTCCATGCTTATTAAGCATTATTGTAATTCTAATTCAGCTTCCTGTGGATGTCAGAGGAACAAATCTCGGATGTAGTGAGATTTGTATTGTCTGTACTAACCATAGCAGAATTGAGCTGCAACCATGCATTTAGCTATTTCTTTACAGATATATCATTAACTACTCTACCTCGGAAACTGAGCAGCTGAGAAACCCAAGTGGTAATTTGACTAGAATTATATTTTAGAAATATATCACAGGCTTTAGTGTGAAGACAGGATTTAAGAAATACAAGACTGGAATCAGGCAAACAAGGTAGAAGTGAATTGCTGAAATTGTCCAAGCAGGAGATAATGAGGACCTGAATTAGGGGTGTATAGGGCTGTAAGAATGTGGAATAGAAATAGGAAACATTTCTCTGCACCCTTACCAGAACTGGGTATTGTTTTTTAAATCTTCATCTTATAGGTGAACAATGTAATGTCATTGAGATCTTAATATCTCTCATTACTAAAAGATGATGAAAATGTATTAGTTCGTTAATTCTTTGTTTAACTATTGTTTATATTATTATTATTTCTGTGTGTTGTGTGTGTGTGTGTGTGTGTGTGTGTCTAGGGATTGAACCCTGAGCTTCACATGTTAAGCACATGTTCTTTCACTGAGTTATATCCCCAGGCCCCTGTTTAATTTTTTGAATTTAAATTTTATTTCATAAACTTTTTAGACCTTAAATTTATAAGAGGTTGAAAGTACCAAGAATAATCAATACTGGCAATAGCAGCATTTAAACATGCAAAACCAAATAGAACAAATTGAAATTCAAAACAATTATATTTTACTATAATGTAATGCATTAACTTTGGTGTGACCTTCAGCTTTGATTTACACAAAGTTGCCAGGGAGACAGAATTTACTAATTCAGCATACAGTAAGGGACTTGTGTTGTAAGAGTCCAAAAAAAAATTAATTCTAAGAAATGGAGTATGTTCTTCCATACAGTTTTAAAGCTCAGGGGAAAAAATTATCCAATGAGACTAGAAGAGCAATCCATAAGCGAATTCCAATGTAATATTCTTCCTGGTGTTTATTTATTGCAAACATATTAGCAATACTCAAAGCAAAGATAATAGCAATAAAGGACTTTTTTTTTGACAAAAAATTAAATCATCCACAATCCCATAACCATAATTCATGGTTCATTTTAACTTTCTTATATTGTAGCTTTTGTGTTTGTGTAGCTGGTGTGAGTTGGAGGCCTTTAACAGTGTTTGAGAGTTCCGTCAAATGGATTTCTTCCCTCTTAAATGCCTCCTAAATGCCTACCTCTACAGAAGCTGCTGGGTTTTCTGGAGCAATTATACCCCCTATTCCATTATAACTATAATGGTATGCTGAACAATTTCTTTCCATGGACCAAAGATTTTTACAACCAGAATTTAAATTTGAAAGATGTGCAAATAACATCTTTTAATCACATTACAAATCGTTTTGCCCTTAGTCATTTCTTTTTCTTCTGTAGCTCTCAATACTTGTTATTATGAAAGTAATGGAGTAAGCACTATAGCACTGTGAAAATGTTGCAGAGGAGACCTGTCTGCAGAGGCAAAGCAACCATGGGGATCCACAGTCACTAGTCCTCACGATCCTTCCTGCTGGAAGAATCCCAAACAAGTCACAGAGTATATATAGGAAGAAGAGTTTCCGACAAATGAGAAATGAGGATAACATACAGTATAGGCACTGCACAGACCGCTGATGGAAAGAATGGTAAGGCTCTTACAGAGTCTGGGGTTTTATAAGGATTTTGGGTCCCTTGGTTCTTGTCATATTGTCTCATACACCCTTAAGTTTCTTACCCCTTTATTTAGAGGGTCATGGTAACCTAGTCACAAGGGATGGATGTGAATGGTTTCAATGACCACCCTTCACAAGAGAGAGACTGTGAAAACATGGTCACAAGGGATGGGAATGACATGAATTCCCTTAAGGGTTATAATTAACTATGGCTGGGAAAGGTCTAACACATCAGTTCCCATTTTCCAGATGTTCTTCTGTTTCAATGAGATTCCCTGTGACTCCCAGTCCTGTGACCTGTGGGCACTCTTTGATGAATATGTCTGATGTTCTTTGTTGAATATGTCCAGTAAGTTACTGCCTTCATTGTCCTTCCTCCACCCATTTGCTCATGGCTGACTTACCTAACAAAATGTACTCTGGTATCAGATCTTAACCACAGGATTTATAAAGCACACACTTGGAGCAATATTTTTAACTTGTTTTCTCTTCAGTTAATAAAAAATTTTGCAAGATTTTTCTGAGGATTAGATACTGCCAAAGGATAGATTATATACTTAGTGAAATTTAATTTACTTTTAATTATGAGTTATTTTAAAATATGATGCTGTTTGATACTGGATTATGAATAGACTTTATGGGTGTAATGAAAAAAGATCAATGAAGAAAAAACCATGCATATTTTGGCTTTCCTGATTACATGTAAGACTTGTCTTTGATTAATGGCTATATTGATATTTGAAATACTTTTACCTAATTTTTCAGTACTGCCTCCAATTCTTAAGATTCCTTGATCAACTGCAAATACAAAAAAACAAAACAAAACAAATTTAAGGCCTATAACAAAGAAAAATTTATGAAATTATAAAAATTCTTGAAAATTATGAATACAATACTGATTATATTTAAAATTTCTTAAAGTCTTCTCATTTATGTCATCTTTTTGTTGTAAATATTACTCCTCCACCCTTGCTTTGGTACTAGGGATTGAACCCAGGGGCACTTTACCACTGAGCTACATCCCCAGTTCTTTATTTTATTTTATTTTTAAGATAGGATCTTGCTAAGTATAGGGTATTGATTTAACATCTGAGAAACCATCTTAAATGTTAGCTGCCATCTTATGAGATAAGCTTCACTTTCCTGTACTGCCTCTTACTCGCACTTCCCCCACCCCTATTAGTGACCTACTTCATGGTACCATACCCTAAGCCAATCCCATGAGGATAGGACCCCTTGACTCTGGAAAGCCCCATGGTGCCATAGACCTAAGCCAATCCCGTGCTATTCCTGCCGCCTAGCTCTGATGAAAGCACCCTGAGCCTATCCCACAACTCCACAGCCTCAACTCCAAACCCCTACCCTACAAAAGCTCAACACCCCAATATCTCGGGGCCACTCTACACTCTATAGAGAGATGGCCTTTATTTGTCAGCTTTGACAAATAAACCTTTGTGTGGGTCTTTGCCTGGTCTCTGTCCTTCATTTCTTGCTTGCCCATCTCTCTCTTTCTCAATTTCCTTTTACTATGTTGCTTAGGGTCTTGCTAAATTGCTGAGGCTGGCCTCAAACTTGTGATCTTCCTGCCTCAGTCTCCTGAGTTGCTGGAATTACAGGCATGTGCCACTGTGTCCAGTCATACTGGATATAGCTTGAAGGAGCCCCATATATATGCTGCCCATCTTATGGAGGGAAAGGGAAATAAACATCAAGCATTATCTGTAAAACTAGGTTCTGGTAAGCTGAGATGGATTTTGGTTCTTATGCCTTGTCCTTTGCAAACATTCTCTTTTCTTTTCTTCATTTTTGTAAATTTTAATTTGTTATATATGAAAGCAGAATGCATTATAATTCATATTACACATATAGGACACAATTTTTCATATCTCTGGTTGTATACAAAGTAAAGTCACACCATTTGTGTCTTCATACATGTACTTAGGGTAATGATGTCCATCTCATTCCACCATCTTTCCTATCCTCATGTCCCCTTTTTCTCCTCTCCCCCCATCCTACAAAAATATCAGTGTCATGAAAGGTTAATGAATTTTTCTAGATTAAAGATGGAAAAAGAGACATAAAAATCAAACATAGAGTATAACCTAGGGCTGAGCATATGTCTCAGTGGTGTTCTTGCCTAGCATGTGGAAGGCCCTGGATGTAGATCCCCATCCCAGAAAAAAAAATTAGACACAATAAAATAAACATGCACACACACACGTGGAAAAGCATTCAGCAGTAAAGGGAATGCTGTCTACACCCTTCTCTCAAGAAGAAGGGTGTATATATGTATACATGTTTATATATATATATATATATATATATATATATATATATATATTGAGAAAGCAAATATGTCAAAATATTAAAAATTATATATCTGAGTAAAGATTATATGTGAGATTTTTGTAGTGCTAATAACTTTTTTGTATATTTAATATTTTCTGAAAACTTAAAAATATTTTACTAATGCTTAATAACATTAATTAAAAAAATAAATTAACAGAAATAATTTCCATTATGTAAGCATGGAAGCAGGAAGGTATTAAACCAGGAATGAGCAGGCTTTGTGTGTGTGTGTGTGTGTGTGTGTGTGTATGCGTGAAAAGCTAAATAGTATATTTTAGACTTTGCAGGCACTGTGGTCTCTGTTGTTGCTCTTTAACTGGCTACAGTCACTGGGAAGTCATCATTGACAATACAAAAACTAATGAGTGTGATTGTGTTACAATGAGATGTTAGATAAAACAGGTCATCAAATGGATTTGTCCCATTGTCTGCTATTTGCCTACCCCTGTACTATACTATAATATCTTTGAAACTATCATTGCTTCTTCAGTGCCCTACTAAGACCTAGCACTCAGGAAGTCCTCAATAAGTTTGTCAGTTAAATGAAGATTGTCCCTCTCTATCTTAGTTCCAGGTCTTTGATTCTCACAGATAGTAAGACCTTATTCAAATTGCTTTCTTTTTATGATTGAAAGATCTTACCCTTAAGTATGACAGAAATGAAGTAGGATAGAAGAAATATAAGATAGGTAGAAAAAAGATATACAGGAACTGGGGATATAGCTCAATTGGTAGAATGCTTACCTTACATGTCCAAGGCCCTGGGTTCAATCCCCAGCACCACCACCACCACCAAAAAAAAAGACAAGAAAATAGGATTTTTGTTGTTGTTGTTGTTGGGGGGGGTGGTACTCAGAAGCACTTGACCACTGAGCCACATCACCAGCCTTATTTTGTATTTTATTTACACTCAGGGTCTCACAGAGTTGCTTAGGACCTCACTTTTGCTGAAGCTGGCTTTGAACTCACAATTCTCCTGCCTCAGGCCCCCATGCCGCTGTGATTATAGGCGTGTGCCACTGTGCCTGGCAAGAAAATAGGATTTTTTGTTTGTTTGTTTTTAGGTGGACACAATATCTTTATTATTATTATTATTTTCTAATGTGATGCTGAGGATAGAACCCAGTGCCCTATGCTTGCTAGGTGAGGGCTCTACCTCTGAGCCACAACCTCAGCCTGAAAAGAGGATTTTTTAATTCGGAAGTTCCACACACTTTTCCAGGCTTCTCACTCTCTATGTCTGTTTGCTTTCTGGGCCTTCTATTTCCAAATTTGAGGGAAATCTATAAATCTACCTGTGCACTGTTTACTAAACCCCCAATAAATTAAGTAATTTGCAATATTTTTGAGAAACTTATAATCTAGGAGATGTTTCAGTATGATATACTGATCAGAAAATGAAGATCCCATCAACCTGAGGATCCAGAGATTGTCCAAACCACCAGAAACCATCTTGAGAACACAAGATTTCTATTCTTACATACCTTCCCACACCTACCTCTCACCAAGTTTCCTTTAAAAGAAAAGCAGAGAATGCGCCAAAACACATCTGTCACTCTCAAGATGACTAGGATTCTCCCTTGAATGCATATCCCTTGCTTTACCCTCATAGGCATCTCTCTCTCTCCCTCTCCCTCTCACCAGTATTCTCCCTTCACTAAATAAACATCTCTAATTGTTGCCTGCTGAGATTCTTTTTCATCACATAGCCAAGGACCCTGCTGGTCCTGGGTTGAGTTCCCCCTTTCCTCCAGGAACTCCTTGGACCTTTCTCTGAAGACACTTCTCTCATGACTATAATATGGTATCAACTGTGTCTACCTTTAAGGCTGCTGGAAGAAAACAGTATACTATTCTTGTGAAGGAACAAATTGATCATGGGAACAGGTGTATTCTACCTATTTTCTGGTAAACCTCTTGGAGTTGAGTTGTAATCCCTCTTCAGAGCAAGTGATGTTGAGATTTTCTTTTTCTTTATAATGTTACTATGGGTTCCTTACCAGAAGGAATTTGGTAATCTTGTTGGAGGACAAAATACAGATAGAGATGAAAAAATTATAGAGCAGTAGGAAATTCTTCCAAATACCTGATTTTAATTTTCTTCCTTCTTGCCTCAAGGTTAATATGTTATTGACTAATTAGAAGTCATTTCCATTTTCTCTTAATAGTACTCATTTTCTATGGATTGAATTGTGTTTCTTCAAAATTCATAAATTAATATCCTAATTTCTAATGTGCTTGTGTTTGGAGACAGGACTTTTAGGTAGTAATAAATGTTAAATGAGGCCTTAAGCAATTCAGTGAGACCCTGTCTCTAAATAAAATATAAAAAGGGCTGGGATGTTTTCTTCCTTGACCCTACCATTTATAAGGATTCAGTAAAAAGGTAACTGTCTACAAGATGAAATGAGAACCTTCCTCACCAAGAACAGGATCAGCTGGCACATTTTTTGTTTTTGTTTTTCCTTTTTGCAGTACTAGGGTTGAACCTAGGGGTGCTCTTCCACTGAACTACATCCTCAGACCTTCTTATTTTTTATTTTAAGATAGTCTCATAAAGTTGTCTAGTCAGACCTTGAACTTTTGATTCTCTTGCTTCAGCCTCTTGAGTTGCTGGGATTAAAGGTGTGTACCACTGTGCCCAGTTGGCACCTTGTTCTTGACTTTCCAGTGTTTAGAACAGTGAAAAAAAAAATTTCCCACTGAGTTTAATATATTTTGTTACGGCATTCTGAGCAGACTAATACATCTGTCTATACCTTGAGTTATACAATTGTCCTCCTTTATCCAGAGGAATTAATTCTAAGACCCTCAGTAGATGCCTGAAACTGCAGATTGTACTGTACTCTATACATACTATGTTTTTTCCCCATACATACATACTTATAATAAAGTTTAACTTATAAATTAGACACAATAAGAGATTAACAACTAATAATTGAACAATTATTACAATGTTCTGTAATAAAATATATGTGAATGTGGGCACTCTGTCTCTCTCTGTAATTTTCCATGTAATTATTTTAGATTATAGTTGACCTCAAGTAACTGAAACAGAAGGAAGTATAACCTTGGGGATTACTCTAATAATTTTTGTGCACATATGTTCTCTGTTGATTCTTGTGATAATTTTATGTGTCAGCTTACTTATGCCATGGTAACCAGATATTTGATCCAATATTATTCTAGATGCTTCTAAAAAGATTAGACTAACATTAAATCAGTAGACTTTGAGTTAAGCAGATTATCCGCATAATCTGAATGGGCCTCATTCAATCCATTGCAGGCTTTAAGAGAAAAATTCTATGGTCCCCTGAAGTGGGAATTTTGCCAGCAGATTCAAACCTTTTTCCCACGGTCTGTGTTTTAGTCAGCTTTTTCGCTGCTTGGCTAAAAGACTTGACAACAACAACTTTAGAGGAGGAAAAATTTATTTGAGGGCTCATGGTTTCAGAGGTCTCAGTTCATAGACCGCTGGCTCCATTCCTCAGGCTTGAATAAGGTAGAACATCATGGTGGAAGAGTGTGGTGGAGGGAAGCAGCTCACATGATGATCAGAAAACAGGGAGAGACTCCACTATCCAGATACAAAATATATACCCCAAAGGCACAGCCCCAGTGCCCACCTTCTCCACCTTACAGCCTTCAGTCACCACTCAGTTAATGCCATCAAGGGATTAATTCACTAATTGGGTTAAGATTCTCATAACCCAATAACTTCTCTAAACTTTCTTGCATTGTCTCACACATGAGGTTTTGGGGGACATCTCATATCTAAACCATAACAGTCTGTGATCTACCTGGCAGATGTTGGACATGCCTGACCACACAATTTATTAAAACAAATCTCTATGAACAGATCTTGTTGGTCTTCTTTCTCTGGAGACACTAATATAGTTCTTTTAACTAGCAGAACAGGTATACTTACCCTTGTGCGTGGGTGGGCTTTTACAAGTGATTTTTCTTTCACTCTACCTCAATAGCAGATCAACACCTTTTTCTTCTTTTTATGGATACATTTGATTATTGCCTATGCTGATATATACAATAATGTACAGTAAGATCTTGCTGACCTGACTTGGCAAGAACTCTGTTTTTCAAGCAACTTTGCCTATAAATCAATCACATATATGAAAGTACACAGTTTAAATTTTGGAGGACAATCTTATTTACCCAATATTCACATTCTTGTGAAACCACCCACTGCATCTCTCTGTACTGACAAATGTATAAAGTAAATTAATGTTTATTTATAGCTGCACTTGAAGTTTGGGAATCAGCCATTTCCTGGACATCAACAGCTATTCTGATTGTGTAAGATAGTGTTTTAGGAAATCTCTTATGCATTGTTCTTCCTTATAATTATTTCACTTGAGCTTAGGTACCCTGCTGTTGTATTATTTCCATGTGCCCACATTTGCATATTTCCATTGTGATAAACATCTGCATGCATCCTTACTTCCTTCTTCCCTGTCTCATAAGATGAAGTGTCCCTCCTACTGCTCAACCCACCGCAATCTGGCTTTTGCCTATTCCCCACCTGCTTCACCCTAAGACTGAAATTATCTTTACTGAAATAAAATAATACATTATGCTGGCCAAATTCAGTACAGCCATTTAAAATCCTTGTCTTACCGAATCACTCTTCTGCTTCTGATTGTTGGATAAGCATTTCTCAAAATTCTATCTTCTCTACTCTTGGCTTCCCTGATATTATTTATTTTAATTCTAATCACATATGTCCATATCCTAACCAATTTTATTTTTTCCTATATAGGCTCCTCCTCTTTTGCCTACAAATATCTTGTAGGCAAAATCTTTGTTTGTTTTTGTCTTCAGGCTTTGCTTTTTCTTTCATTATCTCCTCATGTTGAGTGATCACTGAAATGGTTTTACTGCCTTTTGTATGTTGAATTCCAACACTTCCTGTACTCTGCCTTAGATTCCTAACCAGAGTCAAATTCCTAGTATGGATAATAGAAATGAGGTCATAGTTGGGATAAGGTCTCACCAGAGATTGCATTGTGTTCTCAGGTCTTATATCTTGGCTTGGGAAGCTTTCAAGCAAGATATGAGACTTAGTAAAAGTGCTGAGAGCCATGGCCAAGTCTGTATGGCCCTTGGCATTTTGCCAACAGTATTGATTGACAGGCGAGGCATCACTAATCCGCCTCTGCCGCTATTTTTGAGTTCTCGCACTATTTTAGAGTTCTCGTGGGGATTTCCGCGGATTCCCCGAGAGTTCCCATTGGTTGGGGAAGTGCAGGAGGAGGGATTTCTGGGAGAGATATTTCCGGCTGGGGGTTCCTGGACGAGCCGCGTGGTGTTCGGGAGGATTCCCCGGGAGCTGTGTGAAGTGTTTTCCTGCAGTTCAAAAATAAAGTTTGTTCCTGCTTCAGTGGTTCGTGATTTGTGCCCAGCCAGACTGCGGCATTTGGCGGCCCGTGCGGGGAACGTCTGAAGCTTCGGGGTAAGTGAAATTGCTTGCCCCTAAGGGAAGGCGAGAGAATGGGTGACCATTTTAAAAAACAATGTGTTCTTGTTTTGATTTGTTCTGTGTTTGTTTCAAGCTGCCTATCCCTAGAATTTTCTCAGGCAGATTGGGAAAAATGGTTGGCTCAAGGTTTGAAGTTGTTCGCCCCTGAGGAAGAGATAGAAATAGACCACAAATGCACATGTCAAGAAAATAGGAAAATTGATACAACAATTTTTTGTTCCGTTTTTGTTTCATTCTGTTTTGGTTTTGTTTTGTGTTATCTTATTGGGTTGCGTTATCTTTATAACAGATTAGAAATTAGTAAAAAACAAACTGAAAGAGTGTTAAGTAAATTGTTAGAGGTTCAGACCATGGAGAAAGACATTTTAGATCAAGCAAAAGAGAAGGTCTCTCAAGCTAGTCAGACAGAGGAAGAACATTTAAAGGAAGAAAGCTTAGAGGAGAAACAGCTATTAGGGAAAAAGCTACAACAGGAGGCTGCTACTAACACCATTCTATCACCAGAGGGCGTAATTCAACCAACAGCTCCACCTATGGAGATAGCTGAGTGGCCCTCAACCCCCGTAGTTGATCGATGGGATCCTGAGACAGGACCTCAAAGATTAGCATGCCCTGTACTTGAGCAGGCAGGAGGGCAGCGAATTCACTGTGCTTTAGATTTCAAAACAGTGAAGCAGTTAAAGGAGGCTGTAACAACCTATGGTCCTCAAGCACCGTTCACTGTAAGCATGGTTGAATCCATTACCAACTTGGACATGACGCCAGCAGATTGGGCTAGTATGTGTAAATCTGTGCTAAATGGAGGACAATATTTGTTATGGAAGGTTGCCAATGAGGAATTTTGCAGGGAGACAGCTAGGCGAAATGCAGCAGCCGGTTACCCTCAAAGAAATCTAGATATGCTGTTAGGAAAAGGACCTTATGAGGGTCAACGGCAACAAATTGAATATGATCCTGGCGTATACGCACAAATTGCTGTAGATGCGGTTAGGGCATGGAAAACTTTACAGGGGCATGGAGATTTACAAGGTCAATTATCTAAGGTAATACAAGGAACTAATGAACCTTACGCTGAATTTGTAGATAGGCTTATTCAAGCAGCTTCCAGAATTTTTGGGGATACAGAACAAGCAATGCCATTTATAAAACAACTGGCTTATGACCAAGCAAATCGTTGCTGCAGAGAGGTCATTAGACCATGGAGACATGAAGATTTAAACACATATATTAAATTATGTAGAGACATTAATGAACAAGGACAAGTCTTGGCAGCAGTACAACAGGCTTTAGATGCCAGGCCAAAAACATGCTACAATTGTGAACAAACAGGACATTTTAAAAGGAGTTGCCCCATAGGAGGAGGTTTTAACAAAGCTAGGTATCAAAGGAATAGAATACCGGGTATTTGCCCACGATGCCATAGAGGGAGACATTGGGCTAATGAATGCCGTTCTCAAACCACCATAGAGGGTACTCCATTATCAAAAAATGGACAAGGACCAGGTGTGTACCCACGATATCGTGGAGAAAGGCATCGGGCTCCATTGCCAAAAAACGGACAGGGGGGCCCAATGCTCCGGGGCCCACGACCACAAATGTACGGGGCACTGGAGGAACCCAGAAACACCATGGAGGAACCCAGCAACACCATCAGGGTAGTGCCCAGGACACATTATCCATCAGATCTCTCATCAGACGAACCAGAGGGAGCACAGGGTTGGACATCTGCGCCTCCGCCAGAGCAGTACTAACTCCAGAGATGGGAGTTCAAATCATTCCCACAGGAGTAAAAGGACCTCTTCCCCAAGGAACAGTAGGCTTATTGTTAGGACGCAGTTCTATGCTAAAAGGACTTATGATAAGTCCCGGGGTAATTGATCCCGATTATGAAGGTGAAATAAAAATTATAGCTAGTTCTCCAAAGGGTATATCAGTAATTTCACCAGGAGATAGAATAGCACAATTATTAATAATACCCAGCCTACATGATAAATTTTCCAGTAATAGTATAGAAAGAGGTTCCAGGGGATTAGGCTCCACAGGTGTAGATTGGGCTATGCTGTCTTTAAATTTAGATTCTCACCCAATGCTAAAACTAAATATTCAAGGACATGAATTTAATGGGTTACTGGATACAGGTGCAGACCTTAGCATCATATCTCGTCAAGAATGGCCAAAACATTGGCTGTTACAACAAGCCACTCAAACGCTTCGAGGCCTAGGAGTGGCAACTAATCCCCATAGAAGTGCAATGGTATTAGATTGGAAGGATCCTGAAGGATGTGAAGGAACTATACAGCCATATGTATTGGATCATCTTCCTATAAATTTATGGGGACGAGATGTCCTAGATCAGTTAGGTTTGACATTAACAAATAACATCAATCCAAATGCGCCCACTATTAGGGCTAGACAAGGTTTCAGGAAAGAAAAAAGATTAGGAGAACAAAGTATAGCAGCACCAATTCAAATAGATCAAGGAATAAATAGACATGGACTGGGTTTTCAGAAGGGGTCACTGAGGCAATAAAAATTACTTGGAAATCAGATAGACCAGTATGGGTTCCTCAGTGGCCCCTGACTAAAGAAAAGATACAAGCAGTCCATGACCTGGTCAAACAACAATTAGCGGAGGGACATATACAACCTTCCGTATCTCCCTACAATACTCCCATTTTTGTCATTAAAAAGAAATCTGGTAGGGGCTGGGGATGTGGCTCAAGCAGTAGCGCGCTCCTCTGGCATGCGAGCAGCCCGGGTTCGATCCTCAGCACCACATACAAACAAAGATGTTGTGTCCGCCAAAAGCTAAAAAATAAATATTAAAAAAATTCTCTCTCTCTTTCTCTCTCCTCTCTCACTCTCTCTTTAAAAAAAAAGAAATCTGGTAAATGGAGATTATTGTAAGATTTAAGAGCCATTAATAATGAGATGGTTATTATGGGACCTGCTCAATCGGGGATTCCTCAATTGTCTGGTTTGCCAAAAACCTGGTATGTTTTAGTTATAGATATTAAAGATTGGTTTTTTTCAATTCCAATTCATCCTGAGGACAGTCCACGTTTTGCATTTACTATCCCTGCACTGAATCATGAAGGTCCTGATCAGAGATATGAATGGAAAGTACTCCCTCAAGGGATGGCTAACAGCCCAACTATGTGTCAAATTTATGTTAACAAAGCAATCTAGCCACTTAGAAATCAAAATCCTGAACTACAAATATTTCACTATGTGGATGATGTATTGTTAGCACACAAAGATAAAAACACATTGCTAGAATCTTATGCCACACTTACAAATTTATTAAAAAATTATAATCTAGAGATAGCAATAGATAAAGTACAATTAAATTTTCCAATTAATTATTTAGGAGTTCTATTATCCTCAACCATGGTCCGTCCACCAAAAATTCAAATACGAGTAGATCAACTCAAATCACTTAACGAGTTTCAAAAGTTATTAGGAGACATAAATTGGATAAGGCCTTATCTAGGCATACCAACAGGAGAGTTGGGACCTTTATTTGATATCCTAAAAGGTCCATCAGATCCAAATTCACCCCGCATGTTAACGCCTGAAGCAAGAAAGGCATTAAAAATTATTGAAACATATATGGAAAATATGCATTTGGATAGAATTGATATAAGTTTGCCTTTATTATTTATTGTACTACCAAAAAAATATTCCTACAGGAGTATTTTGGCAAGAAGGTCCATTATTGTGGATACATTTATCTTATTCTCCTAACACTATTCTTACTAGGTATCCTGAGGCTGTAGGACAATTAATATTCAAAGGAATAAAAGCAGCAAAGGGAGTGTTCGGAATTTCTCCCAATAAAATTATTACTCCATATACTATGGATCAAATTGATGAGTTAGCTAATGAGTTAAATACTTGGGCAATAATCATGTGTAAATCTAATGTTTCATTTGATAATCACTTACCATCTAATCCTTTGTTGTCTTTTTGGTCTTCGCATCCTGTACTTTTTCCAAAAATGACAAGAAAAACCCCTATCATGAATGCTCCAAATGTATTCACTGATGGGTCAAATAATGGTACAGCAGCAGTAGTTACCCCTGATCAAACTTTTACATTTTTAGTACCCAAACAATCAGCTCAAAAGGTAGAGCTTAATGCAGTTTTACAAGCTTTTGTGATGTTTAAAGATTCTGTATTTAATTTATTTTCTGATAGTCAGTACATAGTTAATGCTATAGTATCCCTTGAAGATGCTGGTAGGATTTCCCCTTCCTCTACTGTTTTCTCTTTGTTTTCTGCTATACAAAGTCTAATCTGGGACAGAAAAGATCCATTCTTTATAGGACATATCAGAGCACATACAGGATTGCCTGGAGCCCTTAGTTTGGGCAACGATTTAGCAGATAAAACTACACATGACATACATATTTTCTCTACACTAGAAGAAGCTACAAATTTTCATAAAAGGTTCCATGTCAATGCTAATACTTTACAAAAGCGTTTTAAAATAACTAAGGAACAAGCTAGGCAAATAATAAAACAATGTCAAAATTGTGTGACCTTTTTACCACAAGTTAATCTTGGAGTCAATCCTAGAGGACTGATACCTAACCATATTTGGCAGATGGACGTCACACACTTGCCAGAATTTGGAAAGTTAAAATATTTGCATGTTACAGTTGATACTTCTTCCTGATTTTTGATGGGCTCCCTTCATTCCGGAGAAAAAACTAAAGATGTTATAGCTCATTGCTTACAAAATTTTGCCACTGTGGGCATTCCAAAACAGTTAAAAACAGATAATGGTCCTGGTTATACTTCTACCTCTTTTAAACAATTTTGCTCATCATTTGGCATTACTCATATAACAGGAATCCCATACAATCCTCAGGGACAAGGCATAGTTGAAAGAGCTCATCAAACTATTAAAATGTACTTATTAAAGCAAAAAGAGGGAATTGGAAAGGGGTATATATCACCCAAAGATAAACTTAAAATAACCCTTTTTACTCTAAACTTTTTAAATTTGGATTCATCAGGGCTTAGTGCTGCAGAAAGGCATATGTGTCCAAAAAATGTACATAAGCCTAAGGTACTTTGGAAGGATATTCTAACAGGACAATGGAAAGGTCCTGACCCAGTGATTGTCTGGAGTCGGGGTTCTGTTTGTTTGTTTCCACAGGGAGAACAACAGCCGATTTGGATTCCAGAGAAACTAACCAAAGCGAATTCTACGGACAAAAAAAAAAAAAAAAGGTGATTTGACTCAAATACATAACAGCTGATATCCAGAGCTCCAGTTTGGCTATTCTTACATCTGTGACAGTGATTAACCAGGATGCTTTTTTCAATATTTATTTTATTATTGCCTTTTCGAACATCATAAAGTTCTATTTTATTTTTGAGCTCATACAGACCTAGGTTAATGTTTTTCTGATCAGTTTTATTTTTTGACTGTGGAGTTTTTAAACATTGCAATGGAGATTTCACCTAGGTAAAGCTACAAGGCCTTTACTATTGTCTTATGTGTTGTATGTTATGTGTGCACACTTCTGTTTTGTGTTGTATGTCTGTATGTGTATATGTCCACCATATATCACATATGAGGAGCGCTCATGAATAAATGGATCCGAATTTTTTTTTTATTCATGTGATTTTAATGGTTTAATTTAGATTGGGTAAACAACTGTTGAAAATTGTTTTAATATGTGAACAAATAAGGAGGCTAACAGATCTGTTTGTTTACTTTCACCTTTCCTTCTCATTATATTTAATAATTCTGTTCAGGATAATGTAAATTGTTCAAAAATTGTTTTCTTAGTGCCTGTTGGAATGTTACATAATTTTTTTCTTAGCATCATTGCCAGAATTCCTATCTTCATCCCAGTGCCGGTGAAGACAAAGATAAAACCAAACTACAGCTTCTTCGATAGTTATCACAACAAACTGTATAAACTGATGCATCAATGAATAATAACTCAACAAGTAATGCTCAATCAAGGAGTCGATTTACTTTGGGAGGAAATGGACATATTGACAGATTCCTCTGCTTTGAACTGCTTGCAGAACTTGCCTGGACTATGTATCACTTGTATGCATTGTGAACTATCTGTTGGTGCAGCGAATTGTGGTAGTGCTAGAGTATTTTTGCTGATGGTGTCACCGGTGGTACAATTTTTCAAAGGAGCCCTAAATTGGCTTAGTGTCATGGCATTTTGCATCCTCCTCCCTTCTACTAGTGATGGTCTAAAATTTTGGGGCCAACAGAGGTGAGGTAAAGAACCTCACCCCCCCCACTGGCACCAAGGCCAAATTTGGGGGCCAACAGAGGTGAGGCAAAGAACCTCACCGCCCCACTGGTGCAAAGGCCTATCCACAAGTATGGCTGTATGCTGGACCGGTAGTCAGTGACAGGTATGATCCAATTGCAGTGGTACCAGCCTAAGACAGGAGGCTGACACCTAGAGGTCAGTTCATCCGATGACGGGTAAGGACCATATGTTGAATTGGACTACCTAACAGGCACGGTCCCTAAGCCACATTGCTTGTTGTTTAATTAAACAGAAGGGGGGAGATGCTGAGAGCCATGGCCGAGTCTGTATGGCCCCTGGCATTTTGCCAACAGTATTGATTGACAGGCGAGGCATTACTATCCGCCTCTGCCGCTACTTTTGAGTTCTCGCACTATTTTAGAGTTCTCGTGGGGATTTCCGCAGATTCCCCGAGAGTTCCCATTGGTCGGGGAAGTGCAGGAGGAGGGATTTCTGGGAGAGATATTTCCAGCTGGGGGTTCATGGAAGAGCCGCGAGGCGTTTGGGAGGATTCCCCGGGAGCTGTGTGAAGTGTTTTCCTGCAGTTCAGAAATAAAGTTTGTTCCTGCTTCAGTGGTTCGTGATTTGTGCCCAGCCAGACTGCGGCATAAAAGTATAGCAAAATTTATTAGAAGACAAAAAAGGAGAAGGAGAAAACACCCTCAAGGGAGAGAGTGGGTCCTCTCAGAGAAGGGAGTGACAATTTTCTCCTTGTGTCCCAGGTTTTATTGGGGTAGGAGGGAGAGTTTTAGAAGATCCAACCCAAGTATCATCTCTTGGCTCTATATTGACAGATTACATAAGCTAATAATCTAAGCACAACTTTTGGTCATCTTGGCTTGGTTGACAGGTCCTAATTGGAATTGGTTTTATAGAATTTATGATCAGTCATCTCCAGTCTAAATCATCCTGCTTTCCTAGTCTGGGAATCTGATCCGTATTGTTTGTATAGGGTTTTGTTTAAGACATCTTAGCATATTAGCCAGGTATGGTAGTCAGGCTTCTAATATTAGCATTTTGGGAGGCTGAGGTAGGAAGATTAAGAATTTGAGATAAGTCTTAGCAATTTAGTGAGGCCCTAAGTAACTTAATGAGATCCTTTGTCCAAAAAAAAAAAAAAAAAAAAAGATTAAAGAGGATAGTAGGCAATGCATGTTAGTTGTAAAGCATCCCTGGGTTCAAGCCTCAGTACAAAAAAAAAAAAAAGATGTTTTTGCAATTAGGCCCTTCAGAGTACCTTAGTACTCCCCTAAACTTGCCTATCTTTCTCCTATTGTGAGAGGACTAGTTTATAAGACTGAGATAGGCAAGGGTCCTGAAATAGCTATCTTGTCAGACCTGGATATACTACTGAGGCAGGGCTGATTTACTGATTTACTCTGTATTAAGGATTTTCTCCTGACCCATTGCTCATGTTTAATGGCTACATAACAATATTGAAAATATTTTGATATTTCATACTATAATAATAACATATCACTTTTTAAAAATATTTTTGTAGTTGTAGATGGACACAATGCCTTTATTTATTTATTTATTTTTATGTGGTGCTGAGGATCAAACCCAGTGCCTCACACACATGAGACAGGTGCTCTGTCACCAAGCCACAATCCTAGCCCCAACATATCACTTTTGTTGAAAAAAATTTTTAAATTTTCAACCATATGCATTGACATTAGGTAGAAATTTTTCATGTCATCATAAAGTTATCTTCTATATAACCTTATCTTGAATTTGTTCAATTTATTTAGGTATGTGGATTGAAAAGGAAAGAAAATAAGATACTGTCTTTTTTTCAGTACTGGGGATTGAATCCAGTGGTGCTCTGAGCTACATCCCCAACCCTTTCTAATTTTAATTTTTAGGAAGGGTCTCACTATGTTACAGCAATCTTCCTGCTTCAACCTCCCAAGTAGTTGGGATTGTAGTGTGCACCATCATGCCTTGTCTAGATGTTTTCTTAAATTTGTGAGAAATAAAATATATAACCAGGGTTGGATGTATTTAGATTAAAATACAATTACTAAGATAAAATGAATAATAATTTAATTCAAGCATTTACTGAGATTTGTGTTTAAGTTTATTATTTTTGGAAAGTATCAATCTGATATTGTATCAAATACACCAGAGAAACAATTGATAAAATGTGACTAATTAACATTGTCATTATTACAAAAGCAACTTTTTCTTTTCTCTTAAATGAAATGTTTATTAAATATAAGAAATAGAATAAATTTATATAACTTTATTTATATAATTTTATAATAACTTATATTCTCTGCCTAAGGGCAGAGAATGTGTCTTCAGAAGTGTTACGTGTTGAGTTGTGTCCTTCTCAATTTTGTACATTGAATTCTTCATTTTCAGTACTTCAAAATATGACTTTATTTGGAGAGAGGACCTTTATAGAGGTAAACAAGTTATAATAAGGTCATTAGGGTGATCCCTAATTCAATAATTGTGGTAGTTATAAGAAGAGTAACTTTGGACACACAGAAGAAAGATGATGTGAAGAACCCTATGAAGAAGATGACCATCCCTAAATGAAGGACAAAGGACTGGTCAATGGGCTTTCTTCATAGACCTCAGAAGGAATCAACCCTGCTGGCTCCTTGATTTTGGACTTTAAGTCTCCAGAACTGTGAAACAATACATTTCTGTTGCATAAGTCACCCAGTTGTGGTAATTTGTTATAGTATTCCTAGGAAAGTAAACAGTTGGAGTATCTACTGACTGGATTTGGTTCTTGAAGCACAACAATTACTTCATAACTGGTTATTTTAAAGTTGAAACATCTCTTTTTGTTCTCCAAACAACCAGTGGCTTCTTTAAAAAATTAAGTAAAGCAATCAGAGAAGATAATGAAGAAAAATAATCTGTCAATTTAATTTTTTTTGGTACTGTATATTTAAGCTGGGGTTGGGGGGCTTTACCACTGAGCTACATCCCCAGCCCTCTTAATTTTTTTTTTAATTTCCATATAGAGTCTTACAGGATTGCTTAGGGCATCATTATGTTTCTGAGGCTGGCCTGAAAATTGTGATCCTCCTGCCTTAGCCTACCGAGTAGCTGGGATGACAGACATGCACCACTATGCCCAGCTTAATTTGTTCTATCAGTTGCTTTGACTGCAAGCTCAATTTTTTTTTAGAGAGAGAGAGAGAGAGAGAGAGAGAGAGAGAGAGAGAGAGAGAGAGACAAAGAGAGTTTTTTAATATTTATTTTTTTTAGTTTTCGACGGACACAACATCTTTATTTGTATGTGGTGCTGAAGATTGAACCCGGCACCGCACACATGCCAGGCGAGCACGCTATGGCTTGAGCCACATTCCCAGCCCAATAAGCTCAATTTTTGACTTAGGAAATTATTTTATCTTTCTCTTAATGTTGAAATTTGGTTCCTAACATAGCTAAGGCATAATACTTTAAAAAATTCTCTTTTTGACACTTTTGCGTACATTAAAGTTGAACCATTTTAGCTAGTAATGTAACAATACAATTCTATTATTTGGTTCTAATATTCAACATTTTCAACACTTATTCTTTACTACCTTTAAAAAAAGCTTTCCATTTTTCTTGATTAACAATTTTCTTCCTGAACTTTGCTTCTTTGCTTTTTATTTTATGAGGGTAATATTCTCTTATTGAATAATTATTATATCTCGTATACTATGTAATTTGTAGTATAATTTCACATTTTGCATCATATTTAGTCTTTACAATAATCCAGTGAACTGGTTATTTCTTCCAACATTTAATTGAGGAAATAGAGGCAATGCTCAAATATTGAGCTACATCCATGATTGTGATTTCTAATCTCTGAATTCACTATCTAGTGTTCTTTCAACTAAAATGTATTTCTAGATGTAATTTACTAGTTTTAAATAAAAAGGTCCATCAGTTCAAACATATTACCTATAAATAACAGCAACCCTGACTCAAACAGGTTTAGAAATAAAGACAGTTATCATCTCACTTATCAGTAATTCCAGAGGTAGGCTGGGCTTCAGAATTAATTTCTTCATTGGCTTATGAACATGTGTATTTGCTCCAATGTCTAATAGCTCCAACTTTTAATTTATATATGTCCCAAACATTATTACCATGTAGGTTTTATTTTATGATTTGTAAAGGTGATTTAGTTTCCAAAAATCCATCAACACAATCCTTTACATTATAAATCAGCTCTAGCCATAAAATCTAAACACAGCAACACCCAAAGAGAGAAGTGACACCATTTTATCCTGGGGCTTTTTCTCAGAATTAAGCAAAATTTCTTTATAATCCCTAGCAGATTACATATTTTATTTTATTTTTAAGTTGTTATAAACAGTTTACTCATGACAGTAGAATGCATTTTAACACACTGTACACAAATTGAGCACAACTTCTCCTTCCTCTGGCTGAACATGGTGCAGAATTGCACCAGTTGTGTAATCATACACGTATATAGGGTAATAATGTATTTAGTTCCACTGTCCTTCCCATCCCCACAACCCCTCCCCTCCCTTCACTCCTGTCTGCACAATCCAAAGTCCCTTCCTTATCCCTCTCCCTCACTATGAATCAGTTTCCTCTTATCAGAGAAAACATTTGGCCTTTGGTTTTTTGGGTTGGGCCTATTTCACTTAGCATGATATTCTCCTGCTCCATCCATTTATCTGCAAATGCAATCATTTCATTCTTCTTTACATCTGAGTAATATTCTGTTGTATGTGTGTGTATATAAATTATATATATATATATTTTTATCCATTCATCTGTTGAAGGGCACCTAGATTAGTTCCATAGTTTAGCTATTGTGAATTGAGCTAGCAGGTTATATTTTGCAACTCTTTGGTCACTGTATTAGTATTAGTTTCCTATTGCTGACATAACAAATTGCCAAAGGTTTAGTAATTTAAAATAATACATTTCTTATTTCACAGTTCTTGTAGGTTGGAAGTGCATGCAGGCTCTCTTGGGTTCTTTTCACAAGGCTGAAGTCAAAGTAGAAGTGAGACTGGCCTAGACTTCTATCTGCAGGATTTGAGGAAGAATCTACTTCCTAGCTCAACCAGGTCACTGACAAAATCAAGTTCTGGGTGGTTCTAAGACCAATGATGTCCCTGTTTCCTTGCTGACTATTAGTCAGGTGTTACAGGAGGTAACTTCACAGGGTTTCCTGCATTCTTCATCAAATGGTCCCCTTGAATTCTTCTTGTGCTCACATCTCTCTGGATTTACCTTACTTCTGCATTTAGTTAAATAAATCTCTGCTTTCTAGTGCTTGTGTGATCAGATTAACCCACTCAGACATTCTCCCTGTTTTAAGATAAACTGTTCCTTTTAACATAATCTAATCATGGGAATGACATCTCTTTGATGACAGTATTGAAGGATTAGTGTGTGATGGGGGTGTGTGACATGCATTTTAGAATTATCCCTACCACAGCTGCAGTTGGATCACATGTCCTTTTCTGAACTAATTGCTGGCAAGGGGAATTAATTATTGTAATTTGCTCAGATAGTCTTCTGGGATGGAATAGAAACACTGAGGAATAAGCCATAATGTTCATTATGTATCCACATTAAAATGCTTCTCTTAAAGAATGCTGGCTTCTGGATATAGAATACTATTTTCCCATTATTTTTATAATGCATAGTACATGTTGCTTAGGGTATTGGTTAACCATTATTCTAGGGGAAACATTAAAGACTTTTGATGTTAAACCTAGTGTTTTAGAATTAAAAAAGTATTTTTCCTACCCTATCCTGGTCAATTATCTTAAAAAGAGAGAGAGTTGATTAATTGTTGTGGCTACAATTTAAGTTTTCTTATAGGTCTTAAAACTTGTAGCAGAATTATGGCAGATATAGAGAATATTGGTCCAGATGTTATATAGGTAAGATACATGGCAAGGAGATATATAGTAAGGAGATGTCTGGAAACCACTTCCAATAAGAAACCACTGTCTACTTAGCATTTCTAGAGAAGCATTTACAGACTGATTAATCTTCAATGGTCTCCAGTACTGATTTCAGAGTTCCTCTGCAGGAATCATCCAACTTCTCTATTCCCTCCCTCCCTGTCATTCACCAACCTGCTATGTCTAGCTTGTTGAAGTGTAAGGAAAATAAGGCTGTATCATTTCACTCCCAGTGTGGCTTGGGAAGTATAGCTACCAAGGAAGATGTCATTTTCCCTATTCCTCTCTTCATATATGACCTTTCAGAAACTGTTCCTTTGCCTGAGATGATGACTTTCTTCATCAGCCCAGAGTATCTTTTCATCAGCCAAGACTCTCTAAGCTTGGGCATTTCCCTCTAGAATATAGTTCTACCACTATTTTTTCCCCCTTACCACTGTTAATTGTACCATCTGACAGGAGAGTCCACCAAAAATGGTTAGGCAGGACAGCTTTGAGATTCTGAACCAAGGGCAGAATTTAGTACAGGGGAATTGTACATTCTGCTTGTTGTGTTGATGTGCTATGACTTATGCCGAAAGGTTGCTCAAGGGCTGATAAACATTTTTTGTTTGTTTTTTTCAGGGGCTGAACTCAGGGGTACTTGACCACTGAGCCATATCCACAGCCCTGTTTTTTTTATTTAGAGACAGGGTCTCACTGAGTTGCTTAGTGCCTCTCTTTTGTTGAGGCTGGCTTTGAACTCTGAATCCTCCTGCCTCAGCCTCCCGAGCCGCTGGGATTAAAGGTGTGTGCCACTATGCCAGGCTAAACTTTTTGAAGTATGAGTAATTCCAGGATATTATGTGAAAATGAAAAAATTAGAAAGATCTGGAACTTTGGCTATAATCATGGGACTTTTAACAAATAAAAAGGGTCAACTGAATGCTAAATCTGGTAGATCATCATCATTTCCTATTGTTTTTAGATTTTTCATTTAAGTTTTTGATTTGGGTTATTTAAATTATTCATCCAGTGTTGGAACTGTCATTACTCTGTTTGCAAATAAGGACATAAAAGATAGTATATTAGAAATATTACATTCTAGCTGGGTGCTGTCGTGTACCTGTAATCCCAGTGACTCAGGAAGCTGAAGCAGGGTGATGGCAAGTTAGAGGCCAGCTTCAACAATTTAGAGAGAATCTCAGCAACTTAGTGAGACCCTGTGTTAAAATAAATAATCAGCTGGGCTTGGTGGTGCACATATGTAATCCCAGTGGCAGGAGGAGGGTGAGGCAGGAGGATTGTGAGTTCAAAGCCAGCCTTTGCAAATGTGAGGTGCTCAGTGAGACCCTGTCTCTAAATAAAATACAAAATAGAGTTGGGGATGTGTCTCAATTGTTGAGTGCCCCTGAATTCAATTCCCAGTACAATAAATAAATAAATAAAATAAAATAAAAATAAAAAATGACTGTGGATGTAGCTCACTGATAAAGTACCCTGGGTTCAATCCCTAGTACCAAACAAACACACACAAGAAAGAGAGAGAGAGAGAGAGAGAGAGAGAGAGAGAGAGAGAAATATATTCTAAAGAATGCTTTTATTTATTGTTATGTAGGATTCCTGTTGAATTATTTAGCTCTAAGTATAAGGCTAAATTATTTTTTATGTGAAGTAATAGGAGGATGAATATACTTTATTAGCATAAATTGGTGAAATTGTGCCATCTAGTGCCCTTTACTAAAACAAGTATTTTCTTAAGATTTGTTTTTCTGTTGCTAGAATCTTAAACATAACAGATTAAAATGTGTCTAGAAATCTATTTGTTTGATACCTAATGTTATAGATAAAGAATATGAGTACAAAAATGAAAATAAAATTAGGTCATACATTTCTGGAAGAGTATATTCCGGGGACAGGAGAAAATCCAGCCAATCCCTGAGAATTAATGTGGTCATTCTAAAGCACTTACCAAGATTTGTTTACCATCGAGTATAACATTCTCTGTGGATTGTTTGTGTTAGTGAGGAGTGAGAAGATGTGATGAGACTGGATAATGAGATTCACCGTGGTTGGTGGTAGAAGGGAAGGAAGATCTCCTGGACGCTGAGGTTTCTTCTCCCTTCTCACCTTTCCTCTGACAAGTGTGTTGCCACTCAAGCTCTATCCTGAGATCTAGGGGAAATAGAGTTGTGCTGGGTTTTGATAGGAGGAGAAAGAGAGGAGTTACAGGCTGCATTAGTATAAATGGGGGAATGTGAGGAAGAGTGTGGATAACAATGATTTTTTTTTTTTTTTTTTTTTTTTTTTTTTGCGCTGGTAGCTGTGTTGCTTGATACAACTTTATTCATTTATCCAGGTTTGGCTTTGTGTGAATTTGAAATTACTTAATTACTTTTGGAGACCTGTTTTAATTTATGTGTTAACAAAAAGTCTATGTGGAAGATAAAAGGGTAAATCTGGTACCTTATAAAATAATTATGCATAGGGCTGGGGTTGTGGCTCATAGGTAGAGTGTTTGCCTAGCATGCATGAGGCACTGAGTTCAATTCTCAGCACCACATAAAAATAAAGATATTGTGTCTAATTATAACTAAAAAATAAATATTTAAAAAATAGTTGTATATGAACAGAATGAATTCTTTGTAACCATAAATGTGTTAAAAATTCCTGGAGCTAACTACCTTTCTATATAGGATATATGAACATCATTTCTGTTAGCCATTGTGCCTATTCAATTAGGCTGATTAGGAGTAATCTTCACTTAAAAATTAATCATATATTGTGACTTGTTATTTTTTAACATTGAATTATATAACTTATGTTTTGGGGATTTGCATCAAAAATTATATATTCATATCTCCAGATCTAGAAAAATGTTTTCAATGTCTTGTTGATAGTAGGTAAGTGATAAATACCTGCTATTTACTGGATTTCAGTAGAATTTGCCTTTATCTGTGTAAAGATAGATTGTCAACAAATGCTTTACATTATAATCATGAAAAGAAAGTATGCTTTGTGTCAAACACCTCTGAGATTTCACATAGCACTCATGTGATTTAAGGTAATTTTTAATTGTAATAGAAAACACAACACAAAAGTTAATGTCTTAATCTTTTTAAGTATACAGCCCAGTGGTTCAGCATATTTACATGGCAGTGACTCTCCAGAACCTTTTCATCTTGCAAAACTGAAACTCTATTCTCCTCAAACAGCTAGTCTCCATTTTCTTCTCCTCAGCCCTTGGCAACCACAATTCTACTTTCTGTTTCTATGAATTTGACTCCTTTGGATACCTCATATAATACAGTCCTTGTCTTTTTGTGACTTATTTAATTTAGTTTGATTTTCTTAGGATTTGTTCATGTTATATTTTGTGACAATATTTCCTTCCCTTGTAAAGCTGAACAATACACAGGCAATTCTTTTTAAAGTACTGAAGTTGCAGTTGGAAGACTTATTTAATCAATGAGAACTATAAATCAATTTAACATTGTGCCCATACATAACAGAAAAATACAGCTACCTTTATTTACTAGAACTTAGCACAAAGCTGAGATAGAATTCCAAAAACTGATAATATAAAACTGTAATAAGCTCCTTTGGTACCATTATGCAAGACAATCATTTTTTAAATGCTGTGAAAATATGTTGTTAAAATTTTTATTAACACTTTTTAATCTATAAAATTGGAGTCACATGAGATTTGTTCTCAATACCCATGTAGTTTCCAATTCACCAATTTTTAAAGTTTTTAAAAGTACATGACATATTTTCAAAAGTGCTTTCTTTGTATAACTCCTTAGAAGGAAAATTAAAATGCTGTACACTTTCAAAAAGAATTTTACTTTACCAATATATTGCATTTTATAATGTAATACCAATACATTTTGTATTGCAATACCAATACTTTTGATATTGCTTCCCTTGTATTCATATCATAAAAAGTAAAAAACTAGTAAACTATGAATTAGAATTACCCATCCTAGGAAGACCTAATCCATAAGAAGGACAGAATGTACAACCAGTGGATAAAGCTGTGCATTTGCCTTGATTTCAAACCCAGTTTCCACAGGGCACCAGAAGAACAGCAGCTGCCATTTCTCTCAGGTAGATGATTTACTATCTGCATTGATTTTGATGAGTTAGTAAAAGAAACATTAGATCTGGCCTTTTCTGAGGTCCTCCTAAGTGTACAAACTTCAGTAAACTTACTGTTTCATAACTTCTGTTATTCACTTCTTGACCCTACACTTTGTAGCAAAAGCTCTCCCAACTGCCTCTCTACATCTTCTGCCATGATGGATTACGTGTGGTTTTGCCTACAATTACTGTTTTCTTTATTTGACTTTGATTTTTTTCTCACTGTAGTGTCACTTGACTCAGTGTGAGACCTTATTTCCCAAATTAACCCATATATGTTTATATGGTACAACATTTATTGCAAACTCTACCTGATTTAACTCTTGCTGTGTTCTTGCTTTATCTCACTCATGGCAAGGAATTAACATTTCATAGCTATACCTGCTTTCTTTCCCTGTATTGTCCCTTTAAACCAAGGTTTCACACATTATATTTTATTAATCATAAAATATTTTATAAACAGCATGTAAATGTGATTATTTATTCTTTCCTCAGTGTGTCTTCCCCACCTCTACCCACTGTTTATGCATACATTCTGTACTTTTTTCCATTCTTCCTAATAATAACTATATATGTACAATACATTTGACATGTGGGGTTTGCTTTCTTTGTAATTCCTTGATTCTAAAATACTGTATCATATACACTTTTCTGAATCTTGCTTTTCTCAACCATACCTCATAGAAACCATGCTCATTAACTGGAATGATGAATCTTTAAAATGTCTAGGACTACCTAGATATTTTTGTGTTGAGTCATTCCCCTTATTAATAGGCAATTCGTTTGTTTCTCTCTCTTTTTTTCTGGGTAATTTTATTTTATTTTAATTTTTATTCTAATTTGTTATATATGACAGCAGAATGCATTACAATTCATATTACACATATAGAGCACATTTTTCATATTTCTGGTTGTACACAAACTAGAGTCACACCATTCATGTCTTCATACATGTACTTAGGGTAATGATGTCCATCTCATTCCATCATCTTTACTATTTCCATGCCCCCTCCATTCCCCTTCCTCCCATTGTTTTCTTTGCCCTCTCTAGAGTTTATCTAATCCTCCCACGCACCCCCACTACCACATTATGAAGCAGCAAACTTAAATCAGAGAAAACATTTGGCATTTGGTTTTTTGGGATTGGCTAATTTCACTTAGCATTATATTTTCCAGCTTCTTCTATTTACCTGCAAATGCCAAGATTTTATTCTCTTTTAAAGCTGAATAAATTTCATTGTGTATATAAGCCACATTTTCTTCATCCATTCATTCATTGAAGGGCATCAAGTTTGGTTCCACAGATTAGCTATTGTGAATTATGCTGCTATAAACATTGATGTGGCTGTGTCCCAGTAATATGCCATTTTTAAGTCCTTTGAGCATAGACCAGGGAGTAAGATAGCTAGGTCAAATGGCAGTTCCAGTCCCAGTTTTGCAAGGATTCTCTATACTGCTTTCCATATTGGCCACACCAATTTACAGTCCCACCAGCAATGTATGAGTATGCCTTTTCCCCCATATTCTTGCTAACACTTATTGTTGTTTTTATTCTTAATAGGTGCCGTTCTGACTGGAGTGAGATAAAATTTTAGAGTAGTTTTGATTTGCATTTCTCTAATTGCTAGCAATGATGAACATTTTTTCATACATTTGTTGATTGATTGTATATGCTCTTCTAAGAAGTGTCTTTTCAGGTCCTTGGCCCATTTATTGATTGGATTATTTGTTCTTTTGGTGTTAAGATTTTTGAGTTCTTTATATGTCCTAGAGATTACTGTTGTATCTGTTATGCATGTGGTAAAAATTTGTTCCCAAATTGTAGAATTTCTCTTCACCTTGCTGATTGTTTCTTTTGCTGAAAAGAAGCTTTTTAGTTTGAATCCATCCCATTTATTGATTCTTGATTTTAATTCTTGCACTACAGGAGTCTCATTAAGGAAGTTGGGGCATAATCTGAACATGATGGAGATTTGGGCCTACTTTTTCTTCTAGTAGACACAGGGTCTCTAGTTTAATTCCTAGGCCCTTGATCCACTTTGAGTTGATTTTTTGTGTGCATGGTGAGAGAAAAGGGTTTAATTTTATTTTGTTGCATAAGGATTTCCAGTTCTCCCAGCACCATTTGTTGAAGAGGCTATCTTTTCTTCAATGTATATATTTTTGGTGCCTTTGTCTAATATAAGATAACTGTAATGATGTAGGTTATTCTCTGTGTCATCTATTCTGTACCATTGGTCTACATGACTATTTTGGTGCCAATATCATGCTATTTTTGTTACTATTGCTCTGTAGTACAGTTTAAGGTGTGGTACAGTGATGCCAGTTGCTTCACTCTTTCTGCAAAGGATTGTTTTAGCTATTTTGGCTCTCTTATTTTCCCAGATGTATTTTATTTTATGACTGCCTTTTCTATTTCTATAAGGAATGTCATTGGGATTTTGATTGGAATTGCATTAAATCTGTATAGTGCTTTTGATAGTATGGTCATTTTGACAATATTAATTCTGCCTATCCAAGAACAAGGGAGATCTTTCCATCTTCTAAGGTCTTCTTTGATTTCTTTCTTTAGGGTTCTGTAGTTTTCACTGTATAGATCTTTCACCTCTTTCATTGATTCCCAAGTATTTTATTTTATTTTTTGAGGCTATTTTAAATGGGTTAGTTTTCCTCATTTCCCTTTCTGAGGATTTTTCACTGATATACAGAAATGCTTTTGATTTATGGGTGTTGATTTTGTATCCTGCTACTTTTCTGAATTCATTTACTAGTTCTAGAAGTTTTCTGGTGGAACTTTTGGATCTTCTAGGTATAGAATCATGTCATCAGCAAATAGTGCTAATTTGAGTTCTTCTTTTCCTATCTCTGTCCCTTTAATTTCGTTAGTCTAATTGCTTTGGCCAGTGTTTCAAGAATTGTGTTAAATAGAAGTGGTGAAAGAGGGCATCTCTGTATTGTCCCAGTTTTTAGAAGGAATACTTTCAATTTTTCTCCATTTAGAATGATGTTAGTTTGGGCATAGCATAGATAGCTTTTACAATGTTGAGATATGTTCCTATTATCCCTAATTTTTCTAGTGTTTTGAACATGAAGGAGTGCTGTATTTTGTCAAACGCTTTTTCTGTGTCTATTAAGATGATCATATAGTTCTTAGCTTTAAGTCTATTGATGTCATGAATTACATTTGTTGATTTCTGTATGTTGAACCAACCTTGCATTCCTTGGATGAACCCCACTTGATCGTGGTGCATGATCTTTTTGATATGTGTTTGTACTAGATTGGCCAGAATTTTATTGAGGATTTTTAATCTATGTTTATTAGGGATATTGATGTAAAGTTTTCTTTCTTTGATGTGTCTTTGCCTGGTTTTGGTATCAGAGTGATATTGACCTCATAGAATGAGTTTGGAAGTGCTGTCTCTTTTTGTATTTTCTGAAATAAATTGAAAAGTATTGGTATTAATTCTTCTTTAAAGGTCTTGTAGAACTTGGCTGTGTATCCATCTGGTCCTGGGCTTTTCTTGGTTGGTAGGCTTCTGATGGCATCTTGTATTTCACTGCTTGATATTGATCTGTTTAACTTGTGTGTATCATGCTGATTCAATTTGGGCAAATCATATGACTTAAGAAATTTGTCAATGCCTTCAACATTTTTTATTTTATTGGAGTAAAAGTTTTCAAAATAATTTCTAATTATCTTCTGTATTTCTGTAGTGTCTGTTTTGATATTTCCTTTTAATCACGTATGTTAGTAATATGAATTTTCTCTCTCCTTTTCTTCATTAGCATGGCTAAGGGTCTGTCAATTTTATTTATTTTTTTCAAAGAATCAACTTTTTGTTCTGTCAATTTTTTCAATTGTGTCTTTTGTTTTGATTTCATGGATTTCAGCTCTGATTTTAATTATTTCCTGTCTTCTACTGCTTTTGGTGTTGATTTGTTCTTCCTTTTCTAGGACTTTGAGATGTAATGTTAAGTCATTTATTTGTTGACTTTTTCTTCTTTTAAGGAATGAAGTCCATGCAATGAACTTTCCTCTTAGTACTGCCTTCATAGTGTCCCAGAGATTTTGATATGTTGTATCTGTGTTCTCATTCACCTCTCAGAATTTTTTAATCTCCCCTGTCTTTTGCAACTCATTGATCATTCATTAGCCTATTATTTAGTGTCCAGGTGTTGTAGTAGCTTTTATTTTTTTATTTTATCATTGATTTGAAATTTCATTTCATTATGATCTGATAGAATGCAGGGTAGTATCTCTACTTTTGTGTATCTGCTAAGAGTTGCTTTGTGGCATAATATATGGTCTATTTTAGAGAAGGATCCATGTGCTACTGAGATGAATGCATATTAATTCACTGAAGGATGAAATATTCTTTATATGTCAGTTAAGTCTAAGTTACTGATTGCATTATTGAGTTATATAGTTTCTTTGTTCAGCTTTTGTTTGGATGATCCATCCAATGGTGTAAGAAGTGTGGTTAAAGTCACCCAGAATTATTATGGTGTGGTCTATTTGACTCTTGTACTTGAGAAGTTTGTTTGATGTACGTAGATGCTCCATGTTTGGGGCATATCAATTTATTATTATGCCTTGTTGATGAATGGTTCCCTTAAGCAGTATGAAATGTCCTTCTTTATCCTTTTTGTTTAACTTTGGCTTGAAGTCTATTTTATTTAATATGAGGATGGAAACTCCTGCTTGCTTCCACTGTCCATCGGAGTGGTATGATTTTTCCCAAACTTTCACCTTCATTCTGTGGATGTGTTTTCATATGAGATGAGTCTCTTGGAGGCAGCATATTGTTGGATCTTTTTTTCTAACCCAATATGCCAGTCTATGTCTTTTGACTGGTAAGTTTAGGCCATTAACATTCAGGGTTATTATTGAGCCATTTTTGTTTATTTTTGGTATTTAACTTGACTTTGTTTCTCCTTTGATTAGTCTTTTGTTTAGTGTCATACCTCCCTTTGCTGATTTTCATTGTTATTTTTTAATTCTTATTCATATAATATTTTGCCAAGGATGTTCTGTAGTGCAGGCTTTTGAGTTGTACATTCTTTTAACTTTTGTTTATCATGGAACATTTTTATTTCATCTCCAATCTAAAGCTTTATTTTGCTTTATATAATATTCTTGGTTCGCATCCATTTTCTTTCAGAGCTTGGTGTATGTCATTTCTAGGATCTTCTAGCTTTCAGGGTCTGGGTTAAAAAAATCTGCACATAATCTAATTGGTTTCCCCTAATGGTAATCTGATTCCTTTCTCTCATGGCTTTTAATATTCTCTCCTTATGTTAGGCATTTTCAGTACAATGTGCCTTGGTGTGGATCTGTTGTGATTTTGTACATTTGGTGTCCTATAAGCCTCTTGAATTTGTTTTTCCAATTCATTCTTCATGTTTGGAAAATTTTCTGATATTATTTCATTGAATAGATTTCTCATTCCTTTTGTTTCAAATTCTATTCCTTACTCTATCCCAATAACTCTTAAATTTGGTCTTTTTATGCTCTCCCATATTTCTTGAATGTTCTGTTTATTTTTTTTTTTTTTACCATTTTCACTGTGTTGTCTATATACTCTTTAAGATTATATATTTTGTCTTCATTGTCTGCTGTTTTCCAAGTAAGTAGTCTAATCTGTTGGTGATGCTTTCAATTGAACTTTTAATTTGGTTTATTGTTTCTTTCATTTCAAGGATTTCTGTTTTTTTTTTTTTTTTGGAACCTCTATCTACCTAATTATTTCCTGTGTTTGTTTTTGTAGCTCTTTGTCAAAATGACCTTTTGCTGTCTCTATTGTCATTTATATCTTCCTTTAATTCACAGAACATTTTAATCACGTACATCCTGAACTCCTTCTCTGTAATTGCTTGTGCTGTTGTGGCCATGGATTCTAATAATGTTGTATCTTGATATGTTTGGGGAACTTTCTTCCCTTGACTTTTCATATTGCCTTTGTGTCTTCCCTTATAGCACTGTGGATCCAAAATATTGCCGTTTTTACCTTATAGGCTTATAGTGCCCCTGTTTGGATCCAATACCACTCCTTTGAAGTGAAGGACAATGTTATCAGATCCCATTATAAACAGTATACACCCTAATATACTATTCAGATGTCCCAGTCCTCAAAATCCTAATTTATGCAAAGTACTTGGTTTCACATATGTTGGGAATGTGAGGGTGGGAGAATGGAGAGGGAGAGGGAAAGAAAAAATCTTGAAGGAAGAAACAGGATTGTTTTTGATGGAGATCAGTATTGCTTCTGCTTTCCTTCTCATCCAATAGGTGGGGTCATCTGTTAGCTGGTATCTCCACCCTGAAGATGGTGAAGGTAACCAGGGTGTCACTGTGCCAGGGCAGCAGCTGCTTTGAAGAGGGGGGAGTTAGAAACTGGGTAACCAGCCAGCTGGAGTTCCAAACTGGGTGTTGCCCCCCACTGAAGATGGTGATGAAGGTGACCCAAGATGGATGTACCCTCTTTCAGTGGTGGCCTGTCCGATTGTGTGGGGGGAGCCAAGTGATGGCATTGGATGATGAATTCAGAGATGAGCTCTGTGACATGCAGTATGTGGCTATCAGCTGACCTCAGAGCCTGTGTAAAGTTCTCAGGTGCAGGCAGGCCACTGAGCCCAGTATCTCTGCTGCTGCTGAGTCCCAAGATGGTACCAATGGGGGAGCCCCAAGTTGGGAGCTGGAGGTCAACATGGGAATGGAGGCTGGAATTCTGCATGTTGGGAAACTGCTGGGTGTCCTTCGTGGGCGCGGCGTTAGTGATTTCTGCTCAAGTGTGTGGCCAAAATTTCCTGGTCCTGCTCAGATACCTGATAGTCCTGCGTGGGCACCTGATAGTCCTACGTGGGTGAGTAGTTGGGAGACCTATTCTGATGCTGAGGCCTGAAGCCTTGGATAGGCACGGGACTGTGATTCCTGTGTGGGAGCAGGAATATCATTGGCAGAGAATCAGAATTCTCACTACTTGAGTCCCAGGTCATGAACAGAATGCTGCCTCACTCTGGCCCACCATCTTGGATCCATCTCTCATTTATTTCTCTTTTTGACATTTGACATGAGAAGAAATTAAAAATTATGTTTAAATATATGTGTTTTTTATACCACTGTATGATAGAGCCCTGTTAATGTGTGTGTGTGTGTGTGTGTGTGTGTGTGTGTGTATGTGGGTGTACACACACATACATATATACTTTAAGAGTATCTCTATTAATCTATATATCTATATAGATATATATCACATATAACTTTCAAAACTGAAAGCAAATAAAAGGGAAAATAAAAGAAATGGAGACAAATCTCAATGGATCAGCAATGCTTTATTAAGCAGCAGAGGGGCACATTTTCAAGAGGAAAATGGCAACTCGTTACAGTAGGGGTCTGAGTTTTATAGGGTTCAGTGAAACTGGGTCATAGCAGAATGCATTGGTTGGGCAGATAGGGGGAATGATTGTAGAAACAGGAAATTGTTAAAGTTCAGAGCCAATTGTTTTCCTTTTCTCCTTGAGGGTTGTTGTTTTTCATATCGTTCAAAAACAGTAATAACTCATGTTTCTGTCATGTATAACTATGAAATTATAATTTCCTGCGTTCTCCCCAGAAAACAGATTTTATTGGTATTTTAAATCTTTGCAATTTTGTTGGATAAAAAAGTGATATTTCATTGTGACCCAGATAGAAATTTCCTCACTACTAGTGGGTCAAATATATATTTTAGGTTATTTCACTTAGATCCTCTGTAAATACCTCTGTATATCCTTTTCCATTTCTCTACTGGGTTTTCTTTCTTTTTCTCATACTTTGTGAGAACTGTGTGATTACCATGGCTTGTATGTGATTTGAGTGCATGCCTCAAAGATACATGTACTGAAAGATTGGCCCCCAGTATGGCAGTGTTGAGGTGGCAGAAACTTTAAGAAGGTGGGGCTCAGTGGGAGGTCTAACCAGACCACTGGGGACTAGCCTTGAAAGGAATTAATAGTTAATAGTTAATAATTAATAGTTCTAATAGGATCCTAGTTAGTTTCCGCAAGTGTGGATTGTTATAAAAAGAGCAAGTCCAGCCCCTGTTTCTTTTTTGCTTTCTATCTTTGCATGTGACTGCTTTCTTTCTTGCTTGCATTCTCACTATGGTGTCATATACCATGTTGTGACAGTCAAGAAGATGTATGCTGGGAACCTGCTTTTAAATATCTAGAATTGAGAGCTAATGAAATCTCTTTTCTTTATAAAGTACTGACCTCATGTATTTTGCTCTAACAATAGAAAACAGATTAAGACAATGATAGTACAGATATTAAACTTCTTTCTGCACACTGCATTGTACATAATTTTTCCAAATTTGCTGTTTATCTATTGATGTTCATTTATAGCATTTACATAATGTAAAATTTAAAATTTTTTATATCGTCATACCTTTTTTTCTTGAAGCTTCTAAGTTTTAAGAGTTAAGAAGCCCTTCCTTGCCCATACATATGATTTTCTAGATTTATTTTTGTGTGTGTTGTTGAGAGCCACAGCCAAGTCGGGATGGCGCCTGGCATTGCCAGAAGGAGTGGTTGAGAGGTGACACCAGTGAACCATTAAGATGATGATAAGTAAGTGAAGCTGTGTAGAATTGCTGTGACTGGATGATGCTGGATTGAAACAGATTGTGTATTCAGTTGTATATGGACCCCTGCTGTCCGGCAATAGGGTGGCTCCTGCTGCCTGGGCACCCACTACTTTTGAGTTCTCGCGGAGTTTCCCCTTGAGTTCCCGTTGAGTTCTCACGGGGTTCCTGTAGAGTTCGCAGGGAGCCCTGTGGAGAGCTGAGGGAGTTCCTGGGGAGTGTGCATGGAGTGAAAGGAGTTCCTGTTTGAACCTACAAGTGCCTTGTGGCGGCTCAGTTATTTTGTGCCCAGCCAGACAGCAGCATGTGTGGTACTGAAGATTGAACTCTAAGATACTTTACCATTAAGCTACATCTCCAGCACATTTTATTTTTCATTTTAAGATAGTGTCTTCATAAATTGCCAATATGGCTTCAAATTTGGGATCCTTTCTCAGCCTCCTGAATCACTAGGATTATAGACATGTGCTACCAAGCCTGTCTTAATGTTTTATTTATGCATGAATTTTATTGTTTCATTTATTGTATTTCAGCCTTAAAATATTTGGAAATTATTTTTCTAAATGTTCAAAATTTGGATTAATTCTATTTTCTTATAAATGTGCAATCAGTTATGCCAGCAGAGTTATGAGACTGCCTCCTTTTCTAATGTAATAAAAATACTATCTTTGTCTTATGTTAAATGTTTACATATATTGGGAAACATTCTGGATTCTTTCTTTAGTTCTCCTGATCAATTTGTCTATTTTTCTGTTAGCAGTGTATTGATTTTATTATAGTTGCTTTATTATTTATTACTTTTTATTATAGTCTCTCTTCTGATTTTTTGGGAGTGGGAGTTATTCCTCACCATCCTACTTTTTCATAATTATTTTCCTATACTTATTATAACAAAAACCAACTGAGATTTTAACTGAAATTATATAATATTGTATACTGATTCTAACTGGAATTTTATAAGATTACATTAAGAATTTTTTTGAAAATTAATATTTTATTATATTGTTTTACTCTTTAACTTTGGTGTGTCTCCACTTTTTTATATCTTATTTATATTTTGTGTCTTTCATATTGCATAATTCTATGTAATTATTTTTATTATAAATGAAATATTTTTCCAATTTCATTTTTGAAGTACATGTTTGGATAGATAAAATGACTGGTTTTTATATGTCTAAGCTAAATTTAGTCACTTCATTTAATTTTCTTATTCATTCTAGGGTAATTTTTAATACATTTTCTTGTGCTCTTTTGGTATTCAATCACATCATAGACAAGAAGATAAATTTTTTAATCTCTTTGTTTCCAGTTCAGCACCAATTATTCTATTTTGTTACCTCCAACGGTTACATTATTATTAAATTTGCTTTTTAAAAAATTCTGTAAGTATTCTTTATTAAATAGTACCCTTCAATTTCCTTTATAAGTAGAATTCTTGTTAAGAATACTCTTTTATTATATCATGCCTTTTCTGCATCTGTTGATATGAACATATATGATTTTCTCTGACAATTTGTTAATGTAGAAGATTATGCTAATAGTCTTCTAAAATGTAATCATCCTTCTAATTAAAGAATATGACTGTTTAATTTTAATGTATTATACTATAAAAGCATTGTTGGATTGTTTGCTATTATTTCATTAGAATTTTTCCATATGTACTTATGATACAGATCAATACTTTGGTAATATTTATTATGTTTTAGTATTAAAATGTTATAAATTAGTATTAGTATTAAAGTTATATAGATTCATGAAATAAAATGGAAGTAATCTATCTTTGTGATATGGAATATTTTTATTTTGTTATACTGGAACCACTGTTTTCCTCTTTTAGGTTATCTAAGACTTAGTTGTGGTTTTTATTTGGTATTTATATCTGCTTTTAAAATAATTTTTAAAAATTTAAAAATAGTTTTAGATTTCCAGAAAGGTTGTGAAATACAGAGAAACCCCATCCATACCCCAAGCTCAGTTTCCCCTATGGTTAACAACTTATATTAGCAGAGTGTATTTGCTATAATTAGTGAACCCATGTTGATACCTTTTTTATTAACTAAAGTCCAAACTATTTGGATTTCTTTATTTTTTATTCTATAATTCTTTTTCTTTTCCCATCCAGTATACCACATTAGATTTTATGTTGTGTCTACTTAGCTACTTTAGGTTGTGATAGTTTTTCATACTTTGCATGTTTTAGATGATCTTGACAGTTTTGAGGAATCCTGCTCAGATATTTTGTAGGATGCCCTTCAATTTACAAATGTCTAATGAGTTCTTCATGATCAGATGTGTTAATAGATTCTGGGGAAGAAGATCTAGGGGTAAAGTGCCATTTTCATCATTTCATATGAATGGCACATTCTATCAACATAACTTATCACTTTGACGTTAATCTTGATCAACCACAGTTGTAGAGGGCTTATCAAGTTTTCTACTATAAAGTTACTTTTTTCCTATTTCAAAAATGTATTCTTTGGGAGTAAGTCACTTTGTACAACTGAACTTATGCAGAGGAGAACTATTCTTTCTTCCTTTATGGAGTGTGACTACCTAAATTATTTGGTGTTTGTAATAATTTTATGTTTTAAAATTTCTTAAGGTTTCTTTATGATCAATGAAAAAATTTTAAGTATAAAGTTTAATAATTTTATTATTTAATAGTTATTTTCATTCTATCTGATCTATCAGTTCTGGAAGAAGTACACTGAAATATCCAGAAATATCTATTATATTTGCCTGTTAATCAAGTTTTTGTATTTGTATTAGACTTTGCTTTATGTATTCATTTGTTTTGTCATTTGATGCATAAAATTTTATCATTGTTTTATCATCTTTATAGACTTGTATATGACTAGGTATCTCTCTTACTCTTGCTTACTTCTTTTATCCTTAAATTCCCTATTGTCTTCTACCTTGTTTCAATTTTGTTGGCATTTTCCTGATATAATTTGGTCTGATCCTTTATTTTCAACTGTCATCAAAGTATTTTAGTGACTGTTGTGAAGAGCATCTAAGATTTTAAAAAGAACTCAGTCTGGTAATCTCTTAGGCTTTACTAGTAATTATTATTAATTTTATTTTTTCTCCTTGTCAATGTAGAAGTTCTACTCTAAGGTTTTCATTCTATGGGTTACTTCTTTTCCTGTGCTTAAAATCAGAAACATATTTCTTTACTATTACTTGAAACTAAGACATTATTTCTCTTAATAAGATATTTTATTTCTTACTTAATCTTCTAAGCATCTTTAGAATATTTTCATTTTCTGCATTCTTATCTCTTCTCTTCCTAATCAGCCATTATGTTTGGGACATGCTGTGTCATGTCTTTCTGCAACTCCTCAATTCCTAGTTTTTATCCAATATTATTTATTATATTATTATTAATTTTTTAATTAGTTCTTTATAGACTATAGTTTTTTCACGTCTTTTAAGTTTTTTGAATCCTTACTTAGACATATTTATATAGTTTTGGTCCATCTGTTATCATATATTTGTATTTAAATATTTAGTAATCTGTAATCTGTATATGTCATTCCTTTGCCTACTATAGGGTTGAAGTTGAGGACTCTGATTTCATTCTGATCTTTTCACTTTATAGGTAACTTATTCTGTCAGCTTCTATATAAATTTTTCAGATATGTTCAATGTATGTCACCTATCAATAATCTCAACTCAATCTTGGTCACTTTAGCCTGAAGTTATAGATTTTGCTCTCCAAGACTATTTTTTTCCTTCCTTCCTTCCTTCCTTCCTTCCTTCCTTCCTTCCTTCCTTCCTTCCTTCCCTCCTTCCCTCCTTCCCTCCTTTCCCTCTGCCTGCTTATCTTTTCTGCTTTTATCTTGCCTATTATTTGCATATTACTTCTTCTGGACTCATCTGCCAAGTCTGCTATTTCGTCCTTTAGATTTCTGTGTTTTTATATTTATTGCTCTCCATTTTGACATATTCATTTTATTTGGTCTTCCAAGATAATGTGGGTCACAACAATAACTAATCTTCCTTCTTGACTAACTTTCCTTCTCTAATCTACATAGTTGTTTATCTGGGGAATCATGTTTAGCTCTAGAATCTCTTTCCTCTGTATTGCACTAAATTTCTTTTTCTTTTCTTTCTACCAGTGATTGAACCTTGGGGCACTTAACCACTGAGCCACATCCCCACCCTTTTTTATTTTTTATTTTGAGACAGGGTCTCACTAAATTGCTTCAGACTTTACTAAGTTGCTGAGGCTGACATTGAACTAACTCCTGCCTCAGCCTTCCAAGTTGCTAGGATTACAGGAGTGTGCCACTGTGCCTGGCCAGCTGCACTGAAATTTCTTAAGTGCTCTTCTTATTTTGCTAGTTGCCATCTATCTCCTCTAGCAACTTAATTTCATGTTCTGAATTTTATTTGACAAAAATCTTCCTCTCTTTGGAAATGACCTTTATTTATTAGTAACGGGGTCAGACATGCTGGTTGACACTCTCAGTGGCAATAGTTTTGAAAATGGTGGAAGGTAAGTATCCCATGTGAAAGGAAGCCTTTCTTTCATTGCATCTATTGGAACATTTTGAGAACTTAAGGCTTCATGGCTTCAAAAGGCCTTAGAAACAGTTTTAGATACATTAAAGTTGGTAGTGGAGGGGAGAGAAGGCACATTTAGATTATTATATTCCCAGATTCCCTGTGTAAAACTCACTTTTCAATTACTTTTTAAACCATAGGATTTCAGAAATTCAATTTAATAAACATTTATTAAGCTTTCTATTACACTTGTAAGACTCATAATGATAGCATGATAAGGTAAATTGGTATCATCATCTGATTCTCTAATACATTTTTACTTAGACTTATGACCTTATATATCTTCTTATTAATAATCAGTAGTTAACTGGTACATATGTACTTATTGGTATAGACATATTTGATGTGGCCGGACAAGTAGAAAACTGATTCTTCATGCTATTTATAAAAATCTGGCTTCCTAAATTCCCAAACTTTTCTTCTTGGCCTCTTTGTTTTCTTTCATCTAACAGAACAGTATTTTTAAAAAAGCTATCAGAAAACATGGATGATTATGAAGACTTTTGGGAGATGAATTAATTACTGTAATTGTAATTTATTTTATTTTGAAGGAATAGCTACTTATTTGATTGTTCTATAACATTTTCCCTTTTATTCTGCAGTGCTGGAGCAATAGAACCCAGGCCATGGCCTTGTGCATACTACACTGTCGCGACCCCCTCGCCAGCAAGGAAGACATGACACAGGATCCTTCTTTCAACGGTTTATTCAGGCCTTAACTCTAGTCTTCTCTCAAGCGCGCGCTCCTTCCGCACCCCCACACAGCCTAATAAAGCTTACTCCAGTCCAATCCAAAGCTGCCACGCGGCGTTTTCTCATAGGGTATTGAGAGACAGCGCGCCAACTCTCCCAAATAAGGAGTTGTTTACCAAGATCCACAACGGAGACCGGCGCCATCTTCTAATGGCGGCAACGGTCTACAAACACGGCTCACCACAGTTCCCCCTTATCTCTTAAAAAACAATGCAGGCGAAAGTAGAGGTCCTATCCCACTGTGCAAACATGGCTGCAATGTATGGCTCAGTCCTAAGGAGGCGCCTTCCCTAGATCTGACACCATATCAGCTGACGCCTTTTTTCGTGGGACGGGGCGTGGACGCCAAACCCGTATGCTATAGGACATGCTTCCCTTGAGGTCCGGCAACCGGATCACTCAAGTGCAGTGCCTTGCCTCGCATCCTGCATCGTGATGACGGTGAAAAAGAAAGGGGATTTTACAAGTAGCCGGTCAGTGACTATGAGGTTGGAAGTGGCAACACCATCCCTCAGCCCCTGAGAAAACGAAGGGTCCAAAGCATAAAGTGCAGCACCAGCATGGAAGCCCACCTGCGTGCAATGGCAACAAGGCCTGCAGAGTGCATGGGCCTTCCAAAACTGGGAAGGCAGGAAGAGGAGGGCATGCCAAACCCAGTGCAATGTCAAAGATGACTTGGGGTGCAATGGCCAAAACCCAGGAAATGATTGCTTAAGTTGCGCAAGCCAAACTTGTGGAGAGATACCATTCTCTAGGGCTGCAAAAGCCTGGACGATCATAGCCTTTTCTTGGCTATGGCGAGCTCTTAGGCGACAGAAAAGCCACAGACAAAGGACAACCCCAAAACAACATATCGCTCCAAAAATGCCTACTCCCACCCATTCCTTAAAGAAAGAAAAGGCAGAAGACAGCCAATTCGTAAATTGGCCCAATGTCACAGGTTCCACACGAGTGTTGTTCAACATGGCAATTTGTGTCAGTTGGGTCTGGATCAACTTCTCTGCTTCCATGGACCAGTTTCCGGCCAGGTACTGTCCAATGATTTGAGAGGTATTTCTGGAATCATTAAATCTGAGAGATGTTATACATAGATGTGCACGATGATCAACACAACCCAAATGTACTAGGTCTGACAATTCCTCAATCTGAGCTTGGAGGAGATCCACCCTTTGATTAATGGCCAAAATTCCTGATAAAATATGTTGATTGATTTTACTTTGAGACTCTAAAATGCTGGAAGTTTGTTGGATGACCTGATTAACCGTGGCCGCAGTCTGCACTTGACTAGCCATGGCCACTCCGGCAGTGACCGCTGCAGCAGCAGACACGGCAACCGCTGTCACAATAGCTGCCGCGATTCCAAAATCCCTACGGCTCCTGAGCACCTCAATAATAGGGAAGGAGTCCGGATCCGCAGTAACCGGAATCGGGACGAAAGTCGGGACCTTCATAACAACTGCCGTGCTCCAGGATCCAGTCCAACACTCAGACAAGACACATGTACAATTAGAACAGTCAATCATATCCGATTCTGTAGTATTGGTATCATTGATCAAAAGGAACAGAAACGGAGAATGAAGACAGACTGCTGCAGGGGGCAGTGTAGCATTGGACACCTGAGAATTGTATGAAATGTTTTTAAGCCTCCTACCATTAACAGTGTCCTGTACAGAGCCAGACACATTAAACAGCCAACTCTGGACTCCTCTCAATTGAGCCAGAGCAGAGACATCGGCTGTGGCCCCCTTTTCATTGGAAATCAACCATTGAAACCAAGACCAGCCTGTTCCTGTAGTGGAATTAGCCTTGGAAGAGTTATACAAATACCTTTTAAGAGAAGGGGAAAGAGAGAAACCCACAGCAACTTGGCGCTTCTCCCAAGAATGATCTTGACAAGGCGTGAATGTAGGGGGGAAAGAATAGTATGGGGTACAATAAGGAGAGGCCTTAAAATAAGTGGCATTACTAGCGTTAGAAAAAGCCACCGGGAGTGACACCTGGGAAATCATAGCCAAAGTGGTGATATTCATTTCGGTCGAATTTGTAGTCTCTCCTGAGCCCTCCTGTACCCCACTACTCACTTGGCTAAGCACCGCAGACAAGGTTCCCAGTGAGACCCTACTGTTCTGTAAGGGGTCCTCCCAATTGGTCAAATTGTTGCGCTGTAAGCGAATACAACGGGTTCTCAAGAAACTGAAGCAGAAAGTTCCCGTGATATTAACACGAGAAAGGTTGAAAACCTGTTCCCCGTCTCCTCTAGGGGAGACACAAGGGGCAGACATCTCACATGAAGTAGAAAAAAGAGTGGGGAGGACACTAGAATTTTTATGGACCGGCATCGGCATCGGCCATGTCCGAGCTACCGCCCACCACTGCATCGGTAACATCTGGACCATCATCGTCTGTGATAGGGCCAGGATACTCAGCAGAATGAAGGGTCTCATCGTTGGACTCTTGTAGGGTCCCCCGTTGTTGGTCAGTTGTCTTCGAGACTTTTCTCGTTAGTCGTTCAGGGATCCACACCGGTTCCGCTCGGTCCTGTGGGAAAACACAGACAGAACCTCGTGCCCATGCCAGCATGGGATCAGGCCCATACCATTGTCCGGAAAGGACATCTTTCCACTTAACATACCCAAAATTCGGGGCAGAGGGCGAACAATGCCTATCTGCAGCAGAGCGCCCTTGGATGTCCAGATTTAAAAAATTGATAGTAAATAGAGCCAGGGAGAGGCGCTCTTTTGGGGAGTGGCCTAAGCCAATTCCCCCTTTTTGTTTTAGTAACATCTCTTTTAGAGTCTTATGAGCGCGCTCTACAATGCCCTGGCCTTGTGGATTGTAAGGTAAACCATGGACAAGTTGGATACCCATCTTGCTGCAAAAGGAAGAAAATTGTCGCCCAGTATATGCTGGACCATTGTCCGTCTTAATGGACTGTGGTAAGCCCCAGGCTGCCCAAGCTTCCAAGCAATGTGTGATAACATTTCCAGCTTTTTCCCCAGACAAAGCGGAAGCATAGATAATGCCAGAACAAGTATCTACAGATACATGGACATATTTAAGTTTACCAAAGTCAGGAACATGAGTAACATCCATTTGCCATATAGTTAAAGGCCGTAAACCACGAGGATTTACGCCTATAGAGGGAGGATGATGTAAAATCACACAATTAGGACAATCCAACACAATCTGTCGAGCATCAGCACGGGAGATGGTAAAACGTTTCTGAAGTGCTCATGCATTAATATGAAACTTACTATGAAAGTTTCTAGCTTGATCTAAGGAGGAAATAGGGAACACCCAAGAAGGACGAGTAGCAAGATCTGCCTGGGCATTGCCCGCAGAAAGAGCACCCGGTAAACCTGTGTGGGCTCGAATATGCAAGGGGTAAAAACAGGCGGAACGATTCCAAATCAATGTTTGAAGATGGAGAAAAAGGGAAGACATTACTCCTGATGTGTGTATGGGACCCACTGCTTCCAACACCTTTAAAGCTTGAACTACATAGACAGAATCTGAGATTAAATTAAAAGGAAATGGACATTGTTCAAAAACTTTTATGACAATTTGCAGCTCCACCCATTGTGGATTACCAGGAGCAAACTGATGTTGGATAGGAGGTTGATCATTTATCACATAAGCTCCAATACCAGTCTTAGATCCATCTGTAAAGATATTTGCAGCTCCTGGAATAGGCGTGGAAGAAGTGATTTTAGGGAAAATGACAGGATGTTCCTTAATAAATGTAATAAGAGGATGTGATGGATAGTGATTATCTATCTCTCCTGGAAAAGAGCATCGTAATATAGCCCAATTATCCAAGTTAGCACATAAGACCAGAATTTGTTGACATGTATAAGGAACAATCACAAACGTTGGAGAGAAACCAAAAAATTGTACACTTTGTTGTATCCCTAACATAGCTAAGGAAGCAACTGCATCAGGATAATACTCAAGGGATTTTCCAGGGGACATACGTGGATGTATCCACAGTAAAGGACCATCTTGCCATAAAACTCCAGTAGGTTGTCGCACAGTGGCGAGCACACATAGTTGGAGAGGTTTATCCTCTTGAAACCTACAAAGGCTAGCATGTTGTATAGCCTCTTCCACTTTAAGCAACACTGACCTGGCTTCCTCAGTAAGATGTCGAGGGGAAGTAAGATCTGAATCGCCTTTAAGAATTTCATACAAAGGTTTTAATTCAACATTGGGAATATGTAGGTAGCTTCTAATCCAATTTATATCACCCAATAATTTTTGGAAATCATTTAGTGTCTGTAATTTATCAGTCCTCAGAGTTATCTTTTGGGGTGTGATAGCTTTACAAGAGATAGTAGCACCAAGATAATTAATGGAGTCCCCTATCTGTACCTTATCAGGTGAAATAAGCAAGCCTTTTAACTGTAGCAAATGTACTAAGTCAGTATAAGCAGCCTCCAACATACATTGGGTCTTTGCTGCTAACAAAATATCATCCATATAATGTACACACCTTAATGTTGGATATTTTTGTCTGATTGGAGCAATAGTCGCACCGACAAACATTTGACACATGGTAGGACTATTTGCCATGCCCTGCGGCAGAACCACCCACTCAAACCTCTGATCAGGCTCCTCGTGATTACACGAAGGCAAGGTGAAGGCAAAACGTTCTGAATCTAGAGGATGTAATGGGATGGAAAAGAAACAATCCTTAATATCTATACATATCACTGGCCAATTATTAGGGATAGTAGAAAGCAAAGGCAACCCTCTCTGAATAGATCCCATGAGTTGCATTTGAGCATTAATAGCCCGTAAATCGTGCAGCAACCGCCATTTTCCAGTCTTTTTTTTAATGACAAATATGGGTGTATTCCAAGGAGAAGTGGATGGCCTTATATGTCCTAACTTTAACTGTTCTTGAATTAAAACATGTGCTGCAGTCAGTTTCTCAGAGGAGAGTGGCCACTGAGGCACCCATACTGGCTCCCCTGATTTCCAGGTAATGGGCACCTGATCCTCAGCGGCCCCTAAGAAAAACCCAACCCATGTCTGTTAAGGTTTGGTATTGATTGTATGGGACGTCTATGTCCCTGTAAATTTTTACCTAATCCAAGACCTGGTCTATATCCCATGTCTTGCATTATCTTTTGGGCAACAGCTGAGTATTCATTACTAAGTTGAAACCCCATGGCCTTCATAAGATCACGTCCCCATAGGGAGATTGGAAGATCAAGTACATATGGTTGAAAAATGCCAGAATGTCCTTCAGAATCTTTCCATGATAGATGTCTACAGCTGACTTGTGGAGCTTGAGCATATCCTAAACCCCTCAGCGATTGATCCGAGAGTTGCACCGGCCACCCCTTTGACCAGTCCTTCATTGCTATTATGCTACGATCTGCTCCAGTATCCAGTAATCCTAAAATTGATTTGCCTTCTATAGTTAATTTTAATGTGGGACGGTCATCCATTTCTAAGGACAAAAATACACAATTTCCCCCCCCGTTGCTCCAATCTTATCGTTTAATCTCAAATGGGAGCCAGAAGGAAAATGGGTATGTAGACTGGGTAAAATTAACAATTGAGCAATCCGGTCTCCTGGGGAGATGGACACAATACCTTTTGGAGCTTCTACCATAACCTTTACTGTTCCTATTGTATCCAGATTAATAATTCCAGGGAAGATGTAAAGGCCTTGTAAAGCGGAAGAAGCACGCCCCACTAGCAACCCTACAGTACCAGGTGGCAAAGGTCCTTTAAAGTCAGTTTCCACCAATTGGACTCCCATTTTAGGTGTTAATACGAGTCGGGAGGCGGAACAGAGGTCCAGCCCCATGGCACCTGTAGTGGTTCTCCGCGATCTTTGGGATGTCGTAGAGATGGCCATGTTTCGCTCTCCATGGTCCCATTCTCCATTGCCCCATATATTTGCGGGCCCTGAGGTCGAGGGCCCTTCCGGCCATTTTTTGGCACCTGTCTATCTGATATTGGCTGTCCATGGATATCCTTGACTGATCTGCATTCATTAGCCCAATGTTTACCCTTCTTGCAACGAGGACATAGTCCCGGCTGTCGAACAATTGAGGATGACCCTTTTTTGTCCTGTAACTGACATGTTCGGGGACAATCACGCTTAAAATGTCCCTCCTGGCCACATCTAAAGCACTTTCCTGTATGAGGTGGTGGTTTTCGGGTTAGCTGGAGAACGGCAGCAGCCAACCCTGCATTAGTAAGTGGCCCACCTATTTCCCTACAGACTTTCATCCATGCCTCTATTCCTTTATTTTTATATGGGGTTATAGCTGCTTTGCATTCCTTAGTACATTGTTCAAAAACAAGTTGTTTGATCAAAGGCATAGCTCTATCGGGGTCCCCAAATATCTTCCCTGCTGCATCCACCATCCGAGCCACAAAGTCAGAAAAAGGCTCTGTGGGGCCTTGGATGATCTTAGTTAGATTACCAGATACTTCCCCTCTGTTAGGCAAGGACTTCCAGGCTAGGATGCAGATGTTGTTGATTTGCTCATATACTTCAGGTGGGTACCCTGTTTGTTGATTGGCAAATCTGCCCTGTCCCAAAAGCATGTCCTTATCCCAGGCAGGGCGTCCCGCCGCATGGTTTTGGGCCGCCTGCTCTACTGCCCCCTCTAACATAAATGCTCTCCAATCCAGATACTTTCCTGGAGAAACACAGGCGCGCACTAGGCTCGCCCAATCAGACGGAGTCATACAAAAGCGAGAAAGGCCCTCCACCTGGGTAAGTGTAAATGCAGCATCCACACCATAGGTTCGGACTGATTCAGCCAATGTCTTGACAATTTTAAAGTCAAGGGGTTCATGATATCGCCCCCGATTGGCATCTTGAAACACAGGGAATGCTAGACCCATGTCTGAATGAACCTTTCTCCATGTTTGTGCATGAAACGTCCTATTGAGTCCTGGGTTAGGATAGGGTGGAGGGTCAGGAGGAATCTCCAAAGCATCCTCCCCCTCTTCCTCATATCCCACATCTGTCTTTGGGTACTTATGTTCTGTGTAGACAGCCTTGCGGGGATCACTTCGCCCTTTAGTTTCACCTTTTCCCCTTTTCTCTCTAGCTTGCCGTGATAGCAATTCCAATACTTCCTCATTGTCTGAACTACTGTCTTCCTCAACGGCTTTCAATTCAGTCAAATCTGGATAAAGTCTAGTCTTTGGCTGACTTGAACGTTTATTATCTCTATCACTTCCCCCACTATTAATACTTTCAGCTCCCTCGGACCTCTCCTCATGCAATTGTTCAAGAACCTCCTGTCCTTTGGTTAGGGCATCCTGACATCTACTGTCAGATAAACAACCCCTTACTAACTTCCATAAAGGGATCACCCCACCTTCGAGGGTCCCTTGTTCGTATGCAAAATCTAAATCCTTACCTAGTTTTTCCCAGCTGGGGGTCGTGAGACTGCCCGAGTAAGCAAACCACGGGGCCGCTAGATCTACTTGTTTTAAAAACATCTGCAAAGTACTCTGTTTAACTTTTAAACCTTTAGATCGTAGCAGTCCATCCAGGGCTAACAGAATAGGGCTAGAAGCAGAAGCGCCCATGGCGTTAATGCCGAAAGCGAAAGCAAAGAAATAAAGCGAAAGTCCAAAAAAAAATCCCCGCTCTCTCTTTTTACAGAGGAGCGACCCGCTAATTTTTCTGCGGATTCCCACTTACCTGGGAACTTACCGGTGCACCACCCTGACCGCTGAAAGTTCTGGATCCTGGGATTGAGAGGTATTCGGTTCCCCGTCCGGGCCACCAATTGTCGCGACCCCCTCGCCAGCAAGGAAGACACGACACAGGATCCTTCTTTCAACGGTTTATTCAGGCCTTAACTCTAGTCTTCTCTCAAGCGCGCGCTCCTTCCGCACCCCCACACAGCCTAATAAAGCTTACTCCAGTCCAATCCAAAGCTGCCAAGCGGCGTTTTCTCATAGGGTATTGAGAGACAGCGCGCCAACTCTCCCAAATAAGGAGTTGTTTACCAAGATCCACAACGGAGACCGGCGCCATCTTCTAATGGCGGCAACGGTCTACAAACACGGCTCACCACACTACACAAACACTCTACCATCGAATTACATTTCCAGCTCTGTTTCATACTATTTTAAAGAGTTTTCTACTCTCATAACATTTAAACTACTAAACTGGCATCAAAAGTAATATTATTTGGCTTATATTTCATTATATATTTTGCTGTGCTTCTAATCATAAGTTCAATAAACATAACAATATACTCTTTAAAATGTGCTATGCTAAATGCTGTAAGGAATCAAAAAAATAAATATTCTACACAGTTTAGCATTAATAGCTGAAGAAGAAAAAAACAGTATTTCCAAGCAGAGATAAGCCTTGGACAAAAGTACCTGTATGGGAAATGCAAGGTTTACTTGACCAATATGTAACTTGTGTGACAGTGGAATAGTGAAAAATACAGAATAGAATGTATATTGGCTTCCTTGATAAACTTACTTAGTGAGCAACAGGAGATTTGGTTGACCCTAGTACCTCCTTTTCCTCAACAAATGTTCATTCTGAAGAGAACCAGCAGGTAGAAATGAAAATAACTCCAATTTTGAAGTCAAATAAAATCTTAGTTCAAATTTAAGTTTCATCTCTTATTAATACTGTAGAAATGGTCGGCTAATGTGTGGCTAATTAGCATTAAACATGTTTTGCAGGAATTATGAAGTAGTGAGCCAAAATCTTGTGTTTGTAGATAATTATAATTTTGTGCTAATGTATTTATTTTGTTTTTTAGCATATACTCATTCCAGACTATCCAAGAGATGTTTACCACAATGTAAGACAATGGAAATTATTTACTTTTCTCATTTAAAAATATTTGCCAAACCTGAAACATGTGTATCATTCTGGTTGCTGAGCCATAAGAAATAAATAACAGCTGGGAAATATGAAGAAGAGCAACCACAGTAATAAGTAAGTGGTTGTTTTCATACTATAAAATATATACGTATTTCATGCTAAATATATAAAAATATATATTATATATACATATTTTATATCTACCAATCTATCTATCAATATATATATATATATCGATAGATAGACTGGGGATTGAAACCAGGTCTTGCTAAATTGCTAAAATGTGGAGGCTGGCTTTGAACTTGTAATCCTCTGCTTTGGCCTCCCAAGTCACTCAGATTATAGGCATGTGCCACCATGCCTGGCTTTCAAATTTTTTAAAAGACTTTTTGTTAAAATTCTTAGAATTCTATATTCTTAAGAGACTCTGATTGATCAAGTATTACAAATTAGATGTGTCTGCAGGTGGTACAATACCTCAGTGGTGTGATATTCAGATAGAATTTGCCTTGGGAATCCAAAATCACTGAAGTTCTGCCATTGATAAGTTACGCATTCCTGTGAAGTCCTTGAGGAAAGAACATTGACCCAGGAGGCATGGCAGTAAGATGTAAAGAACCACTGTATTTCCAGTTGGCACGTCAGACACAATTTCCTTTTAGAGGTCTATGAATGAGCTAGGAGAGATTCTATAAAGAACTTCCTTTGTCTAAGTTAGTTTAGACTCAATGGCCCAAAAAACCAAATTAGACAGAAAGCAGATAAAGCATTACAACTACCATTTCAAATTTTTAAACCTAAATATATCAAAGGGAAGAGTAGTCTAGGTTGCTGAGCAGCCAGAGAAGGGTATGAGTCTGCACCAGTGTTTATAGCAATTGTCTTGGCATGCATTTGCTCTCTGAGTTAACAGTCTGGTTTGAGTCATCAAGGGTAAATGAGGTCCTAAGGAATGTCTAATAGTATTAAAACAAGCACCAGTGGATCATCCTCTGAAGCATATGGATTTTTCTCCTTTAACCTCTGTGACATTTTTCCTCATATATCATTGTAAATACTAGATTTTCTCAGTGGGAATCTGGGGCAGCTTGGGAAAATAAGTTTAAAATAACATGCAGAGAACTATGAGGGTTTCTGTAAGAATGAAAGAAGAACCAAAGTCAGTCACAAAGGATTACTGATCATTACCTATTCTTTAATAGGAAGAGGTTTCTAAAATACTGCAATACTGGATCTCTTACTATTTTATATACCTCGCTTGTTACCTGGTCTTTAGGATTATTTCATGGGTTTTTCCACATACAAGGACTTTCCTATATCTTTGTGACCCTATAACTTAGCAGGGTATTGAACTTATGGAATACACCAACAAGCATTTTAAAATGAGTAAATAAATTACTCAGGTAGCTACTGATTAGGAAAAAAGGGATTAAGAGACACATCATTTAGAAGCACATAGCCTTATATATATTCTAATATATGAAGAATATTCTATATAATTGTGGCACAATTAAGCCAAAGTAAATAGTGCACAGAATTGAGAAGTGAATTAGGTATCACTGAGTATAAATGCATTAAAATTTTTAGTAGGGACAAATTCAAATACTATAGCTCTTTGGGTGGCAAGGCATGGTCAAGGTAGGATTTGTCTAAATCTTTAAGGATGTTTAGAATCTAGATAAGATTTTTTTTTTTTTTTTTTGACGGGCAAACTGTTTGAGACAGAACTGGATTCTGACATTAACTTCTTAAGCCCTTTGCAGAAACCAGATTAGTTTTGCTTATGGTTGGGTGATTCATCAGTTTAGTGCGGGTGGATTGGGATTTTTCTCATGGCTTCGCTTTCTTTTATAAACAGAGATAAATCAATGTTGCTGTTGCCTGGCATTTGACAGTAGAAACAACTTTCAGTCACTTGCACTTGCCTTGGTTCAGTTGGTGAACTTTTTTTCTGGTTCCTGATTTCTTGTCACCTCACTTCCCCGATCGACCCCCGATGGGTTTCTCTTAGCAGTTTGGATTACCTAAGGGTCAAGATCATAGGTGATCTTTCTCTGTGGATGCGAGTAGCGCCACAGAGTCGGCCCCCAAACTTCCGGGGCAGAGAGAAGTGGGCGAGGCCAAGTCCGGAAGCTCCCTGTAGAGAGTTTAAACTCAGGAGTTGTTCCTCCTCGAAGGAGTGTCTTGAGTTCTTAGCTGGTTAACATGATGGTGTGGGAAGTTTAATCTGTGGTTGCTCTCCCTTCAACTTGACCATGGGGCTAGAAATCCACTTTGGGGAAATCTGACACCAATAAGCGGGTCTGGAGATAGTTCCTTTGCTAGCTTCTAGGTTTGAGTGATTTTTCCGCAGGCCTCCGATTAGTGCTTGCCTCCATTTGCTCCGCACACCTTTAGCCAACTTGTTTTCACCTTCCACAGTCCTGTCCACCCTCGTTATGTATGACCGGGCTCCCCGTTTGCTCAGATTGGCTGAAGGTGGCAGCACTGAGGAGCATGTGGGTCCTGGATCCTACCAGGTACTTACCTTGAAGCGGCAGGCAACAGGTAAGATATAGGAAAGGCCAGTTTTCCGGCGTCAAACAACTAACAGCCTGCTCGGCTTCTGTGTGCTTGGGAGTTAAATAAAGTGAAATGATGCCACTTAATAAATGAAAGAAAACTTAAAGTAACTAGGGAAAATGCTACATCTAGAAGATTGGTTTTCTGTCTCTGTTGACCATATAATCCAAATCCTGTGTACTCTGTCTCTTGTGTCTCTGTCTCTCTCAGTCTCAGTCTTTCATTTTTTGTAGTCCTGTGTGCCTTACACACTTTCCCTTCAATTAATCAGATATTTATTTACAAAGATGTAACTTTTATATTCTTATTTCACAGTATCACTTAAAGATAGTCCTATCAATTTTTTTTTTTTAAATTATCTGACCATCCTCTCTAGAAACACGTTTCACAAGAGGGTCTTTTCCTGCATTCTGTAAAGACGTTACATTCTTGAGCGGTGGAGTGGGGCTGGATAATTTAAATAGCTACTTGTTTGCAGTTAGTGACTTAGGCCAAACTTTTAACAAATATTTCCAACTTACTTTCTACTTTTTCTATTCTGATGATTTTGGGGAGCCTAATACCATCCAAATAATTTTTTCCTTGGTTGACCCACATTTTCCCCTATAAATTCACTACATCTGTATTCTTTAACAGATGTCAGAATCATTTTTTCTGTTAACATGAGTTGATCAGCTTTGGGTTGGTTTAGGTTTCTTTGGGTGCAGTAAAACTTGTCAGCTGTCGATATTTTAAATCTTGAAATTTTCTGCTTTTTAGTACCCAATTTCAGTATTTTGGAAGTTTGTTATGCATATATTTTAATGCAGTTGAAGTATTAGAAACATTTACTCCCCAACAACCTACTGGTGACTAATAACTGCCCCAAATGCTCACAGCTATGATACTTTGTGATCCTAATTGATACAATTGACCATTTTCTTCCTAGAAACACTTCTTCCCAGGTATCTTTAACAGCATCATTTCTCTTGATCTCCCTGCCCCACATTTTTTTTTTTTTTACTGTGCCAATAATTAACTTACTGTCCCTTGGCTTTAAATCTGTGGTTCACTACTTTGCTTGTAATAATGATGCTGGACCCTGTAAACATTTCTCCTTTGCCAGTTGTAGGAGGTTCCACTTAGTAGAAGTTCCTGGAGGAAGGGTCTTTTCCTCCTGGTTCCAGTGTGCTTTCTATTTTCTTGCTTCCAAGTTGCTCTTATGCGAAGAACACCCAACAATGCTCACCCCAACAAGTTTTAGTGGACACTCCAGTGGGCACCTTCCCAGACAAGGTCTTGCTGTGCCCCCAAATGGATTGCTCGTAACTTAGTAGCATCTCTATACATGGCTTCCTGTTTGTCTACCTTGACCTGCAGCGACTTGCCAAACATCTTCAGCATTCAGTGGAGACCTCTCTGTTATTCCCTTTTATTTTATGGTCACCATTGGCTAGCACAGTCATTTTAGAAGATGGAGTACCTTCAACCTGGGTGGTATCTGAGCATAGTTTCTTTTTTGACTCAGAATTCCCAGTTTTATCATCCACATCTAGGAGAAAAATATAGTCTGTTTTTCTAACAGTTTTCTCCACAACATTATCAAAGTCCTTTGCCTCCAGTGTGGTAATGAAGTCTCACTTTATTTCTTCCTTAATTTCTGGAGTTGGCTCTTATTGCAAGACTGAGGTGAGCCATTCTATACTGCTGCAACTGCCCAAGATAAGTTACTACTGTTCACTTTTTTCCTTCACATTTCTGGGAAGGATTTGTCCTTTGTATTAATAAGTAAGATTAAGTATAGAAAATCATCATCTTATTCAAAGTTACAGCTGGTAAGATTCAAATTGAGATTTTTTTATTTCAAGTCATGCACTCTTTTAACTATCCCATACATCTTAATTTTAAGATCATGTCCCAGAATAGTTTTTGAAAGAATATATTAAAAGAGGTCAGAATAATTCTCATAAAAAGATATTATTATCAGGCAAATGAAATCACCTGACTGAAGATTGAGTACTGCTTCCATCAATCACTTGGAAATAGCTCTGTCAACTAAACTACAACATTTAGCACTGCTGGCATGAAAAATACAGACATATTCCCTGAATTAGGTAGGGAAGGTGGCCACATGGATTCCCATATTTATAGAATACCACACTCTTAATTTTAAACATAATCTGAAGTTAAGAAGTGTAACTGACTATAGGCAAAACTACTGGTGACTAGCCTAGAAAATATAAAAATCATGTGAAAGGAGCCAACAGGCCCACAATAAGCTAAATGCCTACTACTTGGAGAATCTAAAAGTGTTCAGAGTACTAACCCTGATTTCAAAGAGTTTAATAGAAGCTCCAAGACACTCATAAGGATAAGTTGACATATGAGCTATGCTGTTGGCTAGGTAAATGTAAGTCAAACATCAATCCTTTGTTGCATTGTGTAGCTTCCCTTATTGTTTTGGAAAAGTATCTAACACATGGTTAAATAGTGAATCAGGAAATCATTTTTCCCGCTCTTGTACCAATCCTTCACAGTCTTCTTTAAAGATTTTATTTTTTCTAAATACCTTTAAAATATTTATATACTGGGCATTCCATCTTTTGCTTGTTGCTTTTCTCATATCTAGAAACTCAACTGCTTCTAGAAACTCAACTGCTGAATGATTCTGATCATTCAGGTGAAAATTGAGATTTAGATCTCCAAGATGAGCTTTCTTTTGATATTAAGGCCTTTAGCATTGTTAGTTACTTTTTTGGACATATCAATCTGGATGGTCTCTGGCACCTGAAATTCCAAGTGTTTGAACTCATTATTTTCCCCACCAATAGTGGCCCCTTTACAAAAGTTCCCTATCTATTCATCTGTTGTACACTTCAAGCTTTGGAACCATTCCAGCCTCCTCTGCCTAATCATTCCTGTTGATCATTAAGACCTATCCATTCTATTTTCACAGTCTTTCTGAAATTGGTTCCCTCTTTCCATTTAACTGACTCTTAGTTCAAGTCCTCATTATTTTATTTTGAACCAAACCAATAAAATATTATGTATTTTCTTTTATTTCAGTCTCCAGTCCATCTTCTTGTTGTGGCTAGAGTGATCTTTCTATGATATACTTATTTATTTGTTAAAAAGAAAACAACTTTTGAAACACCAAGTTTAAAAATATAAATTCTTTAATATGATAAATAATGTTCTTCTTCCTAACTTGGTCTCCCACTTAACCTGATATTTCCAGGCATCCACAATTCCTCCTATACTTGAATTACATTTCAGAAGTTCCAACTTTGCAATTTTCATAAGTTCATGCATGCTCATGTTTCTGTTTTTGTACCTGTTAATACATATTCTCAGTATACTCTGTCTTCTTCACCTGGCTAATTCCTATTATTATCATTGTAAACATTTCAATATTCTTTTATTTTTACTTGTGCTCAGTATTTCATATGTACTTTCAGTTTATTGACAGAAGTCTATGTAATTAATTTTGTAATACTAGAATGAGGGTGTTATGAATGTTGGCTTTATTGATTCTTTGTTTCCCACTTATGTATATAGAGTATATTTATTTTGTCATTGACATAATATATTGGATACATGAGGTTGTGTGCTTGCTTTTAACATTTTTAAATGAATTTTAGTACTTTCCCATTATTTTTACAATTATTGGGTAGATTCAGTTAGGTGCTCTGCCATGTTCTGATGACAACTGCCTCAGAACTAGCCTTGAATTTAGCTTTCTTAGTTTTCATATTTGTTTATCTTATACTACAATAATGAATGTATGACCTTAAAAATACACCTTTGTGAGGTGTAATAATGTTTGTATAGAAATTTGCACAAAATATAAATATAGACTTTTTTTGGTGAAAGGTCAATTCAAGAAATGGAACATTGTCAAACTTTCCTTTTTAGTCATAATCCTTTTACCTGCAGGTAAGCACTATTCCACAGATAAGCACTTCAGGTAAGCACTATCTTGATTTTTATAGTATTGCTTCCTTGCTTTTCTTTACGAATTATTAAACCCTTTTATTATTATGAATCATTTTTCTTTTTCCTGATACTCCTTGTTCTAAAATCTGCTTTGTTGAGTTTTAATATAGTCACTCTAGCTTTCATTGAGTGTTGGATGCATGATGTATCTTTCCCATCATTTTATTATTTAATTTTAATTTTATTTTTGAAGTACTGGTTATTGAGCATAGGGCCTTGTACATGCTAGGTAAGTGCTCTACCACCAAGCTACATCCTACTCCCCATGTCTAAATTTTATTTTGAGATGAGAGCTTGCTTAGACAGGCTGGCCTTGAATTTGATATTCTTCTGCTTTAGCCTCTTGAATAGCTGAGATCACAGGTGTGTGCCACCACACCTGGCTTTCATCCTTTTATATTTTAAGAAACTCTGTGTCTTTATGTTTTGAAAGGGTTTCTTAATTAACATTATCTAGCAGATAATGTTAGGTCTTGGTTATCCTATGTGATAATCTCTGCCTCTCAATTTAAGTGTTTAGAACTTTTACCTTTAATTTCATTATCAATATCACTGGGTTTACATTAACTCTTTTGCTATTTGTTTTCTTATTTATTTCATTTGTTCTTTTTCTACCTTTGTTGTATTAATTGAGTTTTTAAACAAGTGATTCTCTTCTTACTCCATTATTGGCTTATTTGCTACCTTTTTCTTTCTTTCTTTGTTTTAAAGTGGATAATATATTTCAATTCACCCATTTCAATCAAAGGAAGGAAACATCCATAATTGAATTAATGATCAATGGACATATAGTAACCAAGTTTTATTTGTAGAAAAAATTTCATTCAGTTTATGTGCACACAGCACAAACATATTTTTGAGGTGCCTTTTCCCCCATTAGTCCACTTTGCTTTATATTTAAGTAGTTTCCTAGGGTTTACAATATATGTTTCTTATTCCATCTTCAAATAATGTTTCACTGCTTTGCACACAGCACATGAGCTTTTCAACAATACACTTCCCTTTTCTCCATCTCATCCTTTGGACTATTGTGATTGTACATTTACTTTTACATACACTATAATGTATATGTAATAATATGCATATGTGAAATTCAGATTATTTTAGTTTCAAACATTTATATTCAAAGTGATTAAAGGGCTGAGAAAAACATGTTGCTAACCTACCTAAAATTTTTTGTTAATCTCCAGTGTATGTTTCACTCCAGAAGTGTGATGAGTCCTTTTTATATCTTTTCATCATGTTTCTCTTTCCTCTGCCTTGTTGAATATATGAAGCGTATTTATAATAGAAACTTTTTTGTCTTCTAATTCCACCTTCAATTTTTAATCTATTTTATTAACTTTTCTTGTGTATGGGTCATCTTTTTTTGGACGCTGATAGTTTGTATGATTCACTTTATATAATCTGTTTTGGTTTGTGGATACATAAGTGTGTATTTATGTGTGCATATTGGAATGAAATCTCTATCTTGACCTCTGATTATTTACCCTGATTTGGAATGTTCCACTAGTATGCTGGGGTTCTCAGCTCTACCAGAAATTGGTGGCCTTTTCAAAATGAACCTTGGCTTACTTTAAATAATTTTTGTTCTTGTGGTCTTTGTTACTTAAGTATCTTTTTGCCTCCACTCTCTTGTTCTTTCTTTCATTTTCTTCCTTTTCTGCTGCTTTGGGACAGTTAACACCCAGAGGGCTTTGTGTACATGTGTGTGTGCTTGTGTGCTTGTGCTGAGATTTGAAACTAAAGGCCTTACATACCCTTAGTACATGCTGTACTACTGAGCCACACATTTGGCCTTAAATTAACACTTGAATTTTTTTCCCCTCTTCCCTTCAATATTGAGGATTAAACCCAGACCTTATGCAGGCTAAGCAACCTCTCTATCATTGTGGTATATCCCCAGCCCTTTTTATTTTGTTTTATTTTATTTTTATTTTGTTTTGAGACAGTGTCTAACTGAGTTGCTTAGGCTGGATACTAGTTTGTGATCTTCCTGCCTCAGTCTCCTCAATATCTGGGTTTACAGGCATGTACCACTGACCCAGGCAACACCCACTATCATCGTTCATGAAACTTTCCTAATCACCTCAATGTGGACAAAGAATTCCCTTCTTTTTAAGTTTCTGGGAATATGTTTTGTGATGCTTATCTTTGTTTTAAGTTATTTTAATATTTTTTTAATGCTTGCAAGAAATTATTATTTTTTTTTAAAGGAATGATGTCTGTAGAGTAGAGGAAGGGGACTAGTGAAAAGGAGGAAGTGAGGATTTAGGGGAAGTAGTAGGAATTAAAATGGAGCAAATTATGTTAGATGCATTTATAAATATGTCAAAATGATTTCCACTATTATATATAGCTGTATTACACTAATTAAAACATAAAAAAGATAAAAAGAAGACATCTGTATTTTTCTTTCATCTTTTATACTGTAACAATATGATCTTTTATGCCAATAGTATGATTCTATACCTAGAAGACCCAAAAAATTCCACCAGAAAACTTCTAGAACTGGTAAATGAATTAAGCAAATTAGCAGAATACAAAATCAATACCCATAAATCAAAAGCATTTCCGTATACCAGTGACAAATCCTCTGAAAGGGAAATGAGGAAAACAAACTACCCCATTTACAATAGCCTCAAAAAAAAAAAACAGTGAAAGACCTCTACAATGAAAACTACAGAATGCTAAAGAAAGAAATTAAAGAAGACCTCAGAAGATGGAAAGATCTCCATTGTTCTTAGATAGGCAGAACTAATATTGTCAAAATGACCATACTACCAAAAGCACTATGTAGATTTAATGCCAATCAAAATCCCAAAGACATTCCTCATAGAAATAGAAAAAGCAGTCATGAAATGAAATTCATTTGGGAAAATAAGAGACCCAGAATAGCTAAAGCAATTCTTAGTAGGAAGAGTGAAGCAGGTAGCATCACTATTTCAGATCTTAAACTATACTATAGAGCAATAGTAACAAAAACAGCATGGTATTGGCACCAAAATAGACTGGTAGACCAATGGTACAGAACAGAGGACACAGAGAATAACCTACATCATTACAGTTATCTTATATTAGACAAAGGCACCAAAAACATGCATTGGAGAAAAGATAGCCTCTTCAACAAGTGGTGCTGGGAAAACTGAAAATCCATACACAACAAAATGAAATTAAACCCTATCTCTCACCATGCACAAAAACTCAACTCAAAGTGGATCAAGGACCTAGCAATTAAACCAGAGACTCTGCATCTACTAGAAGAAAAAGTAGGGCCAAATCTCCATCATGTTGGAATAGGCTCCTACTTCCTTAATAATACTCCTATAGTGCCAGAATTAATATCAAGAATCAATAAATGGGATGGATTCAAACTAAAAAGTTTCTTAGCAAAAGAAACAATCAGTGAGGTGAATACAGACCCTACAATTTGGGAACAAATTTTTACCACATGCATGTCAGAGCACTAATCTCTAGGATATATAAAGAACTCAAAATTCTTAACACCAAAAAACCAAACAACCCAATCAATAAATGGGTTAAGAAACTGAACTCTTCTTAGAAGAAGTTATACAATTAATCAATAAAATATATGAAAAAATGTTCAACATCTCTAGCAATTAGAGAAATGCAAATCAAAACTACTCTAAGATTTCATCTCCAGTCAGAATAGCAGCTATTAAGAATACAAACAACAATAAGTGTTGGTGAGAATGTGGGGAAAAAAGGCACACTCATACAGTGCTGGTGAGATTAAAAATGGTGTAGCCAATATGGGAAGCAGTATGGAGAATCCTGGAAAACAGGGAATGAAACCACCATTTGACCTAGCTATCCTACTCCTCGGTCTATATTCAAAGGGCTTTAAATAGCATACTACAGGGACATAGCCACATCAATGTTTATAGTAGCACAATTCACAATAGCTAAACTGTGGAACGAACCTAGATGCCCTTCAATAGATGAATGGATAAAGAAAATGTGGTGTATATATACACATGGAATATTACTCAACTTTAAAAGAGACTAAAATAATAGCATTTGCAGGTAAATGGATAGAGATGGAGAATATAATGCTAAGTGAAATTAGCCCATCCCAAAAAACCAAATGCCAAATGTTTTCTCTGATTTAAGGCTGCTGATTCATAATGTGGTGGTGGAGGTGCATGGGAGCATTAGATGAACTCTAGATAGGGCAAAGGGGAAAATGGGAGGGGGGTTCATGGAGGTAGGAAAGACAGTGGAATGAGATGGACATCATTACCCTAAGTACATGTATGAATGGTGTGACTCTAGTTTGTGTACAACTGGAGATATGAAAAATTGTGCTGTATATGTGTAATATGAATTGTAATGCATTCTGCTGTCATATATAACAAATTAAAATTAAAAATGAAAAAAGCAAACAAAATCCCCTAAAATAAACAAATAATTCTTGATTCATTTGCATCTCAATACATGTGGGCCTCAAAAATGTTTAAAATAAGGTATCATCTACTATTAATTGAGATTAGTAAGATTTTATATAACTAATTATCATGATAAATTTTTAATGTAGCACACGTTTTTCTTTAGGGTACCAGATTTAGTGTTCAAGTTATGAGTGCTCACTGTTAAATATAGCTGTTCTATTCTTTCCCATCTGTTTCAATGTACGTATTAATTAAGTGATATTAGTTCTCTATATAGTTTATAAATTTTTTATAAATTAGTTTTTCAGTAGACTACACAAATTTGTCTGATTTTATGATTCTTTGTTCCAATGAAGTTTGCATCTTGGGTTTGTAAATCTTTGTTTAAAGTCCAGGAATCAAGAATTATTTACTGAGTACCAACTAGGTGCTAAGGCAAGGAAACAATATCAGTGCATGTGTTGAAATTCTGCTTGCATCTACTTGAAATTCTCTTTGTATAGGCTGTTTATATATGTTTATGAATATATAAGTTTATATATGCTGTATATATGTTTATATATGCTATTTTATATAAATAATATATTCTATTTCAAATAGTAAAGCAGTGGTCTTCTGAGGGTAAAAATGTTTTATCAGTTAAATATAAATACCACTTTCATGCCAAACAAATATGATTAGAAGACAAAAGTCTTTTGTATTTTATTTTCTTTAGGCATTTTTTTCTATTGTTCAGTAAGTCCACTCCTTTAGGTTCTTATTTTAATATATTAATAAAATCTGATATTATAATAATAACTTCTGTGGTACCCATTAATTCTAAAAATATAGTCTTAATGTTAAGAGTACTAAATGATTATATGCTTCTGTTTTTTTTCTCCAAAATCTTTGGAATCCTATTGAATCGGCCAGTGATGCAATTTTTTTTTAATAGGTGGCTGTGCACCATTTCTTTCTTCAAGTACCAGAGAAAGTACTTTTACTATTGCTTCTGACACTGAAAAAGCTGTTCCAGGTCCAGGGCAGTATAATGTTTCAGAAGCTCAGGTACATTTATATTGTTATTGTCTTGTTTAATAAAGGCTCATGATTTTTTCCTCTGGTAGTCTAAAATATCATTGACATATTTTATCCTTATAATAATCTTATTTTTCTTTTCAATCTATATTTTATGATTAAAATAAAATAAAATAAATGCATTTGATGTTGATTGCCTGATTGGGTAGTATTCATTGTTCCATGTCTTCTATAAGACACAAAACATGATTACATGCTATGTGGTCCATGAGATTAGGAGATTAATAAGAGTCTTGAGTGGATTATGGTTCCTTGACACTATCCTGGTCAGGCTCTTGAGATTGTACAGAAACAAGAGACAGATGAGACAATGGCAATGACTTTAGCTTTGGAGTACGATACAAAAATCAATTTTTGGTCAAGTCACGTAGAAGAGGGATGGCAGTAGAGTGAAGAGGTTAGTTTTAGTGCCATATTCTAAAGCTATAGTCATGCCATTGTCTCATCTGTCTTCTGTTTTTTACAGTCTTGAGTCTATAATCAGAATATCTTCAAGGGTCTCCATTCATGTTCATAAGTGGTGGCTATAACTCCAGTATCCTCATAATCATGAATATCAACTTTTACCCTTTTGAAATTTTATTTGAATTAGCTGGCTATTAGTTGATAATTTTCTAATTCTGGAGAATGCACATATGTTCCATAATGAGCTATGTAAGATTCCTCCAGAGTGTTCTATGCATTAAACAATGTTTAAAACTAATGTAAGCATAAAATAAAACTTTGCCAATAAGTGACATAAATCTTGCTGAAAATTATCAATATGTTATTTATGAAAATAACTGATCCTAAGCAAACTTGAAAGGTTTGCCTTTTCACTGCAATATGAATGCCAACATTTAAAAAGCTCATATCAGAAAAACGTTTCCAATAGCCTGGAAAGCATATATTCTATTCCTTCTTCACAACTTTGGAAATTCCTCTTTGATTTCTGTTCTTAAACTGCATTTTCATGTATTGTCTTAGAGTGCTCTAAGTACAGTATATTTTAGTTTGAGTTCAAAGTTAAAACTTGACAACTCATTGTCCTCTTTTATTAGAACTGTGTTTTTAATCAAAAGTCTTAACTTTTTGGGTTTTTTTTTTTTTGGTGCTACTAGGGATTGAACTCAGGGCCTTGCACATGCTAGGTAAGCACTCTACCTCTGACCTATATCCCTAGGCTCTCCCCTTTTTTTCAGGTTGTGTTTAAAGCTGTTTGTTTATAATATTTAATACTTGTCAAATAGAAATTAATTGTAAAACATTTCTTTTAATTATTCAATAAATAATTTTCTTTCCAAATTAGTATAATATAAAAGGAGGCCGTAGTCTACAAAACCGAGAGAAACGTTTTAAGAAGTTTATTTCAGACAATCCGGGACCTGCAAGCTATGATCAGTCTTATCCTAGAACATTAAAGATCCTGAACAGAAAAGGACTAGAAACTAAAGTGAGTCTTCAATCAGTATGTTGCTGTTTTATGTTATGCTTCTAATGACATTTCTTTTATTTAAAATGAAATAGAAAAGGTTTAAGTGATGTTAAGTACACTTAAAATGACATACTATAACCAGGTGCAGTAACTCACGCTTGTATCCCAGTAGCTTAGGAGGCTGAGACAGGAGGATCCTGAGTTCAAAGATAGCCTCAGCAAAATCAAGGCACTAAGAAGCTCAGTGAGACCCTGTCTGTAAAATATAAAATACGGCTGGGGATGTGGCTCAGTGGTCGAGTGCCTCTGAGTCAAATCCCCTGTAACAAAAACAAAAAAGACATTATAAAAATTAGTAAATTTGCTCATATCCATATTATAGTTTATAATTTAATGTTCAATGATGTTTATAAAGTTCAGTTTTTAAGAGTTTTATCATCTGACTTCATTTTTGCTCTTGATAAATCTGTAATCACTTCCAATGTCTTTGTTGAATTAGTAAGGTAATATTAAATACCATCTATTTAACTATATATAGAGTATTTATATAGAAAGTATTTACCTGTATATAAAGGAGACTGTGTTCAAAGTACTGTTAATAATACAGAGAAATTAAGAACATCATTTCTGAATTAAAAAACCTTCAGGTTTAGATGGGTAGCTTCTAATTCAAGGCTAAATGAATGATCATGTCAGTAAATGTCATAGGAATTTAGAGAAGGGAGGGAATAGGAAAAGAATTGAAATTGACTTTAAAGAATGATTCACTAAGGGACATAAGACCTGCCCAAATTGAACCAGGATGATGTAGAAAATTTAAACAGATGAATTTTCAGTAATTAAATTGAAGATGCCATCAAAAGCCTTCCAACAAAGAAAAGCCCAGGATCAGATGAATTCTCAGCCAAGTTCTACCAGACCTATAGAGAAGAACTAACACTACTAATACCATTCTTCTTCAAATTATTCCATGAAATAGAAAAGGAGGGAACCATTCCAAACTCATTCTATGAAGCTAGTATTACCCTGGTACCAACACCAGACAAAGATACATCAAGCAAAGAAAACTTTAGACCAATATTCTTGATAAACATAGATATAAAAATTCTTAATAAAATATTAGCAAACCACATACCAAAACACATTAAAAAGATAGTGCACCATGATCAAGTGGGTTTTATCACAGGAATGCAAGTTTGGTTCAACATATGGAAATCAATAAATGTAATTCACCACACAAATAGATTTGAAGACAAAAATTACATGGTTATCCCAATAGATGCAGAAAAAGCATTTGACAAAATATAGCATCCATTTATGTTTAATACACAAGAAAAACTAGGGATGGTAAGAACATACCTCAATATTGTAAAAGTTACATATGACAAACCAAAGGCCAACATCATTTAAAAGGAAAAAAATTGAAAGCATTCCATCTAAAAACTGGAATAAGACAGGGATACCCACTTTTACCACTTCTATTCAACATAGTCCTTGAAACTCTAGCCAAAGCAATTAAAATGAAAGAAATTAAAGGGATACAAATAGGAAAAGAAGAGCTCAAACTATCTGTTTGCTAATGACATGATCCTATATTTAGAAGACCAAAAACAACAAACTTCACTATAAAATTTGTAGAACTCATAAATGAATTCAGCAAATTAGGATACAAAATTAACACCCATACATCATTGCATTCCTATATACCAATGATGAATCAGCTGAAAGAGAAATTAGGAAAACTATCCCATTCACAATAGCCTCAACAAAATAAAACAAAACTTGGGAATCTGGGAATCGATTTAACAAACGAGGTAAAAGACCACTACAATGAAAACTACAGGCCACTAAAGAAACAAATTGAAGAAGACCTTAGAAGAAGGAAAGATCTCCCATGTTCTTGGATAGGCTGAGTTAATATTGTCAAAATGGCCATACTAACAAAAGTGTTATACAGATTTAATGCAATTCCTATTAAAATTCCAATGACATTCTTTATAGAAATAGAAAAAGCAGTCATAAAATTTATTTGGAAAAAATAAGAGGCCCAAAATAGGCAAAAAATGAAGCAAGAGGCATCACAATACTAGACCTTAAGTTATGCTACAGAGCTATAGTATTTGCACCAAAACAGGCATGAAGACCAATGCAATAGAACAGCCACAAAAATACAGTTATCTCATACTAGACAAAAGTGCCAAAAACATACACTGGATAAAAGATAGCCTCTTCAATAAATGGTGCTGGGAAAACTGAGATTCCATATGTAGTAGAATGAAATTTAATCCCTATTTCTTACTCTGCACAAAACTCAAAGTGGATCAAAGACTTTGGTATTAGATCAGAAACCCTGCACCTACAGATTGTATAGACCCAACACTCCAATATGTTGGCTTAGGAACTGACTTCCTTAATTGGATTCCTAAGCATGAGAAGTAAAATAAAAAAATCAGTAATTGGAATGGCATCAAACTAAAAAGCTTCTTTCTAGCAAAGGATACAAGAGCAGGAAGAGAGAGCCTACAGAATGGGGGAAAATCTTTGCTACTTGCACCACAGATAGAGCATTAATATCCAGGATATATAAAGAACTCAAAAAACTTAACACCAAAAATAAATAAAAGAACAAATGAGCAAAGGAACTAAACAGACACTTCTCAAAAGAAGACATATGAATGGTCAACAAATATATAAAAAAGTTAAACATCTCTAGCAGTTAGAGAAATGTAAATTAAAACTACACTGAGATTTCATCTCACTCCAACCAGAATGGCAATTATCAAGAATACAAGTTATAATATATGTTGGTGAGGATGTAGGGAAAATTGCTAGTGGGGCTGCAAATTGGTGCAACTCTGGAAAACAATATGGAGATTTCTCAAAAAAAACCAAAAACCAAAAAACTAGGAATGAAACCACCATTTCACCCAGTTATCCCATTACTTGGTGTATATCCAAAGGAGTTAAAATGTGCATACTACAGTGACAGAGCCATATCAGTGTTTATAGCAGCACAGTTCACAATAGGTAATATATGGAACCAACCTAGATGCCCATCAACAGGTGAATGGATAAAGAAATTGTGGTATATATACACAATGAATATTACTATTTCATAAAGAAGAATGAGCTCGTGCAGTGGTGCACTCTTTTAATCTCAGTGGCTTAGGACACTGAGGCAGGAGGATTGCGAGTTTAAAGCCAGCCTCAGCAACTTAGTCCCTAAGCAACTTACCAAGACCCTCTTTAAATAAAATGTAAAAATGGCTGGGGATGTGGCTCAGTGGTTAAGTGTTCCTGAGTTCAATCCCTGGTGTTAAAATAAATAAATAAATAAAAGAAGGAAATTTTATGACATTTTTTTGGTAAATGGAAGGATTTGGAAACTACTGTGCTAAGTGAAATAAGCTAATCCAAAACAAACAAACAAATAAATAAATAAATAGCAAATATTTTCTCTGATAGTGCAACTAAACCAAAGGGGAAGAATAGAAGTTCATTAGATTAGACCAAGGGGAATGAATGGAAGAGAGGGGGGATAGGAATAAAATATTCAATGAAAAGAATCTGACATAATTTTCCTATGTACATATATGAATATACCACAATCAATCTTACCATTGTGTGCATCTACAGGAATAGGGCCCTAATTAGAATAAGATATATTGCGTGCATTTATAATTTTATCAAATGGATTCTACTGTCATATATAACTAAAAAGAACCAGTAAAAAAAAAAAAAGGAAAAAGAAAAAAGCGTGATTCACTAAGTAGTTAAAAACATTAAGATTGATAAATCCACATGAATGAAGATATTGAGGTGTTTAGTAGCATGATATGTTCAGAACAGTACAGAGTTCTTTGGAATATTTGTAGTACAGGATTTAAGGGAAAGCAGCAGGAGGATGGGATGAGGAAGGAGATAAGGGCTGTATTTTGGAAAGCCTTGACATGCCAAAAACACTATTTGAAAGTACAACTTGGTAATTAATGTCAAAGTATCATTAAAATCACTTTTTTTGTTTCTATTTCCATGCAATATTATATTGTAGACATTTTCCTGCTATGTAGCCTTCATAATTAGTGTATTTATACAAAACAACAGTAATATGGAGATAAATCAGGAGTTTCAAGGAATGAAGTCAGGAAATATTATTGAAAAATAAAAAGTTTGTTTTTCTATGGCAGGTACTATAATAGTGTTTGTGTGGCATTTTTTTTTTCTTTTTGAATTAATAATTTTTGCTTTACTAAGCAAGTTGCAAATGAGAGAGAATCCTCTTATGATAGCTTCAATAATAATAGTATATATTCTCATTGTTTATAATGGAGACTTGAATTCACTCCTTTAAGTTACTTTTATTAAGCAAACATTTTTGGCTTTATTTATTTATTAGGTTAATATTTAATAGTTGCCTTTTTAGAAATTTAGTATTTTTTTTATTCCCTTTGTGCTTGCCTTGGAATAAAAAATCATAAAATGTTTTCCTTAAAGAAAATTTCAAGAGCACCTACAATTAATAAAAGTATTGATGTTCCTTCAATTCCTTCTTGTGGACAGTCATATGGTTATAATATTAATGAGGATGGAAGTATTATAAAACGTTTTCCACCTGCTAGTGACCCCACACTTGGGCCAGCATACTACAAACCTCAATTTGTAAGTATAATGCATTTCAGAATGAAAGTTTGGAAATTAGTTTATAATTGTATATGTTTCAATTCATGTAACACTAATTGCAGTAGAAATAGACTTCAAATTTCAGTGGCTTCATACAGTTGAATTTCTTTTTATCATGCATATGAGAATCTACATTCAACTAGCAGAAGTGTATGAAGGATTACGAGTGAGAGGTTTCTGTAAGCAAGGCTAAATCTCAGTCACATGGCTGTATTTTACTAACAAAGAGACTAACAATCTCACTGTGGCAGAGTGCTTGCCTAGCATGTGTAAGGCACTGGGTTCGATCCTCAGCACCACATAAAAATAAACAGATAAGTTTTGGGGTATGATATCCTTCAAATTGTTAACAGCTTTTTTCTTAAAATATTTTTATTATAATTTATGTAATATATGAAAAACAGATGATGCAACAAAAAATGACATCAATGGGTACACGTGGCAGAGAATACAGAATTTAGAGAAGGAGTACAGGCAAAACATTAAAACAAACAACAAATTCTGAGGAAGGATGGATTTCTGATTTTCATAGTTGACACATTATATTATAAAACAGGACTGTTTTCAACAAAAATTTATGAAACACTGAGATTTAAAATATGGCTTATATACCGTAAGAGAAACTGTTATTGAGGAGGCCAGGACGTTGGACTTACTAAACCAAGTGTTTAAATCAACTATTTAAAATATGTTCAAAGAACTAAAAGAAACTATGTCTAAAGAACTAAATGAAAGTGTAAAAACAGTATATACCAAATAGTATCATTAAAGAAGAGATTGACATTATAGAGAAAGAAAACAAGTAGAAATTTTAGAATTGAAAAGATCATAATGGAAATGAAAAATTTGATACAGGAATCCAACAGCAGATTTGAACTAGTAGAGGAAATAATCAATCAACTTGAAGACAAGTAAGTTGATATTATGCAATTTGATGAACAGAAAGAAAATAGGATGAAGAAGAATATACATAGTTTTAGAGACCTGTGGTTGACGTCGAACATATCAACATAGGCATAATGGGAATTCTAAGGAGAGGAGAAAGAGAGGAAAGGGAATAAAGAATATTGAAAAAATAATGCTTGAAAGCATTTTCAATATGATGAAAAACATTAATCTACTCATACAAGAAACTCAACAAACTCCTACTAGGATAAATACAAAGAGATGTGATTAGTGATTAACATTGGGAGCTACTGATGGCTGTAGTGTGTTATCTTTTTGTGACTGTGAATAAAATACTTGACAAAGAACAACTTAGAGGTGAAAAATTTTATTTTGAGTTCTCTGTTTCAGAGGTTCAATCCATGGTCAGCCATCTCCATTACGCTGGGCTTGAGGTGGTGCAGAACATCCTGGCAGAAGGGAAATGCTGGAGGAAAACTACTCACCCCATGGTAGCCAGGAAGCAGAGAAAAGGAGGAGCTGGGGATAAGAAATAATCCTCAAGGGATTATTGATCCTCATTGACCCACCTCCTTCAGGCAGGCCCCACCTGCATGCAGTTACCACACAGTAAAGTAGTCCTTTCAAGTGTTTAACCAACCAAATGGTTTAATCCACTGATTAGGTTATAGCTCTCATAATCTAATCATTTGTGCTGAACATTCTTGCATTAACACAGGAGCTTTTGGGGATACCTCATATCCAGACTACAACATGTGGGATGATATAACAAGAGAGAGAAATGAATTACAGTAGATGGGGTAGAGAGTGAAGATGGGAGGGGAGGGGAGAGGGGATAGTAGAGGATAGGAAGGGCAGCAGAATACAACAGACACTAGTATGGCAGTATGTAAAAAAGTGGATGTGGAACCGATGTGAATCTGCAATATGTATACGGGGTAAAAATGGGAGTTCATAATCTGCTTGAATCAAATGTATGAAATATGATATGTCAAGAGCTTTGTAATGTTTTGAACAAGTAATAATAAATAAAAAAGAAAAAAAAAACAAAGTGAGGGAAAATACTGTCAATCATGAATTTTATTATAACTAAAACTATTCTATGAAAATTAATGAAAACTAAGACATTCCCAAATAAGTGGAAATGGAAAGAGTTTTTTTATTTACAAGAAATACTAAAAAGTGTAGGCTGAAATGAAAAGTTATTAGCTAGTAAAGAATTAAAGAATGGTAAGATAAATACATAAGACGAAATTATTTAACTTTTGTAATGCTTTGATTCCTATTATGTAAAAAATTAGAAATGATATATTTTTTGTTCAAATATAAGTAGTAGGCGAATATTTTAAGACCTAGTGAACTTTCTACACTATGAAACTTTTGAAGAAACTGGTTACTTCTGGTAAAATAGAGTAAGGGATCTTATAAATTGTATAATAATTTTTTTCTTCCTCCTGAGAGTTCCTACTCCTTTCTGGTAATGAGACTTTAGTCTCAAGAATATTTCACATTCCCTTTTTATGCCAGACCTGTTCTTTCAGGCCTTGACAAGCCTATCACCTGTTAATAATAACTAATTATTAGTTCTCATCAATAGACAGTGGCAAGTATCTTAGATGTTTGATTAAGATATGCCTAAGAGAACAACAGAGATCATTTTTGTAAAAATTACAGTGAACTCAATAAAAGTGCAGTGGTCCTGATATCAGGATATTCTCTACAAGGTGAAAGACAAGTTATGAGCAGCAGTGTAATGGAGCCAGGCTGCCTATGTTTGTTTCTTGAGTCCATTACCTAATAGTTAATGGCTCATTGTCAAATTATTTAGCCTCTTTTTGCTTAATTGCCTTATCAGAAATATTCTTGAGAAAAACTGTAGTCTGATATACTCAAATTAGTATTTAGTTTTCACAATAGCCATAAATATTTGGCTTTAACTTAATTACTTAATTCCCTGATTCCTCTTTTTTTTTATTGGTTATTCAAAACATTACAAAGCTTCTCGGACTATTCCCTGATTCCTCTTAACTTAAATATCAAAATATAGTTCTTGCTCTAAAATTATATTTTCTATATAAATGATTTCTTTGATTTGGAATAATGTATCATTAATTAGAAGGCCTAAATAATGCCTCCAAGCTTCTTTAGATATATAAAACTTTTTCCCCATATGACTAAGCATTACTTTGATATATAAACTAGATTTCTTTCTGGACGAATTATTCAGACAGAAAGAAGAAGAAAATTTATTACATAACATTAATATTAATAGGGCCAATTTATTAGATAACCTGTTTTAGTAATTTTGTGTCAATCTAGCTTATACTTCCTAGAATAAAAATCCAAATTTAATTTTAAAAAACACATAAAACATAGATTAACATACAAATTAAAGGAAGTTTTTAATATTCAGGAAGATTCAGTAAAGTTTAATTGGAATTGAACTTTGATGTTTTGTGAAATCCCCATCTTGAACTTGAGAGAGAAATAAGAGGGTGGGTGTCGGAGCTTAGTGGCTAACAGCTTTATTTTCTTCTGTAGAATAACAGGTTTTCACAGACTGCTGCATAAGTAATACCTTAGTAATGTTAAATCTTATTCACATTTCTGATAATTCTGTGGAGCCCTTTATGTGCATTTTGAGATAATACTATATGTGGGCTCAGTTTCCAGATGTAAATTATTAGTAGAAAATAAAGAAAATAATCTAAAAGATGAGTATTTATTGTGGTTCTTCTTTAACTGGTGAGTCACATCTACTGAAGGAATCTGATAAATCTTAAATATAGAATCAAGTGTTTTACAAAAACTTTAGCAAAATTTAATTTGTAAAGATACATTGTTTTGTATAATATTTTAAGTGATAAAATTTAGTTTTTATCATTTTTCAGAAAAACCCAGGAAACTGTTAGATGTAAATTTTTTCAGGGGTGGATTTCACAAGCAAGGTTGGCAGTTAGAATTATGATACTGACATTTAGTAATGATAGCATGCTGTGAGCTACCTGTGCACGGCCTAACTGAAAAGCAGTCCATTAGTGTTTAAATTGATGCTCTTTGGGACTTCTAATTTTTCACAAATCCTACTTTCATATATAATTATGAAAGGATTGGGGGTAAAAGTTACAAAGTCCCTTCTTCATTCATTTAATTGTCAATGAGAATGGCAGTTAGTAATTCTTCTTCAAATTTTATTATAGCGTTCATTTAAAATAATGCAGCTCCATGCTGAGTTTGCTTCAATTAAGTCATATTTTATTTGCTAATGACTTTCCAAGTTGACAGTGACCTTGAAGTGAGCACCGTCAACACTTCTTGATGTAATAGAGAGTGTGATTTAGAATTGAGTGTATCAATTTGTTTTGCAGTTTTGTCTATATTTTTAAGAGGTTTTTAAATTAAATTTCATTTACTTGAGTACTATAGAGGTTAGTGAGTTAAGTAGTCATCAGCTCACATGGTTTAAATGAGATTAATTTTATTGTATACAAAGAAAGGATTTTGCTAAAGTCTTGAGTTTTTATGTGTGCATTTATGCACATATACATATATGCGTACATATGTGTTCTTTCCTTTGACTCTATTAATTTTATAATTGTTCAATTGCTGACCCATAAAATCTCAATAATGTAAATTCAACTGAAAAAAGCTTCTCTGACACAATTCTCCTCAAGGTCCTGAATTGCTGTGGTAAAATAGTTACTATAAAAGGTTTCCATGGGCCTGGGGGTATAGTTCAGTGTTAGAGTACTTGCTTAGCATGAAGAAAGCCTTTGATTTGATCCTTAGCACTGGGGGAAAATAGGCTTAACTTGATGTTTTAGGCTAAAAAAAAAAAGATAGAAAAGGTGACTTAACACAATGCTCTTTTAAAATACTGACTTTTTTGACAAATCTGTAGACTACAGTAAATATATTAGGTATGTAGAACAATTAATGAAATTCTGCTTTATTTCTAAGTAAAAATAAAGTACAATATAAATGGCAAAAATTTTCTTTCTATCATCAAAACATCCTGTGTAGTTTTAGCAAAAAGAAAGGGTTGTGTGGTGAGGTACTGTGTCTTCAAGTTCTATTGAATGTAATAGTCTGAACGCAGCACTGACCTTATAGCAACAAGCTGCTTTTCAGCTGCTCCAATGGATGCCCTGGTTTGTGTTAGTATATGTCTACTAGTATCTGCTTCTGTGCTAAATATGTCAGGCTCTGCCACTTTTGTGTGCCATTCAGCTATGTGTTACAGCATTTGCGTCTCCAACCCTAGACCCTTTGGATGTTCATCTATCTTATTTCATTCATCATGGTTATTATTAGGATTCCCAAAACTGTGTGGTTTGTGTGTGTGTGTGTATGTGTGTGTGTGTGTGTGTGTGTGTGTGTGTATGTATAAATGTCTTACAGAGTTTGGTGGGATAGTTCTTTGAATTATTCAAGTTTTTATTCATAGCCATAGTCTTTCAAGGATCTGACAGGGAAGGGGTTAAGCTTCAGAATCATGTATTAATTAGAATCCCTACTTACAATAATAATAACAACAACAATATCTTACTTTGATATAGTGATTTATAGGACTAAATCATCCATCACTCATGGTGTTAAAACTAAATGTCCATAGTAAGGAGGGGAAAATACCTCTCTGTTCTTTATGTTATAATGCAGTAGAAGAAATCTGTAGATAATAATCTAAGCACACTGAGACCATGTACAATGCTGGAAATATTTCTAAAAGAAATAAGGATTCATCCTTTTTATTTATATAACACATCTTTCATGCTTCATTGGATTACAAGTAATGAATAAAATAATAACAACAAACAATAATGTTTGTTTATTGGTCAAGCATCAGGGTTTACCAATGTAGAGGACCTCAAGCCTTCCACACAGTTCCCTTTCCCAAGTATTTCTAGAAGTCCTCAGGGGCTGTCCCAGCCATGCTCTTGAGTAAGTCTGTTTGCACTGAGTACAGCGGTAGCTCCATCAGGCTTTTCAGTCTCTTGCTAGATGGTGCTCTCTGCTGGGCATTTCCATCAGTGTTCTCTAGCACAGTTAAAACTGCAGGATGAGCTGGGGTGAAGTGAGGAGGATAATACCCTTCTTTCCTCATACTCTAATAGAAGGGTTTAAAAGTAGCAATGCTTTTAATGAAACAGTTCTTTTAGATTTTTCTTCATAGCATAATTGCATACTGCAAGAATACAGGCATAAATCCAGTCTGTGTTAGGAGGTAAATTCAGTCAACAGAAAATTCTTAGTGTTTGGTGTTGCCACTCTTTTGACACAAATATTTTCTCACTGGGTGAAAGTCATCATGATTAACAGTGGATTAGTTTTCACATTCACCTTCTGATTGGTTTGCTCTTAGTTCCAAAACATCCCAATGTATGTCTGAATCCTACCTGGACATAGCTGGTGACTCTGTGTTTCTTTACCTTTAGCTCTAACATCCAGCTGTGCCAGCTTCTGTTTGTATTTTGTTGTTGAATCCCATAGCATTTAGAGTGGTGTATCTCTAACTAGAAATTGCTACCTACTCACAGTCCAGGAGTCTATCATTTTCTCCAGTTTCTGTCTTTCTGGGGATGTTAATAAGAGTTCCACTGAGGTTCCTTTCACATGTAGTAGATTTCTTTTCTGGTTCCAGTTTCTATTGTTCTGCATCTTATAGAAATTCCTTAAAGTGTCTCTCATGTGAATGATATTTTCTATTTTTAAATTGATTTTATTTTTTTAAATACATGACAGCAGAATGTATTACAATTTTTATTACATATATAGAGCACAATTTTTCATATCTTTGTATAAAGTATGTTCATGCCAATTCATGTATTTATACATGTACTTGTTTTTTTTGCATTACAATTCTTATTACACATATATACCACAATTTTTTATATCTATGTTTGTATATAAAGTAGGTTGACACCCAATTATTGTCTTTATACATGTACTTTGGATAATGATGTCCATCACATTCATTCTACTATCCTTGCTAATCCCCTGCCTTCTTCCTTTCCCTCCCTCCACTCTTCCCTATCTAGAATTCATCTTTTCCTCCCATGTTCCTCCTCCCTACCCCACTATGAGTCAGCTTCCTTATATCAGAGAAAACATTCAGCATTTTTTTTTTTTTGGATTGGCTATCTTCACTTACCATTATCTTCTCCAATGCCATCTATTAAACTGCAAATGCCATGATTTTATTCTCTTTTATTGCTGAGTAAAATTTCATTGTGTATATATGCCACATTTTTTTTTTTATCCATTCATCCACTGAAGGGCATCTAGGTTGGCTCCACAGTTTAGCTATTGTGAATTGTGCTGCTATAAGCATTGATGTGGCTGTGTCCCTGTAGTATGCTGTTTTTAAGCCCTTTGGGTATAGTTCGAGGAGATGGATAGCTGGGTCAAATGTTGGTTTTATTCCCTGATTTCCAAGGAATCTCCATACTGCTTCCATATTAGCTGCACCAATTTGCAGTCCCACCAGCAATGTATGAGTGTACCTTTTTTCCCACATCCTCACCAACGCTTATTGTTGTTTGTCTTCATAATAGCTGCCATTCTGAACAAATATATGAAAAAATGTTCATCATCTCTAGCAATAAGAAAAATACAAATTAGTACTACTCTATGATATTTTCTATTTTTAAGCCTGATAATTTGTGCTTATTTTATGTACTTTTGAAATGTGGGGTTGAGGTGAAGGGGTATGAATTTGAACTGAATTTATGCTTTTTATCACTAATATTTGCCATTTACTTCATTAATATTATTTATAATGATAATTGACAGAAGTTGATTCTACTGCCTTAAAATAATCAACCAGAATACTTGACACTATACATTATGTTAATTTTATTCAATATATACTGTTTTACTAATCCAAGCTTGTTTTAATGCTGTATTTTTATAAACATAGTTTTTCAAATGCATTGAAAAAAATAAACTAGAGTTTCTTCTACTATTAGTTAAAAATGAGTTGTTTTTTTTAAAAAAAATTCTTATGGTTGCTTAATGAAGTAAGTATTAGTTCAAGAGAATTCCTTCAAGAGATGCTACTATTATTGCATTGTACTTCATTATTTTAGTTTCTGTAGAAACCAGTTACTTTAATTTTTATGGTTCATGCATAATTTTGGCATTTATTATAGTGGAAGTAAAGGAAAAATAATGGTTGATTTCTCATGTTACAAATTATTTGGTATTAAAAAGACTGATTCTGTCCTCAAACATTAGTATAAAATGAACTAGCTATTATTTTAACTTATTGTTTACTATTTGTTACTCTTTGAAAAGTTTACATGAACATATTTTAAAATACCAGTTAGTTAGAAATTGTCTAATATCAGTTGGTAACGTTTGCATTTTCTCTGTTTAATTAAAGTAATTTTCAATAGGCTTTTTCTTTCTCTAAATAATACAATTCTTTCCCTTCCTTTTATTAAAGATGGGAAGCTAATTTCATTGACCTCTGTTATTTAGAGTATTGACTCTACTTCCAAGAGCACAGCTATTCAAATTGGTTGGGGATATATGTTTGAGGCATTTCTCTGAGAATTCTGGCTGATGCAGGAATGGGATGGGGCACCTTAGTGACAACTGAGCTTGGGATCTGTCAAAGAACATAGCATTTACCAATGGAACCCTTTTGACCAAGACTACCCTTGCTTTAGATTTAGACTTAAGTAAAATTTGAACCTTGTTTCAGAACATATTTAAACTATGTCTCATCTTTACTTTTATTTTTTTTTAGGGTGTTTCCAATGCAACTTTGAAATACAAAGGCATACATTTTGGCAACTCTACAGGAAGACTAGAGTTCCCTAAAGTGTCTGGTCCTGGCCCTGGAGAGTATGATATAATCCAGTAAGTATATGTGTAAAAAATGTGTGTCTTTAATGTAGTTCTTGAGTATAAATTGATCTAATTTAGACTAGGCTATTTGGTTTAGAAAGGTAAATTAATATGAAGAACTCAAAGAAATATTATATATTGGAATAACCTATTTAAAACTGTTGATTTTTTTAATGAGTCAGATCCTGTGCCACTTATTTTATGTGTATTACCTCATTTAATCTTAACAAGTCTCTGTGGTTACTATTGTTATATGTATATTTTGTCAGTGAAAAATCCAGGGATCAGAGAGGATAAAGAACATATTCAAGATCATGTGGCCATTTACATGATAGAGCTGGATTTAAGTGAGGCCAGTTTGATTACACAGCTCATGTTATATCTAAGTACTAAGATATACTGTGCTTAATTTTAAATTAGATGAAAAGTCAGATGATGACCCAGGGATTCCCCATGTTATCCCTAGCTCTGATCTTCATTCTTTTGACTATAAGATGGTTTTAAAAAGCATTTTCATTCACTGTGAATCAGATCTATAACATTAAGTTCAGGGTTTACAAAGATTAATTATTAAATTTCTGGTAAAATAACTTTATCTTTGTTTTATACTAGGAAGGCAAAATGATCAACCATCATATTGTTCTCATATTCTGTTATTTCTTCCTGTGATTAATTTTTAAAATGGATTCCAACTTGATTTTTGCTTACTTCTTTCTCTGAGAGCACAAGTTTTCTCCTGAAAAGACCCATAATGATTACCTATTCAATTATTTTGCTTGAAACAGTCAGACATCTCTGTGTCCCAGGAATGGACATAGCTATTTCTTTAGACTCCCCTGCTATAGTTCATTCATTGAACAAATATAGTTTGAATATTTATTGTGCATCATACTGAACCTAATAATTAAGAATAAAAGGAATAAAACAACACCTTTGTTTTTGGGAATTTATACTCTAGCCCATTGTCCTTTTTAGTTTTTTACTTTCCTAACATGAATGGGGTACATCTATATTATTTATTTATTTATTTTTTAGTAATAACAGTGGAAACTGCTTCATTCTTCTTGCTAAGGATTGCTTTAGCTATTCTGGGTCTCTTATTTTTCCAGCTGAATTTCATGATTGCTTTTTCTATTTCTATGAAGAATGCCATTGGTATTTTGATTTGAATTGCATTAAATCTGTATAATGCTTTTGGAAGTATGGTCATCTTGATAATATTAATTCTGCCTATTCAAGAGCAACATAGATCTTTCCATCTTCTAAGGTCTTTTTTGACTTCTTTATTTAGAGTTCTGTAATTTTCATTTTATAGATATTTCACCTCTTTTGTTAAGTTGATTCCCAAGTATTTTTTTGAGGCTATTTTAAATGGGGTAGTTTTCCTTTCTGAGGATTTGTCACTGATATACAGAAATGCTTTTGATTTATGGGTGTTGATCTTATATCCTGCTGCTTTGCTGAATTCATTTACTAGTTCTAGAAGTTTTCTGGTGGAACTTTTAGGGTCTTCTAGGTATAGAATCATATTATCAGCAAATAGTACCAATTTGATTTCTTCTATTTCTATGTGTATCCCTTTCATTTCTTTCATCTGTCTAATTGCTCTGGCCAGTGTTTTAAGAACTATGTTAAATAGAAGTGGTGAAAGAGAGTGTACCTGTCTTGTTCCAGTTTTTAGAGGGAATGCCTTCAATTTTTCTCCATTTAGAATGATGTTGGCCTGTGGCTTAGCATAGGTAGCCTTGAGATATGTTCCTGTTATCCCTAGTTTTTCTAGTGCTTTGAACTTAAAGGGTACTGTATTTTGTCAAATGCTTTTTCTGCGTCTATTGAGATGATCATATGATTTTTATCTTTAAGTTTATTGATACTACAGAGCAATAGTAACAAAAACAGCATGGTATTGGCAGCAAAATAAACTGGTAAACCAATGGTACAGAATAGAGGACACAGAGAATAACCCACAAAATTACAATTATATTAGACAAATGTGTCAAAAACATGCATTGGAGAAAAGATAGCCTCTTCAACAAATGGTGCTGGGTAAACTGGAAATCCATATGCAACAAAATGAAATTAAGCCCCTATCTCTCACAATGCACAAAACTCAACTCAAAATGGATCAAGGACTTAGGAATAAAACTAGAGACCCTGCGTCTAATGGAAGAAAAAGTAGACCCTAATCTCCATCATGTGGGATCAGGCCCCAACTTCCTTAATAAGACTCCTTTGATGCAAGAATTAAAATAAAGAATTAATAAATGGGATGGACTCAAACTAAAAAGTTTCTTCTCAGCAAAAGAAACAATATGTGAGGTGAATAGAGAGCCTACATCTCAGGAGCAAATTTTTACTCCTCACACATCAGATAGAGCACTAATCTCTAGGGTATATAAAAAACTCAAAAAGCTAAGCACCACAAAAACAAATAACTCAATGAATAAATGGGCCAAGGACCTGAACAGACACTTCTCAGAAGATGATATACAATCAATCAACAAACATATGAAAACATGTCCATCATCACTAGCAATTGGAGAAATGAAAATCAAAACCACTCAAAGATTTCATTTCACTCCAGTCAGAATGGTAGCTATTATAAAGACAAACAACAATAAGTGTTAGTGAGGATGTGGGGAAAAAGGTACATTTATACACTGCTGGTGAGACTGCAAATTGGTGCAGCCAATATGGAAAGCAGCATGGAGATTTCTTGGAAAATTGGGAATGGAACCACCATTGGACCCAGCTATCCCTCTCCTTGGTCTATACCCAAAGGACTTAAAAACAGCATACTACAGGGAGACAGTCATATCCATGTTTATAGCAGCACAATTCACAATAGCTAAACTTTGGAACCAACCTAGATGCTCTTCAATAGATATATGTATAAAAAAGTGGCCTATATACAGAATGGAATATTACTCAGAAATGAAAGAGAATAAAATCATGGCATTTGCAGGTAAATGGATGGAGTTAGAGAAGATAATGCTAAGTGAAGTTAGCTAATCCCAAAAATCCAAATGCCCAATGTTTTTTTTTTTTTATATAGGAGGTTGATTCACAGTGGGATAGGGAGTGGGAGCAGGGGAAGAATAGAGAAACGCTATCCAGGGCAGAGGGGTTGGAGGGGAAGTGAGGGGGCATGGGGTTAGAAATGATGGTGGCATGTGATGATCATTGTTATCCAAAGTACATGTATGAAGACAGGAATTGGTGTGAATGTACTTTGTATACAACCAGAAATATGAAAAATTGTGCCCTATATGTGTAATAAGAATTGTAACACATTCTGCTGCCATATATAAATTAAAAAAATAAAATTAAAAAAAACACTGGAAACTAAGCATGCATATTTGGCTTACTGTAGTTTAACTTTATTTTCATTCTTCTAAACAAGATTAGGTCTACAGAATATTTTAATTCTGATCATTCCATTTTTAACATAAACTTTTGTTGTTGGATATTTTCATCATATCCTTTTCTTCTCCCAGATTGGCTGGTTTGCCCTTTCTTCCTTCCCTGCTCTCTCATTGAGGTTTAAAGCAACACTAAAAACTGTATGAAATATTTCTGCTTGAACACTTCTTGTTATAAGGAACTCAACTACTGCTAAGTTTTTTTTGTTGTTGTTTCAGTAGTAGACAACTCTTTTTTCTTAAAATGTCCTTCTTAAATGGACCTTTGCTTAAAAGTTTTCCCTGCCAGTTCTTTTCCCCAACCTTGTCCCATTTCTATTCTCCCTGTTTTGTGATATTTCTTTCTTTGATCTTTTTTCTCTATTTCTCCTCTTCTTACATTTGTGTTTTTTTTTTTACTTCTGCTTACATGCATGAATTCTTGTACATTGCATTCCTACTGCTTCAGTTATTTCATTATTTTCATAATTTGCTTGCCTTCACTGTATCTTTTTATTTGGAGTTGTCTTTGTTCCATTCTGGCAATTTACATTTTCTACTTTTTTTTTGGTTGAGTCAGAATTATTATGAAAGACTTGATAGAGAACCAAAGAGGAAATAATAAGGAGATAATAAGGAGTCACCTAAATGGAAAGATAAGCCTATAGGTTTCATTTTGGGAAACACACAGACCTAAATGGTATCTGACAATTCTGATATCCCGAGTTTATATTTGTGATTGATAAACACAACTTGAGGTTTTGAAAACAAGTTCTTATGTTGAATTTTGAGCAAATAAAAATCATTGAAAAAGTGAGTATTTAATAGTGAGCTGGGTTGGTAAATGAACATTTAAATTAACACTGCTGAACAAAGAAAATAATGACAAGTATTATGAAATTTTAACTTTGTTTTATGTTTCTCTGTTATCTAATTTTAATCTTTATATGTTTAGTATAGTTTGTTAGAAATTTTGGATATCATATTCTTTTAAAATTCTATTTAAGAAATAGAAAAACCAGTATAGTCAGTATAGCCTGTTTTAATATAACTTTCATTCATGAGAATTGGCTATTAGTATTTCAAATTACAGATGAAGAATATGAAGCTTAGAAAAGTTAGGTGATTTACATAAGGTAATACAGCTAACAGGTGGCAATGCTAGGATTTCTATCAGACTGTCAGACTCCAAGGCTTGAACTATTATTAATCACTCCTTAGTACATTCTTGAGGTTGTTTAATTTTCAATGAAAATAAACTTCTATTTCATTCTCAAAGGTCTTTAAGTCACTTTCTAGATTGTTGTATGATATAAATATTATTTTAGAAGTAATTGAAATCCCTAGGAATTTGGAATTTTAAAGACTTTTTATGATAAATAGAATATAGGAAACTTTTGTTGATAGCTTTGTATTTTAAGTCATGATGCAACTCACATCTCATTTTGTTTTTGGAATCATTGAAACAGGTTTATAATAATGTTTTGAAATGGAAAAAGCAGAACAAACATAAAAGTACATTTTTTTTACAAAATTTTAAATATGTTAGTCTAATCTAACCTATTGGTCTTATCACATACTTCTAACCTAGGAAATGTTACTGTATTCTTTTTGCTTATATAAATGTTTATATGTTTAAAACTGAGAATTATAATTTTCTATCTGAATTTTCGAAAGGGAAAAGACATTATATTGTGAAAATATTAATATCAAGAAAGATCAACAGGAAAATTATTGTTCATTTATCCCAAGATTTTATGAAGTAATAATGTTGCAGGAGGAAAAAAAGGTAAGTTGAAAAGTGGCTATTTTATCTCTTTTCCAGGTTTTAATGTCACTGAACCCATTGTTGTAAGGTTAAAGTTCTCTTAGATCTACTGTGTCCTATAGCTTTATTGCTGAGTGAATATTGTAGAAAAAAAGTGTATTAAATATTTCTGCTTGAACACTTCTTGTTATGAGGAACTCAACTACTGCTAAGTTTTTTTTTTTTGTTTGTTTCAGTAGTAGACAACTCTTTTTTCTTAAAATGTCCTGTCTTCTGCCTACTTATTATTTTCCCTTTCACTATGATTTCTTTTTAGTTTTTCTTGCTTTTATTGTAAGGATGAATGTTCTAGGTGTGTTTGGATTTTATTTACCTTCATGGTTACTACTGTCCTTTGAAGTTACATAGGAACTACCTTCTATTTGTGAATTTATTTCATAGTATTTGTTTCTGTATCTAAAACTAAACATACTATTCTGCTTGTAGGCTTTATAGTATATAGTGAAATTTTTATCTTCTTTGTTCTGGATAGTGTGTACTTATTAACACAAGGTCATTTAGATCTACATTCCATTTTTTATAGCTATAATTCAGTTTATTCATTTGAAACATAGTAAAATAAGTCTCTGGATTTTTTCAATTTACAATTAAAGTTTAAAGATTATAGTATAAAATTTTAAAAATGTATACATTTAGACTAAAGATAAATGATTCTCTTGAAAAATCAGTAATTATTTTTATAAGAAATTTCTTCAAAATTTCCTTGGTCTTCTCTTGAATTTTAATCAGTAATGAAAAATATTGTGTATCAGAAACAAGACATAATACTAGAAAAAGATGTATCAACAAAGTAGCAATATAATCGTTTTTTTTTGTGTGTATAAGTTTTATTTATTTATTTATTTATTTATTGGTTGTTCAAAACATTATAAAGCTATTGACATATCATATTTCATACATTAGATTCAAGTTGGTTATGAACTCCCAATTTTACCCCAAATACAGATTGCAGAATCACATCGGTTACACATCCACATTTTTACATAATGCCCTATTAGTAACTGTTGTATTCTGCTACCTTTCCTATCTGTGGGAAGCCATCCTGACACGTGACTGGGCGACTCCCGTTAAGGGTCTGAGGCTTCTGGCTGTGTCGGAATTTTCCCGGCCCTTTCCTGATGAGAGAACCCGTCCGTGTGGGGGTGTGACTGACCACTGACCCCGGGGGCCCAATCACTGACCCTGACCTTGGAGTGCAGTCCCCCCTCAACCTTCATTGGATGGAATTATCCCCTGAATTTCTTGTTCCCCAATAAAAGGCTACTCCCTGGCGTGTTCACTCTCTCTCTCTCCTGCTAGCCCTGAGTAATCCTTGCTGCCCTGCTGGGCGGTTAGAGGTCGGAGCCAGAGAGGGGAGCCGTCTCGGACCTAGCAATAGAAATAAGGTAACTGTGTCTGTGTGTTTTATTTCGATCTCTTCTAACTAACTTTATGCCTAGAACCTCATTAATGAAACCATTGCGCAGGCCGCGTGGTAGAATTGGCGCCCACGAGGGGGGCATTCTAGATTAGTTAGATTGAGTGGGAGCGCGCTATAAAGATAAGGATAAAGATAAAGATAAAGGAAGAGGTGACAATTTGGGTCACAAAAGTACCTGGAGCTATTGAAGGAAAGAGACGTTAAATTAATTAAAATGGGAAATTCAACTTCTACGGATAAGGAAATGTATCTGAGTATTTTAGACAGTATAATTAATCAGAAAGGAAAACAGATAAAGAAAGCTCAGTTATTACAATTCTTAAAGATTGTAGGTGAATATTGTCCTTGGTTTTGTGAACAAGAGTCTCCAAATTTATCTACTTGGGAGAAATTAGGAAGAAAGTTACAAAAGGTTTATTTTTCTAATGAACTACCTGGAGGCATAGAAAGTATTCAGAAAACTTGGACAGCTCTAGAAATTTGTCTTTTTGAATATATGGGTCAAAGTTCGTGGCCCCCTGAAGACCTGTTAAAAGGCTTGCAAAGGGCTATTAAGTCTATTCAAATGGAAAATTCGCCTGAGGCTAAGTTAATTCCTTTTCCCTTAGGCCGTTTAAAAACAAAGACAACGCTAAAAGCCAAACCCAAGGTTAGGAATGTGACTTTAAACTCGCAGGACTATACTAGCCCGCAGGGAGATTCTAGGGACGAATATCATAGAGGACAAACCTCCGAGATCTTAGAAAGCCCTCAGGAAGAGGTAGAGGATCTTCCTACAGAGGAAAATCCGGAAGAGATTCCTAGAGGGGCTCAGAGTTCTTCTCCGCCACGTGGTTTAGAAACCCAAATTCAAAATGACGATAGTACAGAGTCTGACCATGACTTGCAATCTGAGGGAGAAGAATCAGACATGGAAATTCAGGACTTACAGAGGAATCTTAACAGGCTGCGTTTAACACCGCCTGTCCAGACTATTCGAATTCAGCCGGTACCTGCTAAAAGGACAAAAATTAACAGGTGCGCTGGGTTAACAATGACTTTTCTTACCCCGTTCCAGCGAGGTATTAAGAAAGCACAGGAAGATGGGGAGGATACTAGCGGTTTTCAACTTTTTCCAGTTTTTGAGCAAGTTAATGAACAAGATCAGAGAGTTAGAGTTCATGCTGTAATCCCATTTAAAACCATTAAGGAACTAAAAAGTGCATGTGAGACGTATGGTCCCAATTCGCCTTTTGTACAGAGCCTGATAGAAAATATTTGCTCACAACCCCTTCCTCCTAGCGATTGGATTTCTTTAGCCAGATCTTGTCTGAGCGGGGGAGATTTCTTACTTTGGAGGACTTACTGGACTGATTTCTGTACTGAACAGGCAGAAAAGAACAAAAGACAGGATATAGAAACGCCAGTAGAAATGTTTCTAGGGACAGGTGAATTTACTGACCTAGAAAGACAGTTAAATTATGATTTTGTAGTGTACAATCAAATAACTAATTGTGCAAAACGGGCCTGGAGGCAGATTGTCTCCAAGGACCAGTCCAATTTAGTTCTTAGCAAAATCAGGCAAGGTGCGAGTGAACCTTACTCAGATTTCGTAGCCCGGTTGTACCAGGCTGCAAACAGGTCAATCGGGGACTCGGGAGCGAGTGAGTTCATTGTTAGGCAATTGGCATTCGAAAACGCAAATAAATACTGTCAGGATATTCTTAGACCGCACCGTAAAAAAGGGACAGTTTCTGAGTTTATTCGCTTATGTTCTGACATAGACTCTACTCATTTACAAACAGTGGCCCTAGCTGCAGCAATAAAAGAAACTTTGAAACCACAGGATTTAGTACGAAAACCCCGCGGAAAATGTTACATTTGCGGGAGAAATAATCATTTTGCGCGGGAGTGTCGCATGCGCAATTTTAAGTTCAGGGCTCCATCTACTGGCGATAATAGATATTGCAAGGCTCAGCCCCATGCGGCGGATCAAGATGGCGCGGATGAGCCCGCCTTCTTGTCATCATTTCCGCCTGGCCGGAACACAAACTTCCGGTCGGCCCGCCCCCGGGCCGAAAATGAGGAAGTAGGTGGTCGCGCAATGTGACGTCATCGCGCCGACCATGGGGGCCGCCATCTTTAATTTTACCGGAGCGAAACGAACAGTTTCCGTACAAACCCCTAATGATTTTCAAGGCTTTTAAGAGATACTAATCGGCTGAAGCCATCTTTAAAACTAACTACTTCTAATTTAAGTCCCTTATTTCAGATATTACAAGGAAATCCCTCTCCAACCTCTCCACGTCAGCTAACCTTAGAGGCTAGAATGGCTTTAAGGAGAGTTGAACATGCAATTAAAAATGCACAGCTTACTAGAGTTGATCCTAAAGAAATAGTGTATTTATTAATATTTCCAACTGAACATACCCCAACAGGAGCCATATGGCAAAGATTAGGAGTTATTGAGTGGATTTATTTATCCCACTCTCCTCAAAAGACATTAATTCCTTTTCATGATTCTATAGCTCAATTAGTAATTAAAGGTAGAACTAGGATTTTACAATTAATTGGATCTGAGCCTGATATCATAATTATTCCATTTTCTATTCAACAGACTAATTGGCTTTTTCAAACTTCTAGCTCATGGCAGATAGCTTTTGCTGATTTTCCTGGCCAGATAGATAGCCATTATCCTCGTGATAAGATTATACAATTTGCATCATTAACGTCACTTATTTTTCCAAAGATTGTACGTGCACATCCTATAGATGAAGCTTTATCAGTGTTCACGGATGGTTCTAACTCAGGTAAAGCAGGTTTTTATAGTCGTGTTCACACAGAGGTAATACAAACTTCTTATACTTCTGCCCAAAGAGCAGAGCTTCAAGCTCTGATTTGTGCCTTAAATTACTTTTCAAATGAGCCTATTAATGTTTATTCTGACAGCTTATATGCAGTCGGAGTTACTAAAAATATTGAAACTTCAGTTATTGGGTATACTTCATCACAAGAGTTATTTGAGTTATTTCATAATTTACAAAAGACAGTGCTAATGCGAAAGTACCCATGTTTCATAGGGCACATACGGGCTCATACTAATCTTCCAGGACCCTTAGTTTCTGGTAATGACAAGATTGATAAATTAGTAGCTTTTTGTCAACAGATGTCTTCATATGACTGTGCACTAGCTTCCCATTCCTTACATCATCAAAATGCTTCTAGCTTACGTAAAAAATTTAATATTACTAGAGAACAAGCTCGTCAGATTGTAAGCCAATGCCCTAAGTGTGTTATTCACACTCCATCTCTGCCATCAGGGGTAAATCCCCGTGGATTAAAACCAAATCAAATATGGCAAATGGATGTAACTCATATTCCTCAATTTGGTAAGCAATGTTATGTACATGTCATAGTGGACACTTATTCTAGATTTATTTTTGCCACAGCACGTACTAAGGAAAATACTCAACATGTAATTTCTCATTGCCTAGCAGCTTTTTCTGTTTTAGGGTGCCCTATGCAGATTAAAACAGATAATGCTCCAGCTTATGTAAGCTCTTCTTTTCAACAATTTTGCCAAGAGTTTAAAATTAATCATAAAACAGGAATTCCTTATAACCCTCAAGGCCAAGCCATTGTGGAACGAGCTCATTTATCTATTAAGCTTCAATTACAAAAATTAAAGGGGGGGAATAGGTTTATGACTCCCCAAAATAGCCTTAATCATGCCTTGTTTGTTTTAAATTTTTTAAACTGTGACGCAGAAGGTCACACTGCTGCTGAGAGACAAATGTCTCCCTCAGTAACAGGCCCTTTAGGCAGAATTTTGTGGAAAGATTTACAGACTGGTCAGTGGAAGGGCCCAGACCCAGTGATAATGTGGGGTAGAGGTCATGCTTGTATTTTCCCAGAAGGTGCATTCCGTCCTATTTGGGTACCTGAACGTGCTATCAGACATGGAAGAGATAGAACCCAGATTCAAGCGACTGAGGATTGACCAGGAGGAGGCCCTATCCAGAAGGAGGAGATATCGGAAAAGGATGAAGAAAGACCAGATTGACCCAGCCGAAAAGCTGATTTCATGGGAAGACTTGAAGAAGCTAACAACCCAGGCTTCCCGAATACTTCGACACCTAGGAGAGAACAGGACCCCAGTGATGATGGTAGCAACAGTAATTGCCCTGTTGGGCTGTCAGGTAAAGGGGGATCAAGTAGACACTTACTGGACATATTTCCCAGATCCACCCCTGGTACACCCAGCTGTGTGGACTGGAGAATCTATTCCAGTATTTACTAATGACTCATTCATGATGGGAGGATTTACAGATACCCATATTACTCCCAATCATGTGACTAGATTTAATTATTCTGGCTACAGTGCCCAATTACCTTTGTGTTGGTCACATGATAAACATGCTGGCTGTCTAAAAGTATCATTCGAAGAAAAGACAGCGATTGGTAGACATAGACTGACAAATAATTCTTTTTATGGGGACTTAAGACCTTATACTAGATCAGTAATTTAAGATGGGACTTTCCCATAACAAGCCAGTCATTTCTGCAAAACCTCCACGGATGCCCCACTGTCCAAATAGTTCTACAATTGAGATTGGCACCTTTCCTAGATGGATGGATTGTGTAAATACCTTTCCTGTACAACATAAGGTGTCTAAAGATAGTGGGTATATTTTAGACTGGTCTCCAAAAATTGATAAAAGACAATTACGAAGAAATTCTGCTATGACACCTGCAGGATTTGTTAGTAATATTTTGACTTATAGTAAAGGAGGTGTTCAGAAAGATGTTTGGCGTTTAATTGCTGCCTCAGAATTCTTACATTTTACAGACAAACCTTTACCAAAATTTGTTGGCAAGAACTGTAAAGAGGGATCATGCTATGGCTTACGAGCCTGTGTCCAATCTCCTTATGTTTTAATTATTGGAAATGTAAAAGTTAAATGGATAGATGACAGATATATTGTTACTTGTAATAAATGCAACCTAACCAATTGTATTACTAGGTATAATGGAGGAAAAGGAGTGCTGATACTTCATCAGCCCTCTTTTGTTTTATTACCTGCTAATATTTCAGAGCCATGGTATGCTGATACTGGTTTACAAGTCTTACAGCAAATTCATGCCCAGTTAGCAAGACCAAAACGTGCTATTGGAGTTATAATTGTTGGTGTTTTGGCGCTAGTCTCCTTTATTGCCTCAACTGTCTCTGCGTCTCTGACATTGTCTCAAAATATTCAGCATGCCAAATTTCTTAATAATTTAGCTCAAAATACTTCCAAGGCTCTGCGTAATCAAGTAAATATTGATGAAAGGATTGAGACTAAATTAAACGCCTTAGAGGCGACTGTTATAGACATAGGTAATGAACTTTCAGCCTTAAAATTTAAGGAAAGGCTTAAATGCCATGCCAATTATAAGTATGTTTGTGTTACAGCTGCCAAGTACAATGCTTCTCTCTGGGATTGGGAGAAGGTTAAAAACCATTTATTAGGTATTTGGCAAAATAGTAATAATAGCTTGGATATTCTGGAACTTCATCACCATATCCAAGACATTCAAAATAATAAAGCTGATTTTTCAGATCCTTCTTCTCTGGCAAACCAAATATTGAAGGAGTTAAATGGATTCAACCCTGGAAATATTCTTAAACACTCGGCCTGGTACATTATTGGATTATTCTCTTTGCTGTTAATTCTCTTTTGTGTTATAATTATAGGATGGCGAGTCTTCGGAACAAGAATACAGAAACTCCAAAGAGTGAACCGCCGCCTCATTTTTAAGAATAGAAAGGGGGAATATGTGGGAAGCCATCCTGACACGTGACTGGGCGACTCCCGTTAAGGGTCTGAGGCTTCTGGCTGTGTCGGAATTTTCCCGGCCCTTTCCTGATGAGAGAACCCGTCCGTGTGGGGGTGTGACTGACCACTGACCCCGGGGGCCCAATCACTGACCCTGACCTTGGAGTGCAGTCCCCCCTCAACCTTCATTGGATGGAATTATCCCCTGAATTTCTTGTTCCCCAATAAAAGGCTACTCCCTGGCGTGTTCACTCTCTCTCTCTCCTGCTAGCCCTGAGTAATCCTTGCTGCCCTGCTGGGCGGTTAGAGGTCGGAGCCAGAGAGGGGAGCCGTCTCGGACCTAGCAATAGAAATAAGGTAACTGTGTCTGTGTGTTTTATTTCGATCTCTTCTAACTAACTTTATGCCTAGAACCTCATTAATGAAACCATTGCGCAGGCCGCGTGGTAGACCTATCCTCTACTATCCCCCCTCCCTCCCCTCCCATCTTCTCTCACTACCCCATCCACTGTAATTCATTTCTCTCCTTGTTTATTTTCCCATTCCCCTCACAACCTCTTATATGTAATTTTGTATAACAATGAGGGTCTCCCTCCATTACCATGCAATTTCCCTTTCTCTCCCTTTCCATCCCACTTCATGTATCTGTTTAATGTTAATCTTTTCTTCCTGCTCTTCCTCCCTGCTCTGTTCTTAGTTGCTCTCATTATATCAAAGAAGACATTTGGTATTTGTTTTTTAGGGATTGGCTAGCTTCACTAAGCATAATCTGCTCTAGCGCCATCCATTTCCCTGCAAATTCTATGATTTTGTCATTTTTTAGTGCTGCGTAATACTCCATGGTGTATAAATGCCACATTTTTTTTTATCCATTCATCAATATAATCGTTTTTATAAAATCATTTTTATAAAATAACAATTATAAATTTAAAAGCAGATAAAATATCAGTTTTAACTCAGTAGAATTTAATGAACATAATAAAAAAGGAAAAGGTGAAAAAGGTTTTGGTTTCACATTAGGATTTTATTCCTAAATAGAACTTATGTGTAATATGCTTTGAATATCAGTAAAATGTCAGTAAAAATACACAAAAATTAAAGTAAAACAATTGTTTTCTGTTATAAATTGATGTTTAATGGAAACCTTATTTATTTAGATATCTTACTGTTATATATTTTAAGAGCCTTTTTTCATAGTGGTACCCTGCATTTTTTGAAAGGAGGAGTTTTTATTAGATGATTTTCAAATTAATATTAGTGTGCCTGTACCATTGTAACCATTGCATTGTTTACTGTATTGTTAGATTTCTGTAATCTGAGATAATTTTCTTTTGAAATTGTAGAATGGTAAATTTAAACATGAAGAATTATAATTGGTAAGAATGAAGTAAACTGGAATTATTTTTAAATATTAGCATCTGTGTGTTTTTTCTCATTCTTTTTATATTAACTATAAAATCTCTACTTGATTACATTTCCTGAGCAGGGAGATTTTGCTTCTATTGTTTAGCATAGTGCCTAGAACATGAAAAGGGCTTAATCAGTATTTAATAAATGCATCATTTTTCAAACACTAACATTGTTTTATATTTAATAGTAACAAATGTTTTTAAACCATAAATATTATTTTCTGTATTTGTATAAAGATTTTTAATGTCTTAATATTTTAGTTCATTTTCAAAAAAGGAATCTCTGAATTTGATAGTCCTTTCTCATATTCAGGTACTACTCCCACTACCATTTTACTTTCCTCTTGAATTCTTTTCCATTTATAATTATTGTAAGTCAGGTCAAAATATTATCTCATTATTATCCTAGTGTATATCATTGTTATTTGCTACACATGGTAAAATGCTAGAAGATATGGATGGTAATACTAGAAATCTTGGTTTGTTGGGTGAATGGATGTGAGAAGATGTGAATGTTCTAAAGTTAGGATTTTATTGCTTCTTGGTGTGTTCTTTTCTATTGAGATCTAACATACAGCTAGATTTGACTATATTTAAGGGTAATTTACCTCCAATTATTTGTATTGAAATACATTTTTTTTAAAAATGTGACTTTTCCCAGGAGTTTATGTATCTTTTTAAATTATATGTAATGTGTCTCTTACTCTAAAGATCAAATCTGTGGAAATAATTCTGACAAAATCAGAATATTGAGGTACTAAAAGGTGTTTGCAATTAAAACAGACATATAAAGTATTATTATTTTCTGCATATTTGATATAAAACTAATAAATGTTTTGTTCAAGATGATTTGTGCAACCACTTTTTTTTTTTTTAAAAAAAGAACGTCCTGAAACTAGAAAAATAAAATAGAAAGAATCACTTTTTCTGTAATTCCAGCTAGTCAGGATGCTGAGGCAGGATGATTACAAGTTAGAGGCTAGCCAGGGCAACTTAGTGAGACCCTGGCTCAAACTAAAAATAAATAAATAAATAAATAGACACAGGGTCTCTGGTTTAATTCCTAGGTCCTTGATCCACTTTGAGTTAAGTTTTGTGTATGATGAGAGATAGGGGTTTAATTTCATTTTGTTGCATATGGATTTCTAGTTCTCCCAGCACCATTTGTTGAAGAGGCTGTCTTTTTTCCCAATGTATGTTTTTGGCACCTTTGTCTAATATAACATTACTGTAATTATGTGGGTTAGTCTCTGTGTCCTCTGTTCTGTACCATTGTCCTACCAGTCTATTTTGGTGCCAATACCATGCTGTTTTATTACTATTGCTATGTAATATAGTTTAAAGTCTGGTATAGTGATGCCACCTACTTCACTCTTCTTGCTAAGAATTGATTTAGCTATTCTGGGTCTCTTATTTTTCCAGATGAATTTCATTTCATGACTGCTTTTTCTATTTCTGTGAGGAATGCTATTGGGATTTTGATTGGCATTACATTAAATCTGTATAGTGCTTTTGGTAGTGTGGTCATTTTGGCACTATTAATTCTGCCTACCCAAGACCAATGGAAATATTTCTATCTTCTAAGGTCTTCTTTAATTTATTTCTCTAGTGTTCTTTAGTTTTTGCTGCAAAGATCTTTCACCTTCATTGTATCAGATTAGGCCACTACTTCCTTAATAAGACTCCTATAGTGCAAGAATTAAAATAAAGAATTCATAAATGGGATGGATTCAAATTAAAAAGATTCTTTTCAGCATAATAAATAGTCAGTGAGGTGAATAGAGAGCCTATAAATTTTTGCCACTTGCACATCAGATAGAGAACTAATCTCTAGGGTATATAAAGAACTAAAAATGCTAAACACCAAAATAACAAATAACCCAATCAATAAATGGGTCAAGGAACTGAACAGACACTTCTCAGAAGAGGATACACAATCAATCAACAAATATATGAAAAAATGCTCATCATCTCTAGCAATCAGAGAAATGCAAATCAAAACCACTCTCAGATACTATCTCACTCCAGTCAGAATGGCAGCTATTATGAAGACAAATAACAAGTGTTGGCGAGGATGTGGGGAAAAAGGCACACTCATACAATGCTTGTGGGACTGCAAAATGGTGCAGCCAATATGGAAAGCAGTATGGAGATTCCTTGGAAAACTGGGAATGGAACCACCATTTGAACCAGCTATCCCACCCCTTGGTCTACACCCAATGGACTTAAAAATAACATACTACGGGAGCACAGCCACATCAATGTTTACAGCAACACAATTCACCACAGCTAAACTGTGGAACCAACTTAGATGCCCTTCAATAGATGAATGGATAAAAAATGTTGCATATATACACAATGGAATATTACTCAGCAATAAAAGAGAATAAAATCATGGCATTTTCACGTAAATGGATGGAGTTGGAGAAGATAATTCTAAATGTAGTTAGCCAATCTCCAAAATACAAATGCTGAATATTTTCTCTGATACAAGGAGACTGATTCATAGTGGGGTAGGGAGGTGGAGCATGGGAGGAATAGACAAGCTCTAGATAGGGCACAGGGGTGGGAGGGAAGGGAGGGGGGACGTGTGGTTAGAAATGATGGTGGAATGTGATGGACATCATTATCCAAAGTACAAGTGTGAAGACATGAATTGGTATGAATATACTTTATATATAACCAGATATATGAAAAAATGAACTCTATTAGTATAATATGAATAGTAATGCATTTTGCTGTCATATATTAAAAAATCAATAATTAAAATAAAGGAAAAAAAAGATTCTGGAATGAGATGGATGTCATTATCCTAAGTACATGTATGAAGACATGAATGATGTGAATATACTTTGTATACAACCAGAGATATGAAAAATTGTGCTCTTTCTATATATATGAATTGTAATGCCTTCTGCTGTCTTATATAACAAATTAGAATAAATAAGTAAATAAATAAGTAAATAAATAAAAATTAATGAATTAAAAGGGCTGGGCATCTAGCTCAGTGGTACAGTTCTTGCCTAGCAGGTCCAATGGCCTGGATTCAGTCCACAGTACATGAAAAAAAAAGCAAATACCCTTTTATTTCTTTGCCCTATAAGTATAAAAAGAACAAGAATTTGATTGGGGTACTTGAAATAATAGGGATTTTAATGTATGTGTCATTTCTGAATGTTTTATTGACATTCAGAAATCATAATCTGTAAATTTGGATTTGAATTTTAAGGTAATGAGGGAAGATGAACTCTGCTTTTTCATAAACTACAGATTTCTTGGCTCATATAATGCTAAATGAATGTGTAATCCCAATGATTATTATGACATGGGATTACTAAACTTTCTGTTATTTTGTTATGTTCACAACCAATTCTGACTCTGTATTTTTAAGTGTAAGTAAGCAAGTAGGAAAAATCTGCTTACTAGAGATGACTTACAAGTGTTGAGTTTGAATGACTGTTGTCATTATCGGAAGTGGTTATCACAGACATTGCTCACTGTGATGAGCAGATGATGAGTTCAGTTTTAGACAGTTGAATTTGGAGAAAAATTACTAATAGTGTCAATTTTAAAATAGAATTTATAATACAAATTTGGAATAGAGATACACATTTTTCAGTCTGTTCCATGAAGGTGATAATTGAAGTGATGAAATGGCTACAGAAGAGAATGTAGAGATGAGAGGAAATTTCAGAATGAACCTTTGAGAAACAAGCACAAAAGGGAGTGAGTGAGGCATGATAGATATGCCAGAGGAGAAATAATTAATGAAGTAAGAAGTGAGTTGGGGAATTTAGATACCAAATGATAGAGTTTCAAAAAAGAGAGGGTATAGAAATATACTTATTTTTATAGGACAATGATTCTGGTAAATCATTAAACAAAAAAGCAGATTATAAAATGGCATACATATTGTCATTTTTAAAATTTTATGAGTATATTTCCTTGCATTCATAGTCAAATATTTGTATTGATTAACTCAGAGTGGTGAGGTTATGAGTGATTTTTCTGGTCAACTTTTATTTTCCTCTACTATTTAGTTTTGTTTTTGGTGCTGGTAGTGATCAAAATCAGGGCCTTGTGCCCACAAGTGCTATACCAATAAACTATACCCCTAGCTTTATGATTGATTTTAATTTACCCTCCTTGCATGGTTGAATTTTCTATTGTTCTAAAGGCACATGTAATATAATTTAAAAGAAATAATGAAGCTGCAAGAAAGGTTTTAAGAGGAAGAAATAGATGCTGGAGAAGGTGCAGATCAAGAACAGGCTTTGTTAATAAAAGAAATTTGGAGAGTAAATATTTTAAGGCTTGTTGAGTATTGAGAGAGAAGTTCTGATGGCAGATGCAAGTTAGATTCCATGCAGTGAGTTAAATGGGGTCAGGCAGTAGAAGCACTGAATATATATTAATACTACACTTTCCAGAATTTTGCTGTTAAAGAGAAGAAGAAAAACTGGAGTAGATTAAGAAGATAGCACAATAGAGGACAATTTATTTTTAGATGGATGTATATTCTTAGAATAGTTGAAGGATACTGTAGAAATAGAGGAGTGGCAAAAATACATAGATGAGATAATTAGTATAGTAAGGTTCTATATAGAAACAGGTAATAAGCAAAGGAATTCAATGCATAAACAGTTGGTTTACATTAGAGAGGAAGAGAAACCTCTTTATGAAAAAGGAGAAAGAATGAATGATGAAATAAGTAAGGGGTCAGGCATCTTTTTCTATAAAGGGCCAGATAGTAAATATTTAGTTAGGACTATATAGTCTCTTTCACGCATATTCAACTCTGTTGTTGTAGTATGAAAGAGCCATAGACAATGTATAAACCAATTATGTTCCAGTAAAATTTTCACTTATAAAAGCAGACAGTAGGTTAGATTTGACTCATAGGATATAGTTTGCTGACCCCTGAAAGAGACATATTGATGTGTATAGGAGATACATTAAATAATTTTATTTTGGATGGCCTATGTTATTTTGTTGACATAGACAGCAAGGTCTTTTTTTTTTACCTTTTAAATTTTTTAATTTTTTTTTATTGGTTGTTCAAAACATTACAAAGCTCTTGACATATCATATTTCATACATTAGATTCAAGTTGGTTATGAACTCCCAATTTTACCCCAAATACAGATTGCAGAATCACATCGGTTACACATCCACATTTTTACATAATGCCCTATTAGTAACTGTTGTATTCTGCTACCTTTCCTATCCTCTACTATCCCCCCTCCCCTCCCCTCCCCTCCCATCTTCTCTCTCTACCCCATGTACTGTAATTCATTTCTCTCCTTGTTTATTTTCCCATTCCCCTCACAACCTCTTATATGTAATTTTGTATAACAATGAGGGTCTCCCTCCATTACCATGCAATTTCCCTTTTCTCTCCCTTTCCCTCCCACCTCATGTCTCTGTTTAATGTTAATCTTTTCTTCCTGCTCTTCCTCCCTGCTCTGTTCTTAGTTGCTCTCATTATATCAAAGAAGACATTTGGTATTTGTTTTTTAGGGATTGGCTAGCTTCACTAAGCATAATCTGCTCTAGTGCCATCCATTTCCCTGCAAATTCCATGATTTTGTCATTTTTTAGTGCTGCGTAATACTCCATGGTGTATAAATGCCACATTTTTTAAAACCATTCATCTATTGAAGGGCATCTGGGTTGGTTCCACAGTCTAGCAATTGTGAATTGTGCTGCTATGAACATCGATGTAGCAGTATCCCTGTAGTACGCTCTTTTAAGGTCTTCAGGGAATAGTCCGAGAAGGGCAATAGCTGGGTCAAATGGTGGTTCCATTCCCAGCTTTCCCAGGAATCTCCATATTGCTTTCCAAATTGGCCGCACCAGTTTGCAGTCCCACCAGCAATGTGCAAGAGTACCCTTTTCCCCACATCCTCTCCAGCACTTGTTGTTGTTTGACTTCATAATGGCTGCCAATCTTACTGGAGTGAGATGGTATCTTAGGGTGGTTTTGATTTGCATTTCTCTGGCTGCTAGAGATGGTGAGCATTTTTTCATGTACTTGTTGATTGATTGTATGTCCTCCTCTGAGAAGTGTCTGTTCAGGTCCTGAATCCCCTCCTCTCGCCATGCACAAAAGTTAACTCAAAGTGGATCAAGGAGCTAGATATCAAATCAGAGACTCTGCGTCTGATAGAAGAAAAAGTTGGCTCCAATCTACATATTGTGTGGTTGGTTTCCAAATTCCTTAATAGGACACCCATAGCACAAGAGTTAATAACAAGAATCAACAAATGGGACTTACTTAAACTGAAAAGTTTTTTCTCAGCAAGAGAAACAATAAGAGAGGTAAATAGGGAGCCTACATCATGGGAACAAATTTTTACTCTTCACACTTCAGATAGAGCCCTAATATCCAGAGTATACAAAGAACTCAAAAAATTAGACAATAAGATAACAAATAACCCAATCAACAAATGGGCCAAGCAAGGTCTTCTTGAGAGCACCTGGAGATCAAGGTCCATTAAGAGGAGCAGAATTAGTTACTGCTTAGGAAGTATGAGCTGGTAAATTTGATGTGGGGAGGCTGAATATCTTTGCTTCAGTTCTTGGTTTTTAAGATTCAGGTGATGCACTGACTTCTACAATAGATGGCATATAAAAATTAGTTATAGGCAGTGATATCTTGAAATTGTCTTATATCAAGCCAGTTGCTTTTTCCTTATTTTCCAGAATTTCAGATTTCTGACTTGTATTTGCCCTTATATATTCCTCCTTTTGGGCTTAGAAAGTTTCTCTTTCTCTTGGTAACTCAGAACTTTCTGGGCTTGGCAAATCCAGGGTATTTGTGTCTTACTGTCTGTAAATGGAAAATAACTACATGGTAGAAGAGGGAATTTAGTTTTTTCAAATTATTTTCTTAACATGTTTATCTTTGTTTCCTATATCTTTCCAAGTTTTCCTTAAAATTCATTTCTTTTTAAATTAGAAATTTGCTTTACTTTTTAAAAAATAGCTTTATTGAGATCTACTTCACATATCATACAGTTTATTCATTTAAAGTATACAATTCAATGGTTTAATATATTCACAAAATTGTGTAACCATCATCATAATCAATTGCACAATGTTTAATTTACTCTAATTGCAAATCATTCCTTGTTCTCCTCAACCTTGCTAACTATAAGCAATCACCAGTTTACTTTCTATTTTTGTAGATTTTTCTATTCTAGACATTTCAAAAACAAAATTGTGCTATATTTGTGCTTTGTGACTGGCTTCTTTCACTTGTCATAATGTTTTCTATGTTTTACCGTGTATTAGTTAATAATTAATTTCTTTATATGACTAACTAGTATTCATTCTGTGGCTATGCTGTATCTTGTTTATCCATTCATCAGGTGATGAACTTTTGGGCTATTTCTACTTTATGGGCAAGAACAAAAATAGTAAGTATAATTACTAAATGAAAGTATAATAATAATACACATAAAACTAAAGCTGCTGTAAACATTTGTGTACAAGTCTTTGGCTGTAGGTTTTCATTTACCTTGAATCTGTACCTGTAGGTGGGTGGAATTGTTAGATAATATGTGTTTCTAGGGCTGGAGTTGTGGCTCAGCTGTAGAGTGCTTGCCTAGCACATGTGAGGCCCTGGGTTGGATCTTCAGCAGTACATAAAAATAAATAAATAAAATAAAGTTATTGTGTCCAACTACAACTAAAAAATAAATATTTAAAAAATATTGTGGTTCTATGTTTATCTTATTGTGGAACTGTCTTATAAATCGGTAGCATTTACATTATGTTCAGCAAAGTATGAAAGTTACAATTTCTTTAATACTTGATATTATTGTTGGTATTTTTATTATAGGCATCCAAGGGTACATGAATAGTGTCTCATTGTGGTTTCAATTTTCATTTTCCTAAGGACTGATGATATTAAATATCTTCCATGTATTTGCTTGACATATTTATATCTTCTTAAGAAAAATGTCTAGTTAGATCTTTGCCCATTTTTACATTGAATTATTTGTCCTTTTATTATTAATTTAAGAGTTCTATTGGTTTGCTTTTGTCTGAATTTACAATTAATAATATTAAATAACATTTCTTGTAGATGTAATCTTTTATGGATGTTTATGTTCCCAATTCAAACATAGTTGTTAGAGTGTAAGATTCTTGCATTATATTGTATACCTATAGTTAGCAAAATACATACATTTAATAATCCTTTCTTGAATGAATTTATTGCAGTTATGAAAAATGGGCATATTTATTTTCAAGTTACAATTAGGAAAAGAATTCTTAGGATTTCTCTTTCCTCCCATTTATACTATTTACTTAGCAATGTAGGTGTTAAATCAATAAGATGATTTTATTTTTATTTATTTATTTATTTTTATTGTTGGTTGTTCAAAACATTACATAGTTCTTGATATATCATCTTTCACACTTTGCTTCAAGTGGGTTATGAACTCCCATTTTTAGCCCATATACAGATTGCAGAATCACATCAATTACACATCCATTGATTTACATATTGCCATACTAGTGACTGTCATGTTCTGCTACCTTTCCTATCCTCTACTATCCCCCCTCCCCTCCCCTCCCCTCCCCTCCCCACCCCTCTTCTCTCTCTACCCCCTCTACTGACCTTCATTTCTCCCCCTTGTATTATTTTTCCCTTTCTCCTCATTTCCTCTTGTATGTTCTTTTGTAACCCTGAGGGTCTCCTTCCATTTCCATGCAATTTCCCTTCTCTCTCCCTTTCCCTCCCACCTCTCATCTCTGTTTAATGTTAATCTTCTTCTCATGCTCTTCGTCCCTACTCTGTTCTTAGTTACTCTCCTTATATCAAAGTAGACATTTGGCATTTGTTTTTTAGGGATTGGCTAGCTTCACTTAGCATAATCTGCTCTAGTGCCATCCATTTCCCTTCAAATTCTATGATTTTGTCATTTTTTAATGCAGAGTAATACTCCATTGTGTATAAATGCCACATTTTTTTTAATCCATTCGTCTATTGAAGGGCATCTGGGTTGGTTCCACAGTCTTGCTATTGTGAATTGAGCTGCTATGAACATCGATGTAGCAGTGTCCCTGTAGCATGCTCTTTTTAGGTCTTTAGGGAATAGACCAAGAAGGGGAATAGCTGGGTCAAATGGTGGCTCCATTCCCAGCTTCCCAGGAAATCTCCATACTGCTTTCCAAATTGGCTGCACCAATTTGCAGTGCCACCAGCAATGTACAAGTGTACCCTTTTCCCCACATCCTCGCCAGCACTTGTTGTTGTTTGACTTCATAATGGCTGCCAATCTTACTGGAGTGAGATGGTATCTTAGGGTGGTTTTGATTTGCATTTCTCTGACTGCTAGAGATGGTGAGCATTTTTTCATGTACTTGTGGATTGATTGTATGTCCTCCTCTGAGAAGTGTCTGTTCAGGTCCTTGGCCCATTTGTTGATTGGGTTGTTTGTTCTCTTATTGTCTAATTTTTGGAGTTCTTTGTATACTCTGGATATTAGGGCTCTATCTGAAGTGTGAGGAGTAAAGATTTGTTCCCAGGATGTAGGCTCTCTATTTACCTCTCTTATTGTTTCTTTTGCTGAGAAAAAACTTTTTCGTTTGAGTAAGTCCCATTTGTGGATTCTAGTTATTAACTTTTGTGCTATGGGTGTCCTATTGAGGAATTTGGAGCCCGACCCCACAGAATGTAGATCGTAGCCAACTTTTTCTTCTATCAGACGGCGTGTCTCTGATTTGATATCAAGCTCCTTGATCCATTTTGAATTAACTTTTGTGCATGGCAAGAGAAAGGGATTCAGTTTCATTTTGTTGCATATGGATTTCCAGTTTTCCCAGCACCATTTGTTGAAGATGCTATCCTTCCTCCATTGCATGCTTTTAGCCCCTTTATCAAATATAAGATAGTTGTAGTTTTGTGGATTGGTTTCTGTGTCCTCTATTCTGTACCATTGGTCCACCCGCCTGTTTTGGTACCAGTACCATGCTGTTTTTGTTACTATTGCTCTGTAGTATAGTTTGAAGTCTGGTATCGCTATACCGCCTGATTCACACTTCCTGCTTAGCATTGTTTTTGCTATTCTGGGTCTTTTATTTTTCCATATGAATTTCATGATTGCTTTCTCTATTTCTACAAGAAATGCCGTTGGGATTTTGATTGGCATTGCATTAAACCTATAGAGAACTTTTTGTAATATCGCCATTTTGATGATGTTAGTTCTGCCTATCCATGAACAGGGTATATTTTTCCATCTTCTAAGATCTTCTTCTATTTCTCTCTTTAGGGTTCTGTAGTTTTCATTGTATAAGTCTTTCACCTCTTTTGTTAGGTTGATTCCCAAGTATTTTATTTTTTTTGAAGATATTGTGAATGGAGTGGTTGTCCTCATTTCCATTTCAGAGGATTTGTTGCTGATATACAGGAATGCCTTTGATTTATGCGTGTTGATTTTATATCCTGCCACTTTGCTGAATTCATTTATTAGCTCTAATAGTTTCTTTGTAGAGCCTTTTGGGTCTGCTAGGTATAGAATCATATCATCTGCAAATAGTGATAATTTAAGTTCTTCTTTTCCTATTTTGATGCCTTTAATTTCTTTCGTCTGTCTAATTGCTCTGGCCAGTGTTTCGAGAACTATGTTGAACAGAAGTGGTGATAGAGGGCATCCCTGTCTTGTTCCAGATTTTAGAGGGAATGCCTTCAATTTTTCTCCATTCAGAATGATGCTAGCCTGAGGCTTAGCATAGATTGCTTTTACAAAATTGAGGTATGTTCCTGTTATCCCTAGTTTTTCTAGAGTTTTGAACATAAAGGGATGCTGTACTTTGTCGAATGCTTTTTCCGCATCTATCGAGATGGTCATATGGTTCTTATTTTTAAGTCTATTGATGTGGAGAATAACATTTATTGATTTCCATATATTGAACCAGCCTTGCATCCCAGGGATGAATCCTACTTGATCATGGTGCACTATTTTTTTGATATGTTTTTGTATCCAATTCGCCAGAATTTTATTGAGGATTTTTGCATCTAGGTTCATTAGAGATATTGGTCTGTAGTTTTCTTTCTTTGAAGTGTCTTTGTCTGGTTTAGGAATCAGGGTGATGTTGGCCTCGTAGAATGAATTTGGAAGTTCTCCCTCTTTTTCTATTTCCTGAAGTAGCTTGAAAAGTATTGGTATTAGTTCCTCTTTAAAGGTTTTGTAAAATTCTGCTGTATACCCATCCGGTCCTGGGCTTTTCTTAGTTGGTAGTCTTTTGATGGTTTCTTCTATTTCCTCAATTGATATTGGTCTGTTTAGGTTGTCTATATCCTCCTGACTCAATCTGGGCAGATCATATGACTTCAGAAATTTATCGATGCCTTCACTATCTTCTAATTTATTGGAGTATAAGGATTCAAAATAATTTTTGATTATCTTCTGTATTTCTGAAGTGTCTGTTATGATATTGCCTTTTTCATCCCGTATGCTAGTAATTTGAGTTCTCTCTCTTCTTCTCTTCGCTAGTATGGCTAAGGGTCTGTCGATTTTGTTTATTTTTTCAAAGAACCCAACTTTTAGTTTTGTCAATTTTTTCAATTGTTTCTTTTGTTTTGATTTCATTAATTTCAGCTCTGATTTTAATTATTTCTTGCCTTCTACTTCTTTTGCTGTTGTTTTGCTCTTCTTTTTCTAGGATTTTGAGATGAAGTATGAGATCATTTATTTGTTGGTTTTTTTTGTTTTTTTAAGGAATAAACTCCGAGCAATGAATTTTCCTCTTAGAACTGCTTTCAATGTGTCCCATAGATTCCGATATGTTGTGTCTGTGTTTTCATTAATCTCTAAGAATTTTTTAATTTCCTCCTTGATGTCTTCTATAACCCATTGATCATTCAGTAACCTATTGTTCATTCTCCAAGTGATGTATGCTTTTTCCTTCCTTCTTTTATCGTTGATTTTCAGTTTCATTCCATTATGATCAGATAGGATGCATGGTATTATCTCTACTCCTTTATATTGTCTAAGAGTTGCCCTGTGACATAATATATGATCTATTTTTGAGAAGGATCCATGTGCTGCTGAGAAAAAAGTGTAACTGCTTGATGTTGGGTGGTATATTCTATATATGTCAATTAAGTCTAGGTTATTAATTGTGTTATTGAGTTCTATAGTTTCCTTATTCAACTTTTGTTTGGAAGATCTGTCCAGTGGCGAGAGAGGTGTGTTGAAGTCTCCCATGATTATTGTATGGTGGTCTATTAGACTCTTGAACTTGAGAAGAGTTTGTTTGATGAACATAGCTGCACCATTGTTTGGGGCATATATATTTATGATTGTTATGTCTTGTTGGTGTATGGTTCCCTTAAGCAGTATGTAGTGTCCCTCTTTATCCCTTTTGATTAACTTTGGCTTGAAATCTATTTTATTTGATATGAGTATGGATACTCCTGCTTGTTTCCGAAGTCCATATGAGTGATATGATTTTTTCCAACCTTTCACCTTCAGCCTATGTATGTCTTTTCCTATCAAATGCGTCTCCTGTAGGCAGCATATTGTTGGGTCTTGTTTTGAGATCCATTCTACTAGCCTGTGTCTCTTGATTGGTGAGTTTAAGCCATTAACATTTAGGGTTATTATTGAGATATGGGTTGTTGTTCCAGCCATATTTGTTTATTTATGTTAATAAACATGGTTTGTTTTCCTCTTTGATTATTCCCCCCCCCCTCTTTACTGTCCTACCTCCCACTGTTGGTTTTCATTGTTATTTTCCATTTCCTCTTCCTGTAATGTTTTGCCAAGGATGTTTTGAAGAGATGGTTTTCTAGCTGCATATTCTTTTAACTTTTGTTTGTCGTGGAAGGTTTTAATTTCATCTTCCATCCTGAAGCTTAATTTTGCTGGATACACAATTCTTGGTTGGAACCCATTTTCTTTCAGTGTTTGAAATATGTTATTCCAGGATCTTCTAGCTTTCAGAGTCTGTGTTGAAAGATCAGCTGTTATCCTGATTGGCTTGCCCCTAAATGTAATCTGCTTCCTTTCTCTTGTAGCTTTTAAAATTCTCTCCTTATTCTGTATGTTGGGCATCTTCATTATAATGTGTCTAGGTGTTGATCTCTTATAATTTTGCACATTCGGCGTCCTGTAGGCTTCTAGAATTTGGGATTCTGTCTCATTCTTCAAGTCTGGGAAGTTTTCTCGTATTATTTCATTGAATAAATTGCTCATTCCTTTGATATGGAGTTCTATACCTTCCTGTATCCCAATGACTCTTAAGTTTGGTCTCTTAATGTTATCCCATATTTCTTGGATGTTCTGCTCATGGTTTCTTAAGAGTCTTGCTGAGCTGTCTATGTTCTTTTCCAGTTGAAATACTTTGTCTTCATTGTCTGATGTTCTATCTTCTAAGTGTTCTACTCTGCTGGTAGTACTCTCAATTGAGTTTTTAAGTTGGTTTATTGCTTCCTGCATTTCTAGGATTTCTGTTTGTTTGTTTTTTATAACCTCTATCTCCCTGTGTAGTTGATCCTTTGCTTCCTGGATTTGTTTGTGTAATTCCTTGTCGAAGTGATCTTTCATTGTCTGATTTTGCTGTCTAATGTCTTCCTTGATACTCCAGATCATCTGAAGCATATATATCCTGAATTCTTTATCTGACATTCCATCTGCTGCAGCTGTTACCTCTTCTAAAGTTGAGCTGAGCTGCATTGCTTGTAGTCCTTTCTTTCCTTGTCTCTTCATACTGCTTGCGTTTCTTTCTTCTTGGTGAAACTGTTGTGTTTTTGAAATTTTCCCCCCCTATATATTTATATTGCTCTTGTATAGTTGAAAAGTCTCCCTTGCAGGTGCGGGCGGGGCCTCTGCTCTGCCCCTCCTCCAATTGGTGTGAGGTGTCTACCACGCCCGCTGACCCCTGGGCCTGATCCGCCGTTCTGTCGCAGGTCTGCCTACCTTGCAGGTGGGGGCGAAGGCTCTGCCCTGCCCCTCCTACCATGCCCGGGGACCGCTAGGCCTGATCTGCAGGTTGGTCGCAGGTCTGCCCACCTTGCGGGCACGGGTGTCAGTTCCGCTCTGCCCCCACTCGAATTGGGGTCACTTGCCCACCACACAGGCGGGCCGCTGGGCCTGATCTGGGCGCGGGCGAAGGCTCTGCTCTGCCCCGCCCCTACTCCAGTTGGGGTGAAGTGTGTACCACGCTGGCAGGCCACTGGGCCTGATCCGCCGGTCTGTCGCTGGTCTGCTTACCTTGCCGGCGCGGGTGGTGGCTCTGCCCTGCCCCTCCTACCACGCCTGAGGACCGCTGGGCCTGATCTGCAGGTTGGTCGCAGGTCTGCCTACCTTGTGGGCGCAGGTGGCGGCCCCGCTCCTCCCCTCTGGCTCGACGACAAAGCGAGAGAGACTCAGGTATCTGTGACTCACCCTCCCTACCAGGGGACCAACTGTTTCCGTTGCCGCTGGCACCGATGAAGTTTTCTCCTCGGCCGCTCTCCGATGACATCAGATCTCTGCCATGCTGGTATCCCCTGTTCAATGGCTGAATCCCATTTTCTTCTCTTCCAATAGGCGGAGCTGTGCCCTCTGAGCCGAGCTTCTGCCCTCTATGTGCTGACAGAAATCCCTGCATGGTGGCTCCTGGGAGTCTCTCAATCCTGTTAGTCCAGAGCCCTTTCACTTATCCGGCCCCTCCCCCTGTTCCTCCTCCCAGCCAGCCAGCCAGGTCCTGTTCACCAGAGGTGGTTCCCCAAGGATCTGATTACACTTGCAGCCCCACCGCGTGTCCTATATCCCGAACGATGAACACCCTGTCATTCATCTAAGCCCCAGTGCTGTGGTGGGGTGATCTGGGAACCAACAGTTTAATTTTTCCTGACCCCTTTGGTGGGCACGCTCCCAGAAACTGGCGGCTAAGATCTTGGGTGTCGCCGCTGGTGTTAAGGGGAGGTGGGGATCTGGAATCCCCTCTGCTTCCCTACAGACACGCCCCCGGTGGTTTCCTGGCTGCTTGTATCTGGAGGGGGTGGGAGTCACACACCTGCTAATGTGGATTCCGCTGGGAAGGAATTCTGTCGGTGGAACTCTGGTGATGTCACCACTCTGCTATGGCGGGCCCCAGGCTCCTTGCCAGAGTGTCCAAAGGGAGGGGTGGGACTGGTCTGTTTCTGGTTGGTTTCAGCTCCTGGTTTACTATTTCATGAAGGCTTGGCGAGAGACCTCTTCCTAGAGTCCCTGCACCGCTCCTGCTGCGCTGCGCCTCGGAGGCTATTCGCCCTGACGCGGGGGCCGGTGCAGGCAGCCGACAGTCGCCAAGTCGCACGGGCAGCGGCTGGCGGGTCTGGACCTCTGTGCTGCGTGGCGGAGATTCACTCGTCTAGCGCAGACTGTCACCTCCAAAAATCCTACCGATTCCCGGCCGATCTCTCTTTAGTGGAATTTTGCTAGGAGTTTCTCAGCAGGTCGTATCTAAGCGTATCCATGCGTCTCTCTGACCCCATTGTTGAGGAGGTACTGAAAGCGCTGCCTCCCCTCTCGCCGCCATGTTCTCACAATAAGATGATTTTAAAAGGGCTGTTTTATCTTTGGATTTAAACATTTTTCTGATTTACAACCATAAAATAATAAAAATATAATTTAATGAATGTGTTTTTTATCATCATAACTATCCTTAAGATCTATTTTATTCTGTTACATACATAATGTTTTTCAACACATATTTTGAAAATCAATGGTATTCTGATTCTCCAAGAATTTCTGTTAAAAACACAAATATTAACTTTCATTCAACCTGAATATTTTCTTTAGGAGTTTGTTTTGCCTTTGGTAATAAAAAAATCATCTTAACATTTTAATTAATATAAATCTCTAAGAAAATTCTCTACTTTGCAAAACACTTAACAGTTGCATCTATTGAAGTGCTTTGATTTGGTAATACAAAGTGCATGAAGTTGTATTGACTTTTTAATAAAAAAAATTCAAAAAACAGTAAAATTTCACTAGGTGGCGCCAATACTTTGGATCTTTACTAACATAAAACCTTATTTATCCATTAATTTCTCATATTTATTAAAACAAACATTTAAAAATGACATGGCAAGGGCTGGGGTTGTGGTTCAGTGGTAGAGCACTTGCCTAGCACTACAGTATGTTGGCACTGGGTTCAATCCTCAGAACCACATAAAAATGAAATAAAGATATTGTATGTCCACCTACAGCTAAAAAATAAATATTAAAATAAATAAATAAATAAAAATGATATGGCAAGATATAAAACTTTCCTTTGTAATTCATTTGAGCAAATTTATATTGGAAATTTTATCTCTTTTGTTAATTCTGTCTCATGGAAATAACCCAGACTATTCATTTAAAATTTTTATTAATATTCCATGTTACAGTTTAGATATGAGGTGTCCCCCAAAAGCTCATGTGTGATATAATGCAAGAAAGTTTAGAGATGAAATGATTGGGTTATGATAACCTTACCTATCAGTGCATTAATCCATGGATATGGATTATTGTAGTGGTTACTGTAGATAGGTAGGGTGTAACTGGAGGTGGTGGGTCATTGGGACTGTGACTTTGGGGTATATATTTTGTCCTTGATGAAGGAGTGTCTCTCTCTGTTTCCTGGTTCCACGTTCTGGGCTGCTTTCTTTCACAGTGCTCTTCCAGCATGATGTGGTGCCTTATCTTGGGCCCAGAGCAACGGAGCTGGACATCTATGGACTGAGACCTCTGAAACTGTGATCTCCCCGAAAACTTTTTCTCCTCTAGTGTTTTTGTCAGGTCTTTTGGTCACAGCAGCAAGAAAGCTTACTAAAATATTCTACTTGCAAACAAACTTTTTCCTACTTATTTTTTGTAAAAATTTATAAAAATTGTTAGTTTTAAAAGCTTTATTTTAAGATGTAATTAATAACCTAGTGTTTTCCTAGGATTAGTATAAGATCACCTAAAAATAATTTATTAATATTAAGTAGATTTTAGGAAGTTGTAATTCTAAATGATTTTAAATTATGATTTTTTAAAAAACTTTAGTCATGAGGACATAAAAGGCAGAAAAGCTTGTAGTCTTTTTAAAAATATTTTTGGTTTCTATTATAAGTGGATTATGCCATCATTAATGATGTGAAATTTTTACTTTTTTGATTATCATTATTAGTCTTTAATACTTATTGAATTACCTGATTGCTTGGCTTTATAATAGACACTTAGCAATTTATTGCATTTAGAAGTAGTTGTGGCCCTGGTAGAGCTTGTTTTGAGAATCAACAGAGATTTAAGAAGACTTGCACACAATTAACTATATTTTCCTCCCAACACATATTAGTTGTTCATGTTAGAGTTACTGCCTCCAAAAGCTTTGAGTGTTTACTTTTCTCATTATCTAAAAAAACTTTTATAGTGTATAAGTTGGATTTCAAAGAGGAAAAAACAGATGGGACGAAAGATTCGAATCATTGAAAGAAAAGGGGACAAAATTATGAGTGGGTAAAGAATGAAGAAAAGATTAAAATATTTAGTTATTGATTAAACAGATATTCAATACCCTTTGTAAGAGTACTCAATGTCTTTTAAGTCTAACTGTAAAATAGTTTGTACTATCACTGATGAATTTAACACAGTGAGGTCATGTTCATTCATGGTAAAATGTTAGGAGCTATATAAAATAAGTAAAGCTTTGGACTTATGGTTTAGTGGTGAAGAGTTCAGGTTTTAGAATCACATAGCATTCAATTACTTCCTCTGTTACACACTAGCTGGGTAACTAGCCATTCCTGCCATTCTGAGCCTCAATATTTTCCTTTCAAATCTCTACATGTAAGTAATAATATATATGAAGAAGTTATTGTGAGAATTTACTGAACTCTGATTACATACAAACACACACACATAGGCACATATACTCATACTACCTAATAGTATCTGAGTTATTAAAGCTAAGTAAATGATATTAATTTTCATTTAATGAACAATGGATTAAGCATTTACTGTGTACTGTAAGATAGGAAGATGATGAATAGGGCAAAGTTTCTTTTTTTCTTTTTTCTTTTCTTGATGGGCAAAGCTTCTTGAATTGAAGAATTCATATTCTTTGTTGGAAGATAGAATTTTGTAAACAATTAGCAATGAAATACAAATAAGTTTTAGTGGGACTTTTAGGGTAGAACCAGTTTGATCCTGCTTGAGGGATGACAGAAGTCAATAAAGAATTCCAAAGTATGTTTGGGTTATATTTTGAAGGACAAGTAGGGATTTATCATATGGAGTGTAACTTTCCAGGCAATGAGGATGTATGTGTAAAGCCATGAAAGTGTGAGAAGGCAATTTTAAGTTTACTTATCGATGGTGATGATCCAGTAAATGTTTTCAGCAGGTGATTCATGAACAGATTTGTAATTTCAGAAAGAGGACAATCAACTGGATGGGATTTTGGGAAATGGGACAGAGAGCTCATGACATGAAGAACAGAGATTCACATAGTGGATGGCTGTACTAACAGTGAAATGAGGGAGAAGTGACACAAATTTTGTTGTTAGCATTGATTTTATCTAATGATTAATTCTATGTCTGAGGATAAATGAAAAGGAAGTATTAATGATTTGTTATAGATTTTTCACTTAGAATACTGGGTGAGTGGTGTTGTAAAGAATTGGAGAGAGAGAATATAGAAAGTATATCATATTGTGTGCATATGTGTGTGTACACCACTGGGTAATCAATATTTTAAGCATATTTTTGTTATATAGGCAGAAATATCAGGAAGGCAGTTAGAAAACTGGAAAAATCTGGACAAGAGGTTTATGGAATCAGTCTTTGCAATAAATTATATAATCCATAGGGAGTGAGCATTCAATATAGGTGAAAGAAGGTTAAGCTAGGAAAGAAGTGAAGGATAAAATTATGGCAGGATTAGAAAGAGGAGGCATGATCTCACAGAGCCAGAGGAGGATTGAATTTTAAGAAAGTTGCTGCCACCTGTATTATATACTTTGGGTAGGTTAATAAGAATGAGAGTTGAAAATTATCCAATGAGTTTTGAAGAATTAAAAAATTTTTCTTAGTTATAGATGGATACAATATCCTTATTTATTTATTTTTTTATGGTGCTGAGAATAGAACCTAGTGCCTCACGCATGTGAGTCAAGCACTCTACCACTGAGCTACAGCCCCAGCCCCAATTTTGAAGAATTTTGAGATCATCGGTTACTTTAGCAAAGTACATCTGATGGCCAGATGGAAGTAGACTGAAAAAAGAATGAATGATAACAAAGATAATTCTAGGACTATAGATATATATTCATATATTTCAGAGATCTCTCCTGGAATGAGGGCAGGGAATAAGCTCTTAAATGTCTAGTCATCAGTCCTTCTCCTGGAACACCCATTTCTGATCATGTGGCTGACTCCCATTCATCCTTTGAGATTCCATTTTCTGGTGGTCAATGTATACTTCAGTTGTGGCATTTATAATGTTGTAATATTATCATCTATTTCTTTGTTCCTGCCAGGAGACCATTGCCATTCTTGAGGTCAGAGATTGTGTTTTAACTGATTATTAATCCTTAACATATGGTGGATTAAAAGAATTTTTGAATGAAGGAATAAAATTATATTGAGCTGATTTTTAAGGGAAATATTGGATTGGTGGAAAGTAGATAAGGAAATTTTGAGTAGAAGTTGAAAACAAAAGATATGTATAGCTAGCAGACTAATGACTTGGTGAGTGTGAATAATGTAAGCTGGAGAGGTCCAGAGTACATATGAAATTATATTAGTCATTCTTAAGCAGAAAAATATGAAGAAGTTATTCATATTGTTTATTGTGATAGGGTTTGCTTTAAAAAACTTCTTTATTGTTTATATCTAACTCATTCCTGAAGATATGTTGGAAAGCAAATATTGGGGTAGCAGGACCCTGTATTATATTGAAAAAATAATAATATATCTGGCCCATGCAAAATTCTAGATGAATTTCTCAAATAAAATACCTATGCTCATCTATATTACAGTTGCCCAAAGATTTCTTCTAAGTATATAAAATATTATTTACTTAATTTTTAAAGAAACCTCTAGAGCTCACTTGTATATGTGTAGAACAGTGATATTGTTCTGAATCAGATATTACTTTTTAATTTGAAAAAAAACATGTCCTGTAATATAAATAAACAATGAAATAGAATGCTACAGATTCTAAAAGTATGTAAAATGTCCCAGTTGCTTCTTTCCTCAGCCACCTGGAAGAAGCAAAAACTGAAACCAGTGAAGTGCTAAATCTGGAGCAGGTGAGAATGGGAGGAGGTGGAAGATAATAATTGCAGCAATGTGTACTGTACTTTAAACAAAACCATACAGTAGTGCTTTTATCAGGAAAAAAGCCAAGATGAAGCTTCAAACCACTCTATATCCCTTATAAACCACATATATCCTTATTTATATAAGGTCAGTGTTTTGCTGGCATGAGTCTATAGATTCATTATAGTATATTGAATTTTGGGTAAGTTTGGCAAGTTATTATTTAAATATTTGGATTCAGGTAGTGATAGTTTGAGTAATGATGGAAATCTATATTTAATTATGTTATTTTAAAAATAAAATGAAATGTTTTTTTTGGTGAAGTTGTGTGTTTTTTAAAAAAATTGTCAAATCTTATTATTCTGAAAATATAAAAAGGCAGAATTATTTCTTACTATTGTGTATTTTTAAAAATTCTATTTATGCCTCTTTTTGATATAAAGTCATAAATAATGAAAAATTATAGCATGAACTTTATAGAAGTCAGATTTCAGTTTGAGTTTTACTCTAATGTTTGCTAGTCATGGGCCCCTGTACAAATTACTTAACTTTTTTTTTTTTTTTTTAAATCAGGGAATGAATCCAGGGGCCCTTAACCACTGAGTCACTTTCCCATATCTTTTTTATTTTTTTGTTATTACTCTTTTTTTATTTTTTATTTTTTTTCATTTTTTTAAAAATTTTTATTGTTGGTTGTTCAAAACATTACATAGTTCTTGACATATCATATTTCACACTTTGATTCAAGTGGGTTATGAACTCCCATTTTTACCCCGAATACAGATTGCAGAATCACATCGGTTACACATCCACTGATTTACATACTGCCATACTAGTGTCTGTTGTATTCTGCTGCCTGTCCTATCCTCTACCGTCCCCCCTTCCCTCCCCTCCCCTCCCCTCTTCTCTCTCTACCCCATCTACTGTTATTCATTTCTCACCCTTGTTTTTTTTTTCCCTTTCCCCTCACTCCTCTTGTATGTAATTTTGTATAACCCTGAGGGTCTCCTTCCATTTCCATGCAATTTCCCTTCTCTCTCCCTTTCCCTCCCACCTCTCTTCCCTGTTTAATGTTAATGAAGATTAATGCTCTCATGCTCTTCGTCCCTACTCTGTTCTTAGTTACTCTCCTTATATCAAAGAAGACATTTGGCATTTGTTTTTTAGGGATTGGCTAGCTTCAGTTAGCATAATCTGCTCTAATGCCATCCATTTCCCTGCAAATTCTATGATTTTGTCATTTTTTAATGCAGAGTAATACTCCATTGTGTATAAATGCCACATTTTTTTTTATCCATTCGTCTATTGAAGGACATCTAGGTTGGTTCCACAGTCTTGCTATTGTGAATTGTGCTGCTATGAACATCGATGTAGCAGTATCTTTTTATTTTTTATTTTGAGAGAGAGTCTCAATGAGGGTCTCAATAAGTTGCTTAGGGTCTCACTAAATTGTGGGGGTGGCTTTGAACTTGAGATCATTCTACCTCAGCCTTCTGAGCTACTGGGCTACTGGTATTACAGGTTTGTGCCATCATGTCTACCAAATTACTTTACTTTTTTTTTTTTTTTTTTTTTTTAAAGAGAGAGAAAGGGGGGGAGGGAGGAGAGGAGAGAGAGAGAGAGAATTTTTAAAAATATTTATTTTTCATTTTTCAGTGGACACAACATCTTTATTTTTATTTTATGTGGTGCTGAGGATCAAACCCAGCGCCCTGTGCATGCCAGGCAAGCACGTTACCGCTTAAGCTACATCCCCAGCCCCCAATTACTTCACTTTTGTAAGGCTTTCCTGTAACATGTAGAGTAGCTTATAACTTGTTATAAGAATTTAAGAATGCAGGGAGATGTACATACAGTAGTGCTTATTTTAGTGATAAATATGCTGCTAAAATTTTATTGTTTTCTATAATACCAAAATATAGTGAGTTTAAAGACAGAATGTGTCAAATTTTCTTTTGGATTGTACCTACTGATATGCATTCATTTAATTTAACTGAATCAAGGTAGTATACTTGTATTTTTGTTTTCAGTTCTTAATTTTTTTTCCTGTGTTCATCTGGTCTATTGACCAATCCTGACATAAATCTGTTATATTTTTATGCTGGAACAAACATTTTAAAAAGGAAGATTAGAACTGTCATGCCCCTGATCATGCCACACACAACAATTATTTGTAAATTAATCATAGACCAAAATGTAAAAACTAAATTATAGAACTTCTGGAAGGAAAAATATGGGATAAATCTTTACAGCTTTGGAGAAGGAATATATTTTTAGACCACACAGAAAATATAAAAGGAAAAAATTGATAAATGAACTTCAGAATTAAATACTTTCGCTCATTGAGTCACTGTCAGAATAATGGAAAGACTGGTTGAGAGTGGGAGAAAGTATTCGAAAAACATCTATCTGACAAAATAATTGTACCTAGAATAAAAAAGAACTCTTACAACTCAATAATACTAAGACCAAAATATCAGCAAAAGATTTTGCACTGACATCTTATAAAAGAGAACAGAAAAATGTCAAATAAGCACAAGAAAAGTTGCTCTGAATTATTAGTTACTAGGGAAATGCAAATTTAAACCACAATGACATGCCAAATGCCCCCTTATTTGAATGGCTATAATTAAAAACACTGGCAATGTCAAGTGCTTATGCCTAATATGCAACTGGAAATCTTCATACATTGCTGTGGGAATATAGAATAATAATCCTACTTTGGACAATATTTGACAGTTTCTTAAAAGTTAAAATATACATACTATATGGTGTAGCTACTCCATTCCTAAATATTTATGTAACAAAACAAAAATTCACCAAATACTTGTGTAAGTATTTTTATGGTAACCTTTATTTGTTAATATGGATGTTTTAGAAAACTGGAAACAACTCAAATGTCATCACTAGGTGAATGGATAAATAATTTGTGTGATATTCATACAATGTAATGCTATTAGGCACTGGAAAGAACTAGCCATAGAGTGACTCATTCACAAAACCATATGGTCAATCTCAAGAACATCTTCCTGAGGAAAAGAAACCAGATATTAAAAAAACACATTATATGATTCCATTTATGTAAAACTCTAGAAAAAACTAATCTATAGGGCTGGGGATGTGGCTCAAGTGGCATGCGCAGGGCGCTGGGTTTGATCCTCAGCACCACATAAAAATAAAATAAAGATGTTGTGTCCACCGAAAACTAAAATAAATAAATAAATAAATAAATAAATAAACATTAAAAAATTTTTTCTCTCTCCCTCTTTCTTTGAAAGAAAAACATAACTAATCTATATTAACATAAAACAATTTAACTGTTGCCTGTGGTCTATGTGAAAGAATTATTTGAAAAGTAGCACAAGCAAACTTTTTGGGGTAGTGGAAACTTTCTATGTCTTGGTTTTGATGGTGATTACCAAAGCTATGGATTTGTCAAAATTCTATATATTGTTTTTAGTTACATCATTGGGTATGCAGATTGTATGATATATACGGTTTACTAGAATGTAAGCTGTGAGAGGGCATAGATTTCTGTATTTTTAATTCACTGTTGTATCCTTACTTCCCAGACTAGTCATTCTGTGCTTACCATATTTTATATATGAAGAATGAATTGGTAAATTCGATAGTATTTGACTTGAATAACCTATAAACACTTATTTTTCAGTACTATTTTTGTGTGATCTTTTTAACTTGTCAATCTTGCATATTTTTCCCATTAGGAAAAATTATTATTATATACTAAAAATTATTTTTGATGTGCTAGTTAATACTTTATAAGAATTCCTATGAATAAAAGAGTTAAACTTCCCTAATGATTGCTTGGCCTATTCACACTAAAAGGAAATTGGTATCATTGTGATATTTATATCAATTTTTTGGAAAGGAATAATTCTGATATTCCTAAATACTTATTTAATAGTGAATTATAAAGTAATCTTTTCACCATAATTTAAATTCACAGGAGATTTACTATTTATTTTTCAGAATTTTAGCTTAAGGACCATTATTGAATGTGTGGGTTTCTGAGATGGAGATGTACAAGATTAAAAGACCAGCGGGACTGGTGTTCAGTGAGGAAGTGGAATGGTATGGGATGACACAGGTAGGGAGAGACCAAATTAGGCAGGTTTTATTGGCCTTGGTAAGAAGTTTTAATTTTATTCTTAGGGTAATAAAATGTTTTGCATAGGGGAATAACATGACATTTCTGCTGTAGGGATACTAGAATGGAAGGGATAGAAGTAGAAAGAAAATTATGGCAATAGTGGCATTAGAGGTGAACAGATTTATTCAGGGTACAATTTGAATTGTGATGAGGGCTTTGTGTGCCAATGTAAGGACTTTGCACTTTATTGCATTGTCAAAAGGGAGTCAGTGAAGAGTTTATCAAGGGAGTGACATGATTAGATTTGTCATTTTGAAAATGTCTAAAGTGAACTTGCGTAGGGATGAGATGGGGAGAAGGAAGGCCAGGTACAAATTTCTTTTAGTCCATATAAGAAATGTTGTAGCTCTGAAGTCTTAGGTATGAAAGTAGTTCTGATCTTTTCATAAGAATAAATTAGGTCTAAAGGCATTTATCTGTGCAGTGGTTACAAAGTGGGTAAGACCTAACGGAGACTAACCTTGTTTCTAGTGCTATGATGGGAGTAGGTATCCCTTATATATTAAGTAGATTCAAAATAAAGGATAGCAAGTAGAAGCTGGAGAAATTCCCTGAGGCAGTAGAGTAGGATATAGTTATATACTTGCATTGTGTTCAGTGGCCTCATTGGTAAGTGAGAAGTGTGCTGGTAAGGATAGCTCAACTGTCTTCATAAATTTTTCATAATCTTACTTCCTCCTATTTGATAGAGCTTCACAGTTCTTAATGCTTGACTATGTCTCTCAGTAATGTCTTGTAGTACTTAGTATACTTAAACTTTTATCATAGCCTCTATTGAACTAAACTATTTACCATGAATCTTGTTTTAGCTTTCTGTGCTATTTCTATCAAGATCAAGTTTTGATTTTGGCCTCCTATATTTTTATTCTGCATTGGAAGATTTGGCAGCATGCTAGCTATTCTCAAGATTGAAATATTTTCAAGGATTGGAAATAGTGACTCAGGACAGAGAATCTAGACTTTCTGGCAAAGATACAGGGGAACTTGACCTATGAATATAAGCCATGCCCCTAGAAAAAATTGCTTAACCAAATCTTTAACTTTTAATAAAATTTGATGCTTTATCAGAATAGTAGAATCAAAGGAATCCAGAAATTCTTATTATTTTGAGATTCTTGGAATGATGGTCCTTTTTTAGATTTTTTTTTTTAGAATTTAATTTTGAAGAAAGATTGATCATGATCTGTTTTAGTTAGCTTTTTTTTTTGCTGCTAAGACCTGACCAGAATAATTATAGAGGATGAAAAGTTTATTTGGAGGTTCTTGGGTCTCAATTCAGCTGGCTCCATTCCCTGGGGCTCAAGGTGAGGCAGAACTTCTCAGAGAAGACATGGCAGAGGGAAATAGTTCACATAATTATCAGGAAGCAGAGAGAGACTCCACTCCCCACATACCAAATATATACTCCAAAGGCATTGCCCCCTAGGGACTTACCTGCTCCAGCCACACCCTACCTGCCTTCAGTTAGCACTCAGAATTCATCCACTGATTGGGTAAAGCTCTCGGGACCCAATCATTCTCCTCTGAACCTTCTCGCATTGTCTCACACAGGAGATTTTGGGGAACATCTCACATCCAAATCATAACATGATCTCATAAATTACTTGATTACTTTGTAACTCTTGTTTTACCTTGCCCCAGGTATCCAGGAAGGGGGAGGTCAATGGAAAATGACTACCTTGTGTTGGGGAAAAAAAAATAAAGGCACATTTTCTGACTTTGAAGAAACTGTAGTTTCATGAGGTGGTTCAGTACCCATTGATATTCAAATCTGATGTCACAGATAAAAGGATTGACAAGAGAATTAGACTTTGAGCAGTATGGTAATTCCTTTTTTAAAACTTTGATGCTTTCAGCTTTTATTGTAGAACCCCTAATTCCAAGCTGTCTCAGCTTATAGAGTACTCTGAATTTCACAGAACACCACTCATTTCAATGGATACTCTGATCTGAGAACTTGGCTTATTTGGTACAGCTCTCAGAGCTAAAGGGATATGGCAGAGGGCAGCATTTCTTTGAAGGCCAGGGCAAAGGCATTAACATAGCAAAGGTAGCATCTAAAATATAGATATGGAGGGAACGGAAAGTCCAAAGTATACTACTGGTTCTGACGAATGAAATTAAATTAGAAGTAGATAGGTAAGTATCTAGTAATTTAGTATCTTTGAAGATCAATAATTAGTTGGTAAATATAGTATTTTATGATAAATTAGGTGGTAAACATAGAGATGTTGGAAGATGGCCGCTGCGTACGGGGGTTGCTGAAGTGCTGAGCGTGGTGCTCAGAACAGCGGCTTTAATAGAGATTTCGCACAGTCTGTTAGAGCTCCTTTCACCGTTAATCTGTAGCGGACCACTTTGCCAAGCAGCAGAAAAAACAAAGAAATCGAAAAAGAGACGCTTGGCTCCCGGACGCTTGGCTGCTCAGAGCCGCGGGCGCTTTGCTCCCATCTGCTTCCTCTTTCGCTTCACTCCGGGCAGAGAAGCTGAATGTGTAATCAGCAGTGGATTGTAAGTACCCGAGGCAAAGAAAGCTCAGTGCGCCCCGCCTTTTTTTCTTTTTTTTTTTTTTGAATATTTTTTATACAGGGAGAGTTTGTGGATTGGGATTGTTGGCGGGGCTGTGGTTTCTGTGCCGAAAATCCACTCTGCAGGAGCCGCCATTTGCTTTCTGCTTGCTGTCTTGATGGCTCTGTATACATTGTCCGGCAGCCGCACCTAGAGGTTGGAGCTGGGCTGCGTGCCGAGCCCTGTCCTCCGAATGCTGGACTGCAGCCTCGAGCGCCTCGGTGGCCTGTTCGCCGCTGCACCTTCGGGCAGAGCCTGCTCTGGGGTCGTTCTGCACCCCCCTGCCAGGGGACCCGTGCTCCGGAGGAGGGGGACGGAGAGCCGCGGCGGCAGCCACTTGGGCCCCAGGGGCCGGGCACCGGGCTGAAGAGCTGTGGAGGCCAGGGCGGCTCTGCTACGGTCACAGACGAGCGCAGTGCCCGTGAGCACGGCCCAGAGACGGCGGCGACGGCGGCAGGGTTTCATTTCTAGAAATCTGGACTGGAAACAGAAGCAGCAGTTTGTATAATCCCAAGAACTTGCTTATGCCAGGAAGCTGTAAGGGCAACATGAATATCATTGAGGAGATCTAACATGGTGGCAGGTGCAGAGAGATCAAGTCTCTGACATCTTCAACTGCGCGGGCATAGAGAGCCATAAACTGTCTAAATGCTGTTTGCTCAGGATCACTAGGCAATGCTGAGCTGACATGGATCTGGGGTGTACAGGCTGGGCCCCTCAGAACACACACACAGAGCCCGAATCGGAGGCAATTAAGCTCCGGTTCACCTGCTTCGTGTGACTCAGCACTAACGATCCCACTGAAATAATTGGTCGGCCCTTAGGAACTTGCAGAGGTAAAAGCCAACCGAGCCTTCATAGGCAGTGGCCACAGGACTGAAACAGGGATTGGGAGAGACAGTCAGGACCCACCCGTTGCATTGGTCACCCGGCAAAGGGAACGAACGGTCACCATTTGCATGGGATACCACCATGGCAGAGAAATGGTGTCACGGGCGGAGGAGATAACTGCATTGAAACCAGCGCGACAGGTGTGTAATCCCCTAGTCATCTCTCTCCACACAGCGGGGAAACCCTAAGGGCCACTCCCAGCTCTCCTGTGAACGCAATAACCAGACCGAGGGAATCAGGAGTGGCGCGGGACTCGCGGCGCCAAACTCCCGGCTACCGCTCCCACCAGTGCTGACAACTGAGGTCTCTTGCACCAGCTACTGGGGGCGTGGCTACAGGAGGGCAAGCAAATTCGCTGGGGGATCTCAGCCCCAAGCTCTACAAACTTAGGGTCTGAGGGAGGCAAACAGGGAGAGTGAGCCCAGGTGTTCATGAAAACAGGGCTCCCAGGAGCAGCAGACCTGGCGTGTAGCCAGTACTGTGGTGAGCGCCACAGGTGAGCACGGCCTGGCTTGAGGAAACACAAGACAAGGCCCTAGACACTCAGGATTGGAGACCCGCCCAGTCTAGGAGAAAGAGCTGCTGCACAGTGAATGGTTCCCACCTATTGAGAGGAGAAGCTTGGCCCAGTGGGCACAGCTCCACCTACTGGAAGAGAAGTTAATAGAACTCTAGGACTGCATTTATTATTATTATTATTATCATTTTTTTCTTTTTCTTTTTTTTTCTTCTTTTTCTTTCATTTTCAATTTTTATTTGTTGTTGTTCTTTAACTTTTTTCAATGTTTCTAATTTTTATTTATTTTATTATTATTATTATTTTTTAAATTTTAATTTTCATTTTTTATTATCATTATTATTTTTGTTAAAATTTTTTTTCTCGTCTTTTCTTTCTTTCTTTATTATCTAATCTTTGTTATTTTTGTTTCTTTTGTCTTTTCATTTCTTTTCAATTTTCTTATTCCCCCTTCCTTGAATTCTACCTGCCTACTCTCATTTTCTTTAGTGACTTCTTCCCTTCCCTTCTAATATCTTTCCTCCCAAGCATCAAATAAATCTATAAGAGTAAACAGAAACTCAGCAGTCAAACAGAACAAGAAGTAACATGAGCAGCATAAAAAAGCAAGGAAGAAAAGGAGTACAAACAATGAAGGACAGCCTAAATATTCAGGAGGACCTAGAGTCAGCAGAAAAATGGTCATATAAAGAACTCAAGGAATACCTTAGACAGATGGAATGGAACCTTAAAGAGGATACGAGACAGCAAATCCAAACAGTGAAAGAACACTTTGAAAATGAATTACATAAACAGATAAAAGAAGAAGTTAAGCATCTTTATCAGGAGATAGAGATTATAAAAAAAAAAACCAAACACTAATTCTAGAAATGAAGGAAACGATAAACCAAATTAAAAACTCAATTGAGAGTATCACCAACAGAGTGGAGCAAGTAGAAGCCAGAACATCAGATAATGAAGACAAAATATATCATCTTGAAAAGAGCCTAGCCAACTCAGAAAGGCTGGTTAAAAACCACGAGAAAAACATCCAAGAGATATGGGATAACATAAAAAAACCAAACCTACGAGTCATCGGGATAGAAGAAGGTACAGAGATTCAAACCAAGGGAATGAGTAGCCTGCTGAATGAAATAATTACAGAAAACTTTCCAGAAATAAAAAAGGAAATGGATATACAAGTTGTAGATGCATACAGGACACCGAGCACACAAAATCACAGTAGACCAACGCCAAGACACATTGTTATGAAGATATCCAATATACAGAACAAAGAGAAAATATTAAAAGCTACAAGAGAAAGGAGGCAGATTACATTCAGGGGTAAACCAATAAGGTTAACAACGGATTTTTCATCACAGACGCTGAAAGCGAGAAGATCCTGGAACAACGTATTTCAAACACTGAAAGACAATGGATGCCAACCAAGAATTCTGTATCCAGCAAAATTAAGCTTCAGGTACGACAACGAAATAAAAATCTTTCATGATAAACAAAAGCTAAAAGAATTTGCAGCCAGAAAACCAGCATTGCAAAGCATCTTGAGCAAAACACTACACGAGGAAGAAATGAAAAACAATAACCAAAACCATCAGTGGGAAGTGCCTCTATAAAGACAGAGGGCGGGGGGAAAGCTAACCATGGAGAAACAAACTAAATTAAAAAAAAAGAAGAAGATAAATAATCAAACATGGCTGGAAGTACAAACCATATATCAATAGTAACTCTAAACGTTAATGGCTTAAACTCTCCAATAAAGCGACATAGGCTGGTAACATGGATTAGAAAAACAAATCCAACAATATGCTGCCTCCAGGAGACACATCTGATTGGAAAAGACATACACAGGCTGAAGGTGAAAGGTTGGGAAAAAATATACCACGCACACGGTCCTCGTAAGCAAGCAGGGGTGGCCATCCGCATATCGAATAAAATTGACTTCAAGACTAAATTAATCAAAAGGGATAAGGAAGGACATTATATACTGTTAAAAGGAACCATTCACCAACAAGACATAACAATTATCAATATTTATGCACCAAATAATGGTGCTGCGACATTCATAAAACAAATTCTCCTCAAGTTCAAGAATCAAATAGACCACAACACAATAATTATGGGTGACTTCAACACACCTCTCTCACAATTGGACAGATCCTCCAAACAAAAGCTGAATAAAGAAACTATAGAACTCAATATCACAATCAACAACCTAGACTTAACTGACATATATAGAATATATCAACCATCATCAAGTGGATATACTTTTTTCTCAGCAGCACATGGATCCTTCTCAAAAATAGACCATATATTATGCCATAGGGCAACCCTCAGTAAATATACAGGGGTGGAGATAATACCATGCATTTTATCTGATCATAATGGAATGAAACTGGAAATCAATGATAAAAGAAGGAAGGAAAAATCCTACATCACATGGAAAATGAACAATATGTTACTGAATGATCAATGGGTTACAGAAGACATAAAGGAGGAAATCAAAAAATTCTTAGAGATAAATGAAAATACAGACACAACATATCAGAATCTATGGGACACAATGAAAGCAGTTTTAAGAGGGAAATTCATCGCTTGGAGATCATTCCTCAAAAAAAGGAAAAACCAACAAATAAATGAGCTCATACTTCATCTCAAAGCCCTAGAAAAGGAAGAGCAAAACAACAGCAAATGTAGCAGAAGGCAAGAAATAATTAAAATCAGAGCGGAAATCAACGAAATTGAAACAAAAGAAACCATTGAAAAAGTTAACAAAACTGAAAGTTGGTTCTTTGAAAAAATAAATAAGATTGACAGAGCCTTAGCCATGCTAACGAAGAGAAGAAGAGAGAGAACTCAAATTACTAAAATACGGGATGAAAAAGGCAATATCACAACAGACGCTACAGAAATACAGAAGACAATTAGAAATTATTTTGAAAACCTATATTCCAATAAAATAGAAGATAGTGAAGACATCAATAAATTCCTTAAGTCATATGATTTGCCCAGACTGAGTCAGGAGGATACTCACAACTTAAACAGACCAATAACAATAGATGAAATAGAAGAAGCAATCAAAAGACTTCCAACCAAGAAAAGCCCAGGACCGGATGGGTATACAGCGGAGTTTTACAAAACCTTTAAGGAAGAATTAATACCAATACTTTTCAAGTTATTTCAGGAAATAGGAAAAGAAGGAGCTCTGCCAAATTCATTCTATGAGGCCAACATCACCCTGATTCCGAAACCAGACAAAGACACCTCAAAGAAAGAAAACTACAGACCAATATCTCTGATGAACCTAGATGCAAAAATCCTCAATAAAATTCTGGCGAATCGGATACAAAGGCACATCAAAAAAATTGTGCACCATGATCAAGTAGGATTCATCCCTGGGATGCAAGGCTGGTTCAGTATACGGAAATCAATAAATGTTATTCACCACATCAATAGACTTAAAAATAAGAACCATATGATCATCTCAATAGACGCAGAAAAAGCATTCGACAAAGTACAGCATCCCTTTATGTTCAAAACATTAGAAAAACTAGGGATAACAGGAACTTACCTCGACATTGTAAAAGCTATCTATGCTAAGCCTCAGGCTAGCATCATTCTCAATGGAGAAAAATTGAAGGCATTCCCCCTAAAATCTGGAACAAGACAGGGATGCCCTCTATCACCACTTCTATTCAATATAGTTCTCGAAACACTGGCCAGAGCAATTAGACAGACAAAAGAAATTAAAGGCATAAAAATAGGAATGGAAGAACTTAAATTATCACTATTTGCAGATGACATGATTCTATACCTAGAAGACCCAAAAGGGTCTACAAAAAAACTACTGGAACTAATAAATGAATTCAGCAAAGTGGCAGGATATAAAATCAACACGCATAAATCAAAGGCATTTCTGTATATCAGCGACAAAACTTCTGAAATGGAAATGAGGAAAAACACTCCATTCACAATATCCTCAAAAAAAATAAAATACTTGGGAATCAACCTAACAAAAGAGGTGAAAGATTTATACAATGAAAACTACAAAACTCTAAAAAGAGAAGTAGAAGAAGATCTTAGAAGATGGAAAAATATACCCTGTTCTCGGATAGGCAGAACTAACATCATCAAAATGGCGATATTACCAAAAGTTCTCTATAGGTTTAATGCAATGCCAATCAAAATCCCAATGGCATTTCTTGTAGAAATAGAGAAAGCAGTCATGAAATTCATATGGAAAAATAAAAGACCTAGAATAGCAAAAACAATGCTAAGCAGGAAGTGTGAATCAGGCGGTATAGCGATACCAGACTTCAAACTATATTACAGAGCAATAGTAACAAAAACAGCATGGTACTGGTACCAACACAGGAGGGTGGACCAATGGTACAGAATAGAGGACACAGAGACTAATCCACAAAACTACAACTATCTTATATTTGATAAAGGAGCTAAAAGCATGCAATGGAGGGAGGATAGCATCTTCAACAAATGGTGCTGGGAAAACTGGAAATCCATATGCAACAAAATGAAACTGAATCCCCTCCTCTCGCCATGCACAAAAGTTAACTCAAAGTGGATCAAGGAGCTAGATATCAAATCAGAGACTCTGTGTCTGATAGAAGAAAAAGTTGGCGCCGATCTACATATTGTAGGGTCGGGCTCCAAATTCCTTAATAGGACACCCATAGCACAAAAGATGATAACAAGAATCAACAAATGGGACTTACTTAAACTGAAAAGTTTTCTCTCAGCAAGAGAAACAATAAAAGAGGTAAATAGGGAGCCTACATCATGGGAACAAATTTTTACTCCTCACACTTCAGATAGAGCCCTAATATTCAGAGTATACAAAGAACTCAAAAAATTAAACAATAAGAAAACAAATAACCCAATCAACAAATGGGCCAAAGACCTGAACAGACACTTCTCAGAGGAGGACATACAATCAATCAACAAGTACATGAAAAAATGCTCACCATCTCTAGCAGTCAGAGAAATGCAAATCAAAACCACCCTAAGATACCATCTCACTCCAGTAAGATTGGCAACCATTATGAAGTCAAACAACAACAAGTGCTGGAGAGGATGTGGGGAAATGGATACTCTTGTACATTGCTGGTGGGACTGCAAACTGGTGCGGCCAATCTGGAAAGCAGTATGGAGATTCCTGGGAAAGCTGGGAATGGAACCACCATTTGACCCAGCTATTGCCCTTCTCGGACTATTCCCTGAAGACCTTAAAAGAGCGTACTACAGGGATACTGCTACATCGATGTTCATAGCAGCACAATTCACAATTGCTAGACTGTGGAACCAACCCAGATGCCCTTCAATAGATGAATGGTTTTAAAAAATGTGGCATTTATACACCATGGAGTATTACGCAGCACTAAAAAATGACAAAATCATGGAATTTGCAGGGAAATGGATGGCACTAGAGCAGATTATGCTTAGTGAAGCTAGCCAATCCCTAAAAAACAAATACCAAATGTCTTCTTTGATATAATGAGAGCAACTAAGAACAGAGCAGGGAGGAAGAGCAGGAAGAAAAGATTAACATTAAACAGAGACATGAGGTGGGAGGGAAAGGGAGAGAAAAGGGAAATTGCATGGTAATGGAGGGAGACCCTCATTGTTATACAAAATTACATATAAGAGGTTGTGAGGGGAATGGGAAAATAAACAAGGAGAGAAATGAATTACAGTGGATGGGGTAGAGAGAGAAGATGGGAGGGGAGGGAGGGGGGATAGTAGAGGATAGGAAAGGTAGCAGAATACAACAGTTACTAATAGGGCATTATGTAAAAATGTGGATGTGTAACCGATGTGATTCTGCAATCTGTATTTGGGGTAAAATTGGGAGTTCATAACCAACTTGAATCTAATGTATGAAATATGATATGTCAATAGCTTTATAATGTTTTGAACAACCAATAAAAAAATAAATTAAAAAAAAAACAAGCAATCTAAAAAAAAAATAAAAAAAATAAAGGTTTAAAATTGAGTGGGAAGAAATCAGCTAAAAAAGGGTCGAGATGCATTCATTTTGCTAAGCAGAATCTTTGTTTTGTGTAGTTGTAACAATCACAAATTTATTTTACCAGAAAATTGGCTTTTGAAAATGCACATAAATTGAGATTAAAGGATAATTCACCTACCTTCATGAAAAATTCATAGCATTTCCTATATTTTTCATATTTCATTTTTTTCGTGAATATTTTGTCATGGACCAGGTCTAGTCTTAGGCTATTCTTCCAGAATACTACCTCATCTGACAAGTTGGTACAATGTGTTGGATTGTTCTTTTCATCTTTTATTTAATAGTTTCTAGATGATAATGTGTATTTTTCCTTATCTGTATTTGGACATACATACCCAACTATATCTTTGCATTTTATGTTTTACTGGGGAAGAGACTCATCAAAAGCTCTTTGTTATATGTATCAACAATCAAACATTTAGAGCATGCAATTATTCTTAATTTTGCATGAAAATATCTTTGTACCATTTTTCTTATAAAGATTTAGAATTATTAATAATGTCCCTACTGTAATAAGTAAGTACTTACAAGAAGAATTAAACAATTGACTTTATATCAATTATGAATATGAAAAGTACTAAAATAACTATTTGGCAATTAATACACAATTGATAGAAACTGAAATCACAAGAAAGCCATTTAAAATGTCAGTGCATATGGTCCTTAAATAATAGGTTGTTCAAAAAAAATTTCTCTAATTCATAAGAGTTAATATGCCATATTACAGCTTAATGTGATATAAAACCTTAAATTATCAGTATTGATAAATAAAAATGATACCTGTTTACTTAAAAAAAAACACAGAGATGTTTTAGGTAGAGTCAGACTAGAGAACATAAATAATATAAATATTACCACTGTTTACTGGTGACAAGTTCTTGCTTCCCCAAATGCTGAATTATAACACCAGAGAAGCACACTGAGGCAAGTGTAGAGTGGAAAGTGGAAGGCTTCATTAAAGAATCACAGAAAAGACTCCCCCCACCCAGGAAGGAAAAGGTGGAATCAGTAGAAAGGGAAGGTGTTCTCTTTTTTATCTCTAAGGTCTTCTTTTAGTTCTCGCACATTCCTTGTCCTTTGTTTTCCTCTATCCAGCAGTGATAGAATGCAGGGGGGAAGACCAAAAGGTGGGAAATAGGTAGATCAATGGGGCAGGGAGGAGTAATCTGGGCAGGAAGGGCCTGGGGTGGTTTGATTAGCACCTCCCTGTTTGCTGAGAGCTATTTCATTAATAATTCTTTAGGTTGGGCCTTGGGAACATTAACATTTAATTTCCCCAGGTATTGTTCTGGTTTCCCAGGCTCAGATCAGACTCCATCTTCTTTATGGACTCCATTCTCTATATTGTCTCCATTTTCTTTATCATACTGGATATTAGACCCGATTTACCTAACTACACTAACTACCTGTCTTTAAATTTGGTTTCATAAATATTGTGAGATTCATTTTAGTGCAGTACTGGCTCTATGTTTTGAAGATTGGCAAATTGTCTTAAAGGCTACAATAGAAATCATTCCACTGAGCTTGTACTACACCTTCTCCTTTCTAAAAGCATGAACACACCAATCTGTTTTCCAGTGTTTTCACCTTAGTTTATTATTTGTAATGGGTCTTCTTTGTTGATAGCCTGCTATATGTACATGAACCCCAGTACTTGTAATTGATCTATGCCATGCTATATACTTTTTACTAGAAGATATTGAACACTTTCAAGGTGTCTTGAGCTTGAATAGTCTCCAATTTTCAGTAAAAAAATTATCTTTAAATAATTATTTTGACTTGAGCCTAGGAAGAATGCTGGTTTCAATTGTCTTGACATTATAAAAGCTAAATGAAAATTTCTGCAACTCTTCTGTGTTCTAAAACTAATGGCTTTCTATCACCAGTGTCAAGAAAGTATACTTTCTTGGCCAGTGAATTCATCAAGGAGTCTATAACCTTAAGTCAACTTCAGAAGTAATAAAACAGAATATTTAATCTTTTGTTTCTCTACCCTTAGGACCTTGCTCCTTCTCCATATTAATTTAATGAGATCTTTAGAAAGGACCTATTGAACAATTTGGTTCCAGTTGATGCTTATCTCAAGGAATGTCATTTATTACTAAGACAAAATTCATGAATTTAACTTCATTAGCTGTCCTTCCTTCCTTTCTCCCCTTTCTTCTTTTCTCCTTCTATCCTTCTTCAAATTGACGAATAATGATATCTATAAATGGTGTTCCACATGATGTTTTGATATATATATTTTATATGTATATACACATACATACAAATATCAATTAAGAAATGTTTTATCTCATATACCTTTTTATTGGTATATTTAGCAATTTCAAGTACATGATGTATTGTTATTAACCAAAGTCACCATGCTCTACAATTCAGCTTGTGAACTATTTCTTTTGTCCAGCTAAAATGTTTTATCCTTTGACCAACATTGTTTCCCAACTCCGTATTACCTCTAGTAACCAATGTTCTATTTTCTGCTTCTGTGAATTTCATTTTTAGATTCCACATAAAAGTAAGGCCATGTGCTATTTGTCTCTCTGTACCTGGCTAGTTTCACTTAACATAATATCTTCCAAGTTTATCCATGTTGTTGTGAATGACACGGTTTCCTCCTTTTTTATCTCATCTTAATTAAACGGGAATTCCACATACATTAGGAGGGACCTTTATTACTCGAAAGTCTCTGACATTGTAGGCACATTCTCTGAAAGTCCAAGAAATTCAAACCTAGTTAGAGAAGAGGGCAGGGGTTGTGGCACAGGGGGCATAGTCAAATATTAGGAGGCACAGTCAAATATTAGGAGGCACCATAAAGAAACTACAGAACAAAAGCCATGTCAAGCCTAGGTGGACAATTTAAAGCAGCTTTGAACCAGAAAGAGATTCTTAGAAGAATTAGATTGCTCTTAGAAGAATTAGATTGCTCTGAGATCTGTTCTTTTGTAATTATTTCCCAATACTTTGACTGACAGTTTCTGATACCATGCTCTCTCTATACTTTCTTTACCTGCCCAGATCATAACCTTGTCTATATATTACACACTGAATCTGCTATTAAAATTTTAATCTTTAGTAGAGACCCTACAGTCTCTTTTTTCATTTTTGGAAGAATTATATGTGGGCTTGGAATACTAAAACTTTGTGAGATTTGGAAATACAATATAAGCAAATATGATTTGAATGAAAATTGTTGGTATTTAACTGAAAAATAAATAAAACCTTATTTTTTTTTGCCTATCAGATATTTCTTATACTTACTCAGAGTTGTTTTGCTCTTTGTCTGATATTTGGACTGTTTCATGTATAAAACTAACTGAATAAATGGCCATTAAGTAAGTAAAGTGTTGCTGTAAAACAAGGCACAATTATGGTATAAATCAAATGGATCTCACATGGTGATTATAAATTAGAAAAAAATTTGCATCATTTCTGATTTATAGGTATGAATGTTGAAAAGTAACTTATTTTCTCTGAGTTTCTTAAATTTATAAAATGGGAGTTATGATACTTCCTTTTTTTCTTTTTAAAAATCTTTTAATTGACTTTTTAAAAATAAATGACAGCAGAATGCATTATAATTCTTATTACACATATACAGCACAGTTTTTCATATCTCTGGTTGTATATAAAGTAAGTTGCTTCCTACTTCACAGGATTATGAAAAATGAGATAAAGCATATGAAATCACTCATTGTAGTTAAGGCATTACGTGGATATTAATTTTTGCTATTTGGAAAAAATCCATGTCTACTATTCTAACTGTAATATCCTAGTGTTATTTGAGTGACATGAGCAATCTTGTATAATTTATCTTTGTTCATTATTTTTAAAGATAGAAGTTGTGAGAGCAACTTGATTGCCTTTATACAAATAATGATGTTACTACTGCATTTCATAATGTTATTATTTTGTTGCTGTGTTTAGGATTATACTTCGAATTTGCCAGACTTTAAATTGAGTGGTCTAATTCTTTTTTCCTCTTCAGAATATTTACATTCAGTTTCCTTATTGAGTAGTTTAGATTTATTAGCCTAAAAGGATACCTTTCTCTCTAAAAATAGTTTGTGTCTATGTGTGTCTCTCTGTGTGTGCATCTTTTCATATGAATTGTTACTGTTAAGGATTGTAAAATAATATCAGTGAAGTTCAGTAAGTTACCCACTCTAGTAAACTGATTTGCTATAAGAATAAATCACCTGTTTGTGACAAGCAAAAGTTAACTTTAAATCTCTGTATAGAAAGTTAAATTTGTAGCAATATAGTTTAGAAACTCCTTCAAACTTAAAAATATTTTTACATTAAACAATATTTCTCATAGTTTTATTTATACATAAATGTGCATATATTTAAAATATACATTTTCTTTTTTTGATAATATATTTTTACTTTTCATATATAGTAATTTTTCTAAGAACTAGTTTTAACAGGGTCATATTTTCTTTAAGAACTTTGGTATAATGTAATACAGATTTTATTCTGAAAAATAACTGCATAGTTTTTATAACTATGAAAATATTTCATAAATTGGTTCCTGTAAGTGAATTTTCTTTTTGGAATCTGGAATGAATTGATAACTATTTCAAAGAAGCTAGTGACATTTAATAATATTTCAATAGTAACATTTTAGAGAAATTGATATTATAAAATGACATGTAAGTGTACCTAAGAGTTTTATGACAAGAAAATATTACCTTTTGTGTTTCATATATACAGTACTGCTGTATCATAATATGTAATTCATAGTTTGTGAGTTAGTCCATGGAGAAATTTAGGAGAAATTAGTTTCACAAAAGTGCTAGCAAGGTTATTTTAGAATACTTAGTCTAATAATATTTTTCTAAGGATTGATAAAGACAGGTAGTGTAGAGTGAGTATGCAAGAGAAAGTGAGAACAGTGTCATGGTAAGACTAATGAGTGCCTGAAATACTCGTCTTTGCTTTTCAAACTAAACCTTTTAGGCCATCAATCAGTCAAGAGTGGCAGATAGTGACCATTAGGTGGATTCATTAACACCCTGCAGTCTGTTTGTATGGGGTGACCCACATCTGTCTTCATTAGAAGTTTTCTAGTTGCCGGTAGTGAACAGATGGGTCATTATTGCCAACACTACCCTCTGGGCCTACCTGGAGGACATGCAAAGTCATCCCATCCAGAACACATATCCACATTTACCTACTCTGATGTTAGAACAATATTTTGAGTACTGGTGATTAAGATATTTTAGTTCTTAGGCTGCTTATGTAGATTCATATTTGTAAATAGTTTGTAAAAATATTATTTTGGAGGAGAGGGAAATTATTTGATGTATATTATATATTATAGATATTCAGAAAAGCTAGGCTGTACTTGAATTGTAAATTGGGAGTACTTTGATTATATATTTTTATTTATATTTCTAGAATTTAATAATAAAATTGAAAGACTTTAGTAGAGACCAAATATATAATGAGTATGGTTTTTATTGGTGACATGTCTACATCAAAAATACCTTGTATTTCGTGATTTCCTTCATTGATCTAATGGACTTTAAGTAGGACTATACCATTTAATGTGATAAAATTTAAAATTCATGCTATTAAAAGCATGCATATATATATATAACTAGTCGGTTTTAAATAAAAGGCAAATCATGCTTATAGCCTTAAAACATGCACTTTTAGCATTGAATTATATCTTTTTTTTAAAAAAAGAGAGAGAATTTTTTAATATTTGTATTTTTTTTTTTTTTTAGTTTTTGGTGGACACAACATCTTTATTTTACCTTTATGTGGTGCTGAGGATCAAACCCAGCACCCCGCACATGCCAGGAGAGCACGCTACCACTTGAGCCACATCCCCAGCCCTTGAATTATATCTTTAAAAAGACTCTCAGTGACAGCAAGCACTTTTGTAAGAATAGATTAAGTATAGTCATTGTAACATCCTGAGTGTAAATGATGAGAAGATATTGACTGTGCACATTTATCATTGAACTCCTGCTTCTCTTTCTCTCTCTTTTAATCTACTGAGAGATTTTGTTCTTTAATCCTCAGGGTCACCACAAGTGCAGTATATACTTAGAACACTGAACAATGAAACGGTGCCACTCTTCTCATAGTACTGTAGAGCAATGTTTTAAATCTAGTATTCTTTATTTAGAAATTTGGAGGCTAGGTTTCTGGGAAATTGTATTAAGAAATATTAGACATTTTTAGAAAAGATATGACTAGTGATTTTATTTTCTTTCATGTAGATTCTGAGAGAAATATATCATGTCTCTCAAATAATAATAATAATACCAAAGGGCTAGATTAGCCTTTCTATTTTCTTAGGTGCAGGTATTCTTTGCCCAAGGAGTCTAATAAAGAAAATTATGTCCCCTTTTTGTTAAAATGTATTTTTTTGTAGTGATGAACTCATGTTAGAATAGGAAGAGAAATGAAGATTTTTAAGAATCATAACATTCAAATTCTGTGGTGATTTCATGCATTGATTTTCAAGTTATGGAAAAAAGCAAAGAAAATAAAAGAATAGGAACGTGTATGGGGGGGCACTTGCACAATACTTTACTTATACCATCAGGATTCTCACTGAAGCAACTGAAAATGACAAAAGATCATATCAATCACATGAAAATATTTCATTCTGAGAGTAGGAATTTCAATATTGGTGAACTTTGCTTTTTGATTTAGCTTATTATATTTTATTGGTATTTGATTTTTAGGATTTATCATTACATGTGACATGTGACAGTCTTTTACTGTTTTTATCTTGTGTGATATTTAAAATAGTACCATATATAGTAACATTTCTTTGTTTTATCATTTTATCTCTTAATTTATCTTACATGTTGGCCTCAAGATCTCTTTATACTCTTAAAAACATTAAGAACACAAAATAACTTTTATGTTAGTTATATCTATTGATACTCATTATTAGAAATTAAAACTGAAAAAAACTTAAAACACAAGAAGAGTACTCAAGTATCTCTAAGAGGACAAAATTCAAATAGATAAATAGTCTTAATATTATGAAAATAATCTTGGGCTTGAAAGTTCTCTGAAGGGATAGCAGGAACTCCCCAGGGGTCACTGTAGCAAACTTTGATAATCATGACTGTAATATGTTTGAAGTTGGAGGTAGCATCATTTTTTTTTTTTGTTTGTTGACTAAATGCCTATACCAGAGGAGAGTCCTCAATGTGTATATTAGCTAATAGCAGCACAGATTATATTACCACATATATTATAAAATTGTGTTTTAATATATATAGTTTTTAATATAACTATTTTTTAGTTTAAAAGTAAAATTGTATCTTTTCCCCAAATATACAGTGAAAGAGTAATTTAGAATGAGTATATATTTCCTAACTATACCTGTTGGAATTATAGTGACCTTTAGATATATTGCTGACATTTGCAACTCTTATATCAAATGTCTTCTAACATTATACTGTCAGCAGGTAATATGAGAATTGACTAGTTTGAAATGGCAGTCTTAGGGAAAGTCATAAACTTTGAAACACCCATAACTACTTTTAATGTCAAAAATCACACATGGTCAACTTCAATATTTATTTTAATTCTTCTAATATCTCTACAAAATTTCAAAATTATTACTTTAAAGAGTAACATCTTTTTTTCTGTTAATTTATTTAAAATTGGCATATAAAATTGTACTTATTTAAAAAACAATATCCTGAAGAGAGAGAGAGAGAGAGAGAGAGAAAGAGAGAGAGTGTGTGTATATATATATATATATATATACACACACACACACACACATATATTTATATTTATATCTTGTACAGTGGTTAAATATAAATAATTAATAATTACATCACCTTGTAGTTTTTATTTTGAGGACAAAAACTTAATATTCACTCTCTTGGCATTTTTCAAGAATATATTGTTATTAACTATAGTCACTACACTTTACAAAAGATTTCTTGAAGGCACTCATCCTATCTAACTGAAAACATACATCTTTTGACTAATATCCTCCCACCCCGAACACCTTTGATAACTACTGTTATGCACTCTTTTATTTGTCATCTTTTTAGATTCTCACATGAGTGAGATCATCCAGTATTTGTCCTTTGTGTCTGGCTTATTTCACTTAACAATGTTGTCCAGGTTCATCTATTATTGTAAACAACAGCATTTCATTCTTTTTAATGGCTGAATAACATTCCATTTACTTACACAGTTCTTCTTTAGAAGAATCCTTGTGCAAAGTGCCTATTAATGTCTGCATGTATGTGGAAATGTGAGAGATTTGTGGAGAATTGCTTTGTTCTCCAAACACCAAATTTTTTTAGCCACCAAATTTCATTCTAGAAAATATGACAAGTTATTCTTCTTCTTTAGACATCTGTTATCAAACTTTCTATTATGATACTTAAGACCACAGAAAATTGAGAGCTGACTAGGGGCACACTGACTACCACAGGTTGTGATTATGGATAGGGAGAAGGTAAAACTTTATAAATGATATGCAGGAATTAAAAATAACTTCTCAAAAGAAGTTATGTGTCTCTTCAACAAATGGTTCTGGAAAAACTGGAAGTCCATATGTAGGCAAAATGAAATTAATCCCCTACCTCTCACTCTGCATAAACCTCAACTCAAAGTGTGGGTCAAGGACTTAGACACTAGAACAGAGACTGTGTGCCTAATATAAGAAAAAATGGGCCCAAATCTTTAGCATGCCGGCTTGGGAAATGACTTTCTTAACAAGACCCCTAAAGCACAAGAAGTAAAACCAAGAATTGATAAATGGGATGGTATCAAATTAAAAAGCTTCTTCAGAGAAAGGAAACAATAACGTGAAGAGAAAGACTATAGAATGGGAGAAAATCTTTACCACCTGCACCTCAGAGCATTAATCTCCAGGATATATAAAGAACTCTAAAAACTTAACACCAAAAAATAACCTAATCAATAAATGGGCTAAGGAACTGGACACTTCAGAGATGAAGAAATACAAATATATGAAAAAAATGTTCATCTCTAGTAATCAGAGGAATGAAAATTAAAACTGCACTGAGATTTCATCTCACTCCAGTCAGAATGGCAATTACCAAGAATATAAGTAACAATAAATGTTGGTGAGGATGTGGGAAAAAAAATACATTGAAAACAGTATGGAGATTATTCAGAAAACTTAGGATGGAGCCACCATTTTACTCAGTTATCTCACTTCTCAGTTTATACCCAAAGGACTAAAAATCAGCATACTACAGAGACAAAGCCACATCAATGTTTATAGCAGCTCAATTCACAATAGGTAAGTAATGGAACCAACCTACGTGCCCTTCAACAGATGAATGGATAAAGAAAATGTGATACATATACACAATGAAATAGTACTCAGCCTTAAAGAAGACTGAAATCATGACATCGGCTGGAATATCATGCTAAGCAAAATAAACCAATCCAAAGAATCAAAAGTCGAATGTTTTCTTTGATAGGTGGATTCTAATTCACAATAAAGGGGGTGGCTAGGGATGAGTAGAGGTACTTTGGATTACACAGAGAGGAGTGAGGGAAGAGGAGGGAGTATGGGAGTAGGAAGGCTAGGTTAATGAATTGGACATTATTAACCTATGTGCATATATGAATTCATGACTGGTGTAACTACACCCATGTACAAGGAGAAGAATGAGAAGCTATACTGCATTTAGGTATGATGTATCAAAATACATTGTACTGTCATGTATAACTAATTAGAACAAATAAAAAATAATATAAAAATAAATAAAAAATAACTTCTCAGAGCTATTTATTGTGGTGTTGGGCTCATATACCAGTCATTTCTATGATATTTACTGACCAATATCTATAACTACTTAAGTAAAAAAGTCAATTATTTTAAGATTACTTTTTAATTATCTAGAAAATATATGTGAATGGAATACCAAATTATCCAGTGATGAAAAGTAAAGTATACATTACAGTGCAAATGTTTTAAAAAAATGGTGATAAATACACTTACAAATGTTCAAGTAGAGTAAAATGAACAAACATTCATATCTTTGAACATAATTTCAAAAAAATTCAAAGATGTTTGGTGCTCATCCATATTCAGAAAAACAGTAGCATATAGTGGTTGTCACTTAACACAATTTTTGGAACTAATTGTGAGTCCAGACTCAGAGAGCCCATAAACTTAGATAGTTTTTTTTAACCTTGATTTTGGTTCATTTTAATATTTTCATGAAACTTGGAAGCCATTTAGATTAGTGGCCACTTTCAAATATTTGTGCGTCATTCACAGATTTATTAAACAGATATTGAATAAGTTTTTATTAAATTCCAGGTACTGTGCTAACCTGCATAGATACAATGGTGAGCAAAAAAGCATGTGTAGTCTCTGTCCTCCAAGATTTTATAGTCAGTCAGTTTAGCAAAAAAGTAAGTTTTTGTGGAAACAAATCTAAGGAGAAAAGTTACCTAGAATTTTGAGAGTTTAGCTAAAGAAATTTGGTCTAGTCATGGATATGAGCATACAAATTGCTGTCCATTAGAAGTGAGGTTTAGAGCTTTGATTTGGGAGAACATAAAATGAAGAGGTCAGGAAAGTATATTTCAGGTAGAGGAAACATCAAAGTTCCCAAGGTGTCAAAAAGCATAGGATAGTCAAAGGAACACAGTCTCTGTGTTTCTTGGTATACATAATAAGATATCCAATATCAATAAGATATATCCTGCATGGATAGGGAGTAGGTAACCCTTGGAGGTGTGGGCAGGCTGGAAATAAAAGCTAGGAAAGCAGTATTAAGAAATAAACACAAAAGATGAGAAATATATTATTCAAAGGGGGGTGGGGAGTGCATTTACCTGTGGAAGAGACCTGATAGGTCTGGTCCTATCAAAGGGAAAAGCCTGAGAACTCTTTATTTATAGTGAAACACATCAAAGCAATTCCATGAGGAGCTTCTTCAGGAAAACAGGGTGAAAATGAGGAAAACAAGTTGTTTGGAGCTTCTCAGGTTATGCCAATCTCTGGGCAGATGCATTTGAAGCTAGGATTGTGAGCTAAGGCAGGGCACTAGCATGATCTAGGCTTTCTCAGACCACGGAATTTCACCCAGGAGTTCCTAGAAAAGCAATCTTCCTGCCTTATGATGGCTCAAACAAACCCATAATTCAAACATGACTTCCAACAATGCATTACTTGTGAAAGTGACACTTTGCAAAATAACAGGGTTAGGCAATCTGGGTCTTCTGGAGCACGTCTTGGAGAAAACTTATCAAAGAAGTGAACAAAACAAAACAAAAACAAAAACCCTGTATTTGTTTTCTTCTAACAAATGACTGATGAGATTCTGGATGATGATAGGGAAAAAAATATGGGTTTAAGAAGAAAAAGATTCTTATACATAATAACCAACAAACTGTAATAATAGCAAGGGTTCAAGTATCAAAACTAAGTTGAATGTGCTCATTGTTAAAAACCTTTCTAAAATGCATTAGCCTTACTCTCCATCTGTTTTTAAGTATATACCTAATAATTTAGTACAAATAAGTATTTGAGTGTGGATTCTTTATATAAAATGAGATATCAGACATATTCTACATTTTGATATTTATCTTCTTTTCTGCTCCAAAAACTTTGCGAAGGTGAAATCTTTTTGATATTATTGGCTTGAATACTATAAAGACAACCTATTTTAATATCAGAAGCATAGGCTTTCTGGCTTCTCGATGTATAATAATAAGCAATAGCATTAAAAATGATGGATCAAATGTTTATTTTTAATAGCTAGATAACCCTAATTGGCTCATTGGATTTATTTTTTTAAAATTGAATATTATAGGATCTATATTAATAATTCTTTCAGGCTCATGTAATTTCTATGGTGTTTTGCATTGTAGAATTTCAAATTTTTATCAAGCACTTATTTCAAAGAACAGTTTCAGAATTGCTTTCTGTTAAAAGCACCTTCCCCTGATAATTGAATGTATAATTTTGTCTCCCATTGTATAATTATTTTCACCTGAGGAGAATGATCACCTCTTTGTAAACTAGACTGATTGCTTAGATTCCTTAAAAGGAGAGAGGTGGGGAGGAAACATTTCATTAATGCCTTATTAATATATTGTTACAATTAATGAGGCTATGTTTGAATATTGAATCTTTTGACATCCATAAATGCTAACCTCTTAGAAAATGTAGTGGTTTTCTTCATGTTTCTAAATGTATATTACATTTAATAAAAATAACTATACTCATATTGATTGTCAGAAATAATAAACTTGTGAATAAATAAAGAAGTCATTTATGCTTACAGGTACAGAGAATGAGTTAGGTGATTTGAGAACATGTGATACACTTAATGCTGAAAGTGATTTATGGATATTACATCTTCCTGACTCATGGATGGAAACATTAATAGTTGGTCTGGTAGAAAAAAGTGTATATTTGCTGCCATTTCTGCTGTCTCTTATCAGTATTCCTACAGATGAAGATATATTTTTCTTGTTAGATATGGGTAAGGGAATGTGATATCATATTTACCCCAAATGGAGTAAATATTAAATCATAATTTTCTCTATAGATTTTTGACAAGTAACTTCTGCATTAATGCGTACTGTATGCCATACTAGATTTGCCCTTTCTCAAGAGTCATATTGGGTTGAATTTTCCACCAAATGTGCAATTTTGTAAAATCTTTACCCAATAAAGTAATTTACATATTTAGGTTTACATATTTAGGTAGATTACATATTTAAATATAAACATTGTACTTTTGACATGTGAAATAAACTTCTCTCTGCTTTGATATGTTCTGATTCATATATTTTTGCTTCAAAAAATCTGAACTCTGATGCATCAGAATTTTTTTTTATTGAGCGACATTTCTAGCCCTTTTTAATATTTATTTAGAGATAGAGTCTCACTGAGTTACTTAGGGCATTGCTAAATTGCTGAGGCTGCCTTTGAACTTGTGGTCCTCCTGCCTCAGCCTCCCAAGTTTTGGGAATTACAGGTGGGTGCAACTGCACCCAAATCTAATGCATCAGATTATTGAGTTATGTTCAAGTCAGCATAATCCAATAAAAGACATTAAATAAAATTAAAAAATATTAATTTCTTGTCTTTGCTCATTAATGAACTGCAGAGAGATATACAGATTGAATATTGGTACATACATTAGCAAAGTTATTACTACCAAGTAAGTAAGTTGTAGTCATAAAAACATGCAGTTTAAAACACTGTCATCATCATAATTAAAAGTGACCTTCTCAATGCATTCCTTTTCTTAGTTGTTATGATTAAATACCAGAAACAGGCTAGAGATGGGGGCAGTTCTTTAAGCAAAGTAGCTCTGTGTTTTTGAAATTAAGTATTGGTGGTAAGAGAATTCCTAATTTATCTGTATTATTGGATAGAATTACTCAAATATGTAATTTCTACTTTACATGTTCCTTATAAATATATACTTTTCTTGGTAGGTATATTAAGTGACAGTAACTCACTCACTGACCGAGTGAACACAGTATCTTAAATAGAAAGGGAATTTATTGGTAAGGTTTAGAAATTGGGTTGGCTCTGGCATTGTTTCAGGCCCCAGTGATGTCATCAGGATCTGGTTTCTTATTTTCACTTCTGGAAATCACTTCTATGGTTTTATTCACAGATAGGATTTTCCATTATAGTTGCATATTTTTATAGCCTCGTTTTCCCTTTATAGTTGGAAAATAGTGACTTTAACTTCTGGGTAAGTAAAATAAAAGTTCATTTTGAATAATCTCATATCCCATAGGTTTATGTTATTGATTTTTCATATGTTAGATTCTTATATAAATAGGAACCATTTTCCATGCTATTTAGATTATTCACATAGGAAGAAATATTTTTTTTTTAATTTTTTTAACTGTTAGAATTTCTAGCTGGAATAAATGGCAGAGAAAAAATATTTATTTTATATAGTTATCCAGTAATTAGACTGAACACAACTCTTAATTTTGAGAGATTTTCAAGTTAGATTTTCTATATATGTTGCCCCTATTTGAGTTAGTATTATTTTTGGTTTTCTAGGGAAGAAGTTGTAGGACAATGTTAAATTATGGTGATGTCTAATATTTATTCTGTGTTTAATGAGAATTCCTTTAGTTTCCCGCATTAAGCATAAGATAGACTTCTAGTTTAAGATGAATATCATGTATCAATTGGAAATATCTTTTATTCTTGGTTTTATAAGATTTTTCAATTTGGAGCATGTTTGTGGTGCTTTTTTTTTTCCTTTTAAATCTAAAAATGTCATCATGTGGTGAATCTCACTAAACCTACTAATATAATAGATATGTTTAGAGATTTTCTGATATTGAGCCATTCTTGAATTCCTGAAATAAGATAGACAATTCTCTAACTATACTTCTTGATGAATCAGTTTTGCATGCATGCAGCTGCCTCTAAGAAGATCTTCTAGGTAAACATTTTCACAGTAGAAAAAGCCTATTTCTTATGAATATACTAATGTCATAGAATATATAGCCTTCAAATCCAATTGAGTAGTTTTAAGCAAAATATATACAGGGAAAGTCTGGAGGTACATTCTAAATATAATTTTGGTAGAAAAGCAAATTCATCTATAGTGATTTCGAAAAGTGAGCTGAGTAATTGGAGCAGTTGTGACAGAAAAGAAGCCTGTGTTATATGAAATGGTTTGATATTTCTCATCACTTGAATTCTATATACACGTTACTTTTCTATATCCAGGAGTGTAAGAATCCTCATTATTTGTTCTCCAAGGTCATTTCCTTATGGGATTTCTTTTTGGAAAACGTTGTGACCCCATGATCTACCATTCCTCTTTAGCAAGCAAAGGAGTAGGGAAGACTGGTGGTGATGGTATTTACTGCTTAATGTAGCCACTTGTAATTTTCAGCTACTTGACATCTGAGCCAGTGTTTTCTGACCTATATCATGATACTGTCATAGAAAACAATCTGATCTATTTCAAAATACTTACTGTGAGAAGCTAAGGTGTTTCATTATTTTCTCTAAGTACAGATGATGCATTTTACTCATCAGAGTTCATTTTACTTTAATTAATCTTGCCTAATAAACTACTAAGCAATTTCTCTTTTCAGATTATCATGGAAATAAAGCTAGCAAAGGTGAAAAGGTATTTTTAATTTTTTTTTGCCCACAGTTTGCTCCCTATCCTTTAGTGAACAATTTTCACAAAGAAAAAGAAAATCAGCAATTTTATGATCAGCAGTATTTCTTTTTTTATTTTATTATTTATTTATTTTTATGTGGTGCTGAGGATTGAACCCAGTGCCTCACATGTATGAGGCAAGTGCTCTATCACTGAGCTATAGCCCCAGCCCCACCAGTATTTCTTTCTTTATAATCACCTCATTTATTTATTCAATGAGGCATTAGTGTTAGCTCTCTACCCTAATCAATTGAATTAGTCTTTTGGCCAATTGATTTTATGGATCCCAACATATCTTTTTATTTTGTGGATAATAGGTAAATTTATAATAGGAAACAATACATAATAAGGTTTAGTAAAACAAAGTGGCATAATGATTTAAAACTATTATTTTATCAAAAATTTCCATTTCAATGTCTATGTCATTTTTGGTAAAGTATTTCAAAAAGATACTATCAGTACATCTGAGAGTCTAGGTAGTCAGAGATAATAGTCAAAGTTTTACTTAATTTTTCTTTGCCTGGGCTTTTAAAACACTGTACAAGTTACTTTATGAAATTTCTTTATTTTTATTGATATCACAGCAAGCAGCACTGTATATTGATCAACTAAGAATGCCTTGTATTCCTGTCTGGCTTTGTTGGCTGATATACATGGAGGCATAAGGGGTCACCAACTGGTGACCCACACCCCTTATTAGAATAGTTACAAATATGGATTCTGCAGACTTGTGTGCTTACTTTTACTCTTAAGCTAGGTGTCATTAAACCCAGCTAGAGTTTAATTGGTCATTAGTCATCATTCCTACCACTCCACCTATGTCTGGATTCTTGACTAGATACATCTCACAGATCTCTGTAGGAGGGAGGAGGGAGTTTTTCTTCTTGGCACAAGTTCAGACTCACTCCAACCTTTAATTGTTCCTACAAGCAGACAAATTATCTTCTATTATGTGTCATAGAACTTTTTTTATCACTAAGAGTATATTCTATTATGTGTCATAGAACTTTTGTTATCACTAAGAATAAATGAGATTCTCCCATCCAGACACCAATATTAGCATCTCCTTCCTTATTTACAAAAACAAAAACAAAAACAACTCTTCTCCTTCCCAATCTTTTTTTCTCTCATATTTGCCTTGGACATTTGGGTCCAAGGTCTGAAAGTCTAGTCTACATTGTCATGCCTTAAACTAGTCTACTCAGAAGAATGTAGCACAGAAACCTTAGCTTGGCAGCAGGGCATCATGAGACCTTTGTCTTCTTAGAGAATTACAGTCTCACAGCAATACAACGCAGGTGCAAGAAAAACAAATCCACATTGCATGGGTATAGGAGTTCTGACTTAAAGGCCTTATGTCCAGTTGAAGCCAGTATCTCTTGAACAACTTCATAGGCATGGCTTCTGAGATCATCATAAGGGACATATCACTCATAAGAATTATCATACTCTGGGAAGACCAAAACAATGGTATCCCCATTAAGTATTTGTAATTCTCATTCCAGATACAATGTATATCAGGTATCATTTTTACTCCAGGTAATATTGCCTGAAACACAGTTGACTAATTATTCTTATCACATTACCCATGCATCAGAGCCTGACTTCTGCCATATTTGCACTTACCAATAATCCTATGGTAATTAATTAAATAATAATTTAATTAAATAATAATATTTCATTTATCCTAACATTCCAGAATTCATTATACTACTTGTCATGAAATAAGTACCTATATTAATTTAAGTATAATTAAATTTTAAAGAGGATTTCCTGGACCTTCTCAATCACAGTAATAATTATGTATTATATTACCATTTCTTTTGTCTCTTCAGTCATTCATTTCACTCTTTATTTTTTTGTTCAGCTTGTTTTGAAATGCCTTTTCTCTACACCGGTACATTTCATAGTAAAGATCTTATTCATTTTCATGGATTTAGATACCATTTATGTGCTGGCTACTTGCAAATTTCTATTTGATACCTTCACTCTCTCTCTCTCTCTATATATATTTAATTGCACATTAAACATCTCTGCTTGGATAGACATACCATATCATCCATGTCCAAAGTAGAATTCTTTTCCTTGTATTTGTCTTTCTTACCCAATTCTGCAAGTCTGTCATGAAATAATACCAATATATTTTTCTAAAACACTTAAGAGTTTTAATTGGTCTCTCGCTATAGAATCTGTTACTGTATTCTTTCAACCTCTCTGTTTTTATAATATACCTTTAACATGCTCTTATCAATTTTATAACTGTTATCCTGGTTGAAATCATATAATCATTTCTTTTTCAGATAGGCTTATAAATTGCCCCCAGTTCCACACTATACCCTCTTATGTATTCTACATAGAGCATTTATAGATCTTTTAAAACAACATCAGATCATGTGTTTTCCTTACTCTAAACCCTCTTAATTCTTAAGATAAAGTCCATATATTTTATTATGTTTATTAGGTTTTCAGTTTCATCATTTGCTACTTTTTTCCTACTTCTTATGTATTCCACTGAGCTTTTTTTCATTTTCTTTGAATATGACAAGCTGATTCCTGTTTCCAGCTATTTTGAATTTATTATTTCTTCTGATGGAGTGCCTTTGCTGTTGAAAGGTTTACCCCTGATTTTATTCAGATTTATGCTGAAATATTATTCCTTTTGACAGGCCTTCTCTGACCACTCACTCTAGTCACCCATCACTATGTAACATTTTCCATTATTCAACATTATATGTACTATTATGCATTATATATTCATATGTTTGTTTAACATTCCAGGTCCAAGAAAGAAGATTGTTTACTTTGTTAATTTTATTTAGAGACCTTAGGAAAGAGCTTGGCCTATAGTAGATTTTTAAGTAAGATTTGTTAAATGAATCAAACAATGATCAAGGATAGGGGGTTGAGATATACTGTAAGATGCCTGGAGACCTTGTGGCACTGAAACCAATTTTACTGGATAACATAGTGAGGGGAGAGGAGTGCAGTATGGCAGTATTAGGTATTTCATAAGGTAAGGGTATGGTAGGTGATCTTTGCTGTATATCTAGTAATTTTTTAAATGCAGGGTTTTAATACTCTCTAGCTCTTTACAGATTTAGTTTTGAGCTACTTAATGAGACCTGCTGTGCTGTTATGGTTTTCATTTGGAATGTCTTCCAAAGTTTCATGTGTTGAAAGCTTGGTCCCCAATACAGCAGTATTTAGAGGTGGGACTTTTGGGAAGTGATTGGATCTTGAGGACTCTGATATGATCAGTGGATTATTCTGTTGATAGCTGAGTGGACTACAGGGAGGTAGTGGCAACTGTATGTGGTTGGGCATGGCTCGAACAAGTAGGTTACAGGGGATGTGTCCTGGAAAGGGATTTCTTTTCTCTGGCTCCTTCCTTTCTCTGTCTCTGCTTCTTAGCTCATGAGCTAAGCAGGTGATGATATTTCTTTGTTGGAACTAGTCTACTATGGATTGAAACCTGTGAAGCTATGAGCCCAAATAAAATCTTCATCCTTTAAATTATCTATGCCAGGTATTTTGGTCCTAGTGATGAAAAGCTAATACATACGTATAATAAACTCTTCATTCTCCTATTCATAGGCTTAGCATGTCTCTTTTTAAAAATTTTTTTTTTAGTTGTCAATGTACCTTTATTTATTTATTTATATGCGGTGCTGATATTTGAACCCAGTGCCTCACACGTGCTGGGCAAGTGCTCTACCACTGAGCTACAACCCAACCCCTACCATGTCTCTTTATGCTCAGAAAAAACTTCATGAGTGTCAACCAGTGTGGTTTCACAGAGCCCCATATTGAGAAGGGTACCATATGTGGTTTAATTCTCTACCATTGTTGCCTTGAAATGATTTGTGAAAAAAATCTAAATGATTTTTGAACAAAAATCTCACATTTTCATTTTTAAACTTATTAAGATTGGTTAAAAATTTAATATTACATTAAGACTTTTTTAGGGAAATAAAATAGATCATTTGCCAAGGAATTTTGAACTTCAGATATCTAGAGAGGACACATTAAATAGCCCTTAACAAAAGACACCTTTTATGTAAGATTTCTTTTGCTCATAGTAATGCAAAGATCATTTTCCCTCACATTCATAATTGTTTAAGGTATTTCTTTTAAAGAAAAACTTTTCTAATTTATATTTTGGCTCTTTGGAGTAAATTATAAAAAAACATGAAGTATGAAATTAAATATTATATGGAGTAACATCTGTGCTTTTTGTACCCTATTCCATGGGGTTATGCATTTTAATTTGATTTCTTGCTAAATATCAGCTGTTTTACATGAAAGTTATAAAAACATAATGATCATGAAAGGATGGTGAAAAGCAATAATTAGGACATAATCTAATCTGTATCTTTAAAAATTTATGTTCTGGAACTATAATATTTCTCCCCTATATCATACAATTTTAGTTTGTTTATAAGGAATATATCTTACATAGATCAGAGAAAGAATTTGGCTACATTTTAGAGGCTTTAGGATGAACTAAACAAGTAGATAATAAATTTGATGTGAATCAAGATCAAAGCCCCAAATTGAAGACTAATTAAAAAATCATTAATACTTCATAAACTGGAAGCATATCATCCAACAAATGAATTTTCAGATTAAAGAATCTGAAAAATCAGATATATATCTATCATTTCTTATTTTTAAAAATAAGATATATGTGTAGGATTTATAGATCTTTAGCATTCATGGAAATGCACAAAATATTTCTCTCATAATGATGTCAAAAGAAGCTAATCAATACCTTTATAATTATGTCTCAAGACAATTTATATGTCTTGTGAAGGACAGATAAAAGTATTTATTTGCCATCTAAGGTGATATAAGAATAAAATTGGAGAATGAAGTTCATTACGACACTGGTACTTAAATTCTAAAGTCAGGAACTATATTTACTTATACTACAATTTTTATTTTTAATTATATGCTTATACAGGTATTTGGGGATTGATTTTTAAAGATTTTATATGTTTAATTTGTGGCTCTTTCACAATTGGTACCTGTAAATGTTTCTACAGAAACCAGAATGTTAAAAGATATGAGATGCTGTGTACCTGTACTTTAAGCAAGGGTTTACCAAAGTATGATCAACAAGAGATGGGTTCTCATAAAGCTGATCTCCAATTACCTGTTCTCTTTTGGTTCTTATCAAAATCAATGACGTTCTAGAGAGGCTTATGATATTGTAGGGAAGGAGGTTAATTGAAAATAAATCCTATTCTATGGTCAACAAATATATGAAAAAAATGTTCAACATCAGTAACAATTAGAAATATAAATTAAAACTACACTGAGATTCCATCTTGTTCCAACCAGAATGGCAATTATCAAGAATACAAGTAATAATAAATATTGGTGAGGGTGTGGGGGAAAAGGTACACTCAAACATTACTAGTGGGACTGCAAATTGGTGCAACCACTCTGGAAAGCAGTATGGAGATTCCTTGGAAAACTAGGAATGGAGCCACCTTTTGACCCAGTTATCCTACTTCTTTGCATATACCCAAAGGACTTAAAATCAGCATATTATAGTGATGTGGATGCATCAATGTTCATAGCAGTTTAGTTCAAAGTAGCTAAACCATGGAACTAACCTAGGTGTCCTTCCATAGATGAATGGATAAAGAAAATATATACACAGTGGAATATTAGTCATAAAGAAGAATGAAATTATTTTTTGGTAGATGGGTGGAAATGGAGACTATCATGCTAAGTGAAATATACCAATCCCCCCAAATCAAAGGCCAGATATTCTCTCTGATAGGCAGATGCTGACTCACAATAGGCTGTGGGGAGGTAGGTTTGGAGGTTCACTGGATTGTACAGGGGGCAAAGGGGGAAATGGAAGGGGGAGGGGAATGAGAAAGACAGTAGAATGAATTGGACTTAACTTTCCTATGTTCATATATGACTATATGACCAGTGTGACTCCATATCATGTTCAACCACAAGAATGAGAAGTTTTACTGCATGTATGTATGATTTGTCAATACATTCTATTGTCATGTATAACTAAAAATAACAAATAAATTAAAAGAAGAATCTATTTGGCATAAATTTGGTGATTTTTCTCTTTATATAAAAATTGAGAGTAAGGTGAATAATGAGGACAATGTATTTTAATTTTCTTTTTAGTTACACACAACATTAGGATTTATTTTGACAAAATTATAAAAGCATGTAATATAATTTCTTCTAATTCAAAAAGTACTTCCTGTTTGCCTCCCCTACTACCTCCCCCTGTTTCCTTCCCTCTACTCTACTAATCTTACTTAGTTTTAAAAAATATCCTTTTATTTTTGTCTTCACAGATTTATCTCTACTGGTACTTTCTTCTCATCATAATAAATATTTAATACTCTTCCTTTTAACACACAACCAACCCCAAATCTTTTGACCCTTTAACAGTCCAATGTTTCTGCTTTCCTTTTCTACATTTTGCATACCAAAGGTATACCTGTATGAAAGTGTCTTTCTGAATATCCTGTGATCATTGATTTTTTCCCTTATTAGACTCTTAGCTTCATTAAATCTTAGTTACCATAGAATAATGTTTGGCATATGGTAGATAGCCATTAAAAGTTATTAAGTTAATGAATGAATGGATGTTTTGTATTAGAGTCAATATAATTCTAGGTTAAAGAAGATAAATAAACATGCCATTATTAAATTAAAAAATTGTATTCTGATATGCTTAGATTTTTCTATTACTTATTTTTTCCAGTTATTTGTAATCACTTTGTTATAAGAAATTGGGAATGTTTAGTTTAAGTGGGCCTTAGATCTTTTATCAAGCTTAACAAATTGTTAAGGAAACTAATCAACCAAAAAAAAAAAAAACCCTTTGAAAACTGCTGTCTTTGATGTTGCATTAGTCCTTATGTTTTCCCAAAACTGAGGAGGTAAAGTATACCTTGAAATATTTTCTTTCTGATAAAAACATTATGTTATCCCTTCTTCATTGAGGATATGAATGGAAAGGATTGGATTCAGTTCCTGAATTTACTAGCTACCTCTTAGTAGGTGATGCCTTTAAATGAATGTATAGCTATTCTTGATTCTTTTCCAGAATGGGTCATTAGTTCAATGTCTACTAAGTGATAACCTCTGTGTTAAGCATTTAAAATATGTGATCTTATTTAATTATTTGAGATATCACCTCTATTAATTATCTTAATTACAATGTAAGGTATTTATTGTTAGCCTTTCTTATTTCCACTATCCATATATCTTTTTATTAAATGAAGTCAAGAACATAGTATTAAATTTTTAAATGGGCAAAAGAACTAAACAGACAGTTCTCAAAAGAAGAAATATGAATGGTCAACAAATATATAAAAAAGTTCAACATCTCTACCAATTAGAGAAATGCAAATTAAAACTACAATGAGATTCCATCTCACTTCAACCAGAATGGCAATTATGAAGAACACAAGTTACAATAAATGTTGGTGAGGATGTGGGGAAAAAGGTATACTCATACATTACTGGTGGGGCTGTAAATTGCTGCAGCCACTCCTCATAAAACTAGGAATGGACTCACCATTTGACCCAGTTATCCCACAACTTGGTATATATCCAAAGGAGTTAAAATATGCATACTATAGTGATGTAGCCACATCAATGTTTATAGTGGCATAATTCACAATGGTTAAGCTATAGAACCAACCTAGATACCCATCAACACATAGATGGATAAAGAAAATGTGGACTATATACACAATAGAATATTATTCAGCCATATAAATGGATAGATTTGTGGACAGTCGCACAAAGTAAAATAGGCCAATTCCTAAAACCACTGTCAAATTTTTTAATATGTGGATGCTAATCCACAATAAGGATTGGGGAGAGGAAGAACAGAATTTCAGTGGGTTAGCCAAAGGGGAATGAAGGGAAGGGAGGGGGGATAGAAATAAGAAAGACAGTGTAATGAATTTGATGTAACTTTCCTATATACATATATGAATACATCACAGTGAATCTCACCATTGTGTACATCCATGAGAGTTAGAATAAGATATTCCAAGCTTCTATAAATATATCAAAACAGATTCTACTGTCATGTGTAACTGAGAAGAACCAATAAAAAGAACATAGTATTGAGTTTTTAAAAAGTTATAATAGAGCAAAACTATTTGATTAAAAACTCATATACATTTATATGTATGTATATGCCTATACACACACACATAAAAACACATATGTGTTTAGATAGAGGTCTGGAAGGATATTTACTAAAATTCTAACTGTTAACAATGGTAAATTATTTGTGATGGGGTGGTGGAAGGTATGGGAATTCAATGAACTGTTAATATTAAGAAAAAACTAATAAGCAATTTTAATTTTAATACAAAAGATTAAGGCCAGTGAACCCAAGTTTTATTTGAGAAGTTCAAGGATATTTAAATTCCTTCTCATATCAAGAGATAAATAATAGGAACAAAAGGAAAATTTTCTCCAAAAAATACATCAAGCATAAGTTACATGCACATCCAAAAAGAAGAGCTTCCTGAGAAGAGAGGATCTTTATCAGTTTATTCTCTTTTACCCAAGGAATTTTAGGAAGAGGGTAGATTTTATACACCATTTTATAGTTAATTGTGAATTTGTTTCTCTTTTATATATAACAAAGAGCTCCTGTACCTCTATGATGGTATAAAGCCATTTCTTCTCTATTCTATTCCTTAATATCTTCACAATCTCCAAAACCATTGTCTTGTATTTACTTTTCTTACATTATAAAACTTTTTCTAAAGAAAGCTAAAGTGACATCTATATAGAAGATCATTTAGACTACAGTTTTGATAGAATCATCTTTATATTTGATAGAATGCCTTTTAACTTTGTCAGGTTAGAGAACTTTCTCAACATCTTAGCCATCTAACTATGGTCGGATATGTCATGTTAGTAAATGATAGACTTGAACAGAATTCAGTAGTTGTTTGAATCTTTTAAGAATCTTCACAATCAATATCTATTCTTTTGCATTGTCTAAAGAAAGACCTGAAGGAGGTTTGTATAAGAAGGAGGACATGGGACCATCATTTTGCATGGGCCAAATGGTCAGTAATTATTACTGGTTAGTAATAATTCATGTTCCATTGCCTTGCAGTATAGTACATTGTAAACTTGGCACTAACAGAGATGTTTTTTCCAGCCCTGGTAAATCTTAACTAAACTATATGCATCTTTGATGAAATCCTTTCTAACTAGTTGCCTGTATTGTATATTATAGTTATTGGTTAATGTTTGCAGGCTTTACACTTGCAAATTTTATAGGCCATCTTTAACAGGTGGCAAACTGTTGTCCATGGACCAAACCATGGCCCATGGGTCTGCTCTTTGTTCAAGTCTGTAAACTAACAATTAATTTTATTATTTATCTAGGGTTGTAAAATAATACAGAAGACTATTCAACAGAGGCATGCAAAGCCTTAAATACTTTTTGGTCATTTACAGAAAAGTTTTTTCCATTTCTGATCCATGTAGTAGGACCCTGGTTATACATCTCTGAGAATGATACATATGGTTCTCAGGACACTTAAAATGTTTCCTGTTCTGAATGGTCTTGAATGTTTCAGTCCAATCTTTTCTTCTTTTTCCTTCTCCCTTTTCTCCTCCTTCTCCTTCTTCAACAGTACATAAGATGAGGTTCTTACATGGAATGATGGCCACAAAATGTTGATACTAGATTTATTTTGTGTCAGCTCCACCTTGTCAAATATTTTTGTCTGTTATTTTTGCATAGTAAACTCATTGTCAATGTTCAATTGTCTTTCTACTTGTTTTAGTCTGTGTTTTCTGCTATAATAGGATGTCACATACTAGATAAGTTATAAAAAATAGTAGTTTGTTTGGCTCACAGTTTCTGGAGACTGGGAAGTCTGGGTGGTACCTTCCTGCTGATGGTGAGAGAACTTGTAAGAGCAAGAAAATGAGGGCTAAGTTTATTGTTTATCATAAACTCATTCCCATGATAACTAATCTACTCTTATCAAAACAGCTCTGGGGTGTGTGTGGAGAAGATGGCAGAATGGAGGGAGACAGTGATTCCCAACCTTCTCACAACATAGAAAGGAGGCAATGAAGGAAAAGAATTGAGAGATGGGTGACAAAACAAATTCTCTAAGACTCAATATTGTAAAGTTTGATATCTAGAGAGACTTGAAGATTGGTTATCATAGTAGAAAATAAGTGTTGAGTTCCCTAACCCTGAATTCAAACCAGGGTGGGGGAAGTGGGGAGGAGAAACAGAGAGAGAGAAAGAGGAGTGGAAAAACTCTGAAGTTCACCTACTTAAAAACATTTGGTTTTATGTCTTGTGCTTTAGTAGTCTTGTTAAGGAAGTCAGGGCCTAATCTGGCATGATGAAGATTTGGGCCTACTTTTTCCTCTATTAGGTGCAGGGTCTCTAGTCTAATTCCTAGGTCCTTGATCCACTTTGAGTTGAGTCTTGTACATGATGAGAGATATGGGTTTAGTTTTGTTTTGCTGCATATGGATTTCCAGTTTTCCCAGCACAATTTGTTGAAGAGGCCATATTTGCTCCAATATATGTTTTTGGTACCTTTGTCTAGTATGAGATAACTGTATTTATGTGGGGTTGTCTCTGTGTCTTCTATTCTGTACCATTAATCGACATGAGTATTTTGGTATCAATACTATGCTGTTTTTGATACTATAGTTTTCTAGTAATAGTTTAAGTTCTGATATTTTGATGCCTCCTGTTTCACTCTTCTTGCTAAGGATTGCTTTGGCTATTCTGGGTTTCTTATTTTTCCAAATAAATTTCATGATTGCTTTTTCTATTTCTATAAGGAATGATATTGAGATTTTAATTGGAATCACATTGAATCTGTAAATTGCTTTGGGTAGTATGGCCATTTTGACAATATTAATTTTGCCTTTCCAGGAGCATGGGAGATATTTCCATTTTCTACTTCACAATAGTTAGACTATGGAATTAACCTAGATGCTCTTCAGTAGATGAATGGATAAAGAAACTGGTATATAGACACAATAGAATATTACTCAGCATTAAAAGAGAATAAAATTATGGCATTAGCAGGAAAATGGATGGAATTGGAGGCTATCGTGCTAAGTGAAGTAAGCCAATCCCCCAAACCAAAGGCTAAATGTTCTCTCTGATAAGTGGATGGTGATCCATATGGAGAAGCATGGGAAAAATGCAGAAAGTTTGATTGGGCAAAGGGGAGGGAGTGGAAAGGAGGAGCATGGGGACAGGAAAGATGGTGGAGTGAGATGGACATGATTACCCAAGGTACATGTATGACTGCACACATGGTGTGACTGTACATCATGTATAACCAGAGAAATGAAAAGTTGTACTGCAGCTGTGTACAATAAATCAAAATGCATTCTGTCATCATATATACCTAATTAAAATAAATAAATTAATTAATTTAAAAATAAAAAAATGAAAAAAAAGAAAATTAAAAAAGAAAGGCATTTGGGAAGGCAGACAAAAGTAAAGTGTAAATTGAACAGCACTTGCTTTGAGGCAGAGCAGTTTAAAACGAAATCATGAATAGAAAGCTGTGCTGGGGACTGCAGCCATTTTCTGGAATCCTCTGCCAATTAGTCACCCCTTATATCAACATGGCATCTTCCCATGCCCACAAAGTTGCAAATTAAACCAGAGGAATGTCCCCTGCAGTGAGATCTCTTAAGAATCTGGCTAGAAAGAACTTCTAGAGGGATTGGTTAGCTGGAAATTGCTGAAACCCATTCCCCTGAATAAGGGGAGTGGATGGAGCAGACCTGTGCAGGTAAGTATAGCAACCCAGGCAGAGGCACAGTGTTCAGTGCAGCCACCCTGGACCCATGCAGAGGTGGAATGGCAAGGCAGCTTTAGCTCTGAGTAGAGGAAAGCAGGACCACACCAGCCCTGACCACTGACATTGGGGGAAGGCACCATGCAAAATAAGTCCTAAGTCTGAGTCCTAAGAAGCCTAGAGGGACTGTCCTCTTGATCGCGGGGCCCATACCATAGGGAAGCTGCCTGAATATATAGTGACATAGAGGTCCAGTTCCCAGATGGTGGCAGCCAGCAGAAGATGGCTAGGACAAGTTGCCTGAGTATCCAAGGAAATTTAAGGGAAAGGCACCTAGATTGCTACTATAGCCAGAGGAAGGTCTGTCAAGGTGGAAAGTTACCTCGTCCAAGGTAGCAGTGAGTGACTGCTCCCAGCCTGATGCATGGTCACAACTGGTGAGTGAAAGGAAATTGTTTGGATACTGACATCAATCAAAACCAACAGAGGGGAATTTGCACATGCCATTCACAACCTGGTCTGGTCAGTAGAAATTAGAACCCAAGTGAACCACCTGAGTTCATATACTAAGTAGTCTAGAGAGTGGCATTGGCTAGGGAAACACTGCACTATAGAACACCTGTGGAAAATTCACAACCAGAGGATCTGTGCTTATAGACCCCACCAGATTCTACATCACCATGAAAAGAGTCCTGTAGAGCACAGCAGATACATGGTGACTCACATCAATTGTAGGGACACTCCAGAACCCTGCATCCTGAACTCCTATATACAATAGAAATAATCAAGACACAACACTGCCCACTTGGAGCAGTCAGCCACAGGCTCCTGAGCTGACAGGCCAGAACTGACAAGTGGATCATCCTTAGCAGCTAGGGAAAGTGGCTCCTGTGTTCTAGTAACTCTGGAGAGATCCACAGCCAAAGAAGATGGACTTCTGCTAAATATCCCAAACAATAATGAAATCCAAACCAAGATTAAACAAGAATTTTCTTCACCCTGGCATGATTTACTATAAATAACTCTAACATCAATGTTGATCATAAAAATCACTCTTTGACTTGATTGATAGTTGTTACCCTAATAGCCAATATTAGTGTATCTTCAATATTCCAAGGGTTTAAAACATTAATTGGAATAATTTTTTCCTATCTATAGTTTATACTTACTACTTTTATCCCTTGTTTACCATCTTACATTATCTGCTACTACCCAAAATATCCACCATCCTTTTCTTCTTTCTTGGTGCATATTATTCTTTTCTTTCTCTCTTTTACCCAATATTTCTTCTTCCCCCCCTTTAGCTCTTTTTTAATATTATAGCAAGTTTACTAATTTTTGACATATTCTAAATTGTTGCTACAAGCTTATATCTGGATTTAAAGAACTGTGGAGAACAATATCAGCAGGTTTTTTGTTTTTCATAAGGTTGAATAGTTGAGGTTTGGCTCTGAAGTAATTCTAGTGAACAAGGTTGGAACTCTCAAAGTGGTGCTGTTACAGGGATTAGCAGAGGACACACATTAAGTTAGAGTATCAGTATCTGGATATTTGCCCAACACATAGGGCTCTTAGGAGAAAGCAATTTGCAAAATACTCCCTTCCTTAAAAGAAGAAGTGATACTTATGGGTAGACATATAAACAATGAAAAATCAAGGGAACAAAGAACCCTAAACAGCTTATAATACTTTAATAACTGACTTCATTGACACTACAGTTGAAGAAGTGTCAGAAAATTTAGAAAGTTGAAAGTTACAATATTCTAAGAACAAAACAGATGCAAGGAGTGAAATTACAGAGAAAATACAGGAGGTGAATATAACTTTAATAAAGAGATTGAAATTCTGAAAAAGAACAAAGCAGAAATTTTCAAAATGAAAATCTCAGTAAACCAAATTAAAAATTCAATGGGAAGCATCACCAATAGATCAGACTATGTTGAAGGTAGATATTCATGCCTTCATGAAATAGTATATAATCTTGAAAATAAAGTTGACCATAAAGAAAAGATGTTAAAAACACCACAAACAGAATATTCAAGAAATCTGAGATAACTTCAAGAGACAAAATCTAGAAATCATTGGGGTAGGTGAAGAAACTGAAATAAAAACTAAATGGATGAACAATATTTTCAATGAAATAATATTAGAAAAATGTTCATATCTTAGAAATGAGGTGGAAATTCAAATATGAGAGGTCTATAGGACCCCAAATAGAATAAAAGCAGATCTATTCCAAGACCCATTATAATGAAAATGCCTAACATACAGAATAAGGATAGAATTTTAAAAACTGTAAGGGGAAAATAACTGGTCACATTTAGAGGCAAACCAATCTGGATTTCAACTGATTTCTCAACCCAGATACTAAAATCCAGGAGGGCTTGGAATAATATATACCAAGCACTGAAAGAAAATGGATACCAACTAAGATTACTGTACCCAGCAAGATGAAGCTTTAAGATTAAAAACAAAATAAAAATCTTCCAGGATAAACAGAAGCTAAAAAGAAATTCATAACCAGAAAGCTTGCACTACAAACATATTCAACAAAATATTTAATGCAGAGTAAATGAAAAATAAAAATGAAAATCAGCATAGGAATGAATTTTTCTAGCACTCTACCAACTGAGCTATATCCCCAGCCCAAGGAGAAGCAAGTCTGATTTACATATTAGGCATACATCAAAATGGCACAACATAAGGAGCATCTCTCTATAATAAGATTCAATGGAAATCATCTAAACACTTTAATCAAAAGACATATGTTGATAGGTTGGAAGATTGGATTATAAAAAAACCTAATAATATATGGTCTGCAAGAGACTTACCTCACAGGTGAAAATATCCACAGACTGAAGGTGAAAGGATGGGGATGCCATACAATGCAAATGTTACTTGTAAGAAGCAGGGGAAGCTATTTCTGTATCAGGTAAAGTGGAGTTCAAACCAAAATTAATCAGAAGAGAAAAGAAGGTCACTTCATACTGATTAAGGGAACCATGCAATGAGAAGATATAAATATTATAAATATTTATGCCCCAAACAGTGGTTCACCTATGTACATAAAAAAACCCTTCTCAATATTAAGAATCAAATAGACCACAGTGCAATAATACTGGGTGACTTTAATATACCACTCACAACTAGATAGTTTATCCAGACATAAACTAAGTGAAGCTTCTACAGAACTAAAAAATACAATTAATACTATGGGCCTAACAGATGTATAAAGTATTCATTCATTAATGACTGAATTTACTTTCTTGTCAGTAGCACATGGAACATTTTCAAAAACAGACCATATATTATGTCTCAAAGGAAATATTAGCAAACACAAAAAATAGAGATAACAGCTTGCATTCTATCAGATCACAATAAAATAAAATTAGAAATCAACAATAAGAAAAAAACAGAAACTAACATCTGAAGATTAAATAATACACTTTTTATTGATGAGTGGATATCAGAAGAAAACAGGGGTGAAATTAAAAAACTACTTAAAGAAAAATGAGAATAATGATACAATATATTAAAATCTCTGGGACAGTATGAAGAAGTTCTGAGAGGAAACTTTATACCACTAAATTCATACATTAAAGAAAAGATTCAAAATAAATGATCTATTCAAATTATAACTCAAGACCCTATAAAAAGAACAACAAATGAATACTGAAATCAGTGAAATTCAGGAAATAATTGAAATTGAGTCAAAGTCAATGAAATTTAGATAAAAAATTACCAAAGATCAATAAAACAAAGATTTTGGTTTTTGAAAGGATAAAGGAGATTGATAACCTGTTAGCCAAATTAAGCAAACGAAAGAGTACACTCAAATAAACAAAATTAGAGATGCAAAAGGAAATATCAACAAGGATAGAATCTTAAAAGCTGTAAGATAGAGGATTCAGATTACATATAGGGGAAAACAAATTTGTATCTCAGCAGATTTTTCAACCCAGACCCTCAAAGCCGGGAGATTGTAGAACAACATATACCAAACTCTGAAACAAAATGGATGCCAATCAAGAATCTTATATTCACTAAAACTAAGCTTTAGATTTGAGATAAAATAAAAACCTTCCATTATAAATAAAAGTTAAAAGAATTTACAACTAGAAATCCTGCACTACAGAACATCTTCAGCAAACTATGCCAAGAAGAGAAAATGAAAAACAATGATGAAAATCAGCAGAGGGGAGGTATTATACTAAAGGAAAATCTAGTCAGAGGAGAAACCAAGTCACATTAAAATACCAAAAATAAACAAAAATGGTTGGGAGTACAAATCATGTTTCAATAATCCTGAATGTTAATGGCCTAAACTCACCACTCAAAAAACATACAGTAGCAGATTGGATTAAAAAAAAAAGACCCAATATGCTGCCTCCAAGAGACTCATCTCATAGGAAAAGACATCCACACTGAAGGTGAAATGTTGGGAAAAAAATACCACTCACATGGACTGCAGAAGCAAGCAGGGGTTTCCATACTCATATCAAATAAAGTAGACTTCAAACTAAAGTCAATCAAAAAGGATAAAGAAGGACACTACATACTGCTCAAGGGAAACATACACCAACAAGACTTAAAAATTATAAATATATATGCCCAAACAATGAAGCATCTACATACATCAAAAAAACTCTTCTCAAGTTCAAGAGTCAAATAGAGCACAAAATAATAATTTGGGGTGACTTTACCACACCTCTTTCATCACTAGATAGATCTTCCATACAAAAGCTGAACAAAAGAACTATACAAATCAATAATGCAATCAATAACTTAGACATAACTGACATATATAGAATATTTTATTCTTCAATGAGAGAACACACTTTCTTCTCATCAGCACATGGATTCTTCTCTAAAATAGACCATATACTATGCCACAAAGCAACTCAGCAAATATAAAAAAGTAGAGATACTACCCTGCATTCTATCAGATCATAATGGAATGAAATTACAAATCAATGATAAAATAAGAAATAAAGTTCATTCCAACACTTGAAGACTACATAATATGCTACTGAATGAACAATGGGTTGCAGAAGACATCAAGGAGGAGATTAAAAATTTTTAGATGTGAATGAGAACACAGATAGAACATATCAAAACTCTGGGACACTATGAAGGCAGTGCTAAGAGGAAAGTTCATTGAATGGAGTTTATTCCTTAAAATAAGACAAAGTCAACAAATAAATGAGTTAACATTACAGAAAAAGAAGAACAAATCAATGCCAAAAGCAGCAAAGAAGGAAATAATTAAAATCAGAGCTGAAATCAATAAAATTGAAACAAAATAAACAATTGAAAAAATAGAACAAAAAGTTGGTTCTTTGAAAAAATAAATAAAATTGATAGACCCTAAGCCATGCTAACAAAGAGAAGAAGAAATAAAACTTGAATCAATAACATATGTGATGAAAAGGAAATATCAAAACAGACACTACAGATATGCAGAAGACAATTAGACATTATTTTGAAAACTTGTACTTCAATAAAATAGAAAATATTGAAGGCATTGACAAATTTCTAGAGTCATATAATTTGCCCCAATTGAATCAGGATGCTATACACGATTTAAACAGATCAATTTCAAGTGACAAAATAGCAGATGCCAGATAGATAAACAGCTGAGTTCTACAATACCTTTAAAGATGAACTAATACCAATACTCTTCAATTTATTTCATGAAATAAAAAAGAGGCAACAGTTCCAAACTCATTCTTTGAGGCTAATATCACTGTGATCCCCAAACCAGGCAAAGACACATCAAAAAAAAAAATAAAAGAAAACTTCAGACCAATATCTTTAATGAACATAGATGCAAAAAATTCTCAATAAAATTCTGGTAAATCAAATACAAAAACATATCAAAAAGATCATGCACCTTGATCAAGTGGGATTCATCCCAGGGATGCAAGGTTGGTTCAACCTACAGAAATCAATAAATGTAATTCATCACATCAATAGACTGAAAGATAAGAATCATATGATAATTTCAATAGATGCAGAAAAAGCATTTGACAAAATACAGCACCCCTTTATGTTCAAAACACTAGAAAAACTATGAATAACAGGAACATATCTCAACATCATAAAGGCTATCTATGCTAAGCCCCAGGCCAACATCATTCTAAATGGAGAAAAATTGAAGACATTTCCTCTAAAAACTGGAATAAGACAGGGATGTTCTCTTTTACCATTTCTATTTAACATAATTCTTGAAACACTGGCTGAGCAATTAGACAGATGAAAGAAACGAAAGGGATACACATAGGAAAAGAAGAACTCAAATTGGCACTATTTACTGATGGTATGATTCTATACCTAGAAGACCCTAAAAGTTCCACCAAAAAACTTCTAGAACTAGTAAATGAATTTATCAAAGTAGCAGGATATAAAATCAACACCCATAAATCAAAGACATTTCTGTAAATCAGTGACAAATCCTCAGAAGGGGAAACAAGGAAAACTACTCCATTTACAATAGCCTAAAAAAATACTTGGGAATCAATTTAATGAAAGAGGTGAAAGATCTATATAATGAAAATTACACAACCCTAAAGAAAGAAGTCAAAGAAGACCTTAGAAGATGGAAAGATCTACCTTGCTCTTGGAGAGGCAGAAGTAATATTTTCAAAATGAACATACTTCCAAAAGCACTGTACAGATTTAATACAATTCCAATCAAAATTCCAATGTCATTCCTCATGGAAATAGAAAAAGTAGTCATGAAATTCATCTGGAAAAATAAGAGACCCAGAATAGCTAAATGAATCCTTAGCAGGAAGACTGAAGCAGACCTTAAACTATGCTACAGAGCACTAGTAAGAAAACCAGCATGGTTTGGCACCAAAACAGACTGGTAGACCAATGGTACAGAATTGAGGACACAGAGACTAATCCACAAAATTACAATTATCTTATATTAGACAAATTAGCCAAAAATATGTATTGGAGAAAAGATAGCCTCTTCAACAAATGGTGCTGGGAAAACTGGAAATCCATATGCAACAAAATAAAATTAAACCCCTATCTCTCACCATGCACAAATCTCAACTCAAAATGGATCAAGAGTTAGGAATAAAACCAGAGACCCTGTGTATAATAGAAGAAAAGTAGGCCCTAATCTCCATCATGTGGGATGAGGCCCCAAGTTTCTTAATAAGACTCCTGTGGTGCAATAATTAAAATCAAGAATGAATAATTGGGATGGGCTCAAACTAAAAGTTTCTTCTCAGCAAAAAAAAACAATCTGTGAGGTAAATAGAGAGCCTACATCTCAGAAGCATATCTTTATCCCTCACACATCAGATAGAGCACTAATCTCTAGGATATATAAAGAACTCAAAAAGCTAAGCACCACAAAAATAAATAAATGAATAAATGGGCCAAGGACCTGAACAGACACTTCTCAGAATATGATATTCACTCAATCAACAAATATATGAAAAAATGTTCATCATCACTAGCAATTAGAGAAATGCAAATCAAAATCACTCTAAGATTTCATTTCACTCCAGTCAGAATGGCAGCTATCATGAAGACAAACAACAATAAATGTTGGCGAGGATGTGGAGAAAACGGTACACTCATACACTGGTGGTGGGACTGCAAATTGGTGCAGCCAATATGGAAAGCAGTATGAAGATATCTTGGAAAATTGGGAATGAAACCACCATTAGACCCAGCTATTCCTCTCCTCGGTCTATACCCAAAGGATTTAAAAACAGCATACTACAAGGACACAGCCACAACTATGTTTATAGCAGCACAATTCACAATAGCTAAACTGTGGAACCAACCTACATGCCCTTCAATAGATGAATGGATCAAAAAAATGTGGCATTTATCATAATAGAATATTACTCAGCAATAAAAGAAAATAAAATCATGGCATTTGCAGGTAAATGGATGAAGTTAGAGAAGATAATGCTAAGTGAAGTTAGCCAATCCCCCCAAACCAAATGCTGAATGTTTTCTTTTGGTATAAGGAGGCTGATTCATAGTTGGATAGGGAGAGGGAGCATGGGAGGAATAGATGAACTCTAGATAGGTCACAGGGATTGGAGGGGGAGGGAGGGAACATGGTGTTATAAATGATGGCAGAATGTGATGATCATTTATTGTTTAAAGTACATGTATGAAGACACAAATTGGTGTGAATATACTTTGTATACAACTAGAGATATGAAAAATTTTGCTGTACAGGTATAACAAGAATTTTAATGCAAAAAAAAATTTTAAAAGGAAATATTTCCACAGGTACTATTGAAATCCATAGGGTCATCAGAAAGTATTTTGAAAATTTATACTCCAAATAAGGTAGAAAATCTTAAAGATATTGATAAATCCCTAGAGATATTTGCCTACCCAAATTGAACCATGAGAATATATAACATGTATACAAATCAATATCAATATCATTAAATAAATTTCAGCACCTATCAAAAAACTTCTAACAATGAAAAGCCCAGGACTGGACAGATTCTCAGCAAAGTTCTCCAGACCTTTAAAGAAGAACTGATAACAATCTCTTCAAATTATTTTATGCAATAGAAAAGGAGGGAACACTGCCAAACTCATTCTACTAAGCCAGGATTCCCTGATACCAATGCAGACAAAGACGTATCAAGGAAAGAAAACTTCAGTCTAGTATCTTTGATGAACAAAGAAAAGTCTGAATAAAATATTTACAAACCACATACTACAACACATTAAAAAGATTGCACATCATGAATGAGTAGATTTTAATTTATTTATTTATTCTAATTTGTTTTACATGATAGCAGAATGCATTTCAATTTATAGTGTACATATAGACACAATTTTCTATATCTCTGGTTATTCCAAACTAGAGTCACATTATTTGTGTCTTCATACATTTACTAAGGGTAATGATAGCCATCTCATTCCACCATCTTAAGTAAATGAATGTCATGATTCTATTCTTTTTTTAAGGCTGAGTAATATTCAATTGTGTACATACACCACAATGTCTTTATCCATTTATCTACTTAAGGGCATGTAGTTTGGTTTCACAATTTAGCTATTGTGAATTGTGCTGCTATAAACATTGATGTGGCTGTGTCCCTGTAGTATGGTGTTATGACTTAACATTACATCTCAAAGCCCTAGAAAAAGAAGAACAAATCAACACCAACTATTTAATAAAATAATTTCAGAAGTATTGGTATTAGTTCTTCTCTGAAGGTGTTTTAGAACTCAGCTATGTATCCATCTCTGATGCTGGGTTTTTCTTCGTAGGCTTCTGATGGCATCTTCTATTTCATTGCTTGAAATTGTTCTGTTTAACTTGTAAATATCATCCTGATTCAGTTTGGGCAAATCATTGACTCTAGAAATTTGTCAATGCCATTGATATTTTCTATTTTATTGGAATACAAATTTTCAAAATAATTTATATTTCTCTTCTGTATTTCTGTAGTGTCCATGGTGATATTGTCTTTTTCATCATGTATGTTAGTTATTTGAGTTTCTTTCTCATTCTTTTTGTTAATATGGCTAAATGTTTATCAATTTATTTATTTTTTCAAAGAAATAATTTTTTGTTTTGTCAATCTTTTCAATTGTTTCTTTTGTTTCAATTTCATTGATTTCAGCCCTGATTTTAGTTATTTCTTGTCTTCTACTGCTTTTGGTGTTGATTTGTTCTTCTTTTTCTAGGGCTTTGAGATGTAATGTTAAGTCACTTATTTGTTGACTCTTTCTTTTAACGAATGAATTTTTGCATGCAATGAACTTTTCTCTTTGTACTGCTTTCATAGTTTCTGAGAGATTTTGATATGTTGTATCATTATACCATTTGTTGAAGAGGCTTTTAAAAAATATCCTCTTTGATGTGTTTTGCAACACATTGTTCATTTAATAGCATATTATTTAGTCTTCAGATATTGGTGTAGCTTCTATTTATTATTTTCTCATTTTTAATTTTATCCCATTACTATCTGATAGAATGCAGGATAGTATCTGTATTTTTTTTTGTATTTGCTAAAAGTTGCTTTGTAGCATAATATATGGTCTATTTTAATTTTTTTTAAAGATAGAGAGAGAGGGAGAGAAAGAGAGAGAATTTTAATATTTATTTTTTAGTTTTTGGCGGACACAACATCTTTGTTTGTATGTGGTGCTGAGGATCGAACCCGGGCCGCACGCATGCCAGGCGAGCGCGCTACCGCTTGAGCCACATCCCCAGCCCCAAATATGGTCTATTTTAGAGAAGTGTTCATGTGCTGCTGAAAAGAAAGTGTATTCACTTATTGATGGATGAAATATTCTGTATATGTCTGTTAAGTCTAATTATTGATTATATTCTTAAGTGCTGTAGTTTCTTTGTTTAGCTTTTATTTGGAAGATTTATCCAGTGGTGAAAGAGGTATGTTAAGCTCACCCAGAATTATTGTGTTGTGGTCTGTTTAACTCTTGAACTTGAGAAGAGTTTGTTTGATGAATGTGTATGCATCCAAGTGGGGCATAAATATTTATAATTGTTATGTCTTGTTGATGTATATTTCCCATAAGCAATATGAAATGTTCTTCTTTATCCCTTTTGATTAACTTTTGCTTGAAGTCTACTTTATTTGATATGAGGATGGAAACCCCTGCTTGCTCTGCAGTCCATGTGAGTGGTATGTTTTTTCCCAACCTTTCACCTTCAGTCTGTGGATATCTCTTCCTATGAGATGAGTCTCTCGAAGGCAGCATATTGTTGCATCTTTTTTTTTTTTTAACCCAATCTGCCAGTCTATGTCTTTTGATTTTGAGTTTAGGCTAGTAACATTCAGGATTATTTTTGAGACAGAATTTGTATTCCCAGTCATATTTGTTTATTTATGATAGTTAACTTGACTTGGTTTCTTCTTTGGTTTTTCCTTTAGTGTAGTACCTCCCTTTGCTGATTTTTATTGTTATTTTTTCTCCTCATGGAATATTTTGCAAAGGATGTTCTGTAGTGCAGGCTTTCTAGTTGTAAATTCTTTTAATGTTTATTTATCATGTAAGGTTTTTATTTCATCATCAAATCTGAAGCTTAATTTTGCTGGATATAAGATTCTTGGTTGGAATCCATTTGTTTTCAGAGCATGGTATATGTTGTTCTAGGATCTTCTAGCTTTTAGGGTCTGGGTTGAAAAACCTGCAAATATAGTAATTTGTTTCCCCCTATATGTAATCTGATTCCTTTTCTTCTGGCTTTTAAAATTTTGTCCTTATCCTGTATGGTAGGCATTTTCATTATAATGTTTCTTGGTTTGAATCTGTTGTGATTTTGTATATTTGGTGTCCCGTGGGCCTCTTTTATTTATTTGATTTTCCAATTCATTCTTCATGTTTGGAAATTTTTCTGTTATTATGTCATTTAATAGATTGTTTATTTCTTCAGTTTGGAACTCCATGCCTTCCTCTAACCCAATGATTCTTATATTTGGTCTTTTTACAGTATCACATAATTCTTGAATGTTTGCTCTTGGTTTCTTACAATCTTCACTGTGTGGGCAACATCCTTTTCAAGATTATATATTTTGTCTTAATTGTCTGAGGTCATGTCTTCCAAATGATCTAATCTATTGGTGACACTTTCTATTGAGTTTTTAATTTGGTTTATTGTTTCCTTCATTTCAATGATTTCTATTTGTTTGTTTTCTTTTTTATTCAGAATCTCTCTTTATTGAAGTAATCTTTTGCTTCCTATATTTGCTTATGTAGCTCTTTATCAAAATGATCTTTTGCTACCACTATTTGCTCTCTTATATCATTCTTTAATTCACATAATATTTTAATTATGTCCATCCTGAACTCCTTCTCTGTCATTTCTTCTATTATGCTAGCTATGGATTCTAATAAAGTAGTATCTTGGTTTGTTTGGGGTACTTTCTCACCTTGTTTTTTATGTTGTTCTTGTGTCTTCCCTTCTGCACTTGATATTGCTTCTAAGCCCCAGCTGGTGTTCCAAGGTGAGGGTTGCCCCCACTAAAAATGGCTATGAAGGTGTCCCAAGATGGAGGCAGCTGCTTTCAGTGATGGGGAGTTGGATTGGGTGGGGTTGGGTGGTACCCCAGGTGGTGGACATTGTGTTTCAGAGATATAGCTCTGTGGTGTGTTGTGTGTTGCTGGTGGCTGTCTCCAGACCCTGTGTGGTGTCCCCAGATACAGGTTACCATGTATAGTGGATAATGGAAGTGGTTGCAGTGTCCCAAGATGGAGGCAACCTGGAAAGCCCCACATTGGTAGATGGGGGTCCACATGGGTGTGGTAGCTGGAGATCTTGTGCATGGGTAGCAGCCAGGAACACTGCATGTGTGCTGATGCTGGTGGTCCTGCGAAGGCACCCAGAGGCCCTGTGTGTGTGAGTGGCCCTGAGTTTTGTGCTTAAGCTGAGGTCTGGAGACCTGTGTGGGCATTGTTGTCCTGATTCCTGCATGGCAGCAGCTGTCAGGGGTCCTCTGATAACTCACAGAGAAACAGTGTTTACTACTTGAATTCCAGGTCATGGAGCAACACGGAATGCAGCCTCCCTCTAGCCTATCATCTTGGATCTCTCTAGAGTGGATTTCATCCTAGGGATGCAAGGTTGGTTCAACATACAAAAAGCAATAAATGTAATTCACTACATTAAACAGACTTATGGACAAGAACATCTCAATAGATGCAGAAAAAGCATTTGATGAAATGCAATACATTTATATTTAAAACACTTGAGAAACTAGTATATATAGTTTAAAAAATCAATAAAAACTAACAGCTGTTCCCTCATGACCTAATCACCTTTTAAAAGTCCCACCTCTTCAGACTGTTACAATGGCAATTATATTTTGAAATGAATTTTGGAGGGGACATTCAAAGTATAATGATATCTCCCTGGAACCCTACCCCCCGTTTTTTAAAAATAAAATCTTTGGTATGGATTTTTTTTTTGTTTCATTAACATCATGTTGTGATGATTATCTTTTATCTCTGCTGTCTCAAGGTGTAAACCTTATAGATGGACTTCTACAGGAACCTAGACTCATCCTTGAGTTGGTCATCTGTCAACTGCCCTGAGAATGGTAGAGGATACAAGGAGTCCTCTGATGGGTGCCTTTTCATTGGCAAGACTTGCTGGGGGGTGGGTGTGGGGAACAGGTGTAGATCCCTATTTCTAAAAATGTGATTTTTAAAAATTATATGTATTGAATGTACATAGTAATAGGATTCAAGGTGATATTTTAAAACATGAATACAGCATGCATTGATCAAACCAGTATAATTAGCATTTGCCTCTTCTTTTCATTTTTTTAATGTTTGTAGCCTTCCAGATGCTCTTTTCCAGATCTTTAATTAATATCTATGTATATATGTATACATATTATATATGTTATATTATTAATCATATACATATTATACATATATATATATTATGTATAATTTATATATGTGTGTGTGTACAGTTATTTTTTTAAATCCTATTTATATATAACAGATGAACTATAGTCATCTTATTGTGCTGTGGAACACAAGAAGTTGTTCCTTTTATCTCACTGTGTTTAGAACCTGTTAAATGATGTCCCTATTTTAGTCAAACTCTTCTTTGATGTGACCAAAAATATGACAAAAAATGTAGAGAAGAAAAAGTTTATTTTGGCTCATGTTCCAAAGGTTTAGTGCATGGTTGACTGACTCTGTATCTCTGTCCCCAAGATGAGGCAGAATATCATGGCAGAAGTGTATGGTGGGATCAATGTTAATAGTAGCTCAATTCACCACAGCTAAACTATGCAACCAACCTAGGCGCCTTTCAACAGATCACTGGATAAAGGAAATGTGGTGTATATGCATAAGAATATTAGTCTTAAAGAATGTAGCTGGCATTTGCTTGTAAATGAATGAAACTGGTGAATATTATGCTAAGCCAGTCCCAAAGAAGCTAAGGCTGAATGTTTTCTTCATAATGTGAATTATGCAGATGCTAATTCACAATAAAGGGTTGGGGAGAATAGAAGTACTTTGGATTAGACAGAGGGGAGTGAAGGGAGGAAAGGGAGTAAGGGGATAGGACTAATAATAGGATGCATCAGACATTACTACCCTATGTGCATATATGATTGTATGACCAGTGTAATTCTACATCATGTACAACCAGAAGAATGAGAAGTTATACTCCATTTATGTATGATGTGTCAAGATACATTCTTCTATCATGTATTAGAACAAATAAAATTAGAACAAATTAAAAAAAAAAAAAGATTGCATGGTGGAGAAAAGCAAGTAGCTCAGGATATGGCAACCAGCAAGGAGAGAGAGAGGGAGAGGGCTCCACTTACCAGTGAAAAATTATAACTCACAAAAGCATACCCCTAGTGACTTACCTCCTTCAGCCCCTCACACATGTCAACAGTTACCACTCAATTAATCCATATGAGTGGATTTATCCATTGATTATGTTGCAGCTCTCACAATCCAACCATTTGACCTCTAAACATTCTTACATTGTCTCACAGGTGAGCTTTTCAGGTACATATCATTCCAACTCATAACACCCCTTTACCCACTCTTAGCCTGATCCTTATTTTTTATTAAAAAGCTTAATGTGAATGATACAAGTATACAAAAGTGGGGAGACAAAAATAATGAATATTTCATGTATCCATCACCGAGCAATTTTCAAATTATGGTTAATCATATTTTATTTCTTTATTCTCCCTTCTGAATTATTTTGATGTAGATACTAGATATCATATTGTCAATATGTAAACATTTCAATATGTATATCTGAAATATTACAATTCCACTATCACAGCTACAAAATGAAAATAATATTCTCAGCTAGGCATTGGTGTTTACATTTTCCAAATTGTCTCATATTTTTAAAAAGTTTGTTTCAATCATAATTCAAATAATATCTATGCATTGTAATTGGTTGATATGTTTCTTTCATTTCTTTTAATATATAGGGTCCCTATCCATCTTTATATATTTATAGAAAAAAACCAAGTTGTTCTTTTTTTGAATTTCCCACAATCTGGCTTTGATGAGTTTAAATATTCATCAAAATGATGGGTCTGATATTTTGATCCATACCTAATGTATTCCCAATCTTTATGTATTCATTACAGACTTTTGTAGCTCCCACATAAATTTATTCTTTTTTTTTTAATTTTTTATTGTTGGCTGTTCAAAACATTACATAGTTCTTGATATATCATATTTCACAATTTGATTCAAGTGGGTTATGAGCTCCCATTTTTTCCCCATATACAGATTGCAGAATCACATCAGTTACACATCCATTGATTTACATATTGCCATACTAGTGTCTGTTGTATTCTGCTGCCTTTCCTATCCTCTACTATCACCCCTCCCCTCCCCTCCCCTCCCCTCTTCTCTCTCTGCCCCCTCTACTGACATTCGTTTGTCCCCCTTGTATTATTTTTCCCCTTCCCCTCACTTCCTCTTGTATGTACTTTTGTATAACTCTGAGGGTCTCCTTCCGTTTCCATGCATTTTCCCTTCTCTCTCCCTTTCCCTCCCACCTCTCATCCCTGTTTAATGTTAATCTTCTTCTCATGCTCTTCGACCCTACTCTGTTCTTAGTTACTCTCCTTATATCAAAGAAGACATTTGGCATTTGTTTTTTAGGGATTGGCTAGCTTCACTTAGCATAATCTGCTCTAATGCCATCCATTTCCCTGTAAATTCTATGATTTTGTCATTTTTTAATGCAGAGTAATACTCCATTGTGTATAAATGCCACATTTTTTTTATCCATTCATCCACTGAAGGGCATCTAGGTTGGTTCCACAGTCTAGCTATTGTGAATTGTGCTGCTATGAACATCGATGTAGCAGTGTCCCTGTAGCATGCTCTTTTTAGGTCTTTAGGGAATAGACCGAGAAGGGGAATAGCTGGGTCAAATGGTGGCTCCATAACCAGCTTTCCAAGAAATCTCCATACTGCTTTCCAAATTGGCTGCACCAATTTGCAGTCCCACCAGCAATGTACAAGTGTACCCTTTCCCCCACATCCTCGCCAGCACTTGTTGTTGTTTGACTTCATAATGGCTGCCAATCTAACTGGAGTGAGATGGTATCTTAGGGTGGTTTTGATTTGCATTTCTCTGACTGCTAGAGATGGTGAGCATTTTTTCATGTACTTGTTGATTGATTGTATGTCCTCCTCTGAGAAGTGTCTGTTCAGGTCCTTGGCCCATTTGTTGATTGGGTTGTTTGTTCTCTTATTGTCTAATTTTTGGAGTTCTTTGTATACTCTGGATATTAGGGCTCTATCTGAAGTGTGAGGAGTAAAGATTTGTTCCCAGAATGTAGGCTCTCTATTTACCTCTCTTATTGTATCTTTTGCTGAGAAAAAACTTTTTAGTTTGAGTAAGTCCCATTTGTTGATTCTAGTTATTAACTTTTGTGCTATGGGTGTCCTATTGAGGAATTTGGAGCCCGACCCCACAGTATGTAGATCATAGCCAACTTTTTCTTCTATCAGACGGCGTGTCTCTGATTTGATATCAAGCTCCTTGATCCATTTTGAATTAACTTTTGTGCATGGCAAGAGAAAGGGATTCAGTTTCATTTTGTTGCATATGGATTTCCAGTTTTCCCAGCACCATTTGTTGAAGATGCTATCCTTCCTCCATTGCATGCTTTTAGCCCCTTTATCAAATATAAGATAGTTGTAGTTTTGTGGATTGGTTTCTGTGTCCTCTATTCTGTACCATTGGTCCACCCGCCTGTTTTGGTACCAGTACCATGCTGTTTTTGTTACTATTGCTCTGTAATATAGTTTGAAGTCTGGTATCGCTATACCGCCTGATTCACACTTCCTGCTTAGCATTGTTTTTGCTATTCTGGGTCTTTTATTTTTCCATATGAATTTCATGATTGCTTTCTCTATTTCTACAAGAAATGCCGTTGGGATTTTGATTGGCATTGCATTAAACCTATAGAGAACTTTTGGTAATATCGCCATTTTGATGATGTTAGTTCTGCCTATCCATGAACAGGGTATATTTTTCCATCTTCTAAGATCTTCTTCTATTTCTCTCTTTAGGGTTCTGTAGTTTTCATTGTATAAGTCTTTCACCTCTTTTGTTAGGTTGATTCCCAAGTATTTTATTTTTTTTGAAGATATTGTGAATGGAGTGGTTGTCCTCATTTCCATTTCAGAGGATTTGTCGCTGATATACAGGAATGCCTTTGATTTATGCGTGTTGATTTTATATCCTGCCACTTTGCTGAATTCATTTATTAGCTCTAATAGTTTCTTTGTAGACCCTTTTGGGTCTGCTAGGTATAGAATCATGTCATCTGCAAATAGTGATAATTTAAGTTCTTCTTTTCCTATTTTGATGCCTTTAATTTCTTTCATCTGTCTAATTGCTCTGGCCAGTGTTTCGAGAACTATGTTGAACAGAAGTGGTGAGAGAGGGCATCCCTGTCTTGTTCCAGATTTTAGAGGGAATGCCTTCGATTTTTCTCCATTCAGAATGATGCTAGCCTGAGGCTTAGCATAGATTGCTTTTACAAAATTGAGGTATGTTCCTGTTATCCCTAGTTTTTCTAGAGTTTTGAACATAAAGGGATGCTGTACTTTGTCGAATGCTTTTTCCGCATCTATCGAGATGATCATATGGTTCTTATTTTTAAGTCTATTGATGTGGTGAATAACATTTATTGATTTCCGTATATTGAACCAGCCTTGCATCCCAGGGATGAATCCTACTTGATCATGGTGCACAATTTTTTTGATATGTTTTTGTATCCGAGTGGCCAGAATTTTATTGAGGATTTTTGCATCTAGGTTCATTAGAGATATTGGTCTGTAGTTTTCTTTCTTTGAAGTGTCTTTGTCTGGTTTAGGTATCAGGGTGATGTTGGCCTCGTAGAATGAATTTGGAAGTTCTCCCTCTTTTTCTATTTCCCGAAGTAGCTTGAAAAGTATTGGTATTAGTTCCTCTTTAAAGGTTTTGTAAAACTCTGCTGTATACCCATCCGGTCCTGGGCTTTTCTTAGTTGGTAGTCTTTTGATGGTTTCTTCTATTTCCTCAATTGATATTGGTCTGTTTAGGTTGTCTATATCCTCCTGACTCAATCTGGGCAGATCATATGACTTCAGAAATTTATCGATGCCTTCACTATCTTCTAATTTATTGGAGTATAAGGATTCAAAATAATTTTTGATTATCTTCTGTATTTCTGAAGTGTCTGTTGTGATATTGCCTCTTTCATCCCGTATGTTAGTGATTTGAGTTCTCTCTCTTCTTCTCTTCGCTAGCATGGCTAAGGGTCTGTCGATTTTGTTTATTTTTTCAAAGAACCAACTTTTAGTTTTGTCAATTTTTTCAATTGTTTCTTTTGTTTCGATTTCATTAATTTCAGCTCTGATTTTAATTATTTCTTGCCTTCTACTTCTTTTGCTGTTGTTTTGCTCTTCTTTTTCTAGGATTTTGAGATGAAGTATGAGATCATTTATTTGTTGGTTTTTTCTTTTTTTAAGGAATGAACTCCAAGCAATGAATTTTCCTCTTAGAACTGCTTTCAATGTGTCCCATAGATTCCGATATGTTGTGTCTGTGTTTTCATTAATCTCTAAGAATTTTTTAATTTCCTCCTTGATGTCTTCTATAACCCATTGATCATTCAGTAACCTATTGTTCATTCTCCAAGTGATGTATTCTTTTTCCTTCCTTCTTTTATCGTTGATTTTCAGTTCCATTCCATTATGATCAGATAGGATGCATGGTATTATCTCTACTCCTTTGTATTGTCTAAGAGTTTCCCTGTGACATAATATATGATCTATTTTTGAGAAGGATCCATGTGCTGCTGAGAAAAAAGTGTAACTGCTTGATGTTGGGTGGTATATTCTATATATGTCAATTAAGTCTAGGTTATTAATTGTGTTATTGAGTTCTATAGCTTCCTTATTCAACTTTTGTTTGGAAGATCTGTCCAGTGGTGATAGAGGTGTGTTGAAGTCTCCCATGATTATTGTATGGTGGTCTATTAGACTCTTGAACTTGAGAAGAGTTTGTTTGATGAACATAGCTGCACCATTGTTTGGGGCATATATATTTATGATTGTTATGTCTTGTTGGTGTATGGTTCCCTTGAGCAGTATGTAGTGTCCCTCTTTATCCCTTTTGATTAACTTTGGCTTAAAATGTATTTTATTTGATATGAGTATGGATACTCCTGCTTGTTTCCGAAGTCCATATGAGTGATATGATTTTTCCCAACCTTTCACCTTCAGCCTATGTATGTCTTTTCCTATCAAATGCGTCTCCTGTAGGCAGCATATTGTTGGGTCTTGTTTTGTGATCCATTCTACTAGCCTGTGTCTCTTGATTGGTGAGTTTAAGCCATTAACATTTAGGGTTATTATTGAGATATGGGTTGTTCTTCCAGCCATATTTGTTTATTTATGTTACTAAACATGGTTTGTTTTCCACTTTGATTATTTTCCCCCCCTTTAGTGTCCTACCTCCCACTGTTGGTTTTCATTGTTATTTTCCATTTCCTCTTCCTGTAATGTTTTGCCAAGGATGTTTTGAAGAGATGGTTTTCTAGCTGCAAATTCTTTTAACTTTTGTTTATCGTGGAAGGTTTTAATTTCATCTTCCATCCTGAAGCTTAATTTCGCTGGTAACACAATTCTTGGTTGGAACCCATTTTCTTTCAGTGTTTGAAATATGTTATTCCAGGATCTTCTAGCTTTCAGAGTCTGTGTTGAAAGATCAGCTGTTATCCTGATTGGCTTACCCCTAAATGTGATCTGCTTCCTTTCTCTTGTAGCTTTTAAAATTCTCTCCTTATTCTGTATGTTGGGCATCTTCATTATAATGTGTCTAGGTGTGGGTCTCTTATGATTTTGCACACTCGGTGTCCTGTAGGCTTCTAGGATTTGGGGTTCTGTCTCCTTCTTCAAGTCTGGGAAGTTTTCTCGGATTATTTCATTGAATAGATTGCTCATTCCTTTGGTTTGAAACTCTGTTCCTTCCTGTATCCCAATGACTCTTAAATTTGGTCTCTTGATGTTATCCCATATTTCTTGGATGTTCTGCTCATGGTTTCTTAACAGTCTTGCTGAGCTGTCTATGTTCTTTTCAAGTTGAAATACTTTATCTTCATTGTCTGATGTTCTGTCTTCTAAGTGTTCTACTCTGCTGGTAGTATTCTCAATTGAGTTTTTAAGTTGGCTTATTGCTTCCTGCATTTCTAGGATTTCTGTTTGTTTGTTTTTTATAACCTCTATTTCCCTGTATAGTTGATCTTTTGCTTCTTGGATTTGTTTATGTAATTCATTGTTGAAGTGATCTTTCATTGTCTGATTTTGCTGTCTGATGTCTTCCTTGAGACTCCAGATCATCTGAAGCATGTATATCCTGAATTCTTTATCTGACATTCCATCAGCTGCAGCTATTACCTCTTCTAACGTTGAGTTGACCTGCAATGCTTGTGGTCCTTTCTTTCCTTGTCTCTTCATACTGTTCGCGTTCCTTTCTTCTTGGTGAAACTGTTGTGCTATTGAATTTTCCCCCTATATATTTATATTGGTCTTGTATAGTTGCAAAGTCTCCCTCGCAGGCGCGGGCGGCGGCTCTGCACCTCCTCCAATTTAGGCAATGTGCCTACCACGCCGGCAGGCCGCTGGGCCTGCTCTGCCAGTCGGTAGCAGGTCCGCCGACCTTGCAGGCGCGGGCGGCGGCTCTGTCCCTCTGCGGGCCGCTAGGCTTGTTCTGTCGGTGGTCGCAGTTCTGTCTACTTTGCAGGCGCAGGCAGCGGCACTGCCCCTCTGCAGGCCTCTGGGGCTGTACTGCCAGTGGGTCGCAGGTCCGCCTACTTTGCAGGCGTGTGTGGGGGGGGGCGGCTCTACCCTTCCTCAGGCCACTGGGCCTGTTCTGTCTCTCGGTTGCAGGTCTGACCTGTTCTGATGGTGGTCTCAGTTCCGACTACCTTGCAGGCGCGGGGGGGAGGGGGCGGCTCTGCCTCTCAGCAGGCCGCTGCTCTTCTTCTGCCGGTGGGTCGCAGGCCCGCCTACCTTGCAGGAGTGATTGGAAGCTCTGTCCCGCCGCGGGCCACTGGGCCTTTTCTGTCGGTGGTCACCCTTCCCCTACCTGGCAGGCGAGGGGGGTGGGGGGCGGCTCTGCCCCTCAGCAGGCCGCTGGGCCTGCTCTGTGTTTGGTCCCAGTTCCCTCTACTATGCCGGCGCAGGGGGAGGGGGCGGCTCAGCCTCTCAGCAGGCGGCTGCTCCTCTTCTGCATGTGGGTCGCAGGCCCGCCTACCTTGCAGGAGTGATTGGAAGCTCTGTCCCGCCGCGGGCCACTGGGCCTTTTCTGTTGGTGGTCACCCTTCCCCTACCTGGCAGGCGAGGGGGGGTGGGGGGCGGCTCTGCCCCTCAGCAGGCCGCTGGGCCTGCTCTGTGTTTGGTCCCAGTTCCCTCTACTATGCCGGCGCAGGGGGAGGGGGCGGCTCAGCCTCTTAGCAGGCGGCTGCTCCTCTTCTGCAGGTGGGTCGCAGGCCCGCCTACCTTGCAGGAGTGATTGGAAGCTCTGTCCCGCCGCGGGCCACTGGGCCTTTTCTGTCGGTGGTCACCCTTCCCCTACCTGGCAGGCGAGGGGGGTGGGGGGCGGCTCTGCCCCTCAGCAGGCCGCTGGGCCTGCTCTGTGTTTGGTCCCAGTTCCCTCTACTATGCCGGCGCAGGGGGAGGGGGCGGCTCAGCCTCTCAGCAGGCGGCTGCTCCTCTTCTGCTGGTGGGTCCCAGGCCCGCCTACCTTGCAGGAGTGATTGGAAGCTCTGTCCCGCCGCGGGCCACTGGGCCTTTTCTGTCGGTGGTCACCCTTCCCCTACCTGGCAGGCGAGGGGGGTGGGGGGCGGCTCTGCCCCTCAGCAGGCCGCTGGGCCTGCTCTGTGTTTGGTCCCAGTTCCCTCTACTATGCCGGCGCAGGGGGAGGGGGCGGCTCAGCCTCTCAGCAGGCGGCTGCTCCTCTTCTGCTGGTGGGTCCCAGGCCCGCCTACCTTGCAGGAGTGATTGGAAGCTCTGTCCCGCCGCGGGCCACTGGGCCTTTTCTGTCGGTGGTCACCCTTCCCCTCCCTGGCAGGCGAGGGGGGTGGGGGGCGGCTCTGCCCCTCAGCAGGCCGCTGGGCCTCATCAATTTATTCTTGTTTAACTAATTTAAGTTTTGAAAAATTGCACTTTAACATAGAAAGTAAGTTGAAACTTTTTACATGTACTTTCTTTTGCTTTGTATACCAAAAGCTTACATACAAATTGCCTGCTCTTTCAATTTTTAGTTTAATATAAACTTCGTTATTCAGGCAGGATAAATTGCTTTGCTGCTATCTCTAATTACACCAAATTTTATCCAGGATAGTGTCTTTTTATTTTTTAGAATCTAGAGTTTCTCTGTACACTCTTGTACCTATTTTATCTTGTGGGTTAAAATAGAAAGCCAAGAGAAATGGGGCCAGAATATAATATATTGTTTCATCCTTTCTAGCCTTGAAAATTATTCCTTCTGCCTCCTTGCTCTGAACATTCTTGGGTGCCCTTGTTGTTTTATACAGTGGAAGTGCATTAGAATAATACTTTTCAACAACTATATATGCTTTTGTCACTAGCTTCTGGATCGGTAGGATTGGTAGATGGACTTGTGTAATTTTAGAGAATTTTTCTGGTGACACTGATAACCATATTTAATTGAGAACCAATGTTGAAGGGGCTTTGTAATATTTATGAGAGTTTCTTCCTCACCAGGAATAACTTTAAGCTACAATTATATATCACATGTCCATTCACCTTTGAGATCATGCTTAAAACATACTTCATTAATATTTTAAATTCTCAGAATAATTTTTTTGAAATACTTTTATAATGCAGAAAAATATAAAAAATAATGTAACAAAATCTGTGTAGTCAAAATACAGAATTTTTCTTTGGTTATTTTTCAAAAAACAAGTAATAACTTCTATCCCTGGCTGGTTTCAGTAATAAAACTGGGATTCCAGTTTCTCCCTGAAAGGAGTTTGTTTCCATATCAAATATTGCCACTTTTATAGCCCCTACCTGAATGACTGGCTCCTAAATCATGTAGATTTGGAATCTGACAAGATGCAGAGAACAATTAGGTGTGTTTAAACAGGGTTATGAGCACTTTCAGCAGCTATTCCCCAGGTACACAGCACATACAGTGAACAAACATAAACTCCCAGATCCTGATTTCTCTCTGGAAAGGATTTGTCTGCACACTTCCCTAGTTGCTGCCCAAGGATTGGACTTCTTAACTAGCCTATATCTGGGAGGTGATGGTGGAGGTAATGAGTAGACCACTAGGATGCATAAATTGATGTGTAGGTACTTCTTATTTCATCTACTCCCAGTTTCCTCCAGTGATAAAATCAGGTCTACAGTTTCTCCCTGGAAGGAGTTTATTCATACAAGAGTACTCTGGTTAGTACTTTTAGACCTCCGGAGTACTTTCAGACCTCCTGTGTAAGGTCTGGTTCCTGAAGAAGCTAGCCTGATGAACAAAATGAGGCTTGGCATTCATGAATCCCCTGTAACCAAGGAGAATGAAGAGGAAGGTTTAAACTGGTATGTGATCACTTCCAGTAGCTATTCCCCTAGCTCAGCACAGAAAAACAAACAAAACAACAAGCAAACAAAAAACAGGAAAACTCCTTGGAGGGGGCTTGACTACACATCTAATGTTCTGATAACCCCAGCTGCTTCTATTGATTCAGCATTTAATTTGGCAGCTGGCAGGGCAGTCAATCAATACTTCTTTCAGAGCCCATATGTGTGTGTGGGTATTTCCTATAGCTTTACCCCTGGCTTACTCCAGATATAGAAACAAGCCTTTTAGTTAACCCACCTGTCTCCTAAGTGCTGATGCAATCTGAGTGGTGATAAGGGAATAGAAGCTTGGCTGTGGCAAAGAAAAAAGCAACAGATTGAAAGAATGTGAGTTCTGAATCAAATTGCAGGGTATTTCACAGATTCCTTCTCCAGTATAGTGCAGAATGACTGGAAGATAAACCAGCTACTGCTTTTCCCTGAGAAGAGAAGGAACTGAGGCACAAATCTAATACCCTAACATTTCCAGCTGCATCTTGAGGACCTGGCTTCTATCTTGCCTGTTTTGGGCAGTGATAATATTCATCACACCCTACTCTCCTGGGTCCACTAAGAATAGACTCAACAGTTTAGACAAACACTAAGATTTGAGAGGCACTCAGAATCTCTGGTCAGGCTAATTGGTGACGTTCATCTGCTACACACTTCCTGTCAGATAAAACTGAGATTGTGGCTATCTAATCTGATAGGTAGAAATCAACAAAAAGAGACAAAGATGATGAAGAAAAAGGGAAGTATGTTTCCGGTAAAGAACAGGACAAATCTCCAGAAACTGGCCCTAATGAAATTGAGATAAGTGATTTACTTGACAAAGAATTTATTAGTCATCAAGATACTCAGGTCAGGAGAGCATTGCATGAACAAAGTTAAAATTTCAGCAGAGATAGAAAAAATAAAGAACCAAAGAGAAACCACAGAGCTGAGGAATATAATAATTAAACTGAAAAATTCAATAAAGGGGTTCAGCAGCAGGCTAACTCAAACAGAAGAAATGATCAGCAAACTCAAAGACATATCATTGGAAAATGTCCAGTCAGGGAAGCAAAGAAAATAATGAATGAAAAAAGAGTGAAGATTGCTTCGAGGACTGTGATACCACAAAGAGAATCCATATACACAGTGGAACTTTAGAAGAAGAGAGATAAAGAGACAAAAACTTACCCAAAGAAATAATGGCTGAAAACTTTTCAAAGCTGAGGAAGGAGATGGAAATCTAGATCCAGGAAGACCAAATGACAACAATTAAAATGAATTTAAGGAGACCCACACTGTAAAACATTTTAATAAAATGGACAAAAGTTAAAAACAATTCTGAAAGCAGCAAGAGAAGAGCAACTTGTTTAAAAGGACTATCAGTGAATACATATGACTCTCAGTGGGTTTTTCAGCAGAAAAATTTTGCCTAAGTAATCTTCAGAAAGAAGAACAAAGTCGTAGGTTTCACATTTTTCTGATTTCAAATTATACTACAAAGATGTGATAGTTCAAAATGGTATGGTACTGGCATAAAAATGGAAATGTAGACCAATGGAACAGAATGGAGAGTCTAGAAATAAACTGAAGCATATAGTCAGCTAATTTTCAACAAAGGAACTAAGAGGTCTTGATGGTGTTGGGAAATCACAAGTCTACTTGCAGAAAAATAATATTGGATGTTCATTTTACATAGTACACAAGCATTAATCCCCTAAGTAAGTTAAAGGCTTACACAAACCGCAAACTTTCAAACCCTTAAAAGAAAACATAGGGGTAAATCTCCTTGACATTGACTTTGGCAATAATGTTTTGGATATGATCCCCAAAGATGGGGCAACAAAAGCTAAAGTAAACAAATCAGACTGTAACACATTAAAAAAATTCTTTCACAGCAAAGGAAACAACGGGAAGAAAAAGCAAACTATGGATGGGGATAAAATATTTACAAGCCATATATCTGATAAGACAATAATGTTCAAGTATATAAAAAACTCAAAATTCAATAGTAAAAAGCAACCTGATTAAAAAATGTACAAAGGATCTGAATGGACATTTTTCTAAAGAAGACATGCAAATATCAATGGGTATGTGAGATGATGCACAACATCATTAGTAATTAGGGGAATACAAATTAAAAACAAAATGAAATATCTGTTATAATGGTAGTTATTAAAAAGATAATAGATAAGTGTTGGCAAGTATGCAGAGAAAAGAGAAAACTTAAATACTATTGATTGGATTGTAAATTCATGCAACCACATAGAAACAGTTTTGAAGGTCTTAATTAAAATTGCAACACCCTGAAAGGATCAAATACCATGATCATGTAGGACTTATGTTGGAATGTAATGATACTTCAGCATATCAAATCAATAAATGTGTTACTATATTACCAGAACAAAAGATTAAAACCACCTCAAAAGATGCAGAAAAAGCATTTTTTTTTCTACAAAATTCAACATCAATTGATTAAAAAATCCTAAATTAAGTCTGGAAGAAGTGAACCTCAGCTTAATAAAAACCATGTATGGCAAGTGTACTGCTAACATCAAAGTTAGTGGTGAATATTGCTAAAACTTTTTCCTTTAAGATCAAGAGCAAGGCAAAGATGCCCACTCTCCTACTTCTATTCAATATAAGTATTTAAAGAGTATGGAAAAAGAATAAGTGAGTAATTGACAACACAGTTTGACCACATTAATAAAAGAAATTTTGATGAAGAGCAGATGATCAGATGAGCTATTGGAATTAAGCATAAAGCCAATGCCGATAAAGGTCATTAAGATTTCTTGTGGTCTTTTCATATGATGTATTAGTGTCTTTAGTGGCCTGAACTAATTGCCTGGGTTTTAATATTGAAGATATTAAACAATTAGGTTTTAATATTGAAGATATTTTCTCAACATTTTTGAAGATAATCAAACGGCACTCCAACTAGCTTGCATCTGAAATTTGGACTTTTTCTTAGTTCAATGTCTTCTTGGGTCTTTGAAGAAAGAAACTTAAATGTATTATTTAATTAACATATATATGACTTCCGAATGTTGCAACAGAGCATGAGGAAATAATTTCCAGGACTGAAAGCCATTTAAGAGTGGATTAGAAATCCACTCAATTGTTGTTTTACAAGTTGAAATACCCACCCTTCCAACTTTTGCTTATAAAATGTTGTAACTTATTATCTGTTAGAGTGCTGACAGTAGTCTTCAGTGAGCCATCTCTCCATAATTTCTGGCCTATTTGTGTTTAATATGAATATTGAGCCATATCTGACAGCCACTAAACTCTTTGTACCATTCATAATGATATATAATTGTAAATCTAAAATTTAAGATTTAATAGAAGCTAGCATGATAAATCAACTGAAAATATAATCTAAATTATGAATTAGGCTATCCATCATCATGTTGCATACAGCCTTGAATAAAGAGTGCAAATAATATTATCCCTCACATTGAAATAAAACATTTCATTACTAATTTAAAAGGTGTATGCTTGATTTTTATAATCAAGAAAATTAAAAATATATTTTAAAAACATTACCTAAAATTGATGACATTAATGTGCACTGATTGATCATTAAGGAGTGCGAAGGTTCGAAACTTTAAGAAGCATTATTACTGAAGGTATAGACAAGGAATTTCCACATCTTAAATATTAAATGCCATCTTAGTCCATTTTCTTTTTGCATAAATAATACATAAGTTTGGATAATTTATAAAGAAAAGAAGTTTTTTGTTTTGGCACATAGTTAAAGAGACTGGAAAGTCCAAGATTGAGCAGCCACATCTAGTAAGGGCCTCAGAGTGCTTCAACTCATAGCAGAAAGTGAAAGGGCAAGTGTCCATGTGCAGAAGAGAGAAACAGGGCCAAATTCCCATGATAGCTAACTCCTTCCAGTGAGAAAGACATCTTGAAGGGATCCTCACCCAGGATCTCCACCCTCCAACCCAATAGACACTACCTCCTAACATTGCTGCATTGAGGAATTTAAATTCTAATACATGAACTTTTGGGGTATACTCTCAAATCATAGCAAATAGCTTATTTGTTTCAATGATCTTAAATAATTATATGTAGCCTCAGTTTAGGAAATGAGAATTTTCTTAACATCTTTTTGATTCTACATTCTTAGGAAATTGATGTGGAGATTTCATCAGAGTTAGAAAGTTCTTATTCTGGTGTGTTCATGAATTTATGACTTGATCTGCTATCTTATTCATCTGGTAAATAAATCTGGTCATCTGAGCCTATATTCATACTACATTTTTTGATTGATACCAACCCTTCCTTCATAATTTCTGAGGACTGGAGCACAGGAAATTCTAATTTACTGATTCACTAACTTGTGCATATAATAGGAAGTTCTATATTCTGTCTCATAATGATGAGAATTATGAAGAAAAAATCATTCTCTTTATACAACGAGGCAATGTTTGATGTGACTCAGTAGTCTTATCACTGCACAATAATCTAGTGAAAGTAAACATTAGTAATTGGATCCCTTTATTTCACAGTTTCAGAGATTATTTCAGCCCTAGAAAATCCTAGTTATAATAACTATCAGTATCTATAAAGATCATGAGTCCTTGCTGACCACTTATAATTATAAACATTATAATTTCACTGATAATACTATAGGCATAAAAATTGAAATTCATTTGTCAAACCTCTTTTAGACTTTAATTTTGCAAAATCTAGAGCTATATGAAGGAATTTATATTTAATTTAGACATATTTAGAGATATGTTTTCAAAATATTTTTACTTAAATATTAAAAAGAAGAATGTGGTGGAACTTTTACGGTCTTCTAGGTATAGAATCATATTATCAGCAAATAGTGCCAATTTGAGTTCTTCTTTTCCTATGTGTATCCCTTTCATTTCTTTCATCTATCTGATTGCTTGGCCAATGTTTCAAGAACTATGTTAATTAAAAGTGGTGAAAGAGGACATCCCTGTTTTGTTCCAGTTTTTAGGGGGAATGCCTTCATTATTTCTACATCTAGAATAATGTTGGCCCGGGACTTAGCATAGATAGCCTTTATGACGTTGGGATATGTTCCTGTTATCCCTAATTTTTCTAGTGTTTTGAACATAAAGGGGTGCTGTATTTTGTCAAATGCTTTTTCTGCATCTATTGAGATGATCATATGATTCTTATCTTTCAGTCTATTGATGTAATTTAATTACATTTATTGATTTCTGTATGTTGAGCCAACCTTAAATCCCTGGGATGAATCCCACTGGATCAAGGTGCATGATCTTTTTGATATGTTTTTGTATTCGATTTGCCAGAATTTTATTGAGAATTTTTGCATCTATGTTCATTAAACATATTGGTCTAAAGTCTTCTTTTTCTTTTTCTTTTTTTTGATGTGTCTTTGCCTGGTTTTGGGATGAGGGTGATATTAGCCTCATAGAATGAGTTTGGAAGTGTTCCCTCTTTTTTATTTCATGAAATAAATTGAAGAGTATTGGTATTAGTTCTTCTTTAAAGGTCTTGTAGAACTTGGCTGTGTATCCATCTGGTCCTGGGCTTTTCTTGGTTGCTAGACTTTTGATGGCTTCTGCTATCTCATCACTTGAAATTGATCTGTTTATGAATTCAGCAAAGTAGCAGGATATAAAATAAACACCACAAATCAAAGGCATTTCTGTATATCAGTGATAAATCCACAGAAATGGAAATTAGGAAAACTACCCCATTTACAATAGCCTCAAAAAATAAAATACTCAGGAATCAACTTAACAAAAAGGTGAAAGATCTATATAATGAAAATTACAGAACCCTAAAGAAAGAAGTCAAAGAAGATTTTAGAAGATGGAAAGATCTACCTTGTTCTTGGAGAGGCAGAAGTAATATTCTCAAAATGAACATACTTCCAAAAGCACTATACAGATTCAATGCAATTCTGATCAAAATTCCAATGACATTCCTCATAGAAATAGAAAAAGCAATCATGAAATTCATCTGGAAAAATAAGAGACCCAGAATAGCTAAATGAATCCTTAACAGGAAGACTGAAGCAGGTGGCATCACTATACCAGAACTTAAACTTTACTACAGAGAAATAGTAACAAAAACAGCATGGTTTGGCACCAAAACAGACTGGTAGACCAATGGTATAGAACAGAGGACACAGAGACTAACTCACAAAATTACACTTATATTAGACAAAGGGGAGCCAAAAACATGCATTAGAGAAAAGATAGTGTCTTCAACAAATGGTGCTGGGAAAACTGGAAATCCATATGCAACAAAATAAAATTAAAACCCTATCTCTTACCATGCACAAATCTCAACTCAAAATGGATCAAGAGTTAGGAATAAAACCAGAGACCCTGTGTATAATAGAAGAAAAGTAGGCCCTAATCTCCATCATGTGGGATGAGGCCCCAAGTTTCTTAATAAGACTCCTGTGGTGCAATAATTAAAATCAAGAATGAATAAATGGGATGGGCTCAAACTAAAAAGTTTCTTCTCAGCAAAAGAAACAATCTTTGAAGTAAATAGAGAGCGTACATCTCAGAAGCAAATTTTTACCCCTCACACATCAGATAGAGCACTAATCTCTAGGGTATATAAAGAACTCAAAAAGCTAAGCACCACAAAAACAAATAACCCAATGAATAAATGGGCCAAGGACCTGAGCAGACACTTCTCAGAAGATGATATACACTCAATCAACAAATATATGAAAAATGTTCATCATTAGATAAATGCAAATCAAAACTACTCTAAGATTTCATTTCACTCCAGTCAGAATGGTAGCTATTATGAAGACAAACAACAATAAATGTTGGTGAGGATGTGGGGAAAAAAGTACACTCATACACTGGTGGTGGGACTGCGAATTGGTGTAGCCAATATGGAAAGCAGTATGGAGATTCCTTGGAAATCTGGAATAGAATCCCCATTTGACCCAACTATTCCTCTCCTCGTTCTGTACCCAAAGGACTTAAAAACAGCATGCTACAGGGACACAGCCACATCCATGTTTATAGCAGCACAATTCACAATAGCTAAACTGTGAAACCAACCTATATGCCCTTCAATAGATGAATGGATAAAAAGAATATCGCATATATACACAATGGAATATTACTCAGCACTAAAAGACGATAAAATCATGGCATTTGCAAGTAAATTGATGGAGTTAGAGAAGACAATTCTAAATAAAGTTAGCTAATCCCAAAAAACCAAATGCTGAATGTTTTCTTTGATATAAGGAGGCTGATTCATAGTGGGATAGGGAGAGGGAGCATGGGAGGAATAGATGAACTCTTGATAGGGCAGAGGGGTTGGAAGGGAAGGGAGAGAGCATGGTGTTATAAATGATGGCAGAATGTGATGATCATTTATTGTTTAAAGTACATGTATGAAGACACGAATTGGTGTGAATATACTTTGTATACAACCAGAGTTATGAAAAATTGTGCTCTATATGTGTAATAAGAATTTTAATGCATTCTGCTATCAATATAAATAAAAAAGAGAGAAGAATGTGGAATCCATTGGCCTATGAACTGAATTTAATTCATAGGTGTATTTTATGGACAATTTATAATTGTTAAAAATTGAGTGAATTTGGCAACACTTGTGGCTTGTGGCATTTCCTATACAAATCCAGATTTTCACTTTTTTTCCATGAAAAAAATTAACAATATTCAATTGGGGTTGATTAAATGTTGCCCTTGGGGATAAAGATGAATGGTATGATTTTCACTATACCATTTTCCATTCAACACTTGTTTACCATCCTGGCCCTAGTAGGCATTTGAATTCTCTTTGTGACTATAATATTAATTAATCTTATATGGGTTCTCCAATTTCAAGATTTATAACACTTAATATTATTTCATTTAGATGTATTCACTTGTCTGCACATATTAATTAAATGTTAGCATTACTCTCCCCTTAAAAAGAAGAATTTGGGTTATTTATTTTTGCGGTATAAGGGATTGAAATCAAGGGAATCGACCACTGAGCTACTCCCAGTCCTTTTTATTGTTTATTTTGAGACAGGTTCTTGATAAGTTGCTGAGGGTCTCACTGAGTTTCTGAGGCTGGCCTTATCCTCATGCCTTAGCCTTCTGAATTGCCTGGATTATAGTCATGCGCTTACTATGCCTGGTAGAATTCAGGTTTTGAAAAGCAGATTATGCTCACACATGGATGTTCTTGTTTCATTGTATAGTAATAAATGTTAATGAACTGTAAATATTTACTTAGCACTAATTTACCAAAATAGATGTTATAAATATTGACTACTACTAGAAAACCCACCACATTTGTGATATAATAATTACAGCAAAATATTTGTATATGGTTCTTCTTGGTAAAAAAAAAAAGCACAAAAAACTTCTGTAATTCTTTAATATCATAATGAGATATCCAGGATGGCCACATCTACTCATATTTACTTCATCTTAGAACTTGGTAGTATGGCTTCAGACTTGCTGTATTAAATATTTCACTCAGTCAAATTGCTAATACCAGTGTTGACATGGTTGTTATTATGTAATCTAAATAACTTTTCATCAGCATTATTTGATTTCTTTTTTATTTGGTTGTTACTGCCTATTACAGCTCTCTATTCCAAACAATAATACATAGTCAAACTTTTAGTTTACCTTTGAATTTTGACTCTTCTAATTTACTTGCCTAGATTTACATAGAAAAGCTACTTCCTGCAATCTGTACACATGGAAAAATAAGATTACGCATCCCATTTGAATCAAATGTATGATATGTCAAGATCATTGTAATGTTTTGAGCAACTAATAAAAAAATTAAAAAAAGAAAAGCTACTTTTGTTTTCTATTTCTGTTACTGAACATAACCTTCAGCTAACTAGTATGTGATTTATCCTACAAAGCACTTCCTGTCACTAATTTTTTGATTTGAATGACATATACTTGTTTTTAGTGAATTTATGCAAACACATGTAATAGACACATGTTCTTTTCTTTAGTCTCAGATCAAAGTTATTTATTACTGTTTAATAATGATGAGGGTTGGGGTCACTTAAAATTGTCAACTATACATGGGGCGTATTTTAAAAATATATTTCATTTACAATTACAAGGCTGTTTTTTATGAATGTAATATTGAGAATCATATAAATATGACATAATATTCTTAGCCTTTTTCTCTTTCTCTATGTTGTTTCCCCAGAAACCACATTTAGTTTCATGGTTTCACATACTATTTATATATACTTACCACTTCCAAACACAAAGATCACTTCCAATGTGTATTTTACAGCCCTGACTGTCCACTGAGACTTAGTCCTCTATGAATTATTGTCTGTATGATATTTTCACTTTGATGTTTTACAGGAACTACAAAACTAACATTTTGAAATTGAACTAATCTTCCATCAACTTTTCTCATGCCTCTAGTTTCTCCACCTGAAAATAGTTTACGATTGTTAGGACGTTTTCACATAGTCACCCCTATCTGGAAGTTGGCCAGGAAAGGGAAAATGGGGAATTGGGATTGTGCTGGTAACTAATAATATCTGGCTCAACCACCTACAAGCTATGATACTTTTGGAAAAATTTAATGTCTTTGTGTCATGTTTTTCTTATCTGTGAATCAAAATAGTGCCTACAAATAGTAGGTGCTTAGTAAATATTAGTGATTGTTTTGTTGCTACATAGCCAGTAACTCCAAAACATAGTGCCTTAAAATAACAATCTGTCATTTTTCAGGATTACACTAGTATTGGCAGACAAGGTTTTGTTACTAAAGCAAAATGACAATCTGAATATCTGTAGTTCATTGCACAAAAATAATCAAATAGCAACAGCATTAATTAAATTAATTAAATAAAAGCTATTCTTTATAGTCAAAGGCTGCAAAGGTTCCAGAGAGGACAGGAGTGATTTCTAGTTGTCTTCCCTTTTCTGAGTATACCAGAACTTTCTTTTGCATCAGAAATGACAGATATGCGCATAGAACACCTTAGAACTAAGGAGTACAAAGTGGAGTCTTGCCAAAATTTCTTATATTGTAAGCATATTGTTAGAAAACCAGCACCAACAGTAAAAACCTTCTTGAGTCTCACTAACAGCATATATAAATCATCCATTTCACTGTTGTCAATTAACAATGCTTATAAATGGATACAAACCACTCCAAAACTTACTGGACTCACAATTACAAAACAAGGCTATTAATAATTTCATGCCTTAACCAGGGACCAATATTTTGTAGATAGTTTTACTAATTCTAAGCCAACTGGACTTTCACAATAAACTGATTCTCTGTGTCCAATGGGCTCAGTTAGGTAGTTTTGTAATCATGTGGTATCAGCTGGAGTGACTCATTTGGCATTCATTTGGGGTTAGAGCTGGAATATCCCAGATATTTACATGTGTCGCACTTCAGATGGGTTTACTGTAGCAACTGGGAGCTGACTGGGCTTTGGTTTCCTTCCAGATAGTTGGACTTACTAGATGGAGGCTCAGGGCTCTGAGAATATGAATGTGGAATATATAATGCCTATTAAGCCCTAAGCTCAAAAGAGGGACTGTAATTTCCAATGTATTGTCTGTCATGTCAAGTCATAAGCCTGCTTCAATTCAAAGGGAAATGGACACCATCTTTTGATGGGATATGTCATGGGGATATGTCATGAAATTACAAGGTTATGAGGAATTTTGGGTGGCCATCTTTGTAGACAATCTATCATGACTTCTTGTTGTTATAATTATTGTTTTATCTTTACTACAACTACTCTATAGTCAAATAATTTAGTGCCCCTTTCCTGGATTTTTGAAGTATCCTTTTAATTGGTATCTCTACTTCCAATCTTACTCCATTATTCTTCATAGGTGTTTAGATTTATCTTCTTAAAATGAAGCCTGACAACTCCTCCCCCAAATAGGCAAAGGTTGTGAATCAGTATTCTTTAAGGAAGTATGCAAATGGCCAATAAACACATGAAAATATTCCCCAAATTATTTATCATTAGGGAAATGAAAATAAAAGTCATGGTCATTTATTATCTTACATCTACTAAGATGTTATTGTTAGTTAGCTTTTCATAGCTGTGACCAAAAAACCTGAGATAATCAACTTATATGGACAAAAGGTTTATTTTGGTTCATGATCTCAGAGGTTCTCATGGTTCTTTGCCCTATTGCTTTGGACCTGTGGCAGCCTTGTACATCATGGGTAGGAATATGTGGTCAAGGAGGCCTGTTACCTCATGGTAGAAGGGAAGCAAAGAGAGAAGAGACAGAAAGGGTCAGGGTCCTACTGTCCCCTTTAGGGTTATATCTCCCATGACCTTTTCCCACTAGGCTCTATATCCTAAAGGTTCCAACAACCCCCAATAGTGTCCCAGGCTGGCAAAAAAGCCATTGACATGTGGGTCTTTAAGGGACATATAAAATCCGAATTATAGCAAGTGGCTTTAACAAAAAAGTTTTTAAAATGGAAAATAGCAAGTGTTGGTGAGGATGTGGAGAAACTGGAATCTTCATTCCATTGGAATTTATATTGCTGGTGGGAATGTAAAATGGTGTAATCTGTATGGAAAACAAAAGGTTACTTTAAAAAAAATTTTTTGATGGTTCTTCAGGCAGCTAAGTGTAGAATTATTATATGACCCAGTAATTTTACTCCTAGGCATAAACTTCTTCTTCAGGACCTTTGAACATTCTTTTTATTTTTGGAACTGGGGATTGAACCCAGGGGGGCTTTGCTAGTAAGCTATATCCCCAGGCTTTTTTATTTTTTAAATTTTGAGATAAAATGTCACTAAGTTGCTGAGGCTGGCCTGGAACTTGCTATACATTTGCTTCAACTTCCCAAGTGACTGAGATTATAGGTGTATGCCACCATGCCTGGCTGCACATACACATGCTTTTTATTCTACCAGGAATGTGATTCTGACCAATTTTCCCATGGCCTTTGCATATGCTTCCATAATAGAAATGCTAATCCTTCCATTCATTTTAAAAGAATCTCCTTGTGTTTGGTTTCAGCATAAATCATCTTTCCTGTCCATATTCTAGTATTATTTTCTATTTCAGCAATTTATATCCTTTGTGGCACTAATTATAGTTTGCAATTTGTTTTTATGTGATTAGTTATTATTTGTCTGTCTTTTTACCTGGAATTTTCATTTTATGAAGGCAGATCTCTATCTTGTTACCCATCTAAAGCTAGCTTGTGCCTGACACATTAGATAGTTCAATAAATACCTTTAAAAGAATAAATATACAACCAAAGAAATTTTGCTCTGAAATATAAAGCAGGATGTATTTTTATTAATAGGCCAATGAACATTTAATATATTTTTTAATTAGTCTTTTCATAATTTCTGTAGTATTGCACTTTTGTAATACTCATTGAAAAAGAGGAGGGGCTTGGTAATTAGTCAGATCTTAGTTTGATTTCTGTCCCTACTGATTGTGTATAAGTTACTTAATTTCTAGTAATCTTATTTTTTCCACTGGGAAAATTTATGACTAGTATTGTCTACCTTGCACGATTTTTAAGGATGAACTATCACATAAAAATTGTATCAAGTATAGTGCTGGCCACAGGGTGGTGCTCAGTAACTACAGGGAATAATGTTTCTACATCTCATTTGACAGAAGGATCATCAATAGGAAGAACTTAAAACATTATCTGAGTGTTGATTGCAGAGAATTTTATAGACCAATAGAAAACTCTAAGCTAAAACAAAACCTTTTTTTGGTAACACCTAAATTGATGCTATTAAAAAAATAAATTTTTTTCCTTTTCTATGCCCTTCTGTAACATTATTCCATTATACTTTGGATATCAGCTAAATTATACTTGAGACATCCACAAGTTAGATACGAAACTATAACATGTAGAAATAAATGAAAATCTTAAAATTAGAATTCCTTCTGTATCTTACTGTACCAAATCACATTTGGTAATTATTACAATTTCCTTAGTTTTAGTATTTTTTATTTAGTTCAGTATTTGAATAATCACAGGTAAAGTTTACTGCATAGTTTTAGGTGCTATATAATTTTATGATGTTCCTGTGCAAATATCAAATCTTGAAAAGTATCTTCTGCATTTGAAATAGAGAAGCAGAAAAGTCAAGAGTTATGGAGCTAGAGAGCCATGGTATAGGTTCAGTCTGAGTCTGAAGACCTGAGAACTTGGAGTACTAAGGACAGAAGATTGATGTTCCAGCTTTAGCAGTCCAAAGGGAGACAGAGAAAATACACAAGCACTTTTCTTTATTCCACTTTTGCCTTTTAAATGACTAGCTTGAAATCTCTTAGTCTACTAGAAAACAAAAAAGTATGAAAGACTATTGAGATCATTTGAAAAGAATTGAGACATATTAAAATATTTATTCACTGGTCAAAATGGGATAATGTTAGCATAAATGAGCAACACAACTCCAATAGATTAATTAAAATATTGAAATCCATGAATTTAAAATTTAAAAAATTAAAATGCTCACTTATGAGTATTGGAGAATGCAAATGGGAAAAACCATTTATTTTACTTTTCCTATATGAACTGTTCTTTGAGGTAAATAGAACTGATGAAGTAAGTCAATCTTTATAAAAGTATTTCACCCAACAGATGAGAAGTTATAATGGAATTATAATTTCTCCATTTTGTAACCCAAAAGTGATTGTACTGAGTGAGGACAGCAGTTTTAAGTCTCAATCCTGGTTGTGCATTAGAATCAACTGGGGAGCGCTTTCCCCCAGATAACTCTTGTGCAGAGAGTGGATTGAAAACCAGTAATTTAGTGTGAGCTTTTTAAAAGCATAGCTCATGCTTTATATATTAATTTATACCAGTGCTTTGCACAAAGTAAGGTTTTAGTATTTTAAAAGCTGAAAATCATAATCATCACTGATGATGGCTCCATGTTAGAGGAATCAAGGTAAAGCCGTTTGGGGCTTTCCCTACTCCCAGATTGCCAGCACAACATCTGATCCAATGGACGATTATACTTCAGATTTTAAAGAAAGAAGGCCATTCTTATTATATTGCAGATGAAAAATGCCATAAACTTGTTTCCATAATTTTAACCCTGTGTTTCCTTGGCAAAATACTCTTAAGATCTGGGCCTTCTTTGGAAATGATGCTGTGGTAGCAACTCCTTTGGGCTTGGCTATGATTCTTTATTGTGCACAAGAATCAACTGTGGGGCTTATTTAAAGTAGATTCATGGGCATAATAAAATGCTGATTCACCAGATCTCAGGGTGGTGGGTGGCAATGTCTTAAATAGGCCAATTTCAATACAGGTGATTTGTTGACCACAGTTTGAAAAAGCAGGGTAAGCTCCCCAGCATTTTCAGCCTGTGCCAAGGGCTTGGTCTTCTCAAGGTCTTGATGCCTTCTTTATAATGGTGTACAGAGACCTACCCTTCAGTGGTCAGTTTTCACAAAGCCTATTTTGGAGCTTGTTTCAGATTTTCTTATTAAATTCTAAAGTTAAACTGTTTTGAAGAAAATACCTAATTATATTGTTCTATCTTATTTTAACAAAGCAAAGTTCAGTAACTTCAGGAAAAAGCAGAAGATAAGGAAAAGGAAGTATTTGTTGAAGGATTCATGATTTCATTTGTTCAATCCCCAGGACCACCAAAAAAAAAAAAAGCTGGGGCAGGCGGTGGGGGCCTGGCTTAGTTGGTAGAGTACTTGCTTCTCATTTTTACTTTTATGTGAAATATTTTCCCTAAGACTAACTATGGTCACTTATCCTATTATTAAATTTTAATATTTTCTTTATGATTCATAGTAATGACCACTTACACAACTGTTGAAGACAGTGGGAACATAATCTTTGTTTATTTGTTTCTGATTATTTGTAACCATATCTGTCTGCATAGGTAAAAGACAGCCATTCCTTATGTGTAATATTCCACAAAAATAAGTTAACAGTGTATATTTTAAGTTATGCTCTCTATATTTCTATATTTGATGCATATTTAATAGGTTTATATATAATAAAATTATTTTTCTACATAGAATTATGTAGAATTTTCTTCCAAACTTACTTTATTAAAAGTTGATAGATAAAACTATACAAATTTGCTTAACCAAGGCAAGGCAAAGAAGCCTGTTGCTATACCAACTGTTATCAAAGCAAAAACCTCCCCCTTCAACCTTGGTAAAGGGCCAGTATAGCCAACCTGCCATTGTGTTAAGTGGATGAATATACTCATTACCTGGCCATCTGTGAATCCAAGGCACTGGAGGTGTGGCTACTCCAGAGTACAAGCCACACATGCCTAGTAGGCCTCTCCTGGGGCACTCTATGTTAAAGGTATACCCCATTGTTTGACTATATTCCACATAGGTTTCACATATGCATGTTATAGGCAATGGTGCAACCAAGTCACCAGGTCAGTGGGAGACGTCTGCTTTAACCACCCCTTTCTAGCCAAATATCTGCTTTGTCATTCATTGGGGTAGTCAGCTGACCCCTGCCAACTCCTAGCACATTTTTTTTCTTTCTGGTCATGGCCAGTAACATGCCCTATAGTTGTCACTTGTTGCTGGTGGCCTAGCACCCAGAACTCTTACTAAAGAACTTGCCCCCTATACATCACACAACTGTTGTACATATCACTATGGGGGTTACTTCATTTGGTTTCATTTCCAGACAGTGTATAGCTCAGCTATTTTGTCTTGTAAAAATATCAAACCAGACAGTGTCTATCTGTGACTCCACAGTTACCCCTGTCTACATATGTGGTTGTTCATGACTGGAGACATTAGTGTACCAAACACTGAACAGAATAGGTGTCTTGCCTTCAAGGTATAGGCTTGTTTCTGGTTTTCCTACATAGGTAACAAGTCCTACAACATCCTGAAGTGTCTTGTCCCTGTTGACTGCTAGCACACTTGAGCTCTCTTGGCCCCTGCCAGTTCCTAGCACATTTGGGTGTTCCTTTGGCCTTTGCCCAGATCCTGGAACACTTGGGATCTCTCTGTTGGCTTGTGCTGGCTTCTAGCATATCTGGGTTTTCTTGGCTCTTGTTGATTCCTAGTACAGGACCAATAACATATAGCACATGGGGCTCCCAGAAGCCTTGACTTTTACAGGCATAATAAGAAAGCAGTTGGGAGCTTTGTTGGCCTCTGTCTGAATTATTTTCCCAAGTCTACCAACTCTGCCTGACAGGTAGAAAGTGATGAACTTGATTACCTGAGCTGGCCCTGCCAGTAGCTGCCTATTGGAGCCATAAGCTGCTGCTCTTTCATTTTCTGCATTACCATTGGCCAGGATTGTATTCTTCCTTGTCCTTTTCAGATTCCATCAGCACTATGAGGGAGGCCAAGGGGCATTTTCAAGGCATAAAGATCCTCCTCTAGCAACCATATGCTGCCTTCCAAGATTTCTTTTTTTTTTATCTTGCCACTCCTTCATCTTGGCAGTCTCTGGTAAAGCTACATCAGTTTTTGCTCTCAAAACTAAAAGAATCATTTATGTCATGGCCCCAATGGCCATGCATGCTGCGCATCAGTCCATCTCCATCTTGTCTGCACTGCTGTTGTGGAGTGTCTATCTTTGACACAGATGTGTGGAGAGCTGTGACAGAGAATGGGAGAGCAGTGTCTGAGATTGGGGTCTCTGATGATCTCATGGCTGTGGCATGCTTGGTACCTGGGGATATTTCTGTGCAAAGTTGCAGGATGCCTAGTTGCTGTGGTAATGCCCAGCATGAGGAGACTCTGTGCTAGAGTCTTATTAGCCTGGACCTTGATCTCAGGCACATAGCTCCTGGGAATAGAGAAACTCTCCTGCTAGACAACCACAATGTTTCACAAGTTCTGCTATTCCTGAAACTGCTCCCCTAACAGTAACTTTAAACAATGGACTTTCTTGAGAACTACACAAAACTTCTAACATTGCACAACGCAACTGTAGAATGTAACTGCAGAATAAGCTGCATAATGTTGCTAGCCCTGAAACTTCTCCTGAATACAAAGAATAATGCATAGTTTTTAATCTGTTAATGAGACATATATAAATAAAGATTCCTGGCATAACTCTTTCCACATGCTTCTCCATTGGCTCCACCTGAACACAGCTGTATCTTCAAAAGCATCTATACGTGTTTGAGTCTTTATTTTTCTTATCCCCCTTTGCCCCTTGCTGGAACCTGCTTGATTGACTACTCTGGTCATGGCAGTCATCTTTCTCCTTCACTCCAGGCCACTACTTGGGATCTGCCACTCCATTTACAGTCTGACTTGTTGGTTCCTTGTTCACTTTCAGGGCAATCAGAGGTCTTTTCCATGCTCACAGGGAATCCATCCATTGTATCCCAACTCTCCAGAGGAGTCTATGCTAATAGGACCTCCTTAACGAAGTGCTTATGTTGGTTGGTGGCCATAGGTCTCTCCTGTCTGCCAGGGTTGAGGTATTGCTCACTCTTATGGGATTCAGCCAACTACGTCAATTGTCAGGGAACAGATTCAGGATCCCAGGAGGTGGAAGAAGATGCAAGGTGCAGTTGAGAGAGTAGATGTTCTTTATTTAAAGGTGGCAGCAGCCCCTAGTCTCCAGTTCTATCTTTATTTAGCCCCAGCCAGTTTCATTTAGCTCCCTGAACCATTTAATAGTTTTTTAAAATATGCAAGCCATATGAAGAATGCATATTGCCAACAGGTGCATGCTCAAAAGCAAATGTTTCTGACGTTGAGTACATATACTGAATCAGGGTGTTCATGACCTTGGCTGTAGACTAAAAACATAACCTGTTGGAAACCTTAGGGATCCTAAATATAACCATTTTGGGATGCCCTACACTGCACTTTCCAATTGCTCTATGGTTTGGATTCAACAGTCAGAGTACTGCTTCTTAGTGAGGCGGTGACAGAATAACTTCACTGAAATTCAATATTGGACAATTAGAGAATCATAAAGACACAGAAATCTGGGTGCTTTGAACAGAGGACTCTGGAACCAAGCTGGTGGTGGCAGTAGTGTAACACAAACTGAAATAGAAAAACAGTGGACAAATTTGGTATGGGGAAAACTTATAGAACACAAGAATAATTGGAACTTAGTTTAACTAGAGGCTGCATAGAGAACTGATATTCAAAAATTGCTCTGTGTTTCTGAATTGGCAAGCAGAGAGCTAAAGTTTGGAAACATTTTGAGTCTGCACTACAGCTTGCTGCTGCAGGAGCCCAGAAGATTATGGCAAATACTGCTATACTTTCCAGGCAGTTGCATATCAGGTGGCCTAGTGCTTACCTAGCAGAACATGGTGGAAACAGGTACTAAGAAAATTGTACCCAGAGGGATTCAGGTCAGAGATATGTAGGGGAGTGCCACTCTCTTTCCCTCTGCAATTTGCAGCTCACATGACCAGCTAAAGAAGGTCCAGAAACTGAAAAGGTGGTTGCAATTACACTTAGAGTCTATTCCTGGGAAAGCTAGATTTATGGTGGATTGTGCAAGAATGGTGGAGGGTTAGTTTGTTTTGCCCTATAACTAGAGTTCTTGCAGTGAGGTGAGGCACTGAGGTCCACCAGAGATTGGAATCTGTACAGCCCTACTGATATGTTGATCTATTCTCTCTGTAGCAGATACCACCCAACAAAGTTCCAAAGGTCTGACCAGAGCCAAATCCCAGCTGCCAAAGCTTCTCATTTAGAATTCTGTAACAGAGTTCATCAATTTAGTTTCTGGACAAAACTCCAAGTGTCAGTTCTTCCCATTATATCATACCTGTTCTGCTGAAGAGAGAAACTGAGAGCTCTCAACCAGCTTCTGTTACAGGGTACTCCAGGTGGCAGCTCAATGAGCAACACAAAAAGCAGAAGAGTTTCTCATCCCCAGTCCTTGCTCTTTCTAAGGAATAAATAGCCCAAGAAGAAATGAAAAGAAGAACAATCTTTCAAAGGCAATGAATATCCAAAGGTTTTGACTACCTCAGTAGAGACAATATTTTAATTTTGCATTAAGAATTGCCTCCTTTTTTTTTTTTTTTTTGGTGTTCTTGTACTGATTGTTTTGTAGTTATACATGCATAGAACTTGTTTCTTTTTCATTACCTTTATTTTGTTTCTTTTAACTATTTTTTCTCCTCCTTTATAGCTGTCACCTGCTACCTATACTCTTCTGATATTCAAAAATTGCTATACTCTTCTATTTGTATTTTGAATATTCTAAACTTTCTTTTGTCTTCCAACTCCTTTTCTTTTCCTTTAGTGAACTATAATTTTATCATCTTTCAGAACTATTCCTGTCCTCAACATTTATGTTGTTGTAGTTATTAGTACTGTGGAAGGCATAGTTGATACCTGCTGTATTATGTATTGTGGGTGTAATAATTAACACCTGCTGTTTACTTCAGTGGATCTAATTCATGGCTATTTATTATTGCTACTGTTAATTTCTGACACTGCCATTTCTCTTTTTTATGGTAATTAGTGTTGTAGATGTGATAGTAGGCACTGGTATTTACTTTACTGTTTTATATTATTCATTTCTCTTGTTTGTTACCTGTTTTCCTGAGAGGTGCTAGGGATTTACTGGGATATATTAGTCAGCTTTTTATTGCTGTGACCAAAATACCTTAAGAAATTTAGAAATTTAAGACCCCTAAAAACATGGGAAAACAGGCAAACAAGCCTCCACCCCAATCCAAATTTACAGTTCTACAAAAAGAATCCACAGATATTGAAGGGAATGAAATTCCAGAGAAAGACTACAAAAATTGATTATTAAAATAATTAATTAACTAAAAGGTGATCTGAGCAATGAATTAAGGGTGAAAATATAGGAGGTAAAATACTATTTCAACATAGATATTCTGAATAGAAATTAATCAGAACTCCTGGATATGAAAGACACAATAAATAAAGTTAAAAAAATCAGTTGAAAGCATTAACAAGAGATTATATTTTTCAGAAAAGAGAACTGCAGTCCTCAAAGGGTCTATGAACTTGAGCACTCTTTTATACAGTAAAGAAAAAAATAATAAAAGACTATGATAAGAATGTACAAGAACCATGGGAAAACATTAAGAGACCAACTTTAAGAGTCATTAGGATTGAAGAGGGCATGGAGATACAGAGTCATGGAATTAAGAATCTTTTCAGTGATGTAAAAGACAAATTTCCAAAGCTTAGGAATGAGATGGACATCTACCTACAGGAGTGGAATAGAACCTCACATAGATAAGATCAAAAAAGAACCTCTCTAAGACACATCATAATCAAAATGTCTAAAAGAGAATAAGGATAGAATATTAAAAGCTGCAAGAGAAAAATATCAGGTCACATTTAGAGGTAACCAATCAGGTTATATTTAGAATTTCAGTTCAGACTCTGAAATCCAGGAGGGCTATCAATGAGATAATCCAAGCTCTGAAAGAAAACAATTGCCAGCCAAGATTGCTGTATTCCAAAAGCTATCATTTAGAATCAAAGAAGAAATAAATATTTTCCAAGATAAAGATGAATAAAAATAATTCCTAACCAATAAGCAAGCACTACAGCAAATACTTAAAAGAAACCCCAGAGCTTCAGAAATAATGAAGCTTACTAGAACAATTTAAAAAATGAAAATTGAGATCACATTAAATATATGAAGGAAGTAAAAATGGCAAGTAATAAAACATCTCTTCATAATAACTCTGAATGCAAATGATTTCAATTCTCCAATTAAAAGACATAGAGTGGCAGAGTGATTAAAAACATGACTTGGTTGTGTGTGGTGATACATACTTGTAATCCCAGATACTTAAGAGACTAAGGCATGAGTATTTCAAGTTTGAGGCCAGCTGGTACAACTTAGGAAGACTGTCTTGTAAAATAAGGGCTGAGGATGTAGCTCAGTGGTAGAGCACCCCTGGGTTTAATCCATAGTACCACAAATAAAACAAAACACACATCAAAAACAACAAAAAACCATGACCCAACCCTATGCTGTTTGCAAGAGATTGATAGACAAATAAATTTACAGACTGAAAGTAAACAGGTAGAAAAATATATTTTATGCAAATAGAGTCAGAAAATAAGCAGGAATCACTATTGTTATACCAGATAATGCATGCAGATTTCAAGCAAAAATCAATCAGAAGAGACAAGAAATGTCATAATACTGGTAAAGGGAACAATTCAACAAGAAGATATAATGATAGTAAATATTTATTCCCTAAATATTGGTTCACCTCACTACATAAGACAATACTTCTTAATACATACCCTTTTTCTCATCCTGCACAAAAATCAATTCGAAGTGTTTCAAGGACCTAGAAGTTAGAGCAAAAACACTGCAACGGCCCATAGAAAATGTAGAGTTAACACTTTAACATACTTCTGCAAGCTGACTTTCTTAATAAGATTCTCAAAGCTCAAGACGTAAAGTCAAGTATCTATGAGTGGGACAGAATCATATTAAAAAGTGTCTGAGCAGCAAAAGGAACAAGTACGAGCATTAAAAGAATGCCTGAAGAATGGGATAAATCTTTGCTAGATACTCCTTTACAGGGTATTAATATCCAGAACTCAAAAAACTTGACATGTGCACACACACACACACACACAAAAAAAAAAAAACAACAAAAATGAAACCAAAGCATTTAATAAATGGACAAATGATGTAGACACTTATTTTTCAAAAGAAGAAATACAATTGGCCAATAAATATACGAAAAAAAATCAGCATCCTTAGCAATCAGGGAAATGTAAATCAAAACTATAGAGATTAAATTTCACTCCAGTTACATGGCAAACCTCAAGAATACAGATAACAATAATTGCTGGCAAGATATATAAAGTATAATAATAATAAAAGGGAGATCTGCAGAGTTGAGTAAGTGGGCCAGGAAGAAGATAGGGATTGGAAGGGAAAGAATGGTACTGGGGATTGAGATTGATCAAATTATGTGTATGTATGAATATGGCATAGTGAATTCTATAATTATAATGCACCAATAAAAAAATAAGAAATAATAAAGAACTTAGTCTCAGGATTTACAGAATTAATTGTTCATCTATTTTAAGGTATTTACTTAAAAGCTCAATGTGGTACATCAAACATTTGTGCTTAAAATGTTTCATAAAGCTAATGTGTTGGAAAAAAACTGCAGGCTATTGATTAATGGAAATTGAAAAGAGCAAAATTTTTGTTGTTGCTGAGGATTGAACCCAGGGCCTTGGACATGCTGAGCCGGAATTCTCCACTTAGCCCTAACCAGACAGTAAATTTTTTATGAGGAATCTAATTGTGTACTTTTACGTGGAAGAATTATAGAAGTCATTTAAAAATATTTCTTCATTTTAATATTTAATCATTTAAAGAGGTGAATAATTTTTTTCTGAGCTTTATCAGTAGAGGGCAGCAAAGTTTCAGGTAGTGTTTCAGATTCAAGGGTAGCTTTGCTAAGGAAAATTTTCTTTTTTGTTGCTCTTAAGAAGTTTGTTCTGGCTTAGCTTTTAATGAAGTGCTTTGGTAATATCATATAGGAATTTGCTTAAAAACTCTGTTGCTTTGGTTCAGATATTTATTCAACTCTTCCCTTAGGTGCTATATAGATCCTTTCTTAATGAGAACATGTATTTCTTTCTTTCTGTAATTTAGGGAGTACCAGGGCCTGGAAGATATGACATTAAAAGTCAATTTCAGAAGACTGAAAGTGTGACACCGAGTGTAAATGATACATCCCTTGCTTTTCTTTCTCAATCCCAGGTAATGGTCTGTAGCCATTTTCATATATAGAGTCTAATAGGCATAATGTGAGGCCAGCAACAAATTCAGTGGTGTTTAAGAAGATTATGAAAGTAAAAGTGGTCTTTAAGCAAATTGGAAGTGGACATGGTCTGGGCAAAACATAATGCCTAAAAACGTGGGTAAAATGAAGTAAAATAAGATTAGAAGGTGAATATTTGAATTAAGCAAATTTGCATATGTAAGCATTCAATTCAGATTATAAGAAAGGTCTATTTTACTCTGAATTTTAAAATGTACTTTGCTGATGAATATGTAACCTATGAGGTCATGCATATTTTTCAGAGTAAGTTCTGTGGAACCTGGCCATAGGTCATATCTACAACTGCCTCTGGGACCTCCTTAATGATGCTGCAGTTATATCATATATTCTGCAGTAACCATTTTATATTCTCCAAGGAATATACTAAGGGATCTTGAAGGTTGATAAGATATTTCTTAGGCAAGACTGTTAAAATACTGGCAACATTTTTAATGTTCCAGCCTCCAGACCAAGGTAATTGTGATACTTATATCTGTGTAGAGTTCTGATTATGTTATTTAACTTGAGAAGGTTATTAACCTTCAGCTGAGTATAGATGACTGCTTTGGTTTTATTTTACTTAAGAGACATCTCTTGGGAGAAAAGTATATGGATTGCAGGTATATTTTGTAGATATAATTAAGATGTCTTTTTAATGGGTTAGATGTTATAGTGTGGGACAGGGAAGAATCAAGAATGAACATTAGGTTTCTGCCTTGAGCAACTTAATGGTACTTAAGGAACTACACGCGATGGGTCTGTGGGGGACAGGGTTTTTTTGTTGTTGTTATTGTTGTTTCTGTGTGTATATGTGTTCTTGATTTTTTTAAAAAATACAGTTTTGTAGCTAGAACTCTGTATTTAAGTTATTTTTGTTTATCACATATATCCCTAATTTTTTATCAATTGGCAACTATCATATTTTAAATATATTTTCAGAAATGGAAAAGAAAAAAAATGATATCAGTATTGTTTAAGAAGATATGTAGAAACAAATAATGGTTAGGTGAAAGATGTGGAGAAGTTAATACCAATCATGACTATCTGATAGAGATAACGTTAGTGTTTAATTGAACATGAGCAGCTAAATAATGCCATTAACAATGTAGACTTAGGACACAGAATTTCTGGTTATAGGAATAAAGACAGATATGTTTCTGGGACAATTTAATCATTGATTAAGGAATTTGTTCAATATTTTACATTAATGCATTAAATTACATTGCTTCTTCAAGTATTAAGTTTTCAAACATACTTTTATAACACTGGTTCTCAGATCTGGATGTGCATTAGAAATACCTGGGGGGATTTTAATACATTCACATGACCAGGTGCTAACCTGCCTTTCTACTCTTTCTCATAGAGAATGATTCAGTTGGTCTAAGATAGGGCCCAGTTACCAATATTTAATGCCTCAAGTGATTCTAGTATGCATCTGGGGTTTGGGATGATAATTTTTAAACATTATATTTTACATATGAATAGTAAGATGGTATTTAGAAAAAATTTAAATAGCTCTTTTTGATACTTACAGTAATAAATTATTTTTGATAATGTTAATATTTACTTGTTTTACAAAGTAAAAAAGAGCACATTTGAAATACTTACCTTTTGTAAGTAAGAAGGAAGAATAGGAAGGCATACTAATAACCACTTTTCATATATATATATATATATATATATATATATATATATATATATATATATATATATATAAAATAAATCAGAAATCATTGACATTGATTACTTATAAGGGGTGGTAAGGAGATATAGTGGAAACACTGGTGTGCTGTAGCTTACTTGTACTGTTTCAGAAGCCAATTGTTAATTTTCTATGACTTTTGTAAATTGGTTGCTGTTATGTTGGTAGTATGAAATTAGCCATTGCTTTGGGCATAATTACTTCATGGAAATCAGAAAATGTTACAAATTGAGGCACTTTTTTTGTCAGTGGTTCAGCATCCCATGGGACAGAATAGAAATGGAAGAAAGCAATACTTCTTTTTTATATTTTTATCTTTTATGAATATATATTTTGTCTTTTGGAGGCATGTCAATGTTTCATACATTAAAAATGAAAATGAATCAGTAAGAATAGACAAGGATTAAAAAACCCCTCTGGAACTGAAAGAAAATGGAAGCAAATGAGTGATTGTATTCCAAATGAATTCCTTTAACCAAATTGAAAAAGGGGAGGGTTGGGGGAAGAAGGAATAATCCAGCTATCCACAGTATTTGACTATATCAGTCTTGGATGGGATTGGAGGGATGGGTAGTGAGTTTAGCATTGAAGACAAATTCTGAACTATTTTCAGTAGGTTGGTGTATTGGAATGGTATGGATAAAACAATCATTATAGAGGTAGCACAGTTTTAAGCAAAATAATTGTTATTGTGAACTAGGATTTTTAATGCAGAAAAGGTGTGTACAAATATGGATTGGGGGAATGTGGAAAAAGAACCTGTGGGATAGATATGAATGGAAGATTTTGATGTGAATTTATGATTTCTAATATATATGTACATATATATATGCATGCACTTATATGTGTATGCATGTATCTATGTGCACATGTATATGTAGGTATCTATATTTTTGTAGCTTGGTCTGATAAATGAATCAAGGAACAGAGACACCCCAGTATCAAGGAGAATTTCTAATGCCTGGATCTTGGTCACTAATTATATTCCCCATTAAACAGAACAGGATTCTTCTGAAAAATGACTGATTTTAATGTAGAAAGAAGGTGAATCTGTAATATCTTATTGTATCAGAAAGTGAGTTTTAAGAAACAAATAAAAAATGAGAGTATATCATAGGTACATAGGAACTAACTTGAAACCTTCCTCATCCCCACCACTGTTCCAAAGTTCAGCAATGAGTTATAAATCATTAAAATGGCATCCTTGAGACAATTTGGACAATAAATAGATAAGTAAATAGATTAAATAATGAAAAAATAATTGAAGAAGAAAGCAGATCTCTTGCTTACAGTAGAATACTGAGTGCTTGCTGATAAATGTAGAGGGAATATTGGATTTGATCAAAACTAAAATCAATGGTGAGGATCAGAGACTATCATGTACCTCCAAATATGATACCCTTAGAAAGCCATATCATCTATTTCCTGTTCTTCTCAAGAATACATAATACGGATATAATCATGGGGAACCCTAGGATAAATTCCAAATAAGAAAGGTTTATTGTACCAAAGGGGAACACAATGTTCTCCCAAGATGTTAAAAGTCTCAAAACACAAAGAAAAGCTGTGGAAATATCTTTGTATTAAAAGAGGCTAAAAAGACATGATGTCTAAGAGCAATATCTGATGCCATATGAGATCATGTATCTCATGGTAAAAATCAGTATAGTCATTTTAGACCAGTTTGGATTATGAATGGTAGATCATATGTATTATATCATTGATATGTTTACTGAATTTAATAACTGTACTATAATATATAAGGAAACATTCCTATTTTTCATTTATATATATAAAAGTGTTTAGAGGTGAAGGATCAATGCATATATATTTTTCATGTATGTGAATATACACACATACGTGTATGTGTATGTGTATATATATGTGTGTGTGTGTATATATGTATGTATGTATATATATATATATATATATATATATATATATATATATATATATATATATGGAGGGAAGCTGGTAGACAAAAAGAGAGAGGATACGTAAATAAAAAAAAGCAAATGGTGTAACATGTTAGAATTAGGTGAAACTAGGTAAACTTCCTACAGTTATTTTCTGTATTTTTTAATTTTTAAAACCTTTTTGTGAAACTCAAAGTTATTTTAAAATAAAAAGTTAAAAAGTAATATACAATATATTATGAGTTCATAGTTACACACATATGTATATATTTAATGTTAGTAAATTTATTAGTTAAGCTGAATTTATAAACCACTTGAATCTAAGATTTTATTTTTCTTAAGATGCTTAATAATATTGTTGTGTTAATTGAATATGTGTGTTGAGAAACATTGCTAATATAGTGTAATTTGTTTACTTAAAGCAATCATATTAGATCATATAGTTTTTATTTATGATCTTAATTTTCAGAATATTTTAAATGTTGAAATTGTTCATATGCTATCATTTAGAATATCATATTGAGATTATTCCTTTCTAGAAGTTTATATGCCTTGGTAAGGCATTTAATATATTACTATATTAGTATATAGGAATTTGATTAAAAGCTATATATTTTGTTTTGATGTGTGTAAGATCTTAATTCATCTACATTTTCTTCACTCCATTAAGAAATAAATTAAACTCTGATGTTATATACTCAGTAGCTTAGCTTTTAACTTGTGAAGTATCAAAATGTTCTATAGTTTCTCAATGGCATGTTTTCCTGTTCTTCACTAGAGATTTGTACCTATTAAATCAATCACCCCAGCTCCTGGCACATATAATGAAATTAGAACAGCTCTCAAGTACTCAAAGAAAACATCAGGACAGAAACACACCCCATTTGGTCAAAGAGCTGCCCGATTCATAGAGGACTGCAAGGCAGCGGAAATGCCAGGTTAGTAATTAATCCAAATATTTCTACTCTTTACTTTTATGTAGCTTAATATTCTTAACAAGATGGAAGCACCAGAGAGTACGATTGATGGTTATCATTTTAAGTTAACATTTTTTTAAGCATCAACTATGCACTAAACACATATAAGTCAAAATAAAGTACAGTTTTATTTAGATTTCACTTTTAATGTGTCGCACACCTTAATTGTAATTTGAAACTGTTTTTCTTTACTCAGTAAATCTCCTAATTTCCTCTTGGTAGATTAATAGATATAGATATAATTCATAACATTCATTTTTGTTAAAACATTTGTTTATATCAAATCACATTTTCTGATTTTTTTTTTATTGATTTTTAAAAAATAAACAGTGGGGCTGGGGATGTGGCTCAAGCGGTAGCACGCTCACCTGGCATGCGTGTGGCCCGGGTTCGATCCTCAGCACCACATACAAAGAAAGATGTTGTGTCTGCCGAAAACTAAAACATAAATAAAAAAAAATTCTCTCTCTCTCTTAAAAAAAAATAAATGACAGTGGAATGCATTACAATTCTTGTTACACATAATGAGCACAATTTTTCATATCTCTGGTTGTATACAAAGTATGTTCATCATACATGTACTTTGGATAATGGTGTTCATCACATTCCACCATCCTTGCTAACCCCCGGCCCCCTCCCTTCCCTTCCCAACCCTTTACCCTATGTAGAGTTCATCTATTCCTCCCATGCTCACCCTCCCTACTCGACTATAAGTCAGTCACCTTATATAAGAGAAAACATTCGGCATTTGTTTTTTTCTGGAATTGGCTAACTTTACATAGCATTATCTTCTTTAATGCCAACCTTTACCTGAAAATGCCATGATTTTATTCTCTTTTATTACTGAGTAATATTTTATTGTGTATATATGCCACATTTTTTTTATCCATTCATCTATTGAAGGGCATCTAGATTGGTTCCACAGTTTAGCTGTTGTGAATTTTGCTGCTATAAACATTGATGTGGCTGTGTCCCTGTAGTATGCTGTTTTTTAAGTCCTTTGGGTATAGACCAAGGAGAGGGATAGCTGGGTCAAATGGTGGTTTTATTACCAGATTTCCAAGGAATCTCCATATTTCTTTCCATATTGGCTGCACCAATTTGCAGTCCCACCAGCAGTGCATGAATGTACCTTATTCCCCACATCCTCTCCAACACTTATTGTTGTTTGTCTTCATGATAGCTGCCATTCTCACTGGAGTGAGATAATATCTTAGAGTAATTTTGATTTGCATTTCTTTAATTGCTAGAGATGATGAACATTTTTTCATATATTTTTTGATTGAATGTATATCATCTTCTGGGAAGTCTCTGTTCAGGTCTTGTCTCATTTATTGATTCTATTATTTGTTTTGTTGGTGTTTGGCTTTAAATTCATATGGAAAAATAAGAGACCCAGAATAGCTAAAGCAATCCTTAGCAGGAAGAGTGAAGCAGGTGGCATCACTATACCAGATCTTAAACTATACTAAAAAGCAATAGTAACAAAAACAGCATGGTATTGGCACCAAAACAGAGTAGTAGACCAATGGTACAGAATAGAGGACACCAGAGACTAACCCACAAAATTACAATTATCTTATATTAGACAAAGGAGCCAAAAACATGCATTGGAGAAAAGATAGCCTCTTCAACAAATGGTGCTGGGAAAACTGAAAATCCATATGCAACAAAATGAAATTAAACCCCTATCTCTCACCATGCACAAAACTCAACTCAAAGTGGATCAATGACCTAGGAATTAAACCAGAGACTCTGCGTCTAATAGAATAAAAAGTAGGTCCTTATCTTCATCATGTGGGATTAGGCCCCAACTTCTTTAGTAAGACACCTTTAGTGCAAGACTTAAAACCAAGAATCAATAAATGGGTGGGATCAAACTAAAAAGTTTCTTCTCAGCAAAAGAAAGAATCATATAGACAGCCTACATTTTGGGAGCAAATTTTTACCCCTCAAACACATCAGATAGAGCACATTTTCTGATATTTTCAATGGTTATTCTAGTATCTAGAGCTAAGAATATAGAACTAACATAACATATACTATTTTTATCCTATAGTTCTAATTATCTACTGCTGTATTAAAGAATGGCTTAAAAATAAATCATTTGTATTATATCTCATTTTTTGAGAAGACTAGAATGCAGGGCTCCAGTGGGACTGTCATAGCTTCATCATGTCTGACTTTTAAATGGTGTCATGGCCCCACAATACATGGCTAGAGCCAGGCATTGTGGCACATGCCTGTAATCCCAGTGATTCAGGAGGATGAGGCTGGAGGATGACAACTTTGGGGCTATCCTTAGCAACTTGGTCACTAAGTAGTTTAGTAAGATCCTGTCTCAAAATTTATATATATATATATATATATATGCCTGAGGATGTAGCTCAGTGATAAAGTACCCCCTAAGTTCACCTGAGTGAATCCCCCTCCCCCCAAAAAAGCCTTGACTAGATGCTGCAAGGCTTTTATTGACTCAACCATAGCACACCCATGATATCCCCTCTTCTGCATTCTATTAGTCAATGAGATCACTCAGTACAGCACATACTAAAGGCAAAGATGTGAAACTTTATCTCTCAGTGACAGGAGTAGCAAACAAATTATAGCTATATTTAATCTACTATATAGTCTACTCTCTGACCACAAAGTATGTGAATTCTTCCTATATGCTTCCATCCCTTCTTCTCAAGGACTCTAGAGCCCTATGCGATTATGGCCTGATCTTGGATTCTGGGATCTTGTCATCTAAATCAGGTGTAGCTGAGGATCTTAAGTATAGCTTAGTATGCCTCATTTTGAGTATGTCTCCTCTCTGTCAGAAGAGTTATAAAACAAGAAATGTGTTGTTTCATCTAACATACAAGGGTGAGGGAGAGAGAGAGAGAGAGAGAGAGAAATTGTTCCAGATACACCTATGTAAAAAGGAGAAAACTGTAAGTCCACAGCAGTCACATCACAATTCTGAAATACAACCAGATACAGATTGCTATTTTCTTCATTTGAGCTGAGGTAGACCAGAGAGGAAAAGTTTTCCATGGTTTCTAGTTTTACCTTTTGGGCTCTTGTTTGTATCCCCTAATTCATCCTTCATTTCTATGAGAAATAGGCTGTATTCACAGCTAGAACTTTCTCAGTCTTCTTCCTACCTGTAGATGAATAAGCTACTTTACATTTTGTCCAGTTAATATATCTTTCTTAAACCTGGTTGAATTGCTTATAAAATTTTTGTGAGTTTTTTATTGTATTAAATTATAATAAAATCTATTAGACAAAGTCACACATATATTTTATTGTAAAAGTCTTTTTCTACTTTGAGGCAGCTTGTTTGAACATCCTTAAATTCTTAGAAGCTCTATTGTCATAGTCAAGTGGGCCTAAGATTCTCATAAGCTCTTTTATTTAGTTGAATGATTCTATAAAGCACCACCCTAAATCTTTCTGAAACTGTAACAAAGAGTTTTACAGACACATCCTGCTTTTGGTCTTTTCCCTCAAACTACTTGTTCCTTTAAGAGATTTTTGTTGTCTAGAGAGGCTAGGAATGAAAAACATTATTTTAAAATTCAGAAAATCCTTATTCCTTTTTATTTTCTATAAATTCTTCTTGAAAAGTAAAAAGTTAAAGTGTTTAACTTTAAATTCAATTTGTTCTATCCATGTCTTCTCATATGTGGATAAAAGCAACTACTGACATATTTACATTCAGCCTGGAAATTTTTCTAGTTAGAATTTACTTGTTCATTAGGTATTTTCTTTATTATATCAAGTATGAGTTTTGCTAAATTTCTACTTTTATATGAGCAATTTTTTCTCCAGCCTCCCATAACATTTTTGTCAAGTCATCAACATCAGTATCCTCAAGGCCATTTTGAGAAGTCTTGAGGTTGCTCTGGCTTTGCATCCATTGTCAGGTTGTAAAGTCATTGCTACTATTATTTTTGGCTTTGTTATGGCATTACTCCATTTCTTGTTTAACTATTTGTTATTCATTTCATTGAGAAGTTGAATCTCACTCTTCTCCCTTTCAATCCTGGCTAGCCTTGGTGACTTTCTTGACCAGTGCAAAGTGATATATATATATATATATATATCAATCAGTGGAAGTGATATTCTAAATTTCCTGCAATTCTGATCAAAATCCCAATGGAATTCCTCATAGAAATAGAAAAAGCAATCATGAAATTCATCTGGAAAAATAAAAGACCCAGAATAGCCAAAGCAATCCTTAGCAAGAAGAGTGAAATAGGAGGCATCAGAATACCAGACCTTAAACTATACTACAGAGCAATAGTAACAAAAATGTCATGGTATTGGCACCAAAATAGAAATGTCGACCAGTGATACAGAATTGAAGACACAGAGATAAACCCACATAAATAGAGTTATCTCACACTAGACAAAGGCGCCAAAAACACATATTGGAGAAAAGATGGCCTCTTCACTGATTGGTGCTGGGAAAACTGGAAATCCATATGCAACAAAATGAAATTAAACTCCTGTCTCTGACCATGCGCAGAACTCAACTCAAAGTGGATCAAGGATCTAGGAATTAGAAGAGACCCTGCACCTAATATAAGAAAAAGTAGGACCAAATCCATATCATGGTGGATTAGGTCCTGACTTCCTTAACCAAACTCTTAAAGCTAGTGAAATAAAATCAAGAATTAACATATGGGATGGATTCAAACTAAAAAGCTTCTTCTCAGCAAAGGAAACAATCAATAATGTGAAGAGAGAGCCCACAAGTGGGAGAACATCTTCATTTCATGCACATCAGATAGAGCACTAATTTCCAGGATATATAAAGAACTCAAAAAGCTAACAGCAAAAAAAAATAAATAACCCAATCAATAAATGGGCTAAGGAACTGAACAGACACTTCCCAGAAGAAGATATACAATTCAGTCATCAAATATATGAAACAATGTTCAACATCTCTAGCAATTAGAGAAATGCAAATCAAAACTAAGATTTCACCTCACTCTAGTCAGAATAGCAGTTATCAAGAATACAAGCAATAATAAGTATTGGCGATGATGTGGGGAAAAGGGTAAACTGCCACATCAGTGTTCATAGCAGCTCAATTCACAATAGCTAAATTGTGGCACCAACCTAGATGCCCTTAAACAGATGAATGGATAAAGAAACTGTGGTATATGTACACAATGGAATATCACTCAGCATTAAAATAGAATAAAATTATGGCATTTGCAGGTAAAGGGATGGAGTTGGAGAATATTGTGCTAAGTGAATTTACTCAATGCCAAAATACAAAGGTTGAATGTTCTCTCTGATAAGTGGATGCTGATCCATAATGATGGGGTATTGTGGGGAAATTTAAGGAACTTTGATTGCAAAGGGGAGGGGACATAGGTGGGTAGGAAAAATGATGGAATGAGATGGGCGTCATTACCCTAGGAACAGATGGTGCGATTCTACATCATGTACAATCAGAGAATGAAAAGTTGTGCTCCATTTGTGTATAATGAATCGAAATGCATTCTGCTGTCATGTATAACTAATTAAAAACAAATAAAAAATGATCATATGGAAATTTGGCTTCTTTCAATGTAGCTATTAGAGTACAGTAATGCATTAGACCTGTCAAGAAGTTATGGGGCAAATTTGACTACTTATTGGATAGCTGCAATTTACTGCTAGAAGTCCTCCCCTAAACTTTCTAACTCTCCATTAGCAGATCTGATCAAGGATTCCTGGGCATTTCCTTACTTAATGATTAGAAAATGAATATGTAAAACTTTGATTTGAGTGAATCATATAATCATAATGACTTTTTATGCCAGAAGCTTAAAAATATAGTACCTGTGATGTATAGGCCATGGATATCCTGAGTCCTGAGGTCAGGCTATGGTTAATTACTTAAGCTTACCTACAGAATGTTATGTTGTGCTCTTGCACCAGAGTGATTATAGATCTGACATACTTTTCTTTTATGTACCTTAAATGGTTGTACAAATAGTTTTTATTATACTTTGTTTTTATCTTCCTAAACATTACTAGTAGAAGAAATATTGGAAGACACCAAGAATAATATAATTAACACTTAGGTTTTCTAAGAATTGATACAACAGAATTTTGGTAGGGACATTTGGTGTATAGATTTTGAAATTGGAATATTTTAAAAATTGGGGAGTTTGCTGCTTCAGACAAACTTGAATGTATCAAGAATATGAAGGATTTGCTTATATGGGATGATTTGATCACTTTAACATCTAGAATTAACCAAAGGATCATTTAGCAACTCAAAGACTCCTTTGTCTATTGTTTGTTTCTTGCCCATGATAAGAAAAGAGATTACACAGAGTATATAGCAATGCAATGATTTCTTCATCAAGGAGTTGTTGCAGAGTGCTTGGTGAAATGGTAAATTTGCAATTAGTTGTAAACTCTTTATCTTGTAGATTCATTTTGGAGAGTCAGTAGTCCACAGATCAGATTTTGAATAGTTTGATTTAGTCAATCCCTATTATTTCTAGATGATGAACTTGAAGCCCAGAAAAATAAGATTTAAGTGTGGTCTCATACCTGTCAATTTGCAGAGCTAATTTAGTAAAATCAACATGAGTACAACCAAGTTTAGTGTTGACTTTCAAGTATATCATATTTTATATAGTAGATATTACTGCTCACAGCAATAACTTTTTTTTAAAAAAAAGGGAGGAAGGGGCAAGGGGGGGCATAGGGTTAGTGAGAAATGATGGTGGAATGTGGTGGATATTATTATCCAAAGTGCATGTATAAAGACATGAATGGTGTGACTGTACTTTGTGAAGACAAGAGACATGAAAAAAATGTGCTCTATATGTGTGTTATAAATTGAAATGCATTCTGCTGTCATGTATAATAAATTAAAATGAATAAAATAAAAACAAGAAAAATTGAATTATAAAGAACAAACTCAAATATTTGCTTAAAATATTTGTATTAATAAAATTTTTTTGATAGCAAAGAATGTTGTTTGTATTTTTTGAATGAAAAATATTATGAATCTTTATTCATACTGTCACTGTAGAAAATATTACAGTTTATAATTATGTGCTCAAAGGTAAAGGGCAAAAATTAAAATAACTGCCATGATAAGGAGATCCGACGATAATGATTTTAATTTTTATTGTTTTTATGAAATTCAATTTACTTGCTATGTCAACCTTTGAACACTTTTTAGCTTTGAGATTTTTTTTCTGTTCTATTAAAGTATAATTTTCACAAAATAATGACTATTCATTTTGAGAGTACAGTTTGATAATTTTTTAGTAAATGTATGTAGTCAACTGTCATCCAAAGAGACTCAAATGCTATGTTAAGCAAAAAAGACATTTATATGGAATCTTAAATAGAAATTCATGGAATACAGATTCTAGTAAAGACCAGGGTGTGTTTCATTAGGTATAGTGTTAGAGGATTTTTTTGAAAATAAAGAGATATTTTAAGTGAGTGACTTAAGTTGCTTGTCAGGAATTTATGACTGGGATAAATTTACTTCTATTGCTCATTGTTCTAGCACAGAGCAGCTCAGAGGATATCATTGTTATTGGGGAAAAGTTCATTTTATACAATTATTAGGATCTTCCTTTTCAGCAAATAATTTTCTTTTGGTATGTTCAACAAGTTGACAAAGTAGTTGGCATAGCATTATGAGGTGTATAGTCACAAAAATGGAGTCATAGGTGTCAACTTTCTTTCAGACAGGCAACAACCATTAAAGTCAAGTTTTCAGAACATTTCCATAATTTCTAAAAAGTTCCCTCATGCTTCTTTGTATGATTTCTACCCTTACTCCTGACCTCAGGCAACTGTTTCTGATTCTGTGAATTTTGTTTTTATAAAATTTTATATAAGTGGAATAATGTATTATTCAGGAGTTTGTGACTGCCTTCTTTTACTTGGCATCAAATGTTTTTGAGATTCATTCCCATCATTGCATTTATCTTTTATTTTTTATTGCTGAGCTATATTTCATTATTTGAGTATAGTATTCCTATTCCATTATTTTCTTTACCTATTCATCAGCTGATGGACATTAGGTTGTTTTATTTTTGGAAATGCCTAGGAGTAAAATTTCTGGGTCATATGGTAAGAATATTTTTAATTTTATATGAACTTGACAAATATTTTAAAAGGGTTTATACCATTTTTGTATACCAATCAAAATATGAGAGCTTTTTCTAAAAAAAAGTTTCTTAATTTATTCAATTTGAAAAAGTAATTATCTGTATATTTATTCTTATGTATAATATTCTTTATAATTTTAGGTCCTGGGTTTTATAATATCCGAAACAAAACTGTAATCACCAATGTCAGCTTAGAGAATAAAAAGAAAAGTGCATTTGGTTCTTCTGTCCCTAGAACCTCGTTCCTGGTTCAGGAAAATGCTTGCACTACTCCTGGGCCTTCTCATTACCAGGTAACATGTTAATACAAAAATAATATTTTTATATCTAATGTCAAGCCCTTAGTGGTCTCTTAAAATCATGTCTGATAATAGAACTTGTAGATAGGACATTAATTATTATGACTATATTCCATATGTTAAGTAAAGATTGAGCATATTTTAGGAAAATGGCAGAAATAAGAAGATACAAATTTAGATGTATCTAGAGATGACAAATGTAACATTTGAAAAAATGTGCACTGGAGATTTCTTTTCTATGTAAACATCACACCCAAAAATTTGTTTTCTATAAAAATATCTATTTTTATTTTTTTATAAGACTCAATTCTCTTTTATTTTATTTATTTATTTATTTATTTATTTATTTATTTATTTATTTATTTATTTATTTATTTATTTATTTATTTTTATTGGTTGTTCAAAACATTACAAATCTCATGACATATCATCTTTCATGCATTTGATTCAAGTGGGTTATGAACTCCCATTTTTACCCCAAATACAAGTTGCAGAATCACATCGGTTACACATCCACATTTTTACATAATGCCATATTAGTGACTGTTGTATTCTGCTACCTTTCCTAGCCCCTACTATCCCCCCTCCCCTTCCCTCTCATCTTCCCTCTCTACCCCATCTGCTGTTATTCAATTCTCTCCCTTGTTTTCTTTTCCCCTTTCCCCTTACAAACTCTTATATGTAATTTTGTGTAACAATGAGGATCTCCTTCCATTTCCATACAGTTTCCCTTCTCTCTCCCTTTCTCTCCCCCCACTCGTCTCTGTTTAATGTTAATCTTTTCCTCATGCTCTTCCTCCCTGTTCTGTTCTTAGTTGCTCTCTTTATATCAAAGAAGACATTTGGCATTTGTTTTTTAAGGATTGGCTAGCTTCACTTAGCATAATCTGCTCTAATACCATCCATTTCCCTGCAAATTCCATGATTTTGTCATTTTTTAGTGCTGCGTAATACTCCATTGTGTATAAATGCCACATTTTTTTTATCCATTCATCTATTGAAGGGCATCTAGGTTGATTCCAGAGTCTAGCTATTGTGAATTGTGCTGCTATGATCATTGATGTGGCAGTATCCCTATAGTATGCTCTTTTAAGGTCCTCAGGGAATAGACCGAGAAGGGCGATAGCTGGGTCAAATGGAGGTTCCATTCCCAGCTTTCCCAGGAATCTCCATACTGCTTTCCAAATTGGCCGCACCAATTTGCAGTCCCACTAGCAATGTACAAGTGTACCCTTTTCCCCACATCCTCGCCAGCACTTATTGTTGTTTGACTTCATAATGGCTGCCAATCTTACAGGAGTGAGATGGTATCTTAGGGTGGTTTTGATTTGCATTTCTCTGACTGCTAGAGATGGTGAGCATTTTTTCATGTACTTATTGATTGATTGTATGTCCTCCTCTGAGAAGTGTCTGTTCAGGTCCTTGGCCCATTTGTTGATATGGTTATTTGTTATCTTATTGTTTAATTTTTTGAGTTCTTTGTATATTCTGGATATTAGGGCTCTATCTGAAGTGTGAGGAGTAAAAATTTGTTCCCAGGATGTAGGTTCCCTATTTACCTCTCTTATTGTTTCTCTTGCTGAGAAAAAACTTTTTAGTTTAAGTAAGTCCCATTTGTTTATTCTTGTATTTAACTCTTGGGCTATGGGCGTCATATTAAGGAATTTGGAGCCCGACCCCACAATATGTAGATCGGAGCCAACTTTTTCTTTTATCAGGCTTAGAGTCTCTGATTTGATATCAAGCTCTTTGATCCATTTTGAATTAACTTTTGTGCATGGCGAGAGAAAGGGGTTCAGCTTCATTTTGTTGCATATGGATTTCCAGTTTTCCCAGCACCATTTGTTGAAGATGCTATCCTTTCTCCATTGCATGCTTTTAGCCCCTTTATCAAATATAAGAAAGTTGTAATTTTGTGGATTGGTCTCTGTGTCCTCTATTCTGTACCATTGGTCCACCTGCCTGTTTTGGTACCAGTACCATGCTGTTTTTGTTACTGTTGCTCTGTAGTACAGTTTGAAATCTGGTATCGCTATACCTCCAGATTCACACTTCCTGCTTAGAATTGCTTTTGCTATTCTGGGTCTTTTATTTTTCCATATGAATTTCATGATAGCTTTATCTATTTCTACAAGAAATGCCGTTGGGATTTTGATTGGCATTGCGTTGAACCTGTAGAGAACTTTGGGTAATATCGCCATTTTGATGATGTTGTTTCTACCTATCCATGAACAGGGTACATTTTTTCCATCTTCTAAGATCTTCTATCTCTCTCTTTAGGATTCTTTAGTTTTCATTGTATAAATCTTTCACCTCTTTTGTTAGGTTGATTCCCAAGTATTTTATTTTTTTTGAGGATATTGTGAATGGGGTGGTTTTCCTCATTTCCATTTCAGAAGTTTTGTTGCTGATATACAGGAATGCCTTTGATTTATGTGTGTTGATTTTATATCCTGCCACTTTGCTGAATTCATTTATTAGCTCTAATAGTTTCTTTGTAGAGCCTTTTGGGTCTGCTAGGTATAGAATCATGTCATCGGCAAATAGTGATATTTTAAGTTCTTCTTTTCCTATTTTTATGCCTTTAATTTCTTTTGTCTGTCTAATTGCTCTGGGTAGTATTTCAAGGACTAAATTAAATAGAAGTGGTGAGAGAGGGCATCCCTGTCTCGTTCCAGATTTTAGCGGGAATGCCTTCAGTTTTTCTCCATTTAGAATGATGCTAGCCTGAGGCTTAGCATATATAGCTTTTACAATGTCGAGGTAAGTTCCTGTTATCCCTAGTTTTTCTAGTGTTTTGAACATAAAGGGATGCTGTACTTTGTCGAATGCTTTTTCTGTATCTATCGAGACGATCATATGGTTCCTATCTTTAAGTCTATTGATGTGGTGAATAACATTTATTGATTTCCGTATATTGAACCAACCTTGCATCCCAGGGATGAATCCTACTTGATCATGGTGCACAATTTTTTTTATATGCTTTTGTATTCGATTCGCCAGGATTTTATTGAGAATTTTTGCATCTATGTTCATTAGAGATATTGGTCTGTAGTTTTCTTTCTTTGAAGTGTCTTTGTCTGGTTTCGGGATCAGGGTAACGTTGGCCTCATAGAATGAATTTGGAAGAGCTCCTTATTTTTCTATTTCTTGAAATAGCTTGAAAAGTGTTGGTATTAATTCTTCTTTGAAGGTTTTGTAAAACTCCGCTGTATACCCATCCGGTCCAGGGCTTTTCTTGGTTGGTAGTCTTTTGATGGCTTCTTCTATTTCTTCCTTTGTTATTGGTCTGTTTAAATTGTGTGTGTCTTCCTGACTGAATCTGGGCAGATCATATGACTTAAGAAATTTATCGATATCTTCACTGTCTTCTATTTTATTAGAATATAGGGTTTCAAAATACTTTCTAATTATCTTCTGTATTTCTGTAGTGTCTGTTGTGATATTGCCTTTTTCATCCTGTATGTTAGTAATTTGACTCTCTTCTTCTCTTCGTTAGCATGGCTAAGGGTCTGTCGATCTTATTTATTTTTTCAAAGAACCAACTTTTAGTTTTATCAATTTTTTCAATGGTTTTTTTTGTTTCAATTTCATTGATTTCCGCTCTGATTTTAATTATTTCTTGTCTTCTGCTATATTTGCTGTTGCTTCCTTTTCTAGGGTTTTGAGATGTAGTGTGAGTTCATTTATTTGTTGGTTTTTTCTTTTTTTGAGGAATGAACTCCAGGAAATGTCAATTCTCTATATTTTGTTTTCTGCAGAATTTTTTTTGTTGTTGTTTTTCAGAACTACCTTTTCAAGGATGATTATATACCAAATATCTTTCAAGGATCTATTATCTTTCTCCCAAGCAAAGAATATTGTTCTTACCCATTATAAAAGATATTTTTTGTAGTGCTTGGTGGGGATTGAACTGAGGGCCTTGTTCATGTGAGGCAAGCACTCTACCAACTGAGTCATATCCCTTGCCCCATAGGTATCCATTTTTTACCATCTATCTTGCCTTCATTAGGGTTTGAGGGTAAGGAGGACTGACTAAGTGTTTGTTTGTTTATTTATTTATTTATTTAATGTGGTGCTGAGTATTGAGCCCAGGGCCTAATGCATGTGAGGCAAGTGCTCTACCACTGAGCTACAACCCCAGCCCTCATTTATTCTTTTTTTTAATTTTTTTTTTTAGTTGTAGTTGGACACAATACCTTTATTGCATTCATTTATTTTTATGTGGTGCTGAGGATCAAACTCAGGGTCCTGTGCATGCTAGGCAAGCCCTCTGCCACTGATCCACAATCCCAGCCCACATTTATTATTTTTTTAATATTATGTTTTAAATGTCTGTATTAGTGCTTTATAATTGTACAGAATCGTGAGGTTCTTTGTGATATAATCATATATGCATACAACATAATTTGCTCTATTTCAGTCCCTATTACTACTTCTTTCCCTTTCTTCTTCCCTCCTCTCATTCCTAGTATTCTACTGATATTCCTTCTATTGGTTATTTTTTAAATTGGTGCTTTATAGATATACATAAAGGTGAAATTCACCATGGTACATTCAAATATGTATCTAGCATAATTTGGTCAATTTCATTCTGCATTTCCTCCCTTTTCCTCTCTTTCCTCACTCTTCTCAATCCCCTTATATTTCACTAATCTTCCTTCTATTTTCATAAGTTCATCCCCTTTTCTCCCCCCCCTTATTTTGCTGTAGCTTCTGCATATGAGAGAAGACATTCAACTCTTGACAAAACTGAGTCTGTCTTATTTCACTTGACATGATGTTCTCCAGTTCCATAAATTTATCAGCAAATGCCATAATTTTATTCTTCTTTATGGCTGAGTAAAACTCTTTGTATATACATACCACATTTTCTTTATCTATTCATCTGTTTACAGGTACCTAAATTGGTTCCATATTGTGGCTACTGTGAATTGTGCTGCTACAAAATTTGATGTGCTTATATCACTATAATTTTCTGATTTTAGGAACTAAATACCAAGGAGTGTGATAACTGGGTCATATGGGAATTGTCTTCCTAGTCTTTTGAGGAATTTTCATACTGCTTTCCAAAGTTGTTGTACTAATTTACAGTCCTACCACCAATGTGTGAGTGGACCCTTTCCTCCGTTTCCTCACCCATTTATTATTATTTGTATTCCTGATAATTGCCATTCTGAGTGGAGTAAGATGAAATTTCAGTATAGTTTTGATTTGTAGTTCCCTGATTTCTAGGGATATTAAACATTTTTTCATATATTTATTGGCCAATGTATTTCATCTTTTGAGAAATGACTATTTAGTTCTTTTGCCCATTTATTGATTGGGTTATTTGAATTTTTGATGTTAAGTTGTTTGAATCCTTTGCATATTCTAGCCATCAATCCAGTGTCAGAGGGCAGCTGGCAAAGATTTTCTTTCGTTCTGTAGGCTGTCTTTATGTTTCCTTTTCTGTGCAGAAATTTTTAATTTGATGCTGTGCCATTCATTGATTCTTGGTTTTATTTTTTTAGCACTAGGGATCTGGTTAAGAAAGTCAGTTCCAATGCCAATATGTTGTAATGTTGAGCCTATGTTTTCTTCCAACATCTGCTAAGTTTCTGGTCTAAATACTAGGTTTTTGATCCACTTTGACTTGACTTTTGTGCAAGGCCAAAGACAGGGATCTAGCTTCATTCTTCTACATATGGATATGTACTTTCCTAATACCATTTGTTAAAAAGTATATCTTCTGTAATGTATGTTTTTCCACCCTTTTCGAGTATCAGATGACTGCCTGTATATAAACGGGTTTCTTTCTGTGTCTTTTGTTCTGTTTCACTGGTCTTTATGTCTATTTCAGTGCTATTACCATGCTGCTTTTTGTTACTGTAGCTCTGTTGTATTTGGCATTCAGTATTGTGATGCCTATTTTTATTGAAGTACCTATGGTTGTAACTCAGACTCTGGTAGATTACAGAAAATTTGACAAACTCTATAGTCAAGAGTGAAAGATCATAAACATGTCTAAATTTAAAAAATTCAGTCTGATATCTTTGTGTTTAGTTGTAATATTAATCCATTCATGCTTAATTTGATTATTTTTTATTAGTATTGTGTATACACAGACACCTCCCCTCACCCCGTATTAAGGAGATACCATATAGGCCAGTTTATTTTGACATACTGGTCTCAAAATTTTTTTCTGATTAATAAAATATTTATTTTATTCTATTATAGCTACCTCTATTACATTTTTAGTTATGCATTGTTTTACTATTTTTAATGCTTGTCATTAAACTATGAGGCATCCATTAATTACTGCAGTTTGATGAAAAGATAAGTTTTACCACTTCCTCAATAATGCTTAGAACATTTTAACTCCATTTTGCTATATCCTGTTTTTGTTTAATTATTGTCACACATTTTAAATTTATATCTTAAAAGCCATTTGAATATTATTGTTTTGTATTCATTTATATGTATCCACATGTTTACACTTTGTGTTGTGCTTCTTTGTTTTCTGCATTTCCATGTTTTAATGTGGAATCATTTATCTTCTGTCTGAAAAACTCCCTATCCTGTTGATTCAGGTCTGCTGTTGCTGAATTATTGTTAAGTTTGGTTTGTATGACAATGTCATTATTTTGCAATTTTTGAATGATTTTCTTAGATATAGACTTTTTAGGTAATTACTTCCAGCCCTTTAATGGTGTCATCCCATTTTTTTTTTTTTTTGGCTTTTATTTCCATTGAGAAGTAAATTATTGGGTATAATTTTCTTCTTTGAAAGAAATTGACTTTTGTTTTTGGTCTTTTTTCTTTGTCTTTGATATATTTTATTTTTAATACATTTGCCTGATGTTTACAGACACTTTAAGTCTCTGGATTGATGTCTTTTATCAGTTTGGAAGAATTCTTGACTGTTACTTCATACTTTTTTTGTCCTATCCTTTGTTACTGTCTTTCTGTATATGTTAGACCTACACAGCATGCCCCAAACATATCTTAGAATGACTCTGTATTAAGCCTTCTTTTTCCTCTTCATGCTTTGGTTTAGATATTTTCTACAGGGTTAGCTTTCAATTTACTAATCTTTTATTCAACTGTGTTTCAACTGCTGTTTAGTCACTCTATTGAATTTTAATCTCAGATATTCTATTTTTTAGTTCTAGCATTATTTATTAATGGGTTCAATTCTCAGGTAAAATTCTCCATGTTTAAGTCTTTTTATCTATTTTCCCTTTGTTTTGTTGAACACAGATTAATCATAGTTATTTAAAAATTCTATTTATTTATTTATTTATATATTTAGATACCAGGATTGAACCCAGAGGTGCTTAATTACTGAGCCACATCCCAAACACTTTTTATTTTATGTTTTTTATTTTGAGACAGGGTCTCCTTGCTTAGTGTCTTGCTAAGTTGCTGAGGTTGGCTTTGATCTTGTGATCCTCCTGCCTCAGGCTCCCAAACTGCTGGGATTATAGGCATGTGCCTCCACGCCTGAGCAATCATAGTTATTTTAAAGTCCTTGTTTAGTATTATATCTGTGTCACCTTATTGGTTTATTGTTGAATTCTGTTAATTGTTTTCTGTTGATATTTAACCATACATTATAACTTTTGGAAAGCCCTGTACTTTTTAATATAATGACATGTATTATGTATAAAACATAGTCCAGATTCTAAATTGTGTTTTTATCTACTCAATAGGCTTCATGCTTTCCTCTGTAAGGCATATAAGGGTGAGAGATCAGCTTAATACAATCATGTGTAGTACTGATTACATTTTTGCCAGTGCTTTGTTTACCTTTGGTTGTTTCATTTTCTTAAGTATAATCCCTCTGGGACCTCCAAGGTGAACCTGATGTATTTAGGGTCCTTCTTTCTGGCAGGTCCTGAACTACATCTTCGATGCTTTTGTGTTTCAGTATTTTGGCTTACATTTTTAACTTTGCCCTGCTTTTACCTCTCACAGATATTCTGATGAGAAAACAGACCAGGTGTTTTTAGGTACTTCAAGTCTGCAATTTTGTCATTTTGTCCCAATAAAAGACAATAAGATAATTTCTCAGTTCCTTAGCAGCAGCAGCCTTGCGCTAGGCCTAAGCCCAGATTCCTATTGTATTATCTAGTCTATTATCAGCACATGCTCCAGTGAGAAAGCACCTGCTGATTGACAGTTCACCACTCAGAGGCTCTACCCTTTTCAGAATTTTAGCCCTCTGATCTGTGTTACTTCTATTACTCTATGAGGCCTTTCAAAATAAGACTTTGTTATATTTTATCTGGATTAATTGTAAATTGTTCATGGTTGGAAATGTGGTGTGCTACAAACTACTTATTCCCTTTAAAGTCAAAATCATCCAAAGAGGAATTCACTTATTATTATTTAAGCTTGGATACTTCTACTCCTTAAATAGTAAAAATTGCAGAATGCTTTAGAAATTTCTTATAGCATAACTTCTAGTACCACGTACATGACATTGATAATACATTGATAAAAAAATTATTTTTCAATTGAAAAAATTTAAAAGCTACACAATAATGATATTAGCTTATATATTCTTTATTTGAAGGCGTTTGCATTTTTAAAAAATGTGACTGTGATTGTTCTGTTTTCTTTTGAGTGACTACATAGAAATACCATGAAAAAACGAGTGGAAAAGTTACATTTTAGCATTTACGCTAAAGAACTGATACAGTGTCACAGATACAGTATATGGGGATGGACTTTTTCCCCCACTGAATTAATGTTAAAAATGTGAAAAGTGGAAGAGAGAAACCTCTAACTATTTTCTACTATGTGTCAAAATCTGAAATATTAAAGATGAATAAAAAGTGTGAATACACAAAAACATTGTGAATATACAAAAACAAATATGAGAATGGAAAATAAATCCTATCCCTTTTGTATAAACAAATAGTATTGTTACTATTATACAGTTTAAATTATTAAATGAATGCAAATGAATAAATTATGATAAGTCAGAGAAAGTATAATATCACAAAGGTTAATTAATTGCTAATTAAAGTTTTAGATTACCAGCTTCCTCTAGCCTATTAATTTATATCTTCAATGCATATTAGGGATTATGGTATTTAAGAGCATTGATTACTTTGCATAGGAAATGTATTAATACATTACCACATAATTTAGTTATAGCTAATACATTTTATTTTATGCATTAATAATAAATCATTAGCAGATAATACTACATAAATGTATAAATACATTATACTCATATATTATTGAGATTAAAACCCTCTGGTTGTAAAATGGAACAAGAATTGATGTCTGAATTAGATATCAGAATATATCTAGAAATTCACCCCTAATATTTTTAAATAATGTATACAGATCCATCATACTTACCTACAAGTTCATATAATCAACTGTTTCCATTGTAATATTTCACTGAATTAAATCTTTTTAAATTCTATATCCTATTTAAAATTATAGTTTTTTATGAGTACATGTCTATTTCTATTTAGTGACAAAGCATTATTGATGATCTTCATTGCAAACAATTTTTAGAGTGCTACATATATTGATAAAAATAAATGGTATACTAGTTTTAACCACTTCTTTCAACATGCCTTTTTGAATTCATAGGTTTGTGGACTTTGTGATGCATTACCTAACTTGACTAGCCAATATGCTGCCTTCTTATCAAGAACAGAAAGAACTACTAAAGTATTAGATACGGTAAGCAGACTTTTATAATTAAACTTATTTGTAATCTAGGAAACAAGGAGGAGACTGCATAACATAAATATTATATTATTAATTGATAGATGTACCTGAACACCTGTTGTGAAATCTTTGCTAACTGATAATTCCATATTTTTAAAGTTGAACAAAATTATTGAAACTCAGAGTAAATTGTTTTTCTACGAGGGAATCACTTGTAGTTGAGGTCTTACCAGAAATTTTATTCATAGAATAGATGTGAAAGTTAAACTTAAGTGTGTTGAATATGGAATAGAAAGTTTACCCATAGTATAATTTATTTCCCTCTACAATTTAAATTCATCTTGAACCCTAAACCTCTTCAGTTATTTTTCACTCCTGTTAACTACATTATAAACTCTGTTTATGTGATTTTTTAAACTGAAGTATCATTATTTTACAAATAGTTAAAATTGAGTAGATTGAAAATTATAAAGCAGACTAAATTTAAAAATGAATAGTGACTATTTCAGATTGAATTTGCAAGAAGATCAAGGTAAAATTTACAGTTAAAAAGTTATATCCACAGATAATGCTACTATAGTTTGAATGTTTACCTCATTATCCCTAATTCATATGTTGAAATTAATACCCAAGGTGATAGTATTAGGAGGTAAGACCTTCTGGGAAGTAATTAGATCATGAGGACAGATCTCTTTCAAATAGGATTAGTGGCCTTATGAAATAGGCCCAAGGGAGCTGCTCCCTGTGAGGTCATAGGGAAAAGGAAGGAGACACTGAATCTGCTTGTTCTTTGATCTTAAACTTTCCAGCCTCCAGAACTATGAGAAATAAATTTTTGTCATTAATAAGCTACCTAGTTTATGTTATTTCATTATAGTGGCCGAAACAAATTAAGACAAATGTCACAGTTTAGTCCTGTGTTTATGAAGTACAAGACTATCTTTACAAGATATTATTAATAACAAATGATCAAGACAGGATCATTAAACAGAGTTTAAAATGCAGCTAAACATCTATATCAGAGCATTGCTTAGTAAAATAAATACTGCTAAATGAGACAATGCCAAGAATTTATCTATAATGTTTTTAATAGTAAAATCAGCAGTATGAAATCAGGGTGCACTGATTTAAGGAAATGATAAATGCACTGCTAATTAATATAACTATATGAAATGTAAGGGATTAGATTAATTTAGTGAGGCATTCAGGAATGGATTTGTTTTTTTTCTGAGGCACTAACTGAATTTGAGATAGGGTCAAAATTAGTATCAGGTTCTATGAGTTTTTTTTTTTTTTGCTTTGTTTATTTTGTAGCTCTTAATTCAAAAGACAGATTAAAATCATCTAGCAGTCTTTCTTTCCTTCCTTCCTTCCTTTCTTCCTTCCTTCCTTTCTCCTTCCTTCCTTTCTCCCTCCCTCCCTCCCTCCCTCCCTTCCTTTCTTCCTTCCTCCCTTCCTTCCTTCCTTCCTTCCTTTCCTCGGGATTGAATCCAGGGGCACTTAACTGAGCCACATCCCCAGTCCTTTTTTTGTTTTTTAATTTTAGCCTGGTGCAGTGGTACATGCCTTTAATTTCAGTGGCTTGGGCTGAGAAAGGAGGATCACAAGTTCAAAGCCAACCTCAGCAATGGCAAGGCACTAAGCAACTCAGGGAAACCTTGTCTCTACATAAAAATACAAAATAGGGCTGGGACCAGTGGCTGAGTGCCTCTGAGTTCAATCCCCAGCATCCACCCCTAAATAAAAATAAAATAAATTTTTATTTAGAGATAGGGTCTTGCTATGTTGCTTAGGGCCTTCTAAATTGCTAAGGCTGGCTTTGTATTTGTGATCCTCCTACTTAGCCTCTCCAGCTGCTGGATTACAGGCATGTGCCACTGCTCTTGGCATCTAGCAATATTCTTAACATATAATATTGTTAAATAAGTGTGTTATTTCAGTAAATTATTTCTTCATGCCAGGGAATTTTGGATTTGGTTGTATGTCTGATTTACATATCTCAGGGTCTGTGACATAAATCATTAAGTGTTTTAATACTAATAAAATTATTTTAAATTTATGAATATTTAGATTACAAAGTCTTTTTTTAAAGAAAGAGAGAGAGAGAGAAATTTTTTTTAATATTTATTTTTTAGTTTCAGTGGACACAACATCTTTATTTTATTTGTATGTGGTGCTGAGGATCAAACCCAGCACCCTGTGCATGCCAGGCAAGTGCGCTACCGCATGAGCCAAATCCCCAGCCCTTAAAGTCATTTTTATCATAAAATTATGGGTACTAGGAAAGAAAAATGGAAATCTCTGATGGCATCTAGAGGAGTACATATGTATATTATACTTTATGTTTATAGTAGAAAAAGATAGTATAGATTTATTAAAAAGAAGAGTTGTTCCACCAATTTCTTTGACCTAATTTAAATTTTTTATCTTGCAACTTAATCTGTCTTTGGATATGCAATCTACTTTTTGGTGATCTCTCTCTTTTCACAAAAACATTTGCAATTAAAACTATTGGGTAGGAATCTGATTTCCCAAGAAGCAAAATAGTTTAATCATATAGAAAACCTGGATTTTTGAATCCCTTCTGCAAATGAAAATGCTATTTGAGCAGGTAAGTGCATATGTAGATGATGAAAAATCCAAATGATGACCTCAAAACAAAATTGAAATAATTTTTCAAATAATGGAATTTTATAAGTTTCATTTAACATGAAACTACTAGAAAATTTATGTCCTAGATATTTTAGGTATTCCATATATGTGGATATGTATACTGCAACCTTAAAGGAGGTTATACTATTCAAATTATTAAGTTTTTTTTTATATAAAAACATAAAAATCTCTTTGACCTCTGGTTTAATATGAGCCAATTTTTATACCCCTCTTCCTTTTTAAGGTCCCAATATAATATTTTTTTATTTCAAATAAACTAAAACATAAGCATTATGTGAATAAAAATTGAAAATATAAGAAATGGAGGATGGATACAAAACAATTATCTATTTATTATGTGCTCTAGAAGCAGAATGTTGAGAAAATCGTTGAGAGTATAGGATATAAAAACCAATCATCCTAAGTTGAGCAAAGACATTAGTTTTATTTGAGGAGCTCCACAAAATACCAAGGAGAATGAATTTTAAGAGTTATACATTTTTTTCACATTCTTTTACATTTCTAGAAGACCATAAATAAGGAGAATATTCTTGAAGCTTCCACAGAGAAATGTAAATAGGTATCCTACAAATGGAGGACAAATATAAGTAATATCAGCCACTTGCTTAGCAGCATTACCAATAGTAAAGAGCTAGGAGGTAATGGAATAATATTTTGTCAAATTTCTCAGAGGAAATAATTTTTGATGTAGAATTCTGTCTGTGTCCCAAGATGAATCAAGAAATTTCTGGCATGCAAGAGCTCAGAATGTTTCATAAGCTTACATCCCCATGTAAAGAATTGCTTTAGCAAAGTAAATAAATACAAATAAAAAGAGGACACTGAAGAATGCTGACATAAATACAGAGAATAGAAACTTAGTATTTCCTGTTTGAAATAACAAAAAGTAAAAAAAAATTAATAAGGAATGTATTTCAGCTCATGCTTGAAATATTCAAGAGGCAGGGATTTGGTAACAGAATATCATTTATTTTTCTCTGTGTTTGGTTATATTATGTGGTTATATAGTGAATAATAATGATAATTTAAATCTCTTTTATAATTTAAACAACATAAAATAATCTTGTTTATAATTAAAACAACATATAAAAATCCCAAGAGGTCTTATTATAAGAAAGACTTTAATTATTAGTAATAATAAAAAATAAAATCAAGAGGTTAAGAGGTGGTTTGTGTGCCAAATTTCACATTTCATAGTTAACAGATATAAATAAAACCCTGAAAGATCAGTATTACTCCTTATATTAAATTTGTGATGGTAAATACAACAAACACACAAAACGAAAGGTGGGACATGTCTGTAATCTCGGCTATTCAGGAGGCTAAGGCAGGAGGATTGCAAGTTGGATCCACCCTGAGCAACTTAGTAAGACCTTGTCTCAAAATTAAAACAAGCAAACAAACAAAATAGGCTGGGGATGTGGTTCAGTGTTAGAACACTTGCCTAGTATGCATGGAAGCCCTGGGTTTGATCTCTGATACTGAAAAAGAAAAAGAAACAAAAAGATTCTGTCATTTGTTTAAAGGAATTATTTTCTAGAATGGAACCAGGGAAAGGTTAAAGGTAGATAATTGTTCTGTTTATTTTAAAACACTGAATATGATTTGATTTTTATTTGTGAAATGAAGATATTTTAAAAGAAAAGTAAAAAACAGTACTTAAATGATTTAATATGATAAACCTATGCTTGTACTGACCAACTCTCTGAAAATAATAAAAAATTTTTTAAAAAACATATTCATGAATATTTTTGAGTATAGATTTCCACAGTATACAGACTAAAGGCTAAAGGAGGGAGAGTTCTATTGGAGTGGCAAGTAGAATGCTGAAGCGAGCTTTCTCCTTAAGGGTGTTTGCGAACCATTTGAGTTTGAGTTAATTTTTATACCTTCAGAAACCTCCTGGGGGTGAGATAAAGCCTAAGACTTTCTCACAGTAGGTAGTCCTAAAGAAAAAAATGTTAAAACTAAAGAAAAAAATGTTAAAACTCTAATGGACAAACTACACAGATTAAGAGTAAAATGCAAAAAAAAAAAAAAAAAAAAAAAAAAATTACCTTCCCTATATCACCAGAGGATTTAATGGAATATTGCCTGTGAATTTTGGTTTTGAACCTGTGAGAAAGAAATTACCCCTGAGTATATGTCATATTTCACCTTCATTTAATGAGATGAATTATTAGAAACCACAAAACACTTCTATAGACATTAATGAAATTAATTTTATTAATATACATAAGAGCCAGTGCTTTTATAGTGCTTATTCTATGCCAGGTACTATTTCAAATGCATATTAACTCATTTGAGTACCGTAATTATGATTATTTTTAAATTTTTTTTTAAATACACAATAATAGTGGAATGCATTACACTCATTATTATACATAAACAGCACAATTTTTCATAACTCTGTATATAAAGTATGTTCACGCCAAATTATGCCATTATACGTGTACTCTTTTTTTTGCATTACAATTCTTAATACATATATATACCACAATTTTCATATCTCTGTTTGTATATAAGGTAAGTTGACAGCAAATTCAAATCCTCATACATGTATTTTGTATAATGATGACCATCACATTCCATCATCCGTGCTAATCCTCTTCCCCATCTCTTTCCCTCCCACCCCTCTTCCCTATCTAGAAATAATCTTCCTCCCATGCTCTCCCTCTCTACCCGACTTTGAGTCATCCCCCCCTTATATCAGAGAAAACATTCGGCATTTGTTTTTTTCAGATTGGCTAACTTCACTTAGTGTTATCTTTTCTAATGCCATCCATTTACCTGCAAATGCCATGATTTTGTTCTTTTTTTAGTGTTGAGTAATATTCCAATGTGTATAAATGCCACATTTTTTTTTTTTATGCATTCATCCACTGAAGGACATCTAGGTTGGCTCCACAGTTTATCTATTGAGGAAATTGAAGCATAGAATTTGAGGCTTAAAGGGCAGAGCCAGCATTCAAACTGAGGCAGTGCAGCAATAGAAGTTACTCTTAAGCATATTTTTTATGGCATTCCTCTCTGGCTTGAAAAATTTGGCTCAACTAGAATAAATATTATAGTATTATCACTGATTTTTTTTGTAATTTAAAATAAAAAATAAATGAATGTCAAGGTCTTAGACATTTTATAAGTTACAGAACTTTTTTTTTTTTTTTCTAAATTGCTGTCATTTAGCAGAAACAGAGAGGATTCAGTATTAGGAATAACATTGTTGAAAGTTAATTTTCTTCCAGTTATTGAGAGATTAAAATTAAGTAATGGCTATGACTTTAAAGGGGAAGTCATTGGAAGAGTTTGATATACTTTCTTAGGTTAATTAAGGGTTCATAAAAGGCTATCATTTGGCTAGTGCCAACTGGTATCTAAACATATTACAAAAAATTGTGCTTTCTATTGAGCTTTTTTATTTGGTTTATTGTTTCTTTCATTTCAAGGATTTCTGACTGGATTTTTTTGGAGTCTCTATTTCTTGAAGTAATCTTTTGCTACCTGTATTTGCTGTCTTATCTCTTTGTTGGAGTGATCAATTTTTGCCTGTATTTGCTCTTTTAGGTCATTCTTTAATTTGCAGATCATTTTGATTATGAATCTTCTGAACTCCTTCTCTGACATTTCATCAACTTTACTGTCCATGGGTTCTATTATTGTAGTATCCTTGTTGGTTTGGGGCACTTTCCTCCCTTGTTTTTTCATGTTGTCTATGTGTCTTCCTTTCTTACAGTGTTGATCTTGGGTATTACACTTTCTTGTAATATCTGTGCAGATTATCTGTATCTCACCTTGATGTTGGGCTTCAAGACTCTGCTGATGTTCCTCCATCTATGCTACTGCAACTAAAGGTGGTGGCAGCAATAGCCGAGGTAACTCTAGATAATAGTGGAGGTGCTCCAAGATGAATGCAATATCTCACAGGGTAGGGCTGAAAGGATGCACCTTTCACTGTTTTGGGGATGCCTGCTCTGAGATGCAGCTGCTTCTAGGCCATGTCTGTTGTCAAAAGGTAGGGGCTACTGCATGGGGAAGGCTATGGCGATGTCTGCAGTGTCCCAAGATGGAAGGGGGTTAGGCTTGGGCTCCCAGGTGGGGTGGGGTGGCGGACTTGAACATACCCTGAGCCTGTATCCTGCTTATGTCAGTGTGGGCTGGGCCTGAGCTCCCAAGGTGGTCTGTTGATCAGAAGAGGCAGTCCTGTGCCTGAGCATGAGTGGACCCGGGCCTACTGTTGAGGCTCCTGTCTTATAGATTGGGATAGTTGCCGCAGTCTGGCTGGGCACAAAATCACGAGCCACTCAAGCAGGAACAAACTTTATTTTTGAAACTGCCGCCAATGCCCTGTATGCTCCTGGGAAAATTGCCTACCGACACACGCGGCATTCTCCCGGACCCCAACAGGAAGTCCCTCCTCCGAATTCCCTCCTACCGCACTTCCCCAACCAATGGGAACTCTCCAGGAGCCCCTTAGCAGGCCTAGGTAGACAGCAGGGGCCTAATATCCATAAGAATGCAGATCTTAACATAATCATATCATCTCAATGGCTTGCTGACTTCACTTATCAACCAAAAATGCCATACATCTTACTACTTGGCTATGGCTCTTAGCAGATAGTAATGTCAGAAATGCAAAGGAATGGAAAGAAAACGTTTTCAGTTTTGATTTTGGAAATCTTGACGCCATTGCAGAGATGGGAGTTTTGGGTGTGTGTGTGTGAGATATTGGACCTTTATGTAAAGAGTAGAAAGGGTTTTCTAATTTCAAAAGTTTTCTTTCATATTCTCAAACCAGAGTTTGTCTAAAAATTCCAACTTCTGTGTTAAATTATCTATTTCTGAAAAGTGAACAAACTCAAACACTTAGTAGCACACAACAAAAAGATATTTACTATTTATTCTTAAGTTTGCGGATCAACAGGAGACTCTCATTATATTAGGCTGCAGCTTTGCTATGGAAGGTCTGCTTCATATTGCTCTTTGACTGGGTGGGCTCTTGAGACTAGCAGGATAACTGAGACATGTTCTTCTCACGGTAATGGCAGAAAACAACAGCTTTACTATAAGAAAGAAAGTAGGGAAATTTCACAATAGAAGAAGTCTCCTGTCACACTGAAAGAAAGTCATTCCTGAACTGAAAAGACAGGGATGGAGGGGGCAGAAGAACTAGGGCTTTTGAGATCTAAGTATGAGGACTGGTTCATTTTCTCCTACCTTGTGGGCAACTCTGGTTAAGATTGAGGCTTTGGTGGTAGTGGTAGCTATAATCAGAGACTCTGGTGTAGAAATCCTAAGAATTTCTATAGTATCCCTTCATTTCATATGATGTATGAACTCCATTTCATATTTGACAGTCTAGGAGAATATTAGAGTAATATCCTCCTTCCCTCATAATGATGACTCCTACAGATAGAAATGCTATAATGGTAATTTTAGGCAGAGAGGGCCTGTATCAGTCAGGGACTAGTCATAAGACAGAACTTTAGAAGTTATTTGAGATAAAGTAATATAGGAAGTGATAGAAATTAGAGAACTGAAAAGGCAAAGAGGAACCACTAAGATATCAAGGAGATAGTAACCAGAAGAGAGTGCCATTGCTAGGCTTTGGGGGAACCAAAGGAATAGGTTAGAATTATGAAAGTTTGGAGAGAATTTATGGAGGTGAGATTCACAGTTAAGGCTTCTGAAGAGGGGTCACAGCTTGTAATAGTGTCTCAGGAGCTCAAAATAAAGACCCCCTGGGCAGATTGTTAGGATCTTGAGGACAGTGCAAATATATTAGGAATGATTTCAGTTGAATTGTAAGAATCCAAGTTACTCTGTTTAAAAACTACATTCTATTGCTCTCTTTCTTCCATTATACCTTCTTGCTAGTATGTTTACGTATAATTATTTGATTTTGGCATAGTTTTTAAAGTTTCCTTTACTGCTTGGTTAGTTTGTTGGTATCTTATATATCTATTCTTTGGTGGAGAACATATTACAAAAAGTTTTGTTACTGCCTGATCGTTAATGCAAGTAAAGGATTTTAGGTAAACAATTTTTTACATTGAAGAGTAAATTGGCCTGCATTTCCATTATACTTTAAAGCCTATAAATTTTTCATTTAATTATCTAACTTTATTAGTTCAGAAAATAACTTTGATGAGCAAACAACAAGAAAAAGTGTTGGTGGTTGGTCTGTTCATCAAGGAGAAATAGTATGAAGACAATTGAGGGGCAGGATACACTGGGATAAATCAGATTCTAACAGCATAATATTCAAATGGGCATTATTGCCATTCAGTAGATAAATAGATTGTGAAAAGAATGAAATTCTTTCCTAGATTAGTGATCTGAAATGTATTTTTAGTTATTTTTATCCTATGTAAATTTCAGAAATAAATAATTTTCATAAAGAAATGGTTATATTCTTACCCCTTGGTTGATAAAAACTTTTATAGTTTCATGTTTTTTTTTTGTTGTTGTTGTTATTGTTTGTTTTATACCAGGGATTGAATCTGGGGTTGCTTAATCACTGAGACACATCCCCAGCCCTTTTTATTTTTATTTTGAGACAGGGTCTCAGTAAGTTGGTTGGGGACCTCACTAAGTTGCTGAGCCTGGCTTTGAATTTGTGATCCTCCTGCTTCAGCCTCCCTAGTTGCTGGAATTGTAGGCATGTATCACCATTCCCAGCCACTTTAACATGTTTTTAGAATGAAATCTGTTTTCATTTTGAAGGTGACATACTAATTCAAAATGAACAAAAGCAAAATGATTTATTCTCCACATGCTATCTGAGGCTTAAATTATGCTGCATTTATGGCATCCATCCCAATCTGGTTCCTACATCTTATACTAACCATCTGTTGTTTTGTAGAACATGTGGAAGTTAAAAGAAGAACAGTATGTTAAAAATTATTTGGAGATGATTAGTTAAGACCTTTGACTTAATCATTTAAGTTCCTTGATGGCAACATGTTTATATTTGTCACCCTTCCATATTATATAAGATAGTATTAATACTGTTAAAACCTCTTTATAAAAAATTCATGACTGATGAAACATGACATTTAAAAATTGACTTAAAATGCTTAATTACTTAGATGAACACATTTATGAGGAGTGAACTTTGTTTCAGTATATTTAAATATTTGGGATTTCATATATCTTTCTGAAATTACCTCTACTGTGGAACAAAGCTGTTGTCTGCAATGCTGGATGTGTGTACAGCAACCTGGCCCCTGAAATGGTTAACACTACCATTTTTTTAAAACAATTCAGGCCATAAAACTTTGGGCATTATATATAAAGTATGTGCTAATAACCTTTCTGTTGAGAGTTTTTAAGAGCAATACATTGTATTGTTACAACATGTCTAGGGGAAGAGACATTTTTTTCCATTAAATATTTTGAAATGTTTGTACTAAGTAGCATTGTATTAGTATTACTAACACAAGTATACAGGAAACAAATGTGGAAACTAACAGTTTAAAATGATACTGGCAGAAAATGAACATGACATAGGTAGAGAAAAGAGAGGAAGGTTAAAGGCCAGGAATGTGACAAGGAGTATAAAGAAGGGAAATAATAAGTCTTATTAGAAAGTTTGAGAGGGAAAATAATGATGTAAGAAAACATGCAGAAGAATTTTGGAAAAACTTCATATGGATTCGGAAAAATTACAACTATGGGAAGGAAATACTGCTTCTGGAATAAAGAAGTTAGAAAGAGGGAAGCCCCTTTTTTCTCTAGCCTTGCATATATACTCTCTAGCACCTCCTACTGGCAGGGCTCAACAAGGAGCCCTCTGGCAAAGTGGAAATTTGTTTGGAGCTGAGAAATAGTAGTTTAAAATCTAGCATATTTCCTTCTTTATATATATATTTGGATTTTCACGTAGCATTGTAAGCAATTTGGTGTATGCCTAATTGTAACCTTCCTTTTTACAATAAAAGTACTCTCATTCTCTAAAATGAAGAGAGACATGTTTTCACCAATTATTTTGTTTATCTCTTGAATAAATTATAAATTATACAATTTTAATTGTTGCCTAAATACTAAATTAGTTTGTTCTGTGCTATTATATAAGAATACTAATACTGGGTAATTTAAAAAGGACAAGGGATTTATTTATTATGGTTCTTGGAGACTCAGAATTTCAAGATTGAGAATATCACATCTGGCAAGAATTTTTCTGCAGTGCCATCATGTGCTAAAGGCAGAAAGGCAAGAGGACATGAACATGAGAGAGTGGGAAGGGGTCCAAATTAATCAGAAATCTACTCCAGAGAACTAATCCATTCCTGTGATAACAGAATTAGTTAATTCTTAAATTAAAAGGTTTTTACCTCTCAAAATGGTTGCATGAGGGATTAACTATTTAACACATGAATTTTGGGGGATATGCGAATTGTACCATGTACATTATTAATATATTCCCCTCAGCTTCATTAAGGTATAATTTATAAAGTACTATATATTTACAGTTATAATATGTTTTGATAAATGTAAATATTATGAAACCATTACATCAAGCTTATTAACATTTATCATTTCACATTTTTTTGGTGTTGAGAATATTTAAGATCTACTCTCTTAGCAATAATAGTATATAATATATTATTGTAAACTATAGTCACATGCTGAACAGTAAATCTCTAGAAGCCATTCATCTTGTCTAACACAAATTTTGTACCCTTTTCCTCACATTTCTTCATTTCATCCCTGCCCCACATCTGCTATTTTCCTGCAACCACTAGTTTCTTCTTTGAATTTTATGAGTTCAGCTTCTACATATGAGTGAGACTATGTAGTAATTGCCTTGCTGTGACTTGTTTATTTTTATATATTTATTTAATTTTATTGTTTTTTTATTTATATATGACAGTAGAATACATTTTGATATAATTATAGAAGCAAGGACTACATCTTATTCTAATTAGGTTCCCATGCTTGTGGATATATATGATGGTGGGATTCACTCTGCTGTATTCATATATGTACATAAGAAGGTTATTTCAGATTAATTCCACTATTTTTACTTTTCCTATCTCCCCTCCTTTCCTTTCAGTCCCCTTTGTCTACTGAATTTCTATTCTTTCCCTCTCCTTATTTATTGTAGCTTAGCTTCCACATATCAGCAAAAACATTTGACCTTTGGCTTTTGGGACTGGCTTCTTTTACTTAGCATAATAGTCTCAAGATCCATTCCTTTGCTGGAAAATTGTTCTAAAGTCATTATTTTTTAATGGTTGACTAATATTCAATTTATTTAACATAATATTCTGCAGTTTTTTCCATGTTTTTGCAAATGACAATTTCCTTGTTTTTATTTTAAGGTTGAATAGTATTCCATGGTATGTACCTATACTGTATTTTCTTTATTAAATAATTTGTCATTAGATAGGTTGTTTATATACCTTAGCTATTGTAAATAATATGCATGAACATGAGAGATTAGATTTTTCTTTGATATGCTGATTTTATTATATGAATTATATATTTTAATTTAATTATATATAGTTATATATTTAATTATAAATTATAAATTTTTGATTTATAATTGTTGCTTAAATACTAAATTAGTTTATTCTGTGCTACTATAGCAGAATACCTAATCCTGGGTAATTTATAAAGAACAAGAGAAGAGATATATAAAGAGAAGACATATACATACATACACACTCAGGAGTGGGATTTCTAGATCCCATGGTAGTTCTAGTTTTAAGTTTTAAAAACTTTTAAAATTTTTATTTATTAATTTTTATTGGTGCTTATTAATTATACAGAATGGCAGATTTTATCATAGCATATTCCTACACGCATAACAGTTTGATTAAATACATTTCCCATATCCTCCCCTTCCTCTATACTAATAGTCTCCCTTTTATATTCATGATGCCCTCCACTTTTCTTTCTCTAGATTTCTCATGAGAAAAACATGATACTTGTTTGAGATTTATTTATTTTGCTTAACATGATATGGTGTTCTCATGTTCCATGCATTTTCCTCTGAATGACATGGTTTTATTCTTAGCTGAATAAAGCTAAATATGTATATATGTGTATATGTACCGTATTTTTTATACATTCATCTGTATGGGAGCACCTAAGGTGATTATGTAACAAGGCTGTTGCAAATTGTGCTGGGATAAATGTGGTCATACATGTATCACTAAAAAATGCTCACTTTAATTCTTCTGGGTGAATACCAAGGAGTGGAGTTGCTCAAATATATTTTAGTTCTACTTTTTTTTTTTTAAGGATCTCCATTTACTTATTTCCAAAGTGACTGTACTAATTTACATTCCAACCAATGTATAAGAGTTCCTTTCTCTCTGCATCCTTGTAAGAATTTGTTGTTATTTGTGTTCCTGATAATTATGATGATTACCATTCTGATTGGAATGAGATAGAACCTTGGATTTCCCTGATGGCTTGATGTTGAACATTGGTACTTCTTTTTAGAAGTGTCTTTTCATTTCATCTGCCCATTTTATTGAATGTATTATTTTTTAAATTGGTGTTGAGTTTTTTGAGTACTTTATATATTCTGGATAATAGTTCTCTGTCAAAGAGTAGCTGGCAACTACTTTTTTCCCATTATGTAGTGTACTGTTAATTATTTCCTTGACAGTGTGGAAGATTTTAAATTTGATGTCATCTCATTTATTGAGTTTTGCTATTCATTCCTAGGAGTCCTATTTAGGAAATTATTGTCTCTGCCTGTACATTGAAGTGTTTTCCCTATGTAGTCTTCTAGCAATTGCAAAGTTTTCAGTCTTACACCTTTGTCTTTGTGACTCAAAGATGCATGAAATTATGTCTTTTTTCTTTCTTTCTTTTATATTTGGCCAAGATATACTTTGTGTCCTAATATATGATTAATTTTGGAAAAAGCACCATGAGTGGCTGAGAAGAAATTGAACTTAGCTTCTGTTAGATGCATACTCTGTAGATGTTTGTTAAGTCCAGTTGATCTATAGTATAGATTAAATTGTTTTTGTTGATTTTTTTTTTTGCCTGGGTATTTGTCTGTTAATTAGAGTGGCATTTTGAAATTCTTCACTCTTACTGTGTTGATGCCTATTTCTCCCTTTAGGTCAAGTAATATTTGTCTTATGAAATCGGATATATATCAATATTTGTGGCATGCATGTTTATAATTGTTATATTTTTTTTTGTTAGATTATTCCATTACCTCTATGTAAGTATCTTTTTTTGTCTGTTCTGGATGATTTTGGCTTGAATTGTGTTTTGTAAGATATGAGAGTAGCTACTTCTATTTGCTGTTGGATTCCATTTGCATGGAATATAATTTTCCTTCCTTTTGTTTTTAGTCTGTGAACGTCTCCCTGTGTGGTATGTTTCCTAGTGGCAACACACAGCATCATCTTGTGTTCAATCCAATCTGCCAGTTTGTATCTTTTAACTGGAAAATGAAGACCATTTAAATTCATTGCTTTTATAGAGAAATATGCATTACTTCCTATTATTTTGTTTTATTTCTAATATTTGACTTGTTGCTATTTCTCATATGCTTATGTATTCTTCTAATGAGATTCTAATACTTTCTTGATGATTTTTATCTTCTGTTTTTGGAATTTCTTTAAGTATCTTATGCAGTGTTAGATTTGTGGTCATGAATTTGTTTAGTTTACCTTTGGAGGTTTTTATTTCTTTTTTGATTCTGAAGGATAGCTTTGTTGGATATAGTAGTCTAGGTTTACTATGAGTGTCTTTCAGGGCTTAAAATATATCATTCCATGCCTTCCTGGCTTTTAGAGGTTCTGTGGAAAACTCTACTGTTATTCTGATAGGTGTGCCTTTATATGTGACCTGGAATCTAATTTCTGACTCATAAAATTTCTTATTTGTTTTGAATTTTTTGGCATTTTAAATATAATATGTTATTGAGGGATTTCTTTTATGATCCTGTCTTCAGAGTTTTAAATGCTTCCAGTACCTGCATATCCGTCTCTTTCTTAAGAATGGGATTTTTTTTTGCTATTATTTCCTTTAATGAATTTTCTCTTCCATTTTTTGTATCTCTTCTTCTTTAAGACCTATGAAATAATCCCCCCAACCCCCTCTTTTGTACTGCAGTTTGGATCCAGGGGCACATAATCACTAAGTCACATCCCCAACCCTTTTATTTTTATTTTGAGGCAAGAGGCAGGGCCTTATTGATTTTTTTAGGGCCTCACTAAGTTGCTGAGGCTGGCTTCAAACTTGTAATCTTCCTGCCTCAGCCTCAAGAGTTCCTGGGATTCCAGGTATGTGCCACCACACCTTCTGAGACAAATTATGTTTGTCTTCTTAATGTCATCCTGGAGCTCTTATACGTTCTGTTCATAGTTTTGTTATTTTTTCTTTACTATTGTCTGAATGTTCCATTATCCACCTTGTCTTTGAGCCCTGATATTCTTTCTTCTGCTTTATCTAGTCTATTGCTGAGACTCTTGATTTTAAAATAGTTTCCTGATTTCCTTCTCAGAAGATTTATTACTGAAATATAGGAAAGATTTTGGCTTTTGTATGTTGATCTTTTGTCCTGATGCTTTGTTGAATTTGCTTATCTGCTTTAGAACTCTTCTGATGGAGTTTTTTGGGTATTCTAGGATCATGTCAATAGCAAGCAGAGATAAGATGACTTCTTTTCCTATTTGTATCCCTTTAATTTCCTTTTCTTGCCTGCTTGCTCTGCCTAGTTTCAAGAACTTTGCTGAACTGAAGTGGTGAAATTGGACATCTTGTCTTGTTCCTGATTTTAGAGGACATGCTTGCAGTCTTTCTCTGTTTAGTATGATATTGGGTTTGGGTTTGTCATATATAGCCTTTATAATGTTGAAGTAAGTTCCTTTTAGTCCTAGTTTCTCTAGCATTTTTAACATGAATGCATGCTTTAACTTTCATTAAAGTATTTTTTTTTAATTTTTTTCTACATCTATTAAGATGATCATGTGATTCTTGTCCTTAATTCTATTTATGTGGTAAATTGTACTGATTTGTAAATGTGGAACCAACCCTGCATTACTGGGATGAAACCTGCTTGATCATGGCGTGTTGTCTTCTTAATGTGTTTTCACAATATTTTACTAAAATTTTTGCATATGTGTTTGTCAGGGACATTGGTATGTAGGTTTCTTTCCTTAATGTGTCTTTATCTGGTTTTGATATCAAGGTAAAACTGGCTTTATAGAGTGAATTTGGGAGTGTTTTATTTCTTTCTATTTTATGGAAGAATTTGAGTAGGATTGGCATTATTTCATTGAAGGTCCAACCTGTATAGAATATTTTACCCATCAATAACTGAATTATTTTCTTATTAGTGGCACATGGGACCTACTTTAAAATAGACCAAGTCTGACACAAAGCAAGTATTACTAAATACAAAAATAGACATAATATCTTGCATCCTATCAGATAATAGTGGGATGAAATTAGAAATCAAGATTAAAAAATAAATAATTTTAACATCTGGAGATCAAATAATATAGTTTCAACAAGGATTGGATCATGGGAGAAAGAGGGAAGAAATAAATTCAGAAACAAATGAGAACAGAGAACAAAATCTCTGGGACCATATGGACACATTTCTAAGAGGAAAATTTACAGTATTGATTGCCTCCCATGAGAAAAATAGAAAGATCTCAAATAAATAATCTGATGTTAACCTCAATGCCCTAGACAAAGAAGAACAAACTAATTCCAAATTCAGAAGAAGACAGGAAATAAATTGAATTAGAGTCAAAATAAATGAAATTGAGAATAAAAAATATAAAGAGTCAAAGGAACAAAGAATTCTTAGAAAAGACAAACAAGATTGATAAACTCTTAGCCAAAGTAACCAAAAAAAATCAAACCCAAAAAATTAGAGATGAAAAAGGAGATATCATCGCAGACACTTCTGAAATCCAGAGGATCATTAGAAACTACTTTGGTAATTTACACTCCAGTAAACTGGAACATCTAGAACACACTGACAAACTTCTAGATACATGTGACTTTCCCCAATTGAAACTTGAGGATATAAAAAATATAAATAGAGCAACATTAAGCAAGAAGATTGAAGTAATAATTAAAAGTCTTAAAACAAAGAATAATTCAGAATGGATTCTCAGCTGAGTTATTTTGCAAAATTTTGTAGTGAGGGCAGGCCATTATTACAGTGTTTCTAATTAGGCTTTATAGATTAGTTGTTAGCTTTCAAAGGAATTTCCAGGAATTTATACTTAGCATCAGTTTAATTGAGATAAGAATTTGCTCTCAATGATTAGCCTTTATAGAGGAAAGCTTTATAGAAAGAGGTATGTTTTATTTTGGTTTTTGTTTTTGTCAGTAGCAAACATTATGTATATCTAGTTCAGATAATTCATTTCAAAGATTTGATTATCTTGCATGTGTCATGTGTATGTCTGTATTTCATAACATTTATTTTAGAAATTTTATGCTAGTATCTTGTTCTAAAAATACAGCTTTGATTTGAACTTGAATGTTCTCAGGATTTGCAATTATAATTTTGTTATTTCTGATTAAAATAAACACTGAAAATCTGGAAATAACCTAAAAATCATATCATTGTAAATGTTAAAATTTTTCTTTAACTAACTCATTTTAATTTCCTTATTAAATTTAAAATATTCACACTTCAGTTTTAAATTTAGCATCAAAGTTTATAGAACATTTTAGGGTTTATGTATGTAATAGGAAATTTTGATTTTGAAACCCTTTGATTCTGTATGTCACTTGTTATATTTAGCAAGGTGATGAAACACTTATGTAGAATAAGATATTATTTATTACATCGTATTTAGGTGGAAGTTCCAATATTAATGACTTTTGGCAATATTGCAAAATTTGGAATTATTTATCACCATGTTATATTAGTTGAAAATTCAAAAGTATACTTTCATCATTACATCCAGAAGGATTAGGAGATTTTTCTATACAAGAACTCAGTAGATCATCCCTTGACTTTATATACATGTGTCCAACTGCCTATTTGACATTTGTACCTGGATTTCTAATTTGTTATGTCTAATTTTAATGCATCTCAAACCAGAAGTTACACATTTTAGCTCTTGTAACTTCTGAATTTTTTCTAATTCCAGAAAAGTAGCATATAATTATTGTAAAACACAACTCAAATGATAGGTTTATGCAGAGAAAGTTTTTGAATGAAGTGAACTTTAAGATGATTCTTAGAGTTAATACAGGTTGATCATCCTAATCTGAAAATCTGAAATCTGAAATGCTCCCAAATTATAACTCTTTGAATGTTAACACATTTTCCCAAGTGGGAAATTCAACACCTGATCTCATGTGGTGGGTTGTGGTCAAAATACAGGTGTGGTAAAAATATCATATGAAATTACCTTCAGGCTATGTAAGTGGATTGTGAATGAAACATAAATATTTAATTTTGTTTAAACTTGAGTCTCATCCTCAGTATAGCTCATCATATATACCTAAATAATCTGAAACCTCAAAAACTTCTGTTCCCAATCATTTTACATAATGGATACTCCACTTTTATAGTAATTGATAGAGATGAATAAAACTAGAATCATTTGTTTACTTACAAGGGCAGATATTTATTTTCCCTTTCTTGTTCCTGTTTCTTTCAAGGCTGTCTAGGTTTTCCTTGAATCTTAAATTGTAAAAAGTTCCTTCAAGATGAAGCCATTTTAGCATCATTATAACACATGTGTTGTATTTTCAGTATTCTTAGAATACTAATAACAGTATTAATTTATTTTGCTAATTTGCAGGTAAATAGATGCAGTTGGAGAAGATAATGCTAAGTGAAGTTAGCCAGTCCCATAAAAACAAATGGTGAATGTTTTCTCTGATATAAGGTGACTGACTCATATTGGGGTAGGGAGATGGAGCATGGGAGGAATAGAGGAACTCTAGATAGGGCAGAAGGGTAGGAGGGGATGGGAGAGGTCAGGGGGTTAGCAATGATGGTGGAATGTGATGGACATCATTATCCAAAGTACATGTATCAAGGCATGAATTGGTGTGAACATACTTTATATACAAACAGAGATGAAAAATTGTGCTCTATATGTGTAATAAGAATTGTGATGCATTCCACTGTCATGTGTTTAAAAAATAAAAACAATTAAAAAGCAAAACAAAAAAAGTTTATTTTGTTAAAAGAGATTTTTACCAGGTATTATCAACTCATTCCAAACTTCATAATAAAGGCACCCCTCTTCTCTTTAGAATTGTATTATTAGATCACTATTAGAACTAGTTTCTCCATTTGATGGTAGAGAAAACAGTGTTTCTCACTACTGCCTTAAAATGTTTCTTAGAACCTTTTATGGAGTTCTGTATCACACCAGTGCCAAGTGTCTCACTCTAGATATTGTGAATTAATTGTTGTGGGATATGGATCTAAATATCTGTATTTTTAAAGCTCTCAGAATTGCCTCTAAGGCAGGTAAATATTGAAAATTACTATCAGAATATGCTATAACTTACAGTAAACTTCATTGAATATTAGCCATCTCCTCTATTAACCTCTGATTAATTTTAAACATTGCTCCATTTATTCATTTTATTAATTCATCACTCAGTAGGTACCTGTTGAAAGTTAACTATGAGTAATTCTAAGTATTAGGAAAGTAAAAGTGAATAAAACATATATTTGCCCTCATAGAACTATCTTTTTAATGGAGAGGGGAAAGGAGACCACAAATGAAAAACAAAATAAAATAGTGAATTTAAAAAAAATTTTGGTGTTAAAAGTCAGGAAAAAAATTAAGGAATTTTGAAAGCAATGGGTGACAGATATATGGGTTGGATTGATAGTTTTGAGGGGAAATTCAGTAAGTTTTCTCAAAGAAATAATGTTTGAGTTAAAACATTAAGAAGAAACAGCACCAATGATGAGAAGAAAATATGAAAATTGATCCAGATGTGAGGAGCATGTACCATCAGAGCCCTGAAGAGGAAAAGACATAGTAGAAACCAAATGAAAAATTTAAGTTGAAAAAAAAAAAATCAGTTCTGATTTGAAATGCTGTTTCTCTAAATGTAATGTGTTATTTTTTTCTGTCTGTTTTGAAGATTATTTTGGGACTTTAGCTTTCATAAAATTTCTTTTGAAATATGGATTTATTAGGTTTTAATTTTTAAAATGTATTCTAATTTGTTCTATATGAGAGCAGAATGCATTTCAATTCATAGTAGACTTATAGAGCACAATTTTTCATATCTCTGGTTGTACACAATCTAGCGTTACACCATTTGTGTCTTCATACATGTCTTAGGGTAATGCTGTCCATCTCATTCCACCATCTTTCCTACTCCACCCCATCCCTTCCCCTTCCTCTCCTTTGCCCTATCCAAATTTTGTCCATTCCTCCAGTGCTTCCTCCCATCACCATTATGGATCAGCATCCTCATGTTAGAGAAAACATTTGGCATTTGGTTTTGGGGATTGGCTTACTTCACTTAGCATAATATTTTCTAACTCCATGCACTTCCCTGCAAATGCCATGATTTTATTATATTTTAATGCTGAGTGATATTCCATTGTACATATATACCACAGTTTCTTTATCCATTCATCTATTGCAGGGCATCTAGGTTGGTTCTACAGTTTAGCTATTGTGAATTGTTCTGCTAAAAACATTGATGTGGCTGTGTCCCTATAGTATGCTGTGTTTTGTCCTTTGGGTATAGACTGAGGAGTGGGATAGTTGGGGCAAATCGTGGTTCCATTTCCAGTTTTCCAAGGATTCTCCATACTGTTTTCCATATTGGCTGTACCAATTTGCAGCCAATATATGAATGTGCATTTTTCCCCACATCCTCGCCAATACTTATTGTTGTTTGTATTCTTAATAGCTGCCATTCTGACTGCAGTGATATGAAATCTTAGAGTAGTTTTGATTTGCATTTCTCTAATTACTAGAGATATTGAACTTTTTAATATATTTATTTATTGATGTGTCTCATTTTCTGAGAAGTGTCTGTTCATTTCCTTGGCCTATTTATTGATTGGGTCATTTTTTTGGTGTTAAGATTTTTGAATTCTTTATATAACCTATATATTAGTGCTCTATCTGTTGTGCATGTGGTAAAAGTTTGCTGCCATTCTGTAGGCTCTCTATTCACCTCACTGATTGTTTCCTTTGTTGAGAAGAAACTTTTTAGTTTGAGTCCATCCCATTTATTCATTCTTAATTTTATTTCTTGTGCTATAGGAGTCTTATTAAGTAGGTGGGGGCCTAATTCAACATGATGAAGGTTGGGACTTACTTTTTATTTGATTAGGTACAGGGTCTCTGGTATAATTCTTAGGTCCTTGATTCACTTTGAGTTGAATTTTTGTGCATGGTGAGAGATAGGGGCTTAATTTCATTTTGTTGTATATGGATTTCCAGTTTTCCCAGCACCATTTGTTGAAGAGGCTATCTTTTCTCCAATATATGTTTTTGGCACTTTTGTCTAATATAAGATAACTGTATTTATGTAGGTTAGTCTCTGTGTCCTCTATTCTGTACCATTGGTCTGCATCTCTATTTTGGTGCCAATACCGCACTATTTTGTTACTATTGCTCTGTAATATAGTTTAAGATCTGGTGTCGTGATGCCACCTGCTTCACTCTTCTTTCTAAGGATCACTTAACTATTCTGGTTCTCTTATTTTTCCAGATGAATTTCATGACTGCTTTGTCTATTTCTATGAGGAGTGTCATTGGGATTTTGATTGGAATTGCATTAAATTTGTGTAATGGCCATTTTGACTATATTAATCCTGCTTACCCAAGAACAAAATAGATCTTTCCATCTTCGAAGGTTGTCTTTAATTACTTTCTTTATTTTTTTAAATTTTTATTTTATTTTTTTATTGTTGGTTGTTCAAAACATTACATAGTTCTTGATATATCATATTTCACACTTTGATTCAAGTGGGTTATGAACTCCCATTTTTAGCCCATATACAGATTGCAGAATCACATCAAATACACATCCATTGATTTACATATTGCCATACTAGTGTCTGTTGTGTTATGCTACATTTCCTATCCTCTACTATCCCCGCTCCCCTCCCCTCCCCTCCCCTCTTCTCTCTCTACCCTCTCTACTGTCCTTCATTTCTCCCCCTTGTATTATTTTTCCCTTTCCCCTCATTTCCTCTTGTATGTTCTTTTGTATAACCCTGAGGGTCTCCTTCCATTTCCATGCAATTTCCCTTTTCTCTCCCTTTCCCTCCCACCTCTCATCTCTGTTTAATGTTAATCTTCTTCTCATGCTCTTCGTCCCTACTCTGTTCTTAGTTACTCTCCTTATATCAAAGAAGACATTTGGCATTTGTTTTTTAGGGATTGGCTAGCTTCACTTAGCATAATCTGCTCTAATGCCATCCATTTCCCTGCAAATTCCATGATTTTGTCATTTTTTAATGCAGAGTAGTACTCCATTGTGTATAAATGCCACATTTTTTTAATCCATTCGTCTATTGAAGGGCATCTGGGTTGGTTCCACAGTCTTGCTATTGTGAATTGAGCTGCTATGAACATCGATGTAGCAGTGTCCCTGTAGCATGCTCTTTTTAGGTCTTTAGGGAATAGACCAAGAAGGGGAATAGCTGGGTCAAATGGTGGCTCCATTCCCAGCTTTCCAAGAAATCTCCATACTGCTTTCCAAATTGGCTGCACCAATTTGCAGTCCCACCAGCAATGTACAAGTGTACCCTTTTCCCCACATCCTCGCCAGCACTTGTTGTTGTTTGACTTCATAATGTCTGCCAATCTAACTGGAGTGAGATGGTATCTTAGGGTGGTTTTGATTTGCATTTCTCTGACTGCTAGAGATGGTGAGCATTTTTTCATGTACTTGTTGATTGATTGTATGTCCTCCTCTGAGAAGTGTCTGTTCAGGTCCTTGGCCCATTTGTTGATTGGGTTGTTTGTTCTCTTATTGTCTAATTTTTGGAGTTCTTTGTATACTCTGGATATTAGGGCTCTATCTGAAGTGTGAGGAGTAAAGATTTGTTCCCAGGATGTAGGCTCCCTATTTACCTCTCTTATTGTTTCTTTTGCTGAGAAAAAACTTTTTAGTTTGAGTAAGTCCCATTTGTTGATTCTAGTTATTAACTTTTGTGCTATGGGTGTCCTATTGAGGAATTTGGAGCCCGACCCCACCATATGTAGATCGTAGCCAACTTTTTCTTCTATCAGACGGCGTGTCTCTGATTTGATATCAAGCTCCTTGATCCATTTTGAATTAACTTTTGTGCATGGCGAGATAAAGGGATTCAGTTTCATTTTGTTGCATATGGATTTCCAGTTTTCCCAGCACCATTTGTTGAAGATGCTATCCTTCCTCCATTGGATGCTTTTAGCCCCTTTATCAAATATAAGATAGTTGTAGTTTTGTGGATTAGTTTCTGTGTCCTCTATTCTGTACCATTGGTCCACCCGCCTGTTTTGGTACCAGTACCATGCTGTTTTTGTTACTATTGCTCTGTAGTATAGTTTGAAGTCTGGTATCGCTATACCGCCTGATTCACACTTCCTGCTTAGCATTGTTTTTGCTATTCTGGGTCTTTTATTTTTCCATATGAATTTCATGATTGCTTTCTCTATTTCTACAAGAAATGCCGTTGGGATTTTGATTGGCATTGCATTAAACCTATAGAGAACTTTTGGTAATATCGCCATTTTGATGATGTTAGTTCTGCCTATCCATGAACAGGGTATATTTTTCCATCTTCTAAGATCTTCTTCTATTTCTCTCTTTAGGGTTCTGTAGTTTTCATTGTATAAGTCTTTCACCTCTTTTGTTAGGTTGATTCCCAAGTATTTTATTTTTTTTGAAGATATTTTGAATGGAGTGGTTGTCCTCATTTCCATTTCAGAGGATTTGTCACTGATATACAGGAATGCCTTTGATTTATGCATGTTGATTTTATATCCTGCCACTTTGCTGAATTCATTTATTAGCTCTAATAGTTTCTTTGTAGAGCCTTTTGGGTCTGCTAGGTATAGAATCATGTCATCTGCAAATAGTGATAATTTAAGTTCTTCTTTTCCTATTTTTATGCCTTTAATTTCTTTCGTCTGTCTAATTGCTCTGGCCAGCGTTTCGAGAACTATGTTGAACAGAAGTGGTGAGAGAGGGCATCCCTGTCTTGTTCCAGATTTTAGAGGGAATGCCTTCAATTTTTCTCCATTCAGAATGATGCTAGCCTGAGGCTTAGCATAGATTGCTTTTACAAAATTGAGGTATGTTCCTGTTATCCCTAGTTTTTCTAGAGTTTTGAACATAAAGGGATGCTGTACTTTGTCGAGTGCTTTTTCCGCATCTATCGAGATGATCATATGGTTCTTATTTTTAAGTCTATTGATGTGGTGAATAACATTTATTGATTTCCGTATATTGAACCAGCCTTGCATCCCAGGGATGAATCCTACTTGATCATGGTGCACTATTTTTTTGATATGTTTTTGTATCCGATTCGCCAGAATTTTATTGAGGATTTTTGCATCTAGGTTCATTAGAGATATTGGTCTGTAGTTTTCTTTCTTTGAAGTGTCTTTGTCTGGTTTAGGTATCAGGGTGATGTTGGCCTCGTAGAATGAATTTGGAAGTTCTCCCTCTTTTTCTATTTCCTGAAGTAGCTTGAAAAGTATTGTTATTAGTTCGTCTTTAAAGGTTTTGTAAAACTCTGCTGTATACCCATCCGGTCCTGGGCTTTTCTTAGTTGGTAGTCTTTTGATGGTTTCTTCTATTTCCTCAATTGATATTGGTCTGTTTAGGTTGTCTATATCCTCCTGACTCAATCTGGGCAGATCATATGACTTAAGAAATTTATCGATGCCTTCACTATCTTCTAATTTATTGGAGTATAAGGATTCAAAATAATTTTTGATTATCTTCTGTATTTCTGAAGTGTCTGTTGTGATATTGCCTTTTTCATCCCGTATGCTAGTAATTTGAGTTCTCTCTCTTCTTCTCTTCGCTAGCATGGCTAAGGGTCTGTCGATTTTGTTTATTTTTTCAAAGAACCAACTTTTAGTTTTGTCAATTTTTTCTTTTGTTTCAATTTCATTAATTTCAGCTCTGATTTTAATTATTTCTTGCCTTCTACTTCTTTTGCTGTTGTTTTGCTCTTCTTTTTCTAGGATTTTGAGATGATGTATGAGATCATTTATTTGTTGGTTTTTTCTTTTTTTAAGGAATGAATTTTCCTCTTAGAACTGCTTTCAATGTGTCCCATAGATTGCGATATGTTGTGTCTGTGTTTTCATTAATCTCTAAGAATTTTTTAATTTCCTCCTTGATGTCTTCTATAACCCATTGATCATTCAGTAACCTATTGTTCATTCTCCAAGTGATGTATGCTTTTTCCTTCCTTCTTTTATCGTTGATTTTTCAGTTTCATTCCATTATGATCAGATAGGATGCATGGTATTATCTCTACTCCTTTATATTGTCTAAGAGTTGCCCTGTGACATAATATATGATCTATTTTTGAGAAGGATCCATGTGCTGCTGAGAAAAAAGTGTAACTGCTTGATGTTGGATGGTATATTCTATATATGTCAATTAAGTCTAGGTTATTAATTGTGTTATTGAGTTCTATAGTTTCCTTATTCAACTTTTGCTTGGAAGATCTGTCCAGTGGCGAGAGAGGTGTGTTGAAGTCTCCCATGATTATTGTATGGTGGTCTATTAGACTCTTGAACTTGAAAAGAGTTTGTTTGATGAACATAGCTGCACCATTGTTTGGGGCATATATATTTATGATTGTTATGTCTTGTTGGTGTATGGTTCCCTTAAGCAGTATGTAGTGTCCCTCTTTATCCCTTTTGATTAACTTTGGCTTGAAATCTATTTTATTTGATATGAGTATGGACACTCCTGCTTGTTTCCGAAGTCCATATGAGTGATATGATTTTTCCCAACCTTTCACCTTCAGCCTATGTATGTCTTTTCCTATCAAATGCGTCTCCTGTAGGCAGCATATTGTTGGGTCTTGTTTTGTGATCCATTCTACTAGCCTGTGTCTCTTAATTGGTGAGTTTAAGCCATTAACATTTAGGGTTATTATTGAGATATGGGTTGTTGTTCCAGCCATATTTGTTTATTTATGTTAATAAACATGGTTTGTTTTCCTCTTTGATTATCCCCCCCCCCTTTTACTGTCCTACCTCCCACTGTTGGTTTTCATTGTTATTTTCCATTTCCTCTTCCTGTAATGTTTTGCCAAGGATGTTTTGAAGAGATGGTTTTCTAGCTGCATATTCTTTTAACTTTTGTTTGTCGTGGAAGGTTTTAATTTCATCTTCCATCCTGAAGATTAATTTTGCTGGATACACAATTATTGGTTGGAACCCATTTTCTTTCAGTGTTTGAAATATGTTATTCCAGGATCTTCTAGCTTTCAGAGTCTGTGTTGAAAGATCAGCTGTTATCCTGATTGGCTTACCCCTAAATGTAATCTGCTTCGTTTCTCTTGTAGCTTTTAAAATTCTCTCCTTATTCTGTATGTTGGGCATCTTCATTATAATGTGTCTAGGTGTGGATCTCTTATAATTTTGCACATTCGGCGTCCTGTAGGCTTCTAGGATTTGGGATTCTGTCTCATTCTTCAAGTCTGGGAATTTTCTCGTATTATTTCATTGAATAAATTGCTCATTCCTTTGGTATGGAGTTCTATACCTTCCTGTATCCCAATGACTCTTAAGTTTGGTCTCTTAATGTTATCCCATATTTCTTGGATGTTCTGCTCATGGTTTCTTAAGAGTCTTGCTGAGCTGTCTGTGTTCTTTTCAAGTTGAAAAACTTTGTCTTCATTGTCTGATGTTCTATCTTCTAAGTGTTCTACTCTGCTGGTAGTATTCTCAATTGAGTTTTTAAGTTGGTTTATTGCTTCCTGCATTTCTAGGATTTCTGTTTGTTTGTTTTTTATAACCTCTATCTCCCTGTGTAGTTGATCCTTTGCTTCCTGGATTTGTTTGTGTAATTCCTTGTCGAAGTGATCTTTCATTGTCTGATTTTGCTGTCTAATATCTTCCCTGATACTCCAGATCATCTGAAGCATGTATATCCTGAATTCTTTATCTGACATTCCATCTGCTGCAGCTGTTACCTCTTCTAAAGTTGAGTTGACCTGCATTGCTTGTGGTCCTTTCTTTCCTCGTCTTTTCATACTGCTTGCGTTTCTTTCTGCTTGGTGAAACTGTTGTGTTTTTGAAAATTTTCCCCCCCTATATATTTATATTGCTATTGTATAGTTGAAAAGTCTCCCTTGCAGGCACAGGCGGGGGCTCTGCTCTGCCCCTCCTCCAATTGGTGAGAGGTGTCTACCACGCCCGCGGACCCCTGGGCCTGATCCGCCAGTCTGTCGCAAGTCTGCCTACCTTGCCGGCGCGGGCGAAGGCTCTGCCCTGCCCCTCCTACCACGCCCGCGGACCGCTGGGCCTGATCTTCAGGTTGGTTGCCGGTCTGCCCACCCTGCGGGCACGGGTGGCAGTTCCGCTCTGCCCCGCCCCCACTCCAATTTTAGTCACTTGACCACCACACAGGCGGGCCGCTGGGCCTGATCTGGGCGCGGGCGAAGGCTCTGCTCCGCCCCTACTCCAGTTGGGGTGAAGTGTGTACCACGCTGGCAGGCCGCTGGGCCTGATCCGCTGGTCTGTCGCAGGTCTGCTTACCTTGCAGGCGCGGGCGGCGGCTCTGCCCTGCCCCTCCTACCACGCCAGCAGACCGCTGGGCCTGATCTGAAGGTTGGTCGCAGGTCTGCCTACCTTGTGGGCGCGGGCGGCGGCCCCGCTCCTCCCCTCTGGCTCCATGACAAATCGAGAGAGACTCGGGTATCTGTGACTCACCCTCCCTACCAGGAGACCAACTGTTTCCGTCGCCGCTGGCACCGATGAAGTTCTCTCCTCGGCCGCTCTCCGATGACATCAGATCTCTGCCATGCTGCATCCCCTGCGAACAGCGGCATCTCGTTCCCTCTGCTAACGTGGATTCCGCTGGGAAGGAATTCCCTCGGCAGAACTCCGGTGATGTCACCTCTCTGCTATATTGGGCCCCAGGCTCCTTGCCGGAGTGTCTGAAGGGAGGGGTGGGACTGGTCTGTCTCTGGTTGGTTTCAGCTCCCGGTTCGCTATTTCATGAAGGCTTGGCAAGAGACCTCTTCCTAGAGTCCCTGCACTGCTCCTGCTGTGCTGCGCCTCGGATGCTATCCGCCCAGACGCGGGGGCCGCGTGCAGGCATCCGACAGTCACCGAGTTGCGTGGGCAGCGGCTGGCGGGTCTGGACCTCTGCGCTGCGTGGCAGAGATTCACTCGTCTGGGGCAAACTGTCACCTCAAAAAATCCTATCAATTCCCGGCCAGTCTCTCTTTAGTGGAATTTTGCTAGGAGTTTCTCAGCAGGTCGAATCTAAGCGTATCAATGCGTCTCTCTGACCCCGTTATTGAGGAGGTACTGAAAGCGCTGCCTCCCCACTCACCGCCATGTTGGATCCCCCTAATTTCTTTATTTAATGTTGTATAATTTTCATTGTAGAGGTCTTTCATTAAGTTTATTCCCAAGGTTTTTTTTTTTTTTTTTTTTAAGGCTATTGTAAATGGGGCAGTGGGGTAGTTTTTCTAGTTTCTCTTTGAGAGGATTTGTCATTGATGTACAGAAATGTCTTTGATTTATAGGTGTTGAATTTATAACCAGCTACTTTGCTGAATTTATTAGTTTTAGAAGTTTTCTGGTAGAATTTTTTGGATCTTCTAGGTATAGAATCATATTGTTGGCACATAGTGATCATTTGAGTTCTTTCTTTTTTTTGTCTAATTGTTCTGACTAGAATTTCAAGAACTATGTTAAATAGCAGTGGTGAAAGAGGGCATCCTTGTCTTGATGCAATTTTTAGAGGGAATGCTTTCAGTTTTTCTCCATTCATAATGATGTTGGCCTTGCGTCTAGCATAGATAGCTTTTACAATGTTGAGATGTTCCTGTTATCCCTAGTTTTTCTAGTGTTTAGAACATAAAGGGTTGCTGTATTTTGTTGAGAGCTTTTTATCCATCTATTGAGATGATTATACTATTCTTATCTTTAAGTCTATTTATGTAATGTATTACATTTATTGATTTCTGTATGTTGAACCACATTTGCATTTGAGATAAACCTCACTATCACGGTACACTATCTTTTTGATATGTTTTTGTATTTGATTTATCAGAATTTTGTTGAGAATTTTTGCATATATGTTCATTAGAGATATTGGTCTGAGGTTTTCTTCTTTGATGTGTCTTTGTCTGGTTTTGGAATCAGGGTGATATTGGCCTCATAGAATGAGTTTGGAAGTGTTCCCTCTTTTTATATTTTATGAAATAATTTGAGGAGTACTGGTATTAGTTCTTCTTTGAAAGTCTTGTAGAACTCAGTTGTGTATCCACCTGGTCCTGTGCTTTTCTTGGTTGGTAGGATTCTGATGGTTTCTTCTATTTCTTGCTTGACATTGATCTGTTTAACTTGTGTATATCATCCAGATTCAATTTTGTCAAATATATGACTCTAGAAATTTGTTGATGCCTTCAATATTTTCTATTTTATTAGAGTAAAAATTTTCAAAATAATTTCTAATTTTCTTCTGTGTTTCTGTAGTGTCCATCAGACTTATCCAGTGGCGAAAGAGGTATGCTAAAGTCACCCAGAATTTTTGTGTTGTGGTCTATTTGACTCTTGAACTTGAGAAGAGTTTGTTTGATGACATATATGCTCCATTGTTTGGGGCACATATATTTATAATTATTATGTCTTGTTGATGTATGGTTCCCTTAATCAGTATGAAATGTCCTTTTTCATCCCTTTTGATTAACTTTGATTTGAAGTCTACTTTATTTGATATAAAGATGGAAGCCCCTGGTCTTTTCCATAGTACACATGAGTAGTATGTTTTTTCTCAAACTTTTATCTTCCATCTGTGGATATCTTTTTCTAGGAGATGAGTCTCTTGAAAGCAGCATATTGCTGGGTCTCTTCCTCCTCCCTCCTCCTCCTCCTCCTCCTCCTCCTCCTCCTCCTCCCCCCCCTCCTCCTCCTCCTCCTCCTCCTTCTTCTTCTCCTTCATCAAATCTGCCAGTCTATGTTTTTTGATTTTGAGTTTAAGCCATTAACATTCAGGATTATTATTGAGACATGATTTGTATTTCCAGTCATGTTTGTTTATTTTTGGTATTTAACTTGACTTGGTTTCTCCTTTGGTTTGTCCTTTAGTGTAATACCTCCTTTTGTTGACTTTCATTGTTGTTTTTCATTTTCTCTTCCTGGAATATTTTACCAAGGATGTTCTATAGTGCAGGCTTTCTAGTTGTAAATTCTTTTAATGTTTGTTTATCATGGAAGGCTTTTACTTTGTCATCAAATATAAAGTTTAATTTTTCTGGATATAAGATTCTTGGTCAGCATCCATTTTATTTCAGAGCTTCATATATGTTGTTCCAGGATTTTCTAGCTTTCAGCGTCTAGGTTGAAAAGTCTGCAGATATCCTAATTGGTTTCCCCCTATATGTGGTTTCCTTTCTTTGTGGGTTTCAAAATATCTCTCCTTAAAATGCTAGGCATTTTCATTATAAAGTGCCTTCGTGTGGTTTCTGTTGTGATTTTGTATATTTGGTGTCCTATAAGCCTCTTGTGTTTGATTTTCCAATTCATTCTTCATGTTTGGAAAATTTTCTTATATCATTGAATAGATTGTTCATTCCTTTGATTTGGAATTCTGTTTTCCTCTATCCTCATAATTCTTAAATTTGGTCTTTTTATGGTATCTCATAATTCTTGAATGTTCTGCTCATGGTTGTTTACCATCTATACTGTGTGGTCAACATTCTTTTCAAGATTATATATTTTGTGTTTATTGTCTTAGGTCATGTCTTTTAAGTGATATAATCTTTTGTTGATGCTTTCTATTGAGCTTTTAATTTGGTTTTTTGTTTCTTTCATTTCAAAGTTTTCTGTTTTTTTTTTCCAGAACCTCCATCTCCTTATTGAACTAATCTTTTGCTTCCTGTATTTGCTTATGTAGCTGTTTATTGAAATGATCTTTTTCTCCCTGTATATACTCTCTTATATCATCCTTTAATTCACAGAAGAATATTTTAATTATGTACATCTTGAACTCCTTCTCTGTCATTTCTTCTGTTGTGCTGGTCATAGATTTTAATAATGTAATATCCTTGTTTGTTGGGGGCACTTTTTTCCCTTGTTTTTTTCATGTTGTTCTTGTATCTTCCTTTCTAGCACTGTGGATTCAATGTGCTATAGTTTTTACCCTATAGGCTTATAGTGTCCTTGTAGTTTTCCAATATCTCTCTTTTAAGGGGAAAATAATGTGAACAGATCCCAATACAAGCAACATAAAAACTTAAATGAAATAGCTGCTAATAAGATGTTTATGGTTTTGTCAGAATATATAGAAATGGTAAGTTCAATTATTATCTACAATATAAACAGTAGATTTGCGAAAGGGCCTACAGTTTCTGATGGTGGACAAAGAATCAGGGGCGAGGTGTAGGATGACATGTTAAGGCAGTAGGAGGTGAGGATACAGAGTTATTAATTCTTAGAAAGTGTAAAAGAGGAAACTAAAGAGGTTGGTTAGTAGCAGAAGAGAGAGAAAGTGATATGAGGGTGACAAGTAAGTGGGAAGACAGTAGAGTATAAAGAACAAACATAAATATTAAGAAAAAGAAAAAATGGGCCAAGGATCTGAACAGACACTTCTCAGAGGAGGATATACAATCAATCAACAATTACATGAAAAAATGCTCACCATCTCTAGCAATCAGAGAAATGCAAATTAAAACCACTCCAAGATACCATCTCACTCCAGTAAGAGTGGCAGCCATTATGAAGTCAAACAATAACAAGTGCTGGCGAGGATGTGGGGAAAAAGGTACAGTTGTACACTGTTGGTGGGACTGCAAATTGGTGCAGCCAATTTGGAGGGCAGTATGGAGATTCCTTGGAAAACTGGGAATATAACCACCATTTGACCCAGCTATTCCCCTTCTTGGACTATTCCCAAAATACCTAAAAAGAGAATACTACAGGGACACAGCTACATCAATGTTTATAGCAGCACAATTCACAATAGCTAGACTGTGGAACCAACCTAGATGCCCTTCAATAGATGAATGGATTAAAAAAATGTGGCATTTATACACAATGGAATATTATGCAGCACTAAAAATAACAAGATTATGGCATTTGCAGGGAAATGGATGGCATTAGATTGTGGATTGACAGATTATGCTAAGCGAAGTTAGCCAATCCCTAAAAAACAAATGCTGAATGTCTTCTCTGATATAAGGGAGGTGACTCAAAACAGAGTAGGGAGGAAGAGCATGAGAAAAAGATTACCACTAAACAAGGAAGAGAGATGGGAGGGAATGAGAGGGAGAAAAGGAATTGCACGGAAGGTGGAAGGAGACCCTCACTGTTACACAAAATACATATATGACAGTGTGAGGGGGAAGGGAAAGAGAGAGAGAGAGAAAAGAGTCACAGTAGATTGGGTGATGGGAGGGGAGGGGAAGGGAGGGGAAAATAGGGAGAGCAGCAGAATACAACTGACACTAGTATTGCAGTATGTATATACATGACTGTATAACCAATGTGATCCTGCAATCTGTACGTGTGGAAAAATGAGAATTCATACCCTATTTGAATCAAATGTACGATATGTCAAGATCATTGTATTGTCTTGAGCAACTAATTTAAAAAATAAATATTTTCCTTTATAAATTACTCAATCTCTGTTATCCTGTTATAGAAACACAAAACAGACTTAGGCACATTCTAACAGGTGTGAAGTGATGTGTCATTGTGGTTTTAATTTTCATTTTTCTGATGATTAGAGATATTGAATATTTTTTATGTATCCATTAACCATTCTTATCTCCTCTTTTGAGAAATATCTGTTTAGATCCTTTGCTCATTTTTCAATCAAGTTATTCATATTCTTGTCATTAAGAACTTTGTTTCTGATAGTGATTTCTTAGGGAAGATGGGTAGGAGAAAGGAGTAGGAATGGAGAAAGGGAAGCTATTGATCAAATAATATAAATTTTCAGTTAGACTAAAGAAAAAAGTTTTAATGATCTAAATTGCATCTTGTTGATTATAGTTCATAATAATGCATTGTATGTTACAAAAATTCTAAAAAATAGACTTTTAACATTCTCACCACAAAATTAGGTTGGTAAAGTGATAGATATGTTTATCAGTTTGTTTGAATCTTTTTATGTACATATGTTGATCAAAACATTACCTCTTTCTCCAATAACATGCATAATTGTTACTTGTCAATTAGAAACAAATAAAAAGATCTTTCATGAAACATTTTATTGTTTTATTATTTACTTTTTATCTGTTCTTTTTACATGTATATACATGATAGTAGAGTGTATCTTGATGTATTATACATAAATAGACTATAACTTTTCTAAGTAGGATCACATTTTTGTGATTGTATATTATGTGAATTTCACTGGTGTTATATTAATATATGAACATAGGAATGTTATGTCCAATCCATTCTATTGTCTTTCCCATTCCCATCTCTCCTCCCTTCCTTTAATTCCCCTTTGTCTAATCCACTAAACTTTTATTCTTTCCCTCTCCCCTATTGTGTGTTAGCATCATCATATTGGAGAAAATATTCAACCTTTGGTTTTTGGGATTGGTTTATTTCACTTAGCATGACTATCTCTGGATCCATCCATTTACCAGCAGAAGTATAAAATAATTCTTTTTGATGGCTAATACTCCATTGTGTACATATACACATTTTCTTTATTGATCTGTTGAGAGACCCTCAGTTGCTTCCATACCTTAGCTATTGTGAATTGAGGGGCTATAAACATTAATGTGGCTGCCTCATGGTAGTATGCTGATTTTAAGTCCTTTGGGTATATACTGAGGAATGGGATTGCTTGATATACTGGTGGTTCCATTCCTAGTTTTCTGAGGATCTCCATACTGCCTTCCAGAGTGGTGCACCAATTTTCAGTGCCCTTAGCAATGTACATTTCTCCCACATCTTTGCCAACATTTATTGTTACTTGTATTCTTGATAATTGCTATTCTAGCTGGAGTGAGGTAGAATCTTGGTGTAGGTTTTTTTTAAAAATAGTTTTTAGTTGTTGTTATTTAATTAATTGATTGATACATATGCGGTGCTGAGACTTGAACCCAGTGCTTCACACATGCTAGGCAAGTGCTCTGCCACTGAGCCACAACCTCAGCCCTTGGTGTAGTTTTCATTTGCATTTCCCTAATTGCTAGAGTTGTTGAACGTTTTTTCATATGCTTTTTGATCATTTATATTTCTTCTTCTGTGAAGTGCTTGTTTATTTCCTTTGCCCCATTATTTATTGGCTTTTTTTTTTTTTTTTGGTGTTTTTTGAGTTCTCTATATATCCTAGAGATGAATGCTCTATCTTAGGTGCACATTTTCTCTCATTCTATAGGTGAACATTTTCTCTTATTCTATAGGCTCTCTCCTCATGTTCTTGATTGTTTCCTTTGCTATGAAGAAAATTTTTAGTTTGATACCACCCCATTTATTGAGTCATGAAATATTTTATACATATTTTAAATCCTGGTGTGTCTTAGTCCAAAATTTTCTGTTCTTTTTTTCATGCTTATTTCTAGACTAAGAACAGTTATTTTTTACAAAAAATAATTTGGAATTCGTGTTTATATAAAATGCAAACTTTTATGAAATCTTGTTTATATAGTAATAATAAAAGGAAAAATATATTTTATGATTTTTATTCTATTTTATGTTTCCTTAAAAACTTTCAAAAATACTTTTAAAAAAGCATTTTAAAATTTATATATTAAACTATTCTCAACTTACAAATTTATATTATAATTATTATGGAAAGATGTTCAAATAAAAGTAAAGCAGTTCCCTAACCACTAGAAAACAAAGGAAGCATCATGTAATTTAATGATAGATCTCTCAGAAGGCTTTCTAATTACCTTCTAATATGGCATTTATATTTAGAAAATTAATTTATCCATTTTTATGGTCCCACATTCAATTCCAGAAATATGATTTTAAGACACTATTGCTTAGTTGTAAAAGAAACACTAACAGAATAGATTTTGAAAACCCTAATTTGCATATTTGAGCCTTTCCAGTAGGGTTTAAGACATTTTCTAGACTTTGATTTGCTGTATATAAAAAAAATATGTATACACATTTCTCACATATTATGCATTTGCCAACAATTTGCTAATGTGCATTGTAAGTACATGATTATATCTGTTTCTTCATATGAGTCTCATAGTGCACACTTAGGGGGCTTTTCTTCTACTGATATTCAGTTGATTTAATTAAGCAAGTCCTACTAATGTGCTAATTGGAAGACAGACTTTTTAGCATTCACTTGAGATTAGATCCCACTCATGGAATCATAATTATTTTGATGGCTTGCCACAGTGAAATAGATGAACTGTGTACCAGCTAAATTTTAATGAAGTTAACCTTTCAATATCATTCCTATGTAATTTCTCTTTTTATCTTGCATTCAGGGTTGTTTTTCAAAGTGTCCTTTGTTTTTAATTTTCATTCAGTTATTGCTGTTCTAATATTTCATTTTTCAAATTGTTAATAATAAGAATAAGAAATGAATAAAGACAATGTTGATGCAAAGACTGAACATTGAGAAATTGCAGTATAAAACTATATTAGAACCTGATTATGGAATAAAATATTTCACCTTAAAATTTTATGTACATACTGATTTTATAATTTATGTTTACTTAAACTTTATATTAGTTTATGTATATTTAATATTCCACAAATCACTGTTATGACTTTTCTATGTTCTAATCACTGTGATAACATTTGGGATACAGAGGTAACTGTAATCTATTCTCTGGAAGAACTTCAGACAAAAATGAAGTTAGTATCTTAAACGAAAGATTCTTTGTAACATTACAAATTTTTTACAGTATCTAGGATATTCTTTTTTCAATTATATGTAGATTCTACTTATAAAGTCACAATGAATTAACAATGACTTTCATCTATTTTTTTTTTCTTAAAAGTCATTAAATTCTAATTTTTTTCTCATCCTAGCATTGGACCTCTAGAGAAAAATACATAAAAAATATTGATGTAATTATATAAAAATATAATCCTGTACAGCCATATTGGAAAAAATTTTCCCCCAAATCTAATAGTTAATTCACCTATTATAGACTTAGATATTCCAGTCCTAGGACATTACTCAAGAGACATAAAAGTAACTATTCATTCAAAGAGACAGATATAAATGTTTATGGCAGCATTATTAAGTTAAACCTTTCCTATTTTTTGTGGGGTGTGTGTGTACTGGGGATTGAGCTCAGGTACACTTGAACACCGATTCACATCCCCAGCTCTATTTTGTTTTTTGTTTAGAGACAGGGTCTCACTGAATTGCTTAGCACATAGCTGTTGCTGAGACTGGTTTGAACTCTTGCCTCTGACTCTGGAGCTGCTGGGATTACAAGAGTGTACCGTGATACCCAGCAACTCAAACCATTATTAAATTCAAACTAGAAACAACCCAAATGTTCCTTAGCTAGTTAATGAACAACAAACTAGTTTATTAACATTATGGAATATTTCTCAACAATTAAAACCAATGAAATACAGTGCCTTAAGTCAGGCCACTATAACAAATTGTCATAGATTATGTGGCTTAATCAATAGGCATTTATTTCTCAATAGGTTTAGAGGATGAGAAGTCCAATGTTAAGGAGTCTTCTTGATATATCCATACCATACGTAAGATCTCTCTCAGTTCACATCTTTTAAGGTGTCACTAATCCTGTTGTGAGAGGCCCAACTTTGTGACATAATTATCTCCTAAAATCCCAGCTTCAAGAACCATCACATCAAGAATTAAGTCTAAATAGAATAAGATATATTCCATGCTTGTATAATTATATCAAAATGGATTCTACTGTCCTGTGTAACTAAAAAGAACCAATAAAATACAAAAAAGAATTAGGGCTACAACATATGAATTTGGGGGGACACATTGCTCTAGCATGTGGATATACATAAAGACATAGATGAATCTGAAAATCAAGTGAAGGAAGCTAGAAACAGAATATTACTTTAATATATGATTCCATTTATATAAAACTCCAGAAAATTGAAACTATGTAGAATTTGAGAGAACAGATCAGTTTACATCTGATAATCTGTGGTGGGTAGAATGGCTTATAAAGGAATTCAAAAACTAAAATTATATAAAAATGTTTATTATCTTGATTATTGTGAATGTTTTTTGCATATGACATTTCAAAACTAAACAAATTGTACACTTTAGATATATGATGTTTATTACCAGTCAATTATACATGAACAACGTTTCAAAATCTACTTAGTGTGATAAGACAAATTGGTATGTCATAAAAGAGAAAACTTCATCAATGGCAAACAAAAAACAAGTCATTAAGATGATCATGGACATGAATTGGCAACTGCAGGGAATAATGGATTTCATAAAGTGCTTCCAGCAGAGTTTTAAATGACTAATTTCCCTTTCAAAATTTCAAAGTTATAAAATTACCCTTCATTTTGATTTATAAGAGAATAGAACTTACTTTTGTTATTCTGCATTTATTCTTTTTTGTTCTGATGTAAAGTTGTACACAAAAGATTGATTAAGCTCTTTTTTATTATTTCAATTTCTGCTTATCCATTATTTCAACTACATAATTTGATGAAAATATAAGAAATACTCCCCTCACTTTAAAAATTTTTTTTTTTTACAATTTTATGAGTATGCTATAGAACAAAAATTTTCAAAGGCACTTTTAATTTAATAGAACCCAATCAATTCTAAGGGTAAATATGTGTAATGGAATTAATATATTAAGCTACTATCTTAATTATTTTATTTTAAAAGAAATTAAATATCTGTAATTCAAGCATGATAATGGTACTCAAGTAGAATGATTTAACTTTTTGGTTCTCTCCTTGGCAAAATAAGTTAAATATAAGGATTTTGGTAATAGGATACTTTTGAATATTTTGAAATGAAATTATATGACATATTGTGTCTTTTGTATGGCATGAAATTTTTGTAGTGTTGTGTAACACCACTCCTTAAAATTAGAAGAAACGGATGAGAAATATTTTATGTTTAAGAGTGCTATTGTAATTACCTGCGATTTAACAAATATTATAAATAAGAATCTGTGTAAGGTTTAAATACAATGCTTTGACTATAGACAAAAGGAACTGTAAAAAAATATTCAATTGTATTTAGTAGGTCCGGTTTCACAGTGTCTTAAGTTAACAAATTTTTAACTGCATTTTTTGTGGGAGCATATTGAAAATAATGGAAACTAACATTCTTACTGTTGGAGAAGGAATTTATAAACATGGAAAGTAGAAAGTCCAAAATTAATGCTGTGGAATTAATTTGAAGTTGGTGGCTTCATGTATATATGAATGTGTATATTCTTTTCCTTATTATCTTAGCTAACAGGGCCCTGGTAGAAATGAACATCCTACTTTTCTAAAAACTATGTATCACTGAAAGGTTTCAGAACTCTATAGAGAAATCACTACTTCCAGGGCACAGACATGGATATTTTGCTGAATTAATAATTAACACACACTATAAAACAAATGGAACATGACAGAATAAGAACTAGCTTGAAGGTTCTCTCACTGGCTAAATCTAGAATAATTTGAGCATCAAAATTACGTAATTATAGTAATGCTTTATAATACTTAGAATAAAAAGAGAATATAGAGTCGGCCTATCTAAATTCGTAAAAATTTTTGTGCTTTTTTCATTACATTCATAAATTAACTTAAGGATATCTGTCATCTTTACAGTGTTGATCATTTTATATAGATGAGAGATATCTTTTCATATTTTGAAATTTGATTTTATAACATCCAGAGTGTTTTAAAGTGTTTTTTCATGTTTGCATATTTTTGTTGAGTTTATTTTTAACATTTTGTTCCTTTTTACTATTGTAAATAGGGGTTTTCTCTACATACTATGTCTTCTAAATGGTAATTGCTTGGATATTTGAACCATATTGATTTCTCTGTAATTATATCCTCTACCTTACTACCATGTTTTATTCCTATTGAGTCTCTGGTATTTTCTGTTTTATTCTACTATTTGAAAATAGAGATAATTTTGCTTCTTTAAACATTTTTATTTCTCTAGTTGTTTCTCTTGTTGTTATCGAATAGCCTGATATTTTCAGCACAATATTTAATATTAGTGGAGATGTTCCTTGCCTTTTCCCCACTGATGTTAGTAGAAATACTCTTAATGTTTCCTTAGAAAGTGGAATGGGTAGTGTAAAATTTAAAAAAATATTATTGCTGCAACCTGCATGCAAGTGAATAATTCTTTGAACACAGGCAGTTGGTGGATTGGGAAAATAAGAAGTTATTTGAAATAAAGGCAAAGACTCAATTATAGGTAAAATGTGGGACTTGATGGGTGAATCAGCCCTGGTGGGATCTGATCCAACAATGAGTGAGGCTCCCCATGTGTATTATATAGGTTTTAAACATCAAAGGAATTCAATGTAAAAAGGCTTCTTGAAATAAACGAGAGGAAGTCAGCAAAACAGCTTAGTTGGGGTTATCAGTTTAGGCCCTTCTTTTCTTCTCTTCTACCTTAGGGCAATTGGGATTTGAATTCAAGGACTTTGAACTAGTAAATTTGATGACAGGCATGGAATTTTCTCTACCAATAGGAGTCACCTGCAAATGGGTGTTTTCCTTAGATGCCCTCTTGGGAAGTATTCTCAGGAGAAGTATATCACTGTCTAGTGTTAACATAATTCAAAGCAATGATTCATTTGCAGCTGCTGGTATTTATAATATAAAAAAGTACCCATTAATTTTTATTTATTGGGTGCCTTAAAAAGTGTGAGATCTGCTTGTTCTCTTAGATATATTAATATCATTTTATTTATTTTAATTTGTTATATATGACAGCAGAATGCATTACAATTCATATTACATATATACAGCATAATATTTCATATCTCTTGTACACAAAGTAGAGTCACACCATTCATGTCTTCATACATGTACTTAGGGTAATGATGTCCATCTCATTCCACTGTCTTTGCTACCCCCATTCCCCCTCTCTTTTCCTGCCTCCCCTTTATCCTATCTAAACTTATTCTAATCCTGCTCCCCCCACTCCCAACCACATTATGAATCAGGATCCTTAAATTTTGCCTTTGGTCTTTTGGGATTGTCTAACTTTACTAGCATTATATTCTCCAACTCCATTAATTAACGTGCAAATACAATGATTTTATTCTCTTTTAATGCTGGATAATATTCCTTTGTGCATATATACCACATTTATGTATCACAATTAACTTCCTAATCAGGAACAAATATTACATTCCTAGAATACATCCTATTTCTCACATGGTGTAATATTTTATTAATATGGTTTGGGATTCTGTTCACCATTATTTTATTTAGTATTTTTGCAAAATTTTCACAAGTATGATTGATCCATAATTTTCTTTTTAATAGTATCCCCATCAGATTTAAGAATGTTATACTTTTGTGAAAATAATTTGAAAGTTTGTTCTTCATTTTTATATGCTCTAAAACAGTTTTGAAACTAGGTTGAACAACTTTGTAGTTAGAATTCCTCTATGACATCTGGGCATGATTTTGATAATTATGTTAACTTTTAGTTTTCTACAAAAATTACCATATTTAGTTTTGCATTTCTAACACCATTGATTTCAGTAAACTATTTTTAAAAGAGCTTACCCATTTTATTGAAATTTTCAGACTTGAATAGAGGTCTGAAAGTAGACTAGTATGATTTCTTTTATTTCTTCTGATTTAATGGTTATTTCTCTTATCAGTTTCCTATTTTTTTAAAAAATTTTCTAGTTGTTGATGTACCTTTATTATTTATTTATTTATATGGTGCTGAGGATTTAACCTGGTGCCTCACACATATTAGGCAAGTGCTCTGCCACTGAGCCATAACACCAGCCCCAGTTTTCAATTTTTAATTAAAAAAGTTTGTTTCACTTATTTTGTTGATAAATTAATTACTGGTGCATGTATTTTGTTAGTTCTTTCAAAGAATCAAAAGTTTGATATTTTTAAAATTAGATTTATTATTTTCCTATTCTCTGCCTCCTAAGTTCCTGATTTTTTCTTTGATGTTTTCTTTATTGTTTGCTCTTTCTTTGTTTGGTTGTTGTTTTCCTAGATCCTTTATGTGGGAATTTAGCTTATTTTTATGGTTTCACATTCACATTGGGTGATTAAGATCCAATCACTTCTTTTAGCATACTTGTCCTTATTTTTTTCAGAAACTCTGTAATTCAAGATATTTTTTGGTCTGGGGACTAAAACTAGGATCTTGCACATGCTAAGGACATTCTCTACCCACTGAGCTTTTCTTCTGCCTATTTTGCATTTAAGACATGTTCACTAGGAAGTTCTTTACATTTTTTATAGAAAGGTTTTATTTTTATTTTTTCTATTTTGCTACTTCTTGTTTTATTTGGTTGTGATTAGGGAGTATTTACAGTAATATTTATATTTCATGAACTTTATTGGCACATTCTTTATGACATAAATATTATGATTTTGGGTGGAATGAATTTTCCATGTGGTATTTGAGAAGTTGTATTTGTCATTATTAGTTTGTAAAGGTCAATGTGTATCCTTAAGATTCATATTACTAAGATTTATATTATTAATTATATTGTTTAGGTCTCCTACATTTTTCTTTGTTTTCTAGTTATATGAACTATCTTGAACTGACATTGATATTTTAATGTCTGTTATTAGTGTGCTTCCACTTATTTATTTTCATGTTTCTTGTAGTTTTTGCTTTATAATTGTTATTATTTTGTTATTTATTGCACATATAGTCATGACTTTTATATCTTCAAATAAATCTTGTCTTTTGCAACTAAAAGTGATCTTCATTATAATTAATACTGTTTGGCTTCAATTATAATTTTTCTGATATTGTGATCAGAACTTTATAATTTTGTTTAATTTGTGTGGTATGTCTTCATCTTTCCCATCCTTTTATTTTTTTGACTTTTGAATCACTTTATTTCATATTTGATTCTTATATTTTCTTCCATATAGTTGTTTGTTGGTCATTTTTTTAACCCAGTTTGAAAATCATTTTATTTTACTAAGTACATTCATATTTGTTACTACGAACAACATGTATAGATTCTATTTTGTTCTAATATATAATTATTTATATATTATATACAATATATTATATATTATGTGTGTGTGTGTGTGTGTGTGTGTGTGTATATATATATATATATATATATATATATATATATATATATATATATATATATTTTTTTTTTTTTTTTTTTTTGTACTGGGGATTGATCTCAGGGGCATTGGACCACTGAACCACATCCCCAGGCCTATTTGGTATTTTGTTTAGAGACAGGGTCTCGTTGAGTTGGTTAGGGACGTGCTAAGTTGCTGAAGCTGGCTTTGAACTTGTCATATCCTGCCTCAGCTGCCTGAGCTGCTGGGTGTTATAATATTTTTTATAATTAGTACATATTACATTTATTGAAGTTTTTTTAATCAATATTACATTTTTCTTATGGTCTTTAATGATTTCTGTTTATTGAGAAATATTTCTTTTTTTGCATTTGTTACTTTTGTACTTAGACCTTTTGAATTCTTAGTTCCACTATTTTATTAAAATTTTTAGGATCTAGTTTGTCATTTTTAACAATATCCATTGACTACCTACCATCTATAGCCTGTATAGCAATCAATGTGATTCTTCTGTTTTGTACCTGTCACTTTTTTATTATTTTTCATTTTGCAATATTTCTACATTTTGTCAACTATTGCTTATAGTAAATATGATTTTAAGTCATTTTTCCAATGTTTTGCCTGTTGTTTCTGGAATGACTGAAATTATTATCTTGCAGATTTCTCAACAATGCAATATTACTTGAGTTCTCATGTTTAGTATTGGTTTTCTATGATATTGATACTTTAAGGACAGCTTGGTTTGATATATTAGTTGATAAATTCTGTGTGTGTATGTATGTGTGTGTGTGTGTGTGTGTGTGTGTGTTTATGGAACATACTACTCAGTATTACATTGATACATTATTCTTCAGAAATCTGCAGCCAGCCTAATTTTATTATCTTTGTAAGTTTTAGGTCCTTGGTACTTTGCTTAAAGATCTTAAGAGATTTTTCTTTAAATAATTAAAGTATAGTAGATTTACTTGTATGTTTCCAGTATGTAATTTGGTTCCCTTTCAATGAGTATATTCAAAAAATTTTTTAATCTCAAGAGATTTCCCCCTTCATTATAGTTTTAAACAATAGGTTCTTAAATTTATTTTTAATTTTCAGGGATTATTTACACTTAAATTGTATCTTCTCTGCCTATCTTCTATTTCAAACTACTTTCTTCTGTCTTTATCCTAAATCTTGTTCTTGATTTCCTAATATACTTCAATACTTCTTATGAAATTTGTATGTGAACCCATTTTTATTTCATGAGAATTAGTTTGTATAACTAATTTAGTTCGTCATTAGCTTGTCTTTTGAAAACTATTTTCTCTTCTATACTTAGTCATATAGGTGAAGACTGATCTTATGATCTTATGTTTTAATTTTGTGGTTAAAAATATCTCAGAAGGAATAAAAATGGTTTATGCTGTACACATTAGTCTTTTTTCTTCATTTAATGCATATGAGTCTCATTTTTTTTGAAAATGAGTAGGAAAGAATTTATTGTTTTCTTTTTTTTTAATTTTTTATTGTTGGCTGTTCAAAACATTACATAATTCTTGATATATCATATTTGAATTTATTGTTTTCTTGTCAATGTCAGTTGATTTAGTTACACAGTGAGCTATGAGCATTTAAACAAGGATATACACATTAAGCTTTCTGGAGGAATTCATTCTAATCTTTTGGGATATGACATAATGATCTTAGAAGAGAGTATTTTGCAGAAGATATTGTGCACAGTGATCAGAAATTATTGTATGCTGGTTGAATGAAATACCTGAACAGTGTTTCAAATGATTGAGAAAGATGTAATTTATCGGGCACTGAATTACAAATGGAAGACTTGGGTTGTTGTCTTGACTTTGCCAAGCAGTGATATGAAACAAAGTCATATTATTGGTAGACAGAATGGTCTACAACTTGGAGATAAATATTTAAGGCCTTAATCCATTCATAGACATGAAAATAAATTATCTGAAATTCTTTCAGGAAATTACTGAAATACTACTTGATTAGCTTCTGGAATTAGATGGCAGGGCAATACTTTTAAGGGTTGTGTTTGAGTAATAATAGAAAGTAAGTGACAGAACTGCATTCTAAAGTGGCAGCATATGCTTAATGATAGGAGTTTGGCTCCTGAGTGGATTTGTGCAAATTTAGGACCACATATATGTTATCTGTATGAAAAGGAATGACTGAATAGCACTAATACAGTGCTATCTTTTCTAATCCTTGCATACTGTGTTCAATCCCTCATATAATTAAATATTTTTAAAGTATCTAAATGATTTAAAAATATCAAAAGCTTATCTGTTTAGAAGTGTATTCAGGGGTTACTAAACAGTCTATGTGGGCTTTGTGCAATTCTCAGCCTAGTTCTGATCTGGAACAAATAATTTAACCTTTTACTCTTAGTTTTAATGCTAGGCAAATTAGAGTTAATTTTAGTTTTAAGATCCTACACTAATTTAATAAGAGAATTTGATTGTTCAGCCCATCCTAATTTACTACCCATCAAAATTTTGAAAATAGTACTAAGGTGTTTTTATTTATAAACTGAGAGTATCTAGTACTCAGCAATTTAACTAAACAAATAATTAAACAGAACTCTTTATGCTGTTTTGTTTCCTATTCATTAGATTTTTCTCATCATAGTCATATTTTTCAAAATAATCATGTGGTTAAGACAAAAAAATCCCAAAGCTGACATTGCAAACTTTATCAAAGTACTTCTAGTTCTGTAATAATATTAGATTATATAACTCAAAAATGCTCTTACCACAAATGTTTTGAAATGCTAGGTAAATTATAAAAAACAACTTAAGAATGATCTTTTAAGAAAATGAGGGTGCTTCCAGGGATCAGAAAGAATAGGCAACTAAAATCTGATTGATAAACATATAATTTTATAGTTTGTATATTCTGGTCTTTGGAGAGGGTAGGAGAGTTATTCAATACATATCTCATATGCGTTTCAATATCTGTATGGGGGGAAATAATGTGGACTAAGAGCTGTATGAGATGGGAAATTTTAAGTGTCATAGAACCAAATCAGATAATTTAAAGGAAAACACTCTATGTGAAAGTGGATCCAGAGAATTTACTAGCATACACAAAAATTTGACAAAAAAGCTTTTTGCTGGCATTTAAGCTCTAAGAATTAAAAAATTAAAATTACATAAACTTCCTTGAGAATTCTAATTGTGGGTCTATGTATAACACAGGTTTGTGGTCCTAATTTCTACTATTTCCAATGTCTGGGAATTTATATTCTAAGAAATTGACATAAAAATTCCCCTGTAATGGAGTTTTTTGAGAAAAATATAAATTATTCTGAAAGGATATGACTGCAGGACTGGATGTCCAAAATATCCACAAATAAACCTTTGACAAAAATGAACGACAAGCCAAAATTACAGTGTCAGTTAGGGAATAATCCGGGATGAATGTGATTCAGACAGTACAACAAATATCAGGCACAGGCACCAGTGAACTTCGATAGTAGAATGATCAGATAAAAACTGTAGAAAACTTTTGAATGGGTAATAACATAAATGAAGAAATTAAAACATAAGGTAATAGACTGAAAAAAATGGGTATATGAAAAGTAATCAAATAGAATTTGAGAACTAAATTATTTAGAAATTAGAATAATATTTTTTTAAAAATTAAAAGCTCAAGGGATGTGTGTGGCAGGAATGTAAGTTACTTTCTCAATATCCATTTCACCCTTTCTTCTTTATTTATTGAGGATAATTTACATTTAATAAGATATACAAATCCTTAGTGTACTCCTATAGAACTTTGGCCTATGTCTATAACCTGGTAACTATTACCCATTCGGAGATACAGAATGTTTCCAGCAACCCTGAAGGTTACCTCAGGCCCCTTCTCAGTTAATACCCCCATGAATATTCTTCAACTTTTCATTTCTTTTTCAAACTATTTGTAATAAAATACATAAAAAATAAAAAAAGAAAAAAAAAGAATACCCACATAATTTGCTTTTTGAAAAAAATTGACAACTGTACATAATAACATGGGGCACAGTGTGATAATTAGACAATGTATACAATATATAATGATCAAATCAGGATAATTATAATTTTTGTTGCCTCAAACTTTAAAAATTTCTTTGAGTTGAGAAGCTTTGAACACCTCTTTTCTAGTTATTTTTAAAATAAAATATATAATAAACTAGTATGAACTATAGTCACCCCCCTATTCCTGGCTATAGAACACTAGAACTTATTCCTCCTACATGAGTATAATTTAGTGTTCATTATCTAACCTCACTCTATACCTCATTCCTAACTTTTAGCTATCACTATGATACTATCTACTTCTATGAAATCAACTTTTTTAGGCTTCACATGAGTGAGAACATGTGGCATATGTCTTTCTGTATTATTTCACTTAACATAATGTCCTCTTGTTCTATCCAAGTTGCTGACAATGACAGGATTTCATGTTTTTTTTTTAATGGCTGATTAATATTTTATTCTCTCTCCCCCCATATATTTTTACCTATATATCTCTATCTATTTATCTATCTAATAATGCTGCAAGAAACAGGTGTGCAATTCTCTTTGATATAATTCTTTGATTTTCTTTGGATATAATTCAGTAGTGGGATAACTGTATCAGGAAATAGTTTCATTTTTAATTTTCTAAGCAACCACTATACTTTTTTTTTCTTTCTCAACCTCCTTGCCAGCATTTGTCATTTTTATTATTATCATTTTAACCGGGGTGAGTGATATCTCATATGGTTTTGGTTTGTATTTCCCTGAAGTTTACTAATTTTAAGCATTTTTTCATATAAATATTGTTCTTTTGTATACCTTCTTTTGTGAAATATTTATCCAAATAATTTATTTATTTTAAAATTGGATTATTTTTGGATGTTCAGTTTTTTATTTGAGTTCCATTTTCATTCTAAATATTAATCACTTGTTGGATGAATACTTTGCAAATATTTTCTTTAAATCTTTAGATTGTCTCTTTGTTGATTGTTTCATTTACTCTGCAGAAGCTCCTTAGTTTAACCCTATTCGTTTTTTTTTTTTTTTTTTTTTTGGTTTTTTTTGCCTTTACTTGTGGGTTTTATCAAAAATACCATTGTCTGTAAAGATGTCTTTAAGTGTTTCCTTTTGTTTTCTTTTAGTACTTTAATAAGAGTTTCAGGGCTTACATTTAGGTTTTTGCTCCATTTTAAGTTAGGTTTTTTTTTTGTGTGTGTGTGTGTGTGATAACAGCTAGGGATTAGTTTCATTCTTCTGCATATGGATATCCAGTTTCCCAAAAACCACTTATTAAAAGAATAGATCTCTATTCTCTTCCACTGTACTTTGGGTCACTTTTAAATTCCAGTATCATGCTGTTTTAGAGACTACAGTTTTGTAGTCACATATTGTGATGCCTTCAACTCTATTATTGTTGGTTAAGAATTCTTTGGCTATTTGGAGGACTTCTGTGGTTCCAAATGAATTTCAATTTTTTTTCTACTTTTACAAAGAATGCCCTTTGTATTTTGATGGGAATTGTATTGAATCTATAGTGTCTTTTCTCTTCCAGATGATACCTTTGTTCTTATTGATGTCTGTGTAAGAGAATCCAATGCTGACTTAATAGTTGAAGTTTTGTCAATTTTATTTATCTTTCCAAATCAATCAATCATCTCCATTTTGTTGATCTTTTGCATTTTTTTAGTTTATCTTTTGTTTATGTCTTCTCTGTTCTGTGTTGCCTCTTTTTGTTCTACTAATTTTGGTTTCCTTTTGATTTTTCTTTTACCTGACTTGTGTCTTTGGATGATTTAAATGAAATTTTTCTTTCTTTCTTTCTTTTTGATGTAGGCACTTATTGTGATAATCTTCCCCGTTAATTATGCTTTTGTGTTTGTATGTCATATTTCCATTTTCAGTTGTTTCAATACATTTAAAAATTTCTCTTTTGATTTCTTCATTGATTGAAGGATGTTGGATAGCGCTATCTGTGTGCTTCTGAGACTACAGGTGTGTAGGTAGCTCTTCCCAGATGCATCCCAGTGCCTGGGCAGGCTGATCTGATCTGGGTACCCTGTAGAGTTTCTTCTTCAAGTGAAGGGTGAGTTGATAGGTCCACCCAGCTACTTCTAATAGCTTTGGCCAGCCAAAGCACTGAGGGTGAGATACTTAGTACTCTGTGGGGCCTTGCTGGTTGAGCCTGAGTAGATTTCTACCTGTTTCTCAGAGCTAAGAATAGGTTGTCAAGGACATCTGGCAGCTTCCTATAGTCTCATTGGGATAATCTACTCTTCACAGACTCCTGGCTGCTTCCCAGGGCTGTAAGAGGGTAGATGAGGCCACCAGGCATTGCATGGGGCTATGGGAGAGTGAGCAGGACCACCTGATAGTTTTGCATGGTAATGAGACCAGTTGGCTTGTTCAGAAAGTCTAATGGCCAAGCTGCTGGAGGTAGCCACTTGAATGCTTCACAGGAAGGTAGATGGGCAGGTCTTAAGATGGCTCTGTGAAGCAGAAGCCTGGGTGAGAGTAGCAGATAAGTAGGCTTATTTTTCTAGGGCAATACAGCAATGTAGATTACTCAGCTGTTCTTCAAACTGGACTATTAAGGTCTGTCAAGCAGACTTCTCCAGCAACAAATAATTCAGTGTCCGTGTTAGTATGGTCTCCTGGATATTTTTGCTTACTCTTTCCCTGCTATACTCTATATATACCCTCTTGGTTTAGGTTTGATCTTGATTGAAGAGGTGGGTTAGTAGAAGCTTTGTATTTAGTAGCCCTCTTTTTCTTTTTGTGATGTCAGGGGTGCTTTATCACTGAGATTCATCCTCAGTACATTTTTTTTAATCCTTAGACAGGGTCTCACCAAGTTGCCAAGGCTGGCCACAAAGTTGCAGAGGCTGGCCTCAAACTATTGATTCTCTTGCCTCTGCCTCCCGAGTCACTGGGATTATAGGCACTGTGCCCAGCAAGTTTCCTTTTTTATGACTGTTCTGTCTCCATGGTATGCAACATCTCTGTCATATCCTCACTGTATGCACTCTGGTGTTCTACCTCAAACACTCCACTGGAATAGTAATTCCTTTTGTTTGTTTTTGGGGAGGGAAGTGTGTCATAAACTTCTAGTCAGCCATCTTGTTGACGTTACTCCCTTTCTTAGTAAAATGCCTCATTTTGCTTGAGTTGGCAATGTAATCCTTATAAAAAATACTACATTTCTCAGCATCCTTGTAGTCATGGATAAATCATGTGATATTGTTCTGGCCAAAGAGCTATTGGTGATTCTTTGCCTCTTTGTCATTTTCTTCTTTTTGTTTCCTGAAAAGCAAAGAGAATGAATGAAATAAAGTTTTCCTTTTTCCATTATAAGGCAATTATAAGGATAAATCACATGTTAGGGTTTGCAGAATAGAAAATAGGAAATGTTGGACCAAGATCCTCAATAACTCTTAGACCACACAGTCTCATTCCAATTAAGCCTTTATTGCTGGCCAGTGGCAGACACTTTGTTCTCTAAAGAACAAGATGGTCAGAGTAGCGCAACCGCCTTCATTTGACCCCATATTTAAGCCCCCAAACCACAAAAGGGACATTTAGGGGTTCAGCCAATGCAAGCAAGACAAGTTACAGAAGCAGGATTTGTGGTGAGATAGTTCCATGTTCTTGGGGGATTTCCATGAACAAAAGAAGAACAACTTGCCCCAGCCATGATCTTTCTGTCTGTCATGGTGGAATTCATAAAATGGAGTCACTGTACAAATTGGAGTTACTATAGTTAAGATTTCTGTCATATCACAGAATAGCTTGGGCATTGATGTTATAGTGGAGCTGCTGCATCAATCTTGAGCCCAATTTTCAGAAGTAATGATATATGTTAAACATGTTCAGATGTCACATTACATGTTAATAGTTAAACTGGTAAAGTAAAGAGCTTAGGAGAAAATTATTATACTGGAACATAAGTCTGAAAAAATTTCTCAAAATGTGTTAAAGAGATAACAAGTTGTTGATTGAGTTATTTGTGGTTTTTGTGCTTAGCTTTTTGAGTTCTTTAACCTAGAGGTTAGTGCTCTATTTGATGTGTGAGGGGTAAAACTTTACGCCCAGGATGTAGTCTCTCTGTTTACCTCACAGATTGTTTCTTTTGCTGAGAAGAAATATTTTAGTTTGATTTCATTTCATTTATTGATCCTTGGTTTTAATTCTTGTGCTATAGGTGTCTTATTAAAGAAGCTTTGGCCTAATCCCACATGATAGAGATTAGGGCCTACTTTTTCTTCTATTAGACGCAGAGTCTCTGGTTTAATTCCTAGGTCCTTGATCCACTTTGAGTTGAATTTTGTGCATGGTGAGAGATAGGGACTTTTTTTTTCATTTTGTTGCATATGGATTTCCAGTTTTCTTAGCACCATTTGTTGAAGATGCTATCCACTATTATGAAGACAAACAACAATAAGTGTTGGCGAGGATGTGGGGTAAAAGATACACTCAAACATTGCTGGTGGGAGTGGAAATTGGTGCAGCCAATATGGAAAGCAGTATGGAGATTCCTTGGAAATCTGGGAATGGAATCACCATTTGACCCAGCTATCCCTGTCCTCAGTCTATACCTAAAGGACTTAAAAACAGCATACTATAGGGACACAGCCACATTAATGTTTATAGCAGCAAAATTCACAAAAGCTAAACTGTAGAGCCAACCTAGATGTCCTTCAGTGGATGAATGGATAAACAAAATGTGGTATATATACACAATGGAATATTCATGAGCAATAAAAGAGAATAAAATCATGGCACTTGCAGGTAAAGAATGGCACTGGAGTAGATAATGCTAAATGAAATTAGCCAATTCCCAAAAAAACAAATGCCAAATGTTTTATCTTATATAAAGAGGCAGACTCATAGTAGGGTAAGGAGGGGGAGCATGAGAGGAATAGATGAATACTAAATAGGGCAGAAGGCTAAGAGGGAAGAGAAAGGGAGGGGACAGGGGATTAGCAAGGATGGTGGAATGTGATAAACATCATTATCCAAAGTACATGTATGAAGACATGAATTAGTGTCAACATATTTTATATGCAACCAGAGATATGAAAAATTGTGCTGTATATGTGTAACAAGAATTGTAATGCATCCCGCTGTCATTTATTTTTCTAAAAAATCAGTAAAAAAAAGAAATAAACACACACATACACACACACACAGATAACCAGTTGGAAAATTCAATAGAGATACTAGGAGAAAAGAATGGGAATTGCCAGAATGTATCTGATAGTAATTCTAGAAGGAGTTCATTGAGAGAATTTGGTAGAGAAAAAAGAGGGGTCATGACTGAGATTTTTTTTAATATAATTGAAAGTTTGAATCCACAGATTTATGCAACTTTTCAGTTCTAAGGTTAGGTGAAAAATAAGTACATATCTAGATGTATCATAGCAGGATACCAAAAGTAAAGAAGATTGTCAAAAAACAAAAAAGCAGTTTAGATAAAAGGTAATAAATAATTTTAGATTGAATATTAAATTCTAGAAGGTTTAAACAAAAATTGTTTTATTACAGCATGTTAGTAGCATATTTCAAAAGTGCTACCAGTAAACAGAACTGGGACTAACTTGTAGGATTGTATCCAAAGTTATAACTGAGCACAGCTACCATGGAAATTATTTTTTGCCCTTGTGCATTAGGAACTTACTTGTCTAAATGTGAAGTTGCCACTGTAGCTGCTGGCTTCAGAATTTTTCCACTGCTACTTGATCAGAAAGAAAGCTGCATGAAAAAATTATTTTATCTTGTCAGTTTGAGTCACATTGTATTTTCCTCAGAAAGGATTTACTCATGGCTTGCCTCCTCTTTCATAACTCAGTTCTAAATTTAAACTTACACAAATATATTTGAGGAAATACAGTTATCAGTTTTATAGTTTCTAAAATACAGCAAGGCAGAGTAGAAGGAAGTTGAAAAAGATGCTAACAAGCCAATCCATAGTCAATGTTATATATATATGAAAGAAAGATAACCAGTCAACAGCATAATTATTAGTATCAAAATGAAGCCAGAAAACAATGGGATAATACCCTCAAAGTGCTGAATAACACAAGTAGATTTTTCAAAAATAAGGAATTTACCTTAAGAGTTTCTTTCTGGAAGAGCTATGAAACAGTGTCTTTCACTAAGTTAAGAATATATTAATCCTAGAGAAAAGGAATAATATGCAAGGATAAATGATTTTCTTTGATAAGTTCATTTCACTTTTTAATATTTATTTTTTAGTTGTAGTTGGACACAATACCTTTATTTATTTATTTTTATGTGATGCTGAGGATTGAACCAGGGCCTCACACGTGCTAGTCAAGTGCTCTGCTGATGAGCCATAACCCCAGCCCTCATTTTACTTTTATCATAAGAAAATATTACCCTTAAAATAAACATCAAAGTAGGAAATGCATTTCATTTAGTAGTTGAAGGAAATAATGCCGATATCCAAAAAGAACCATACATGAGGTCTCCTTTTAATTTTAATGTAATTGTAACTTGGTAGATTTTGTAAACCTATTCCCCCAGGGCCCTGAACAAACAGATCTACCATCATTGCATATACACTTAGGAAAAATGGAAAGTAGGATTGTAGGTGCTCTACATTTTTACCCAAGCACTGATGGTAAACAATATTTTTATAATTTCAAATCTCTTCATGCCCATGAATATAAGAATGACAATAGCATAATTTTACATGATAATAGGTTTTCAATGAATACTTTGTTAAACTACTAGAAACATAAAATACTATCTGCATGTTAATAAGCCCATTATTAAGTGGCAGACTTAACATAGTTTTAGCTCAATATTTCAACATTTAATTTTTCTAGCTCTAGGGCTCAAGATATATTGACTATTAACAGTGGTTGTTGTGGGTTGTTCTCATTTTGTAAGCAATCCTTTATTTGTGAAATAATAAAACTTTATTTGTTAGTGATGGCAGGCAGAATTTCTAAAATGTCTCCCAAAGATAATGCATCCTAATTCCTAGAATATGAGTATGGTGAGTTGTTCTTCTATGATTAAATCACGATACATGATTATTCTGGATTATCTGGATATGCCCATTATAATCATATAACTCATTAGAAACAGGTCTTTCTCCAGTGGGAGCAGTAGACAGATATATTAGGATTATGAGAACTCAAGAATTTGCTTCTTTTATATATATATATATATATATATATATATATATATATATATATTTAACATGACATTTATTCTAAGAAAAATAAGTAAATTACTACAAGGTAGATCCAGTAAGTGCATTGTAAAGTCTAGAATGTCCCAGGATAAAACACGTGGATGCAGTTCAGTGAAGCTTTACTTTCCCATCCTGGATCCAATCACTATTATTTATTTATTTATTTATTTTAAACTTTTTTATTAGCTACACATGACATTACAATGATCTTGGCAATTCATACATTTGAATCAATTGGGGTATAATTTCTCATTTTTCTGATTGTACAGGTTGCAGAATCACACTGGTCATACAGTCACCTATATACATACAGCAATCATAATGTCTATTCTATTCTGCTGCTCTTCCTTTCCCCCCTTCCCCTTCCCTCCCCTCCCATAACTTCTCTCTATCCAATCTAATGTGACACTCTTTTTTCTTTTTCTCCTTACAACATCATACATGTATTCTGTATAACGATGAGGGTCTCCTTCCATCTTCCGTGCAACTCCCCTTCTCCCTCCTTTTCCCTCCCACCTCTCTTTCCTATTTAGTGGTAATCTTCTTCTCATGCTCTTTCTCCCTATTCCATTTTGAGTCACCCACCTTATATCAGAGAAGACATTCGGCATTTGTTTTTTAGGGATTGACTAACTTCACTTAGCATAATCTGCTCTAATGCCATCCATTTCCCTGCAAATGCCATGATCTTGTTATTTTTTAGTGCTGAGTAATATACCATTGTGTATAAATGCCACATTTTTTAATCCATTCATCTATTGAAGAGCATCTAGGTTGGTTCCACAGTCTAGTTATTGTGAATTGCGCTGCTATAAATATCGATGTGGCTGTGTCCCTGTAGTATGCTCTTTTTAGGTCTTTTGGGTATAGTCCAAGAAGGGGAATAGCTGAGTCAAATGGTGGTTCCATTCCCAGTTTTCCAAGGAATCTCCATACTGCTTTCCAAATTGGCTGCACCAATTTGCAGTCCCACCAGCAATGTATGAGTGTACCTTTTTCCCTGCATCCTCGCCAGCACTTATTGTTGTTTGACATCATAATGGCTGCCATTCTTATTGGAGGGAGATGGTATCTTGGAGTGGTTTTAATTTGCATTTCTCTGATTGCTAGAGATGGTGAGCATTTTTTCATGTATTTGTTGATTGCTTGTATATCCTCTTCTGAGAAGTGTCTGTTCACGTCCTTGGCCCATTTGTTGATTGGGTTATTTTTGTTGTTGTTGTTTAACTTTGAGTTCTTTGTATACTCTAGAGATTACAGCTCTATCTGATGTTTGAGGGGTAAAAAATTGTTCCCAGGATGTAGGCTCCCTATTCATCTCACATATTATTTCTCTTGCTGAGAAAAAAACATTTTAGTTTGAATTCGTCCCATTTGTTGATTCTTGGTTTTAATTCTTGTGCTATAGGTGTCTTATTAATGAATTTGGGGCCTGCCCCCACATGATGTAGATTAGGAACAACTTTATCTTCTATTAGACACAGAGTCTCTGGTTTGATTCCTTGCTGCATGATCCATTTTGAGTTGACTTTTGTGCATGGTGAGAAAAAGGGATTCAATTTCATTTTGTTGCATATGGATTTCCAGTTTTCCCAGCACTATTTGTTGAAGATGCTATCCTTTCTCCATTGCATGTTTTTAGCACCTTTGTCTAATATAAGGTAGTTGTAATTTTGTGGATTTGTCTCTGTGTCCTCTATTCTGTACCATTGGTCTACCAGCCTGTTTTGGTGCCAGTACCATGCTGTTTTTGTTACTATTGCTCTATAGTATAGTTTAAAATCTGGAATCGCGATAACACCAGTTTCACTCTTCCTGCTTAGAATTACTTTAGCTATTCTGGGTCTCTTATTTTTCCAGATGAATTTCATGATTGATTTTTCTATTTCTATGAGGAATGCCATTGGGATTTTGATGGGAATTGCATTGAATCTGTAAAGTGCTTTTGGTAATATGGCCATTTTAATAATATTAATTCTATCTATCCATGAGCAAGGTATATCCTTCCATCTTCTAAGGTCTTCTTCTATTTCTTTCTTTAGGGTTCTGTAGTTTTCATTATATAGATCTTTCACCTCTTTTGTTAGGTTGATTCCCAGGTATTTTTTTGAGGATATTGTGAGTGGGGTAGTTGTTCTCATTTCCATTTCAGAGAATTTGTCAATGATATACAGGAATGCCTTTGATGTATGGATATTGATTTTATATCCTGCCATCTTGCTGAATTCATTTAGTAGTTCTAGAAGTTTCTTGGTTGAAATTTTTGGGTCTGCTAGGTATAGGATCATGTCATCAGGAAATAGTGCTAATTTAAATTCTTCTTTTCCTATATTTATGCCTTTAATTTCTTTCGTCTGTCTAATTGCTCTGGCTAGTGTTTCAAGAACTAAATTGAATAGAAGTGGTGAGAGAGGGCATCCCTGTCTTGTTCCAGTTTTTAGAGGGAATGCCTTCAATTTTTCTCCATTTAGAATGATTCTGGCCTGAGGCTTAGCATATATAGCTTTTACCATGTTGAGGTAATTTAGTGTTATCCCTAATTTTTCTAATGTTTTGAACATAAAGAGACGCTGTATTTGTCAAATGCTTTTTCTGCATCTATCGAGATGATCATATGGTTCTTATCTTTAAGTCTATCGATGTGGTCAATTGCATTTATTGATTTCCATATATTGAACCAGCCTTGCATCCTGGGGATGAATCCCACTTGGTCATGGTGCATGATCTTTTTGATATGTTTTTGTATCCAATTTGCCAGAATTTTATTGAGGATTTTTGCATCTATATTCATTAGGGATATTGGTCTGAAGTTTTCTTTCTTTGAAGTGGCTTTATCTGGTTTTGGAATCAGGGTGATGTTGGCCTTGTAGAATTAATTTGGAAGTACTCCCTCTTTTTCTATTTCCTGAAATAGATTGAAGAATATTGGTATTAGTTCTTCTTTAAAGTTCTTGTAAACCTCTGCTGTATATCTGTCCAGTCCTGGTCTTTTCTTGGTTGGTAATCTTTTTATGGCTTCTTCTATTTCCTCACTTGATATTGGCCTGTTTAGGTTGTTTATATCATCTTGACTCAATCTGGGTAGCTCATATGCCTTAAGGAATTTATTGATGCCTTCACTATCCTCTATTTTATTAGAGTATAGGGTTTCAAAATAATTTCTAATTATCTTCTGTATTTCTGAAGTGTCTATTGTGATGTTGCCTTTTTCATCCCGTAAGCTAGTAATTTGAGTTCTCTCTCTTCTTCTCTTTGTTAGAATGGCTAATGGTCTATCAATCTTATTTATTTTTTCAAAGAATAAACTTTTAGTTTGATCTATTTTTTCGATTGTTTCTTTTGTTTCGATTTCATTGATATCAGCTCTGATTTTAATTATTTCTTGCCTTCTACTGTATTTGCTGCTGATTTGTTCTTCTTTTTCTAGGGCTTCGAGATGTAGTGTGAGGTCATTTATTTGTTGGCTTTTCCTTCTTTTAAGGAATGAACTCCATGAGATGAATTTTCCTCTTAGTACTGCTTTCATAGTGTCCCAGAGATTTCAATGTTGTGTCTGAGTTTTCATTTACCTCTAAGAATTTTTTAATTTCCTCTTTGATGTCTTCTGTAACCCTTTGTTCATTCAGCAGCATATTGTTTATTCTCCATGTGATGTAGGAATTTTTCTTCCTTATTTTATCATTGATTTCCAATTTCATTGCATTATGATCAGATAAAATGCATGGTAGTATCTCTACTCCTTTGTATTTGCTAAGATTTGCCCTGTGACATAATATATGGTCTATTTTTAAGAAGGATCCATGTGCTGCTGAGAAAAAAGTGTATCTGCTTGATGTTGGGTGGTATATTCTGTATATACCAATTAAGTCTAAGTTATTAATTGTATTATTGAGCTCTATAGTTTCTTTATTCAACTTTTGTTTGGAAGATCTCTCCAGTGGTGAGAGAGGTGTGTTAAAATCTCCCATGATTATTGTGTTGTGGTCTATTTGACTCTTGAACTTGAGAAGAGTTTGTTTGAGGAATGTAGCTGCACCATTGTTTGGGGCATATATATTAATGATCATTAAGTCTTGTTGGTGTATGGTTCCCTTGAGCAGTATGTAGTGTCCTTCTTTATCCCTTTTGATTAACTTTGGCTTGAAGTCTATTTTATTTGATATGAGTATGGACACTCCTGCTTGCTTCCGAGGTCCATGTGAGTAGTATGATTTTTCCCAACCTTTCACCTTCAGTCTGTGTATGTCTTTTCCTATCAGATGAGTCTCCTGTAGGCAGCATATTGTTGGATCTTGGATCTTTTTTTTAATCCAGTCTACTAGCCTATGTCTTTTTATTGGTGCATTTAAGCCATTAACATTTAGGGTTACTGTTGAGATATGGTTTGTACTTCCAGCCATATTTGTTTATTTATTTTACTTAACATGATTTGTTTTTCCTCTTTGATTAGTTTTTCTTTTACTGTACTACTTCCCACTGTTGGTTTTCATTGTTATTTTTCATTTCCTCTTCCTGTAATGTTTTGCCAAGGATGTTTTGAAGTGCTGGTTTTCTAGTTGCAAATTCCTTTAACATTTGTTTATCATGGAAGATTTTTATTTCATCTTCAATCCTGAAGCTTAATTTCACTGGATACCCAATTCTTGGTTGGAACCCATTTTCTTTCAGCATTTGAAATATGTTGTTCCAGGATCTTCTAGCTTTCAGAGTCTATGTTGAAAGATCAGCCATTATCCTGATTGGTTTACCCCTAAGTGTAATCTTCTTCCTTTCTCTTGTGGCTTTTAAGATTCTCTCCTTATTCTGTATGTAGGGCATCTTCATTATAATGAGTCTTGGTGTAGATCTCTTATGATTTTGACATTCAGTGTCCTATAGGCTTCTAGGATTTGGATTTCTGTTTTATTTTTCAAGTCTGGGAAGTTTCCTAGTATTATTTCATTGAACAGATTGCTCATTCTTTTGGTTTGGACCTCGATACCCTCCTGTATCCCAATAACTCTTAAGTTTGGTCTCTTTATGTTATCCCATATTTCTTGGATGTTCTGCTCATGGTTTCTTAACATTCTTACTGAGCTGTATATGTTCTTTTCAAGTAGAAATACTTTGTCTTCGTTGTCTGATGTTCTATTCTCTAAGTGTTCTTCCTCTTCCAGTAATACTCTCATTTGAGTTTTTAATTTGGTTTATTGTTTCCTTCATTTCCAGGATTTCTGTTTGTTTGTTTGTTTTATAACCTCTATCTCCCTGTAGAGTTGATCTTTTGCTTCTTGAATTTGTTTATGTAATTCATTGTCAAAGTGATCTTTCATTGATTTTGCTGTCTAATGTCTTCCTTGAGACTCCAGATCATCTTAAGCATGTATATCCTGAACTCTTTTTCTGACATTCCATCTGCTGCAGATATTACCCTCTTCTAATATTGAATTGACCTGCATTGTTTGTGGTCCTTTCTTTCCTGTCTTCTCATACTGCTCATGTTTCTTTCCAGCTTTGTGAAACTGTTGTGTTAATGATTTTCCCCTTATATATTTATATCGCTCTTGTATAGCTCCAAAATCTCTCTTTTATGGAGAAAGACAATGTTAACAGTTCCCAATATCAATAGTACATCATCTAAGCACAAGTTTTCATTATTAATACATTTATAGTAAGATCCTAGGTCCGCAGATATTGGCTTTAATTATTATTTAAAATATAGTTATTAGTTTTATAAAAGGCATACCATTTGTGGTGGCATATAGAAAACTGAATTTCAGACGATGGATGTTATGCTTAGGGGGAAAGGAGTGAGGGTATGAGATTAATCTAACTTATTAACTTTGGAGAACTCTAACCAATAGACTGGTAATTTATGGAAGAATGTATAGATCCAACCTCCTATCTGTATTTAGAAAGTTAACGTACATACAGATAGTAAAAGTTAGGGGGTTGAAAGTGGGATAGAGGAAGTAAGAATGAAGAAAAAAAATAACAAGGAAAAAAAGAGAAAAAAAGAGAGAGGGAAAAAGAAAATAAGGAAGAAAAAAGGAGGGGAGGTGGGGCATATGCAATTCCTCTATATTATATTATTTTGGTGATTCAGTTGTTAAAGTCCTATTTTTTTTTTTTTTTGATTTTTTTTTTTTTTTATTGTTGGCTGTTCAAAACATTGCATAGTTCTTGATATATCATATTTCACAATTTGATTCAAGTGGGTTATGAGCTCCTATTTCATGCACAGTTCTTTGTTTCAAATATGTTGAGGTTGTGAAAAAGAGAGAAGATAGAAAAAAAAGTCTCTCAGAACTGTTTTCCTTTCTTCCAGTAGGTGGCGTTGTCTATTCCTAGCTTGAGCCCACAGGGTGGTGGATGTAGTCAGAGTGAAAGGACATGAGCTTCCACCTGTAGCCTCCCTACTCTAGTCTCTTAGGTGGAAACCAGGTGCTTGTACAGTTGTTGTTTTGCGTTGATAGCTACACCCCCCAAAAGCTTGTGTGAAAATTTTTGAGTTATTGCAGCTGAGGATGGGGGAGTTGGAAACTGGGTACCTGGATCAGCTGCAGAACTGTGCTGGTAGCCACACCCTGGTTGATGGGTTTTAAGGGTTGATGGGCTTCCTCCCGTCTGGCTCGCGGGGCCGCAAAGGGCTTCCTCCCCCAGTCTGGCAAAGTGGGGGCCGAGCCAGACTTCCTCCTCCAGTCTGGCCAAGAAGTTGCTTCTTTAAAGATGAAGAGAATTATGTGAAAAGAAACATGAGCTTCTAGGAATAGAGAGCAGTCCCAGCGAATTGAATGGATATATAGACTTTGGACCTATAACCCAAATATTCCTGTATGAAGAATTTCCCCTGAGTTTCCAGGTTAAGAGTAAGCTTAGCTGACAACTTGATTTTGGGCTTAGAGTAGAACCCATATGTGCCTACCCAGACTTCTGTCTGTCTATAGGACTGTGATCTAAAAATAAACAGACATCATTTTAAGCCACAAAGTTTGTTGGTATTTTGTTATAAAGCACCAGTCTACTAAATGAAACATATAACCCTTATTTTTTTCATATTAAATTATTTTTGTGTACTTAAGAAATAAACTGACTTGATCTGTTCAAATATGTTTGAAATCTAATAAGAGAACAGGAGCATGTGTTTTGATTCCAATTCAGACTTATAATTCCCTACTCATCTAAAATATCCTTTAATTTTTTCTTATATTTTATATGTTGAAAAATATCAATGTATAATAGTATCATGGATATTTTTGATACTTAGGAACATCATCAAAAGATGATATAATCACTGATTAATATAACAATACCATTTGAACTAGATGAGTGCTAAAAGTGCAGAAATTATAAGGAAATGCAGATACTGAAATATAGATGTCTCTATTAACATTATTCATTTGAAAAAATTATACCAGAAGCATTTTTAATAATATGTTTGAAATCTAATAAGAGAACAGGAGCATATGTTCAAAAATAGCATGTGTTCAAAATGTATTCAAAAACTCAGGGGAAATTCTTCATATTGGCATATTTCAGGTATAGTCCAAAGTCCATGTTTCCATTCTATTAGCGGGGACTGCTTTCTATTCCTAGAAGCTCATGTTCCTTTTGAAAATAATAAAACATATTCACAAAATCAAGGATAGGGAATATAATGTATTATTAGCTTTTCATCATTTACAAGTAATATATAAGAATGCCACATTGTGCTGTTGTTTGCTTAGAACTTTTCTACATTTTCAAGTGGCACTGTATATTAATTTATACGGTATAGGTTTTAATGTTATACTTTGAAAATGATTGGTATGAAAATATTATTTGTCTTCAAATAATCAAATTTTCAGAGATCCTAGGTAATATATAGTTTAGCTTAAAACCTTTTGAGTGTTATGTTTTATTATTAGGTTAAATATTTTCTTGGAAAAAGGGAGAGGTATACACAGTTATTTTGTTACCTTTGGAAGGGAGTCAAGATGAATGAAGGAATAATAGAATACTAAGAATATTAAAAATTATGCCACTTCTTTTTATTTTGAAAAACATAATCATTTTGGTTTGCTAAAATTAAACCTTTAGAATTGTTTTGAAAACCTAATACTGAAATCCAATGTCTAATTTGTAAATATATTAGGATTAATCAAGTACTGAATGGAATCAGAATTATACTTGAAGATTTTAAAAATTCATATATGTTTTTTAATTATTTTATATTTTCTAATTAGGTATATGTGACAACAGAATAAATTTTGATTCATTGTAAACAATTGCAGCACAACTTTTCATTTCTTTGGTTGTACATAATGTAATGTTGCACCATATGTGCAGTCATATATGTACTAGAGTGATGATGTCGATCTAATTCTACCATCTTTCCTGCCCCTATGTCCCCTCCCCTCCCATTCCCCCCTTTGCCAAGTCACAGTTCATTAGTATTTTTAGTAATGCATTCTGACAATAGATCGACCAGGAATTTTAGAGTATATAATTTTTATTTTGAAGTGATAATAATTTCTAAAAAGAATGAATCAATTTTTTTCTTATTTAATGAAATAAGAGAGGCAAAACAATGCTTTGTTCACTCATACCTCAGGAATATATTTTAACTAGAATTCTTTGCTTTTAGAATTTATATTTATCTAATAATCAGAAACATGTCAAATGTAGATTATTCTGATAATCTGTTTATCCACCAAACCTCTGAAATGGCAGTACATTTTTCATTAAGGAAAACTTTGGAAGAATTTAAAGGACTCAAAGGAAATGAAGAAATGAAAAAGCGTGTGTGAATATATGTGTGTGTGTGTGTGTGTGTATCTATCTGCCTCCTTGGAAATTATAAACTGAAAACATTGTGCAAATATACTCTATGCATAGAATGTATCTTTTTCATTGTTTGGTATTGTCAGAAATTCTGATGATATATAATAACTTGCTAACTATTTGTGGGCTGTTTTCATAAACTAAAGATCACTACTCTCCAGCCTCCCTAACTAACCCTACCCCCACCCCCACTAAACTTCTATAGTCATTCTCTTTTTAACCTGTGAAACTCCTCTTCTCACAGTTTTATTTTGGGGATCTTATTACAACCTTGGATTTTAATGTTTACTTTAGTTGTATTATTTGAAGGAGAGAGCATATCCAGCTAGCACGAATCTTACTGCTCTGGTAGTAACATACTAATTTCTTCATGAGTTTATATTATTATAAATATTTAGTACATATTATTATTTTTGGTAGAAAGTTGGTTTTATTAGAGCATTACAATTATTTATAGTATTTGTATTCATTTTAAAAAACTTATACATAAAAGGAACTTAATTTTGGTCCCCATTTCCCCCATTTCCTCTGCTCCTCCCTCCTGTATTCTACTGATCTTCCCTTTTCTTCTATTTACCTTTAACTGGTACTTTCTACATATACATAAAGGTGAAATACCCTTTGGTACATTTATATACCTATATATAACATGATCTTGTAAAATTGATTCCTTATCTTTTTCCCTTTCCCTTCCTTCTGCCCTCCCTCTCCTTCACCTATTTCTTCTTCACCAATCTTCCCTATATCTTTATGATATCTAATCTCCTCCCCCATCATCTTCTCTAGCATCCACAAACACATAACAGAGAACATTTGAAACTTCTCTTTCTGTCTGGCTTATTTCACTTAATATGTTTTTTTCATTTCTATTGATTTACAAGTAAACACCACTTTACAAGCAAACATTTCTTTGTGGCTAAGTAAAACTCCATTGTGTATATATACTACATTTTCTTCTTTTCCCACTGTCTTTTCTATTCCTATTCTTCCTCCCTTCCCTTTGTCTAATCTGCTGAATTTCTATTCTCCCCCACTCCTTGTTGGGTGTTAGCATCCACATAGAACATTTGACCTTTGTTTTTCTTTCTTTGGAAGTGGCTTATTATACTTAGTCTGATAGTCTCCAGATCCATCCATTTACTCGCAAATGTCACCAGTTTTTTTTTTTTTTTTTTTTTTTTTTTAGGAATCTTCATTCTGCTTTCCAGAGTAGTTGAGTAGTTGCACCAATTTGCAGTCCAACTAGCAATGTTTGTATTTTTTCCCCATATACTCACCAACATTTATTATTACTAGTATTCTTGATAATTCCATTTCAGACTGGAGTGAGGTGAAATCTCAGTGTAGTTTTAGTTTGCATTTCTGTAATTGATAGAGATGTTGAACATTTTTTAATATATTTGTTGACCATTTGCATTTCTCTTTCTGTGAAGTGCCTGTTCAGTTTCTTTACCAATTTATTGATTTTTTGTGTGATTTTGGTGTTTTTTGAGTTCATCTAGATCTCTTCATCTATTGACGGACATCTGGGTTGATTCCATAATTTTACTATTGTGAATTGAGCTACTATAAACATTGTAGTGGCTGTATTAGTATAGTAGGATAATTTTAGATCATTGGATAAATACCTAATCATGAGATAGGAGAGTCATATGGTGGTTCCATTGCCAGTTTTTTGAGGAATCTCCACACTGCTTTCCAAAGTGATTGTACTAATTTGCAGTCCTACCAACAATGTGTGAGTATTTGGTTCAAAGTTTTGAATACTCCTAAATACAACTTTGAATACATACATACCCCTAAATTCAGGGAAAAGGTTGAAACTAGGGGAAAAGAGTTTTAATAAAATGATTATGGAAAGAGGTTTTGGTAGCAAAAATAATGAGGGCCAAAGGAAAGGAGAGATCTGTGGTCTTTTTTGGTATCAATGTTAGTCAGTTCTTATTTGACCTCAAAATAAGGGAGTCAGAGAATGATGAAGAATTGAGAACCACTAAAATAATTTTTAACATCTTATTCTCCTTCTCCTGTTAAATCATTTTTAGATTGAGTAAGTAGATTGACACATTGAAATATTATTTTGCTTTGTGTCTCTGGTAGAATGTGTAGAAGATGTTAAGATTTTCTCCATTTTATTTTCATTAGATTATACTAAATAAAAACATAAACCTTGTAGTCTAACAGCAAAGGGTGCCTAATGAACCCAGTAAATGTAATGTTTTTGTGTGTGTGTGTGTGTGTGTGATGTGATATAATATATACCTTGTGTTAATTTATGTTAAAATTTAGCAAAAGGGAAAGATTAATATCTTTGCTTCATCTACAATACTTCATTGAGGAATAAGCATTAAATAAACTGTAAAGTGTAAGATTGAATGGTACAAGAGGGGTTAGGGGGTTGTTCTGTAGATGAAGAGAGATATCATTGTGCTTAAAAGCACAGGAATGAACTTGGCATGGATGAGAGAAAGATTAGAGTCCAACCTAATTAGACAAGGAGACCATAGAGAATGGGGCAAGTTTATAGAAGTCCTTCAACTTCAAACTGACCCTTTTAGATGTTATTTCTTCTGAATGATATTTTAGGCTGACGAAATAAAGTGTAAAGTGTAACATATTGAAATAAGAATATGTTTATCTAAAAATAGGACTGGCTAAAATGGGCTAAACACCCTGTTAGAAAAGCTCCACATTCCTGTGTTACTAATGAAGTCATTAAGATGCAGACTGTGGAATAGGAAGTCTGGTTCTTAACACTTGTTGTGACAGGTATTCCCTAGGTGACATTAAACAACATAGTTAATCTCTCTATGCTTCTGTTCCTTTTATTTTTGTAAAAAAAGGTATAATGATTATATTTAGAGCTGATAGAATTAAATGACTTTACAGTTGCAAATATTTAGAAAAACCCCAAAGAGACTAAGCACTCATAAATACTAACCATTATTATTGTATATATAAAAACATGCATTTGCACACATATATACTTATGTGCACAGACATCTAAAAAACTGAATTTTCTATTTTTAACTTTTTGGCTTGTGACAGTAAATACATGAAGAAAATTTTTATATTTCAGCAATTCTTAATATTGCTTCTGAGTGATGACTTGATATAGAAATTTAGGATACGAAAATTTGAACTTTTAAGATATAGTACTTATTACTAAAGGCTCTATAGTTCTCTATGGAAGTATAAGTGTAATAATATTGTTTCAACTTTTATTATTTTTCTTCTTAATTGTTTTTATGGTTACTAATTTTATTTGTTTTGAAAATTACTCACTCATGTCATCTTCCATTAATCTATTGCAAAGCATAGGTTTCCTTGAGGTATTCATTTATTACAGAGAAAAAAAAAAACACTAACCACAGCTGTAACTAATAATAATAGCTATTAATTGACATTTTTTGTCTTCAATTTATTTTTCAATGTTGTTGGCATGTGAAAGTCTTATGTTTTTATTTAGACATTCATTGATTTTTTTCCCTTTAGGTTTATTCTACTTGTTTTGCATTTACAGGGAGCTTTTTGTCTTGAAATTAGCTAATTAAATGTTTGCATTAGTTTTTATTTTGTCCCCTTTTCACCACCTTTTTAAATATGGGTTAGGAAATATTCCAGACATATGAAAAAATACAGAATAACTTAATAAAGACTTTCACAGTCAGCCTCCTGCTTCATCTAACTTTTGTACATTGCCATGCATTTTAATCACCCTCAGCCAGTAATGGTGGCATACACATGTAATCCTAGTAACTTTGGAGGCTATGGTAGGAGGATCACAACTTTGAGGCCAGCTTCAGCAATTTAGTGAGACCCTTAGCAACTTAGCAAGGTCCTGTCTCAAAATTAAAAAAAACAAAACAAAATTTTAAAAAAATGACTGGTGATGTAGTTTGGTGGTAAAGTGTCCCTGAGTTTAATAACCAGCACCAAATTGGGGGAAAAAAATCATCATCATCAACAACAACCCTCCACTGAGTATAAAGCAATCTAAACCCATTATCTGTCGACCTTTCTTTTCTAACCCTTCTTACTATGGGCAAAACTATGAAATATTATGGGTTCATCTCCAGAGCAAATGCCAAAATAAAGTTATGTATATTAACTTTTTGGTTTTCTAGTTCATATAAAAATTATATTTATACTATACTGTAGTCTGTTAAGTGTGTAATAGGATTATGTAAAAAAACAATATATATATACTTTAATAAAAATTGCTTATCGCTCAAAAATGCTAACAATCATCTGAATAATTAGTGAATTGTAATCTTTGATGGTATAGAGTCTTTTCTAGATGTTAATAGTTGAGCTGATTAAGGCACAGGTTGCTGAAAGTTGGGGAGGCTCTGGCAATTTTGATGAATAAGACAACAGTGGAGTTTTCCATGGCCACTGGATTGCCTCTTCCTTTTGTGAAATTTTTCTGTGTAGCATGCATTTTTGTTTGATAGCATTTTACCCACAGTAGAATACTTTCAAAATTGGAGTCAATTTGAACTGTATTCACAGTATCCTGACCAGGATTAGGTCACATCTCAAGTAATGATGTTCATTGCTCATCCAGAAGAAATAATTTCACATCCGTTAGTGTTTACCATGAGATTTCAGAAATTCAGCCCCATCTTTAGGCTTCACTTTTAATTCTAGTTATCTTGCAATTCCCACCATATTTGCAATTACTTCACCCACTCAAGTATTAAACCTCTTTAAGTCATCCATTAAGGTCTCAATCAACTTCTTTCAAACTCCTGTCAGGGTTAATATTTTTACCTTTCATGAACTACAAACATTCTTAATGTCATTATCATGGGAATGTTAGGAATAGTGAGAATGGATATATTATAAAAGTGTGTTGGGTCCTCTCTGGCTTGCTTACTCTTGCCTTCTCTTGCCCTTCTGCCTTTTACAATGGGATAATGCAGAAAAAGTCTCTCTCCAGAAGCAGACCCTTGATTTTAAACTTCCTAGATTGCAGAAGCACAAGCCAAATAAATTTATGTCCACAATAAAATATTTAAATATTCTATTATAGCAGCAGAAAATAGAGTAAAACAATAATAGAGTAGACTAATATAGTGATATCAGCAAGATGATGGGCTAGGAAAACCTCCCATTCATATCCTCCCACAGCAACAATAATTTGGCAGTTTTCCATAGGCTTGCTTTAAGTCTTGTTCATCCAGGGACCTAGAAATGGCCATCCATGCTCTTGTTGCCCAGCCTACTGACTAATCTATGCCAGTTTTGTACCCAATAGACTGTAATGACCCTGAGACTCAGTTTTTTAGCTATAATCCAAATACATTCTTGCTGTCCAGTGGGGAATATGCACATCTGAACTCAGTGATAAGCTTGTTCTTTCCCAGGTGTAGACCCCAAAGTAACCATATAATCCATTCCAGCACTTCTCTTATATGGTTCTAGAAATAATCCTGCCTATTTGGGGACCTGCACAGGGATAAAAAAATGAACCCATTCAGGCATCTGACAAAGATATATTCTCTGTTCTTGATAATAGACCTGTTGTATGCTAATTTGTCTGTGGACCTATAAGCAGACATATGACCTGACTCTGGTCCTCTTTGACCATAGTCCAGGACCCAGTCCCATTTGCCTGAAGAGTTCAGCAGGAATCAAACCTGCCCATGTTCTCAATAAAAAGCCTTCCAACTATGCACCCAGCTGCGCAGTTGGCAACAATCACATGACTAGGCTTCAGCTCTGTTTGACTTCATAAGAGAGAAAGTTCTATTGGTGTAGGAACACAGCAGGGAAAGATCTTTGTTTGATGAAATCAATTTATAAAGATCAGAAGGGATATTGCTCCTGTCAAATATTTAGACATTAACCAAGGCAAGATAAATCAGAAGGAATCAAGCAAACCTGAGACAATCAAATAAAACTAGTAAAGCTCTAATAACTGATCCCAAAGAAATGGACATCTAGAAATAGTCTGACAAATGATTCAAAGTAATTTTAAGGATGCCCAGAAGGCTATCAGAGAACATAGAAAAACAACTCAATGAAATCAGGTAATAATACAGGAACAAAATAAAAAGGCCATTAAGAAGATAAAAATTATAATAATAAAAGAACCAAACAAAAATTTTGGAGCTGAAGAATATAGTGAAAGATATGAAAAATGAAATAGAGAATGGACAGCAGACTTGACCAAGAAGAAGAAAGAATCTGTGAACTCAAATACAGGTAATTGGAAATTATACAATCTGTTTTAGTCAGCTATTTTGCTGCTGTGACTAAAGGATCTGACCATAACAACTATAGAGGAGAAAGAGTTTATTAAGTCATCCATTAAGGTCTGAATCAACTTTTTCAAACTCCTGTCAGAGTTAATATTTTTATCTTTCATAAACTACAATGTCATTATCATGGGAATGGTTAGGAATAGTGAGAATGGATATATTATAAAAGTGTGTTGGGTCCTCTCTTGCTTGCTTACTTTTGCCTTTTCTTGCCCTTCTGCCTTTCATGGTTTTGGTTTTAGAGGTCTTAGTCCATAGAAGGGAGCTTCTTTTCTCAGGGCTCAAGATGAGGCTGAACATTATGGTAAAGTGTGTGGCAGAGGGAATCAGCTCACATCATGGTGATCAAGAAGCAGAGAGAGAGAGAGACTACTCTCCAGACACAAATATATACACCAAAGCCACACCCCAATTCCCACCTTTTCCAGCCATACCCTACCACTTTATTAATCCCAGCAGGGATTAACTCACTGATTAGGCTAAGGCTATAACCCAATAATTTCTCCTCCAAACCTTTTTGCATTGTCTCACATGTGAGCTTTCGGGGGACAACACTGTAGGAATTCCGTGTTTGGGATTGGGTTCTACAAACTTCATGATTGTGACATGCTTGGTGACTAGGAAATTTCTGTGCAAAGACGCAGAATATCTGGATGCTAGGTAATACCTGGCCACTCAGAAACTCCTGTGCAAAAGCACAAAATGCCTGGATACCATAGCATTGTCCTTCACAAGTTTACCCTGCTTCCCAGACCTTGGATGCCCAGCCTCTTCCCTCTGAGCTAATAATACAACTATGCAGACACTATCCTTTCTCCATGGTAATGTCCCAGAGAATAGGGGCCCCATGTTTATTCTAACCTGGACCTTATCTCAGTTAGCTAGCACTCGGGTTACAGAAATATTAATTAGAATATAATCATGGTAATGGGAGGTATATGTTCTTTGAGTTAATAAACTCCCAGGCAGGGAGCAGTGCACACTTTACTTTCTGCACTTCTTCTTCACCACTTTACTTCACTCCTCTCCTCTCCATCCTGTCTGTCTGCTTGTACTTTGTGTCTGTGTCTATTCTTTGTGTGCCTCCTCATAGGTATTCCTCCACAGATATTCCTTTACACACTGCATTTAAACCATAACACAGTCAGAAGAGAAAAAAGGACAGACAAATGAAAAGAAATTAAGAAAACCCATGGAAATTTATGAAATACTAGGAAGAGAATAAATATGTTCATTATGGAAATAAAAAAAGAAGAAAGAAAAGAATAGAAAGCTTATTTATAGAAATACTGGTTGAAAAAAACCCTTCAAATCTTGGGAAAGAAAGAGACATCCAGGTAAACAAACTCAGTGGCTCCAAAAAATATTCAGCTCAAAGAGAACTTTTTGAAGACAAAGATAATTTTGAAAACAATAATATGAATATTCATACACAAGGGAACTTTGCAGACCTGGAGAGTGGGATATATATTTATATTAAAATGCTTTAAAAAATGACTCCGTCAAACAATACTTTATCCAGCAAATCTACATCAGAAATGAAGAAGAGATGAAGACCTTTCAGATAAACAAAACTGAGGGATTTCATTACAAAATATGTTAAAGGAAATTCTTCAAGCTGGAACAGAAGAAATATAATAACATGAAAACATGTGAGCATATAAAACTCACTGGTAAATATGTAGCGAAATGTGAAGTACATTAATAGTGGAAGGGTGATATATAAATTCCTTTTGACTCTTTACAAAGTTCAAAATATAAAAGCATTAAAAATGATGATAGCTGAAATAATTTTTAATGTTTACACAATATTTGAAGATAAAATTTTTAAATAAACAATATAAAAGTAGGAATGAAAGTGTACAGTTTTTGTATATATGATATGTGGAAGCTAATCCAAAATAAGGGGTGGTTAAAAAAAAGATAACAGAATAGAAGAAAGATCAGTGGAGTAGACCCTGTACCACAGTGAATCTCATCATTATGTACATTCAGAAGACACCAATTTAAAAAATCAAACTATAAGTAAATAGCAGAAAGATCAGTAGAGTAGAAGGAAGGGAACAGGGATAAAGAGAAGAGAATTTACTGGGGACTGAAGTAGAACAAATTATATTCTATGTTTTCATGATTATGTCTAAATGAATTCTATTGTAATGGATGACTAAAAAGAACCAATAAAAATAAAAATATTAAATATGTGGGAATAAATTTAACCAAGGAAGGGAAATATTTGTGTACTGTAAAATGTGAATTATAGATGAAAAAAATTGAAGAAGACATAAATAAGTGGAAAATTATCCCTTGTTGTAGATTTAAAGAATTTTTTTATTGTTAAAATGTCTGTATTACTCAACCTACAGATTCAATATCATACCTATCAAATGTCCATTAACAGTTTTTCATCAAAATAGAAAAGAAAAATTCTAATATTTGTATTAAATGACAAAAATCCTGGAAAAGCAAGATCAATCTTGAGCCACATGAACAAATATGGAGGTCACATAATTCTTGTTTTCAAATTTTATTGCAAATTGATAGTAATTAAAACAGTATAACACTGTCATACAAATAGACATGTGATAAATGGAACCAAATAAAAAGTCTAGAAATTAATTTCAGTCTACTAATATTTGAAAAAGTTTGCAAATTGTGTCGAGAATATACACTGGGGAAAGGAAAGCATTTTTAATAAATATTGGGAAAAACGGATATCCATATACAAAAAAACAAAAACAAAAACACAGAAAATAGGACCCTTATTTAACACCATACACAAAAATAAACTTAAATGGATTAAAATTTAAATGAAAATCTGGAATTCATAGAATTACTAGAAGAAAGCATGGGGGAAAATCTCTATGATGTTAATTTTAGCAATGAGTTTTTGGATATGATACCCCAAATACCGGCATCAAAAGCAAAATAAACACATATGACTACACAAATCTGTTTTTCAAAGCACTTAATCAACAAAAGAAAAGGTAATCATATGGAATGGAAGAAAATATATGCAAACCATATATCTCATATGGGGTTAATATAAAAAATGTGAGTCAATACAAGTCAATAGTGAAACAAAACACCCAGATCCACCATCAAAAAATCAAGACACTGAAAAACAAAGATAATCTGATTGAGAAATGGGCAAAGGAGCTGAACAAGCATTTTTTTTCCAAAAGGGACATACAAATGACCAACAGCTAGATGAACAGGTGCTCAAAATCACTAATTATCAGGAAAATGCAGATCATAAGATGTTGCCTCATACCTGTTAGAATAGGCTATTATTTAAAAAAGAAGATAACAGGATCTTGAGAAAAAAAGATCCTTATACATAGTTAGCTGAAATGTAAATTGGTACAGCCATAATGGAAAACAGTATGAAGTTTTCTTAAAAAAATTAAAAATAGATTTCTCAGGGGCTGGGGCTGTATATAGCTCAGTGGCAGAGTGCTTGCCCAGGATGCATGAGACACTGGGTTCGATTCTCAGCACCACATAACAAACACATAAAATAAAGGCATTCTGTCCATCTACAACTTCAAAAAAATAGAACTATCATATTATCATGCAATACTACTTCTGGGCATATATCCAAAGTAATTAAAATAACTATTTAGAAGAGATATCTTCACTTTCAGGCTCAATGAAATATAATAGCCAAGATATGAAAACAACCTACATGTCTCATAGGATGAGTGAATAAAGACAATATAGGGTGTGTGTGTTGTGGGATTGGATATGTGCATACAAAATTTTTAGTCTTAAAAAATAAGGAAATTCTGTCATCTGCGACATCATGAATGAATCTGGAGGACATAGTGCTAAGTATAATAAGTAAGCCAGTAACAGAAAGATAAATACTGGTCTTATTTATATGTGAAATCTAAAAACGTTGAACTCAGAAACAGAATGTAGAATAATGGTTACCCGGTACTGGGGAGTGGTGGAAATGACAAGATGTTGGTCAAAAGTTATATAGTTTTAGTTATAAGACACATAAGATGTATAAGTTCTGAATACTTAATTTATAGCATGTGATTATAGTTAATAGTTTATATATTGTAGTTTTGAAATTTACTAGGGGAATAACTTTGAAGTGTTTCTACTATATACCTCATAAAATAATTATGTGAGGTAATGGAAATAAGGCTAATAATGGTAATTTTTTCACAATGTTTATAAATATCAATACATTAAATTGTATGCCTTAACTATATACAATTTATATCTATCAATCATAGTACGAAAAGGTAGAAAAGAAAGAATGATTTGGCAACTAATAATGTGAAGTTTGAGAGGAAGACTTCTTTTTTCACTTTATGTTTCAAATTCTTAGAATATTATTTAAAATGCAGTAGTATAGTGATGGGAAGAAAAAATATAACAATTCTTGATTTTATCAATGATCATCTGTATAGTGACAGCATCTAATAATTTGTGTGATATATATCTTGATTCTTTGAGACAGGAACATCTAATAATGTGTATCATTAAGAAAGTGCTGTTAAATTTGACTCTCATTATATAAGCTAATTTGCATGATTTTTAAATATCCACAAGCATTATAAATCTGAAGGAACATGGGAGTGTATAAAATATATTTAATTCACCAGTAAAGATTTTTATAGAAACATTAAAGGAAAATAAGTTCCCTACACTTCAAAAGTACTTTTTTCTGTTGAGATCTGCAATCTTTGTAGATCTAATAAAATGGAAAACAGTCATTTTGGGTTGTGGTTAACGTTTTCAGAGTTCTCTCTGGATAATATTCCATTTCTGTTATTTCATACCTCTTTTTGTCTTAATCACTTTTCTTTCTCTCTCTCTTTTTGTTTAGTCATATATTCTTCCCTGTCACCATCTTTACTTTCATAGTTATTTTTAAGTAGGTAATGGGATTATAAATTATTTATGGCTCACAAAGAGCAATACTCAATTATCCTGCCCACTTTTAGCCTTACTGTGGTGGAGGTAGCTTCCAAATATGAATTGTTCTACAACTGCTACCACTGACAGTCTCTTAGGAAGAATATAGAGAAATATCTCCTGCATATTGACCTTTAGCATCCATCAATGGCCAGAAGAGGAAAGATAAATAAATGGGTGACATTTCTGATGGCCTTTTAAAGGATTTATTAATAAGATTGTGAATAAATCACAGAGATTTTTACTTCAAGTTCTGTGGTATGTTAGTAAAATTACTTTGAAATGATCTCTCTCTATATATAATGGGTAGCTTTGACATGTTGAACATAAGTAGATAACAATAGGATTCATTTGAGTTTTAGAAAATTTGAACATAACAGACTCCTCAGAATCTTACTTGTAAATATTTCTCTAGGGTTATTGAACAGTTTTCCCAACTCTAGTATTTAAATTCACATGTCCCTTACAGCTCACATTCAAGATTTACCTCTTCTAAATTTATCAAGATGATTTTTAATGCCTTATCCAAATCTGTTCAAGTGGTTCTGAGAGCAGTTATGTCATTTTTTAAGAGTAATTTTATTCTGTTCATACTCAGTACTACAAAAGAGGTAACTTTTGGCTTAAAATTAAAACTGAAAAAATTATGTCAATTGCAGCTATTGTAATTGGTGATAATCTATGTTATTTTTTCTTGCCTTAGTAGCATTAGCTTTTGCTGGAAGACAAAAGTTATATACACCATTTCTGTTTACATGTTTTACTTTAATCTCAGATACACCTTTTTTCTATAAAACCAGTGTCACTGGTAGTCATGAAAATTCAAACATCAAAAATAAAAGTCTACTTTTTGATAGCAAAGAGAAGGAAATGCATCTCACATCAAATGTTAATCAAATTATAATGATTTTACAAAAGTTAGTCATTGATCAAAATTTGAATGGATATATTCATATTTCTGCATCAATCCTGAGATTATAAATTATTTCCGTCTTTATCGGAAATCTTTATAGGTGCATCTTTAGGGAAAGAGTATTTGAACAATTTTTGCACAACACACATTTATTATAGAACTGTTTATAGGCAAGGCAAATTTAAGCATGTATGGATTGAAAACACTTTAAAGGCATGCAGACAAATCTACTGTTATGGTGCAACTCAATGAGAAGGCTAACCATGGAAAGAAAGGCCAGATGATTCATTTATTTACTCACCTATATATATACTCATTGGTTAAAAATATTCATTGAGCACTTACTGTGTGCCATCACTGAAGATATAGTAATGAGCAAAACAGGCTTTCAGGACACTCAAAAGAATTTACACATTTCTATTGAGATGTTATGATATTTAATAAATAATTTAAGAGTTGTTAATTCCAAGTGTAACAATTGATGCAAAGGTAAAGGTATTCTGAGAAAATATCATAGGAAATCTAACAGAACTAATAGATTTGAAGATTTGATACCTGAAGGATGAGCAAAAGTTGAAGAATAAATTTAAGCCTTGAATCAAAAGCTTTTATAGAGATGATTGTATATCCTGTATGGTATCTGAATTGGGTTAATTTTATAGTTCTAATGTCTGCAATAGAGCTATTATGATGAACATTATCAGTCACCTACCCCATATTCATTCTGTTTTCCTTGCTAACAGAACCTGATTTTCTTAGGATAATAATGTACCCAGGTAAAACAACTGCTCTTTTTCATGTTCCTTTGTAGCTATACAATGATTATTTGACATAGTTTTAACCAAGAAAGCAGTTTGTTACTAAATTAGAATCAATGCAAATAAAGCAGAAATTACTAGATTAGATTTCCAGAAAAGTTCCACAGAAAAGGTTGTTTCAGGCATTAAAGGAATTTTTTTTTAATATTTATTTTTTAGGTGTAGATGAACACAACACAATGCCTTTATTTTTATGTGGTGCTGAGGATTGAACCCAGGTCCTGCCTGTGCTAGGTGAGTGCTCTACCACTGAGCCACAGACCCGGCCCCATAAGGCAATTTTTGTTTTTTGCTATTTATTTTCTTCATTTCCAAAATGAGAATATTAGCACAGGAAATATGGTCATATATATGATCAAATATATATCTTGAGAATATAATCATGAGAAACACAACTAAATTTGATTCCTATTGTCAATTTTTATTAATTTGAGAGAATAAGAGAAAAATTAATCTGTAAATTAATCTGTGGTGTTGAGAATTGAATCCAATACGTCACACATGCTAGGTGAGCACTCTACCACTGAGCCCCAGCCCCAGCCCTAATCTGCAAATTTATAAGATAAACATAATCCCCTCTGAGAAAACTTTGTCTTCTTATCAGACATCTTATCTTCTTCCTGCCTTTATGTTAGAAATAAAGTAATAAATTTTTGAAGAATTATATGTAGTATTTATATATGTGTGTTTATATAAACAATAATAAAAGAATAAAAAAGTGAGAGACATCACTTTCAGCTAGTGATCAAGAATGCTTCATGCAAGAGGTTCTATTTGGTCTGGGTTTTACAATTGTAAATTTCCCTTTAAATTGAAGAAAGCACTAGTGAGAGTTTTCTGAAATTTTTCCCATAGTAACTGGAGAATCATTGAGGGATTCCAGCTGGTTTTGTGTCCTGTTTTTAGTATAATACCATATTGTCTACTGGCATGCATATGTTTGGGGACTAAAAGACCTAAAAGTGAAATATGTAGTTGTCAAATATAAGTATTTTAGATGCCAATCCTAGAATATCTTGATAGAAAGAAAGGTTTAAGGTAAGAGAGTTACAATGGATATAATCTTGGTAATTTGAGAAGTTGAAGAAAAGTAAGAGCCAGTTTTTTGTTGTTAATCCTGGGTATATAAGGAATTATTGTAAGCAATTGGGAAAGGATAGATGGTTGGGTAGTTGGAGATAACAGAAGATAATGAGCTTGATTTTGAGGTTGTTAGGATAATGAAATTGAAATGTCTAGTAAACAACTGGAAATTTGTGACTTGAATGTGACATGTAAAATGTTATATGGGAGAAATTAGGTGAATTTGGTGGTTTTGTTGCTCAACATGATTTTGTCCACAAGCTCCTTTTGTTATTGTTTACTGAGTCTTGAAGCATCAAGATGTAGATAATTCTAGTTCCTTTTATGAAACAGCATTAATATAAAATGTATTTTCTATTGTGCCAGCAGTGTGCAAAATAAAATCAATATTTTCTTTATTTTGCTTGTCACTTATAATTAACTATATAATTTTATATCTGAATTAATGTATTTTTTCTTATAAAATATGACTTCTTATTTTCTAAGTCATATATTTTCAGAGGCATGTGTTTATAATGATGAATATTAGGGATGCTGAAAAATGGCAAGGACAACATGTTCCTAATTATACTTTGCAGTATGCAAAACAAAGATAATTTGATTATCATCTAAAATGTCTTTCTTATTTATTAGGACAAAATTAAACAACTTGGATAAGCATATTTGAAAATTGCTTTAATCAAAGTTTTCTGTACTTTCAGAAAAACTTCACCATATACATGGCCTACAATTTTTATTTTACCATATATATTTGATGAAAGATTTTGACTTAAAGCTTTAATTGAAAGTTTAATTGAAGTTGCTTCACTGATACAAGAAGTTTCATTATAAAAGAAATTCTAAGTGATTTTTGTAATTACATATTTGCGATATTAAGATGAAATTTTAGACCTGAATACACTTAGCTATGAAATAACAACTAAAACATGTTACAAGTTACCCCAAAGCACAATTAGCATTAGTTTAAATGCAAATCATTTAGTGAGTGATTTTATTATAAAGCATATATGTAATATACATCAGAAGAAATATAAATGGAGAAAGATTATTTCAGAACTTGAAAGAGGAAGTAGTTCTTAAAGTCCAGGATTTTAACTCTCTTGCATCATATGAATTCTGTCACTTAGTGCTATTAAACCTGTTTTATACTGTTGCAGGCTGTTTCTCTAGTGAGAGGTTTGTTCCTAGGCACAGGATTGAGAGATTCTACTGTGTCTTTGTGACCCTACACTCTCTCTCTCCCTTTCATGACCTTGTTTTCTGTTCAAGGCTAGGATGTCTCTCTCTTCTCTGCAAATCCTACTCTTCAGATGTTTTTAACTTCACTTATCTTCCCACTTCATTCATGTTAAAAATATGACAACTATCTTGAGGAAGAAGCTTATATTTATGCCAGTCCTTGTTCTGGTGTTCTTAGGTAGTAGTAATGAGCAGTGAAATGTGAACAACTAACATAGCAGGATCATAAGGTTTCTTTGAATTGTTTTTCATAAATAATTAAGTAAATTGTAGAACCACATGTGTACTAACCCTGAGATTAAACACAAGGAAACAAAGTGATTCAATTAAGAAATACATCAAGAAGGAAAGATCAATGATGACAACTCCTGGCAGAATTTGGGAGGTAAAATCCTCTTGCTTCTACATGTCTTTGATATTTTTAAAACTATGATTTAAAAATTTTACAAATTTTTAAAGATGATGCTTATGTAATAATTTTAAGACAAAAAATAGTTTTAAGAGATAAACAGTCTCTGTCAGTATTTTTCTTCGGAGGTCATTATAAAGTAAGGATTTATGGCCATAGGTTTCTCAGTGTATTTCAGAAAGGAAATTTTATTAATAGTGCAGTCCCACTAAAATAAAGTCTTCCTTTTCATTTACTCCAGCACCTGCTTTAAGAAGATTGACATACAGGTGAAGCCCCAGTGGGATAGACACCATGCCAGTTCTGGAGAGGATCAATTAGGGTCAAAAACTCCCTTCCCTAAGTGAAGCAGGAGATAAACATCTGAAAGACTGTAGAAGGTGGAACCCAGTTCTTCTGGCAAACATTGAACAGCAATAAATTTGGGAGTAGCATTATTTCCTTTGTCATTCTGTTCTGAGAGATGGCCCACTCTCTTGAGAGTGTTCTTTGCTTGAGCCTTACTTTACTTTCACACATAATAAAATTCTCTTGGTTGGATCTTAATATCTGAATTTAAATTTTCTTTTCTTGGAACACAAGAACTGAGATTTGAAGCTTTAGATCCCCACTCTCCTATGCTAGTGTGGTTCCTAAACATCACTAGACTATGCAAGAATATATTCCCTCCTTCCATCCCAGACTCATATAATTTTGCTTACTCTAGCATTCATGAAATACTCTGTAATAAGGAATAGATGATGAGTTTTGTATCCCCTTAGTTTTTGATCTCTCATGCTAGATTAGGTGACTTTAAAAATCTCTATTAATTATTTTTTCCCCTTAGAATAATTTCTGACAAGCCCATTCAGAATTTGGTACATATACTTCTCTTGCTTCCACAGATCTCTGATATTCTTAAAAGTATAATTTAAACCAGTTTTGAAAGTTGATGCTTAGGCAATAATGTTAAGACAAAAAATAGTTAAGAAATAAACGGTCACTGTAAATATTTTTCAAAGGATAAATTTATCAGAATATTATAATTTTAAATTTATATACCCAGCTCTCAATTATTTAAGTGAAGGTTATATTAATAATAGTAATTATAGTTTAGGAATACAGAGAATACAGGCAGTTTCATGTATCTGAGGTCACAGAGTATACATGAAATTTTACATGTCAGTGGGGAGGGAACATTGGAGTTGAAAAAAAAATCTGAATTTGGATGAATTGAATTTCTGATCTCTGGGGCTACATACAAGTCAGCCAGGCTTGGGTTGTAAGTGTGTTAATGCAGGGGTACTAAGCATGGGGAATTTTTCAGAAATTTGATTTGACAGGATTAAATAAAATGAAGTATATCACATGGTTGTGGCAAAATGCAAACAGGCTCAACTAACTCCTGGGTAGTTCATTGAAACCAGTGAATTTATTTTTGAACTGCCTGGGACACAATCTTTTTTTTATTTAATTGATTTTTATTTTTAAAAATACACAACTGAGGAATGCAATACAATTCTTACTACACATATAAATTATGATTTTTCATATCTTTGTATATAAAATATGTTCACACCAATTCATGTCTTTATACATGACTTTGGGGTTTTTTGCATTACAATTCTTATTATACATATAAACCACAATTTTTCATATCTCTGTATATAAAGTATGTTGACACCCAATTTGTGTCTTCATACATGTACTTTGGATAATGATGTCCATCACATTCCACCATCCTTGCTAAACCCCTGCCCCCTTCCCTTCAACCCCTCTTCCCTATCTAGAATTCATCTATTCCTCCCATGTTCCCCCTCCCACTCCACTATGAGTCAGCCTCCTTATATTCAGAGAGAACATTCAGCATTTGTTTTTTAGTGGGGGGGGGATTGGCTAACTTCATTTAGCATTATTTTCTCCAGTGCCATCCATTTATCTCAAATGCCATGATTTTATTATTTTTTTATTTCTGAGTAAATTTCCATTGTGTATATATGCCACATTTTTTTATCCATTCAGCCACTGAAGGGCATCTAGGTTGGCTCCACAGTTTAGCTATTGTGAATTGTGCTGCTATAAACATTGATATGGCTGTGTGGGACAATCTTTATGTGAGCCATGTCAACTATTTTTAAATTTTTTTTTCTGTTTGCTTTGGGCTTAAGAATACAAGAGTACTAGAGGCTTTTCCTTTAAAAGTCCAGTTACCATCTCTGTTCAGGCAAGGCAGATAACATTGAGGATAGCATATAGTTCCATCCACATTAATGATAATAATTCTAATGACAAAGATGGTATCAATGAAAGCAAACAGTAGGGTGTCTTATGTGTTCAGAACATAATTCTAAGAATTTTACAAATATTAATTATTTAAAATATGTGATTCTTATGTCATTTTGGGGTAGGGCCTCACTTTTCCATATGAGGAATTCTGGACACCTTCAATTTACCTTCAATTTGCACTGGGGCATATATTTTATTTGTCATATATTTTATGACTTTTTTACTTTCATGTTTAATTGCCTCTTTCAGTTTTTCCTCCCATTGTTGCCTCTGGGAAGATAATGGCTGGTAGCACTGCCAGTCTCCTCACTAGAATGAATATTTTATTGTCCTGTTTCTTTGAATAACTGGCTGCCAATTCAAAGGCTAGCACTTAAGCTCATGACCTAGATTCATGTCCTAGCTGGGAAAAAAAAATGAGGCCATGAAGATGAGTATCATATTTTTTTTAAAACAATAATTTTTTCTTTTTCTTTTTAGATATACATGACAGTAGAGCGTATTTTGACATATTATACACACATGGAATATAACTTATTTTAATTAGGATCCCATTCTTGTGGTTATACATGACATTGGGTTTCACTTCTGGTGTATTCATCTACGAACACAGAAAAGTTACATCCTGAGAAACAGATACTCTAAGCTTTTGTGTCAGGACCCAGATTCTGCTGCTTAATATGTGAAATTTTCTAAACATAGGAACAGGATTCAAATATTGAGCATAATGGGAAATATAGACATGAGAAATGTCTATATTATCTGCTCTTCATGTGTGTTTTCTATCTTCTGTGATATATGATTACCAACAGAGATTTGATGATCTTATTTATACCTACTATTTTTTCCTGACATGTTGTCCATCTCTTTTAGGGTACTATCTATATATATTGCTTAAGTTATTGCTACTAGACAAAGTTTCAGATTATTCTTACTAATCATGAATCTAGGATATTTACTTAAAATATTAAACTTTTGGTCAGATAAAATGCAAAGTGAAGATAAGTAAGAAGAAGAGTAGCATAAATAAATAGAAAAACAGGAAATAAGTTTTCAGGGAAATATAAATTTATTATATAGAGAGGTGATCATGAAAAGGGTAGTATACACTTAATAGATAGAGCCATGAATCTATTAGAATTTAAGGTAACTAGATTGATAACTCTTCTAGATAGAGCAAATTATTGTTGAGGAAAACTGATCACTGATGTAGCTTCTTGCTTTTGCTTCAAAACATTAAAAAAAGGTTCTTGTGTAGCAGAGTATCAGTCATATCTTGTCTGAAAGAAGGAATAGATAGTGACACCAGAGTGTTAAGTGAAGCCAAAAAAATATGAAACCTTAAAAATATGAAGGATTTATAAGAATCTGAAAATATATAGTAAGCACAACCAAAATCCCCCAGAACTTGCCTTAATACTTGGGGTATATTGTATACTCCTGCTTTCTTTGTACTTTTACACTCTTCTTCCTCTTTTCATATAACACAGAAGCAATACAAAAAGATAAAAAGTCATTTATGGAATATTCTTATGATTGCTTATTCTTAGCAATATTTATTATATATGCTGTTGAGTCAGGCAAGAAGAAATAGTGCTGACATTTCTTAATTTCCTTGCTTTTTATGACATCAGATTTTGACACTGGACTCAATAAAGAAATGTAAATTTTCATATATGAATCTAGTCATGGTCAGTATTCTTACCTTATCTAGTGATTTTTCTTATTTTTTAAATAATTTACTTATTTATTCTAATTTGTTGTACAGGACAACAAATTCAATTCACAGTACACATATAGAGCAAAATTTTTGATATATCTGGTTGTATACAAAGTAGAGTCACACAATTCGAGTTTTCATACATGTCTTTAGGGTAATGATGACCATTGCATTCCACCTTCTTTCCATCCCCTCATGCCCCCTCCTTTCCCCTCCATCCCCTTTGTCCTATCTAAAGTTCCTGCATTCCTCCCATGCTGCCCTCAAAACCCCCATTATGGATCAGCAGCCACATATCAGTGAAAACATTCAGCCTTTGGTTTTCTGGGATTGGCTTACTTAATGTAGCATGATGTGCTCCAATTCCATGCATTTACCTGCAAATGACATGATTTTATTCCTTTTAATGCTGAGTAATATTCCATTGTGTATATATACCACAGTTTCTTTATCCATTCATCTATTGAGGGCATTTAGGTTGATTCCACAATTTAACTATTGTGAATTGTGCTTCTATAAACATTGATGTGGCTGTCTCCCTATAGTATGCTGTTTCTAAGTCTTTTGGGTATAGAGACTGAGGGGTGGGATAGATGGGTCAAATTGTTTTTCCATCCCCAGTTTTCCAAGGAATCTCCATACTGCTTTCCATATTGCCTGCACCAATTTGTAGTCTCACTAGCAATGAGCGTGCCTTTCCCCCCACATCCTCACCAACACTTATTGTTGTTTGTTTTCTAAATAGCTGCCATTCTGACTGGAATGAGATGAAATCTTAGAGTAGTTTTGATTTGCATTTCTCTAATTGCTAGCGATGTTGAACTTTTTAAAATATATTTGTTAATTGATAGTGTATCTTATTCTGAGAAGTGTCTATTCAGTTCCTTGGTCCATTTATTGATTGGGTTATTTCTTTTTTTTGATACTTACCTTTTTGAGTTTTTTATATATCCTAGAGATTAGTGCTCTATCTGATGTGTGAGTGGTAAAGATTTGCTCCCAAGATGTAGGCTCTCTACTCACATCACAGATTGTTTATTTTTCTGAGAAGAAACTTTTTAGTTTGAGTCCATCCCATTTATTGATTCTTGACTTTAATTCTTATACTAGAAGAGTCTTATGAAGGAAATTGGGGCCTAATCTGACATGATGAAGATTGGAGCCTACATTTTATTTTATTAGGTACAGAAACTCTGGTTAAATTCCTAGGCCCTTGATCTACTTTGAATTGAGTTTTGTGCATGGTGAGAGATAGGGACTTAATTTCATTTTGTTGCATATGAATTTCTAGTTTTCCCAGCACCATTTGTTGAAGAGGTTATTCTTTCTCCAATATATGTTTTTGTTGCCTTTGTCTAATATGAGATAACTGTATATAATTGTTTGTCTGTGTGTCTTCTGTTCTGTACCATTGGTCTACATGTCTATTTTGGTGCCAATACCATGCTCTTTTTGTTACTATTGCTCTGTAGTATAGTTTAAGGTCTGGTATAGTGAGGCCAGTTGCTTCATTCCTATTTCTAAGGATTTCTTAAGCAATTCTGGTTCTCTTATTTTTCCAGATGAATTTCATGACAGCTTTTTCTATTTCTATGATGAGTGTCATTGGAATTTTGATTGGAATTGCATTATATCTGTATAATGATTTTGGTAGTATGGTCATTTCGAGAATATTATTTCTGTCTTTCCAAGAGCAAGGTAGATCTTTCTACCATCTTCTTGGGTATTCTTTAATTTCTTTTCTTTAGTGTTCTGTACTTTTCATTGTAGAGGTCATTCACCTCTTTCATTTAATTGATTCCCTAGTATGTTATTTATTTATTTATTTGTTTATTTTAAGGCTATTGTAAAGGGGGTAGTTTTCCTCATTTCCCTTTTAGTGGATTTGCCACTGATGTATGGAATACCTTTGATTTATGGGTGTTGATTTTATATTCTGCTACTTTCCTAAATTCATTTATTAGTTTTAGAAGTTTTCTGGTGGAATTTTTTGGATCATCTAGGTATAGAATCATGTTGTCAGCAAAGAGTGATAATTTGAGTTCTTTTGTCTGTCTAATTGCTCTGGCTAGAGTTTCAAGAACTGTGTTAAATAGTAGTGGTGAAAGAGAGCATCCCTGTGTAGACCCAGTTTTCAGAGGGGATGCTTTCCTTTTTTTTTTCCATTTAGACTGATGTTCTCCTGGGGCTTAGCATAGATAGCTTTTACAATGTTGAGATATGTTCCTGTTATCCCTAATTTTTCTAGTGTTTTGAACATAAAGGGGTGCTGTATTTTTAAATGCTTTTTCTCATCTATTGAGATTATTATATGATTCTTATCTTTAAGTCTATTGATGTGATGAATTATATTTATTGATTTCTTTATGTTGAACCAACCTTCCATCCTGGGGATGAGCCCCATTTGATCATGGTGCACTATCTTTTTGATGTTTTTGTATTTGATTTGCCAGAATTTTATTGAGAATTTTTGTATCTATGTTCATTAGGTATATTGATCTGAAGTTTTCTTTCTTTGATGTATCTTTGCCTGGTTTTGGAATCAAGGTGATATGGGCCTCATAGAATTAGTTTGGAAGTGCTCGCTCCTTTTCTATTTCATGAAATAATTTGAGGAGTGGTATTAGTTCTTCTTTGAAATTCTTGTAGAACTCATCTGTGTATCCATCTGGTCCTGGGCTTTTCTTGATTGTTAGGCTTCTGATGGAGTCTTCTGTTTCAGTTCTTGACATTGATCTGTTTAACTTGTGTATATCATCTTGATTCATTTTGGGGCAAATCATATGACTCTAGAAATTTGTTGATGCCTTCAATATTTTCTATTTTATTGGAGTACAAATTTTCAAAATAATTTCTAATTATCTTGTGTATTTCTGTAGTGACTGTTGTGATATTTTCTTTTTCATCAAGGATGTTAGTAATCTTTTTTAAATATTTATTTTTTAGATTTAGGTAGACACAATATCTTTATTTTATTTTTATATGGTGCTGAGGATCAAACCCAGTGCCTCATGCATGCCAGGCGAGCGTGCTACTACTTGAGCCATATCCCCAGTCCCAAGGATGTTAGTAATTTAAGTTTTTTCTTTCCTTCTCTTTGTTAGCATGGCTAAGGATTTAGCCAACTTTTGTTTTGTCAATTTTTTCAATTGTTTCTTTTGTTTCAGTTTCATTGATTTCAGCCCTGGTTTTATTTATTTTGTGTCTTCTACTGCTTTTGATATTGATTTGTTCTTCTTTTCCTAGGCCTTTGAGATATGATGTTACGTCATTTATTTGTTGACTTTTAAGGAATGAACTCCATGCAATGAACTTTCCTCTTAGTACTGCCTTATAGTTTCTCATAAATTTTGCTATGTTGTATCAGTGTTCTCATTTAACTCTAAGAATTTTTTTAAAAATACTTTTTTAGTTGTCAGTGGACCTTTGTTTAATTAATTTATTTATATATAGTGTTGAGAATTGAACCCAGTGCCTCACACATACTAGGCAAGTGCTCTACCACTGAGCTAAAACACCAGCCTTAAGAATGTTTAATCTCTTTTTTAATGTTTTCTGTAATTCATTGTTCATTGAATAGCATATTATTTAGTCTCCAGGTGTTGGAGTAGCTTCTATTTTTTATTTTATCATTGATTTCTAATTTCATTCCATTATGATCTGATAGAATGCAGGGCAGTATCTCTACTTTTTTATTTGCTAAGAGTTGCTTTGAACATGATATATGGTATATTTTAGAGAAGGATTTATGTGCTGCTGAGAAGAAACTGTATTCATTCACTCATTGATGGATGAGATATTCAATATATGTCTGTTAAGTCTAATTACTGGTTGTATTATTGAGTTCTATTGTTTCTTTGTTTAGCTTTTGTTTGGAAGATCTATCCAGTGGTTAAAGAGTTGTGGTAAAGTCACCCAGAATTATTGTGTTGTGGTCATTTTGACAGTTGAACTTGAGAAGAATTTTTTTGAGGAATGTAGATGTTCTTATGTAATAATTCTATGCAAATGAAAGATAATGTTGGTTTGTGCTTGAGGTTGATAATATGGATGTAAGAAGACATAGTATGTTTTATAAAGTATGCCTCCCAACATACTTTATAAACAGAGACTTCAACAGTATGCTTTCTCAGTACCCACATTTGTTTGACTTGAAACTTTAAAACACTTCTCTATTTGCCTAAACCCTGTTTAACCTTTTTTTTTTTTTTTACATTGAAATTAGTTTCTCTAGAGTAACAAGATTAGCTTAACATTTATATTGATCAGGTATCAATCTAAGTGTTTTACATTTTAATTCATTTAATCCTCACAGTAACCTTGTAACACAAATATTATTTTTCCTTCTAGATGAGGAAACTGAGGATTACAAAAGTTAAGTGGTTTGCCTCAGGTCTTGAGCATAGTTAGTAATTAGTGAATATTTGGTAACCTCGAAATATAATGGTAGGGTCCTTAGACTCAGCCACAACATTTTCCTGTCTGCCAAGGAAATCATGAAAACTTAAAAAATGTTGTCTTTTATACATAATATAGGTGAACAGATTTTAAAATAATATTCTATTTTAAAGTAATTTGAGGAAAAATTAGTTTTAAAAAGTTTTCATTGAAATAATTAGCTAATGGTTTAAGGTATTAAATGTGCAACAAATATATAACATATGTATATATTTGCTAATTTATTTTACACATGATCTTAGCCAAAAGGCCGAGAAGCGATGCTAATTTATTTTAATATTATTATGATTAATATCTATGTTGGTTTACATTGATTAAAATATTAATGTAACTGCAGATCATAGGAAGAACTGTAAGTGATAAAATGGGAAGCCTTTTAATTTGAAATCCATTAAAAATAAAATAAGTTTTCTCATTGTTTAGAATATGTTCACATAGAACAGTAAAGCAGAAATAGTTTTGCTGGTTACGAAAACATATAATCAATGTTCTTATTTTTGTCTGAAATTTTATTTTTTTATTAAATTTGAATGAGAGTTTGATCAATATCACTTTGGTTATTTTTATAAAAGAATTTGTCCCTAAATTTCACAATTATTTTTATTTTACCATAATTACTGACAAGTGAGTTTACACATTTTATTATGAGAATATAGATTTGGGAATCCTCTTTAGCATTTTTATTTTAATGATTAATTAAAGAAATTAATACCATTGCTTGAATATCTATTTGGATATATTTATATAAAGTATATTTCAAATAAATGATATACCTTATTAATAGATTATATGAAATAAGTATAAAGTATGGTTATTTATATTTCATGTCAAGTACATAAAGTATTAATATTTTTCTAGGTTATTCCAGCACCAGGCAGCTATGATGTTCAAAAATCATATGAGATGTCTCAACTTAAGCATAAATACATGCCACCTTGTAATTTGGTGGCTAAAAGAAAACATGCCTCATTTCTTAGTGCAACTCCTCGGTGCCTGGATAAAACTATTGATGGCCCAGGTAAGTCTAGATTATTCTTTTAAGGTTTTGGGGATAATTCTAAGGCTTCCATTAGAATAGATGATTGTAAACCCACATTTATATTTATCATGCCTCTTTTAAGCTTGTAAGGAAATTAAATACCAAAAGCCAAAATACTTAATGAAAGAGTTAAGCCTTTTTTCTCAAATATAAGAAGACTAATCTGGGGCTTTGTATTTATTAATTTTATCAAGAATAATTTTACTAACTAAAGCTGGTAAAATCATGTAGCATTTTATTACATGAAAAGTGTGAAACTTTTATGAGAAAGGTGTTAAAAGAGAAAGACGTGTTACCCAGGTTTGGAAAATCAGTACTATATGAGAAACACATTATGCCAGTTAACAGAATTAAGTTGATTTTTGTCAAACATCACTAAAGAAGATAATATAAAAAGATAAATATTTGAGAGTTTAAAATTCCAAAAATAATTTTGATTTTTAAAATTGGAATTGTGTCAGCTATTAGTAATAGTATTCTTGTTCTGAAAGTTAATGTAATAACTTTCTCTGTTAATAGAGATAAATCACTATGATATTTTATATAAGAAAACTAGATAGAAAATAGGAACAATAGGTTTCAATAATAATTTACTAAGGTATCATCACTAAACAAGCAAATTGTTGTAATGAATTATTATGAGAATATGAAGAAATAAAGTAAAACAGGATGAATGAAACATTTTTCCCCCCAGAAGTTTAAATGAAAATATAAAGCAGGAATATAACTTGCTAGGTAAATAAGAATCTTTGGAGAGCCTGAGATCCATGCAGACTTCCTTTGCATTTTATTGTCTTAAGAATCAGTCATATTGCCAGCTTGAAGATCCATTTTAAGTTAAAATTAAACTATGTTTGTTTTCTCTTTCTTCTCTTGAGTTATTTATTGCACCACTATTGATTTATCAAGTTTTGGCTTTGATAGAGAGAAGAATTCAAAGTCTTTTAGTGTATTATTGACTACACTTAATATGTGGTCACCAAGAAATGATGCAGAGAAATGAGTTCTTTGAAGTTCTAGTACTGTCACTATCATCAAGCACAATCAGATAACAAATACATATCCATATCAAGGTCTTTTGAAGAAGTCTTTTAATCTTCATAGTTCTTGAAGTTTTTTCTCTATGCTTTTATTCTTTTTCACATAAAAATTTGTGTAGATACAATACATAATAAAAGTTTAAGTGCCAGAGTTGGTGCTACTTTTCATTGCTTCAGTATTTAGCTTATGGTAAGTAAATTTGCTAATGCTTTCAAGAGTTTGTGTTTTCCAAAGTTGAGATAATATTTTGTGTCTACTTACTTATCATAAGAATAGAAAAAATTAATAACTGTATGTCAAAATTATTTTCAGAACCTCTGAAACTCTTTAGTATTATAAAATCTTATCATATAAAACATGTTTTTTCTTCATGTTAAGACAATACTAGCTTTAAAAGACTTTGATATATCGGGGGAATGTTTTTATTGAAGACAGTAATTGTTGGAAGTCAAAGACCTAATGACTGTCAAAGTCACTATGCAACTGCAGAGTAGCCAGCCTTCTAAATGAAGAGATAATAATATTGATTATTAACAGTAATTCATCAAATTTGCCAGCATATGAACAAATCTCAAAATTGAAATATAGGAAACATGGGAACACAATGTAATAAGATACCTTCAATAGTTCATAAATTTTGAATAACTGAACCCATAGATATCAATGTGGCAGAAATGTGAACAAAGCATTCACAAGTTGATTGTTGATTAATGAATTAAAAGAAGATCTAAGGAGTGAACTGAGGAAGAAAATACAGGATATGCAAGAACATTTCAATGCAGAAATAATGATTCTGAAAGAACCAAACAGAAATCTTGGAAAGGAAAAACTCAGTCGAATAAAAAGCTCAATGAAAAGTTTCATTAATGAGATAAATATATGGAAGGATAGCAGAGTTCAAAGTCAAGATGGACAAATTAGGATATTCTGACAGTAATAAAGGGAAAAACGTTATGAACAGCATATACAAGTGTTTTGGGAGAAAATTAAAAGACCAAAGTTAAGACTCATAAGTCTTGAAGAAGGAGGGGAAATGCAGACTAACAGCATAGAAGACATTAAATGAAAGAGTAGCAGAAAATTTCTTTAATTTTGGGAATGAGGTGGACATATAGGTATTGGTTGCACTTAGTACTCCAGATAGATTTGACCAACAAAGAAATTCTTCATGTTATAATTCAAATGCAAATATTTGAAATATAGAAATCATGTTAAAATCTGCAAAAGAGAAGCTTCAAGTCAATTATAAAGGCAAACCTATCAGAATAAAAGCAGAGGGGGGATCCAACATGGCGGCGAGAGGGGAGGCAGCGCTTTCAGTACCTCCTCAACAACGGGGTCAGAGAGACGCATGGATACGCTTAGATTCGACCTGTTGAGAAACTCCTAGCAAAATTCCACTAAAGAGAGACCGGCCGGGAATTGATAGGATTTTTGGAGGTGACAGTTTGCGCTAGACGAGTGAATCTCCGCCACGCAGCCAGAGGTCCAGACCCGCCAGCCGCTGCCCGCGCCTCGGCAACTGTCAGCTGCCTGCACGCGGCCCCTGCGTCAGGGCGGATGGCCTCAGAGGCGCAGCTCAGCAGGAGCGATGCAGGGACTCTAGGAAGAGGTCTCTCGCCAAGCCTTCATGAAATAGCGAACCGGGAGCTAAAACCAACCAGAGACAGACCAGTCCCACCCCTCCCTTCGGACACTCTGGCAAGGAGCATGGGGCCCGCCATAGCAGACAGGTGACATCACCAGAGTTCCGCCAACAGAATTCCTTCCCAGCAGAATCCACGTTAGCAGGTGTGTGACTCCCACCCCCTCCAGATACAAGCAGCCAGGAAACCTTGGGAATCTCTCCGGGGGTGTGTCTGTAGGGAAGCAGAGGGGATTCCAGATCCCCACCTCCCCTTAACACCAGCGGCGACACCCAAGATCTTAGCTGCCAGTTTCTGGGAGCGTGCCCACCAAAGGGGTCCGGAAAAATTAAACTGTTGGTTCCCAGATCACCCCACCACAGCACTGGGGCTTAGATGAATGACAGAGAGGGTGTTGATCGTTCGGGATATAGGACACGCGGTGGGGCTGCAAGTGTAATCAGATCCTTGGGGAACCGCCTCTGGTGAACAGGACCTGGCTGGCTGGCTGGGAGGAGGAACAGGGGGAGGGGCCGGATAAGTGAAAGGGCTCTGGACTAACAGGATTGAGAGACTCCCAGGAGCCACCGTACAGGGATTTCTGTCAGCACATAGAGGGCAGAAGCTCGGGTCAGAGGGCACAGCTCCGCCTATTGGAAGAGAAGAAAATGGGATTCAGCCATAGAACAGGGGATGCCAGCATGGCAGAGATCTGATGTCATTAGAGAGAGGCCGAGGAGAGAACTTCATCGGTGCCAGCGGCGACGGAAACAGTTGGTCCAGTGGTAGGGAGGGTGAGTCACAGATACCCGAGTCTCTCTCGATTTGTCGTCGAGCCAGAGGGGAGGAGCGGGGCCGCCGCCCGCGCCCGCAAGGTAGGCAGACCTGCGACCAACCTGCAGATCAGGCCCAGCGGTCTGCTGGCGTGGTAGGAGGGGCAGGGCAGAGCCGCCGCCTGCGCCGGCAAGGTAAGCAGACCTGCGACAGACCGGCGGATCAGGCCCAGCGGCCTGCCAGCGTGGTACACACTTCACCCCAACTGGAGTAGGGGCAGAGCAGAGCCTTCGCCCGCGCCCAGATCAGGCCCAGCAGCCCGCCTGTGTGGTGGTCAAGTGACCCCAATTGGAGTGGGGGTGGAGCGGAACTGACACCCATGCCCGCAAGGTGGGCAGACCGGCGACCAACCTGCAGATCAGGCCTAGCGGTCCCCGGGCGTGGTAGGAGGGGCAGGGCAGAGCCTTCGCCCACACCTGCAAGGTAGGCAGACCTGCGACAGACTGGCGAATCAGGCCCAGGGGTCCGCGGGCATGGTAGACACCTCACACCAATTGGAGGAGGGGCAGAGCAGAGCCCCCGCCCACACCTGCAAGGGAGACTTTTCAACTATACAAGAGCAATATAAATATATGGGGGGGGGGGAATTTCAAAAACACAACAGTTTCACCAAGAAGAAAGAAACGCAAGCAGTATGAAAAGACAAGGAAAGAAAGGACTACAAGCAATGATGGTCAACTCAACTTTAGAAGAGGTAACAGCTGCAGCAGATGGAATGTCAGATAAAGAATTCAGGATATACATGCTTCAGATGATCTGGAGTCTCAAGGAAGACATTAGACAGCAAAATCAGACAATGAAAGATCACTTCGACAAGGAATTACACAAACAAATCCAGGAAGCAAAGGATCAACTATACAGGGAGATAGAGGTTATAAAAAACAAACAAACAGAAATCCTAGAAATGCAGGAAGCAATAAACCAACTTAAAAACTAAATTGAGAATACTACCAGCAGAGTAGAACACTTAGAAGATAGAACGTCAGACAATGAAGACAAAGTATTTCAACTTGAAAAGAACATAGACAGCTCAGCAAGACTGTTAAGAAACCATGAGCAGAACATCCAAGAAATATGGGATAACATTAAGAGACCAAACTTAAGAGTCATTGGGATACAGGAAGGTATAGAACTCCATACCAAAGGAATGAGCAATTTATTCAATGAAATAATAGGAGAAAACTTCCCAGACTTGAAGAATGAGACAGAATCCCAAATTCTAGAAGCCTACAGGACGCCGAATGTTCAAAATTATAAGAGATCCACACCTAGACACATTATAATGAAGATGCCCAACATACAGAATAAGGAGAGAATTTTAAAAGCTAAAGAGAAAGGAAGCAGATTACATTTAGGGGCAAGCCAATCAGGATAACAGCTGATCTTTCAACACAGACTCTGAAAGCTAGAAGATCCTGGAATAACATATTTCAAACACTGAAAGAAAATGGGTTCCAACCAAGAATTGTGTATCCAGCAAAATTAAGCTTCAGGATGGAAGATGAAATTAAAACCTTCCACGACAAACAAAAGTTAAAAGAATATGCAGCTAGAAAACCATCTCTTCAAAACATCCTTGGCAAACCATTACAGGAAGAGGAAATGGAAAATAACAATGAAAACCAACAGTGGGAGGTAGGAGAGTAAAGGGGGGGGGATAATCAAAGAGGAAACCAAACCATGTTTAGTAACATAAATAAACAAATATGGCTGGAACAACAACCCATATCTCAATAATAACCCTAAATGTTAATGGCTTAAACTCACCAATTAAGAGACACAGGCTAGTAGAATGGATCACAAAACAAGACCCAACAATATGCTGCCTACAGGAGACGCATTTGATAGGAAAAGACATACATAGGCTGAAGGTGAAAGGTTGGGAAAAATCATATCACTCATATGGACTTCGGAAACAAGCAGGAGTGTCCATACTCATATCAAATAAAATAGATTTCAAGCCAAAGTTAATCAAAAGGGATGAAGAGGGACACTACATACTGCTTAAGGGAACCATACACCAACAAGACATAACAATCATAAATATATATGCCCCAAACAATGGTGCAGCTATTTTCATCAAACAAACTCTTCTCAAGTTCAAGAGTCTAATAGACCACCATACCATAATCATGGGAGACTTCAACACACCTCTCTCGCCACTGGACAGATCTTCCAAGCAAAAGTTGAATAAGGAAACTATAGAACTCAATAACACAATTAATAACCTAGACTTAATTGACATATATAAAATATACCACCCAACATCAAGCAGTTACACTTTTTTCTCAGCAGCACATGGATCCTTCTCAAAAATAGATCATATATTATGTCACAGGGCAACTCTTAGACAATGTAAAGGAGTAGAGATAATACCATGCATCCTATCTGATCATAATGGAATGAAACTGAAAATCAACGATAAAAGAAGGAAGGAAAAAGCATACATCACTTGGAGAATGAACAATAGGTTACTGAATGATCAATGGGTTATAGAAGACATCAAGGAGGAAATTAAAAAATTCTTAGAGATTAATGAAAACACAGACACAACATATCGGAATCTATGGGACACATTGAAAGCAGTTCTAAGAGGAAAATTCATTCCTTAAAAAAAGAAAAAAACCAACAAATAAATGATCTCATACATCATCTCAAAATCCTAGAAAAAGAAGAGCAAAACAACAGCAAAAGAAGTAGAAGGCAAGAAATAATTAAAATCAGAGCTGAAATTAATGAAATTGAAACAAAAGAAACAATTGAAAAAATTGACAAAACTAAAAGTTGGTTCTTTGAAAAAATAAACAAAATCGACAGACCCTTAGCCATGCTAGCGAAGAAAAGAAGAGAGAGAACTCAAATTACTAGCATACGGGATGAAAAAGGCAATATCACAACAGACACTTCAGAAATACAGAAGATAATCAAAAATTATTTTGAATCCTTATACTCCAATAAATTAGAAGATAGTGAAGGCATAGATAAATTTCTTAAGTCATATGATCTTCCCAGATTGAGTCAGGAGGATATAGACAACCTAAAGAGACCAATATCAATCGAGGAAATAGAAGAAACCATCAAAAGACTACCAATTAAGAAAAGCCCAGGACCGGATGGGTATACAGCAGAATTTTACAAAACCTTTAAAGAGGAACTAATACCAATACTTTTCAAGCTACTTCAGGAAATAGAAAAAGAGGGAGAACTTCCAAATTCATTCTACGAGGCCAACATCACCCTGATACCTAAACCAGAGAAAGACACTTCAACGAAAGAAAACTTCAGACCAATATCTCTAAGGAACCTGACGCAAAAATCCTCAATAAAATTCTGGTGAATCGGATACAAAAACATATCAAAAAAATTGTGCACCATGATCAAGTAGGATTCATCCCTGGGATGCAAGGCTGGTTCAATATATGGAAATCAATAAATGTTATTCACCACATCAATAGACTTAAAAATAAGAACCATATGATCATCTCGATAGATGCAGAAAAAGCATTCGACAAAGTACAGCATCCCTTTATGTTCAAAACTCTAGAAAAACTAGGGATAACAGGAACATACCTCAATATTGTAAAAGCAATCTATGCTAAGCCTCAGGCTAGCATCATTCTGAATGGAGAAAAATTGAAGGCATTCCCTCTAAAATCTGGAACAAGACAGGGATGCCCTCTTTCACCACTTCTGTTCAACATATTTCTCGAAACACTGGCCAGAGCAATTAGACAGACGAAAGAAATTAAAGGCATAAAAATAGGAAAAGAAGAACTTAAATTATCACTATTTGCAGATGATATGATTCTATACCTAGCAGACCCAAAAGTCTCTACAAAGAAACTATTAGAACTAATAAATGAATTCAGCAAAGTGGCAGGATATAAAATCAACACGCATAAATCAAAGGCATTCCTGTATATCAGTGACAAATCCTCTGAAATGGAAATGAGGACAACCACTCCATTCACAATATCTTCAAAAAAAATAAAATACTTCAAAAAAAATAAAATACAACCTAACAAAAGAGGTGAAAGACTTATACAATGAAAACTACAGAACCCTAAAGAGAGAAAAAGAAGAAGATCTTAGAAGATGGAAAGATATACCCTGTTCATGGATAGGCAGAACTTACATCATCAAAATGGCGATATTACCAAAAGTCCTCTATAGGTTTAATGCAATGCCAATCAAAATCCCAACGGCATTTCTTGAAGAAATAGAGAAAGCAATCATGAAATTCATATGGAAAAATAAAAGACCCAGAATAGCAAAAACAATGCTAAGCAGGAAGTGTGAATCAGGCGGTATAGCGATTCCAGACTTCAAACTATACTACAGAGCAATAGTAAGAAAAACAGCATGGTACTGGTACCAAAACAGGCGGGTGGACCAATGGTACAGAATAGAGGACACAGAAACCAATCCACAAAACTACAACTATCTTATATTTGATAAAGGGGCTAAAAGCATGCAATGGAGGAAGGATAGCATCTTCAACAAATGGTGCTGGGAAAACTGGAAATCTATATGCAACAAAATGAAACTGAATCCCTTTCTCTTGCCATGCACAAAAGTTAATTCAAAATGGATCAAGGAGCTTGATATCAAATCAGAGACACGCCGTCTGATAGAAGAAAAAGTTGGCTATGATCTACATACTGTGGGGTCGGGCTCCAAATTCCTCAATAGGACACCCATAGCACAAAAGTTAATAACTAGAATCAACAAATGGGACTTACTCAAACTAAAAAGTTTTTTCTCAGCTAAAGAAACAATAAGAGAGGTAAATAGAGAGCCTACATCCTGGGAACAAATCTTTACTCCTCACACTTCAGATAGAGCCCTAATATCCAGAGTATACAAAGAACTCCAAAAATTAGACAATAAGATAACAAACAACCCAATCAACAAATGGGCCAAGGACCTGAACAGACACTTCTCAGAGGAGGACATACAATCAATCCACAAGTACATGAAAAAATGCTCACCATCTCTAGCTGTCAGAGAAATGCAAATCAAAACCACCCTAAGATACCATCTCACTCCAGTAAGATTGGCAGCCATTATGAAGTCAAACAACAATAAGTGCTGGCGAGGATGTGGGGAAAAGGGTACACTTGTACATTGCTGGTGGGACTGCAAATTGGTGCAGCCAATTTGGAAAGCAGTATGGAGATTTCTTGGAAAGCTGGGAATGGAGCCACCATTTGACCCAGCTATTCCCCTTCTTGGTCTATTCCCTAAAGACCTAAAAAGAGCATGCTACAGGGACACTGCTACATCGATGTTCATAGCAGCTCAATTCACAATAGCAAGACTGTGGAACCAACCCAGATGCCCTTCAATAGATGAATGGATTAAAAAAATGTGGCATTTATACACAATGGAGTATTACTCTGCATTAAAAAGTGACAAAATCATAGAATTTGCAGGGAAATGGATGGCATTAGAGCAGATTATGCTAAGTGAAGCTAGCCAATCCCTAAAAAACAAATGCCAAATGTCTTCTTTGATATAAGGAGAGTAACTAAGAACAGAGTAGGGACGAAGAGCATGAGAAGAAGATTAACATTAAACAGAGATGAGAGGTGGGAGGGAAAGGGAGAGAAAAGGGAAATTGCATGGAAATGGAAGGAGACCCTCAGGGTTATACAAAAGAACATACAAGAGGAAATGAGGGGAAAGGGAAAAATAATACAAGGGGGAGAAATGTAGGTCAGTAGAGGGGGTAGAGAGAGAAGAGGGGAGGGGAGGGGGGATAGTAGAGGATAGGAAAGTTAGCAGAACACTACAGTCACTAGTATGGCAATATGTAAATCAATGGATGTGTAATTGATGTGATTCTGCAATCTGTATATGGGCTAAAAATGGGAGTTCATAACCCACTTGAAGCAAAGTGTGTAAGATGATATATCAAGGACTATGTAATGTTTTGAACAACCAACAATAAAAAAAAAGAATAAAAGCAGAATTCTCAGCAGAAACTCTAAAGGACAGGATGGCATGGAATAATGTATTTTAAGCTCAAAATACAGTAACTGCCAACCTAGATTACCACATGCAGAACTATTATAATTAAAGATCAAAGGAGAAATTAAACTTCCCAAGAAAAGAATAAACCAAAGGAATATATGGGCATTAAGACAAGATTGTATAAAATACAAGATTGTATGAAATCCGAATCACAGGAGGAAAGTAAAAGAGTATGAGAAAGAGTAAAACATAAAATATTAGAAGAATAGATTAGCAAATGTGAATTAGAGTGACTAAAACTTTAGAAGTAAAACAAAATGGTATACTTCTCTACAATAACATTGAATATAAATGGTCTTAATTCTCTAATTAAAAGATACAGTGGCTGATTGAAGTGAAAAAGAAGAGCCAACTCTATGTTGTTTCCAAGAAACATACCCATAGGCAAAGTTGTTCACAGATTGAAAGTAAAAGGGTGGAAAATGATTTTTCTTGCAAATAGAATATGAAAGTGAGCAAGGGTAGAATTTCTCATAACAGATAAAGTAGACTTCAAGCCAAAATTAGAACTGACAAAGGAAATTACATATTAGTAAATGGAATAATCAAAAAGAAGATATAATAATTGTAAACATGCCTCAAATATGTGAACCATTTTCATAAAACAAACTTTATTCAACATAAGTGGACTGACAGGATCCAATGTAGTAATAGTAGAGGACTTCCAATATTACTCTCACTAGCAGACATGTCATCAAGACAGAAAATCAAAAACACACAAGATATAAACAGTATAGTAGACACCTACAGATTATTATTGTCCAATAACAGCTGAATATACTTAACTTTTCAGTCAAACTTAATCATATATTAGGCCACAAAGCCAGTCTTAGCTAATGCAAAATAATTGATAAGATCTCATGCATCTTTTCACATCATAATGGAATGAAACTATCTCTGAAGAACGAGTAAAACTATGGAAACTCTACAAACACATGGGGAATAAATAATATACTTTTGAATGATGATCATTTCATTGAAGAAATCAGGAAGGAAATAAAAATTTCTTAGAAGAATTGAAAATGAAATAGCACAACAAAACCTGGGATGCTGTAAAAGAGCTATGAGTGATACATAAAACAAACAAAACAGAGGTCTCAAAAACAAACCAATTTTAAAACTAGTGGTATCAAAGAAATTATAAAGATCAGAGGCAAAATTAATGAAATAGAAACTAAAGAAATCATAATAAATTTATCAGTGAAACAAAGAGTTTTTTCTTTGAAAAAAGAAATGATATTGATTAATTCTAGAATAAACCAATCAAAGCAGAGAGAATACTCAGATTAATAAAACTAAAAACAAAAAAAGGGAATATTACAAGAGACACAACTCCAATCCATAGAATCATTAGGAGCTATTTCACAAACTTAAATTCCAGTATATTGGGAAATTGAAAAATCAATGTAAAGTCTCACCAACAAGTCAAATTAAGCAGAAGTAAAAATTTAAAGAGAAATTCTCAATAGAATGGATGAATTTGTAGATACATGTGCCCTACCAACATTGAACCAAGAAAGCCTAAACAGATCAATAGCAACCAATGAGACTGAAGTAGTAATTGAAAATCTCCCAACAACAACAATAACAACAACAAAAATATCCCAGAATCAGGTGAATTCACAGCTGAATTTTATCGATCTTTAAAGAAGAACTAATCCCTATGCTCCTCAAATTAGGAATGGAGGGAACAATATTGAACTTATTCTACAAAGTATTATCATGATACCAAAACTGGATTAGGAACTTCAAGGAAAGAAAACTAAAGATCAATAGCTTTGTTGAATAGATGCAAAATCCTTAATAAAATCAGAGCAAATCTATTCAATAACACATTCAAAATATCATACACTAAATTCAATTTTGTTTCTTTCTAAGGATTCAAAGATGATTCCATATATGCAAATTAGCTAATGCATATAAGTAGTACCAAGGACAAATATCAAATGATCATCTCAATATACATGGAGAAAACATTTGAACAAATTCAACACAGCTTCATGACAGCAACTCTGAAGACAGTCATTATAGAAGGAATTTATCTCAACATCATAAAGATTGTATATGACAAAGTCTAAGTCAAACTCATATTTAATGGAGAAAGAAGAGAATGATGTCCACTCTCACCACTCCTATTCAGTATACTACTGAAAGCGTAGCCAGAGCAATTAGGCAAGGGAAGGAAATAAAAGGGGATAAAGAAAAAGCCAAATTATTACTATTTTCAGGTAATATGATCTTATACTTAGAAACCAGTAAAAGTTCCAGAAGATGGGTTCTAGAACTGATAAATTCAGCAGAGTTGCAGGATAGAAAATCAACATATAAAAATCAGTAATTTTCTATACAAAAATGATGGGTCTGCCAAGAAAGAAATAAGGACAACAATTTCATTCACGATAGCATGTGCCACCATGCCATATTAAAATTTATCATTCTGCAAAATTAGTATGAATACATAAATGAACAAATAACATTTATAGAGTGTGATGTGCCTATTTGTTACTTGGGTTATGGCATTACTAAGAAGTGAGAATTTTGCCTAAGAAATTAAAGAAAATTCATGTTATTATTTTTCTATATATAAATAAATGAATGGCCCAATTAAAATTGATTACTGGATATCTTAAATTTATAGATAAAATTGTTAAGAACAGAAGTTGGTATATGAGTAACCTTCTCAATGAATTTACAAACTTATAGGAAATTTATTTAGTCAATCAACATTTTTAGTCATGTATTTATTTTAAATTACTTTAGAACTTTTATTAACAAATTTGGAAGTGGTTTTGTTTTATTTATAAATGAAGACTTTTCTTTGCAAATATTGAAGAAAGATAAAACTAATTTTCATTAGTCTAAATTAAAGAGGGAAATAGCATATTTGCCATCAGCATGCTATATAATATTCAATGTTGTGTAACCAATAAAAACACATTAGAATCATTTAATGAAAAAATTATTAAATGAGGTGTATCACATTATAAAGCAATCTCCTGTTATTACACCAAGTTTTAATTCTTGGTTATGTAAATGATTTTGTGATTAATCTCACTCAGGTAAAGTACTTAAATATTACTTTATCTCTTATATTGACCTATTAGGGGGCATTTAAAGAGAGAAAATTAAAAAAGAAAATAGGTGAAATAATTATTGAGATTATGGAAAACTGGGAAGTATTGTAAACTGAGCTTGAACTGTAAATTTCTTTTTTTTTTTTACAGAGAGAGAGAGGAGAGGGAGGGAGAGAGAGAGAGAGAGAGAGAGAATTTTTTTAACATTTATTTTTCAGTTTTTGGTGGACACAACTTCTTTATTTTATTTTATGTGGTGCTGAGGATCGAACCCAGTGCCCCTCGCATGCCAGGCGAGCGCGTTACTGCTTGAGCCACATCCCCAGCCCTGGAACTGTAAATTTCTATCAATGTTTTTACGGGGCATGTTTGCAGAATATTTCAAATATCATGCCAGTTCATCCCAAAATTCTATTTATGGGATTACTCTAAGGAATTAATTAATGATTTGCTCAAAATTTAAGCATCAATGATATTCATAATAAAAGAGTAGTAATGAAAGTTTAAGATATCCTCAGTGATAATAAAAAATGGGTTTAGTTAATTTTTACACATCAGCTTCAATAGGGTCCTAGGAAAATTTTAGCCATGGTATATATTTTATAAATCTGGACAATCTTGGTGAAAAGACAGGATTTATTCATTCAATCATTTCACAGATATGTACTAAAATTCTCTTATGTATCAAGTTCTTCTCTAGGGATTTGTTTTACAGCAGTGAACAAAATTTATTCCTGTTCTTCAGAGCTTAATTTCAGGTGTAAGAGACACTTAATAAATGGAAGAAGAACTAGATGGGAATATTGCGAGATGAAAAACAGAGGGAAAAAAGGAACCAAGGCAAGAAATCAGGTTTTTATAAATGCTGTAGGAAAAAATTAGAGAAGGAAGGGTGGATGTTTAGAATAAGTTGTGCATCAATTTCAAATGATATTATTAATGAAGGACTACTAAATATTTTTGAGTAACAAACTTTGGCTTATTAAAGAGTTCATTTTTGTTTTACTTTTCAACTTTAAATTGTTTTATCTATGTGAACATATGCTGGTTTTTAGTAAATAAAAATGCATTTTAAAATAAACACTTTTATTTTTAAATAGAATTTTAAAAATATAAATTATTTTAATTTCAAAGTAAAATATTAAAATTTAAAAGTTCTAATTATTTTAAAATTTTTAAATGAAGAAAAACAATGAAAGTTTACAGCACAATTTTTATTAGAAACCAAATGCTTAAATGATGATAGATTCAACAATGTAACATATAACATTGATAGACTGAATTTCCCAGGTACTGAGACTTACTTCACTCAGCAAGTATAGCTCATGTCTTATGAAATTAACATTGTGATTTCTGAATCACATTCCCACAGGAAATTATTTTAGGAAACAAATATAATTTATCTTAGAAGTTAATTGAACATATCCCATGAAGGTAGTTTTGTTCACTTTTTTAATAAACATAAGTAACACCTTTGATATAAAAATCACTGTAGTGTGAAAACTAATTATTTCTTCTATTTTCTCAGTGACTTGTAATATTCTAGCTTCAGAAGTACTATAAAGCTTATCAAAATGCAGTTCATCTCTCTTGTTGAGTGCTGTTAACTGATTGCAATAAATGTGTATTTTTTTCTAGCTTCCAGTAATGTTTCTGAACTATTAAAATGCAAGATAACTTTGAAAGGCAAAATTGATCAGATCAGTTGGGGATTTGTTGATTCTATATCTTTATTCAACATAATAGAAATTTTATCATTGAAAATGAGTTAATTTTATTAGTTTTTGGTTTCAAGTTGTTTGTTTCTTTGGATGCCTCTGAATATTTTTCAGTAAAAGCTAATTTTTTATATCTATTCTAAGAATGATCATATTTGTTAATTAATGTGTATCATAGATAAAATTTATTCTGTATAGTAATACAGATTTCTTGTTTTCTGTATTATAATAAAATAATTCACTTTTTGAATACTAAAGAATCTTGGAAGATTTTGAGAAAAACTTCATTGAGAAGGAGAGATTGAATATTCATGGGGTGGAAGAGAGAACTGAGGTAGCAATATTTTAGAACTTAAAGGGTAATAGAATCTGTCTAAAGTAGAATGGTTAGCTGTAAAGCAGAAAGCTGACTTTATTTATTGAAAACATAGATTATATATATATATATATATATATATATATATATATATATATATATAAATAGATTATATATATAAACATAGATTATATATATATAATATATATATTATATATATATATAAACATAGATTATATATATATTATATATATTATATATACATAGATTATATATATATATATATATATATATATATATATATATATATAAAATCTATCTATCTATCTATATATATAGAGAGAGAGAGAGAGAGAGAGAGGAGGGAACACCTTAAATATTTTGAATGTATGAGCCTTTGAATAATTGAGAGATGTAAAAGTTGATGCCACAAAGCTTTTATAGTTTCTAAAATGATTATTTTAGCTTTTAGATAAAATGAAAAGAGGCCTTTAGACTCTCCAATTTATACACACTGGAAGTTGAGTAAAAAAAGTTTTTAACTGCTAACATGAGTTTCTTTTTATGGAAAAGAAAATGTCTTTAGAGGTCATAACAACAGGGTGGACTCATAAAACATCTTGAAAAAGTACCAGGAAGTACAACTGAACCTTACCTATGAATTGGCAACATGTGCCTAGCTGGATTTGAGTTGCTATGACCCTGTGACTGCTATATCTTTCTTGCTTTTCTCCTTTTGGACATTGGTTATGTTAGTCATCTTTGCCTAACCATGACAAAAACACGTAGAGTCAACAACTTAGATGAGGGAAAGTTTATTTTGGCTCATGGTTTCAAAAATATAGTCCATGGTCAACTGACTCCATTCCTCTGGGACCAAGGTGATACAGAACACCATGGCAGAAGGGTGGTGGAGGAAAACTACTTAACTCACGGCAGCCTGGAAGTATAGAGAGAGAAGGGAAGAGGCTGCGTGGGAAGATAAATTCTTCCAGAGCATAACCCCAGTGACCCAGATCCTCTAGCCTGCTTTTGTTAACCACCCAGTTAGTTCATTGAAGCTAGGATCTGCAGATTAGGTTACAGCTCTCATAATCCAATAATTTCATTTTTGAATGTTCCTGCCTTACTACAGGAGATTTGTGGTGGGGGAGACACCTCATATCCAAACCATAATAGAGATATTCATAGCATTTATACTATGTGTCTATCACTAGGTTTTTAAAAATATTTATGGGGTAGATAATATGTATATCTTTAGTTTAAGGTTTTAGATGGAGAGGAATGTTAGTAAAGAGCTGTGATAGAAGAACCACAACAGGGGAATCTCATTCACATATGAACCTGATTTAGATGACAAAATCCTGGACTTTTAGTTGATGACATAATTGGGTAAAACTTGGGGATCCTTATAGTGGAGGTGCTTGTATTTTTGCAATAGGAAGAAATATGAAATACTGTAGCCAGAGAATGGACTGTAGTATATTGTATTTTTAAAAATAATGTATGTTCTTCACACAATGCAATGTTGACAATATTATCATCAAGTAGCAAAATATGTTTATAGTTCCCTGTTTGGACCTATGGTATTGCCTCTACCAACAGAAAACATGGGAAAAGAGTTGCTATATGACTTTAAAGACTAGATCATAAAAAAACGTCTACTCTTTAATTGGACCATCATGTTGTGCAAAAGACAAGCAGTCTTGGCAAGGACTATGTGAGGAATAATTGAGGTCCTAAGCCTCAGACTTGGCTGAAATTCCAGCCAACAGCTGGTATGGACTTGCCAGCCATGTGAGCGAGCTACTTGGAAAAGTAACTTCCAGCATCCAGTTAAGGTGCCTCAGCTTATACCATGTAGAGCAGGGCTGTGCCTTCCTCCCAGTGATTCATGATTAAAAATGCAGATTTATGAACACAATAAATGATTATTGTTGAAAGCCATTACTTATTTTGTTTGGGAAGTTAGTTCTTTATATAGCAATAAATGAATAGAACAAATTCTGAGCAGAGAAAGGAGAAAAGTAAAGGTTAATGAGCTCATATTAAAAATATGGAATAACTGTGTGGGTAAAACAAAGCTGAAATATATATCTTTAGAAGTAATGTGGTCAAGGAACCTGAAGTTAATATACTATGTAATGAATAAATTGAAGATATAGTTATGCCTATAATTTCAAGGGAATCATTGTTAAGGTCAAACACAGGCTTAGAAGGGCTATTAACAATAATAGTGAACTATCCATGAATAATGTTTGATAGAGGGGTGTAATAAAATTATTAATATATTGTTTTTCTTTTTGAACAGATAATATGAGCCAGGCATTATGCTATGAATATATTTAAAACAACTCAATCCTTTCCTTGAGTATATTATAAATGGGCAAGAGATAATTATGAATATGCACAAATAATTTAAAAATATAATTAGTAGCTTTTCCTTTATCACGGTAATTTAAAAATCGTGCATATTGTCTTGGGGCAGGAATTCTTTAAAATATGTACCTATTCATTATTGAACTTTATTTTTTGAAATATTTTTATACCTTTATTTTATTTATTTATTTTTATGTGGTGCTAAGGATTGAACCCAGTATCTCACACATGCTAGGTGAATGCTCTACCACTATGTCACAATCCCAGCCCCTCATTGTTCAACTTTTAATTTTGTTTTTCTTCATTTGTTTTTAATGAACTACATTTTTGGTGAAAAATACAAACAAAAATTATATACGCATTTAGTGGCAAATGGAGCAGTTGTTAACATAAACTTCTTCAACACAGAAAATAAGGTCACAAAACTTTATGTAACTTATAGTATATTAACAATCCAGGAAGATAGTAACAAATCCTCATAGAATTCTAATGTAATTATAACAAATATGAATTTCCATTATTTTATTTGTATATAATTATTTAGTAGTAAAAAACTATATTATTTAAAATTTAGATTTTATTTATATCATAAAGATAATGTATTTTGCTTATTATAGTTTATGGCATCTCAAAAAGAAAATAACTGTCTTATGAAAATATATGTATATAAAATAATCCTTGGTAGAGCTAATGAATAAGTAGACTTTTAGCTCTTAGTTTTGGTACTGATTTTCAAATCTAAATGAAGCTGAATGAGTTCTAGGGATAATGAGGGAAATTTTTAGGGAAATATAAGTAAATTTTAAATAGGCTTGTCTTTCTATGGAAGAAATTGCCTCAATGGTTTGGAGGTTTCTGATCAGTGTAGCAAGTTGTGTCACTCCCATTTCCACCCCTTGATTCTTGAACCTGTGAAAACTGCTATGGTTGAAACAGTAACCTGTATTTGACACTGGTTAAGCGTATATACAGTCTTATAGAGAACCTTTTCCCAAACCTACAAGGTAATATCACATAGCTGGTTTTGTAATTGGGCTTTGAAAGGACATTTCACTATTCTGTCAAACAAACTGCTTCAGGATGTTGGGAAACATGAGAAGGAAGGATAGATAATTCCATGTGAGGGCCCATTGCCATCCTTATTCACTGTGAATGGAATTTCTTTATCAAAAACAATGCTGTATGGAATAACTTCATCACAGATATTATATTTTACAAATCCATGGATGGTAGTTTTGACAGTAGCATTACATACCTGGAAGATAAATCCCTATCCCAGGTAAGCATCTGTTCCAGTAGAAACAAAATTTCACTCCTTCAATGGCAGAAGCAGTCCAAAGTTGACAACCTTACATGAGACATTGGCCAATAATCCAGGGAATGTTGCTATATTGGGGACTCTGCCAGTATCTGTATGTTGGACATGGGTGCATATCAGATACCAGGAGATGTGACAGTTTGCTTAAGCCAGATGAAATCACATCTGGTATAGCAGTTATATTGAACTCACTCCCTTGTTAAGCTTAAGAAAATCCATCATTTTCCCCAAATCCACCTGTCTATTTCATAGGCCAGGTAGGCAAGTTGAATGAATATGTGACTATCACCACTCTGTATAATTTAAGTCAGTGATGGTGGCACTGGATTTTACAATTCCTCTTAAATATAGTATGCTTTTGGTTCAATTTTTCCCCAGGTATAGGAAGTTCTCATGACTCACCCTTGATCTTTGCCACAATAACTCTTATTCCATAAGCCAGGGAACAAACATGAGAATTCTGTCAGCTATTATTTCTATTCCAATAATGCATTTCAGAATTAAACACCATAATCAATTAGCACCATAGCCAATTCACCCAAGTTAGGTATTCCGATTACTGCTTTGGACAGTAGTTCATTATGAAAACTATGTTTATCTTGCCTTTAGTGGTTAAATGCTGTCACTTAGGCCCTGCCATCAAAGAATCCATGTACTCCCATTGCATTTAGATTTCCAATTCAATGGTTGAAGTGTGTATTGTGAAATCTGACATAGAGAGAAGAGCAATCATTTTGCTCTTCAAGTGAGCTTAGGGTTCCTTTCACAGGTTTATTTCTCATAGTATTGATGAAATATTTTGGAACCTCTCATTGTGGGTGAGAAGGTATTAAATTACATATACACTATAATATTCTAGTTTCTTTAAACCTTTGAATGCCTTCTTCTACAATAAACCAACGCAGGTTCAGAAATTTCTAATTTTCTCACTATGGGAAATATTTTGGTCAATATTTCATCCATACAACCACAGAACCTTATCCTTTTCTAACTCTCCAAATTGCTACATTGATGAAGAATGCCATCTTAGCTCATATCAATAAATTTGTCATGATCCAACTTTATGGTTTTCAATCATTTTCCCACACCCTTAATATCTACTCCCATCCCTATTCCTTGCATTTCTGTCTGTATCAATTAGAAAACTCAGTTCTTTTGCAGTGTAAAATGAGCCCACTCATGGTTACGCTTTGTACCTCACCTTTTAACATAGAAAAAATGGTCACACACTCCCTACTTTTAATTAAATAGGCATTTAATTAATAAATTCTTTCATAACGAGTTCGTTAGCATGAATCTTTTCTTGTTCCTTGGGATGTCTATATTAATAAGTAAATGATACAATTGATGTTATTTCAGAGCCTGTATAGCTGGATTAGTCACAAGATAGAGACTTCATCTAGAATAATTGTTGGGTTAATTCCAAGACAAAATTTTAACTTTACCTTGTATAGAAGGAGAAAGTCAATGAAGCAGTTTTCAATGTAGACCTTTTCATAATTTCCTGGCACTTTTTTCATATTCTTTTGTGTGCAGGGGTAATTTCTTTGTAACTGAAGGATAGAGGAAGAATTGAGGGCTCTTTTTATCAGAAGAGTAGAAGAGAATGGAATGAATGACAGATCTTTTATTTAATCTCAGACGTGCTTCTTGTGGAAGGTTGAAGCTACAATGGTTAAATGAGCAATAACTAGAAAGGTATTAAATTACATATACACTATAATATTCTAGTTTAAGACAGAAATGCAAGGAATAGGTATGGGAGTAGATACTAACGGTGTGGGATAATGATTGGAAAGCATTGAAAGATTTGATAAATTGGATAAATGGTGAAAGCCAGAAGTTTCAGAGTATTTAAAAGCAACTCTGTGAGACTGTGGATTCAAATAGTATTTCTTCAGGGTTCAAACGTGATGCAATGCTGTAGACACTGTTCTACAGGGAATAATTTATTAGGATGTAAATTGAGGCAGTATCTACATTTTTAAAAAAAAATCATCAGTTGTTTCAGACAAAAATGAAACAGAATCTACTTTCACAATGTAGTCACAGAGGTCATCTGATAGGGAATTACCTCTCATGGTCTTTAAAGCTCTTCATGATTTTGAGTTATTCTGTAATTAATGAATATGGAATTCTGACTAGTGTAGGTTCCAGCACAAGCTAACAAAATGAGAGCTTGTATTTATTCCATTTATGTTTCTATACCCTGCTCTCTCTTGGGCCTTGAGAAAAATTAAAGAAACACCAAAAAGCTTAGTGTTAAGTTAGGTTCCCCAGAAGCAGATCCTGGGTAAAGAATCCATGTGCAAATGATTATTAGGAAAGTATTTCTATGGAAAACTTGTATCAAATTTGGAAAAACAGCAACAGGAAGGACAGGAAGCCCAGCAAAAGTATAGTTTGAGGCATAATACTGCAGAGGTTAGCTTAGTTTCAGCCTGATCTTATAGGATATCTCTCTAGTATAAGTAATATGTTGAAGTTATTCTGTTGTCCCATCACCAGGTAATATATCTGTAGCTTTTATACTCCTATTTCCATCAATTATGGATTAAAGATTGTTCTTGGGGGCAGAAGAATTCTCACACACATATTGATTTATGTGTTTGTAGGCATGCTAGTTTCTTGATAGCATTCCTCTTTAAAAGAGGTGGATACTGGTGGGAGAAGCATACATAGCTGTAGGTATGTAATTGTGTAAAAGGGATATCAGAAACCTGGGGGGAGCCCTGACATTACCATTTAACTTAAACTTAAAATAAACAAATATTAAGATTCTACTATGTCCCTATAATATGCAGGGTACAATATTTTAGGAAATTCCAAAGGAAATTCAATTCAGTTTAGTTAAACATCTGTAAGATTAATCAATCTATCTACCTATCTACCTATTTTGTAGTTAATCTTGAAAGAAATTTTACAAAATACACCTTAGAAAGACCTAAATTTGATAATAGCCAGAATAATTCATAAGTTAGTATTTAAGATAAATGCACCCAAAAGAATTATGTTTTGATTCTATCTCATCATACCAATGTAAGGAATGAAAATTATAACAGCCAGAATAATTCATAAGTTAACATTGAAGATAAATGTACTCAAAAAAGGATTTTTTGATGATTCTATCTCATCATATCAATGTAATAAATGAAAATAAAATACTAAAATATATCTAAAAAATACAAGACTAAACATATTGGTTGTAAATATTGATAACTTAATGTTAGTCTAGAGTAGCTATTAGATCTAGTTACTTTTTGAATCCTGTGTGCTTTCCTATTTGTATGTTAAAATATCTTAATGTTATGAATATATGCAGTTTTTCTAGAACAGATAATATTAAAAGCAACTTGGTGTACTTGACTAAAATAGGCTCTGGCTTCCTATAAATATATTGCAATTGTGGTTACTGGGCAAGTATCTCAATTTACATACATATTGTTTATCATAAAAGACTATATAGATTAATATAAATTTCATAAAGTTGTAAAGTTTAAATTAAAGTATACTTATTTTTTAGAATATTGACAAAATCATATGTACTTATTGTGTACAAGTTGTTTTGAAATCTGAGCTAATTATCCTATGCATTACTTGCATACTTACTTTTTGTGGTAAGGATAAAATGTATTAAAATTTTCTCATGTAAGAGAAAGAAAAGAAACTAGTACCAAAAGCAGTAGAAGATGGGAAATAATAAAGTCAGAAGTGAAATTAAGGAAATTTAAACAAAAAAAATTCAAAAAATCAATGAAACAAAAAGTTGATTTTTTGAAAAAAATGTACAAAATTTATAAACTTTTAGCCGAGCTAACAAAAAAAAAAGAGAGAGAGAATACCCAAATTACTAAAATTTGTGATAAAAAGGAAATATCACTACAGATATCATTGAAATACAGATGATAATCAGAAGTTTTTTGAAAATCTATACTTCAATAAATAAGAAAAATCTGAAGACATCAACAAATTTCTAGAGACATTGACCTATACAAATTCAATCAAGGGGTCATAGAAAATATAAACAGATCAATTTCAAGCAATGATTGAACACACCATCAGAAGCCTACCAACAAAGAAAAGCCCAGGACCAGATGAAGTCTCAAAGGAGTTCTACAAGAAGATCTTATACCAATACTCCTCAAATTATTCCATGAAGTAGAAAAGGAGGAACTCTTTCAAACTCATTCTTTGAAGCTACTAACATCCTGATGCCAAAACATTACAAAAACACATCAAGGAAAAAAAATCAAAACAATATCCCTTATGAACATTTATGCAAAAATTCTCAAAACAGCAATAAGATACATACAAAAACATGAAAAGTGCACCATGATCAAGTGGGTTCCTCCCCGCAAAGTTGATTCAACATATGGAAATCAATAAGTGTAATTTACCACAGCAATAGACTAGAATCACATGATTTTATCAATAAATGCAGAAACAGTGTTTGATAAAATTTAGCATCCATTCATACACCAAACACTAGAAAATCTAGGGATAATAGGAACATAGCTCAATGCTGTAAATGCTAGCTATGTTAAACCCAAAGCTAACATCATTCTAAATGGAGAAAAATTGAAAGCATTCCCTCTAAAAACTGGAACACGACAGGGATGCCCTCTTCCACCACTTCTATGCAACATAGTCCTGGAAACTCTAGCCAAAGCAATTAAACAGATGAAAGAAAATAAAGGGATACAAATTGGAAAAGAAGAACTCAAACTATTCTTATTTGCATGATTCTATATTTGGAAGACCCACAAAACTCCATCAGAGAACTTCTAGAACTCATAAATGAATTCAGAAAAGTAGCAGGATATAAAATCAACATAAAAATTGCATTTGTATAAAATAATCATATATAAGCTGAAAGAGAAGTCAGGAAAACTATCCCTTTTAAAATACCCTCAAAGAATATAAGATATTTGGGAATCAACCAAACAAAGAGGTAAAATAACTCTATAATGGAAACTATAGAACACTCAAGAAAGAAACTGAAGAAGACCTCAGAAAATTGAAAGACCTCCTATGTTCCTGGATAGGCAGAATTAATATTGTCAAAATGTCTATATTACCAAAAGCATTACACAGATTTTATGTAATTCTTATCAATATCCCAGTGATGTTGTTCATAGAAATAGAAAAAGCAATCATGAAATTCACTGGGAAAAATAAGAGGCCCAGAATAGACAAAGCAATCCTTAGCATGAAAGTGATGCAGGAGGCATCACAATACCAGACCTTAAATTGTACTACAGAGCTATAACAAAAACAGCATGGTATTGGCACCAACACAAACATGAAGACAAGTGGTACAGAATAGAACAGAGAGAAACCCTCATACATACAGTTATGGCATCCTAGACAAAGGTACCATAAACATACATTGGAGAAAAGATAGCCTCTTCAACAAATGGTGCTGGGAATAGAATGAAATTGAACCCCTCTCTCCCACCCTGCACAAAACTCAACTCTAGGCCTTAGACCAGAGACCCTGATCTTACTAGAAGAAAAAGTAGGCTCAACTTTTTTTATCATGTTGGCTTAGGAACCAATTTCCTCAACAAGACTATGAAAGCACAAGAAATAAAATCAAGAATCAATAAATGGGATGGTAAGACCCAGAAAGCACAACAAATAAAATCAAGAGTCAATCAATAGGATGGTATCAAACTAAAAAGTTTCTTCACAGCAAAGGAAACAATCAAGATTGTGAACAGAGATCCTAGAGTATGGGAGAAAATTTTTACCATATGAACCTCAGATAAGGCATTAATTTCTATGATATACAAAGGATTAAAAAAACTTAACACCAGAAAAATAAATAACCCAAATCAGTAAGTGGGCAAAGGAACTGAATAGACACTTTACAGAAAAAGAAATATGAATGGTCAAAAATGTATGAAAAAATTTTCAACATCTCTAGCAATTAGAGAAATGTGAATTAAAATCACACTGAGAGATTCCATGGCAAAGATAAAGAATATAAGTAACAATAAATGTTGGTGAGGATGTGGGGAGAAATGTACTCTCATGCATCGTTGGTGGGACTGCCAATTGGTACAACATCTATGAAAATCAGTATGGAGGTTCCTTAGAAAACTTCAAATGTAATCACATTTGACCTAGTTATCCCACTCTTTGGTCTAAACCCAATAGACTTAAAATCAGCATATTACAGAGAAGCAGCCACATCAGTTAGCAGTTCAGCTCACAATGGATGAATGGATAAAGAAAGTGTGATTTATATACAAAATAGAATATTATTAAGCTATAAAGATGAATGAAATTATGGCATTTGCTGGTAAATGGATGGAACTGGAGAATAGCCTGCTAAATGAAATAAGACAGTCTCCCTCCCAAAAACAAAGGCTCAATATTGTCTCTAATTTGTGGATGCTAACCCAAAACAAATGTGGTTGGGGAGTGGAATAATAGAAATTCATTGAATTAGACAATGGGAAACAAATGGATGAGAGGGAGAAGCAGAATAAGAAAGACTGTTGAATTAATCAGACATAACTTTCCTAGCCTTTTATTTGAATTCTCGACCAGGGTAACTCCACATCGTGTACAACCACAAGAGTGGGACCCTAAATAGAAGAAATTATACTCTATGTATGTATAATCTTCCAAAATATATTCTACTGTCATGTATAATTAAAATGAACAAATAAAAAAATGGAAAGAAAAAAAGTAAAAATACAAAAACTGGGGATGTTGCTCTGTGGTTAAGCACCTCTGGGTTCAATCCCTGGTTAGACTGATCTATGATTTGAGGGTTCAGGTTAGTAATTACCTTTATTGGAATAAGACTGAAAAGAAGTACAAGAGAGGCTTCTTTGTTGATAGGAATGCTCTGTTTCTTGATCTGGTTACTGGTTACATGTCCACTTTGTAAAAATTAATTTAGGCTGTACACTTATAATGTGACCTCTTCCATATGCATACTTTCAATAAAATTTACATTAAAAATTAAGGAAAAATTTCTAGGATAGTATTTATAATTCAGTAATTGCTTAATAAATGCTAATTTCTCCTCAACTTTAAAAAAATTTCCTCCAACCCTGTCATTATATAACATATTATTCAAGAAAAGATGTTAGAATTGAGACATAGAGGATTAAATGCAAGCAGTAGGATAGAGACTAGTACAAGAGAGCAGAGAACTTGGAAATAATGGTTAAATCATTAATATTGGGATGCACTTGACAGTAGAGATAACAGAAGTTTCAAAAACATTGTATATGGTGATGAAGAAAAGATGACTCCAAGGTTTTATACTTGAGCAACTGATATTACTATTTTAAATAGTGACAGTTATGGGAGGATGCTTTAAGAGTGAAGTAGGGTAAGAAATATATTCTGTTTTGGACATGTTATATGTGAGATTCTATGAGGTGAATAAAGAGCCTACATCTTGGGAGCAAATCTTTACTCCTCACACATCAGATAGAGCACTAATCTCTAGGGTATATAAAGAACTCAAAAAGTTAAGTAAATAACCCAGTCAATAAATGGGTCAAGGACCTGAACAGACACTTCTCAGAAGAAGATACACAATCAACAAATATATGAAAAAAAAATGTTTATCATCTTTAGCAATTAGAGAAATGCAAATCAAAACTACTCCAAGATTTCATCTTGCTCCAGTCAGAATGGCAACTATTATGAAAACAAACAACAATAAGTGTTGGCGAGGATGAGGGGAAAAAGGTACACTCATATACTGCTGGTGGGACTGCAAATTGGTGCAGCCATTATGGAAAGCAGTATGGAGATTTCTTGGAAAATTGGAAATGGACCCACCATTTGACCCAGCTATCCCTCTCCTCAGTCTATACACAAAGAACTTAAAAACAACATACTACAGGTTCACAGCCACATAATTGTTTATAGCAGCACGATTCACAATAGCTAAATTGTGGAACCAACCTAGGTGTTCTTCAGTAGATGAATGGTTAAAAAGAAAACATGGCATATATACACAATGGGATATTATTCAGCAATAAAAGAGAGTAAAATTATGGCATTTGCAGGTAGAGAAGATAGTGCTAAGTGAAGTTTCCAATCTCCAAAAACCAAATGCTGAATGTTTTATTTGATAAGGAGGCAGATACATAGTGGGGTAGGGAGGAGGAGCACGGGAGGAATAGACAAACTCTAGATAGGGCAGAGGAGGTGGAGGGCATGGGAGGGGCATGGGGTTACTTAGAACTTAAATTATTTTCTTTTCCTACAATAATTTTTATAAATAATATCTTTTTGTCACATTTTATTTAAATATAAAATAATAGCATAACATTCAAAGTATTGTATTTCTCAGAGTTTATTTTTATTATGAGATATATGCCTGCTTTCCAGTTATACTTTACTTAAAATTCATTAGCTTAGCACAGAGTTATTGAATAACTGACAGTGTATAAACACTGTGAGCTTCCTGAAGGTAGGGTCTATGTCTGTTCCTCTTTGTATCCAAAAGTCCAGCATATGGAGTAGGAGGGCTTTAAGAAATATTAAATGTGTATAAAAGTGAATATTCAAAATTTTTCCTATTCATTTAATATTAATTGAACTTATTATTCTTGTAACTATATTTTTGTACATAGTAGTGGGATTCCTGATGTCATAATTGTTCATGCATCTAATTTGATCATTCTTATTTTCCAATACCTTTTCCTTCCTCCCCATCCCATTTGCTTGCTCTACTTTAGTGATCTTTTATTATTATTATTTATACTAGACTGACTTTTTAAAAGCCATTTTTAATGGAATGGAGCAATATTGGTTAAGGCTATGGTTATTAAATCTTTTAATTTTAGAAAGGTCTATTTCAATTCAATATTTCTCATAAACATCTTTATTTTTACTGGAAGAATTTGAAAAACAGATTTTCAGGAACACACTTGTGTGGTTATAGCAGAATCACCTGACCTTAATAAAACCAATGAAGGTATATGTATGTTGAGGATAGCATATTAGATAAAGAAAGCAGGTATAAAATTATTTTTACCTCATGATGATAATAACCTGTCCAATTTATATTTTAGTCATATAGACAAGGAATCGAAAACAAAGGCAAAAATAAAAATGCTAACATTATTGATTTTTAATACTGTCATTATTGTTATTGTGTTGGAGCTAAGCATTACAGGTAGGAGACTCTTTTCTATAGTATAGAGTTGTTTCTAGAAAGCATCATTTCACCAGTGACCACATTTTTAAAAACTCTTTGCTTAGGTTGCATATTGTGATTCATTCTTATCCACAGAGAAATAATGTGATAATGTGACTTTTGAACAAAGATGATTAAGAAGTGGGTATTCTTCCTCCAGTCTTTCTCCATCTGTCAGTTTGATCCAGGAAAACTTGGAATATCTCTTGTAAAATGTGGCAGGACTGGAGCTGGGGTTATAGCTCAGCAGTAGAACACTTGCCTCACACATGTGAGACACTGGGTTCTATCCTCAGCACCATATAAAAATAAATACAGTAAATATGTTAAAATAAAAAGGTGGCAGGACCACTGACAGCCTGGGTCCTTGAATACCTGGTGATAAACCTTTCCCACCTCTACCTCTGCCCTCACTGACCTATAGTCATGTATATGAGAAACATTTACTGGATTTTTTCTCTCTCTTTCTTTCATTCTTTTTCCTTAGATCTCACATATACAATTATCTTATTTCTAAAAGCATGAACTTTTAATTATTATTTTCAATACATGATTCTATTATTTGGATATGGTTTGAGTATATCCCTCAAGGATTCATGTATAGGAAGCTTGATCAACAGTATGTCAATGCCAAAAGATAGTAGGACCTTTAAGAGGTGAGTCTAGGGAGAGGGAACTACTAGTGATGTGACCTCTCCCTCTTATTCCAGGCACAATTTGAAAACAGAGACAAGAGCAGCAGTATTATTATTATTATTATTATTATTATTATTATTATTATTAATATTCTCCTCCTCATCATCATCATTGGATGGAGGAGCAAGTTAGGTGGTTAATTGAAAAGTGTGAGTGAAACTCATTGTAACATGTGGCATTGCAAATTATGAGGGAATTCACAATAACTGGTTTAATCTTTTTTAGTTTGAACATATTGCTGTTATTTATAATATATGTTGATGGTAAAAGCATACAGATATGGTATTGTGTGTGTGAACATGTACATGTGGTTCAATATTTTCTAGATAAAACTAGAAAAAAATAACTCATGTTATCAGTATGGAGTAAACACTGAAGGTAAACTATAATAGAACCCCAGTGAGCACCTTGGTGTCATCCGCAATCATCAAGAATATTATTGAATACTTAAGAAATTATTTTACATCAATTAATTTAGACATGCAGAAATGAACCTGAGGCAAAACCATACCCTTCAAAGCCTTTCTGAAATTATAGAGGCTTGTCTATCTAAAATTTGAGAAGAGTGTTCTCTTACAGAGAGATGGGTCCAAGGATAGGGCACAAGAGGAAAGCATACCTGGAGTTTGATTCATGATGCCACTTTTCCCTTGAAATAAAACAGTGTTTCTCTCATTGTGGTTCTTGGAGTAACACTATCAGCATCACCTCAATCTATTTAGAAATGCAAATTCTCAGACCCTAACCAGTAGGCCAATTCAAGTATTTCAAATTCAATGATCTTTTTTTTTTTTTTTAAACAAGTCCTCTGGTGGGTCTGATGCATGCTTAATATTGAGAATCACTGACTAAAGTTTAATTTTTTATATATATTTAAATAAAGTTAAAATGTTTCTTTTCCTGTATTGCAATTCCTGTTTGTTATGCTAATTCCTTATTAAAGTTTGAAATGCCTGTTCAGTCCACATTGATAGCATTGCAGAGAATAAATAGGACAGGAAAAGATAAATGAGGGAATGAGGATCATTGTAAAAGAGAGAGTGGATGAGGGACCCTTGAAAAAGTGAATGGATGATTGACTCCCATATTTTGGAGAAAGTAAAGCAAAGGGTGAGGCAACTTCAATACTTCCTTCTCCAATACATATTATGAGGAAGGAGAAAGAAAAAGAAACAAAATTGTTATCGGGTTTGAATATGATTTACTTTCTGTTATTTTAATTTTAATTCTGAATGGCACCCACCTATGTCACTGGCCAAATGCTACAGTAGATTTGTGTTTGGCTTGAATATTTACTGTAGCTTCTATATTGTTGGTCAAAGGGAATCAAGTCATGCTAGTCTTTGAAATACCACTCCAGAATGAAAGGTTGTTTTTGTTTTTATTTTTAAATAGAGTGGCATTAGCATTAGGAAGCAAGGATAGGAAAGAAGGAAGGAAGGAGATAAATTATCTTGAGTTAGCTGAATAATAAAGACAGTGTATTAATGTGTCCTTTTGGAGAGGAAAGCCCATGGAATACAATTGTAGAAATTAGGAGAATCAAATGAGGAAGTGTTATTAACTAAATGTCAAAAATGTTTAAGAAAATAGAGAAGAGGAAAACTGAAGAATGTGATATTCTTGAAGTGGTTTTACTTTTTATGCATAATTAGTACAATTTTTGCAGTCAGAAATTATCATTTTTGCAACTGTTAATTTTACACTCCAGGAATTAGAAAACCTGGGTTCTAATTTAAGTTTATAATTTTCATGTAATGTACTGTTATAGTTGGATATATAAAAATATATTTTAGTCAGATAAAATATTCTTTTTAAGCAAACCCTGTCTAATTTTGTTAGAGCAGGTCCTCTTTGGAAATGCTATATTCTTGTTCTAAAATGAAATTAAAGATCATACTGTTGGAACACAGAAAAACGACTACTTTTATATTTGAAGACATAATAAAGGTTTTAACATAGTGCAGGACAGTTGTTATATAAGGTGTAGCTACACAATGCTGCAAATGTATTGAAACTGAACACTGCATGTTATGATAGTTATGTATGGTAACTTTATAGGAAGCTCATATCATTCAATTTGTTAGACTTATTGGAGTTGCATTTCAATTAAAACACTCTGAAATTTCCTTATTCTTTTTGAAACATTTTGAAACCCATTAGTGTGTCAGTGACTTGGCATTACTCTCTAATTGCAATAGATTTCAAGTGATAAAAATTGATTTTAGTAGCCTACTTTGTAGAGTCAGCATTGGTTACCTGAATACATTACAGTACCCTATAACTTAAGACATCATTCTGTGTTAGAAGCTTTCATTGTCTGAACTTGAGATTGTGTGGGCAGTTTATTCTTCATTAAGATAGATATTTGCATTTAGAGGAAGTGTAATGAAATGTGAAATTCTAAGAAATGTTAGGATATTAAAGATACATTTTAAAGGCCTTCTTTTTATACATAAAGCTAAATTATGTTAACATAGTTTTTAATGTCTCCATCTTTTAAAAACTGTAGAATTCTGGGAAACATATATATAGCTTTTTAATATAAATATATTACCAAGCAGTAGCAGAAATGATAAAATTTTATATTTCTATACAACATGTAGCTCTACCTCTTAATTATAATCAACAACCTCAAAGCCATACATGTTTTAAAATAAAAATATCACATTCAAATATGTGTGGAGAAGTAGATAAATCATTGGTGTACATCTCAAGCATTTCTTTTGGTGAACCATCCATGTAACCACATCAAGACAAGGAAACAGACAATTATAAATACCCCTAGTCCCAGATCCTCCCCTAACTCTCTTCAAGTTAATTGCCACAGTTCCAAACTAGGTATAATTCTGGCTTCTGTCACCATTGGTTACTTTTGGCTGTTTTCAATTTATGTATAAATCAAATAATATGGAGTGCACAGTTTTCTCTTTCTTGTTTTCCACTCCAGCTTGTAATTTGTGGGCTATAATTCATGTTATTGCAGGAAACAATAATTAGTTGGTTCTCAATATAATAATATATTGTAATTTCCTTATCCATTTTACTTCTGATGGAATTTGGTTCATTTCCAGTTTGTTGCTTTTATTAATACTGTCACAGTGAACATTCTTGTATGTATTTCTTGGTACACATAAGTATATATTACTTTTTATTGTATACCCTGGAATGGATTTCTGTGTCATGAGGTTCGTAAATGTTTCATCCTAATGGCTCTCAGTTTTCCAAGGGAAGATAGTGATTTATATTTCCACACTTTGTGTATGAGATTTCCAGTTGCTCCAAAATTTCATCAAGTGATATTGATATTCTCTTTAATTTTGTCCATTTAGATTCAGGAGTATTTCACCAAGGCTCAAATACACATTTTCTTATGACTAACAAAATGTAATTTTTCTTTTCTTTCTTTCTTTTTTGTCATTTGGATATCCTCTTGTGAAGTGCCTCTTCTAGTCTCTTGCCTTCTAATTAGACCACTTTCGTTATTGATCTGTAACAGTTCTTTATATGTTATGATTATACTTGACAGTTGTACATATTGTAAGTATTGTATTCTCTGTAATATGTCTTTTATTTTCTTAATAATTTATACTGATGACCATAACTTCTTAATTTTAATATGATCTAATTTGTCTTTCTCTTATAGTTATAGCTTTTAGCATCTTGTTTAGGAAGACTTTGCCTATCAAAGTTCATAAGCATTTTTCTTTCTTGTTTTGCTTTTCACAACTAGACACAATATTATCTCAAGTAATATTGCACATGTACATGAATGATACTAGCGTGTAATATTTCTCTGTTTAATTTTCCTTGTCAGTCTTTGTTATCGAATTTTGTTTGTTCCTTTCTAGCTTTAAGAAAAAAAAACTTGGGACGTTTTTAACCACCTCTTGCTCTGTTTTCAATAAACAATTACAAACCCTTCATGATGAAAAATACGGCATTTATTTTTTAATTTTAACTACTTCTATATTTCTCTTATAGTGTTTACAGTATCATTGACCTATACATCATTTAAAATTGTGTTTAAAATTTGCATGTTTTCAGCTTTGTTTTTAAAAGGATAGTATTTTGATAACTGATTATTAACTAAAGAGCCCTTTTAATAAAGAAATGTGATCTAGTCACTGCCCAGTATCTGAAATTTTTTAATATTTGATTTATACCCTAATTCTTAATATTTTTGTAAATTCTTTATTTATTTGTTAAAATAATGTATATTGGGCAGCAGTAAGATATAATGTTCTATAGATATCACCTAAATCAAGCTTATCAATCAAAGTTTTCATATCTTATTTATCTGCTTAATGTATTACTTTCAGTAGTATGTTTTAAACTCCTGCTATGACATATTTTAGAATTACTCCTTATGCTTATGTTTAATTTTTGCTTAATAGTTTTGAATCAATATTATTAATTGCCTATAAATTATAGCTTCCAGGTACTTTTTATCATGTTAAAATGATTCTTTTTATCTCTGCTATGTTTTTTTTTTCTGTATTTGCTTTTTTCTTGTTTTGTTTCTGTATAGATTTTTGTCTGATTTAACAGTTTTCATCCTTTCATTTTTAACTATGCTCTGACCATATGTTTTGAATTGGGTTCTTTCTGTTTCTAACACATTAAAAAAATTGGTGGATTTTTTTTTAACCAGGTTACAAAATCTGCTTTCTATTTTTTTTCACATATTCCCTCTCTTCCTTCCTCTCTTTTCTTTCCTTTCTCCCTCTCTCCCTTCTTCCCTCCTCTTTTTTTTTGTCCTCACTCTCATATACTCCTGCCCCTATTTCTTCTTTATTAGTTTAGAACACATATACATATGCTTTAGGTTTACTCTTTTAGCAAATACCCTTGATGTTGCTGTATGCAGGTGTAATAAAATTTATATTTCATCAAAATCCTTGCTATCCTCCTTAATAATGCTTTAACTTTACTTTTTTTAAAAATTACATTGTCTTATATAATGATTTAATATTTGTATTCACCTACATTTATTATTCTTCATTTATCAGATAATTATTACTTTTTTGCATTTTAGATCTTTTTTAGGAACCTTTTCCTTCTTGAATAGATAATAAATTTATTGCTTATAAATTCTTAGGTATCTTTTAGAAATCCCTTTGGTAATAGACTTTTAGTAATAGGTACTCTCAGTCGTTCATTCAAATCAGTAGTATTGTGCACTGGATATTAATATATGTATAAAATTCAGTATTTTATGAGATAGGTAACAAACAGAATAAAATTAACGTATATAGTCTGTACTATGTTTTATACTTGTAGTAGAAAAAATAAAGTTTGAAGATGTGATATGAGATTTTAGATAAGTTATTCAAAGTAGGCCTTATTTGAGAGGGTGACTTCTTGATACAGTCCAGAAAGTCTAGTGGGATTGAAGGAATTTATCACAGATAAAGAGAACAGATACTACAAGAAAACCTGGAAACTTCGATATAAAGATAGGAAGCCAATAAGTCTACTGCAAAAAGAAAATTTGGAGATTACTCCATGTATCCAGAGATGTAATGTTCACCTAGATGATACATGGCTTGGTAGGTCATGCTTCATAGTGAGATGGAAAGCCATTAGAGGGTTTTGAATAGATAATTGATATAGCCTGACATGTTTCCAGTCTCTTCTATAGAAACTTCACTCTAATTCTATCTGGAAGGGATCAAGTGTGGAAACAACCAATAGTCTATTGTCACAATATGATTCAGTGAGAGATGACAGTGGCTTGGAGTGGATGTAAGCAGTGAGGGAAGTGTTATAGTCTAGATATATTTGGAAGGCAAAGCTGATAGTATATGCCTGTGGTTCTGATCTAGTTTGTGAGTAAAAGGAGATGTCGAAAGGAAGAAGTCAAAGATGATTTTAAGGTATAGTGCTGAATAGAAGTGGGGATTTTCCATTAACAGAGATGAAGATGAATTTAAAAAGTGCTGATTTTGAAAGGAGTACCAGAAGTTCAGTTTTGGACAATTTTAAATTTGAGATGCATAAAATTATATAGTATATGCTACATATATAGTTGTTTTTTAAACATAAAAGTCTTAAGTTATAAGTTATTCATTTGCAAAGCTATATTCGTTTTGCTATTTGAGCCAGAATTAAGTCATATTTCTATTCTTGCAATTTATTTTTGCTGGCTTATATCACTGTATTTGATATTTATTTTTTCTTAGTACTCTAAAGAGCCACTCCACTTATTTCATACTTATATTGTCACTTCTGATCATTTGGTTCTCAAATTAATTTTCTTGTTTTTGTAGGTAATCCGTATTTCTTCTGTTTCTAAAGTTTGTCTTTCACATTGCGTATGGTTGCCTTACATCATGTGCTGGTATTTTTCTGACACTGTAATTTTCTTCCTTTTCTTGTAATCATTCAGTGATTTTTCTTTGTCATTAATTTTTATTAACTTGAGTACATATGAGGATCTGCTTTATATATTTTTTGGGGTTTATTTTTCCTGCTCGAATGTTTTTGGCCCCTCTCAAATCTGAGTACATATGGCCTTTTCTCCTTAAGAAAATTGTTATTACTATTATTTAAATGCAAAACTAAATTCATGTTGTAGTTGATAATCCTAGAAATAGGGTTACTTTGCTAATTGTGTGAAGATGCATATTATAAAATTCAACAAGTCTACGCACATATAGTAGTTCTATCTTAGTAAGGACATAAGAAGAATCAACTCCAAATTTGATGAGGTTACTAAACAGCTAGAAACATCTGCTAAACAATAATAACAATGAATTTAATGACTGTCAGGTTTAAGATATAAACATTAGAAATGAATTTAATCTTGAAAATTATAACAATTTTTCTCCCCCAGACTTCTATTTTATTTTATTTTTTAATTTTTTTTTGAGAGAGAGAGAGAGAGAGAGAGAGAGAGAGAGAGAGAGAGAGAGAGAGAGAATTTCAATATTTATTTTTCAGTTTTCGGCAGACACAACATCTTTGTATGTGGTGCTGAGTATCGAACCCAGGCCGCACGCATGCCAGGCAAGCGCGCTACCACTTGAGCCACATCCCCAGCCCAATTTTATTTATTTTTTAATTAGCTAATTTTGGAACATCTAGCCTCTAGATCACTTTTTATTTCAATAACTTCTAACTATATTTTTGTTATGTATTCTTGGGTTATAATTTGGTCCATTTTCAAACTCATTCATTTGCAAAGCTATATTCATTCTGCTATTTGAGCCATTTGTATATATTTTTATTTTATAATCCTACAAGCTTTTCTATCTCTATAAATATTTTTATGAATTTCTGAGTTTATTTGATCCCACATTTTCTAGTGTTTTATATGTTAGCTTATCCCTCTTAGGACATTATCTCTCTTAGGACAATCAATGTTTTGATTTAAATATTCTGTGATTCTGAATGTTGCTTAAACTTTGTTTCTTTGGTTATGAGACTTGATTTATAAGCATATTATATCAATTTAATTGGTTTGTCTTTCCTCAAATACTTGACAATATTTGAATCTGTGCTCATCTTTATTATTCAGATTTCTTCCTTTGTGATATATTATTTAAACTTGGCCACTAGTTTCAAAGGTAAATGGGTTAAAGCTGAATGGGACACCAAAACTATAGGCAAATCAAAGTCCTAGACCTACCAGGACACATGTCTCCCAGTTGTTAATCTCTAGATTGTTAGACTCTGCTGGCATAGCATACCTGGGCCAGGAGAAGGAGTTACTGATATTAGGGCTTTATTTCTGATTTGTTTCCAGTAAGAGGGAAAGATAGCTAATGGATATCACTAAATGGGGTACATTGACATTTGATCTTCACTTTTATATTTCAATGGCCATCTGAAAAACTGCCCTCAATCTCTGTCTAAAGTTCTTCACTTATATTCCTCTTCTTGTCCTTCCCCTGTCCCATGGACAGAGCCCTTTTTGGAAGAGGAAAGTGACAGTACCTTATTGTTTTTGCTCAGGTACCTGACTCTGCCAATTCTCCCTTGCACGTTTGTTCCTCCTTTAATGAATGTCCTGGACTGAAGTTTTTTTTTTTTTTTTTTTTTTTTTTTTTTTCAATCATACCTGCTTTGGGTCCCTCAGAAAATTTTCAGGAACTCTATTATGGATTATCTCTTCTGTTCTTAATAATAGCTATCCAAACCAGGCATGGTGGTGTATGCCTGTTATCCCAGTGGCTCAGGAGGCTGAGACAGGAAGATTTCGAGTGCAAAACAAGCTTCAGCAACTTAGTGAGACATTAAGCAACTCAGTGAGACCCTGTCTCTAAATAAAACACAAAATAGGGCTGCCGATGTAGCTCAGTGGTTGAGTGACCCTGAGTTCAATCTCTGGTACCCACCTCCCCCCAAAAAAGAATAGCTATCCAGGACATATAGTAGAGCTTATACCTTAAACCTGATAGTCACTAAATTCATGTTACTATTGTTTAGGAGATATTTCCAGCTATTTAGTACCCTATTGATTTTAGAGTAGATATCATGTTCTTGTTTACTGTGGTAGAGCTGGGAGCTATGCATTCTTGATTATGACTTTAAATATTGTGGACTAGTTGAATTTTATGATATATATACTTTACTCAACAAAGTGAGATAGTAATCTGTTGGCTGGGGATGTGGCTTAGTGGTATACTGCTTGCCTAGCATGCATGATGCCCTGAATTTGATCCTCAGCACCACATATACACACACACAAAATATTGATCTGCAATATGAAAGTTTTATTTTTTAAGGATTAGTGCTGGTAAACAAATTATGCAGGTCTATTTACTTTAAAAAAATCAGAAATCACAGCTTTAACTTGCAATAAAATATATCAATACATAAATATATACATATTTATATAAATATATATGTAGTATTTTGTATATATATTTGCAGGAAAAAATGGACTGTTGTAAATTGAAGTTACCTTGCAAAAATAGGTTCTTATATGATCGCTATCTCTATAAATTTGCAACAGTTTTATTTATGTGATTCATAATTCTGATCAAAGTCAAGGTTTTGAAGTTTGCCTAATCTTTGTTAACTGAAATTGAACATAGCAAGATAAATGAGATTGTTATATTTCCAAAACTTTGGAAGAAAAGCTATCAGCTTGAGACTTACTGTGATATACACTGTTTCACAGGGATTATTTGTATTCTAAAGTTTTTTTGACATTGACAACTTTAAAATTGCATTTCATGCTAGTCAGAAAAATGGTATTACATAAAATCATAACATCAGTATAGTATATGAAGTAGAGATTACAGTTTTTCTCTTAGCCATTTTATTTTGCCATAAATGAAATTCATTGTTCAGCATGGCCTCCTGAACTGTGTTTTCCAGTCAAGTTATTTTGTAAAGATTAAATTAAATTCATTGCAGGGTACATGTTTTCAGGACTATAACAGTTCCTATCTGTTTGAACTATACAATGAACTTTTTTTAGTGTGGGAAAGACAGTTTGCCATCACATTGCACCTTTTCAAAACAGTTCTCATACCTCAACCATAAGGTTTTATTAAATATAAATTGAAGTGAACCTATGTCAGCAAGAATTCATGAAAACTTACCTTCAAACATCTGCTTTGCTTTTTCAGAGTAGGAGCATAAAGTATACCTCCAGGTTTGAGGAATATGTGAAAGTTTGGTAGAATTTGAGTAACTGGTATATTTAGAATATTCTGTATGTTAACTAACTGTTGTAAATCATTTGTTTTATAGAAGGAATTATGACCTCTCACCAGATCTACTCCTTAAGCTCTGGAACCCTTTAATGTGTTGTGACATGGCAAAGGGATTTTTGAAGATGGAATTAAAGCCTGCTAATTTAGGGGCCATTAAAATAAGGGTATTAACCTGGATTATTCAGGTGGGCCTGGTCTAATCACATGGACCCTTAAAATAGAAAGAAGAAGGCAGCAGACTCAGTGGGAGAGGTGCAGCAGAACGTCAACTTTCTTTTACTGGTCTTAGTGTCTTGGTGTATCTAAGTTCAGTATCTTAGCATGATGAGTGTACATCTAAGCTGGTTTGGTTCAGATAGCCAGATTGGCTAGTGTTTTTGATATTAATCTTCATTAGTAGGAGTTTAAATAAGAAACACATTAGGAAACTATGAAATTTAAGTCTTTCTGAAAATTTCTGTAAAAATTTTAATTCAGTCACCAGAAAACTATGAGACTTAACTTTAGTCATTACATAAGTAGTTCTAATTTAATCATTCATATTTCAGAATTTGAAAGTTAATTATTTTGACTATATTAATTTGAATCTCATAATGCAAATAACAAGCTATGTATACCTGTTTTTTTTTAAATCCTTTAGTTAAATTAACTTATGTGACAGGTATTATTTTCTCTATTTTATTGATGAAGAAAGGAATAAAATAGTAACATATCTAGAAATAAGCAATATCAAAATTGGAACACAGATAAATCTCAATGTCAACATTGATGATTTTTCCCTTATACTATATTGTAAATCAAGAGTCTTAATATTTATATTAGAAAAGAAAAATTATTTGAAAATCAGTTGAACAAAAAATGAAACCTGAAAAGTAAAACCAACTTTTTATTTTAAAGAGTGAGATTAATAACCATATCGGTAGACTCATTAAGGTAAGGAAGATATACTAAAAAGATAATGGGATATATAAAGTAAAATTCAACAATATTTCTGTATACTAACAATAAGTATTTTTTAATTGAATTAAAAAGAAAATATGTAATATCAGAAATTAAAGAGTGGATATAGTGAATAGCTTTCATATTCTCTACATACAATAATAATGAAATATTAGGAATAATTATATGCCAATAACTACTTGACAAAGAATTTAACAACTTAGATGAAATGGACAAATTTTAAAAGTTCGTTCATTATAGTTAAATGTAATATTGGTGTTCATTTTGACACAATTACAAAAAGGTTTTAGTCAGCTTTTTTGCTGCTGTGACCAAAAGATCTGAAAAACAATTAGAAAAGGAAAAAATTATTTTGGAGTTTATGGTTTCAGAGCTCTCTATACATAGATGGCCAGTTCCATTGCTCTGGGCACATCATGGCAGAATGATGTGATAGAGGAAAGTAACTCAGGATATGAGATCAGGATGCAGAAAGAGCTCCTGCTAACCAAGGACAAAGTGTAGCCCACCACCAATTACCCGCTACCTTCATCCATACCCTACTTACTTACCTTTACCATCCTATTGGTGCATTAATACCGTGATTAGGTTAAAGCTCTCACAAACCAATCATTTCTTCTCTAAACTTTCATGCATTATCTCACACATGAGCTTTTGGGGAACATCTAATATTTGAATTATAATAACAAGCATCAAATATAATTTGCTCCAATTCAGTCCCCAGTATTTCCATTTTCTGCTCTTCCTCATACCACCTGTTCCATTTCATATACTCTACTGAGATTTCTCCCATTTATTTAGATTTTTTTTTTTACTTAGTACATCATGGATTAACATAAATGTGAAATTTACTGTGGTATATTCACATATGTACATAAGAAGGTTCAATCACATTCATTCCATTGTTCTTTCATTTTCCTGTCCCTCCTTTCACTCATTAATCCTCTTTCTCTACTCCACTGATCTGTCTTCTATTTTCATGGAATTTTTCTCTTACCCCTTTTCTCCCACTCCCCCTTATTTGGGTCTAGTTTCCATTTGTGAGAGAAAACATTGGATCTCTGGGTTTGTGGGTCTGAATTACTTCACTTAGATAATAGATACATCCATTTACCAGAAAATGCCACAATTTCATTTTTCCTTATGACTTAGAAAATGCTTTTGTGTGTGTGTGTGTGTGTTTTATATATATATATATATATATATATATATATATATATATATATATATATGTATGTATATATAAAATATTTTCTTTATTCATTCATCTATTGATGGGCACCTAGGCTAGTTCCATAGAGTAGCTGTTGTGAATTTCACTGCTCTAAAATTTGATGTGGCTGCATCCCTATAGTATGCTGATTTTAGATCTTTTGTACATATATGAAGGAGTGGGTCATATGTGCTTTCATTCCTAGTTTTTTGAAGAATCTTCATACCGCTTTCCAGAGTGGTTGCACAAATCTGTAGATACATCAATAGTGTGAGTGTACATTTTCCCCCACATCCTCACCAGCATTTATTATTATTTATGTTTTTAGTAATTGCCATTCTGACCGGAGTGAGATGATATTTCAATGTAGTTTTGATTTGCACATCCCTGATTAGAGAGGTTAATATTTTTTCATATATTTACTGGCCATTTTTATTCTTTTGAGAAATGTCTATTTTTAGTTATTTTTCCAAAATGGACAAATTTTTCAAAGACATAAATTACTAAATTGTCTCAAGAAGAAATACAAAATCTCCATAGTTCAATTTTATATTTTCTAAAGAAATTTAATTCTTAAAATCTCAAACAAGAAAATATTAGGTACAAACATTTAAGCAACAAAGGATAGTGATCTTACTCAAACTTTTCTAGAAAATTGAAAAGGTGGGAATATTACCTACCCTTTCTGGGTCTGACTTACTTCACTTAGCATAATGTTTCTTGAATAACAAACCATATATATATTGATTACAATATTAAAAATCTTACAAATTAGTGTTTTTCATGAACACAACACAAAATCCATAATTAAACATTATTAAATAGAATTCAACAAATTATGAAAAGAATAATAGAACTTCACCAAAATCATAGATTCCTGAGATGTAAGCTTGTATGACACTTGGAAAAACATGAATCCAATTTGCCATGTTGTTAAAATAAATATAAAACAAAACAAAACTCTATAATCTCAATATGTACTCCAAAAGCATCTGACAAAATTAAATCCCCATTTATGTTAAAAATTATCAGAAAACTAGGAATATAAGTGGCCTTCCTCAATATGATAGAGGACATCTTTGGAAAAACCTATAGCTATTGCCATACTTAGTGGTTAAAAACTGAATATTTTACCCCTAAAATTGGGACTATTACAAGAATGCCCACTGTCAACATTTTTATCTGTAGTTTTATGTAAGATATATTTATTTATCATTTTTTCTAGCTTCAGCATTCAAGCAAAAATAAATTAAAATTTCATAGGATGAGTATACTATTTGCAGCTGACATCTCATTTGTATATCATCATAAATGATCTACAAAAAAGTTTCTATAAATATTAAGTAAAAGTAGTAAGGTCATAGAACAAAAGGTCAGTATAAAATGAATTATATTTAAATTCACTAGCAATGCAACAGCTGAAAATTGAAATAAAAAGATTTATAATTGCATAAAAATGTAAAATATTTAGAGAATTTTACAAAAATGCACAAAACCTGAGCCCTAAAACTAAAAAATATTGAGAAAAATATTTAAAAAATAAATAGATATACTGTGTCCATACATCAGAAAATGTATTTCTATGATGTAAATTGTTTCACATATTCAAAGCAACTTGAATCAAAAATCCCTATAATATTAATTTTGATTATTGACAAACTTGTGTATGTGAGAAGCAGGTGTTTGGCCAGAGAGTAATATAAAGAAAATTCTGAGGTGATACAAATATTCTATATGTTGATTATAATATATAAGTTTGTCAAATTGTTTAAGCTATCCTAGTCCCTTTTCCTTTCCATGTAAAATTTAGCATAATCTTCTCTGTATTTACAAAAAATATCTCTGGGAGTTTGGTAGGAAGAGGATTATACCTATGTGTCAATTTAGCCCAGAACTGACATCTTTACTATGTTGAATATGGTTTGTCCAAATCGTGAACATGGAATGTTTCTTTAGGTATTTAGATCTTGGATTCCTTTTACAAATATTTTGTAGTTTTCAGCATTTTACAAAGATCTGTGGATAGTTTCATAGTTTACACCTAAGTATTTTATCTTTTAGTGAGCAATTGCAATGTCGTTTTTTAAGTTTTGGTGTTCATGTATTCACTGATTGAATACAGAAATATAATTTTTTGTGTAAAAGAATTTAATGAAATTTCATAATTAATTATATTTAGCTTATGCCCCAAAGTTAATTTTTAAATATTAAATATTAGATGCCTGAATTTCTAAATGTTCTTTTGTTCTTTTGCCACATCCACTGTAGCAGCTCCCACTGTACACCATGTTGAGTAGCTCCTTTCTTGGTCCTTCCCTTCTTCCTGATTATTATCAAAAGATATGCCCATTGAAATTTCTGTTCTCAACTCTCACAGTTAATCAAGGCATTTCTCTAAACTACAATTGGTCTTAGAGAAAGTCTGAAAAAAATGTTCAATATCACTAGCAATTAGAGAAATGCAGATTAAAACTACACTGAGTCAGAATGGCAATTATTAAGAATACAAGTAACAGTAAATGTTGTAAAGGATGTGGGGAAAATGTTACATTCATACATTGTGTGTGGGGGGCGGGGTGGGACTGCAAATTGGTGCAACCACTCTGGAAAGCAGTATGTTGATTCCTCAGTAAACTAGAAATGGAACCACAATATGACCCAGCTATTCCACTAGATATATATATCCAAAGAATTTTAACTCAGCATACTACAGTGACACAGACACATCAGTGTTTATAGCAGCACAATTCACAATAGCCAAGCTATGAAAAGAAGCTAGGTGCCCTTCAACAGATGAATGGATAAAGAAAATGTGGTTTATATACACAAAGAAATATTACTCAGCCAAAACCAAGAATTACTTCAAGGCATTTGCAGGTAAATGGATAGTACTAGACACTATATTTCTAAGTGAAATAAGCAAGTTGGTAAAAGTAAAAGGTAGAATGTTTGCTCTGATATGTGGAAGCTAATGCAAATAAGGGATTAGGAAAGAATAGAAGAAGGACCAGTGTATTAGACAAAGGGCAATGAAGGGCAGGGTGGGAGGGATGGAAAAATGAAAATGAATCTGACCAAGCTTTCCCATGTACATATATGAATATACCACAGTACATCTCAGCATCATGTATATCCAGAAGATACTAATTAAAAAAAACTATGAGTAAATAGAAAAATCAGTAGAGTAGAGGGAAGGGAAGAGGGTTTGGAAGAAGGGAGGAGAAAGAGAAGTACTAAATTAGAACAAATTACATTACATGCTTTTAGAATTATGTCAAAATGAATTCCATTTCATAACTAAAAAGAATCAATTAAAAAAGAGAGGAAGAAAGTGTGGTGCCATATGGTGAAAATATTTTTTTTGTTTTTGTTTTTTTCTTTAATTAAAAAAACAAAGGGGTACATATTTTGGTTCTGCCCTCCTGGCTTTTTTTTCTTCACATTTATTTTTGTCATAACCATTATAACATTTGAACACAATTTTTTTTTTTTAGAGGGAGAGAGAGAGAGAATTTTTTTTTAATATTTATTTTTTTAATTTTCGGCGGACACAACATCTTTGTTTGTATGTGGTGCTGAGGATCATCCCGGGCCGCACACATGCCAGGCGAGCGTGCTACGCTTGAGCCACATCCCCAGCCCTAAAAATTATATCTTATTACAAATTTTAATCTAACTTGAAGTAGAAAATTCTTAGGAAAACTCCTAAATGGCTTAAAATTATTCTTTTCGTGGTGAGGGGAAACTTGTAGAATAGATAATAACATAGTTTTATGATATATCTCACCTTTTAGTTATAATAAATAAGTCATATGGAAGTATTATTAACTTTCATAATACATTCTGCCAAGGTTCTCTGTACTTCTTAATGAGAAATTTTAAAATTTATGCCAAATTTTGTTTCCATCTAATTTCCATTAATTAAATGATTCTCTTATAGAAAAATATTATATGATTTAAGTACTAGTAAAATTGTACTGCTTGCATTTATATTTTTTGTAAAAGAAAGTTACAGAAAATTATAAGAATTTTGTAGTGCTTTTATTTTTTTCTCATGCAGAATATTTTCTTTGATCATAAAACTCAAAAGCATCTCTGGCAGAATTCTTTTAAAAACATTTTATAACTGATCTTTCTTTTGAAGAAGTACAGAAAGATTGAATTAGAATAAATTTTGTGAACAATTATGGATGCAATTCGAATTAGACTTCTCATGCATTTTGTTGTTTAGCAATGCTAAATAAATTTTGAAATATAACATCCTCTATCATAATGTCATCTTATGCTTTAGTAGTTCTTTTTAACTATTGAATGAAATGACACAATAAAGGGCGAAATTTCCAATCTTTTTTTCTCTCTGTTTGCTGTTTATTAAGCCTAATACTATGAATATCATCACTGTGCTATCCCAATTGTTGTCTGTGTTACAGACCAAAGTTCAACCATAAGAATCTAGGGGGAAAATGTTACTCATTCACATTTGGAAAATGGTTTTCAAATAAGTTCATGATGAAAATTTGATTGTATACATTCCTTCAAATGTGTTATTCAAAATATTAGCAAAATTAATTCACACCTTATAGGACAGTGTTGCCAAGGCAATATGTTATTGAGATTAAAGTTGTAAGCAGGAATGAGGTGGAATAAACACTAATAAAATTTTTATTCACCAGTACTTTATGGTCGTTAAGAATGTGAATGGTGCACTTTTAAATCAGAAATTATATTTGATAGGCATTTAGGTTAGAGTTGATGGAATGCTTTGTCACAATGAAGAATTTAATAAATTGTTTTTATCAGTTTTACTCATCTTTGATCAAAGTGAGAAAAAGATGACTCTGAATTTTATCTAAGTAACATAAAGGATTTGGACACATCTTAAATTATAGTTGATGGAATTGCAAGTTTCTTAAGGTAGACAAAATTGTATATATGTCTTGATCCATTCTCTGATTATCATTCAGGAATACAGAGCACAACTGTTAAGGGATATGCAAACCATCACATAGCATTTGAGGAACAGGGTTAAGAATGAAATCTAGCTTTCTTAATATTTAGTATAATAACTGTTCCCCCACTATAGACATTCTCAGAGAAATTATGCAAACCTACATATATTATACATATATGTTTTTATGCAAATGATATGTGATTAAATAAGTATGCCCATAAAACAAGTAACAAGGAATCATTCAATATCACAACATTATGTTAGTGAGATAAACATCAGTATTTATATCTCTTTTGGTGAAATGTTATTATCATACGTGATTTGCAAAGGCAATTTAAAAGAATATTTAGTTCAGAAAAAAAAGTAGCAAATAGTCCTTTAGTTAAAAAGAAATTTCTGAGATTTAGAAAATTGTGTACACTTTGGTGCTATTTTACCAGTTAGACCTAATTTTATGCATTAAAATCTAATTCTACAGGCCAGAAATTGGCCATAGATGGAACAGATAGATATACCAATCAGCTTTCTGTCATTGTAACCAAAATATGTGACAAGACTATTTAGAAAGGAAAAATGTGCTCATGTTTTCATAGGTTCAGCCCATTATTAGCCAACTCCATTCCTCTGGGCCCAAGGTAAGGCAGACAGCATCATGGCAGAAGGGCCGAGCAGGGGAAAGGTTTCTGAGCTCATGGCAACCAGGAAGCAAAGAGAGTGATCAAGGATCCAGGGACAAAATATAATCTCCAAAGGCATGTGACCAGTAACCTACTTCCTCCTTCCACACCCTACCTGCTTATAGTCACTATCCATAGAGTAATTTTTTCAAGATATTAATTCATCAAGTAGATCAGTACACTGATTAAGTTATAGCTCTCACAGTCTAATAATTTCACCTCTTAAATATTTGAGCATTGTCTTTCACATGAGTTTTCAGGGGACATCTCATATCCAAATCATAATAGCATATAATTCTCATCTTGGGCTGATGGCCTGTAAAAGCAGAAATTTGATAGGTTGTAAATATATATTCTAGGTTGAGAGTCTACCAGAAATATAATATGAGGAATAAAGGAGAATGGTTAATTCTTTATGAAATGAACAACTGAGAGACAATTTTTATCCCACATAAAAGAAGTATTATAGCTCAAAGTTTTTAATCTAAAATAATGAAATGTAGAGTACAGAAGTTAGCTGATTTTATCTTTTCATTTAGCAAAAAGAAGGGGTTCAAAATAGTTTTTACATTTAACTGTAAAATCAAATAATAGACAGCTTTTAAATGCAAAATGAAAAAAAAACTGAAATCTTTATATTCATTTTTCAATCCTGTCTTTTTAAAATTCTTATTCTTTATTACACCAGCTATAGCAACATGGTTGAGAAAATCTTGAGCTGGACCAGGAAACTGTATTATTTTTCTTACAGCACAGAGTTCATATGGGATATCCCAGGTAGAATTTGGAATTTTTGGCACATTATTATTATTTTTTTGCTGCCTGGGAATAATGAATCAATTACCCTTTGACTCAATTCCAAATAAAAATTCATAAGGAAAAAAGTGACAAAGCCATATAAGCTATTGTTGGTATAATTCAAGTATAAGCTATAATCTGAAGGATTGTATTATTTCACCTAAATAGAAACATTGGTTACTGCATTTTTATAGAGTTACTCTTGAATTCACTAGTCTAGTGTGAAGTACATTGTGACCATTCTCATGTATAATGATGGCGATTAATCATCATGACCTAATCTTTTATTTGTACTACAATTAATAATTTTCAAAGTGTTTAAATTTTTTCTTTCAATTTTTAATACAGATTTATGATGTTGGCACATGGATTGACATAATTACTCTCCTGTTACTCCTAAAATTAGTGAACAAAATTACCTGCATAAAATTCTAAGATTTTTGGCATGGACTACAGTGTTCTTTTAGTATCATGGTGTTGTTTCCAAAAATCCCACTATAGTGAAAATGGCAACAATGATAATAAAGAATATTATCTTTAGGATGTAGTTCAGAGATTATCTTTCTATGATTGATTGATCATTTAATTTTGTTAAAATGATAGATATTAATGATCTTAATGATATTAAAATAGCCTTCTTTCCTCTAGGTCTCATTTCCTATTAAAATCATATCTATCATTCCAGAACATAATAAATGTCACTTCCTCCAAACACTTGACAGATTTCAACAAAATGAAATTTGTTTACCTTATTATTTCTCTATCTAATCCATTCAGTTGTCTTCAATGTTTTATTTTTAGAATGCTACTTTACAGTTTCTGAGGTTAAAAAAATTTAATAGTATCAAAATTAAAATTAATGAGAGTGGAAAATAATATTAAGGAGACCAAATAAACAAAATAGAGAAAGTTTAATGGATTGGATAAGAGCATAGACTTTGGAACCAGACTCTTGAACTTCAGCTATGCCCTTTATGAATCTATACATACATACACATGTATAAGATGAAAATCCTTGGTTTTTGCTAAATTAAAGTAATAAAAAAGCATTCTAAAAATTGAAACATCAATGATGTTTTGCATATTTTAAAATAGTAATAATCAGTAATGAGTTCTTTATTTTATTGTATTTGTTAATAATTTTGAAGACTCTTTTCTTGCTAATATTTTAGTATTATTTTGAGTGTTTCTTTTATTCTTGGAGATAATAAAATATTAAGGGGCATTTTACTCTGTGGCTGGTTCTTCAAACAATTATTTATAATCACTGTGTTTTTATCACTCTCTAAGTATTAGAATATGAATTCCATGAAGACAAGGGTTGTATCTCTTGTTTGCCATGGTACATTCAGTAAACTAGTGTCATGCTTAGTAAATAGTAGGTGAATAAATAAATGATTGCTTTTTGTTTTTATCTTATCCTCTTCACCTTTTTTCCTTAGTCAATTTCTCTTTTCATTGAATTGCTGTTCCTCTCTCCAAGGACACTATTTACTTACATTTATCTCTTTTTATTGTTCCCAATAATCTTCTACTATTTCTCTTTCATAATGTTTTGCATCCATTATCTACTTATTAGCCTTGTACTATAAGAGGATGGTAGATAGAATGGACTAATTACATTTCAGTTTTCCTTAGTCAGAATCTAATTCTATTCAGAGCATTGTATATCCAGCTAAAAGACTGTAAGTCTAGTAGGTCATCACAGCTGGATGTAACCATGGTTGATGTCTGGATATCATTGTGTGGGACATATGAGAAGACTCCTTAAATGTGAAGACAAACATCTGGTTGATGACATTTTTCGTCCCTTCTACCTCATCTTCTTTTTATTCTCCCTGGAGCTCCAGTAGTGATTTTTGGAGTTTGATGTGATTTTGAGTTTAAAAGGAATGTTCCAATATGTTAGGAGAGGAAAATATGCAAGAGTTGGTTTCTTCACTTGTGTGGAATCAACACTCTGATCCCCCTATTTTTGGTGAGAAAGAGATAAAACTCTAATCATAAGTGCTAGAGTGAGCAAAGAAACTGAAAGAGAAAGTCAATGGGAAGAATAAGATGGTGGACAATATCAGACACCCTGATTTCAAACTTAATCTCTCATTATAAATGTAATTTTTTTCACCAAGAATAGAATGATGCTATGTGTGATGTGAGTGAATTCTTCTGGAAGCCAGTGAATGGTAGAATTGTTAAAGTATTTGCTGGTGTGGTTTGATGAAGTCTAGTAGTGAGGATGGGGGAATTAAATGGTTTTCTAGGCCATACATCGAGAGTAAGAGAATCATAAGGAAGTTCAGAGATATATTTTCAGAAGTGGTAGAAAGGTCCTATACCCCAGAGGTTGCACCATATGATTTTTTGCCAAATTTACTTGAAACTCAAAAGGATTGGTGGACTACAAAGAGATATGAAAGTAACAAATTATTGTCAGAATAATTTAAAGTTAGTGTTTCATACAGTTACTGTTTCACAGATAATAGAAAAAAAACTTGAGTACTGCTGAAAAGTGCTACATAATTAAAATTTTATTTTGATAGAGATTTGTATAAATAAAAGATGAACTTGTTTAAAGGGGAGGAATATGATCACTGAAGCTCCAGTTATTATATTTACACATATACCTTGAATTTTTAAAAGAAAATGTCAATTTAAAAATAATTATCTAATAAAATATGGATTTTATGTTAATATTTATGGATGTTATGATATCACAATTCTGGAAGTTAATTATATTCATTAATTTTCTTGAGTGTTGAGATCTGAATGACACAGTTAAAGGATGATTTGATTTCTTTTTTTATTAATTTTTTTTAAATGAAAGCAGAATACATTATAATTCTTATTACATATATACAGCACAATTTTTCATATCTCTGGTTGTATATAAAGTATGTTGACACCCAAATCATGTCTTCATACATGTATTTGGATAATGATGTCTATCATATTCCACCATCCTGCTAATCCCCTGCAGCCCCCTTAACTCCCATCTCTCTGCCCTACCTAGAATTCATCTATTCTTCCCATGCTCCCCCTCCATCCCCCACTATGAGTTAGCCTCCTTATGTCAGAAAAAATATGCGGCATTTGTTTTTTTGGGATTGGCTAACTTCACTTAACATTATCTTCTCCAACGCCATCCATTTACCTGCAAATGCCATTGATTTTATTCTCTTTTATTGCTGAGTAATATTCCATTGTGTATATATGCCACATTTTTTTATCCATTCACCTACTGAAGGGCATAAATGTTGGCTCCACAGTTTAGCTATTGTGAATTGTGCTGCTATCAACATTGATGTGGCTGTGTCCCTGTAGTATGCTGTTTTTAAGTCTTTAGGGCATAGACCCAGGAGAGGGATAGCTAGGTCAAATGGTGGTTTCATTCCAAGATTTCCAAGGAATCTTCATTTCTTTTCATATTGGCTGCACCAATCTGCAGTACTACCAGAAATGTATGAGTGTACCTTTTACCCACGTCCTCCCCAACACTTATTGTTGTTTGTATTCATAATAGCTGCCATTCTGACTGGAGTGAGATGATATCTTAGAGTAGTTTTGATTTGCATTTCTCAGATTGCTAGAGATGATGAACATTTTTCATATATTTGTTGATTGATTGTATATCCTCTTCTGAGAAGTGTCTTTTCAGGTCCTTGGCCCATTTATTGATTGGGTTATTTATTTTTTCAGTGCTTAGCTTTTTGAGTTCTTTATATACCCTAGAGATTAGTGCTCTATCTGATGTGTGAGGAGTAAAAATTTGCTCCCAGGATGTAGGCTCTCTATTCACCTCACAGATTGTTTCTTTTGTTGAGAAGAAATTTTTAGTTTGAGACCATGCCATTTATTGATTCTTGGCTTTAATTCTTGTGCTATAGGAGTCTTATTAAGAAAGTTGGAGCCTAATCCCACATGATGGAGATTAGGCCTACTTTTTCTTCTATTAGACACAGAGTTTCTGGTTGTATTCCTAGTTCCTTGATCCACTTTGACTTGATTTTTGTGCATGGTGAGAGATAGGGACTTAATTTCATTTTGTTGCATATGGATTTCCAGTTTTCCCAGCACCATTTGTTGAAATTGCTATCTTTTCTCCAATGCATGTTTTTGGCACCTTTTTAAATATAGGATAATTGTAATTTTGTGGGTTAGTCTCTGTGTCCTCTATTCTGTACCACTGGTCTACCAGTCTATTTTGGTGCCAATACCATGCTGTTTTTGTTAGTATTGCTCTGTAGTATAGTTTAAGGTCTGGTATAGTGATGCCACCTGCTTCACTCTTCTTGCTAAGGATTGCTTTAGCTATTCTGGGTCTCTTATTTTTCCAGATGAATTTCATGATTGCTTTTTCTATTTCTATGAGGAATGCCACTGGAATTTTGATCAGAAGTGCATTAAATCTGTATAGTAGTTTTGGCAGTATGGTCATTTTGATAATATTAATTCTGCCTATCCAAGAGCAAGGTAGATCTTTACATCTTCTAAGCTCTTCTTTGATTTCTTTCTTTAGGGTTCTGTAGTTTTCATTGTATAAATCTTTCACCTCTTCTGTTAAGTTGATTCCCAAGTGTCTTTTTTTTGAGGCTATTGTAAATGGGGTAGTTTTTTTTTTTCATTTCCTTCTCAGAGAATTTGTTGCTGATGTACAGAAATGCCTTTGATTTATTGGTATTGATTTTATATCCTTCTACTTTGATGAATTTATTTACTAGTTCCAGAAGTTTTCTAGTGGAATTTTTGGGGTCTTCTAGGTATAGAATCATATGACCAGCAAATAGTGTTAATTTAAGTTCTTCTTTTCCTATACATATCCCTTTAATATACCCACAAAATTACAATTATCCTATGTTAGATAAAGGTGCCAAAAACATGCACTGGAGAAAAGATAGCATTTTCAACAAATGGTGCTAGGAAAACTGGAAATCCATATGCAACAAAATGAAATTAAGTCCCTATCTCTCACCATGCACAAAACTCAACTCAAAGTGGATCAAGGACCTAGGAATTAAACTAGAAACTCTGTGTCTAATAGAAGAAAATGTAGGCCTAATCTCCATCGTGTGGGATTAGGCCTCAACTTCCTTAATAAGACTCCTATAGCAAAAGAATTAAAACTAAGAATTAATAAATGGCATGGTCTCAAACTAAAATGTTTCTTCTCAGCAAAAGAAACAATCTGTGAGGTGAATAGAGAGCCTACATCCTGGGAGCAAATTTTTACTCCTCACACATCAGATAGAGCACTAATCTCTAGGGTATATAAAGAACTCAAAAAGCTAAGCACTGAAAAAACAAATAACCCAATCAATAAATGGGCCAAGGACCTGAACTGACACTTCTCAGAAGAAGATATACAATCAATAAATAAATATATGAAAAATGTTCATCATCTCTAGCAATCTGAGAAATGCAAATCAAAACTACTCTAATATATCATCTCATTCCAGTCAGAATGGCAGCTATTATGAATACAAACAACAATAAGTGTTGGGGAGGATGTGGGAAAAAAGGTACACTCATACATTTCTGGTAGGACTGCAAATTGGTGCAGTCAATGTGGAAAGCAGTATGGAGATTCCCTGGAAAACTCAAAATGAAACCACCATTTGACCTAGCTATCCTTCTCCTGGGTCTATACCCCAAAGACTTAAAAACAGCATACTACAGGGACACAGCCAAATCAATATTTATATCAGCACAATTCATAATAGCTAAACCGTGGAGCCAACCTAGATGCCCCTCAGTGGATGAATGGATAAAAGAAAAATGTGGCATAGATACTCAATGGAATATTTCTCAGCAATAAAATAGAATAAGATCATGGCATTTGCAGGTAAATGGATGGCATTGGAGAAGATAATGCTAAGTGAAGTTTCCAATCCCAAAGAAACAAATGCCGAATGTTCTCTCTGATATAAGGAGGCTGACTCATAGTGGGATAGGGAGGAGGAGCATGGGAGGAATAGATTTAATTCTAGATCGGGCAGAGGGGTGGGTGGAAAAGAATGGGGACAGGGATTAGCATGGATGGTGGATTGTGATGGACATAATTATCCAAAGTAATGTATGAAGACATGAATTGGGTGTCAACATACTTTTTATAAAACAGAGAAATGAAAAATTGTGTTATATATGTGTAATAAGAATTGTAATGCAAAAAAAACAAAGTACATATAAAGATATGAATTTGCATGAACATACTTTCTATACAAAGATATGAAAAATTGTGGTCTATATGTGTAATAAGAATTGTAATTCATTCTGCTGTTGTGTATTTAAAATTATAAAATCAGCTAAATAAAAAAAATTAAAAAAACTTTTCACCTGTTTCATTAGCATATAAAACTTAAAAAAAAGAATTTCTTCTTTACAGTGCATTTGATGCTGAGGTTTTGTAGTAGAGGATGCTGAAGGAACATTGCAGGAGGAAGGGGCTCTCCTTTTTCTGCTTTAGTGCTATGGTTGGAAAGACATCTGAGAATCCCTTGACTCTCCTGGTAATAACTTTCCTATTCATCTTTCAAAAAGACACCACATGGTCAACCCTCCTGCCCAAACTCTCAGCCCTATCCATTCATTCTCTTACCCCTACCCTAAGTTTGTTTTCTATGGTCCTTCTTATGCCATGGACCTCGCCAGTGTTGACATTCTGTGCTCCAAGTCTCCTGCCATGCCAAGGCTCCTGTTCCCTTTGCAATTCTACATTTGCATCCTACCTGCTGTGTGGTTAGGTTAGTCTATGCCTTAACTCTCTATTCTCTCTGAATTTACCCTGTGTACTGAAAGTTCTTTGTTACCTCAGAACCCCCATTGCCTCTGCATGCTCACATGCCTGACTATCCTCATGTACATCTAACCTGTGTCTCCCTTTTGTCCTTTCTGTACTTCAGAAGGATTCTTCCTATTTGTCTATCAACTACAGACCAGCCCTGGACTAAGAAAGTCAGAAAACCTCTTTGTCTCTATTAAAGCTAAACTTCTCTAAATAGTCTGAACTCCAACTTTAGGAAGAAGGGTTGCCTTCCAACTTTGCCCTTCCTTATGTACTCTCCCTTTTCTCTAGGGCATGATGTGTAGTATTTTTATATCCTAGAGTTAGTCTTTTATCAAAATGATTTTTTATGTTAAATTTTCCCTTGTTTCCAATCATTCCTGATTGGTCCAACATCGATATAGTTAATGTACCTTGTTTTTATTATAGTTGTTAGACTGATAGAATCTGATAGCATCCATGATCATAAGCACCAGTAATAATGCCAGCATTCATTGTATTCACTTTTTTGTAGTTAAATTACAGAATTTTCCTTAAAATGAAAGCTGAAACTAAATCAGAGTTCTCCTGCTATTAGCTTTCAACTTCGAAATTTATATATATACGGCCTATGTTTCTTTCTTGAACTCCAGACTTAAATATCCATGTGCCCTTAAACATTTTATTTGCTGGTTAATGGACCTCTCAAAACAAATCAAAACACAGACACAAAGAAAATGAATACTTGTCCAAAGAACTTTTGCATTTCAACCTTACCTCCTACATTCTGATTTTTGTCTTTGCCATCTCAATAATGGCAGTTTCATTCTTCATGTTTCTTAGATCAAAAACTTCATGGTTGGTTTCTCTGATTCTCTCAATTACTAATCAAATCCATCTGCAAATCCTATAGGCTTTATCTTAAAAATACATCCAGATTCTAAGAGTACTTTCCAGATCTCAAATGTTAACTCTTTGGCCCAAACTGCTGTCTTAGCTAGATCTTTCCAAGTGTTTACTAACAAGTCTCCTTGTTTCTTGCCTTTACTGACCATTCTCCTGTCAGTCATCTGGCCCGAACCTATAACTGCTTCCAGTCTAATTTAGATTAAAAAAACAATATTCTCATGTGGCCAACATTGAAGAAGAGTCTTTCCTGACAATTCCACAATCAGTACTCATAAGTTGCCTTTATCCTGCTTATTTTGTCTGGAGTACTTTTTTTCATAGCTCTAATTTAATATTTCATTTTAATTTATAGACTATCAATCTTCTATTCCTAGAATGTGAGGTCCATAAGGAAAAGACCATGTCTGATTAATTCACTGCAGAATCTTATGGTGCTTGGGATGAGGTGTGGTAGATGCTCAAAATTTTTTTTGAATGAATGAAATAATGACTGAATTGGTTGTCTGTAATATTTTATTTAAGTGTCAGTATTTATTTTATAAAGTAATTTATTTTATAAGGTATCCCAACTAATAGACAGGAAACTAGAAGAGAAAAATTTTCTTATGGCAATAATAAATGAGCAGCTGATAATAATTTTTAAATATTAATGATAAATAACAGGCAAAATTTGAATTCAGGCCAATCTATAACCAAAGTTCATAAATGATTTTAAATAAAATCATACTTTTCCTCAGAATTCCTAATGCATATATGAATAGCTATTTCAAATCAATGAATATGCATGCATATGTATATATATATGTATATATGAATCTATGTTTTTAATAATTTTAATATATCCATAAATGTATTAGTAATAATTAATTGAAATGAAGGATTGTCTTTATAACTTATTTTGTAAAAATAGTCTCTTCTAATGTTTAAGTGTTATATTACATATATTTTATTCTAGTTAGTATACAAGTTATGCTTTTAAAATGTCCAAAAATTGTATCTGATAATAGCAAATATGGTACTATTTTTATTCTTACTCTATGACAAATACCATAAAGTTCTGTGGCATTTATGTTTATTGCTCATTTGAAGGAGAAAAGCACGGTGTGATGCAGAGGCTTATCATGACTGGCTAGAATTTCTCAAATGTTCAGGATCAGCTGAATGTTGACCAATCTAGGCTGGCCATTTTTGGGACATTTAGGGCAATTTAGATCTCCTCTATATGGTTTTCATTCTTTAGCAAGTTAACATGGGTACGTTCTGTTACCTGTCTCCTAGCTTAGACAAAATATAACATTTTATGGTAATATTGCTTCTAAAGTTGCAGGTTTATAAATGCTAAATATGAATAACTACACAGTTATGTAACTATGCAATATTTATTTCCTTATTTCTATTTGTATTCAAATATACAAATGCTGGAAAATTTCAACTCTAATGCAAAATAATTTATTAATAAATCATATTGTCACATTTCATTGTCAGATATTCAGCCTCTTCTAAAGTAATTGTTTCATACCATATGAAATTGATTTCATTGGATATAGTTAGTAAAACTGTAAAAAATTAACTATGAGAAATTAAAATAAAATCAAACTTCCCAGGTTTAGTTCTGTATTCTTTTGTGTGTGTGTGTGTGTGTGTGTGTGTGTTTTATGAAAGGAAGAGCTGATGAAAAGAATACATTATTTTTGGTATTTAGCCAACTATTTAGTATTAGGAAAAGCAATTTAATTAGTAAGAAACACTATAAAACTTCCTTTTCAAATTATAAACAGCTGAGCTTAATTTGCCTTTAGTATATAAAATCATTGGGCTAAATTTGAGGTTAATTTTTTTGAGTGTCATAAATGTATTAGTTATTCATGCTGAATATGTTGAAGTTTAGGTCTTCTTCATATTTTTAAGATCTTTTTGATTATTATTTAAAGTTAATAAATATTTATTTGTTGTAAATCACTTCCTTGAAAAAGGAAATTGTAGTGGGTGATAAAATTGAATGTATTATGCCTATAATAACTAAAAATTAAAATATAGCAAATAATTAGAAGAGGTGGAAGAAACAATGATTGTAGCTAAAATTTTGCATGTTGATTATTTAAGATGACATGAACTTTATTTGCTTGACAAAAACAGGTACCAAAACCTTGTTAAACAGTTCTTATTTTCCTGATAAAAGGTATTATGGAAATTCTTCTGAAGATGGATTGATTAATTTTTTATTTAAAAAGTTGGCTCATCTTGATATTAAGATTCTTTAGTTTGACAATTCCTATATTAGATGGAAAAATTAACATTACTCAAATAACATATTTGTTGTATTCTAAGGCCTGCAAATATACTTAGATTCACAAATAAAGCAGAAATCCTATTCTTCTAGCAGAAAATGAAGGATTATTTTGCAAATTTTCCATGATTTTCAGTAGGATTATTTAACTCTAGAATGATATTTAGAGTCAAAGGATTTTTAATCTTTTTTATTTCTGATTTTATTTAAGATATGTAATTGAAATCTTTGTGAATGAAATGTTTGTCATATTTGACTTTTCCACCCAGTCTGAGACTTACTTTTGCATATGACTTCTTAAAAAGAAATTCTTTTCTCTTTGCCAGTCACTGTTCATAATAGTTGAACAAGAATACGATGAGGAAGAAAACCAGGTCATAATGGGCCTTTCACAGTCTTTTCTTAGATCACATCAGTGCTTCCTGAATCTAAATTTTAAACTGCATTACTTTTCTGGGTTATATGACATCCAAAGCAGTAGACTTGAATTGTTTTTATGTTTGGATTTCTAAGGTGATAGGTACATTCCCATTTGGATTTTTATTTCTCTTCCTATCAGCCTTTACCTGCCCTTTTCAATTTATTCAAAGTATGTCAAACTGATGATGAGAAAACCAGCTTATTATTGGAGCCTATGTAGAGCAGAGGACTTTGCTACCTCTAAATTGATAATATACTATCAATAAATCATTGATTGTCAGTATTATATCTTTCTTTTCTAGATTTTTTAATACTTCAAATTGTAAAATAATTTTTTTAAGATCAGCTCATTTGGGGATTGTTTTTTGATTTAGTTCTTTTGGATTGAATAACTATATAAAATTTTCGTCCATAAGGTGTATATATATATATATATATATATATATATATATATATATATATATAGAGAGAGAGAGAGAGAGAGAGAGAGAGAGAGAAAGGAACTCTGTTAATATTGGTAAACAAGTCTTTAAAAAAGACTTTACTGGAAAAACTAGAACATTTTATCACCTACTTGTAGATTTTATGTTTGTCTTTAGTTTTGTGTTATCTTTCATAAAGCTTTGGGCTGAAATCCAGTAAACTAAATAATAGAATCATGTTGAATGAACTGACATTTAAATTCTGTCTGTTGTATTTAAATTTCGTGTTTCATAGAATTTTGGCTTGTCTTTGTATATTCTTTTATTACTCTCTTATTTTCTAGAATCCAAGGTGCAGATGATGAGGGCACCATGTTTAAATTGACCACTTGTTACTTATATGTTATACATTTAATTATTTCTATAATATGTCTATTATATATGCTACTTTGTTTTCTTCCTGGAATTTGTGGAGGGCTCTTATGATTTCTAGTGTTAATATTTGTGTCAAAAATATAACATTATTGTATTCTCAAGGTCAAATTGAGAGAACATTAGCAAGGTTTATTTAGAAAGCTTTAAATATCAGAGAAAGGAAATAAACATTATATGAATAAATATCTTTTCATAATCTAATGATAGCTATGGAAATGAAAATATTCCTGAAGAATTTGAAGAGTTCTTGAGTTACCTTTTTTTTTTTTTAATCTTAAGGCACTTTTTGTTTTGTTTTGTTTTCAATTTGGAATACTTCAACTATGTAGTTAGTCTTGGATTTAATGTAAAATATTTTTCAAATAGGAGAAATTCAATAGCTTTGATTTCCTTTTCCATTCCTATTATAAAGATTTTCTTTTATACTTTTTTTCCTGAGGCATTTTAGCTACATGTTCTTATTAATCAAAATAAGCATATGTGTGTGTGTGTGTGTGTGTGTATAAATGGTGTGCACATGTATAAGGTAAATGGAACCTTTTTTCATGGAGTAAAATCTTTCTTTTATGCTAAAAACTCTTATTCTTTTAGGTGTTTCCATTCACATTTTTCTGTCCCTTCCATTTTTAGCTACTACTGTGGGCAAAACAGATTTAATGTTCCTAAAATAATTAGTCACTATGGAACAGGGTAGAATGTGTCTTATCTCAAAATACCAATGCATTAATCCTACTCTGTTAAAAAAGAAAAAGATAAATCTGACAAACTAAAAAAAAGGGGGGGGTGGGTGGAGGGAAACAGTCATTTTACTCCTGTGGTGTAAGGGTCCAGCGAACGTCGGAGGAAGAGACCACCAAGAGACCGGCTCATGCAAAAGCAAGTGGGGTTTATTGAGGATCCAATCCAGCATGCTGGGGCTCTGTGCTCACTCAAGAAGGGAGAGCAGCCCAGAGCCCTGAGCAGGAGTTGGGCAGTGCTTAAGTACACTTTTTGGGGAGGGCCGGGATTTTACATACATCACAGTCTCCTTTAACAAATCATCATACACCACGGGACAATCAAACAACAACTCCTAAACATGATTAGTTCATTCATTGGCGGGAACAGGTCGGGCGGGGGTGATAGGTCAGTTCTAAGGGGGGAGTTACATTCAAACTGATTGGTTTAGGCCCTGCGATGTCTATGTGCAAGGTCGCACAGAGTTCTGGGTTATTAAACAACCCGATGGTCAGGGGGAATGTTTACTGGGTAGTTCCGGTATTGTCCTAACAGCTACAGGAATTTCAGGTTTTGCGTGTAGCATAGGAACTTAACAATACCTGGTCCTTTACATTTTAACTCAGGCCTTGCAGCTTAGAAACTTTACAGTGCCCGGTCTTTTATACTTTAACTTTTACACTTTAACTTCAATTTCTTTTACCCTTACAGTGGGGTTAAAAGATCTTTGGAAATATATATTGGAAGGAAGGAAGGAAGGAAGGAAGGAAGGAAGGGAGGAAGGAAGGGAAATTCTAAAAGTTTTGTTAGGTATTAGTTGTGTTAAAAAAAGATTTAAGTATGTCTTTAAAACCTCCAAGTAAAATTAGAATTATCTTTTCTCTTTTGTTAATTCAAGGACACTGGGTTGGCAGATTTTTTTTTCTTTCCCTTCTCTTTAGACTCTGTCATCGAGACTTGTTATACTTCAAATGTGAATTTTCTATTTAAGTTGGGTGTTTGTCTAATCTGAACTTAAAATAGCAACATATAGAATATAAGCACTTAATTAATCTAATAATAAAATCAACCAAATGTAGCCATTGAAAATTGTTGCTAAGTGATCTGGAATACTTAATAGAAGTGCTAGGAAGATGAAAGTCTCAGGACACTATGTAAATTAGAAGAAAAAAATAGATCATCATTGTTCTTTTTAACTAGAGGGTGTTATAGTTTCAATATGAGGTGTATCCCAAAAGTTCCTGTGTTAATGCAGGAATATTCAAAGGTGAAATTATTAGATTATGAGAGCTGTAGCTTAATCGGTTCATTCTGGTTTGAGTGGACTTACTGGGATGTAGTACTGTAGGCATGGATGGAGGAGGTAGTTCACTGGGAGTGTGCCATGGAAGGTTTCTTCTTCCCTGTAAACCCTCCCCCCGTCTCTCTGCTATTTGTCCTCAATGGGTAGAGTAGCACTCTACCATCATACCCTTCTGTCATGATGTTCTGCATCACTTTTTGGGCCTACAGCAATAAAGTTGGATGATGACAGACTGAACCTCTGAAACAGTGATCCAAAATAAACTTTCTCTTCTAAGTTGTTAAGAATTTTGGTCACAGTGATGAAAAACTGATTAACACAGAAGGCAAATATCTTCTATTTTTATCAATTCCCTATAGACCCATAGGCAGAATATCTCCCAACCCTAAGAGATACTCATGTTCTGATTTTCAACCTGTAAATACATTTTGTTACATGATGCATTAGTTTTCCAGAACTGCTGTAACAAAGTATCACAATCTGGGGGATTTATATTAACAGAACTTTGCTGTCTTAAAATTTTAGAGTCAAGAAGTGCACACAGTGTCAGAAGTGCAGAAGGGCAATGCTTCCTCTGAAAGTTGTAGGGGGCATTCCTTCCTTGTCTCTTCTATCTTCTGGTTTTTGCTGATTATCCTGGCATTCCTTGTCTTGTAATGCATTACTCCGTTGTCATATGACCATCTTCCTTCTCTGTGTCTGTGTCTCTTTTTATTTAAGCACTCCAGTCATGTTGGATTAAGGACCCACCCTATTCCGGCATAAACTTGTTTTAAACACATACAAGTGGAATAAACTTGTTTCCAAATAAGGTCACATTATGAAGTCATCCAGACTGTCAATGTATCATATATTAGGACACAATTTAGCCCATAGTACATGCAAGGGGCAATTAAAGTTGCAGGTTGCTAATCAGATGACTATGAGATGGAAAGATTATCTTGGATTATTTCCATGAGTTCAATGTAGTTATAAGAGTTCTTTTAAATAAAAAGAAGAAAGCAGAGAAGTCAGAACCAAAATGTTGCTTTGTGAGAAAGACTTAACCTGTTAATTCTGGCTTTGAAAATTGAGGGGACGAGGAGCCAAGGAATGGGAATAAGCTCTAGAAACTGGAAAAGGCAAACAAAATGGATTCTCTCCTAGAGCCTCTAGAAAGCATTGTAGCCCTATAGACAACTTGATTTTAGCCTAATATGATCCATTTCAATTTCTGATCTCCAGAGTTATAGTGCAATAAATTTATGTTAAGCCACTGAATTTGCAGTAGTTTGTTACAGCAGCAAGAGGAAACTAATACACTGATTTTTCTAATGATGTATATACATAGAAAGTGATGATCTGGTTTAGAGTATCTTTCTAGTATGATCTTCTATTGATTTTTTGTGTTATATTTGCTTTCTGATTCTCTTTGGTGTCCATTCCAATTTAATTAATAAAATTAATGAATAATAAATTAATAATAGTAAGATTATTGACTAGTAGAGTTGTGGGGAACTTTAAACATTATGTAGTTTAATTCATTGTTTCAAGCTGATATCCTTTATAATCCTTGAGAGGTTATCATATTTTAATATTTATGCTGTATAAAATGAAATTTACATGAATACATGTATTACTTCCTAAGTACATGGCTATGCCTTGACTCATATACAGAGTAGAGGTACTTATAACACCTTGGCTTATTCATTCAAAAACATTTACTGAACCTCTACCTAGAGCTGGGTTCTTAGAAAGCCATAGACCATAATTTGGGTACATAAAATTGAAACTATAGTTCTAGCCTTGAGTTCTTAGTCTGTTGGGGTATTCTAAACTTCAGCAGCTAGGACTCTATTGTGATGAGTTTGTTAATAGAATACATTGTGAAAAAAATATATTCTATTTTAGTGTATGAAGTACAGTAGATGAACATCAGAACATTAAATGATCAAAACACTGGAGAGATAGTGGATAATTTAATGTTGCAGGTGTTGGTGAGACTGTTGGAAGACGAGACTGTAGCTATGTTGGACTAAATCGTGAATGATCTTCTTGTACCATCAGAGGGTATAAGTAAAATGATGACATGGATTCATACTTGAGAACTTTTATGCTTGTTTTGAGAAGGAATGGGAAAAATTACCAGTAGATTAACACATTAGGAGGTTCTTAGGATAATTCAGTTTTCTCTAATCCCTGGAATCATACAGCATCTCCCAAACCCTCTGGCTTTTTATCTAGATATAGAAAGAAATCCAGCATCCTTCCTTGGAGTTTACCATTTGATTCCATCTGAAATTCAAGCAAACAAGTTCCTAAAACTCCAGCAAACAATTATTTTCCTGACCCTCTTAAATATTTTTATATTTCATATGGTTATTTGATCTTTTCTAGTGAATCTGTTTCCCAAATATTAACAATATGACATTGTTAAATACTCCAACCTTCTTTTACACATACTGTGAAAAATCCATCCCTATATTCCCTGCCTATTATATTGCTACACACTTGTGTGGGTTACATTGTTTTTGACCACCTCTAATATTAATTGCCTCTCTTCACTCAATCCTTCACTCAAGTCTTATTATCTGTATTCCTTTTCATTTTCTATTCTTTAATCCATATTCTGAAACATAAAATGCAACTTTCTTTTCTTTTACTTTCCCCAAAATACACTAAAACCTTTATTAAAGGTAAGTGGCAAAGAAGAGGGATCATTTGAAAAGAATAGTAGCAATGTTGACTCTTTTCTGAACTCTGTGCTCTGAGAAAGCAGAAAAGGTTAAGAGATTCCCCACATTTTTGTGTTCAGGGTAAAGGATAAAGGCAGAGGACATCCCTGATCTCACAGACCAACATTTATCCTTTCTAATAACTTCAGTAAGACTCATATAAGATGTTTGTTTTCCTGCCTATATAACACTTTAGGCCCTTTCTTGTCTTTGAGACTTTCCTCATTAATTCTTTGCAATAGCTTAAATAGAGTATCTCCTTATTTTGACCAATGCATTTAGTCTTCTAATCAGCAAATAATTAAAAATAAATATATTATGTCCATTTTTTTTCTAAATGCTTTTTGCAGTGCATTGACCTTGTCTGGTACATTTATTAGCCCAGCTTCCTGCTAACTTGCTAAATTCTTTTTTTCTGTTCTTTTCCACTTAAAACTTCATGATCTTTTTATTGAGTTTTTCACCTCTTTCATTCCTGAAATGCCAGAGGTAATCCACTCTCATTTGTGTGCATGTGTGATAATAAGGGACAAGACTATATATATGCAGATGCTGGCAGTTGGGCAAATGGATCTCTTCCTACTGTTTTAATTTTCTCAGTAGTAGTAGGAAGTACTGTCATTGGCTGAGAGTGATGATTAATGGGGTGATTGAGAAGAGAGAATGTGTGAGTAGGAGAGTAGGAGGCTATTTAGACCAGATGAATATACTATGATTGATCAACAGCATTTATTTATTTATTTATTTATTTTTATTTATTTTTTTTAATTTTTTATTGTTGGCTGTTCAAAACATTACATAGTTCTTGATATATCATATTTCACAATTTGATTCAAGTGGGTTATGAGCTCCCATTTTTACCCCATATACAGATTGAAGAATCACATCAGTTACACATCCATTGATTTACATATTGCCATACTAGTGTCTGTTGTATTCTGCTGCCTTTCCTATCCTCTACTATCACCCCTCCCCTCCCCTCCCCTCCCCTCTTCTCTCTCTGCCCCCTCTACTGACATTCGTTTGTCCCCCTTGTATTATTTTTCCCCTTCCCCGATCAACAGCATTTAGAGCTCATCTAAGTGGGAGTTAAATATTTGAGTCAGCGTTAGGTGAGAAGTCCGGTGTGGATATATAAATTTGGTAATTAAGAAACCATTGATAAGGAGTGAAGTCAGGGAACAAGTGTCAATGATCTCTCTCTCCACAAATTGTGCTGGCAGAAGAAGAAATGGTTATATTGTAACTCTGGAGTCTGTTTGAACACCTGCAGCATCATTGGGGGAAACTTGGCTGGCAAAATGCATTTCATGTCTCTGAATGTCAGTCTTAAATAAGGTAGTGGCTACCTATCCTCAACCCTTAGCCCAATGTCAGGCAGCTGTGGAGATGGCATCCCATATCTTTGGTTTGGATTGCTGGAGTAGGGAGGGCACTTAGGATAGTGTCTTTCAAATATATGGGCTCTGTTTTGATTGCAGATTAATGTTTCTGATCATTCTGGTGCACAGAGGCAAACCACCCTTGTTTTAATCCATTCTAGTTAAGGCAGCTTCTATAGGATTTAAAAGTAAACCTCTATTGTTTATTTGACATTCAAAACAACTCCATAAATACGCAATTTAGAAAGCCTTAAGGCATATCTAGGGAATGATGCAGACTTCGAAAAAAACTGAGAAGACTAAGCTTTCACCTGTGTTAAATGTTAAGAATTGTAAGATATCAGAGATATCTTAAAGAGATCTAAGGCTCAACACAATCTCTACCAAAATTTCACAGCCCTTTTCACAGAAAGAGAAAGGCATATCCTTGAATTAGTAAGGAATTGCTGGGATCTTTGAGTAGCTAACACAACTTTAAAAAAGAAAAATCTAGCCAGATTACTCACATTCTCAACTTCAAAAATTTACAACAAAACTAGCCATTAAAGCAGTTAATGGTGCTGGAAGTGGTAGTGCAGGCCTGTAATCACAGCAACTCAAGAGGCAGAGGCAGGAGGATCATAAGTTCAAAGCCAGTCTAAGCAATTTAATGAGGTCCTAAACAACTTATTAAGACCCTGTTTCCAAAAACAAACAAACAAACAACACCAACCAAAAAAATAAAGAGTTGGAGATGTGGCTCAGTGGCCAAGTGCCCCTACATTCAGTCCAAGTTACCAAAAATTCACAACTAAAAATTTAAAAAAGCAAAACAGCTATGGTACTAGTATTTGGAAGACATATAGACCAATGGAATAAACAGCCCAGAAATAAACCCTAATGTGTAATGATCAATTGATTTTTTGGAGTGTCAAGATCATTGACTATTCAATGTTGAAAAGACGGTCTTTTCAATAGATGGTACAGTAAGAACTGCATATCCATATGCAAAAGAGCAAACTTTTATCTTATACCATATAAAAAAAGAACTTTTATCTTATACCATATACAAAAATTAGCTCAAAATGGATTGAATACCTAAGAGCTAAAAATACAAAATTCTTAAAAAAAAAATTGGAAAATCTTCAACATAGTAGATTGGTGAAAATACCTTGGTTATGACGTCAGCAAGTTAACAAAGAAGAAATAAAGGAACTTCATTAAAATTAAGGACATTTGTTCATTAAAGAATACTACCAAGAAGGGAAAAAATCCCACTGAATAGGAGAAAAAATTTGTAAATTATACATCTGATATAGAATTTATATCCCCAATATATAAAGAATTTCTAAAACCGAGTGTGTGCTTGCAGGCACAAACACAGACACACACACAATATAATAAAATTATCAAAAGACTCAAAGAGATATTTGTCCAGGGTTGTAGATATAGCTCAGTTGGTAGAGTACTTGCCTCACATGCACAATGTCAATGGGTTCAATCCCCAGCACCACAATAAATATCAAAAAACAAAAAAGAGATATTTGTCCAAAGAAGATATACAAATAGTAAATGAGCACATGAAAAGATTCAAACTATCATTAGTCATTAAGGAAATGCAAATCAAAACTACAGTGAGATACAATGTCATGCACAGTAGGATGTCTACAATCCAAAAAATAGAAAATAAGTGTTGGCAGGAAGGTAGAGAAAGTGGAATCTTTGTGCATTGCTAGTTGGAATGTAATATGGTGCAGCTGTTGTGGAAAACAATTTGGTGGTCTCTCAAAGGATTAAATAGAGAACTGCATATATCCCAACAACTCCACTCTAGGTATACATTAAATAGAATTAAAAACAGCAATTTGAACAGATATTTGTACACCAGTATCAAAGCTAAAGATGGAAACAATGAAAATGCTGATCAACAATGAAATAATAAATAAAATATGTTATATACATAGGAGAGAATATTATTCAGCTATAAAATTGAATGAAATTTTCATATATGCCACAACATGGATCAATCTTGAAAACATTATGCTTAGTGAAATAATCCAGAAAAAGAAGAACAGATATTGAATAATTCCACTTATTGAGGTTCCAAAAATAGACAAATTCATAAACTCTGAAAGTAGATTGGTAGTTACCAGGGACTGGGTGGAATGTGGAAAAGGAATTATTGTTTAATGGATATATTTTTTTTCTTGAGGAAGATGGTTAGTATAGAGATAGTGGTGATGGTAACATACTTTGTAAATGAATTTAGTGCCCTTGAATGTACACTTACAAATGGTTAGATGTTTAATGTACTGCTATATATATGTTACCACAATAAAAATAAGAATTCATTTGTTTGCATTCATTAATTCAAAGTGAGTGAGTCAGTCCAGTTGAATATTTTTCTTTGCATTGTATGAGAGATTGACATGGCAATGAATAATTGAAATAGTTTACGTCTGCTGGGAAAATGCTCTATATTCACAAGAAAAGAGGCATCCTGAATACAGAGAACTAAAGATATTAGAGCTGTGTGATAGTAGTTGGGAAAGACTTTATGAAGGATAATGGGTCTGAATAGAACTTTGAATGATTATAGTGTTTAGATAATGAAAGAAGTGAAAATTGAATCTTGGTAAGGGAAACAAGGTACATAAATCCTGTATTCTATAGTAAGAGTGTTATATACCAGGGTAATTGTATAGGATATGTTTGGGCCAATGACCAATGCAAAGTGGTATGGAATAAGGATGTGAAAGGTGATGTAAAAGTAATTTTTAGAATCTTGACTACTTATATGAAGTCTGGACATTTTCCTCTATAGAGTTGGGAACCAGAGCTTAAAGATGATGTGATACATAAATATAATATTTTAAGACAATTAAATGAGTGGAATTATGCGGGGTAGATGAAAGTGAGGTCAGGAAATACTAAATAAGAAATCTGGAGAAATTATTTATTTTTTCTCTCTAAGTCTAATGTGACTAACTCTGTGACTAGGAAAATTTCTTAAACTCACTTGTCTTCAGATTTCTCATCTGTGAAATTAAGAGATTGAATGTTTCATTTGATGTAATACAATAAATTCAGTTAAAGTACATAATTGTAAAATATATTTAGGACCTACTATAGACTGCTGATATCAAAATATTAATTGAAGAAAAAAGAGTATACAAAAATTAATGGAGAACATGATCCCATTAAAAACAAAACCCTAAGTTAGCATAAATGTAATAATGAATATTATTCATTTAAGAGCAATGAGAGTAAATGAGAAAAATTGTTTTCACATTTTTATTGTTTTATATTTTATGTATCCTAAGTAATGAAAATGTACATTTTTTTCACTACTCACATGCTATTTTTACTTATTTATTTGAAAATGTACTCTTTTTTAAATCAAAAATCAAAAATAAATGGTTTTGTTTTTGTAGATTTGATCTTGGGATTCTAGAATGTTAAGAATTATTGGTAAGATGTTTTAGGGACTTAAAATGGTAACATGGCAATGTGTATGCATAAAAAAGAGATCTGAGAGAAAATCAGAGCACAATTTGCAGTAACTGGAAGTTTTAATTAGTAATTAGGTGAGAATTAGAAGCCCTCTTCATGATCTATGTTCTTTTCCTTTAATTCTGAATATTACTGGAACAATTTCCATTTATTCAATATCTGAATTATTCTGAATTGATGCTCAAGAATACAATTAGGCCTTGACTGATGTTTTTAAATCAGCTATATTTATTTGTTTTACTCAATGAATTCTGTTAACATTGGCTGTCCCAATGTTTTGGCTCTTTTCTTCAGGTGCCTAATTTATCTACTGGACTCTTTTATCTCTATTCTATTCATGGGAGAAATTTCTTGTAGAAATATGTTCAATTTGACCTTTATTTTCTCTTGTATTGTGTAGCTATCAATAGTGCTCCATTTCACTCCAAAAATATATCTATTTGGAAAATGAATTACACTTTCACCATAACTTTAGGAAACCTAAGATGCTCTTTTGTATTTGTCTCAGGGTCCCTAAGACTGCTCTCAGGGTTAATTACTAATTAGGGCTCCCAGACTCAGAACAGCTGTTATCCTCAAATTAATACTCAGTATAACAAGAGGATACAGAATAAAATCAAGAAAGGGAAAAGGTACATGGGGAAAAGTCCTGGAGAAACTAGGTCCTATGTTGCCTCTTTCAGTGCAGTTGCATGGGTGTCCTTAGTTTCCTAGTATTATGTGAACACAGATGAGAAATGTCAAGAAGCCTACCTGTATGGTAACCATACAATTTATTTTCCACATGGGTATACTTCTCAAAATGAAATGGGACACTTTCAATAATTATACATAGGACAAGTGTTCTAATTTGATGCTGGCCTTGGCCAATGGCAAAGTATGGTCATTGTATCTAAAATATATTACCCAAAGTTTCTTAGTTAGGCTTACCTTTGATAGATTAATAAGGGACATTCATTTAAATTATTTGATTTAATTTATAATTTTTATTAATTTAGATTGAAGTATTTCTTATTTTAACTTGGTAAGTTCTTACTATGCTGCTATTACTTGTTTGGCATAGGTACTTTTTCTAAGCTATTTACTACAAAATACCAAATAAAATGGTGAATAATGGATGAATAGAATATACTCATATAGTGATATTGAATAAGCAAAAGTAGTGGAAACATACTCTGTAATCAGCATAACAAATAAAGATATCAGGTATATAGGGTCTTAAGATTATAGATTTGAATTAAGAAACATAAAAGTTAGTAGGGCTAAGAAGAATGGAAGATCTCTTACATTTTCCCTAGGTAACTGTGAATCCATTTATCTAACTTGTCCATTATTTGATGTATACATTAATTTAAAGTCCCTTGTAATAATTCTCCTGAAACTGAGAACAGCTACTATATTGAGTCTTCCCTATAGAATAGACACCCAAAGCAGACTTTCTCGCAGCCCTGTAGGGGTATTACACTGCTTTTCATGAAGGTGGGAAAGTAGGAGCAAACAAATCATACTACTATAATTCTTCTCATACAGGCTTGCACACCAAATTTGGCTATTTTAATCCCAGTTTAAGATATTTTAAACAGAACAAATAAAATTAAGAATACTATTTTGCATCAGATTATATGAAATTTCAGTTCTAGTGTCAACAAATAAAAGGTTTTATTGGAATATAGCCATGGTCATTCATTAAAACATTTTCTACTTTGTGCTACAACATCAGAGATGAGCATCAGGATCATATGGTCCACAAAACCTAAAATATTTACTCTCTGACCCTTTGCACAAAAAGCTTGTTGATTCCTGATCTGTTCAATCAGGAAAATAATGTGTCCTCCCCTTTTTACTCTATGACTTTTATAACTGGAAATTTTCAAGATCAGAAGTGAAATTACTCTTGTGAGAAAAGCATTAGGTTAGTATTATAAGTCACTGAGCAATTCAATTTCCTTTCAATAAACTAACCTTTCTGTATTTCTAACTTATATTTCAAATATCTGGCATGTGCAGTGTACTTTAGTAAGATTGAGTTTTCACTAAATCATTGGAACAATGACAAAACAATAACCTATATTACATTAAAACTGTCAATTTTTAATATTTCATATTTATTAAAAGTTTATATTTCCACATAGAAATAATACTCTGGTTTGGGGATTCCAGTTACAGGTAATTCAGTGGTAGAAATTAAGGATGAAGGTGCTCTTTTGCTTTCTGGTCTATAAACCTCAGAGTACTTCTTTTTATCCTTTCATTGATGGTAGCAAGGAGTTAAAGCAGCTCTAAACATGACATATAGGAATGGGAGAACTTTTTTTGTGTAACTCTTTTGCAAAGGCTAAAACTTGCCCAATCCAGCCAGAAGGCATCCTTTTAGGTATTATTAACCACGGTTTTAAAATATTTCTATAGCTAATTTTGCTTGGAAACAAAAAATAAAACTAATTAAAGTTCACTCTCTTGGGGTGTGTTCTAATCAGGTTTTATATACCACTGTGATCAAAATACCTAACAAGAACAATTTTAGAAGAGGAAAAGATTATTTGGTGCTCATAGTTTCAGAGGTCTCAGTCCACAGATGGCCAACTTCATAGCTCTGGGCCCAAGGTGAGGCAGAGCATCATGATGGAAGAGTGTGGGGTAGGAAAGCAGTTCAGGACATGGCAACAGGAAGCAGAGAGAACTGTGCTCACTAAGGACAAAATATAAACCCCCAAAACATGCCCCCTGTCTCCTCCAGCCATACCCTACCTGCCTCCCGTTATCACCCAGTTAATCCCTATCAGTGGATTAATTACAACCCTCATAATCTAATCATTTACTTGTGAACATTCTTGCATTGTCTCACACATGAGATATTGGGGGATATCACATATCCAAAACATACCAGAGTATTGAAAAGATATTCAAACATCTCAATGAAATCAATAATCTGTAAGTAATGATGAAACTATCAATAGCTATGGAACCAGAAACCAACAATATCTGTTCCAACTTCTAAATTTATATTTCCATTTTTGTAAATTTCCATGTGAAATTTAGACAGCATTTAAATTAGGAAAATATAAGTTTCATGAAATTCTAAAAGAGAAAATGTCTCTTTGGGAGTAAAAATATTTCCAAAAATATATAAATAAGAAAATGAGAGTGATTTCAGAAAGGAAGTAAAGGAATGGTAATTTTAACATATTAATATGCCAATGGAATTGGCAAAGAAGCTCTTCAAATTTGTAAAATGTTCAATTACAAAGGATGTAAAGGAACGCACATAACCAAGAAAATTTGGGTGTAAATTAAATTGTATGCCCTGTGCTGAACTCTTTAATCTTCTTAATTGAGTACACTGGTTGACAATAAGGAATTAGGAATTTGATAGAATGGATTAAAACCCTGGCATTGCCATATATGTGGGACTGCTATGATTTTCATGTGGTTTGTGTCCCCTAAAATGTTCATGGAGATTTGGTCCCTTGGGTGGTGCCACTGGGAGGTGGTAGAAAATTAAAATAGTGAGGCCTATTGGGAGATATTTAGGTCATTGTGGGTAGTTGTGGGTAGGCTCATAGAAGGTAGTTCTAATTGAGTTTTCCTAAGAAAGTTGTTACAACAGGAGGAAGCCTGGTTTTTCTCATTCTCTCAGCTCTTGGTTCCATATATAATCATTTATTTGCCCCCATACATGCTTCTGCCATTGCCATTCATGCTGTGAGATGATACAGCTTTGCCCTTGCCATAGAACCTGCATTATATCCTTTGGACTTTGAACTTCCAGAACTATGAGTTAAGTAAAGCTCTTTTCTTTATAAGTAACTGTGTCAGGCATTTCATTAGAGTAACTAAATGCTGTCTAAAACAGGGACATTGGACAAGTTGTTTAACAATTGAGTTATGCATTAAATATACAGATTTAATAAAAGTATGTACTATGAGGTTTTAAAACTTTACTAAATAATATATTGCAGTGGTTGAAGATGCTGTTGGTTGGTCAATATCACACTTCTTTACAATGCCCTTTATTTCTTATTCTCTTCGTTACAAAGACCAGAAAGCTAAATATTCTCTTTTTTATCCTTTCTTATATCTTGGGTTGATTATGTAACCCTATGATAATTAAGTTTTTTGAGAATTTTTTTTAAAAAATATATTTTTTCCATTGATTGGGATCAAATCAGGGGCCTTGTGCATGCTAATTGGTGTTCTACAACTGAACCCAAGCCCATGTTGTACTTTTTACACACAGAGATGCTTCATGTTATCCTTCTACCATTTTTCTTAACCTCATATTGATTCATTCATATATTTAACATTTGTTTGTTGAGTACCTCTTATGAGACACACACAGGTATAGGTAATATAAACAGTATTCAGAAGATGTGATAGGGTACTTTAGGAGTTTTTGAGTTTCTTATTACTGTGATAATTGGTGGGGTACCTTAGATTTGCTGGATAGTTCAATTTTCTGTGCCCTTTGCAAAGTTAATTAAAGAAAGTAAAATAAGATAGTAATATTGCGGTCAGTATAATAGTTAAGCCTTTATAAAATCCTCTTTTCTATCATACTGATAGTCATTGATACATTTATGATTTCACTGATTAGATTTTGGATACACTCTCATCTCTTAGTTTTTATTCATTCTGTATTAAATTCTGACAAACCACAACCCAGGAATTGAGCACTTTGCATATAGTCTAAGGTTGAAATTAAAGTAACTTGTCTTTCTGTTTTATAGCAATAGGAGAAACTATGGGGGAAGTTCATTGTCAAGTTGGATAGTCACATTATGAGCATATTGCAGAGGAAATCCCATTGGGTAAAGCTTGTGAATAAATTATGTTTCTGAACTTTTAACTTTAAAATATATGAACTTACATATTAATATCATTGCAGGAAGTTTATATATAAGTTGTATTTTTAAACTTTTTATGGTGGCCTTTAAAACTTAAATCAATGTTTTTTAATTGATTTTATTTTTTTAAATACATGACAGTGGAATGCATTACAATTCTTATTACATATATAGAGCACAATTTTTCATATCTTTGTATATAAAGTATGTTCACACCAATTCTTGTCTTGAATTGGGTGTCAACATACCTTATATACAAACAGAGATATGAAAAATTATGGTATATATGTGTATTAAGAATTGTAATGCAAAAAAGTACATGTATAATGGCATAAATTGACATTAACATACTTTATATACAGAGATACGAAAAATTGCATTTTATATGTGTAATAAGGATTGTAATGCATTCCACTGTTGTCATGTATTTAAAAAATAATAAAATCAATTAAAAAATGCAGACAATTTATGTCTTTATACATGTACTTTTTGCATTACAATTCTTATTACACATATATACCACATTTTTTCATATCTCTGTATATAAAGTATGTTGACACCCAATTTATTTCTTCATACATGTACTTTGGATAATGATATCCATCACATTCCACCATCCTTGCTAACCCCCTGTCCCCTCCCTTTCCTTCCCACCTCTCTGCCCTATCTGGAATTTATCTATTCCTCCCATGTTCCCCCTCCCTAACCCACTATGAGTCAGCCTCCTTATATCAGAGAAAACATTTGTTTTTTGGGGATTGGCTAACTTCACTTAGAATTATGTTCTCCAGCTCCATCCATTTATCTGCAAATATTCTCTTTTATTGCTGAGTAATATTCCATTGTGTATCTATGCCACATTTTGTTTTCATCCATTCATCCACTGAAGGGCATCTAGGTTGGCTCCACGGTTTAGTTATTGTGAATTGTGCTGCTATAAACATTGATGTGGCTGTGTCCCTATAGTATGCTGATTTTAAGTCTTTTGGGTTCCATTCCCAAATTTCCCAGATTTCCTGGGACTCTCCATACTGCTTTCCATATTGGCTGCACCAATTTGCAGTCCTACCAGCAATGTGTGAGTGTACCACATCCTTTCCAACATTTATTGTTGTTTGTCTTCATAATAGCTGCCATTCTGACAGGAGTGAGATGAAATCTTAGAGTAGTTTTGATTTGCACTTCTCAGATTGCTAAAGATTATGAGCATTTTTTCATATATTTGGAGACTGATTGTATATCCTCTTCTGAGAAGTGTCTATTCAGGTCTTTGGTCCATTTGTTGATGGGTTATTTGTTTTTTTGGTGCTTAGCATTTTGAGTTCTTTATATATCCTAGAGATTAGTGCTCTATTTGATGTGTGAGGGGTAAAAATTTGCTCCAAGGGTGTAGGCTGTCTGTTAAAACAATTGACAAAAACATAAGTTGTTTCTTTGAAATATTAAATAAAATTCATAGACCTTTAGCATCACTAATGAAGAGGAGAGAGAAAACTCAAATTACCAGCACATGTGATGAAAAAGGTAATATCACAACAGACACTACAGAAATACAGAGAATAATTAGAAATTATTTTGAAAACTTATACTCCAATAAAATAGAAGACACTGAAGGCATTGACAAATTTCTTAAGTCATACAATTTGCCCAGATTGAATCAGGAAGATAACACAATTTAAACAGACTAATCTTGAGTGATGAAATAGTAGATGCCATCAGAAGCCTACAAACCAAGAAAATCCCAGGACCAGATGGATACACAGCTGAGTTCTACAAGACCTTTAAAGAAGAACTAATACCAATACTCTACAATTTATTTCAGGAAATAGAAAAAGAGGCAGCACTTCCAAACTCATTCTATGAGGCCAATATTACCCTGATCCCAAAACCAGGCAAAGACACATCAAAGAAAGAAAACTTCAGAGTAATATTTCTCATGAACAGATTTTCTTTCAACCTAAAAGCAAATAATTTTCACTTATTTAGAAGACTTTTATTTCTTGCCTCATTAGAAATTTTAAAAATACCAACAGCATTAAAAATGTCATTAATGTTATAAAAGATCTTTATAAACCACTATTTAGAATTAAATGAACTTCTGGACATACTTCTCATGTATTTCATTTTTCTGATTACCCATATTTGCCTTTAGTATTGTATCATGAGAGTTTCACACTTATCACAGATACTATGCTGTTGAGATTTTTTTTGATTAGAAGATAGATTGAAGAGAATATAAAGGAATAAGTTCCTTGCAGCTGTGACCAATTATAGATAATACTATTCACTAATGATGAAATTTTTTTGGTTCATATTTTATGGTCACCTGAAGATATTACATGCTGAACTGATGAAGCTATTGTTTGACTAGATAATATGCAATTGCTAAAAATGATTAATGATACAAATTAAAGAATATATAGTTTCATAATATCCCAAACCCAAAATCATATAAATGGCTGTTTCATGTGAAGTATTTAGCTTTAATTTACTTTGTATTTGTGCTTTTTACCAATATTATAACTAAGACTTTAATTTAAATTTTAGAATTGCTATGTTGAAAATAACACTAGAAATTGAGTAACTTATGTGCCTATCCTGGAAATCAATAATTCCTAAAGTTTTTTATACAAATCCTAGTTTTTTGAGAAGATTGTTAAAAAAGAAACAAACAAAAAGCAGAAAGAAAAGCAGTCCATGATCAAAAGTCTTGGAAATTCACACCAGTGTACTTGTTCTTTATGTATGAATTACCATATCAGAGATTCTTACATGAACTACAGTGAAGAAACTTATTTTTAACCATGTTTAATCTAAATTTATTTGACCACAGAACACTTTACCATTTTTGATAGCAACTAACATCCTGTGAAAATCTTCATTCTGTAGCAAAGACCTGGGGGAATAATGCTTCAGGGCTTAGAAAGACTTGATTGAAGTTGTGTCTGATAAATGATTGGCATTGCCATCTTCACCTGTCTTTAGACTATTTATATAGCAAACATGTTTATTGAAATACAACAAAACTCATGCTGAAAAATTAAGAATACATGATCATATATAAATATACATGATCAAATATAAATGACAGTTTATTTTAATTTTTAAATAGTTTTATTGAGAAATATAAGTAAAATGGTAAATATAAAGTTAATTTGTAATCATGAAGTGATAAGTTATTATTATCAAGGAATATATATGCACACACACAGTATATGACTAAAATATATATAATTTTACCTTTTTAATGATATATTACTATAGATATTAAACTATGAATAATTATGTATCTAATTTTCACCCACTCTTTCTGATGCCTTTATGAGTTTTGAATACATTTAAAGACTCAGATATTTCAGTTCAAAGCATATCCCTTATTTTCAAAACTGTTTCTATCTCTTTAAAATTCAGTTTTAGAAACCAACCACAAAGACTAAAATAGCATATAACTAGGATTTCATTCTCAGTATGCATGTTTTTTTACAATTTTCTTCCAAACAAGAAACATCATAGCAGATTGAATGAAAGGAATAAGTTGGAGGAGGCATCTGGGAACTTGGTTGTATTGTATACGTTTCTACATGTATATATTGTGGTGTGTGTGTATATGATACATTCATACAGTAACAAACCAAAATGTATAGAGGAATTTAGAAAAAAGCAATAGATTGTTTTTTGCCTTATTTCTTCAAACTACCAAACATTTGAAATTACTCAATGGTGAGGCAAGTAGAATGCAAGTATTAATTTTCTTTCTGTGGCTTCAGAGTCATGACATTTTATTTTCTCAAAGTAGAATATTATTGGCATAGAATATCATTTGTATTTTCTCTTCTGTAACTAATGGAATCAGTTGTTTAGATTTTTATGTATTATTTTTTTTTTAGTTGTTGATAGACCTTTATTTTATTTATTTATATGTGGTGCTGAGAATTGAACCCAGTGCCTCATGCATGCCAGGCAAGTTCGCTACTGCTGAGCCACAGCCCCTGCCCAAAATTTTTCTGCATTTTTATTAGTATCATATATGCACCATTATGTTCTTAGTCAGTTATCTATAACTTAAAATTATCTTCTAAAAAATTGTGGTAAAATACACATAAAGTTTACTATCTTAGCCATTTTAAACCATGCAATTCAGTGGCATTAAATACACTCATATCATGAGCTATCATTATCATCATCTCCCCATAGAAACTTTTTCATCTTGCAAAACACGAAATTTTTGTCACGTTGTTGAAAAACAGTTTTGACTTGCAAATCTATGTTGGTTAGCAGACCGCAAGGATATATTGATTTGTGGACTTTGCTTTAGGAGAAATACATACCTGATTGTCTTTCTGCCATAATAGGTTATCCTCACTTCCCTATTCTCTTTCTTCTGAAGAGCCAGCATGAAGCATAGTGAGGAATGATAGGTAGAAGAATGTTGCATCCCAAACTGCTTAATCTCCTAAGGGAAAAGATGAACCAACAGGTTAGAGTCAAGAACACTTTGGCTAGCAGCACATCCTACCGTGTGTTTTTGTTTTTCTGTACTGTCCGTTTTAAGGAAGGACTTTAATAAATAACTACAGAGACAATCTTTTAATTACATTCATTTATTTGTGATAAAAGCACACACACACACACACACAAAAAAAAAAAAAAAAAACCTCAAGAAAACTGTGAACACAAGTTTCTAAACTTGACAAAGGCTATAAGCCTAAGACCTACACAATTTTTCTTAAAGGAAGGAAGATACCCACAATTACCATACCTTCTCAACTAAGTAGGTTGTTCATATCAATACCTAAGGATAGCGTACCTTAAGAATGCAAAAGAAAATTAAAGATGGGAAGAAAAGAGTTAAAACTACCTTAAATTGAAGATTATAGCATTTTATAGCTTTTCTTTTTGTAATGGGAACTGAATGCAGGTCTCGCCGAGTTGCTTAGGGCCTCACAACATTGTTTTGAACTCCCTATCCTTCTGCCTCAGTCCCCAAACCACTGGGATCACAGTTGCGCAGCACCACACTCAGTTTTAACAATTTTTTTTTAAATCCCAGAAACCACTAGAAGTAATTAGAATACTCTTCACAATTTGCTGGAAAAGTTTCTAGAAATTAACTAGATTCTATTAATGGACATAAATAATGATCTGTTTAATTGAAGAATATCCTACACTTTTGAATAGGATATAATTTAATAAAGATTTCAATTTTCTCTATCTTAATGTATAAATATAATTGCACATAAGATTCCCCTGGACTTTTTGAAGAAATTGATAAACACACTCCAATGTATGTAAGGATAAAGGTAAGTGAAGAGCTAAGAAAAAGAAGAGTTATGAAGGGAAGGAATTCTTATATCATTTACTAAAACACATAACAAATCTATATTAATAAAATCATTGCAATTTTGACACAAAAGCAAGGCAAATGAATTATGAAACAGAAAGAATATCCTCAGAGATAGATGCATGCATATATGTAGATAATTTATTGTAAATATGTCATCATGAATCAGTGGGTAAAGAAAAATTATTTAGTAGGACATACCGGGAACACTGACACACTTACTGAAGAAGGTAAGATTAGTTCTTTACAAAATAGCATATACAAAGATGGAATACAGATGGATGAAACACATAAATAAAAAATTAAAACTATAAAGATAATAGGGAAAAAATCTTAGAGAATGTCATTGCAATCTACGAAGTGAAGGAAGACTTCTTACTAAAAATCTCAAAAGTAAACACCATAAGACAAAATAAGAATGATCTTAATTTTATCAGAATGAGGGATTTCAGTTCAGCATTGGACATCTGCAAAGATAAGCAGATGTCAGAAAGAATTATCTTCAGAAAAAGAAGTTCAAATATGGTCAAACAAAGAATTTATGAACTAAAGAACAAAGCAAGAAACTCAAAAAGAAAATGGCTAAGGCATTAGAAATTACTTTATAGGTGTATTGATTATGGCTTACTTTATTCTTCTCATGGATATCCATCTTATATCAGAAAGGCTCATGCTTCTTCTTAAAACTCACCTATTTGTACATTATTATTAAAGTATAAAAACGGTTGATATTTTAGATCCCAAGAAATAACAATTGTAACAGAACAAAAATACCTCCTCCTCAAAGTCTGGCAATTAGGGAAAAAACCCAGAGGACTTGGATTTCAATGATGAAGTTCTCTAAAAAGACTCACTGGAATTACATTTATCCTTTCTAAGGAAAGGATAAATGCATTTTATAAAACAAATTGGCATGGGAAATAATTTAGTATCAGGTTTCATCTAAGTGTAGAACTCACTATTTCCCCTGGAGGCTTAAACAAATATTACATGAGTGAGGGCTCTTGTAAAATGTTATGTTTTGAAATAGATTTCATTAATGGCTTCTAGTGATAATTTATTTCTCCCTTTATGCACAAGTCTCTTCTCATACTAATAATGGATAGCTTATTTGCATATAAATAGATTTCAGCATTTGCTGAAGCAAAGAACAAATATGACCCCCCCTCACCACATTGTTTAAAAAAAAAGAGGGGAAGGAGATTTTGCAATAATTAGCAATCAGGGTTTATAATATGTTTGTAGACAACTTTAATATTTTTATTGGTGTATTTCAAGTCAAAAGTCTTTATTTCTAATAAAATCATAAAGAGAAGGAATCTGCAGTTATCTCATGCTTTTTGGTATACCTATGCTTTAAAAAATACATCTTGATGTTGGTTATTAAAAGGTTTGCTATCACCCTCTGGGTATCTTATCCTAATTAGTTCTTACTGTTTCTGATAAGGAAGCATATTCCATTTTAGAGAAAGTAAATGTCAGATTTGTGACTATATTGCTTAATTAAATAAATCCTTTATTTATGAGACATAACAAGTCACATGGTTATGATGGAGAGATTTGTTCCTTTTAGTTAAAAGTATACCGATGCTAATCTTCCATTTGTTACATGGTTTAAAATATTTAAAAAATAAAATGTTTTATTACAGAATATATTTCCTTCCTAGGTAATTATTATAATAAGACCTCTGATGCCCACTTTCATTTAAACTAAAATTGGTTATTAGTGGAGAACAATATTAACTTATTTTTTAAAGACATTAATTTGATATTTGCTTCTTGACTTTTAGTCCCTGAAATGTGTATTCCTGTATTATTCTGCAGTAAATGAATAGCAGGCATCATCTTATGACACACATATAAATGAGTAATTCATAAATTAAGGTCACAACTGCTTCTTGGTAGGTGTGCAGTCTATTAATTGTGTCTTTCTGACCAGCAGAGGTCACTCAGTGTAAAGTGAATAATGGCTTCAGTTTTCAAAACAGGGCACATGACCATTTTATTTGAGCAATTCTATTTTGCTTTATTTCCGTTACTTACAGAAAGAATATTTTTTTACCTAAGTCAGTGAGGCTTTTCCTTGAGGTCCCAAGATCTCTTTAAACATGAAGCAAAAAACAGATCCTGAAAGAAGCAGTAAAAATACTGTATTTAAATCTATATATTTTTAGTTTCATGCAGATCTTTTCTAGTAAAAAAAAAAAAAGAGAGAGAAAATTATACCTTAGAGAACATGACACATTACGTTCTGCCACAGAGAGGCAGCCTCCACCAGAAGATGGGATGTAGTACTGTTGTATTCCAGACTATTATATTCTAAGAAAATAACATTTAAGCTTAGATTTTTTTTAAAAAAAAAATAGTTTTTTAGAACAAGCTTAGGAAGTAGCAATGTGCAGAAACCTTGATACCTAACAGTACAGCAGTATGGAGATTTGAAGACACCTTGATTTTTATGATAGTAACATATATGTTTCCCTTATATGTGTTTATATTTATTATCACTTAGAACATAGATTTAAAAGAAAAATTAAATCTACTTTTGGTTATGCTAATGAGTTAATAATCTAGGGACAAAATCCCTGAATTTATCAACTAGACTTCAGTCTATTCCACCTCCTATACCCAATTTACCTGTTAGGAAAATGTCATGTTCAGATAGAATCCTAATATTCTCATTTAATTAATCTGATGTTTGTTTGGTGTATTTGATGTTTTGGGAGGTGGTAAAGATTAAATGGCACTGTGAATTAGTGAAAAGTGCTGTTAAAAATCACAGTCAAAACTCTGCTATTTAAAAACTTAGTTTCCTGTAAAATTTAAATAATCATTTCCACCATCCTCATTTTAGGGATGTTTCAAGGATTAAAACACTTGAATGATTTTTTTTTCCTTATTGTGTAACTTAGCAAACTTGCTTAACTTCTCTGGGCTATTTTATTCCTCTTTTCAAAGGAGGAAACTAAAGCTTAACTAGGTTTAGAGAATTTATCAAGTTCACATCACATGTATAGTGAAAAGAAAGATTGAACTTAAATTTAAGTTTAAGATTTATTCTGGAAAATAATAGGCTTAGGTATAATAGAGATGAAAATATGTATGTTCTTGAAAAAATTACATCTTCCATTATCATGAAATAAGTTTTATAAAATTGGTCCAAGATTAAAATAGGACAAAATTTATACTATATTAAAGGATATACACTAAAAAGTAAGTCTCTTTCTTATCTTCATAAAACCAATCTCCCATTAATTAGTCTTTCTTCTCAAGTTACCATTGTTCTACACATATTTGAAAACATTCATATGCCATATCACCTATTACTAAAAATAATTTACAATGAAAGAGGAAGGCTAACATGTTTAAAATTACATGAATAAATTCAAGGTGATTCTTAAATTGACTCTTCCCAGATTCATCTCATTTCAGCATTTGTTGTTGTGATAGGTAGGCACAGAGACATGAGAGTTTCTGATAACATTCCAGATTACAGTCTCATCAAGAATTTTAGGATTACTAGTTCTTGAAATTATTAGAAAAGAAAAAAGAATTTAATATTTAAATATACTTGAGAATAGCAACATACTAAATTTTTGTAGTTTAGAAAGCAATGAGTTTTATTGAACTTGTATTTTTTGGTCCAATTTTCAGAGAATATTATTTATTAATTTTGGCATGAACCTAAAGAATCTACATCTTAATACTTATTGGGATGATTCTGATGCCTTTGGCTCATAAGTCATACTTTGAAGAAGATTAGTTTGAAATATGTGGTGGTACATATAATCTTCTTTTTTCCCCTTATGTTTCAAACCATGTAACACAGACAGAGGTCAGAGGCTAACATGTTCAAAGTTATTTAAGGGTAATGAAGGAGCTCTATGAAGCCAGATGTCCTTAACTATTTGGAAGTAGTCATTAATATAAAAAATCCAATCTTATTAGTGTTGGTTAAACTTAACCAGTGGTAGACTATGAGAAGCCTTGAAAAAGAGGAATCCTTCTGAATTCTTAGTCTGTTGTATATTATTCCAAGTATTTATGGTAACAATATTAGAAAATATTTACATTATATGTCCATAGGATCAGAGTAAACAGAAAGCACAGTTAGAGTGAAAGAAAAAAATCTTCGATTTATATGTGTAAATAGATTTAGGTTCATTAAATAGAGTTACCTTAGATTAAGTAGAGGAGAATGAAGGGAAGTGAGGGTATATGGGGACAGGAAGAATAGAAGAATGAAACAGACATTATTACCTTATGTACATATAGTACTGCATGACCGGTGTGATTCTACAACATGTACAATCAGAAAAATGAGAAATTATACCCTATCTATTTGTGATATCTAAAAGTGCATAAATGCATTCTATTTTCATGTATAACTAATTAAAAATTAATAAATTAAAAAATATTAAAAAAAGAAACACAAAGCTTGCTAAGATATTCAGTGGTTAACCTATTCTTTATTCTCTGATAAATGTAAACATCTAGTGAATGATGACATCAAATTATGAAAACCACACCAAAGTATAAAAATCATTTCTTTCATTTATAAAATGTATTTGTTTTAGGATGCAGAAACTGTTAATTTAAGTTAGAGATGATCTTTTTTTTTTTTAAATTTTTTATTGTTGACTGTTCAAAACATTACATAGTTCTTGATATATCATATTTCACACTTTGATTCAAGTGGGTTATGAGCTCCAATTTTTACCCCATATACAGATTGCAGAATTACATCAGTTACACATCCATTGATTTACATATTGCCATACTAGTGTCTGTTGTGTTCTGCTGCCTTTCCTATCCTCTACTATCCCCCCTCCCATCCCCTCCCCTCCCCTCTTCTCTCTCTGCCCCCTCTACTGGCATTCAGTTTTCCCCCTTGTATTATTTTTCCCTTTCCCCTCACTTCCTCTTATATGTACTTTTGTATAACTCTGAGGGTCTCCTTCCATTTCCATGCAATTTCCCTTCTCTCTCCCTTTCCCTCCCACCTCTCATCCCTGTTTAATGTTAATCTTCTTCTCATGCTCTTCGACCCTACTCTGTTCTTAGTTACTCTCCTTATATCAAAGAAGACATTTGGCATTTGTTTTTTAGGGATTGGCTAGCTTCACTTAGCATAATCTGCTCTAATGCCATCCATTTCCCTGTAAATTCTATGATTTTGTCATTTTTTAATGCAGAGTAATACTCCATTGTGTATAAATGCCACATTTTTTTATCCATTCATCTATTGAAGGGCATCTAGGTTGGTTCCACAGTCTTGCTATTGTGAATTGTGCTGCTATGAACATCGATGTAGCAGTGTCCCTGTAGCATGCTCTTTTTAGGTCTTTAGGGAATAGACCGAGAAGGGGAATAGCTGGGTCAAATGGTGGCTCCATTCCCAGCTTTCCAAGAAATCTCCATGCTGCTTTCCAAATTGGCTGCACCAATTTGCAGTCCCACCAGCAATGTACAAGTGTACCCTTTTCCCCACATCCTCGCCAGCACTTGTTGTTGTTTGACTTCATAATGGCTGCCAATCTAACTGGAGTGAGATGGTATCTTAGGGTGGTTTTGATTTGCATTTCTCTGACTGCTAGAGATGGTGAGCATTTTTTCATGTACTTGTTGATTGATTGTATATCCTCCTCTGAGAAGTGTCTGTTCAGGTCCTTGGCCCATTTGTTGATTGGGTTGTTTGTTATCTTATTGTCTAATTTTTTGAGTTCTTTGTATACTCTGGATATTAGGGCTCTATCTGAAGTGTGAGGAGTAAAGATTTGTTCCCAGGATGTAGGCTCTCTATTTACCTCTCTTATTGTTTCTTTGGCTGAGAAAAAACTTTTTAGTTTGAGTAAGTCCCATTTGTTGATTCTAGTTATTAACTTTTGTGCTATGGGTGTCCTATTGAGGAATTTGGAGCCCGACCCCACAGTATGTAGATCGTAGCCAACTTTTTCTTCTATCAGACGGCGTGTCTCTGATTTGATATCAAGCTCCTTGATCCATTTTGAATTAACTTTTGTGCATGGTGAGAGAAAGGGATTCAGTTTCATTTTGTTGTATATGGATTTCCAGTTTTCCCAGCACCATTTGTTGAAGATGCTATCCTTCCTCCATTGCATGCTTTTAGCCCCTTTATCAAATATAAGGTAGTTGTAGTTTTGTGGATTGGTTTCTGTGTCCTCTATTCTATACCATTGGTCCACCTGCCTGTTTTGGTACCAGTACCATGCTGTTTTTGTTACTATTGCTCTGTAGTATAGTTTGAAGTCTGGTATCGCTATACCGCCTGATTCACACTTCCTGCTTAGCATTGTTTTTGCTATTCTGGGTCTTTTATTTTTCCATATGAATTTCATGATTGCTTTCTCTATTTCTACAAGAAATGCCGTTGGGATTTTGATTGGCATCGCATTAAACCTATAGAGAACTTTTGGTAATATCGCCATTTTGATGATGTTAGTTCTGCCTATCCATGAACAGGGTATATTTTTCCATCTTCTAAGATCTTCTTCTATTTCTCTCTTTAGGGTTCTGTAGTTTTCATTGTATAAGTCTTTCACCTCTTTTGTTAGGTTGATTCCCAAGTATTTTATTTTTTTTGAAGATATTGTGAATGGAGTGGTTGTCCTCATTTCCATTTCAGAGGATTTGTCGCTGATATACAGGAATGCCTTTGATTTATGCATGTTGATTTTATATCCTGCCACTTTGCTGAATTCATTTATTAGCTCTAATAGTTTCTTTGTAGACCCTTTTGGGTCTGCTAGGTATAGAATCATGTCATCTGCAAATTGTGATAATTTAAGTTCTTCTTTTCCTATTTTGATGCCTTTAATTTCTTTCGTCTGTATAATTGCTCTGGCCAGTGTTTCGAGAACTATGTTGAACAGAAGTGGTGATAGAGGGCATCCCTGTCTTGTTCCAGATTTTAGAGGGAATGCCTTCAGTTTTCCTCCATTCAGAATGATGCTAGCCTGAGGCTTAGCATAGATTGCTTTTACAATATTGTGGTATGTTCCTGTTATCCCTAGTTTTTCTAGAGTTTTGAACATAAAGGGATGCTGTACTTTGTCGAATGCTTATTCCGCATCTATCGAGATGATCATATGGTTCTTATTTTTAAGTCTATTGATGTGGTGAATAACATTTATTGATTTCCGTATATTGAACCAGCCTTGCATCCCAGGGATGAATCCTACTTGATCATGGTGCACAATTTTTTTGATATGTTTTTGTATCCGATTCGCCAGAATTTTATTGAGGATTTTTGCATCTAGGTTCATTAGAGATATTGGTCTGTAGTTTTCTTTCTTTGAAGTGTCTTTGTCTGGTTTAGGTATCAGGGTGATGTTGGCCTCGTAGAATGAATTTGGAAGTTCTCCCTCTTTTTCTATTTCCTGAAATAGCTTGAAAAGTATTGGTATTAGTTCCTCTTTAAAGGTTTTGTAAAACTCTGCTGTATACCCATCCGGTCCTGGGCCTTTCTTAGTTGGTAGTCTTTTGATGGTTTCTTCTATTTCCTCAATTGATATTGGTCTGTTTAGGTTGTCTATATCCTCCTGACTCAATATGGGCAGATCATATGCCTTAAGAAATTTATCGATGCCTTCACTATCTTCAAATTTATTGGAGTATAATGATTCAAAATAATTTCTAATTATCTTCTGTATATCTGAGGTGTCTGTTGTGATATTGCCTTTTTCATCCCGTATGCTAGTAATTTGAGTTCTCTCTCTTCTTTTCTTCGCTAGCATGGCTAAGGGTCTGTCGATTTTGTTTATTTTTTCAAAGAACCAATTTTTAGTTTTGTCAATTTTTTCAATTGTTTCTTTTGTTTCGATTTCATTAATTTCAGCTCTGATTTTAATTATTTCTTGCCTTCTACTTCTTTTGCTGTTGTTTTGCTCTTCTTTTTCTAGGATTTTGAGATGAAGTATGAGATCATTTATTTGTTGGTTTTTTCTTTTTTTAAGGAATGAACTCCAAGCAATGAATTTTCCTCTTAGAACTGCTTTCAATGTGTCCCATAGATTCTGATATGTTGTGTCAGTGTTTTCATTAATCTCTAAGAATTTTTTAATTTCCTCCTTGATGTCTTCTATAACCCATTGATCATTCAGTAACCTATTGTTCATTTTCCAAGTGATGTATTCTTTTTCCTTCCTTCTTTTATCATTGATTTTTAGTTCCATTCCATTATGATCAGATAGGATGCATGGTATTATCTCTACTCCTTTGTATTGTCTAAGAGTTTCCCTGTGACATAATATGTGATCTATTTTTGAGAAGGATCCATGTGCTGCTGAGAAAAAAGTGTAACTGCTTGATGTTGGGTGGTGTATTCTATATATGTCAATTAAGTCTAGGTTATTAATTGTGTTATTGAGTTCTATAGTTTCCTTATTCAACTTTTGTTTTGAAGATCTGTCCAGTGGCGAGAGAGGTGTGTTGAAGTCTCCCATGATTATTGTATGGTGGTCTATTAGACTCTTGAACTTGAGAAGAGTTTGTTTGATGAACATAGGTGCACCATTGTTTGGGGCATATATATTTATGATTGTTATGTCTTGTTGGTGTATGGTTCCCTTAAGCAGTATGTAGTGTCCCTCTTTATCCCTTTTGATTAACTTTGGCTTGAAATCTATTTTATTTGATATGAGTATGGACACTCCTGCTTGTTTCCGAAGTCCATATGAGTGATATGATTTTTCCCAACCTTTCACCTTCAGCCTTTGTATGTCTTTTCCTATCAAATGCGTCTCCTGTAGGCAGCATATTGTTGGGTCTTGTTTTGTGATCCATTCTACTAGCCTGTGTCTCTTGATTGGTGAGGTTAAGCCATTAACATTTAGGGTTATTATTGAGATATGGGTTGTTGTTCCAGCCATATTTGTTTATTTCTGTTACTAAACATGGTTAATTTTCCTCTTTGATTATTTTCCCCCCTTTACTGTCCTACCTCCCACTGTTGGTTTTCATTGTTATTTTCCATTTCCTCTTCCTGTAATGTTTTGCCAAGGATGTTTAGAAGAGATGGTTTTCTAGCTGCAAATTCTTTTAACTTTTGTTTATCGTGGAAGGTTTTAATTTCATCTTCCATCCTGAAGCTTAATTTCGCTGGAAACACAATTCTTGGTTGGAACCCATTTTCTTTCAGTGTTTGAAATATGTTATTCCAGGATCTTCTAGCTTTCAGAGTCTGTGTTGAAAGATCAGCTGTTATCCTGATTGGCTTACCCCTAAATGTGATCTGCTTCCTTTCTCTTGTAGCTTTTAAAATTCTCTCCTTATTCTGTATGTTGGGCATCTTCATTATAATGTGTCTAGGTGTGGGTCTCTTATGATTTTGCACATTCGGCGTCCTGTAGGCTTCTAGGATTTGGGATTCTGTCTCATTCTTCAAGTCTGGGAAGTTTTCTCGTATTATTTCATTGAATAGATTGCTCATTCCTTTTGTTTGAAACTCTGTCCCTTCCTGTATCCCAATGACTCTTGAATTTGGTCTCTTGATGTTATCCCATATTTCTTGGATGTTCTGCTCATGGTTTCTTAACAGTCTTGCTGAGCTGTCTATGTTCTTTTCAAGTTGAAATACTTTATCTTCATTGTCTGATGTTCTATCTTCTAAGTGTTCTACTCTGCTGGTAGTATTCTCAATTGAGTTTTTAAGTTGGTTTATTGCTTCCTGCATTTCTAGGATTTCTGTTTGTTTGTTTTTTATAACCTCTATCTCCCTTTATAGTTGATCTTTTGCTTCTTGGATTTGTTTATGTAATTCATTGTTGAAGTGATCTTTCATTGTCTGATTTTGCTGTCTGATGTCTTCCTTGAGACTCCAGATCATCTGAAGCATGTATATCCTGAATTCTTTATCTGACATTCCATCTGCTGCAGCTATTACCTCTTCTAACGTTGAGTTGACCTGCATTGCTTGTGGTCCTTTCTTTCCTTGTCTCTTCATACTGTTCGCGTTCCTTTCTACTTGGTGAAACTGTTGTGCTATTGAATCTTCCCCCTATATATTTATATTGGTCTTGTATAGTTGCAAAGTCTCCCTCGCAGGCGCAGGCGGCGGCTCTGCCCCTCCTCCAATTGGGGCAATGTGCCTACCACGCCGGCAGGCCACTGGGCCTGCTCTGCCGGTCGGTAGCAGGTCCGCCTACCTTGCAGGCGCGGGCGGCGGCTCTGTCCCTCTGCGGGCCGCTAGGCTTGTTATGTCGGTGGTCGCAGTTCTGCCTACTTTGCAGGCGCAGGCAGCGGCACTGCCCCTCTGCAGGCCTCTGGGGCTGTTCTGCCAGTGGGTCTCAGGTCTGCCTACCTTGCAGGCACGGGGGGCGTGGCGGCTCTACCCTTCCTCAGGCCACTGGGCCTGTTCTGTCTGTCGGTTGCAGGTCTGGCCTGTTCTGATGGTGGTCACAGTTCCGTCTACCTTGCAGGATCGGGGGGAGGGGGCGGCTCTGCCTCTCAGGAGGCCGCTGCTCCTCTTATGCTGGTGGGTTGCAGGCCCGCCTACCTTGCAGGAGTGATTGGAAGCTCTGCCCGTCCACGGGCCACTGGGCCTTCTCTGTCGGTGGTCACAGTTCCGCCTACCTGGCAGGCGCGGGGGGTGGGGGGCGGCTCTGCCCCTCAGCAGGCCGCTGGGCCTGCTCTGTGGGTGGTCACAGTTCCCTCTACCTTGCCGGCGCAGGGGGAGCGGGCGGCTCTGCCTCTCAGCAGGCCGCTGCTCCTCTTCTGCCAGTGGGTCGCAGGCCTGCCTACCTTGCAGGAGTGATTGGAAGCTCTGTCCCACCGCGGGCCACTGGGCCTTTTCTGTCGGTGGTCACGGTTCCACCTACCTGGCAGGCGCGGGGGGTGGGGGACGGCTCTGCCCCTCAGCAGGCCACTGGGCCTGCTCTGTGGGTGGTCACAGTTCCCTCTACCTTGCCGGCGCAGGGGGAGGGGGCGGCTCTGCCTCTCAGCAGGCCGCTGCTCCTCTTCTGCAGGTGGGTCGCAGGCCCGCCTACCTTGCAGGAGTGATTGGAAGCTCTGTCAGAGATGATATCTTAACCTTGGCTTATCACTAAATAAATTATGTAGGCTCTTCTTTCAGATTAACTGTAAACTCTGTAAGTCTAGCTTTATTCTATCAAGGCTATTCAAATAAAGATGGTAGCAGCATATTCAAATCCAAACATACTTAGGAGATTACAGTTTTTTAGCAAGTTGAGAAATGTCAAGTAGTCATAATTTAAATGGTAAAAATTAGTCATTTACTTTAATATTTGCTTTAAATTATAGCTCACTTACTGTAACTTTCTTAAACAATTTAGTTTGATTTAATATTAATCAAAAGTTTTGATTATTTAAAAAATAAATTAAGTATTTCTATTAGGTAGCTTCATCTGTGATATGACTGTCTTACAAAGACATATATCATTACCCTGATTTTTACATATAATATTTCCAGAGATAAGTGCCTGTAAAGGAATGCTTTATTAATTGAGTCTGAAATGAGTGTTAAAATAATGATGGCGATCTAAGAGAACTTTGAATGTGTATTGGAACTTATTTGACTTTTTTGTTTAAATGATTTTCTTGGCATACAGGTTCAAAATTATAAAATGTGAACAATAGAATATAAAACTGAAGTGATATGTCAGTTATGAAATAAAAATTTTCTACTGATATTTCAAGCTAATTGTGTGATTTTATTTGATTTGAAGAAAATTTTAGATTATTTGATAACTTTGTTCATTCATTTATAAAAATCATTCATGTGTTTCTTATTTTTATACTGTAAATACAAATTGGTTTTAGGTTATTATTCTTCTAATAGTTCCTTTATAATTTATATAAAACCATGTTATACCTACATTTTTAAGACTAGTGAGATTCATTCAAATTTACTTATAATACACTCATGTTATTAGAGAGTAAAATTATCTTTTTATAGCAGCAGTTCAAAGAGTTCAAAGACTTCATTTGACAGGGCTATGGATGCAATTTTTGATAATTATTTACTTAAAAGTACACAGATAAACAGACATTGCTGTCTGAAGAGACAATTATGTCAAGCCAAATGTTTGTGATTTTGTATATATGATTTTTGTTTTGTTTTAGTGCTTTGATTTAATTTTTATACATCATCTATCTAGAGACTAGATTGCTTCACCTTACACATTGGAACATATATCCATAAATTGAAGCATTGTGGCCATCCCAGGTAACTGTAGAATTAGAACACAGTCAGTCAGTTACAGTAGTTGGACTAAGATATTACACAGATAATTGTGTAACTTTAGAACTTATTTAAATTGTTAACACTGTATGATGCTCTATAAAATATATGACTAGATCTAAGTTTCCCAGAAACCACTGAGAAGCAAGTAACTTAAATAATTATTTAATGTTCTGTAGAAATTCAGATCAAGTATATGGTAACAGCCTTATTGCTGAATCAATGCTAGAAACACACATCTTAACAAGTGCATGATTTAGATAGACTTCAACAGTTGCATTTCTCAGTCTGCTTGGTTTAGAATGTATTATAATATTCCATTTCTTAAGGATGGTATTGGTAACAATTCCTGGATATTCTGTAGTAACTTTAAGATATCATTCTTAAATAGTTAAAGAAGGAATTAAAGTTTTTTATTATTTAAAATATATAATATCATTTTGGTTTTTGACAGATAAGTTAATGGGATGGTAAATATATGAAGAATTTATTTAAAAATTATGCAATTTTGGAATTTATTTTTTTTCTTATTACCTACAATCTCAATTTCATAGACTCTGTTAGTCAGTGGTCATAATCTGAAGTTCCATTTAATCAAACCTATTCTTAGAAGCAGTAGAGGACCTTTAAATCTAAAGTCTCTGAGTTTTGTAACACTTCTTTGTATATTAACCTTTTGTCTTTGCTGTTACTTTATTTGTAAAGCTGTAAAATAAAATCAGTGAGAGAAAATGTGTCCTATAAGAATTTAATCTATCTACATAGCATTTCAAAGCCATGCCATTTCAACGATTTTCTAAATGCTTTTTAATTCATAAAGAGACTCTCACATATGGAATATTCACTTTCATTCAATTTCTGTCACCATCACATGAAAAGTGAGCTCAGTATTCAGAAGTATAATGAATGCATTATTTAAAAAATCTTAGCTCATGAAGACAGTGATTTTTTTTTAATTTGAGATTTTGAAGTTTTGTAGAAGTTATTTTAGAGTCCACTATAGTGTACCAAAGTGGTCATATTGAAGGGCCAGGAGCATAGATTTTTATTTTAAATTACTCATTGTTCCTGTTACCTTCCATTTTTGCCCTGTAGCATTGGTTGACATTTCATAAAGACTGAGTTGGCATAGGGCTGGAAAAGATGTAATTATAAGAATCACCTGCTCTTGAGTTTCCTATTATATACTAGTCATGATTCAGGCAGACGTTTCATAGGTGCTTGGTTTAGAATGAGAAGTTTTCTTCTTCTATGACCTGTGATTAAAATGTGGTATTTTGATATATAAATAGAAGATGGATTCTGCATAATCCAGCTGTGAATCAGAGCTGGTGAAGCAATGTAAGTCTTTGACCTGTATCACATAAGCAGTAGAATATGTAATTGAAAATATATTTTAAGATTAAGTGAAATAAACCTTTTTTAATACTCTGTAGCTTAAAGCAGGCTAAGTGCTAAAATGTACCAAGATTAATATTAAAGGAAGTTTTGCTTCACTTAATGCTCCTCAAAGGAATTCAAATACAAAAAAATTCTACTATGACAACATTTGAAAATGAAACTTACTTTTACAATACTGTTTGCATAACAGACTTACCTGTTGCACTAATCTTTATAAATTATTTCGGTTATTGTTGAAAGTTTGAATTAACCGACTGTGGAATTATACATTGAGTTCCTGATGACAGTTTGTGTCTTTTCTAGGTACTCAGTAATGGATACATTTTTCCATACATAATTAATTTGTGGATGATAATCTATCTGTAAAGATATTTTGTATAAATAAACACACAAAAATATCTTTACAGATATATCAAAACACATTAGCTTTTTACAAAGATTTTATACCTTTGTATATCTAAACCATTAATTTAATTTATATTAGAAAGATTAGACTACAGTATCAATGCTATCTTCTATTTAAAATTTTGAAATGTTCTATATTAATAAAACAAAACCCTTAGGATGATCCATATGAACCATCTAATTTTAAAACATTTTTGACTTTATGTAGCAACAGGAATGTATTCTTAGAGTAGGTATCTTTGAATTGCATGCTGTTTAGAGAGAGAGAGAGGCATTCATTTGTATTCCATTAATATCATTATATCTACTCTGTTGTTTCACTGTGTTCATTATAAATATTCTGTGCCCAAAGTTTTTATTTTCTCTTCACATAGTATCTCTAGAATTTCCCTTAATTATATTCATCAATACTATTCTGTAGTTATATACCCTATGTATTTCACCATGTTATCATTGCAGATATTATGCCAACTTTTTTTTTGCAAAAAAAAGTGGGATGCCATCATTATGTGAAGTTTATTTTTTAAAACTGTGCTGGTATTACTTTAATATAATTTATTATGAAACAGTCTTTGGCACAAGATTAGATGCATGGAATAATTTTAAATGTACATTAAAATGAGGTAGTCCAAATTGATGCACATCATTTCTTTGTGACAGTTTAGCAAGGATTTTTCCCATATGAAATAAAAGTTAACACATTAGTTGTTATTGATTTGTGAATTTTGGCCAAAATATTACACTTAAGAAAATTTACTATACTATAGTTTTACAAAGTATGAACTTACAAAATTTAATCTTCTGTGTCCGAAGATCCTGTTCCACTATCATTAGTTTCTTTACCTGATGTAGCATCCTCAGTGCCACTTATAAAAGAGGTGTTTACTGTTGGTACTCCAGTGCTCCAAACAAACCATTCATGTTGGCTTTTTGAAATATGCTGACAGTGCACATGCACTGAGAATTCTAGGCACCTAGTGGGTAAAAAGACAAATGTGCTTCCATATGCTACTGGTAAATACATCACTGTTCTGTTTATCTTTTAACAGCATGAGGTTCAGAATTATACCATGAGACAAATATGCAATGAAAGGTTATAAACCAATTTTTGGACTGAAAAATAGGGTGTGGCAATTATGTGGCAGCAACAATTATGTGGTGAAATTTTGTATTCCATATGCTCTGTAGTGAAGAAAAGTCTTCCTATGAAGTCTTTTCTCTTGAAACATTTGATTTGGTAGACCTCTCACTCTTTCTCAAAATACCAGGTTTGGAATATGATAGTCACTCAATGAATGTTAGTTAAACTATGAATGGAAAAAACCTAAATTCTCCCTATCTTGTTTCAGTGAGGTTTTACTAGCCAGATTCTATTCACTGCTTTATCTTCCTCTTTGACTCCTCTCATTCTTTCTTTTTTAAATATTTTTTATTTGTAGATGGACACAATGCCTTTATTTTATTTGTTTTTTTTTTATGTGGTGCTGAGTTTCAAACCTAGTGTCTCACATGTGCTAGGCAAGTGCTTTACCACTGAGCCACAAACCCAGCCCCCTCTCTCTTCCTTTCTGATATATAGCCCTGAAAGTTTCAGTCTGTATTTGTTTTTTTTTTTTTCCTTTCATTACTCTTTCATTTACTGAAAATTTAAAGTTGACTAAGCAGCTAGCTGCATTCTTTTCTTCCATACCATCTTTTCTGCAAAGCTTTTCAAACAATCTCCAATAGTCTTCTGAACATTACTATTTGGGGTATCATGTCATTATTATTTTTTTCCAAAATAATTGAAACACAACTCATAATATTCCTACAGTACTGTATTCTTTATGTATTTTCTTATTGTTGTCACAGTACTACTCTTTTAATAGCCACTGCTCATTTTTATCCTTTTTGAATCATTATTCATACTAAATGTCTGTTCTCTTAGACAATTTGAGTTTTTCTTCCATTCTCTTACCAATGTTTGTAAATATATTATTAGTGTTCTTGAAACTAGTCATCTTGAAGTCATATCCTATGAAGTACTGCTTGATTTTACTTCTTAAACTAATACTTTCTTCATGAATCTCTTTTCATCTAAAACTTTTAAGAACTGCCCACTGTCAATGGAAGTGATTCTCAAAAGTTATTTGTTTGTGTGTGTGTGTGTGTGCACGTGTTTGTGTGTTTGTTTTGTTTTGTTTTTTACTATAAATCTTTTGTTAAATCTTACATGAGTTGTACACAAGAAAACATTAACTCTAGAGATGTTTTGAATAAAAGTAGTTCAAACCTTTTTACTTGGGCTTCACCTGCAAAACCTGTTCTGGTCACTTTCAAAGAATTTTGGGGCATTATAGAATACAATTTGAAACCCATTGTTTTATGTATAAAAATCTTATTTAGGGTTAGACTCTGTTCCACTCAATGTGTTCACTACATCCAGTTTTCCACTGAATTTTCATCTTTGTGTCTTGGTTCCTATTATGTTTAAATCTCAGAGTGTTGTTAAATCACCTTTCTGCCTTAAAAATCCTATTCATATTTCCAAATGAAACTCAAAAAACTACCTCCTCATGGAAAAAGTAAATGAACATTTGGGAAATAAAGGAGTTATGTGTTATTTTAATGATATATATGTATCTTGTGGAAGTATTATTTTCTACTTCTTGGAAATTGCTGCTGTATTACATTTAGTTACATTTAATTAGATGTCACCATTTTATGCTTTATGTTTCAAAACCCTGAACTGAATGATTTTAAGTATTCAGAAAGAATGGGCTCAACATTGTTTGTTCCTAACTTTATGCATTAAGAGTACCAACCTAAGAATAACATACATATGACTCAAATCAATAATTTTATAATACATACTTTATTATGATTTTTATGTTTCCTTTTCTCCAGGGCCTGCAGCATACAATCCTGTTTTAAGGAAATCTTGCCCCATACCCTTATTTGTTAAAGCATCAAAGAGGTTTGAAGATACCAAGGAGATTACTCCTGGCCCAGCATCATATGAGGTTTGTCAATGATATCGTACTATTAGCAGTGACACAAGAATAGAATGATTTCCAGAGAGTTCCGAAAATGTATACATTATGTTATTCTCCTATTTTTTTCATATTAGTGGCTAATCAAATTGTTTTACTCAAGGAAGATTTATCAAGATATATTTGACATTTTAAAAAGAATTATTAGAGAATTATTTGAGTTCAATAATATGTATCAACGAATGTCCTCTATAGCATTTAGATATAATTTATTTATATTTCTCCAAGTTTTAAAATTGGTTACAGTTTTGTATTATAACCCCCTAATATTTATTAAAATCAGATGCTATTAAAAGGCTTAGAAGAAAGCCTAGGGGATTGAATAAAGTTGAGTATTGATATTTTATTATATTTTATTAAATGTGAATACTGCACTTTTGACTGTAATAAATAAGGATCTCTTAAATAATGAGCCTTTTAATTATAAGAAGGAGGTCTGTTTAAACTTGCAGAATTTTAGAATATGTTTCTGCAATAGGTCTTTATTGTTTTTATGAGAGTTAGGATGAAATAACTCCTTCATTCTTGCCATACTAACTATTGAGAATTAAATATTTAACAGTGTTTTTAAATAATTAATTTAAAAGTCAATTCTGAGTGCAAAATAGATGTTCCTTTTGGAGTTAATTACAAGCCTATTTTATTGAATATATATTTTCAATTTATTTTAATTTCATAATCTAAGTCATTTTTCAGTGTCTGTCACAGGTAGGTTTATAACATAATATCAGGAAACAAAATAAAAATATGTGAATAATCAAAAAGTTGATGTTTTAATTGTTGGCTATTGATTCCTCCAAATAATGGTCTCTAATACTTGATGATTAAACAAACTGATTGAATAGACTTAACTTCAGAAAGTGAGAATCTGCTAGAATCTTTCAAGTATTCCAGAAGGCAGAAGTCAAAGGAGGATATTTATAAGGTTTAGGGAGTAGACTGGATAAAGAAAGGCAAATCCTGCAAATGGAGAACTGGTTGGGACTGGACAAAGTTTATGACATACCAGATCTTTAGCTGAATACTTTTCTTTCCTTTTAATAACTGTTTTAATACTATTCACAAATAATAAATGCCAGAAAATCTAAATTTATATTTTTTTCATTTTGTGATGTATACTTCATAATTGATACTCTCATTAGTGTTTATAAATCTAATATGATATTTATAGATATCTTTCATCATAGTCTTTATTATGTAAAATCATTTTCAATGTTATTAGAAAACATTTATAGATTTAACAATGTTTATTCAAATATTGCCTGAAATTTCACCCTAATACATACAATCTGCATTACAAAGTAACTTTTATGTTCAGAACTGAGTCTGTAATTATTTTTTTGTCTTCTTAATATGATAATTGAAAAGTTTTTGAACAAACATTTGTCTTTCATACTTTTCCTTTTTTAAAGTTGCTTCTGAACTTATAGGCTGATAAATTACTAGTCTTCTTATTATGATTTGATCTTATGTATTTTTTATACCCTTATGACTTCAGTAAGTTTAAATTGCACTTTTTGGAGAACATGCTTCTTTTACCATTGTACATTTTTTTGTGAAAAAGGAGAATTCTAATATTTCTTTAAATATAAATGTACTTTTAGTTGTAGGTAGACACAATCTTGTACTTTGGAGTCTTATTAAGGAAGTTGGGGCCTAATCCCACATGATGGAGATTAGAGCCTACTTTTTCTTCTATTAGATGCAGAGTCTCTGGTTGAATTCCTAGGTCCTTGGTCCACTTTGAGTTGAGTTTTGTGCATGGTGAGAGATAGGGGTTTAATTTCATTTTGTTGCATATGGATTTCCAGTTTTCCCAGCACTATTTGTTGAAGAGGCTATCTTTTCTCCAATGCATGTTTTTGGCACTTTTGTCTAATATAAGATAATTGTAATTTTGTGGGTTATTCTCTGTGTCCTCTATTCTGTACCATTGGTCTACCAGTCTGTTTTGGTGCCAATACCATGCTGTTTTTCTTACTATTGCTTTGTAATATAGTTTAAGGTCTGGTATGGTGATGCCACCTGCTTCATTCTTCCTGCTAAGGACTGCTTTAGCTATTCTGGGTCTCTCATTTTTCCAGATGAATTTCATGATTGCTTTTCCTATTTCTATGAGGAATGTCATTGGAATTTTGATTGGAATTGCATTAAATCTGTATAGTGCTTTTGGCATTATGGTCATTTGGATAATATTAATTCTGACTATCTAAGAGCAAGGTAGATCCATGTGCTTATGAAAAGAATCTGTACTCTGTACCTGGTGGATAAAATGTCCTTTAAATTTCTCTTAGTTTTATTTGGTCTACCCTATCATTTAAATATGATTTTTTTGTTGATTTTTCTGATTATATAATCTTTCCATTGATGAAAGTGAGGTGTTGAAATCCTCAACTATCACTGTGTTGGATTTTATCACTAATGTTTTTTTTTTTTTTTTTTTACATGATTGAGTGGTTGTGTTCATATATATTTACAATTGTTATGTTTTCTTTTGTCTTGATCTCTTTATTATTAAAAGTGATTTCATCTGTCTTTGCTTACAGTGTTTTTTCTTAGGAGGGTTGAACCCATGCTAAAAAAGTGCTCTACTCTTGAGCTATACCACTAACATGCCCATCTTTGTACCTTTTTAAACTTACAGTTTAATTTATCTGATATAGGTATAGTTATTCCTTCTTGATTTTGGTTTCTATTTGTGTGAAATATTTGTTTTCACCTCTTCACTTTCATTCTGTGAGTCTTTACTGTTTAAATGTGTTTCTTGGGAATAACATATCATTTGTTCTCATGTTTTTATCCTTTTAGTCAGTTTAAAACTTGACATTGGGGATTTTAATCCATTTACTTTCAAAGCTAGTATCGATAGGTAAGAACTCCTGTCATTTCATTATTATTTTTTTCTTGTTGTTTTGTATAGCCTTTTTTCTCTTTGTGGTTTGATGATGTTCTATATTGATAAGGTTTGATTCTCTTGTCTTTCTCAGTGTATCAGCTATATGTTGAATTTTATATTTTCAAATGTTTCCATAGGGTCGTTACTTTCCTTTTGCTTCTCGATGTGGAGATTCTTTAAGCATTTCTTTTATGGATGGTCTGGTGGTAGTATTTTATTTCTTGTAAAGACTATTTCTTTTTTATTTCTGAATTATGGACTTTCTGGTTATAGTATTGTTGGTTCGAAGTTTTTTCCTTTAAACTTGAATACATCATCCTGACCTGTAATGTTTCTGCTGAGAAATTTCTTTGTCCAATTGTGATTCTCTTATATTTGACTTGATGTTTGTTGTTGTTGTTGTTTGCTGTTTTTAGAATATCTTTTTTGTTGTACTTTTACCAGTTTGACTATAATATGTCAAAGAGGACCTTTTTTTGTCTGAATTCAGTTGGGGTTCTTTGAGCTTCATGGATGTTTGTATTTGACCTAGGATTTGGAATATTTTCACTGACTATTTCATTAAATAGGTTTTTCTATGCCTTCCTTTCTTTTCTCTTTCTGGAAAACTAATACTTAAAATATGTTTAATTGTATTTCATGAAGCTTTCTTCATTATTTTTTTTTGTCTGATATGGTTATTTCAAAAATCCATGTTGCTTTTTGAGTCCTTTGGTTGATTAGGAGAGCCAGTAAGCAGCCTCCCAGAGTCCTGGGAAGTGGGTGGGTACAATAAGCATCTTCCCAGGCTGGAATGGTAATCAAAGCCTCTTTATGAGATTGAGGATGGATATGGTTTGAAGATGGCACTGTGCAACAGAAGCCAGGGTGGCATATGGCCCAGCATGGGCTGGTTCTTTTACTGTGTTAATACATTGGCATATATTCCTGGTTTCTCTCCAAACTGGATCAAGGATAGTGATGGACATAGGCTACTCTAACAGCACATTCTTTTGGTGTACATAGGGTTAGTAAAGGTTGGTGCACTCACCAGGGACAAAATATGAACCCCAATGGCACACAAATGGTTACTCATCTCCTCCAGCCACTCCCACTTACCTAGTTACTACCCAGGTAATCCAGCCAATTGGGTTAATGCACCAATTAGGTTAAGGCTGTCAAAACTCAGTCATTTCACCTCTAAATTTTCTTGTATTGTCTTAAATATGCACTGTGGGGAGATATCACCTACCTAAACTATAACAGGATCTGAGAATTCAAAAATGAAACTAAGTACATCCAAATATGTACCAATATAATAATAAAAAATTAATATAAATATTTTAATTTTAATAAGATTATTGTACTGGGAATAGATGAAAGGTACCAAGATATATGGATTAAGGAATCCCTAAGTTAGTCAAAGGGCACCAGAAAAACTTCACAAAGTCTTTGTTTTAAAATACAATAGAATAATAGGACTTTTCTCTTTAGATATGTCAAAAGAGCATGTTCCAGGCACAGAAGACAATATATGCAAAATCAGAGAGGCACTGAGGAATAGAATATTCTTGGAAAGCTTTTATTATCAGTAGTGCTTAAATATAAAATAGTTTGATAGTAGATATTTACACAGTATGAAATCACAGTTATTATTATTCTGCTGAACTTTAGGTAGACATTGAGAATTCCTAAGTAGAATTATGTTATATATTTATGTAAATCAATCCAAACTCAATTTTATTTTTAATATTTACACATTTATTTTTCTTATTTATCTTGATAAATTGCTAATAAAGAATGATAAAAGGGTTATTTAAATATATATATTGTTTAATACTTGGTGAAGGTTAGTTCCATAGTCCATTTCCAAATGTTTATATTATTTTTGTAGAAAAAATTTGGTTTAGTTATTGTATATTTGTTTTAAAATGTGACTTACATGTCTGCTTTTAAAAATTCAATTTTATTCCTTAGTTTTAAAGTTTGTAGCACAGTATTTCATATCATTCAGAAATGTAACTTAAACTTTTGCTTTTAGAAATTGGTTTTACACTTCAATTGTAAAGGTCATAGCATATTACTTAATACCTCAAAGTGAATGCTTAAAAGCTACCTGTCATTTGCCATTCTAAAAAAGAAGGTCTTTGATTCTCCATGGACTACAGTCTTAACTTTAATTCTCCTCCTTCACTTCTGCTTACAGAAATCTTGATATTCCCTTAAACTTCCTAAGTTACTAAGTTTGGGGGAGATTTGTTAAGTTCTGTCCTAGAAAAATCTGTCTTCAGCCTATGTATTAGGCCTTGGGAGGTCTGTATCATATACTCTGTGTTATGTTGAGAGGATTCCCATTTCATCATATATGCAGCTATTGTATTAGAATGAAGATTGATCTTTGGACATTAAGAATAGATTTCAATTTATATGATGTTTGGGTGATTATATATTACAGATCATTTTTAAGGAGTACATAAACTCTTTCACGGATACAAAATATATATTGCTCATTTATGTGTGTTTTTCTTAGATAGTTTTCTTTTTTTTATTGGTTGTTCAAAACATTACAAAGCTCTTGACATATCATATTTCATACATTAGATTCAAGTTGGTTATGAACTCCCAATTTTACCCCAAATACAGATTGCAGAATCACATCGGTTACACATCCACATTTTTACATAATGCCCTATTAGTAACTGTTGTATTCTGCTACCTTTCCTATCCTCTACTATCTCTCCTCCCCTGCCCTCCCATCTTCTCTCTCTACCCCATCTACTGTAATTCATTTCTCTCCTTGTTTATTTTCCCATTTCCCTCACAACCTCTTATATGTAATTTTGTATAACCATGCGGGTCTCCCTCCATTACCATGCAATTTCCCTTTTCTCTCCCTTTCCCTCCCACCTCATGTATCTGTTTAATGTTAATCTTCTCTTCCTGCTCTTCCTCCCTGCTTTGTTCTTAGTTGCTCTCATTATATCAAAGAATACATTTGGTATTTGGTTTTTAGGGATTGGCTAGCTTCACTAAGCATAATCTGCTCTAGTGCCATCCATTTCCCTGCAAATTCCATGATTTTGTCATTTTTTTTGTGCTGCGTAATACTCCATGGTGTATAAATGCCACATTTTTTTTTATCCATTCATCTATTGAAGGGCATCTGGGTTGGTTCCACAGTCTAGCAATTGTGAATTGTGCTGCTATGAACATCGATGTAGCAGTATCCCTGTAGTACGCTCTTAAGGTCTTCAGGGAATAGTCCGAGAAGGGCAATAGCTGGGTCAAATGGTGGTTCCATTCCCAGCTTTCCCAGGAATCTCCATACTGCTTTCCAAATTGGCCGTACCAGTTTGCAGTCCCACCAGCAATGTACAAGAGTACCCTTTTCCCCACATCCTCTCCAGCACTTGTTGTTGTTTGACTTCATAATGGCTGCCAATCTTACTGGAGTGAGATGGTATCTTAGGGTGGTTTTGATTTGCATTTCTCTGACTGCTAGTGATGGTGAGCATTTTTTCATGTACTTGTTGATTGATTGTATGTCCTCCTCTGAGAAGTGTCTGTTCAGGTCTTTGGCCCATTTGTTGATTGGGTTATTTGTTTTCTTATTGTTTAATTTTTTGAGTTCTTTGTATACTCTGGATATTAGGGCTCTATCTGAAGTGTGAGGAGTAAAAATTTGTTCCCATGATGTAGGCTCCCTATTTACCTCTCTTATTGTTTCTCTTGCTGAGAAAAAAACTTTTCAGTTTAAGTAAGTCCCATTTGTTGATTCTTGTTATTAACTTTTGTGCTATGGGTGTCTATTGAGGAATTTGGAGCCCAACCCCACAGTATGTAGATCCTATTTTTATGCCTTTAATTTCTTTCGTCTGTCTAATTGCTCTGGCCAGTGTTTCGAGAACTATATTGAATAGAAGTGGTGATAGAGGGCATCCCTGTCTTGTTCCAGATTTTAGGGGGAATGCCTTCAATTTTTCTCCATTGAGAATGATGCTAGCCTGAGGCTTAGCATAGATAGCTTTTATAATGTCGACGTAAATTCCTGTTATCCCTAGTTTTTCTAAAGTTTTGAACATAAAGGGATGCTGTACTTTGTCAAATGCTTTTTCTGCGTCTATTGAGATGATCATATGGTTCTTATCTTTAAGTCTATTGATGTGGTGAATAACATTTATTGATTTCCATATATTGAACCATCCTTGCATCCCAGGGATGAATCCTACTTGATCATGGTGCACAATTTTTTTGATGTGCCTTTGTATCTGATTCGCCAGAATTTTATTGAGGATTTTTGCATCTAGGTTCATCAGAGATATTGGTCTGTAGTTTTCTTTCTTTGAGGTGTCTTTGTCTGGTTTCGGAATCAGGGTGATGTTGGCCTCATAGAATGAATTTGGCAGAGCTCCCTCTTTTTCTATTTCCTGAAATAGCTTGAAAAGTATTGGTATTAATTCTTCCTTAAAGGTTTTGTAAAACTCCGCTGTATACCCATCCGGTCCTGGGCTTTACTTGGTTGGAAGTCTTTTGATTGCTTCTTCTATTTCATCTATTGATATTGGTCTGTTTAAGTTGTGAGTATCCTCCTGACTCAGTCTGGGCAAATCATATGACTTAAGGAATTTATCCATGTCTTCACTATCTTCTATTTTATTGGAATATAGGTTTTCAAAATAATTTCTAATTGTCTTCTGTATTTCTGTAGTGTCTGTTATGATATTGCCTTTTTCATCCCGTATGTTAGTAATTTGAGTTCTCTCTCTTCTTCTCTTCGTTAGCATGGCTAAGGGTCTGTCGATCTTATTTATTTTTTTAAAGAGCCAACTTTTAGTTTTGTTAAGTTTTTCAATAGTTTCTTTTGTTTCAATTTCGTTGATTTCTGCTCTGATTTTAATTATTTCTTGCCTTCTGCTACATTTTCTGTTGTTTTGCTCTTCCTTTTCTAGGGCTTTGAGATGAAGTGTGAGCTCATTTATTTGTTGGTTTTTCCTTTTTTTGAGGAATGACCTCCAGGCGATGAATTTCCCTCTTAAAACTGCTTTCCATTGTGTCCCATAGATTCCGATATGTTGTGTCTGTATTTTCATTTATCTCTAAGAATTTTTTGATTTCCTCCTTTATGTCTTCTGTAACCCACTGATCATTCAGTAACATATTGTTCATTTTCCATGTGATGTAGGATTTTTCCTTCCTTCTTTTATCATTGATTTCCAGTTTCATTCCATTATGATCAGATAAAATGCATGGCATTATCTGCACCCCTGTATATTTACTGAGGGTTGCCCTATGGCATAATATATGGTTTATTTTTGAGAAGGATCCATGTGCTGTTGAGAAAAAAGTATATCCACTTGATGATGGTTGATATATTCTATATATCAGTTAAGTCTAGGTTGTTGATTGTGATATTGAATTCTATAGTTTCTTTATTCAACTTTTGTTTGGAGGATCTGTCCAATGGTGAGAGAGGTGTGTTGAAGTCACCCATAATTATTGTGTTGTGGTCTATTTGATTCTTGAACTTGAGGAGAATTTGTTTTATGAACATCGCAGCACCATTATTTGGTGCATAAATATTGATAATTGTTATGTCTTGTTGGTGAATGGTTCCTTTTAACAGTATATAATGTCCTTCCTTATCCCTTTTGATTAACTTAGTCTTGAAGTCGTTTTTATTCGATATGAGGATGGCCACCCCTGCTTGCTTACGAGGACCGTGTGCGTGGTATATTTTTTCCCAACCTTTCACCTTCAGCCTGTGTATGTCCTTTGCAATCAGATGTGTCTCCTGGAGGCAGCATATTGTTGGATTTGTTTTTTTAATCCATGTTACCAGCCTATGTCGCTTTATTGGAGAGTTTAAGCCATTAACGTTTAGAGTTACTATTGATATATGGTTTGTACTTCCAGCCATGTTTGATTATTTATCTTCTTTTTTTTTTTTATTTAATTTAGTTTGTTTCTCCATGGTTAGCTTTCCCTCCGCCCTCTGTTTTTATAGAGGCACTTCCCACTGATGGTTTTGGTTATTGTTTTTCATTTCTTCCTCATGTAGTGTTTTGCTCAAGATGCTTTGCAATGCTGGTTTTCTGGCTGCAAATTCTTTTAGCTTTTGTTTATCATGAAAGATTTTTATTTCGTTGTCCTACCTGAAGCTTAATTTTGCTGGATACAGAATTCTTGGTTGGCATCCACTGTCTTTCAGTGTTTGAAATACGTTGTTCCAGGATCTTCTCGCTTTCAGCGTCTGTGATGAAAAATCCGTTGTTAACCTTATTGGTTTACCCCTGAATGTAATCTGCCTCCTTTCTCTTGTAGCTTTTAATATTTTCTCTTTGTTCTGTATATTGGATATCTTCATAACACTGTGTCTTGGCGTTGGTCTACTGTTATTTTGTGTGCTCGGTGTCCTGTATGCATCTACAATTTGTATATCCGTTTCCTTTTTTATTTCTGGAAAGTTTTCTGTAATTATTTCATTCAGCAGGTTACTCATTCCCTTGGTTTGAATCTCTGTACCTTCTTCTATCCCGATGACTGATAGGTTTGGTTTTTTTATGTTATCCCATATCTCTTGAATGTTTCTCTCGTGATTTTTAACCAGCCTTTCTGAGTTGGCTAGGCTCTTTTCAAGATGATATATTTTGTCTTCATTATCTTTAGTTCTGGCTTCTACTTGCTCCACTCTGTTAGTGATACTCTCAATTGAGTTTTTAATTTGGTTTATCTTTTCCTTCATTTCTAGAATTATTGTTTGATTTTTTTTATAATCTCTATCTCCTGATAAAGATGCTTAACTTCTTCTTTTATCTGTTTATGTAATTCATTTTCAAAGTGTTCTTTCACTGTTTGGATTTGCTGTCTCGTATCCTCTTTAAGGTTCCATTCCATCTGTCTAAGGTATTCCTTGAGTTCTTTATATGACCATTTGAGTTCTTTATATGACCATTTTTCTGCTGACTCTAGGTCCGCCTGAATATTTAGGCTGTCCTTCATTGTTTGTACTCCTTTTCTTCCTTGCTTTTTTATGCTGCTCATGTTACTTCTTGTTCTGTTTGACTGCTGAGTTACTGTTTACTCTTATAAATTTATTTGATGCTTGGGAGGAAAGATATTAGAAGGGAAGGGAAGAAGTCACTAAAGAGAATGAGAATAGGCAGGTAGAATTCATGGAAGGGGGAATAAGAAAATTGAAAAGAAATGAAAAGACAAAAGAAACAAAAACAAAACACACACAAAATATTAGAAAATAAAGAAAGAAAGAAAAGAAAAAAAATTTATAAAAATAATCATGATAATAAGAATAATGAAAATTAAAATTTAAAAAAAACAATAATAATAATAAAATTAAAAAATAAAAAAAATTAAAAACATTAAAAAAAAGTTAAAGAACAACAACAACAAAATTGAAAATGAAAGAAAAAAAAGAAAAAGAAAAAGAAAAAAAAATGATAATAATAATAATATTAATAAATGCAGTCATAGAGTTTGATTAATTTCTCTTCCAGTAGGTGGAGCTGTGCCCACTGGGTCAAGCTTCTCCTCTCAATAGGTGGGAACCAATCACTGTGCAGCAGCTCTTCCTCACAGACTGGGCGGGTCTCCAATCCTGAGTGCCTCTTGTGTTTCCTCAAGCCAGGCCGCGCTCACCTGTGATGCTCACCACAATACTGGCTACACGCCAGGTCTGCTGCTCCTGGGAGCCCTGTCACACTGGTTTCAATGCAGTTATCTCCTCCACCCATGACGTCAGTTCTCTGCCAAGGTGGTATCCCATGCAAATGGTGACCATTCGTTCCCTTTGCCGGGTGACCAATGCAATGGGTGGGTCCTGAATGTCTCTCCCAATCCCCGTTTCAATCCTGTGGCCACTGCCTATGAAGGCTCGGTTGGCTTTTACCTTTGTAAGTTCATAAGGGCCAACCAGTTATTTCAGCGGGATCATTAGTGCTGAGTCAAGAGAAGCAGGCGAACCGGAGCTTGAATGCAGCCGATCCGGGCTAGGTGTGTGTGTTCTGAGGGGCTCAGACTGTACGCCCCAGATCCACGTCAGCTCAGCATTGCCTAGTGATCCTGAGCAAACAGCATTTATACAATTTACAGCTCCCTATGCCCGCGCAGTTGAAGATGTCAGAGACTTGATCTCTCCCCTCCTGCTGCCATGTTAGATCTCCTCAATGATATTCATGTTGCCCTTACAGCTTCTTGGCATAAGCAAGTTCTTGGGATTATACAAACTGCTGCTTCTGTTTCCAGTCCAGATTTCTAGAAATTAAACCCTGCTGCCATCGCCTCTGCCCCGGGGCCGCGCTCAAGGGCGCCATGCTCGTCCGCCACCGTAGCGGCGCTGGCGCCTGGTGCCCGGCCCCCGGGGCCCAAGCGGCTGCCTCCGTGGCTCTCAGGCCCCCTCCTCTGGAACATGGGTCCCCTCGCAGGGGGATGCAGAACGACCCCAGAGCAGGCTCTGCCCGAAGGTGCAGCGGCGAACAGGCCACCGAGGCACTCAACGCCATGGTCCAGCCTTCGGAGGACAGGGCTCGGCACGCAGCCCAGCTCCAACCTCTAGATGCAGCTGCCGGACAATGTAGACAGAGCCATCAAGACAGCAATCAGAGAGCAAATGGCGGCTCCCGCGGAGTGGTTTTTCGGCACAGAAACCACAGCCCAGCCAACAATCCCAATCCACAAACTCTCCCTGTATAAAAAATATTCAAAAAAAAAAAAAAAAGAAAGAAAGAAAAAGAAAGGCGGGGCGCACTGAGCTTTCTTTGCCTCGGGTACTTACAATCCACTGCTGATTACACATTCAGCTTCTCTGCCAGGAGCGAAGCGAAAGAGGAAGCAGATGGGAGCAAAGCGCCCACGGCTCTGAGCGGCAAAGCGTCCGGGAGCCAAGCGTCTCTTTTTCGATCTCTTTGTTCTTTCTGCTGCTTGGCAAAGTGGTCCGCTACAGATTAACAGTGAAAGGAGCTCTTACAAACTGCGCGAAATCTCGATTAAAGCTGCTGCTCTAAGCACCACGCTCAGCACTTCAGCAACCCCCATGCACAGCGACCATCTTCTCCAGTCATGCCACTTCATATTTCGATAGTTTTCATAATGATCTCGAAAGGAGATGTAAATCCCACTACTCATCCTCTGTGCCAAATAATAATAATAATAAAATAAAATAAAAATAAAAAGTTTAAGAATCACTGCTTGTTACCAAAAGGTCACCTCTTGGTACTTACTAATTCAGAGCAAGAACAGAGAATCACAATTCTATGCCACTTGCTATCAAGCAATGCTGTCAAGAAGGAAAACAAAGCTTTGGGTATACCAGGTGTCATAACTTCAACTACTTTAGGTAATAACCATTGCTTTCCTGTATATGTATACTTGATTTAAGATCCCATAGTTATTTATGGAATTACCTGACATACATTTACAACTGGGAAAATCACACATGTTATTTTACATACACAATGAAGTACTGTGGTTAAAGAGATGGATGAAATATACAATTTTTGCATTGCCATTGGATGATGATTTGAATGTAGCAATTCCAAAATCAGGGAGACTGTAACGGAACCAGTTTCATATCTCTCTAACTCAGTTTTACTTTGAATAAGTATTATTTTAGTGCAATACATTAAAACATATCTATCCTTCTTTGTATTTCAGTATGCTACAAAATGATACCTACATCATTACTATTTTTATTACCAAAAGTACTTTTGTCTAAGACATATTGTCAGTTTAATCAATAAAGGGAAAATTATTATCCGAATGAGAATTGTGTTTTTCTACTCTATATTTCTAGTTGCAAACATGCAAATTTTATTATTTGTGCAAAATAGCTTCAACTTTCTGAATAAAGATCTATGTTTATAGCCATGGAAAGAATATTTTGTGAAGAGTTACCAAATTTTTATCTCTGGTTTTCATAATAACTCATGTCTTTCTTTTAAAATATAAACTTAAGTTTACCAGGCCACAATATCTTATTTTTAAGTTAAGCAATGTGGATTAGAATCACTGTTAGAGGGGCTGGGGATGTGGCTCAAGTGGTAGCGTGCTCGCCTAGCATGCGTGAGGCACTGGGTTTGATTCTCAGCACCACATAAAAATAAAATAAAGATATTGTGTCCACCTAAAACTAAAAAATAAATATGTTTTTTAAAAAGAACCACTGTTAGAAGGTTGTCAATAATAATAAATGTAGCAAGGAAAGCAGGCTTTTTTATGAATTCTCAACAGTAAAGTCATTGGGACTATAAGCAGTTTTCTTCTCCAAAAAGTCTGAAATGTGTTCATGTTCTTTTTGACAGTCAAAAAGTAATTTGCTGAGAAATACCAAAACCTACACCCTCTAGGCTTCTCTCTCCTGAAACCTCTCAGTTGCAAGTATGATGCCCCTCAAGGTTTGGTGGGTTCTTCCTCTTTGCCTTACTGAACTAATTACATTCTTATTGGATATTGGCACTGGGTGCAGTAATGTTTCATCTTCACTGATTCTGTCACTGATTTTGACCTAGTCATCCCTAGGGCAATTGATATTGACCTGTTTACAGGTAACAATTCAAACTTTTCAGAACAAGGAATGTAGTTTGGGTGGAATATATACTTAAGACTCATTTCAGTTTTTCATAGTCTCAAGTTTAGTTATTTACCTGGTCTTTTCTTTTCTTCTCAGTTTTTCTTTCTTTGCTATAGAGGAGTTAGAAGAAAGAATTATTAGTGAAATCATATAAATTAACAGCCTCAGAGAGAAGCTGATGCAACCCATGGTCATTAGGGGTTATTTAAATAAGCTTAAGCACTGAAACTCACTCTCTTCCTTTAGATTAAGTTCTCTGCTTATCATATATGTTAGGGAGAGAGCTGTAGGTGACTGTTTTCCTTATCGCTGATTAAGAATATTGGAGTAGATCTTCCCCTATCAGTTTGTATAACCATTACACATCTGGAATGGTCTTTGGTTTATATATATATATATATATATATATATATATATATATATATATATATATATATATACTGATTAACTACTTTTGGTGGTCTTAGATTAGTCCTAACTTAGCAAATAGATTGAAATTTTTGCCTTGAATTTGGGAATAAATTCCAAATTGAAACTCTGGCTACCTTCTATGCCAGTGGTATTATGATCTTCTAAGATAGTCCATTTTGTGTCCTAGAAAACATTAATTTCTTGATAATAAACTCTGATAGGCTAACTCAAACTTAGTTATCATAAACCAGACATGTCATTTTGAATAGCTGTTGTCAGTAAAATGTAAAAAAAAAAAAAAAGCAATCACTCTAATTTACTAAGAAAATGGGGATGATAGCATTCACCTTGTAAAAGTAAAGTGCTACTTTTATTTCTATTTATTAGAAGGTGCATTTTAAAAGTGCTGGCCTAGATAAAGTGATATTCCTTCATTAACTGTTTTATTGATTTAAATATCTTTGAAATATAAATAGTTTTAAGCCTCTCAAACTCTGAAATATTAGTGATGATTTTTGAGAAATTATAAGACAAAAGGAAAGTTAAAAATTCCTTTTAAGGATGGTTGTAAGAACATAACATCACACAGAGAAGGTATACATAGTTTTAGAGTTTTCTCTCCTAGTTTATTTTTTTAAAGTATTTTTAGTTGTAGATGGACACAACACCTATATTTTTATGTGGTGCTGAGGATCAAACCCAGTGCCTCATACATGTGAGGTAAGCACTCCACCCCTGAGCTACAACCCCAACCCTCTTCTAATGAAATTTTAAAGTGATAAACTGAATTCTCCTTTTAACTTATATTCATGAAGATTCAAAAATTCCTAAGTAAGACTTTCTTTTGAGAGACTTGTGTCTTAAATGGAATTAAGTGGTTCAAAACTAAACACAGCATATAAGGATTATTTTTTAATAGTAGGATACTTTTGTTATAAATATTTCTATTGTCAGATTTATGTTATCATTCATTTAATCTCTCTCCTGTGGTTTGTATTATTAAATTTTCATTAACTTTTTTTTCTTCCAGAAGTAGGAAAGTCTTTTTGCACTTTCTAACAAATGCACTGTTTAATACTCATATAAAATATCAATCTACTTTCTTATTTGAAAGCTACTCATAATTATTTTTAATGTATCAACTAGCCATTATTGCAACCATTATGTGTTTTTGTGACATTTTCTCTTTAATAATAAACATTTGCCTTTGAAAAAGAGAAAAAAGAGAAGTAAATCTCTTAAATATACTTCTTTATTTGTAGACACTATACTTTTTTCTGTATGTGACATATTATATTTGGTTAAAATATATGTGCTTATTATAATTAATATCAAAATATTTATAATGTTTATTAGTTTTTTGAGGATGACAAGGAAGATGAGATCTAACTTTTTGGGAATATCAAGAACTTCCTGTCATTTATTTTAAAGCCAATCTTTTTTGGGGGGGCGAGGGGGTTACTGGGGATTAAACTCCGGGGCACTCAACCACTGAGCCACATCCCCAGCCTATTTTATATTTTATTAAGAGACAGGTTCTCACCAAGTTAATTAACGAGTGCATTTCAGTTGTTGAGGCTAGCTCTGAATTTGCGATTCTCCTGCCTCAGCCTCCCAAGCCACCAGGATTACAGGCATGTGCCCACCATGCCAGGCCAGTTTCAGTCTTGTATTAATTTTTGTGTGGTAGTCAAAAGTTTGACTACAAAAGTAAAACCAGCATCAGTCAGCATGTTCTATTGCATGTAAATACTATTTGGCTCTTTTTTAAATACAGTATATTGGAGGTATGGAGGAAATATGTGGCTAGGCTTTAAAATTTCTTCCTACAGAAAATAGATCCATTGCTAAGTTTGAAGTGTTATTTCATTTTTATGAGTCCCTAAATATTGGGTATATATTTATTTATGGTCTCTGTCTAGAGTGAGGGAAAGACTTTAGATTAGATTTCCTGGTATAGCAAATAAAAAATTATGATTTGTTGAATGAGTGCCAGTTTATCCTGTAATAGTAAATTTTTGTTTTCTTCATTATCCTGGAAGATTCTTCTTTCATTTCTGTTTTTCCAGTAATTTCCTTTGACTGCTGAAAGATCAAAGACATATGTGGCCTGTACTTTTTAAAAAAAAAACTGTACTTTAAAAAAAAAAAACTCTAAGCCTGCTGTTTCAGTCAGTTTTGCGTCATTGCTGTGACCAAAAATCCTGAAAAGAACAATTTAAGAGGAGTTACAATTTATTTGTAACTCAGAGGTCTCAGTCACAGACAGGTAAGGTAGCTCCATTGCTCTGCATCCAACATGAGGCAGAACATCATGACAAAAGAGTGTGGTGGAGGAAAGTAGTGCTCAGGATTTGACAGTGAGGAAGCAGAGAACACACTATGCTCAACAGGGATAAAATATATACCCCAAAGATATGCTCTGTGACTAATACAACTTCCAGCTACAACCTAACTGCCTACAGTCACCACCCAATAATCCAGTCAAGTGGATTAATGCAATGATTGGTCAAAACTCTTGTAACCCAATCATTTTGCCTTTAAACTTTCTTGCATTGTTTCACAGATGAGATTTTGAGGGACAATAGTTATCTAAACCACAATCCCTACTGACTATAACTAAGACCTTGTATTGTGTTATTAGAAACCTTGCTATTGTTATCATTTTCAAGAAAATCTGAATTGTTTTATTAGAGATCTAGTATTTTGGCATGCATGCATCTATTTTTTAATGTGCATTTGCCTTAATTGAGGAAAATTTATAATTTCACTTATATTTCATATCATTTCTTAATAACTTGGTACAAATAGTAGACAAGAAAGTAGATTTTTCAGAATTTTTCATATAATGATTAAGCTTAATGATATATTTAAGGAATTCATTAAAATTTTTTTGAGTTTTAAATAAGTACTTGTTTAAATTATAGCCTAATATCCGATTAAATATTACAATTAAAATATAACTAGATTATTAGTCTGAATAACTTCTTAGTCATACGTATCAAATGAAGGTTGCTTTTAGTTCATAAAATTTGGGAGTTGACAACTTGGGACATTACCTAATTCCTTTTATACTCTAATTCTATTATTCTATTAACATCTCAGCATGCAGATAACTAAAATAGGCACTGCAGGGGAGCCATATTAGTACATTTAGAACAAATTACAAATTCTTTTCATGTTATATACAAATTATCATATATTAAAAAACCTCTTTTTAGTCTTTACTATGGCATTGTTAATTTTTAAAGAAGCAGATCATCCTCAAATCTCTCAATCCACAGTCAGGTGAAGGAAAAGTTGAGAATCATATGATTCAATGCATATATTTTACTTATTCCCTTTATTCTGGATTTAAATTAGAGAACATATTACAAAGTTCAGCTTATAATTTGACAGAAAAAGAAAAATTACATTTAGGAAATTTGTTATATTTTTAGAGAAAAAATATATCAATTTATAACACTAAATACAGTGCATGTCCTCAGATATATTTTATCTAGTGTGGTGGAAAGATCTTTAGCTAATTAAAAAATGATCTAAAATTACAAATTAAAAATCACCAAGGAAATGAAAATATTATTTTCTGGTCAATGAATTTAACATTCTCAAAATTAAAAAGGTATAGGTAATATACAAAAAATGGAGAGTAAGTAAATGAATATGTGATACAACTTGAGAATAACAGTCTTCTTCTGCTTTACTCTTAGAAGGCTAGCATCCAGGATTCCACCTGCAAGGTGGAAAATGGAGGATTCTTCTTTAAGGATATAATTGGTCTTAAAGAATAAAAACAACAAAGTTACTGTCATTGAGGTTTTGGTGGCCATATTACCCAGAATCAGATTAATCAACTCTCCCAACCAGGCCTGGGAAGCTTCTAATTAACTTTGTCTCCAAGAGGGTAGGGCAAAATATCAAGTAGACAATGATCAAGAGACATTTTATTCCACATAAGAGGTGGGGAAAGAAAAAGAAATAGAGAAAAAGAATATTTTGGGAGACATAGACCAGGAATCTAACATTAATAATTTTTAGATAAGACACTATATCCATGACATAAAAGCACTCAATAGACTTGTTTTGTAACAAGTGCTTGGGAGGACTGATTGCTCCTACCTAAAATAAGTAACATGCTTTTCCCACTCTTTTCTTTTAACAGTCCACATTTTCTGACTTCATCTATAGTTCAGTTTCAACGATATAAAATTATGAAGTTTGAGGGCCAACAATGGTAAAATATTGGCAATTTTGTCCTAACACTGTTCTTCATTTTTATGTTATACACTGTCAGCCAGACCACTTTCCTTGCCTTTTTACAAAAATAGATATTACTTTTTAGAGCAGTATAGGTTTACAGAAAAAAATTGTGCTGAAGTAGAGCTCTCAATTACCCTTTCTTTAAGCTGTGCTGTTATTAAACATCTTGCATTAGTTTGGTACTTTTATTACAGATGCTGAAAAAATACTCAGACCTCATTATTAAATAAAGTTCTTAATTTACATTAGTGTTTACACCTTGTATTTTATAACTTTGTGGATTTTCAAAACTGCAGTGTCCTGTATCAGCCATTACAGTATCAGAGACAGTGGTTTACTGCTTTTTAAAGGCCCTGTGCTCCACCAATACATCTCTTTTCCCCTTCCTCTGACCTCTGAGAAATCACTGATTTTTTACTGACTTTATAGTTCTGCTTTCTTGAGAATATCATATACTTGGAATCACATGGTATGTCACTGCTTCAGTCTGCCTTCTTTCACTTAATAGACATGTAAGGCTCTTCTATATCTTTTCATAGCTTCGTAGCACATTTCTTTCTTTCACTGAACAATATTTCATTGTATGGATGTTCCATGGTTTATTCATTCACCTTCTGAAGCACAGCGAAGTTGCTTCTAATTTTTGACAATAAAATTTCTATAAAGTTTTATATATTCACATGCAAGTTCTTTGTGTGGATATAAATTTTCAGTTCAATTGAGTAAATAGATATATGATTACTGGATCATATGGCAAGACTATATTTAGCTTTGTAAGAAATTGCTACACTGTCTTTCAAAGTGGCGGAAACATTTTGCATTCCTACCAAGGATGAAGGAATTCATTTTTTTCTGCATCCTCAGCATTTTGTGTTGTCAGTATTGGAGATTTTAGCCATCCTAGTAGGTATGTAGTGTTATTTTCTGGTTTTAATTTGGCAATCTTCTAATGAAATTATTTTGAACATTTTTTTCATACACTTGATACCTGTTTATCTTCTTTGGTGAGGTGTCTGGATTTTTAATCAATTTTTTATAATTTAAAAAAATACTGTTGATTCTCTTCCCCCCTACCACATATAGTATACACACACACACACACACACACACACACACACACACACACACATATATATATTTGTGTATATATACATGTACATATACAAACACATATAGAACTATATGCATAGACAAACACACAAATCAGGGGTGCTTTACCACCAAGACACATTCCCAACCCTTTTTTATTTTATTTTTTAAATTTTGAGACAGTATGTCACTAAGTTTCTGAGACCTGTCTTGAACTTGTTCCCCTACTGCCTCTGTTTCCAGAGTCGCTGGAATTAGATGTATGTCCAAAAGCCAAATGTTTTCTCTGATAAGTGGATGCTGATCCATAGTGGGGGGCATGGGAAAAATGGAGGAACTGTGATTGGACAAAGCAGAGGGAGGGTTGCGGAGGGGGATTAGGGGCAGAAAAGATGGAATGAGTTGTACATCATCATTACCCTAGGTGCATGTATGACTGCACATATGGTGCAATGCTACATTGTGTTCAACCAGAGAAATGAAAAGTTGTGCTGCAATTGTGTAGAATGAATCAAAATGCATTCTGCTATCATATATATCTAATTAAAATGAATAAATTAATTGATTAAAAAAAGAAGTACATGCTACTGTGTCTATCTCTGAGTCTCTGTATATGTTAGGTAAAAATCCATTATTAGATGCTTGTTTTTTTACTATTTATCCCAGTATGTGGCTTGGCTTTTCATTCCCCCAATAATGTCTTTCTCAGAGTAGTTTTTCATTTAATGAAGTATAACTTACCAATTGGGGTTGTCTCATGGATCTTTCTTTCAGTATTTTATCTAAAAGTTATTGTAAATGCAAGGTCACTTAGATTTTCTCCTGTATTATCTTATGAAGTTGTTTAGTTTTGCACTTTGCATTTAGGTTTCTGATCCACTTGAGATATTTTTTGTAAAATATGAACATGCCTATGTCTGGATTTTATTTTTTTTGCCTCTGAATGTACACTCATTCTAGCTCCATTTGTTGAAAAGACTTTCTTTATTCCACAAAATTATCTTTGTTTCCTTGCCAAAGATAAGTTAAATAAATTTGTATCATTCTATTTCTGGGATCTATTTGGTTCCATTCATCTATTTGTCTCTTCTTTAGTCAATACCACACTCTCTTGATGACTATAACTTTACAGCTGTCTTGAAGTCAGTGTTAATGCTCTGATTTTGTTCTATTTAGTATTATATTGTGTTGGCTATTCTGCATATGGTTTTCTATCTAAATTTTAAAATCAGTTTGTTGATATCCACAAAATAACTTTCTGGACTTTTTATTGGGAATACATTGACTCTATAAATGAATTTGGGGATATCTGACATCTTATTAAATTTTTCTATCCATGAACTTGGAATAGTTCTTCATTGTTTATTGTACCTTTATTTTTTCACAATAATATATAATTTCCTTCTATAGACCTTGTACATATTTTGTCAGTTTGACTTAAGATTTTCATTTTTTGTGGTGATGATATCAATGACATTTCATTTTTAATCTCTATGTACAATTCTTCACCTCCATGTAAAGGAAAGCAACAGGTCATTGCATATATATTTTATATCCTGCAACCTTGAATTATTTATTATGTTCAGAAGGCTTTTCCTGATTCATTGAGTTTTTTATAGACAATCATATCATCTCTCATAAGAACAATTATATTTCTTCCTTCCCAATCCACATACCTTTATTTACTTTTGTTTGTTTTATTGCATTAAGTCAGATTTCCACTAAAACACTGATTAGAAATGGTGAGTGGTTACAGATATCCCTTTTTTGTGGTCTTATTATGAACTATGATGTTACCTATAGATTTTTTTGTAGATGTTCTTCATTTAGTTGAGAAGCTTCTCATTTATTCCTATTTTGCTGAAAGTTTTTTGTTATGAATAGATTTTGGATTTTATTAAATGCTCATCTACTTATTGATATGACTACATGATGATTCTTCTGGTCATATGTCCTTATAAACACATAGATAGCAGACATCCTTACAATCACACTAGTGGTATTACTAGTTCAGGTCCTTATCTATGAAATGCTTTTATAGCAAAATGTATCTGGTCTGTGTTTCTAATTATAAATAAATCCATTATTTATTGATTTATGAAGCATGACTAGAAAAATATCCCTCATTTGATGCAGTGATAGGAGTATAAAATTGACATCTTTAATGACTGACTAACTTTATTTCCTGTAAGTAAATTCATCATTTAGCAAACACACATGTTAAATCTGGGTCATGGCTCATCTTAGTGTGGCAAGAAAGAAACGGATACAAATGTATTAATGATCATGCTGCTTGCTATGCTTTGAGAAGCAAAAATCTTAGTATCTAACCAAGGTACCTCATTTCTTTTGCCAGGATTATGGACTAGTAACTGGATAATACATTTCTGCATAACAAAAGTTGGCTGGAGCTGCATAGTACCTACTCTTTTTAATGAATCATTCAATTTCCAGTTTGCTTTTGTCCTCACAACTCTGCCCCACCATCAATCACTTTATTTTACAATTCAGTATTTTATTTTCTTACCTTAATGTTAAGGCATATAGAATAATGGTTAGCACCAAGGGCACAACTAAGATGACTGAATCATATCTGAGTTTTATTACATATTGCAGATGAATAATTTAAGGTTAATTTCCTCTGTTTCTCTAACTTATAACGATGATGGGGACAATAGTGTTTTCTTCACAGTTGCTGAAATTCACTAAGTTAATATGCTTAAAGGGCTTAGAATAGTGCTGGGCATAGTATAAATTTTAGTTACTACTACTAAAAAGCACGTCCCTATTTAAAAAAAAAAAAGAAAAGAAAGAGATACTTGGTCAAAAAAGTAGGAACAAGATATTATCTGTGGAATAGTTCTGTGTGCATGTGCAAAGTGTTTCTTCATTGGAGAATTAATTTAGACATATGTCAGGTGATTATAGGCAGCTGGAATGATACCTTTACATGATTGTTTTTGTGATCTGATTTTTCTAATTATTATTTATCTTTATGTAAACTTATACCAGAGACCTAAAATGTGAAAAAAACTTTACATAACAGAAACCTAGGTATAATTTCAACAATGAGAGAGAAGTATCATTTAGAACACTCAAGCTTTAACAATGTAAAAGAATACCACAAAATATCATCAGAATGCTTATTGATAATTAAATTATGTTATTGATATGTTCAGTGGTAACATAGTCTTATGGTTAGAAGTTTACCTTTTCTAATAAGAAAGATACAGGAACTACACCCGCTCCTTTGCTTCACCCTCTATTCTACTTATATCTAGAGAATTTGAAAACTAAGATAAGAATTTTCATCTTTAAGATGAGCATGATAAAATTAACTTATAGGACATTGCAAGCACTTTGAACAAATTATGCTTCCTGGCACATTTAACACTTTTTAAGAACCATTGGTGAGTCCTATCTCTCTCTCTCTCTCTCTATCTATCCATTCATATTTTTCTAAATATACATATATGTGTACATATATATGAATATACATATATCCTAATCTGTTAGTTAAGTAATTTATATTATATATTGACTTTATTCGTTTTAAATGAGTCTTTCTTCAGTTTTTCTTTTGTGTGTTAGCAGAAAAATCTTTTATTGAATAACCATTATTTAGCTATATATGCTCACTAATGGCATGGTCTTATAATGATTCCAATTAGAAAACAGAAAAGTTACTCTGAGTTCCAAATTATGTATTAAAATTATGTATGATTAAAAAAAAACTTTGGATGTTTTAGTTGAGGTATATACTTTCTACAATATCTAGCATTTCTTATTTTTTGTCCTAGAATATTTGCACATATAAATCTAACATCTACAAGATATTTAAAGAAATAGTTACATAACCTTTTTTCAAGGAATAATGTGTAATTACATATGTGTGTGTATATATATATATATATATATATATATATATATATATATATATATATATATTGTTTTTTTATGGTTTTTAAAGAAAAACTTTTGTGCAATTTGGATGAGAATTGAGAATTAAAACAGTCTCCTAATCTTAAAGATGCCTATGATGATTAAGAATAGGCTCAGTTGCATGTAAAATAAAATGCAAAATAACTACAGAAATTTCTTCCTCTCATCCAAAAGAGGTTGGCAATGTAGGACTCATATGGAGGCTCCATGAAATCAACAGGATCATGGGCTTCAGCCAGCCTACCACTTAGCAAACTGGCTGTGTGGCCTTCATCCTTGTTGTCTAAGTAACCTATTCTAGACATCGAATCCTAGGTCCATGTGTCGAAAGGAGCAAAAGGAAAGGATGTCCTTTCTCCTTTTGAAGGCAATAACCCCAATTTTGCCAAAAAGTTGCTTTTGTATTATGATAACTATTTTCTTTGCTGACCAGTACTAACTACCTCTACTTATTAAGGGTCTAGTTAAAAGTTGGGATATTAAAAATCACTTGGTAGACTCTGCCACATATCTTTTAAAAAATACGACTGAAAAGAGTTACGGACAACTGTTAAATCTGGCTTTATAAACTATAGAAAATTGGTCAGGCTATTACATCCTCCTTGTCATTTGTTTTTCATGATTAAATTATTATAATAGCTATACTTAGTTCTACATCATCTACTAAGAAAATAGAAGGGTTATTATAAAACAAAATTCCATGTCATGCTAATCAACTGTTTAGTACATCAAACCATTTTAGTGTTACTTTAAAGCATTTTTATAGAATAGGGGACAACCTTGGTTGCAAAGACATTTTTATGGTTTATAAGGTGAGAGTGTCTGACCATCCATTAAGAGTATTGCTTTAGGACAATATTCATATTGTCATATAGTTCAGAAATTGACTTTAAAGGATTTTTTACCTCATAGTTTTAATTTTGAAAAAAATAAAATCTAAAAAAGTGTACTAGTCTAAATTTGCTAAGGATTTAAATAGAAATAGCTAACTCAGAATGTTGTTTATATGAGCAATTCTCTGCTTATTCTTACTCTGTGATGAAAGTACTAAGAGAGAAGTCATAAGAAAATTTAAAATGCCTTTTTTTTCCTGTTGTGGTTAAGGGAAAAAAGTCCTTTGCCTTAGGATTTAAGAACCTGTGGCAGTACAGTTTAAGATTTAAATTTAATTTATTTATCAACTCACCTAATTTTACAATTTGTGGAAATCTTCAAGGATATATCCTGTAATGTTGACACTTTATGGTTGAAGCACTGGGGTCTGGAAACTTTGTGATGGTAAGGTTTCATTAATGAATTAATGGTTGTGCTGAAATCAGGATAAGAATTGCCTTTAACCTAGTGCATTCTTTACCTTTCTCTCTCTCCACTCCATTCCTTATACTTTTCTCTAAACTGTCTTATGTGTTTTAATAATATTAACATTAAATGTTTGTATATCATTCATGTTTCAAATGCAGAAAAAGTAAGTCAAGTTCTTTTGGCAAAAATCAATTTAATACAGGGAATATGGTATAATACATGGTGCAATATAATATTGTTGAAAAGTTAGTGTAGGGAAATCCGTGGTGGACTTCCAGAAATAACTAACAGAGCACCATGATACTGTCTAGCAGAGGAACTGAGACTGTGAGACTGCTGCTACACATTTCTCTCCGTGTCCTCGAAATCACTGATTGGAATCTGAAATATTGGCAGGTAACCAGTTGTCCCAAACTTCATAATTGCCACTTGACATGCAAGGCTACTGAATGGACCCTGGAATATTGTAGCAGGAAACTCTATGTATCAACTATGTCTGTCAGTAGAACTAGGGAAAAATAAATAAATAAATAAATACATAAATAAATAAACAAACAAACAAATAAATAAAATAATGGCCTTCACTTTAATACTCCTAATATTCCATTCATGTGCATTTAATTGTTGGAATCCCAAATTCACATCCAGAATCAAAAGTGTGAGGAAATTGGACAAATGTCTTCTTAAGTTGGCATCTTTTATAGTGAAGGGGTTTATAGAAGGAAACTGGCTTTATATGTAAAACACACACACATATATAAACAAAAAAACCGCATAAGAGAGAAAACAGAGCCAAGAAGAAAATACTGCTGTGACTACAGCTGGAGAGCCTTCTTTTGTTCTTTGCATACGCAATGAGATACCACTTTAAAAGCAGCACAAGTCAGCACATCCAAATATAGAATGTGTTGTTCCAAAATCCATAGAGGATGAACAAAAAGTCTATGATAGGAAGTAGATTTTTTGGTTTTGTTTTCCTTTTTCCCATGTCAGTGGAGCCCCAGAGTGTCCATAAAGGTGACAAGGTGACAAGTATTGAATTTTCATGAAGTTTCTTCTAAACTAACAAATATAATGAATTCATAAAGTCATAGAAACTTAGTTAGAATTCATAGAAACCTTGAAGTAAGTGTATTTCCTTGCTATCAATATGTACTTGAGACAGTTGAGGTCTAAAGCGGAGTGACTTTACTTTAGGTCATAAAGATTAGTTGATCACAGTGCTAACGGGAAAACTGGAGATTTCTACCCCCTGTAATTTTTTTTATTATACAATTTCCCATAAATGTATTATTATCACTCATATTTTGAGAATTTTATTTTTTGTAACAATTTAATTGCAGAATTTAGATCAAAATTACTGGGAAAATATATGAATATATGTGAGATGAATGAATACCAGCATTGATTAATCTCTTTAAAACTGTTCATATTTTTATCGATAACAATGTAATGCTTTGTGGTTTAAGGCAAATTATGTCAGAATGATAAAAATGATCACATGAAGCTAGGGGAATTTGAGCATTCGTCCACTGTAAAACTCTGGACATATTTAAAGTTTGATTAGAGAGGAGTCACCACCATCTTTTTATTATGCTGCTCTATTTAGTAGTGAGAAAAACTCACTTGGGGATCAGGAAAATTATACATGGGATAAACCTATTCATGTGACCATTGCTTTAGCAGTTTGAAGTATTTTACTTTATTTTTTTTTCACTAGTCTGATGCTCAATCATATCAGGTCTCCAAATAATCATTGAAAATCCTATATTCCCATGTCCTGAATATTACAAATCACATTTTGAATTTTCAGTATCCCTGTAAAAATTCATTTTCTAATTTTGTTTTTCTCTTCTTCCTCCTCTACTTTCTTGTCTCTTTCATTGCCAACAGTGCATATAATTTTATGAACTTTTGTTATGCTAATGACCTATTACTATCTTTTACTGGGGTTGTGAAAAAGTAAGGCATTCTTGTCTTTTAAAAGATTTCCACTCTAATTAGAGAGATAGGAACTATCCTTGCAAAATGGAGTTAAAAAATGGCTTGAATGATAAGCACTAGAGAAAGTCAGAAAAGGGAAATAAATATCACTGGTGAGCAGTTAAGGCAAGTTACAGACTTTTTCAGAGAAGAATATCTGTTTTAATCTAGATTTGAAATACTTAATCAGGATATATTATAAAATGCATAGATTCTGTTAAATCTCTTGAGTCAATGTTAGATCGTTATGGACACTTCGAGTAAATTTGTGGTAATCTACTTGACACTTAAATTTATGATGAAATAAATTATACTTTAAAGAAAATTTAAAATTAAAACAACATTAGAAACTTTCATTCAAATGATATAAACTAGTTACAAAAGGATACCTTTAAAATATGTGTGTATATATTACAAAATGCCAGAAATTTTATAAATTAAAGAGATAGGATGTGACAGAAGAAGCATGTGTATTTCTGCATTTCCATTCATCTCATACTTAATTATGGAACTCTGCCAACATGGAATGAAAAACAATATAAATCCCTGTATTCTTTAATAAAATCCTCATAGAAAATATAACTGAAGCCAGAGGCTACAAGCCTCAGTTAACAGTTTAATATAGATTTGAAATAATGGGAGAATATGGATGCTTTGGGAAGAGAAGCTGGTTAGCCATTATATCTGTTTAGACAAAGAAAATACTAGTGAATATTTATATGTCAGAAATATTTAAGTTTAATGTATGTTTATTTTATGTCTAGTTATGAGTTTGAATTTTTATTGATTTTTTAAAAAATAAATGACAGAAGAATGCTTTACAATTCTTATTACACATAAAAAGCACAATTTTTCATATCTCCAGTTGTATATAAAGTATATTGACACCAATTTGTGTCTTCATACATGTACTTCAGATAATATCTATCACATTCCACCATCCTTGCTAACCCCCTGCCCTCTCCCTTTCCCTCCCACCCCTCTGCCTTATCTAGAATTCATCTATTCCTCCCATGCTCCCCTCCCTAACCCACTATGAGTCAGTCTCCTTATATAAGAGAGAACATTTGGCATTTGTTTTTTTCACTTAGCATTATCTTCTCCAACACCATCCATTTATCTGAAAATGCCATGATTTTATTCTCTTTTATTGCTGAGTAAAATTCCATTGTGTATAAATGCCACATTTTTTAATCTATTCATCTACTGAAGAGCATCTATAAACATTGATGCTATAAATATTGATGTGGCTGAGTCCCTATAGTATGCTGATTTTAAGTTCTTTGGGTATAGACCCAGGAGAGAGATAGCTGGGTCAAATGGTGGTTCCATTCCCAGATTTCCAAGGAATCTCCATACTGATTTCATACTGGCTGCACCAATTTGCTGTCCCACCAGGAATCCATTAGTGTATGTTTTTACCCACATCCTTGCCAACACTTATTGTCATTTGTATTCCTGATAGCTGCCATTCTGACTGGAGAGAGATGAAATCTTAGAGAAGTTATGATTTGCATTTCTCTAATTCCTAGAGATGATGAAATTTTTTTTTCATATATTTGGAGATTGATTGTATCATCTGAGAAGTGACTGTTCAGGTCGTTGGCCCATTAATTGATTTGGTTATTTTTTTATTTTTATTTTTATTTGTGTGTGTGTGTGTGTGTGTGTGTGTGTGTTTGGTGTTTAGCTTTTTTTTTCTTTATATACCCGAGAGATTAGTGGTCTATCTGATATGTAAGGGGTAAAAATTTGCTCCCAGGATGTAGGCTCTCTGTTCATCTCACAGATTGTTTCTTTTGCTGAGAAGAAATTCTTTAGTTTGAATCCATCCCATTTATTGATTCTTGGTTTTAATTCTTATACATTGGAGTCTTCTTAAGGAAGTTGGGGCCTAATTCCTCATGATGAAGACTAGAGCCTACTTTTTTTTCTATTAGACACAGAGTCTCTGGTTGTATTCCTAGGTCCTTGATCCACTTTGATTTGAGTTTTGTGCATGGTGAGAGATAGGGGTTTAATTTCATTTTGTTGCATATGGATTTCCTGTTTTCCCAGCACCATTTATTGAAGAGGCTATCTTTTTTCCAATGCATGTTTTGTCTAATATAAGATAATTGTAATTTTTTCTAATATAAGATAATTGTAATTTTATGGGCTAGTCTCTGTGTCCTCTATTTTGTACCATTGGTCTACCAGTCTGTTTTGGTGCCAATACCATGCTGTTTTTGTTACTATTGCTCTGTAGTATAGTTTAAGGTCTGGTATAGTGACACCACCTACTTCACTCTTCTTGCTAAGGATTGCTTTAGCTATTCTGGGTCTCTTATTTTTCCAGATGGATTTCATGATTGCTTTTTCTGTTTCTATGAGGAATGCCATTGGGATTTTGATCAGATTGCATTAAATCTGTACAGTGCTTTTGGTAGTATGGTCATTTTGATAATATTAATACTGCCTATCCAAGAGCAAGGTAGATATTTTCATCTTCTGAGGTCTTCTTTGATTTTTTTCTTTAGGGTTCTGTAATTTTCATTGTATAGATCTCTCACCTCCCTTCTACTCCATTTACAATACCTCAAAAGAATTTGAATTTTTTTAAAAGTCTCAATGGCTATTGACTTGTGACTGTGAAACCAAACATATTCTTTATAGAAGACTATATGCTAAAATATTTGCTGTGAAATAACTACCTTTTCACTTTAAATTGTATATTCTATTGTTGATTGAATGCTGATTTTACCTATCACACTGTAACATCAACCATGAAACCACTGACATTTATTTCTTATAAGTTTATTAGCATATAAGTGGCCTGAGTTTGTTTGTTACATTACATAAGGGTTTTCTCCCTACAGACTTACTTATAATAAACCTAATGGCATCTAATACATTAATTTTTGGAAAGCATCAAAAGTTTGAGTTTTTCCTCACACCTTATCATATACTACAGTCAGTGTGGGTCATTACTCAGGTTCAGGTTCAAAGATTGCTGTTAATGGTAGAGGAGAATAACTGGAGAATTTTAAAAGGCAGTGATTATTTGGATTTAAGAAACAACATAGAAATCAGAAACAAGCAACCTCCAACTGCCTGTATCTTCCTCCCACTAATGGATTTTAGCATGAATTTTATAGTCTGCTGTCATCTTGCATTCACTGTCATCATGTGCCTTCCTATGACTCCAAAAGATAACTACCTCCCTCCTCCAAGCATTCAAATACATGCTGACTTTGTTAGGAGAAACTTGGTTATGTTCTCCTAAATTCTACCCTTAAAATTCCTTTTCTTTGACTTTATGTGTCTTTGCAACCCTGTTAAAATTGTAGTTCCTTGAGTATCTTTGACACTAAATACAAAATGTTACAAAATCTGAAACTTTGAGCTTCCACATGATGCTGCACACTTTACCTTATCTGAACAGTCAAAATGCAGGTGCACCAAAATATTCTATAATATTACCTTCAGGAAATGTGGAAAAGGTTTATATGAAATATAAATTAATTTCATGTTTAGACTTGCATTTCATCCCCAAGATATCTCATTATGGGCATGCAGATATGCCAAAATCTAGAAAAAAAAAACCAAAACATGAAGTAGTAAACACTCTTGTCCCGAGATTTTTGGATTAAAGGATACTCGAAATTTTTATGACCACCTTATGTCCCATCTCTTTTTTGGACATATTTTACATTGTTTATACTTCTTACTATGTTGTACGGTTCTTAATTGGTAGAAAATGCATTGCACTGTATTTTATATCCCCTAGAATTCTTAATTCTAAGTAAAGACATTAGAATTCCTAGTTGTGCAAATAATTTAACCTGCTTGACATTTATTTTCTTACTATATAAAAAGAAAGTAACAACAATCTACTGGTAAGTTGTTTGTGGCAATCCAAATTATTGAAAGTTCCTTTACAGTGCCTGTTGTATAATACAGCAGCCAAAGCAGAAGCAATTAAAAAAGTGATAGTAATGGAATAATGGTAGTAGTAGTGGTGGATACTACTAAAGACTGCTGTATGTAGTTTTAACTTTTTAATGTTAGAAAAATATATAAATGTTATATTTTTGACTGTAGTTTTTAAGAATATAACAATAATTTTAAAAGATTGTTGAAGAGTTTTCTTGGCCACTGTTTTGGGTGCTCTTCAAAACACAATCCTATGTACAAAGATTCATCATTACATTGTTTTAAAGATGTGGAACCTGAAAAAGAGGATGAAGTAATTTTTCTATGTCTGTTTAGGTGATAAGTGACAAAGGAAGGCTTCAACTTTATGTAGCCCAATTTCTTTGTAGGCCATCTGTCACCTGATAGATACCTAATAGGTATTTGTTGAATGGTTGATCTCTGTATGATGTCAAAATATCTATTTGACTACTGTTTTGCATTCTTTCTATATGAATATTTTGCAGTCTCATAAATTCAATTGTTTTGTGAAGAATTAGTACAATGGGAGTTGCATAGTTGATTTCTAAAAGGCATTGATGCTTTATTATGGGAAATCTTGTTAACAGGAAATTTCAAAATAAAAAAGTGCTATTGGTAAATACAGGCCTGCATGTGTAAGTTGTAAATATGTAGAGTATATGCTTTCCACTTATTGCTGTCATTTGGATAATCCACACAGACTTGGTCCTGTTACTTTTCACTCACATCTCCTATCAAAATATTGGTAGATTTTTATGACATAAAATAGGGGAGCAAAATGTGTGAGATGGTATAAAAATATTATTTGCCTTTCTGATGAAATCTTTTGATCTTTTTTTTTTGGTCTCAATTGAGACCACTTTTAGAGAAGCTGAATATAAGAGCTTGAGGTATAGTATCTATTGTTTGGTCTTATTACAGTCATTAACTGCAGTCAAGGTGCCTTTCAGGAAGAAAGGATGATAGATAGGCTGAATTCTCAGGATCACATTCACTGTCATGGAAAACAAAAGTCAGGGAGGCAGGAGGTAGCAGAAGATAGAGTGCAGTGGGATACAGGTGCACCTTTTCCAGAGAAGAACAAGATGAATGTTCCCATTGTCACTGCTCCTTGCATTTCCTTAGTCATTAGTGTGACAGGTCTATAATTGATGACATGACATGGGACCAGTTGTGAAGCTTCTTTCTCCTCCTTTGAAGCTACTTCTGTGTCCTTTAAACAGTATATGGTTATCTAATGTGTCAGTACATCTGCTTTCATATCTCAATCTAAGCTATTTTGGTAATGACAGAAAATCATACCACTTGTAAAAAGGGAAGATGATATTAAAGTTTCATAACTGTGTTAACTGCAGTTCTCAGCAGTGTTTTTTTATGTAATAATAGGCAAGGTCAAGAATAAATTGATAAAAGTAAGAGAAAATAGTATAATTTGAGCTCTCAATCTACTGCAAAAGAATGCTTTGTAGTCTTAATGCTCATCCTTTTACTTCTATGCTTTCTTCAGTTGCACTATTTAGGGCTTCAAATTTTGTTTTAAAAATACATTATATTGATTATTTTAATAGATTAATTTAAATAACGAGAATAAGAATTGAATGTCCAAATTATGATTAATCAATTTTAATTTTGTTTTAATAATTATTTGAAATTGTTGAATCTTTGGGGAATTATGAAAAAATATTTAATGATATATTTAAGCTTATTTTGTGATTATTTTAATTAATAATTATTATCCATCTGGGAATTTTATTGAAAAAATAACTATAAGAAACCACAAAGGTACAATGTATGGGTCATTGTTTGAATAAATGTCAAAATTTTGTAATATGAATCCTGAATATTGGAACTTTATTACTCATCTGGAGATATTACCAACTATTTATAATAAAGTCTGTTTTTCTTGAGTAAGTTTTTTTAAAAACATGTCATAATGTGTCAGGTAAGGTGGGGCACACCTGTAATTCCAGCAACTCAAGAGACTCAGGCAAGAAGATAGAAGATAGATAGCAACTTAGAGAGACTCTATTTCAGAATAAAAAATAAGATGTGCTAGGGATGTTGTTCAGTGGTAAAGCACCCCTGGGTTCCACCCCCAGTACCATACACACACAAAAAGTTTATGTACACATATGTACATAAGAAAGTTATTTCAGATATGTTTACCTTTTTTCTCTTTTAGTTGTTCAGAATGTGTTATCTCTAATGAAAAGTCTTCCACATTGGGAAGAAATCCAATTTGTTATATATTAAATTTGGCTGCTACACATGTAGAGTTGCTTTACTATAACTCTTTTAATATGTGTAATTTTATTAGCATTATAAATGACTTCATGCTAAAACTTGTTACAATAAGTTTCCAATGGAATGTTCAATTAAAAAATAACATCAGTGTAATGCAAATCAAGGTTTGTCTTATTAGTGTATTTTTGGTTTCCTTATCATTTTCTAAACTGTACTCCAATATCTGATTCTATAAGATTATATTTTTCATGAAACAGTATCAGTCACTTCCTTCGGATATGTACCAAAGTATTAATATACTTGGTATGAGACTGGAACATATGACATCTAGGTGACCTTAAAGAGTCATAAAAGTAATAACTGTGTGTGTATATGTGTGTGTGTGCGCGCGTGTGCACTAGTTACATCAGAGTTTGTGAAGTATTGCCTTACCTTAGCAAACATTTCAAAAAATTTTGGAATGATCCTTCAAACACATTTGGTCAGTCTTTTTTTTATTGCCAAGTACACATTTTCTCTCTCTGAAACAAGATTTCCTCCTGGCTTTTGCTCACCTCTCTGACCTTTCTCCATAATCTCCCTCTCTTTTATTAGTTCTTTTTAGTTATATATGACAATAGAATCCATTTTGACATGATTATAAAAGCATATAATAGTACTTATTCTAATTCAGTCCTTACTACTTTCCCTCCCTCCACTGCCTTCTCCCTTCCCTCTACTATACTGATGTTCCTGTCATTTAACTATAGTTTTTTAAAATTAATTTCTTATGTTCACAATGGAGAGATTTACTATAGTATATTCATATATGTACAAAAGAAAGTTATTTCAGATTCATTCTGCTGTCTTTCCTTTTTCTATTCTTCTTCCCTTACTTGCATTCCCCTTTGTCTACTGAACTTTCATTTTTTAACTGCTCCCCCCAACACACATTGTGGATTAACTTCCACTTGTCAGAGAACATTTGACCTTTGGCATTTTAGGACTGGCTTATTTCACTTAGCATGATAGTCTTCAGATCCATTCATTTATTGGCAAATGTCATAAAGTCATTCTTCTTTGTGGCTGAGTAATTTTCCATTGTGTATATATACCATATTTTCTTTATCCATTCATCTGTTGAAGGGCACCCTGGTTGGCTCCATAGCTTAGCTATTGTGAATTGTGCTGTATAAACACCGAAGTGGCTGCATCATTGTAGTATGCTGAGTTTAAACCCTCTGGTTATATACAGAAGAGTGGGTTATGATAACTGGGTCAAATTGTTATTCCATTCCTAGTTTTCTGAGGAATTTCCATACTGCTTTCCAGAGTGGTTGCATTAATTTGCAGTTCTAACAATATAAGAATATACCCTTTCCCCCATATCCTCATCAACATTTATTGTTACTTGTATTCTTGATAATTGCTATTCTGACTGGAGTGACATAAAATTTCAGTGTAGTTTTAATTTGCATTTCTCTAGTAGCTAGAAATATTGAACATTTTTTCATATATTTGTTGATTATTCATATTTCTTCTTTTCAGAAGTATCAGTTTAGTTCCTTTGCCCGTGATTGGGTTATTTGTGGTTTTGGTGTTCAGTTTTTTGTGTTCTTTGTATATCCTGGATATTAATGCCCTATTTGAGGAGCAGGTGGCAAAAACTTTTCCCTCTTTAAACTCATACTCTTTTCTTTAAATATTTATTTTTTAGTTTTTTGGGTGGAAACAATATCTTTATTTTATTTTTATGTGTTGCTGAGGATCAAACCCAGTGCCTCACACATACAAGGTGAATGCTCTACCACTTGAGCTACAACCCCAGCCCATAATCTTGAGTGTATTATTTGCTGTGAAAAAACTTTTTAAATTTGATGCCATCTCATTTACCGTTTTTTTTATTTTTATTTTTTATTTTACTTCTTGTGTTTTAAGAGTTTTGTTAAGGAAGGGTGCTCCATGATCTCTTCTTCCTTTGTCTGAAATTTAAATGCCAGTCTATAGATGTTCCTCAGAATTCTGTCTTGTCCTGTTTTCTTCTCAGGTGCCATGAGTTCATTTTTAGGTTTTCATCACTTAATGCAGACTTTTAAAATACCCCCTCTTTTGTTTTCATTTGAGCATTTGATAAATGTTTCTAATCTTCTACTAAGATCTGTTCCTGAAAGACTTGCAGATAATGCAAATTCAGCTTTCTCTTCAAACATACACATCTTGCCACCCATTATTTTAAATTAGAAATTTTGTTGTCATCCCCAATTTCTTCTTTCATTCTTCAATTTTTGGTGACTGTGAAGCTCTATAAATTATATCTGCACAACTACTCTTGAATTCATGCTATTTTTCCTCTTTTAGAATTACTTATTTTCTTTTACTTGGTATTGCAACAACCTCTGTAGGTTCTGTAACAATCTCTCCATCTGAAAGTCACAGTTATCTTCCTATGTTATATATCTGATTATTTAGTTTTCCTATTAAATAACTTTTTGACATCAGTTTGAGTATGGTAAAATTCAGATGTCTTGGCACAGCCATTGAGATGTTTCAGTCTACTTACTTTTTATATTTTTCTACTGAGGTAAAATAGGTTGTTATTACCTTTTTTCTCTCTCATTTCTTTATATAAAGAATGCCATAGTGAACAATCGTTTGTGTCTTTGAGCATATGTGCACAATTCATTAAGTAATTAATGAATTAGTTTCAAATGGCTAATCTGGGGACTTGTGGAGAGTAATGAGAGGATGGTAAAATGTAGACACCTGCCATCATTTTCCAAATATTCTTCACTTGAAATGTCCTTGTATGAAGTATGATAGTGTCAAAATACCCATGATATGCTTGGTTTGGCATGTAGTTGTATCATGCAAATAAGTGTAAGGAATGGGAAGTGTGAAAATAAATCTATTAATGTGTTTTTTGTTTTGTTTTGTTTTCTGTGCCATGTCAAGGTATGATGTTATTTTACCTAATTAGGCTGTCATTAGCATTACCTGCAGATACAAATTCAAATTTGAAAAGTAAATATATATTGCTTTTTCATGCTAAAGTATGGAAATAAATTAGAGTTTTTATTGATTTTCATTCTGAAATCTTACATATACTTGCCTGAAAAATTGTGCTAGGTCATACTATTCCAAATGCCACAAAATGCAAAAATATTATCAATTGCATCAGTACTTAAAATATTATGCAATTTACTCTGCTTTGTTTGTGGCCTTTAAATGTTTTTGTTGAAATATTTTAATAATTGAAACACTCCCATATATACTGAAACCCTACTGCATAGTATAGTTGTCTTTTCATTTTATTCTGTGTAAAAATTATCTGTGGAGTGTGTTAATGTATACATTTGTAATTGTCATTCTGTAAGATTCCGTGTTAGCTGTTTTAGGGGTTTTATTTTATGTTTTTTATTCATTGTACTTACCATATCAACCACTACCCCACTTTTGCTCTAGAAACTGACTGCTTCAGAAACATATATTGAGGGTAGGAGTGAAGTGGTGATGAAGGTCATGATAGTAGAGACCATTTTTATAGTGGTTTTTATTTTGGTTCTGATGATGATTTTGGAAGTGGCATGTGGTGATGATCATAGAATAGAATTGGAGTAGGTCAGGCTTTTGGAATCAAAGAGTCCTGTGTTTGAATCTCAGTTCTAATATTCTCCTTGTGATGTTTGTTCAGATTAGTTAACTCTCTAACCTTTTGTATTCTTCTCTATAACATGGAGGTATTAAGTCACACAATTCACGTGGCTTAACAACATTCCTGTCGTGTAGTAAGTACATAATAAATGTCGATTGTTAAATATTCCTAAAGTGATTTATTTTAAAATAACAATTTGAGGCTTGTCACAAGCCATCCATGGGCTGTGTGTGGACTGTTGCTCTTAGTAGCTTGCTGATGGGATAAGTCTGGCATTGGGAACACACCATGGCACCCCCCACAGAGACTGACCACCTGATGCAGGTGAACTTCCCCCTCAAGCTCTGCCAAAGATCCCACGCAGCACCTGAGATGGGTGTAACTTGCCAAGATGTCAGTCAACCTGTTGACTACAAGATATCAAAAAGCAAGACTCCACCCTTGAAACCTTATCCCTGCCTTTAATGTACCCCCTTAAATAAACCACCTGAGCCATTTTGTCTTTTGTCTAGTTCCAGAACCCAGTGGACTAGATCTACCAGAGGCTTTGCATTCTGTAAATATATTTCTGAATATTTGAGCTTTGTTATTTACTGATTATTTGAGACTGTAAGACTTAGGGTGGCTTGGGTTATCCTGGGACCCCTTAATGAGATGCTGGCCATCGTCCCTTTGATATAGAGGCTGAATTGTTTTAGTGAAAGAATGGGAATAAATCTGCAAGGGATATTTTAGCATCTTATTGTCCTTATCTGTAAATATTACTGATTGTTTAATATCAGAAAATGTCAAAGACATTTCTTTAGGAAATATTGTTGAAGTGTATATTTTTCATTATAAATATGAAAGAATAAGTCACATGTTAGCTTGCATGTTCTGAGGATTAAATTTCACCCTTTTCTCCCAGTCCATGAGCATCCTATATTCTATTAGGAGATATTCAGTTGAAATACTTGAAAGTTTTTCTTCAATATACCCACACACACTATTGGAAACTTTGAAATACTGCACAGGGAAAGTTGTTAAAAGCTCCTTTCCCAGACTTTGGGTGGGGCTCAGTGGTAGAGAACTTTCCTAGTATATGTGAGGTACTGAGTTCAAATCTTAGCACCATATATAAATAAATGAAATAAAGGTCCACTGACAACTTAAAAAAATTCCTTTCCCTAGATATATACAACTTCTTTCCCTGAAAATAATACTCAAGAATTGGACTTTTAAAAATAGTATATGGTAAATTTGTGGTCTATAGACCATACGTTGAAAAAACTGTGACAGTAGAGAAAGAACTATAATTTTAGTACTAACAAGTAATAACTTCTGTGAATTTGTTCATCTGTAAAATGAGAAATACATGGAGTTCCTGACATATATTAGACTGTCATTAATTTCATTCACTTTATGGAAGGCAGAATGCATATTGGAATCAGACAGACTCAAGCTTAAATCCTAGTGCTGCCACTGCTGAGCTAAGTGACTTTAAATAATAAAGTTCCCTGTGTACATATTTTTTATTTATGAAATGGAATAATATTTGCAACTGCATTATAGGATTTTTCTGAAGATTAAGTGAGAGAAAGGATGCAAAACTATTGAACTGCAATTGGACTGCAATATATTAGAATTTAATAAATTGTATTTATCTAAGAATAATAAAGATTATTATTATGTCCTATTTTTCTATCTGAATATACTATGCCATTTATGTGTATATATATATATATATTTATATATACGTATATATATATATATATATATATATATATATATATATACACATGTATACACACACACATACATACATACACATAGTCTCATTAACTATATTCACACATAAAGGTGTACTCATGATATAATAATTTAATACCTACATAAGGAGTTTTTTCATGTAGTATATCATTATGATGTAGTATATCATCAATAATACAAACATTAACATGTAATTAATATTATTTTTTAAGAATAAAACTTCATTGTATTTCAAGGAGTTTATTACTATTTTGTATCTTTTGGCTACTGTTTGAAATAGCATCAAATGATACATTCTATGAATCATTATTTTCAAGAGTTTTATATTCATCTGTAAAGATCATTAGACATTACACTGTCACTAATTTCATTGGTTTGAAATGGATTAGAGAAGAAATAAATTTCAAAAGACTTTATATGTAAGAAAAAGTTATTTATGGTTATAAAATATGATATTTAAAATTATGATTATTGGTTATTTCCTTTTGTAACCTTAATGATTTAAGCTATATTACTTTAAATTTGTTTATTGATAACTATAACGTTGTATCTTTTAAAAATTATTTTACTTTTGCTAATTTCCTTTTCTTTGGTGTATCACCTCAGATTTTAAAGAATGGGTTTATTTTTCCAGCATGAGCTGATACTAACATTTACAATGATGATAATAATGGCTGACATATAGTGAATGTTAAATATGTGTAGACATTAGGCTAAGCACTTCATCTACATTCTTTTAATTTATCTGTCCCATAATACTATAAAGGTAGACACATTCATGATGCTATTTGTTTTGATTTACAATGCATTTGTATGAATGCATTCTTAAAAATGGCAACATGAAGCATTGGTAAACTCAGTTACATTCATTTTTCTGAGGACTTGCATGAGTTCTAATATCTTTAGATCTAAATTTCTATTTTTCTAAATCCAAAGTAACAATTCATGATTTAAATGTTAAATAATTTTTAAATTAAACAGAGGGAATTTTAGTTGTAACTTTATCAGGGATTCTTAATTAACAATCTGTGAATTTTTAGGAGATGATGAAATTGAATGTGAAATATTGAAAGTTTGAATTATGAATGTAGACTTTACCAGGTTCTCAAACAAACCTATGAACATAAAATTCTTAAATGAAATTAATGTATTCTGGTAAATTTTGCAGATTTTTATAAAATGAAAATGAATAAAATCCCTATGTCCAATATTAGTTTTAGACAACTTGATCCTATGATTTGTCCTATGAATTGATTTTTATTTACTTTCACTCTCGTAACAATTTAAAACCATTTTTTTTTTATTCTTAGTTAATTTATTTTTTTCTGATTTATTGCCTTCTCAGGTTATAATGAGAAATTTGTGTGATAGCTATCTCTTCATTGTTGGCTAATTATTTTTTTCATATTTTAATAGTTACTCTGTAATAAAAACTAGACTCTGGAATTTTGTAAACCAAGTGTTAAGAAACATTTAATAAGAAATGTTCAAAAATTAGGGAAGTCCTTAGGGTGAGAAAGCATACTATAGGACAATGTTTTTCAAAATATACTGTGGGAACCTACACTGTGTCAGTCAGCTTTTCATTACTGTCACCAAAATACGTGGCCAGAACAAGTTAGAGGAGGAAAAGTTTACTTGGGATTCATGATTTTAGAGGTCTCTGTTGATAGATGGCTGACTCCATTGATTTGGGCCCAAGTTGAGGTAGAACATAATGGCTGAAAGGCAAGGTGGAGGGGCACTGCTCTGCTTATGGCAGCCTGGAAGCAGAGGGAGAGAGAGAAGAGGGAAGGGCGAAAGGACTGATGAATCCTTCCAGGACATGTCCCTAACCTCCTCTAGCCACACCCCACCTGCCTATAGTTACCACCCAGTCAGTCCATTCAAAGCAGGCTTAGGTTACAGTTCAACAACTAAATTCACATCACCTCTCAACATCCCTGCATTAACACAAGCTTTGGGAGGATAACTCATATTCAAACCATAACATAATCCACTTAGGTGCATGAATTCTGTTACCAATCCATAACTAGATGATAGCAGAAATTGAGCTTTCATAGAAAGTTTCATAGAAATTTGGCATTGTTTGGAATTCAAGTGCATGACCATTTTTTGTATTACCTGTAATGTTATTATATAAGAATTTTGATCTATAATGTAGATTGGAACTTTTAAAACATAACTCTTCATCCACAGATACTTTAATAATCATTGGTGTAAAACTCTTGACTTACAAGCTATATTATATGTTGTTCTAATATAACTGTAAACAGAAAAAAAAGAAAAATCATAATTTCTACCACAATTTTATATTTCAACTTTAGAAAACACGGAATGATATTTTACATTTTCCCACATGTAAGATGTATTTTGAATTATAGTAGTACTTTGCTAATATGCTGTTAAATTGCCAGTGTTTACATAGGGGAAATATTTATCATGTATCTCATTTTAAAAATTAGGAAAATATCTTATTAAAAATATAAACTGTTATGAAAGATCTTAGAGAGGTAGAGTGAGTTGTAAGTACAGAGGTGATAGCTAATATTTTTGTTTGTTTTTGAGAACATTAAAAAAAAGGAAAGTAGTGAGGGCAGAGAGCTGAGCATTCAGCCTTAGCATGCAAATCTTTTAAGGGTCACTAGTATAATGATGGGGAAATTTAGAAGGTCAGCCAGGAAATATGTGAGTTCTATAAACTTATTAAAAATCATCTAAATATTATTTATTAATTATATATAATAATATTGGTGAAAGAATATTATGTTAATATTTGTTAATAGAATTCTGAGAAGAAAAATAATGATTAAGATGATCAGGTAGTGATGAAGGAAATCAATTTGGGCAAATAGTTTTAATTCATAGTAGAAAGGAGTCAGTCAAGTTGGAAGTGACAAGAAGCATTTTGGTCAAGTAACAATTTTTTAAGGGAGAAAAAATATATAAAGATGACAGAAATGGGGCTTAAATTACTTCAAAAGAAGTAGTATTTGCCTGAGGAAGAAGTAGATTTGAACAACAAATCTAGAAAGAACTGCTACTTTATACACTGTGAACATTAAGAAGAATTGCCATGAATTCTATGAAACTTCTCCAGTTGATAGGTGGGAGTCTAGGTACCTTTCCCATTTTGGGTGGGCTTGCAAATTATTACCAATAAAATATGGCAGGAGCAACACTGCATAATTTCAGAAGTTGTACCATAAATAAGTCATGCAGCTTCTACCTTATTCTGTGGAATATTTGTTTTGGAGGTCAGAGATTAAATGTAAGAAGTCTGACTTCCTCGAGATCAGCGTGTGGGGAGGAAGTCAGGTCACATCTATATAGATGCTCCAAGTAGTCACATCTTTGAGTTACTCTGACCTAGGCATCAGACATGCACGTAAGTAAGAGTAAAGGAACACATATGCGGGGAGACTTGTGGAACAGGTGCACAAAGGACAGACACAGACACACAGGAAAAGTACAGATAAACAGAAGGATGGCAGACAAAAGGAATGTCTACCACTCTCTGCTGTCATCTTCAATAATTCAAAAATTTACATATTACCCACCACCAGTGACTACAGTCACTGACCAGTATTCCTTTAACCCTGAGTGCTAGCTAACTGAGAGAAGGTCCAGGTTAATGCAAACACAGAGCCTCTCTCCTTCAAAGGATGTCACTATGGAAACCAGGTAATGCATCCACATAGTTTTCTTAACAGCCTCAGCAGGGAATAGCTGGGCATTCCAATAGTGGGAATCAGGGCACCAGTTACACCTGGGAGTTTGCTCACCAGGGAAACACTTCACACTTTCATGTCTATTTCCAGGGTCTCAGAATGTGTAGAGTGAGAGTCAATATGATTCCAGCCCTCAGATGGCAAGTTAGTCTTACCTTCAAATCTTTCTAGTTGAGGTATAATACAGAAATATTCTTTCTGGCATGCCTGTAGTTTGGATACATAGAATCCATGGATTCAATAAATATTATGTTAAGCCACTAAATTTTGTGTTACTTTGTTACATAGTAGCAGAAATAGAAATAGATGTTAATTACATTGTTTCCAACTTTTGAGCTAAGATTGTGACAAGTGTGTTTTAAAGATAATCATGCAATTGATTATCTATCAAATCATATATACACATTTAAATATTATATATATTTTAAAATATCACAGGTAGAGGGTACTATAGGATGGGATATTATATGGTAACATTCAGAGCCTATTAGTATAAATGATTTTGCAAGAGCACTCACTGCGTTAAATTTTGTTTTTACTTATGGATTTGTTACATTGCATTCACAGATCATAATTTATTAGCTCTTCAGAGATAACCACCTTAAAATCACAAAGAAACTATGCCTTCAATTACAAATCCTTAAATTTTTCTACTTAAGGTTTCTACTATTTTGCTTTTTATTACACTAAAACTGCCCTTTTATCAGAAATTGTTTCCCTAAACTGTCAAGAATGACTCCATGTTACCCATGGATTTATTGCTGTATTCATGGTAGCTACAGGTGGTTTTCATCTGTTATTTCTTTAATCATTTTAACAAGTTTGGCACTTAAGATATTTGTGCCTTCATAGAAATATTTGTGAATTCCAGTTTTATAAAATAAACTTTCCATCCCAAAGTACATGTTTTTGTTTATTTTAGTGGTATAGGCAAGTGTGCTTCATTCGTATCAAGATTGTGAATTCCTAATTTAAATAGATCTCATTAGTCTGATTATAGCTAATGGAATTATATATGTGTGTGTATACATTAATTTCAGATACATCAATTTCATATACATATTTTACACACATATATATGGAATGATTGTAATTGAAACATCCATCAATATAACCTCTTTCAATTTGCTAATATTTGACTGAGGGCAATTTATTTAACATTTAGAGCCTCAATTTTCTCATCTATAAGATGAGGATGATGACAGTAACCCATTTCTATGATTTCTGTGGATCATATGAGATAATACATATCAATCCCTTGTGTAATCTCTGACCCAGAATAGAGTACTCAATAAACCTTCCAACAAGACCTGTGCTGTATGTGGACTTAACAATTTTAGCAGTATTTCCAGATCTGGAAATATTGCCATATTTAGTGGATGTATTTCATGTAAGAGCTATGAATAAAGAATTCACTCTATTTCATCCCTTCTTGGAGATAAGAGATCCCTCACATCATGTGTCACAGTCTGTCTTTGATTTTGAGAAAATCATTGTAGTATTCTGATCCTGGTACTTGTATGTGATAAAGAATACAATAATTATTGTCAAAAAATGTGTGTGGGTGGGTGTGTGTGTAGTAGATCAATTGCTTAGTACCTACCAGGAAAAGCCTAATTTAACAGATCCACAATAAAATATAAAGCTTCATCTACAAATGTCTCTCTCCCTCAGGAGAATCATGTCCAAATTACTGGTCAAAGGCTGAAAGGAACCATATTGTGATGAATTGTTGTTGAGATGATAGATGTGTTCTGTCTCAAGTTAACAGAACATACACTAGAGTGCTACAGCTTACTTCCTCCTGTCTTTTAAATTTGTGTCCACTAGGTCAGCAGGGCTTTAGCAACTCAACTTTTTCCCACTATTTATTTTTTTAACAAAAAGGGGTCATGTTCAGTATTCTAGGTAAAACTGTTCAGAACGTAACATATTCATTATTATATCACTGAACTGACACTGAAACCTGTAAGTATCTGTAGTAGGCCAAAGTACTTTTATTTGCTCTCCTCATTGTTCAGATAAAGCTTTATCTGGAATAGATACTTCAAATATAAAAAGGTCATTTGTTCCCCAGCTTTCCAGCAAGTTTCATGAGCTGACAGAAAGTCTGAGAGTGTATGAGAATACACTGCTATATGAGAGTCTTCCTAGAAAAGAAAACTTTCCTTCTTTTTATAAAGTAGATTCCTCTCCAATTTTGTAGGGATCTAATATGTATTTTTATAAATGAAATGGAAGACTATTGAATTAAGCTGTAACTCTGTCTTTAATGGTTTGTAGTAGTTAATCCAGAACCTGCATATACTCAATTCAAGCCAAATAACAATTAAAATACTATAATATACTGAAGTTATTTTGTTGTTTGTTACAAATATATAAGAGTTAATAGATTTATATGTTTTGAGGGGTGATATCTAACAGGCCCTCTTCCATTCCACCCAAGTAAAGATATGGAACCATCTTGATTTTGAAGAAGTGATTCAAACTACATCATTTTGTTTTCAAGATCATTTACATCAAAGGTCTTTCCTTTGATAATTCAAGAATGCATTTCTAGGAACTGTCCTTTCCATCCATGTCACATTTCCCTGCAGCATACATACCAGGGCATGTCTGTCTCTATATCAATGTATAACAATATTTTTGCATATTGGTTCCATTTTGCAGAAGTTTTCAATTGACTACATTTTAAGCTAGAAATATAAAGCATTTAATGATTGATATACTTATAGACAATGGATGAAACTTGTTGTATTTTTCCTAAAGAACAAAATCTCAAATATTAAGATTGTAAGAATATATCATATTTAAAAATTATGGCATTTGCAGGTAAATAGATGGAGTTGGAGAATATAGTTCTAAACAAAGCAAGCCAATCCCCTAAAAACAAAGGCTAAATGTTTTCTCTGATAAGTGGATGCTGATCCACAATGTGTGTGGGGGCGGGCATGGGAAAAATGAAGAAAGTTTGGGCAAAGGAGAGGAAGGGGAGTAGAGGGGAGGGAGCATGGGGGCAGGAAAGAAGGTAGAAAAGATGGTGGAATGAGATGAATATAATTATATAATTACCCTAGGTACATGTACGACTGCACATATGGTATGATGGTACATCATGCACAATCAGAGAAATGAAAAGTTGTGCTGCAGTTGTGTACAATGAATCAAAATGCATTCTGCTGTCATATATACCTAACTGAAATAAATAAATTTTAAAAAGAATATATCATTTTTAATACTGCCACGGAAATTTGAGGACATGATCACAAATTTCTTTGATTTGTCATCTTGAAAATTTGACATTCTAATTGACAGAAAGTATGCCTGTGCATAGGATAAAGGAAATGATAAAATCTGGATATTTTAGAATAAGCCAGTATCATGGAATTCTCCATCTAGGTAGGTAACTAATAAGTACATATATTGTTGCTGGAGAGTTTCATCATTTTGTGCAAGTTATATTTCCTGATGAATAAATAATCTTGACCATTTCTCATATAATGTCTATGCTTGGCTATGCAAATCAAACTGAAACTAATATGTATTCATAGATGTATTACATAGATGAAGCTTGCTTTATTTTAATTGGTTTTAAAATTATACCATTACATAAAATTCTATTTACATATAATCTAGTTTGTTGAGTTTTAGCTATAACTCAGAGAATTCATGGCATACCATGACAATAATTTACAAACTGCATAGTGTGGAAAAAGTGGCCCTCTACCTTCTAAGAGTTCAATAATGGAGTCTATGAAATGTACCAACAGTGGACAGATTAACAAGATAAAAGGAATATGTGGTAGTCCATTTTTCTTCACTGCAATCAAAATAGCCAACAAGATATTTTGAGTTTATGGTTTCAAAGGTTTTGTCCATGGTCATCCAAGTTCATTAATGTAGGCCCCAGGTGAAGCAGAGCATCATGGCCAAAAGATAAGGGGGTGCATGGGTTGGGTGCAGAAGGTGGTGGGTTGGGCGGCTATCCAGCTCATGGCAGCTGGGAAGCAGAGAAAGAGACAGAGGAGCCAGGGGGACAGGCTATAATCCCCAAGACCATGCCCCTACTGACCTAACTTCCTTCAGTTGTACCCACCTGCCAATCAAATTAGGATAGACCAATTAAGTTATGACTGTTATAATCTATCATTTCCCCTCTGGGATCACTACAAGACCTTTTGGGGGATACCTGATATCCAAACTATAAAAGCATACGTATTACTTGTATGGAGGCATCATATGAAAATAAATGGTTATCCCAAAGTCTAGAAGCTTATATGAGATCTAGAAGCTTATATTCGCTTTATTATTTTGTATTGGGGATTGAATCCAAAGGTGCTTAACTGTTGGGATCTTTAGCCACCCCCCTCCTCCCGACCAGTGGGTGAAGTGGGGAAAGCACGCCCAGACCAGGACAAGCCAAGAAAGGTAAAGGTTGACTGGTGGCCCGCACCCAGCCCTCCTTCACAGGAGGACAATCAGACGCGCCAGAGAGACGAGTCAAAGCAGGATCTCGTTTATTGAGGAAGTACACACAGCTTATATACTGCATAGGAACCAATCAGGATAAAGGTCAGAGGGGTGGAGCGAGTTCAAGTGTACATCCATCCCATAGTCTGTAAGGGAAGGCACGAGCTGTCCACGAGGGTGGAAGAGTCCTGGACCTATCCTGGAGGTGGTCCGCCTTTTTCATCACCACCCACAGCACGGCCTCCTGCCTGATCACTAGGCGCCATCCCAGCCACATGTGCGGCCCCAAGACCAGGAAGTGGGCAGCAAGTCATGCCCTACACTTAACCAGTGGGTCATATTCCCAGACCTCTTTATTTTTATTTTGAGACAAAGTCTCACTAAGTTGCTTGGGGCCTGGAATTACATGTGTGTGCCACCATACCCAGCTTGTGGATTCTTTTATGTGGTAGAAGGAAAGAGGGGATGTAGGCAACTAGGGGAGAATAAACAGTTTGGGAGACAGATGAATGAGACCTCAGAAGAATAAGTGATACCCTGTGACAAAATGTCTATGCATGGTGTCAACTTTGTCTTCTCTCCTGTGATCACAGTTAATCTCCCCTGGTTGATAAGATTCCTGGAAGGGGATTCATGACAATTGAGTTCCTTTTAGAGAACCCACTTGTAAGCAGATAAGGGGAACGCAGAAGTTTCTGCCTGTACCTGTCAAAGTAATTATGATACAAAAATGGAATATTTTATGGTGGATTTTCTAAACTCTCTCAACTAGATTGGCTGAAGAGATATTTTGAGTTCACTGTGGTAAAGCTAAAATATTTTGAATACTGTGGTAAAGCTAAAGTCTAAAATAAACCACTGTAGTGATTTCTTATTTGAAGATTAGATATATAGGTTGAATCTTGAATGAATTCAGAATGAGGTGAAGAAGCCTAATGAAGTTTACCAGTTGAGCCCAAGATCTGAAAGCTTACTCCTTGGGGAACTAAAAATGGAGGTTCACAATTCTTACTTCTAAATATTTAAAGTTCTACATCAAGCTAAAAACTTTTAAATACAACATGTTCTACCATTGTACCTTAACAGATATACATTCATAATCACCAAATTAAGAAAAAATGTGTAAACTAAAATTTTATATTTTGGAGTTTGTTTTATAGTAAAGTTGATGGAATTTAATAATACTTGCCTATCTGATCTGCTGATTGGTCAACAGTGTTTATCTAAATAGTGATGATGTACATAAATCATGTCTCCCAGCCATGATGACTCTGCACACTTAGTGTTTCAGCTCTGAACTAGCAAAGAGTGTTAGCAACTCTCAGCATTTAGTGTCACTCTATGCCCAGCAGCTGGTGTTGATAGTTGTCCAGCTGTTCTTGACTATTCCTAAGCAGCCAGAGACTGCTCCTGGCAACTCTCTGAAGATCCTCTAGCAGCCAGGGCTGACAGTTTCCAGCAGCTCCCACCTCTTCTGCACTTAATCTGCATCAGCTCTTGGCTGTTTTCTGGAGCTTTTAGAAGCTCTTTGCTGAACACCCTTGTTGGGTGTTTTCAGGGTTAGCAAAACTTAGAATTAACAGCTCTTTTGGCAAGTATTTCATACAACTTTACTGAGGTAGTAATCACATGTAGGCAACAAAATCTTCCCAACAAGGCTTTATTGGGGCCATTGCAGCATGGGGGAAGAGGCCAGTGTACAGGATGGAATTCACAGACTGACCTACCGAAGGAGAGTGAGAGGAAGGCTGCTTATATATCCAAAGAAGGGTGGTGCTACCCATGCCCATGGTCTTTTGCCTGGTAACCAGACTTTCTTTCTTAGTCATGCCAGCCTGAACAGGTATAGTGGGCCCACTTATCTTGACTATCAAAGGTGAGGGAGGTGATCCTCAATCAATGAAATAGGGACAGGTGAAGGTGGTAAAAGTGGTGTAAATATCCCAAGCAGCTGCAAGATGGGGTCATTGGTAGTCTTCCTGAGTGATTACAGTGCATCTCTTGCTAAAGCAGAGTCTCCTGTTACAGGTATATCAAGGATCATTATACTAAATTCAGACAATAAGTCCTCTTTTAGCACCAATAAATCATACCAAGTGATGATCATTTTTGTCCATGTAGGTTTAAGAATTACTTAGTAATATCAATAATCTAAGTTGTAGAATATTATATTTAGTTAGGACTGATCTCAGTTTTGCACATTTTCTTGTCATCAAAAGTTCTCACGCTCTCATGAAACTTCATTTTTGTGTTTTTATGCTTTGGATGTGAAGTCTCTCCCAAAAGCTCAAATGTGAGACAATGCAAGAAAGTTCAGAGGAGAAATGACTGGGTTCTAAGAGGCTTAACACAAGCAGTGAATTAATTCTGTGATGACAATTAAGTGGTAACTGAAGTGGTAGGGTATGGCTGGGAATTGGTGGTTGGAATTGGGGGCATGGCTTTGGGGTGCATATTTGTATGTTGCAAATGGAGACCTCTCTCTGCTTTCTGATCATCATGTGAGATGCTTCCCTCTGCCACACTCTTCTGCCTGATATTGACATCACAGTATCAATTTTTCTATTTCAGATTATATATTTGTTTTTAGTGTATGACAACCAGTACAATTCACAATGGTCAGGAATGCAGGCAGCCTTCTATGGACTAAGACTTATGAAAACGTGATCCCCTAAATAAATATTTTCTCCTTTACAGTTATTCTGGTTGGGTCCTTTAGTCACAACAGTCAAAAAACTGACTAAAACATGCATATAAGTTTTCATTAAGGTTTTGATGGTAGAAGAATTTCTGTTATATTTTACTATTTTATATGTATATGCATTATCTCTCTTAATGGCTTTCTACTATCTTTTAGGACAGATATTTAATTTTATTTTCAATTACCTTCCCCATGTACACTGCAGAGAATTAGGTAGATATATTATTTCATAGTTTTTAGATAAGAATTGTAAGTTTAAAAGGTTTAAAATCATGTTTAAGTTATAAAATATAATTTATTGTAACATAAAAAACTTATGGATAAATGTAATTTTGTAATTTGTTCCCTGTAGGAATATGTCCTTATAACAGTTTTCCAGTACTTTTCTGTTAATATTTTAAATCATAAAGAGAATATTCAGTGGTCAGAGACAAAAACAGACAGATTACAAATATTTACTCTACAAAAAAAAATGCTTGATTTTGTTTATGTTTGTCAACATTTCAGTTTTCTCCTCATAAGTTATAAACAGTTATAGAATGAAATGTATTTGTTGGACATGGTAGAAGACACACTAGCAATTTTAACAATATTTTGTATGCTTTGCTTTCTTTATTACACTAAGCAAATCAGATTATTTGTCAGAAACCTTATAAAACTTTCATCATAAGTGATATCTCAAGGTCTTTAGATAAAAATTTGGACTTAGGCAAGTCTGTAATAGTAATATAAACATGAGTATCAATTTTTATATTTAAGATTATATACTTATTTTTACTGTATGTCAACCAATACAACTCAAAATAATCAGAATTACTAAAAATTTCACTCAAGATATTTTCAGCATAACTACATTCACAAAATATGAGCTCTTCCTATGGAAAGAATCATTTCCTTTGAATTTACTGAGAGTCAGTGAAGAAACTTCAAGTGTGCAACAGGCAAATTTTGTAGAAATGTGGGAACTTATTTTGAACAAAGTGTATCTGTTTTTCATTTCTTCTTATTGCACTTGAGCTACTTCTTTTTTAAAATTGATTTCTTAAAAACAAATGACATCAGGTGCATTACAATTTTTATTACACATACATACCACAATTTTTCATATCTCTGTTTGTATATAAAGTATGTTGACACTCAATTTGTGTCTTCAACATATACTTTGGATAATGATGTCCATCACATTCTACCATCCTTGTTAATCCCCTGCCCCCTCCTTTCTCTCCCACCCCTCTGCCCTATCTAGAATTCATCTATTTTTCCCATGCTCCCCCTCCCTACTCCACTATGAATCAGCCTCCTTATATCAGAGAAAATATTCAGCATTTGTTTTTTTGGGGATTGGCTAACTTCACTTAGCATTATCTTTTCTAACTCTGTCCATTTGCCTGCAAATGCCATGATTTTATTCTCCTTTTTGCTGAGTAAAATTCAACTGTGTATATATGCCACATTTTTTTTATCCATTCATTCACAGAAGGGCATCTAGGTTGGTTCCACAGTTTAGCTATTGTGAATTGTGCTGCTATAAACATTGATGTGGCTGTATCCCTGTTTTTAAGTCTTTGGGGAATAGACCGAGGAGAGGAATAGCTGGGTCAAATGGTGGTTTCATTCCCAGATTTCCAAGGAATCTCCATACTGCTTTCCATATTGGCTGCACCATTTTGCAGTCCCACCAGCAATGTATGAGCTTACGTTTTCTTCAACATCCTTGCCAACACTTATTGTTGTTTGTCTTCATTCACAATAGCTGCCATTCTGACTAGAGTGAGAAGATATCTTAGAGTAATTTTGATTTGCATTTCTCTAATTGCTAGAGTTGATGAACATTTTTTCATATATTTGTTGATTGATTGTATATCCTCCTCTGAGAAGTGGCTGTTCAGGTCCTTGGCCCATTTATTGATTGGGTTATTTTATTTTATTTTTTAATTTTTTTGTTTGTGCTTAGCTTTTTGAGTTCTTTATATATCCTACAGATTAGTGTTCTATATGATGTGTGAGGGGTAAAAATTTGCTCCCAGATGTAGGCTGTCTATTCACCTCACAGATTGTTTCTTTTGCTGAGAAGAAACGTTTTAGTTTGAGTCCATCCCATTTATTGATTCTTGATTTTAATTCTTCGGCTATAAGAGTCTTATTAAGGAAGGTGGGCCTCATCCCACATGATGGAGATTAGGGCCTACTTTTTCTTCTATTAGACACAGAATCTCTCATTGTATTCCTAGGTCCTTGATCCACTTTGACTTGAGTTTTGTGCATGGTGAGAGATAGGGGTTTAATTTCATTTTGTTGCATATGGATTTCCAGTTTTTCTAGCACCATTTGTTGAAAAGGCTATCTTTTCTCCAATGCATGTTTTGGGCACCTTTGTCTAATATAAAATAATTGTAGTTTTGTGGGTTAATATCTTTTGTGGTATTCCTCTATTCTGTACCATTGGTCTACCACTCTAATTTGGTGCCAATACCATACTGTTTTTGTTACTATTGATCTGTAGTATAGTTTAAGATCTGTTATAGTGATGCCACCTGCTTCACTCTTCCTGCTAAGGATTCATTTAGCTATTCTGGATCTCTTATTTTTCCAGATGAATTTCATGATTGCTTTTTCTATTTCTATGAGGAATACCATTGTGATTTTGATCAGAATTGCATTAAATCTGTACAGTGCTTTTGGTAGTATGTTCATTTTGATAATATTAATTTTGCCTCTCCAAGAAGAAGACCTTAGAAGATAAAAAGATCAAGCTACTTCTTTATGTTGTTGTCCACAGAACTTTCATCAGTTTATTCCTAATTGTTTCTCATCTTTCACTGTTCTACCACGTATCTTGTTTGCTTGTATCTGTTGTCTAAAAATGATAAAAGACATGAAGTTGTGCTTTTTCTTTGTTGTACAATAAAGAATTACATATAATGAAGTTTAAAATGTAGTTTACTTGATCAAAATATACATTACTTTGTTCTTTAAATTTTCTTTTTTAAACATTTATCTGCTTTATATAGGTTTCATACTCAATTCAAATTCTAACTTGGTGATATTAATTTTAAATGTTTTATATATTTTAATTAGTGATATAAATTTTAGCATTATAATTCTTTTAAAACTTTCCTTATGATTTTAATTTTGGACCTATTTTACACTGAATATTGGTATATATAATAGTGATTTAAATAGTTGGTATTCAGATGACAAGTATTCATGACAATGTGTTCTTTTTCAACTGATAGTTTTCTTCATATTTTTAGATTTTTGAAATATTTTCTTTTTGCACATAAAGATAAACAATTTTACCTCCTTCCTATTGAGAAAAGCACTTATCTAACAAGAATCATGTTATATTGGAAAGTTATTCACATGTACAATATTTTGAAAACGTAATGATTTTAAAGGGTAGGTGATTTTAGTTTAATTGCTAGGAAGCAACAGTAAGCTCATCTTGAGGTTTTTTTTACTGTCTTTTGCATATACACACCAAACTGTTTATTCTCTTTGGTTCTCTAGAGGAAGCAAATACCACTGAGGTATAATTGGGCCAAATTATTAATAATTCCTAAAGTCCTCAACAAAATCAACAAAATAAAAAAAATAAAATCTTATAAGCTATTCTTTGTTGAAAAAATATCCCACAGTTAAAACCATTTCAAATTAAAGCCTGTTCAAAATCTAAAGAAGTAGTGTTCTATAAAGAGTATTTTAGAACACCTATTTCTCCAGTTCAACATTAGTCCAATTTCAGAAACAAAATAAACTGTACCTGAGATTTTAAACTGAACTCTGGGTCCACAGGTCTGCTGAGTGAAAAAATAAATTACCTGACTTCTAGAAAAATACTACCTATATTTAATATTTTATTATTCTGTTTTGATAAAAATCATCAGGATGTCTGCAGATCAGGACAGTGTATATCAGAAAGCATTATTTTTCTTCTCTTTCTTTCCTCAAAATATTTTCTGACAATTGGTAGGGAGTTCTTCAATTACATCTTGTTTTAGTGAGAAAGAAGGAGTCAAGCACCATGTTCTGAATTATCATTAGACAAGCAGATTTAAGTTCTAGATATGCAAAAACTTAAAACCTAAATGCATAGGATAGAAATCAAAACTAGCATTTAGCTAATTGAAACAATGAGAGAGTGACCTGACAACATTTTATTTTCCCAGATAAAGGAATACTGACAGTCTAATGCATTCTATTGATAACATAACCAATAATATAACATCAATAACAAGTTCACATATTTTATGTACATTTCTGAATCTTCTAATAGTAGACATTATTACCTGTAATAATGAGAAAATTAGTTTTATTGATTCACAGCTTCACAGAGTAGAAATGATTTCCTTTAACACTAAAGATGGTAGAAACAATATTAAGATTTGAATTATGATGTATTTTACTTTAAAGTTTATGCTTATTCCTCAATTTTCAGTTTCACTTTTGATAAGAGGGTGTTCAAACATTTCAAACACTAGATCTTTTTGAGAAACTACAAATACCAATAGTAAATGGTCAAACTTTCCAGGAAGGTAAAGCAGGAAATTCTTTCTTCCTATAGGCACACTTTTTCACCTGGTCACTCGTTTGGCAAATATCTGTTGAGTACCATTTGTGTACCAAGCAATACTTAAAGACAGATGGATGCCAGCATTGTGGTTCTTTGAGGGATGCATGTTGTAACTATATCAGTCAGCTCTTTATGACTATGACTCAAATCCCTGATAAGAACAACTTAAAAGAAGGAAAGTTTATTTGGGCTCAGGATTTCAGAGGTTCACTACATGACTTTGAGCCTGAAGTGAGTCAGAATATCATGGTGAAAGGAAAACTGCTCACCTCATAACAGCCAGGCAAGAAACAGAGAAAGAGAGAGCCAGGAATAGACTACAAACCCCAAAGGCACACTTCCAGAGACCTACTTCATCCAGCCATGCCCCACCTGCCTACATTTACCACCAGTAGTTCATTTCAGATTATTAATGCATCATATGAATTAATCATCCAATTAGGTATGTCATAATATAATAATTTCATCTCTGAACATTCCTGCATTAACAAAGGAGCTCTGGGGGTAAATCTCATATACAAACCATAATAGTAGCTTAGTACTAGCCTATGCCTGAGGAATGGGGGTATGGTGAAAAGTTCATGCATAGTCTAGATCAGAGTGATCTTTAACCAACACACAATGGGATAGCTCTTTCTTTTGTTGAAATATGTCCATAGTTGCTAATAGTCTTTGTCTCATGTTCCTTAAAGCCTTTGCTACGCTTTTGACCCTGTGCTCCCTTAAGACTACTTCAGACCTACACAGCAACTACATAGTTAATGTCTATCTTAATGGGGGCATTTAGAACCCTGGTTTTTCTCTAAGACTTTTACCTGTTATGATTGGTTAGTTCCCTTCCTGGAAAAGCTCTTGGATGACATCTTAGGTAACAACATGTGCTTCCCCTCCTAGTAATATCCAAGGTCTTATGTTTAATCCATGTCCTGTGTTCTGGAATCCTCAGATGACTCACTGTAGCTCTTGAACTGGCCCAGCCATTTCTGTTTCTTTTTGCCCAGAGCAAACCCAAAGAGCAAAAGGAAATATGGTATCCTTCCTATCTTGGAGGACTAAGCATTTTAGTGTCATTCTTCCCCCATGAAATTGGTCTGGTCCTGCTATGGGTATCCTTAAGTTCTTGGGTAGACAGTAACATCCATAGGACTTTGAGAAAGCAGGCAGAGATGGAGCAAGATGGTAGATAGAAGGTGATGAGACTAGCCTTAGGCAAAGACCAGGGGCTGCTGGCCATCCTGGAAGAATGGGGGTTCCCACAAAGGAGGAAAAAGCAGAGGATGAGGGAGGCCCATGGGAGTAATATGAGACCAGGAGATACTAGGAGTGGAATATTCATTTTCAATTAAATATCACTTCTATTTAATTCTCTGCATGAGAACTAGTTACAGAAATTAACAGCATTAACATTAAAAATAAATGAAAGCCAGATACCATTCCAAGACATTTGAGTCCTCCTCACTCAATAAGCAAGGAAACAGAAAAACTGGAATTTAAAATTTGAATGTCACAGCCAGTGTTATAATTTGGGGAACTTGGCAACATGTCCTTGCTCTCAATCTCCACTTTATGCCACTTTTCACCTGACCTAAATGATTAATTTAATCCTATTAAATATGAGATTCAGATTTTTTATTGTTATATTTTAGTTGATAATAGAAAATTAAATATAAAAATGTGTCTCAAACCAAAGCTAGAGAATAATTAAATGCCATTGTTATAAATTAAGTGGAATCTTCAAGAAAAGTCAGCACTAACAATGTTGTTGATCTGCAGAGAAATTCTCTACTGATTGAGACAGCTAATGACTATCATCATAATATCTAATACCCATCAATTGAATGGGAGAAATTGTTAGAAAGTTTCTGCTTCAAATCATGGATTGGTACTCAGTGTTTGTCATATCAAACAGATTGTTTCAAACATTTCTAAAAATCAACAAGTGAGTTTGAAATTATTAGAGTAAATTTCAAATAGTTTGCATTATGATTTCAATCACTTATTGAGAATTTGTATTATATGTATGATCCTATTTATTTATAGAACAAAAGTAAATTTATTTTAAGTTTTACATTCATGTATTGGATTTAAATGAAGCAAAAAATATTTTGGTGAGTGCTTAGAGTGGATAAATAGGGAAATGATGATATGAATTGAAAGTATGAATGTATATGCATATGGGACTTTTTCATAGGTCCTTATGTCTTGATTTCCATCATAGAGTTACATTTAATTAGTATTAATGTATAAATCAAGTTTTGTGTGAATTTTATATGCTTTTCCAAATAATACTTATTACTGATTTCCTCTATGAAATGAAACAGAAGAAGGTGGCTAAATAAATAAATAAATAAATGGGTCCTTTGGAACTTCAATGAGCCTAATAATGAGACTATAATATAAACATTCATTAATATACAAATGGTGGGTAAAGAGGTAATTTTATAATAAATCTAACTCTTTACCTTGAAGCATGTGCAGATAAAATTAGTTTCTCATCAAAATTCAAAATTTCTACGTGTCATTGAACTTCAAGGACTCACAAATCTTCACAACCATACATTTTAATTTGTGAAAGCTAAGCAAGGATTTACTTAAAACAAAACAAACAAACAAAAAACATAAAGTTTGTGATTGATCACACATAAGAAAACTTAAAGAACCATGGATTTTCCAAATAGGAATAATCAGATCATTAAACTCAATTTGTTCATTTTTACCATTCTCTTTCTTTTTCAAGTTCTGGGGATTGAACCCAGGGTCTTGTACATGCTAAGCACATGCTTATCACTGGGTTGTATCCCAGCCCTACCATTCTTTGAACATAACTGAGACCCAGAAGCAGAGACTAAAGCAACTGTGATCAAGAGAAAGTGATCCCAAAATCAAGAAGTGTGTTGATGTCAGAGTTTGAAATGAAATTTGTATATAATGGCAATACTTTCTCCAATATCTATGTTGCCTTTTCACCAAGCTATACTATTTACTTTATATCTATGTGGCTATAACAAGTAAAGTAAAACCATAAATGAATGAACTAAGGCAGGAGCCATGAAGTTTGCCATAAAGGATTTGAAAGTGTCCTGAAAAGACTATCTTCCACGTTGCAATTTGCTAGTAAGACATACCATCTGGCCAAATTCTCAGAGTCTGGAATAAAAGTAACAAAGGGTTGCCAACCCCCCATGATCATAAATGAGAGTCACTGACAATGCCTATTAATTATACCATAAAACTCACTAAACAAGCCACATTTACCTGCCATATTTGAAATGCAGCCAATGAACTCCAAAGGATTCTTGAGTATTTAAAAGTCTTATTACTGCAATCTTATTGAATATCAGTGACTAAATAAAATGAGTTCTTGGTATGATTTTATGAACTCTATCTTTAAAATCCTAACTTCAAGTCCTCCATCTAAGGAAGAGTGTAAAGCTTAGCTATCACATTGCTGAACTGCTGTTTCCTCTGTTTTCTCAGCAAGATGCTTTGTGACCTTCTATTCAGCAGCTGCCACGTAACAGAGGTTTTTCTGTATGAGTGAGGATTTTTTTTTTAAAAAAACATAGCTATGAAAAACAAAAGGCTACACTCAGTTCTCCATCTGTCGTTTATGTTCCTCTGCATTACTTAAAGAGGCAATGGTTTATTTATTACCTACAAATTATACTCTAAATAATATTTGATGAAGGCTCACTTTGAGTTAGAGAAATTTCATACTTGTACATTTAGGATAGGAGAAAAATCACATTGCAATGTCCTGTGACTTTCTCAATACTGCTGAGCCATGCAGCTTGCTTGTTTACTTTATCCAATTTTGAACATAACATTGTTGGAAACAAAAGATGATAGCAGTTCATCCAAATTCTAGTGTTATTACTGACAAAAGCATTATATTTCTTAAATTCATGCTTGAGGTGAGGAATCAGAATAATCTTACCTGTCTTTACCAAAAGTTCATAATAAAGAAGCATTGCACTCTTCCCAAGTAAAATCTGCTTAACTGAAAAATAGATTATATTTTGTTCAGGGATTCCAAATTCTTGAGTGTCAGATTTAACCTAGGAGTTCCCATGAATAATCGTAACCATGTGATGTTCACTTTCCTTCATTCAATTTGGAATTAAAAGTTAGGATACACCAAATATTTGATTAAGTAATACATATTCCTGCAGTATAATGTCCAGTTTGTCGCAGAAAATGATCCATTTGAAGAGTGTTTATTTGTTCCTTTTAAGGTGCTTATTTGTTTGACTTGGGACTAACAAAAGAAAATTTATTTGTCAAAAGGAGTGACACTAGAGAGAGAGCAAATGCTTATTTTCTTATGAGTTCTTGTGATAATTTGGGTTTTATTTTTTTTAAAGTTGAAGGACCTAATGTATCCTATGCCCTGTGTGTATGAGATGCTTTATAAACATTTTGACATTTTATTGTCAAAATAAATATGTGAGGCAGGTATTTCTCTTAAATAAGGTATAAGTATGCCCATATTAAAATGAAAGATTTTACTAAAGTTATATTTTTATTTCATAGATTTTTGAAAATAAAAAGACCAAAAGTTATATCAAATAAAGCATTATATCCTCTTTCAGTTTTACTCTCTTAAATCACAAAGTGGCAAGACATGAACTTTACCATATCAATTCAAATCTTGACCTTCAGAATTTAAAATCCTTGAAACTGCAATGATTGGAAAACACTTTTAAAATAAACTTATCTCTATTATTTGAGGTAAATTCCATATACCTTATTTCCTGGCGATTCCAGTTTGTGTGTCTTGGTTTTTCTCCTGTAAGTATTATCAGAAAAGTAAATATTCTGGCAATAATCTGAGTTTTATCAAAATTATCTTTGTAGTAAAGGAGGTAGTCTCACATTCTTTTATAAAATCAGACACTCTTAAAATTAAAAGTCTTATTTGGAAAAGAAACCTTAATCTAATATCAAGCTCTGCTAGATATATATGGTAATAGAACTCAACTGAGCATTCCTTAAACAAAGAATCAAAAAAAAAAAATTAACGAAATCAAAGAAATTTAACATTTAGTATGTTACACTGTTAACATTTAAATTATGTTTAGTATGTTAAATTGTTAAATTTAACATTTAGTATGTCTGTATAATCCCAAAACTGTATGTTTAGTGTTGCTAAAAACAGTCATTTAAAGTAATTTAAAGAAATAAATAATCAAGTGGTTATGTTGTAGACATTACTTGTATAAAATACAGAATGAATGAAAGAAAAACATTGTACAATAATATACAGATAAATACATATGATCTGGTATAAAATTTTCCATGAAAATTTTTTTTTTTAAAAAAATGCAGTACCTTAAACTACTTAGATAGAAATGAGGAAATTATACACTATAGCAAACTTGATATGATTAGAAATGTGACTGTACCATGATAAAACTAATGCCTAAACTGTATATAAAGAGTCTTAATGAAATAGTTTTACTGGCTTAGCGGGGTGGTACATGTCTGTAATCCTAGCAGTTTGGGATACTGAGGCAGGCCAGCCTTGGCAACTTAAGAAGACCCTGTCTCAAAAATAAAATAAAATAATGCTGGGGATGTAAATCAGATGTAGAGTCCCTAGGGTTCAGTCCCCACCAACACACACACACACACACACACACACACACACCAATGAAAACAACAATGAAAAAACATTTTTTTAATTAAATGTAAAAACAGAAACAAAGAAATTCTCCATTAATAATTTAATAGGTTGAGCAGGGAATTGAGATTATTTTATCAATATCTTTAAAGGATTCTGTATTTAAATTCAACAGCATGCTCTTTTAACACTGTCATTACAATTTCTACTGGACTATAAACTCTATGATGTCACATTTCTGGAACATAGTAGACATTCAGTGAATAACAAATAACACGTTATTTTTATTCATTCCAATGAAAAATAGGTTCAGTTTCATAATTTGATTGGTTCATCTATTTATCATATACTCCTATTGGGATCCAGGCATTTTTCAAAGTGCTGAGTAATATTGCCTTAATTCTGAAAAGTTCTCTTGTTTAATTCTAAAAAAGTCTCTTGTTCAACTCTTTGAATTTATTTGATAGATGTTCTCCAAAGTTTAATTTCCTGTTTCTCATCTTGATTATTTTATTCTTTGCTGACATTTCAATTAATATATTTCATTGCAACTTGAGGTGTATATGTACTATTTATGTATATCATAAGAAAGTTTCAGATATAACAGAAATTTTCTTATATTTCATTGACTTATTTTTTTAAATTTCTTCAATTCAGAAATGAAAATCTGAAGATGTATCACATTCTATTCATAAAAAAATGTTTCAGTAAAATAATTTAAATTTTACCATAATCATCTCCATGAGAATATGTTATATACTGCTTTGATATTTTTAGAAAATAATTTAACATTATATAGAATGACATGGACATAAAATATTTTCACATTAAGAAATTAAAATAATTTTCCCTGTGGTCTTTGTTATAGTATTTATAGATTAAGATTTATCATGATGTATGTTTTATATATTTTTTCAAATGCTATTTATCATTAATCTTAATTATAGTATTTATCAAGTCAAATATATCAATTTATTTATCACAAATTATGTGATACAAGGATATTAATGGGGGGCTGGGGTCGTGGCTCAGTGATAGAGTGTTTGCCTGGCATGTGTGAGGTCCTGGGATTGATCCTCAGCACCACATATAAATAAATAAATCAACTAAAAAATCCATTGACAACTAAAACATATTTTTAAAAGATATGAATGTATTCTAATGTGCATTTTAATGGTGTTTCCTGGGTATTAAATATATGATTATATGGTTTATTGAGGTAATGCAGAGGAAATAGCATATTATATGATAACATCTGATTCTTTTTATCCTGATTTGCAGTTTACATTTTCCTAAAAATATCCTATAAGTAGGTACTAATTTAGTTTTTAGTAATCAATTTATTTTTAGTAGTAAGTCACAGACAAGTCACTTTCAATTGTCATAATTGCCAACAAAATCATTTGGGAAAGAAAACAAGTTTATAGTATTATTGGTTAGAGCATAAATTAGGTAAATGCCAAATATATTGAGAAAAAATAAATTAATATTATTATTTTTATGAATGTAATCATGCTTTTTTCAAACAGACTATACCTGTAATTTTTTTGTCATGTTCATTCCTACATATTGATAAAAATGAACTATTAAATAAAGAGATAAAAAAATTTGTTTAGTAGGTACTATTGCTTTTTTTTAGCAAATATTGCACATTTAGGAAAAAATAAAACATGATGGATTGTTTAAAAGACTTAATATATAATATTTATATGTTTAATCAAATTTTTTTCATTTTGCTCATTTGGAAATTTAAAAGTTAAAAGAAGTAACCTCTAGATTTTTAAGAGGCTTCTTGGTATAACTGCTATGCTGTCATGATCTATGAAAAGATGAAATAAATAATAGTAAAAGCTATAAAGTTATGTTGTAATCAAGATATAATATAAACATTTAAATATATAACTGTTGATAGATTATATAAATATATGATTATTCATATATATTTGTGTGTGTATGTGCAAACATGTGCTATGATGCTTAATGAATTTTGAAGCATTGATTCCTGTGGTTAATTCTAATTATAAATAAAATTATTTTTAATTACTTGCTGATAAAATATTTTTGTATGTTGATTTGAGTCTTATAAACTTACCCAATGAACTTATTAGTTTTAGTATTTGCATTGTATAATCCTTAGGGTTTTTTTTAACCTTGATAATGATAGTGTATGCTAAAAAGAGAAGTATTACTTTAAAAATTGTATGCTTATTTATTTTTTCTTCTTTTATTTTATTGGATATTACCTCCAGTATAGCATCAAATAGAAATGATAAATAATGTCTTTAACTTTTTCTCAATTTTAGAGGTAAAGTCACCAGTGTTTTACTTTATTTATAAGTTTTTATAAATGAGGGTTTCACATAAATGTTCTATATTCATGACACAATTATTTCTTAAATGAAATTGAGTGTTTTGTCCTTTCCAATGCTTTTGAGTTTACATGCTACTTTTTATGATACTATGTTTTTCCCTTTTATTTTCATTTTATTTATTCATTTATTTATTTCATAATAACTTTAAACTATTATCATCACTATACCTCAGCCCATCTTTTGCTATTTATTCTCATTTTTCTTTGATCTACATACTTATTTTGAAGCACATCCAAATATTTGACTTACCTTATGAAATTTTAATAGTTACACATGTATTCTTTAATATGATATTTAGAATTTTATATTAGTATTTTTAATTCTTTCTGTTTTGATTTTTAAATTTAGTGTTTGTTTATCTCTTTTATCTTCAAAGAGCTTGAAAGCCATATAGCCTGTTTTTCATACTACTAGTTTTAATACTAAATGTTTGTAGCATAAAAATATTTGAACCGATATTTATCAAATTATCATTATAAAGAATAAAATTGTATTTTAGGTAAAAATATTGGTTTATTCATTAAATATTTATCAGGTAATTACTTCATGTTCATCTTCCTTTTATCATTTTTGGCTTTCTAATTAAACAGATTGTTTCAAAAGTTTTTAAAAGTATTATGCCTCACTTCTTTTAATAATATGTTTTAACTTTAATATTTAGGTTTGCAACTATAAATCTAAATCTAAAAATCTAAAAAAAAAAACAAAAAAACACTAAAGATATTTAGCTTTAACTTTGAGGATTTCAAACACTCATCATGTGTCAGGGTTTTTAAACACCACCCCCCAACCCCCCACCCCAGTTTCCTCCTGACCTGCTGGAGAGATGGGGAGAGCACACCCTGACAAGGATGAGCCAAGAAAGGAGAGGGCCGATTGACCACCGGCACCCAGCCCTCCCTCGCCAGAGGACAGTCAAAGCAAGATCTCCTTTATTGAGAAAACACACACAGCTAATATAATGTACAGGAGCCAATCAGGATAAAGGTCAGCAGGGTGGGGAGAGTTCATGTGTACACCCATCCTACAGGCAGTAATGGGAGACAAGAGCTGTCCATGAGGGCGGAAGGGCCTATCCTAGAGGTCATCTGATTTTTCGTCACCACCCACAGCACTGCCTCCTGGCTGATGGTCAGGCGCTATCTTAGCCACATGTGGCCCTAGGACTGGGAAGTGGGTAGCAAGTTAGGTTTTCCTCTTTTTTGATGCAACATGCCCCACATGTTACATTATGCCCTACAATCATGGTTCCTTTGAAGCCACCATTTCAACCCGATTTCCTCTCTTGATGAAGTGTTCATTGGTTAGTATATTTGGGGGGCATATTGTGTATGAATGTGACTTTGTGCTGTTGGCATATCAATGTCAAGCTAACCTTTAGATTTCCTGCTGAGTTCATTGTGTGGAGCCTAAATAACTCACATTTTCTGTGTTAATAATATATTTACATGTTTCTTTTTCTATACAAATAATATATTACAAAAATTGTCTTTATGTGGTTGTTATAGAAGTTAATTGAGTTAGTATATGTAAATAAGATTCTGACATATAGTAAATGCTAAAAGTGATTAGTTTATATTATTATTATAATCATTGCTGTGATTACTTATTGTTATTTTTAGTTGTATGTCAATTATTATTATCATTGTTATTCCCAAGTAATCATACTTTAATTTGTTTTTTAAGAATTATTGATACATACTGAAAAATTACTATAAATAAAGATGTGTAAAATCACTGAAATTCATATTTTACCAAATTTGCTCTCATAAAAAAAACCATTTAAAACCTGGAAAACTTGGAATAATTGTGTTAAATATTGTATATTTTTAAAATATTTATATCATTTTCAACTACGATACATAGCTAAGTTTTGTTTTGACTATTGTAGTTCACTAAATATCAAAGGATTCAACAATATTGTCATAGGATTTTTAATTTCTTACAATGAAATCATTTTTTTAAAATTTTATGTGTACATTTGCATATAATATTGTTATTTTGAAAAATTGTTTCACTTGAATTGCCACATAAAAATAAAAAAATATAATTTTCTTTTGGGAGATTATATTTGTATCAAACAATATTCCAAAGTTTTAGTTCATATCCAGAATTAAGGCAATAAAAGTTAAAAAAAAAGAACATTCATGTTTTATTTTGAAAATGTGGAGATATCACAGTTTTAATTATCTAAAAGTTTATCATTATATAAATCTTAGATTAATTTAACTGTTACATGATTATACTAATGTATTGGTGCTAGAGAGTAATTAATAATGCCTATAGGCCATATTTAATAAAACATCCAGTTATAGTATATAAACTACTTTGCCTTCTGATCACTCTTGCATTTTATCATTCTATTATTGATATAGGAATTAATTGTTCCGTTTTTTACATTCTTTACTAAACTTCAGCACATTGGCACCAGTTCTATACTTCACTATATTCTTATATTATCATTTTTTTATACCTTTATTTTATTTATTTTTTTATGTAGTGCTGAGGATTGAACCCAGGGCCTCACATGTACTAGGGGAGCACTCTACCCACTAAGCCACAATCCCAGCCCTATATTATCACTCTTTGTCACAGTGACTAATACAGCATTCTTTTTTGTTCTCTCATATTAATTGTGACTTTCAAAAAGATATTGGTTCCTATGAACTAGTAAATGTGTTAAATTTTTGTCCTTGAGTAGTGAATTTTGTGGATGTATACTTTGTATTTCAGAGCAAGGACCTAAGATCATAACAAAGTCATTTTTTGACACATAAAGTGTAGAGTAACATTAGATAATCAGATTTCCCTCCCAAATAAATAGTAAATATCAACGTTAATTTATGAGTTTATCAAAATTCTTACTGTTATTCTGAGTCTTAACTGGTATTTAGCCTTAAAAAAAAATGGTGATGGGCATTGTACCTAATGCCTGATGTATGGTTGACAAGTGCTCTACCACTGAGCTACATCCCCAACTCTGGTATTTGGTCTTTATTGTCTTAATACTAAATCTTTCCAGAATATAGCTTTCATCTAACTATTTTAATTTTCTCATTCCAGTAGTAAACTAAGAAATAAAAAACCCCAATAAGCATGTTAAAATTTCTGTGAAATTTTAGTAAGCTAAAAAGTACAATAAAACAAAATACTATTATTACTTATGTATTTTAAGCTTTAATAGTGATTTTTAGGAATATAATTTATTCTCCTAAAAAGGACACTTATTTTTAATTTTAAACATTTTTGATAGTAATATAAGTCAGTATCAAAAGGGAAAGAGATTTTGTTGTTCTTAAATGTCTGTGTTAAAGTAAGGAATGTTTTAATGTATCTCTTAAATATAGACTAACATGATATACTTTGTTAATGTATTATAATTTGAGAATGAATACTTACATAAATTAAAACTCTATTATTCAAGAGAGGATTATTATTATCTCTTTATGTCATTCATTAAAATATTTTATCTATCTTTCCTTTTTTCTATTATAAATTGAAAGATAACAAAGAAAAAAACCAGTCTACTTTTCTCACAGCCACAGTCTTGCACTGTCAAAAATGTCACAGGTTAATGGTAGGACTCAGCTCCATTTATCTTATTCTGACAACTCAACCAACCTAGCACAATCTAACAGAAACATCCTTCCTAGACTAGGTGAAATTCTTGGCCTTTGTTCCTTTAATATGGTGACTGTGAGAGCATTAGTGTAGAATAACTTTGTACAGAAACTTTTTGCTTTAAGAATTTCTTCATTTTTCTTCATGAATTTCCATTAAAGGCAAGAGATTTTAGGATTTCAAAAATCACTCATAAAATATAAATTAACAGACTTCTATTTTACTTTCTACTGGCCTGCAGATTATCTAAAAACTATCTGTAAAATTTTATAATTTGGTAGATGTAGAAAAATTATAAAATATGTTTTCATTCTTAAAACTTTAAATTTTTAAATTTTTTTCTTTACATTTTTAATTGATGCATTATAGTTGTACATGATGGTAAAATTGTTGTTATATATTAGTACATGTGCAAAACATAACACTGTAGAATATTCTCTAATTTGCTTATTGCTTAAACTTAATTATTTCTAATGTCAAAAGAAGCTAATTTTACTATTAGCTTTGATATGAAGTCTTATAAACATTATCCAGGTCACTTGGTAAACAAATCTGAGTATCAGAGTCATATGTTTTCAATGTATTGATGAAAATTTGAACAAGTTATAACACTTGAATATTTTTAAACCCATTTATTCTGAATTTTATATTGAATGTTATCTTATTTCTCTGTCAGGCAAATAATTACATTAAAATAGTTGACTGTAATAATTTTCTATTTTTGTTTGCTGAGGTTTGGTAAAATATTTTCTTTATTATAATAAAAAATGAGTATTAAAAAGGTAAGCAATGTTTTGATTTTACAAATGATATTTGCATAAATATATGTATAAATTTTTTTCTATCATTTTCTCTGTAGCTTTTGTATTTTTAAACACAAATTTTATTTGATAAAGTATTTGCCTCTTGTCTCATCACAGAATCATAAACATGTTATTATATTCTGCATTTATATTTTTTATGGAACCAGTGTTATAAATGATTTTGTATAGTGTATTAACTGAAGAAATTGCATTTTGTTCAATTTCACCTTATTTTTTCTTATATTTTGTAGGACTTTTTAGGATAAATAAGACAAAATGATAAGCTACTTTTAAGTTTGAATGCCTCCTTCAATAAAGCATTCATGTTTTTGGATAGGGAGAATTAATGTGGTCAAAATGGCCATATTACCAAAAGTGCTATTCAGATTTAATACAATTCCTGTTAAAATTCCAATAATATTCTTCATAGAAATAGAAAGAGCAGTCATGAAATTCCTTTGGATAAGAGGCTCAGACTAGCCAAAACAATCCTTAGCAAGAAAAATGAAACAGGATGCATCACAATATCAGACCTTGAATTATACTACAGTCCTATAGTGACAAAAATAAGATGGTATTACCACCAAAACAGACACAAAGAGCCACGGAATAGAATTATTTTAATATTTAACTATTTTCATATGTCTGATTTCAATCCAATTAGTTTTTTGCAGAAAGCTATATTTATTTTTGGTGAGTAACAAATGTATTTTTATGTCTTTTCTATTTGAATTTTAGATTAATATTATCATAAGATGTGTAAAATACAGTTGTGATTTATTTTTAATATATTTTTTAGTTGTAGATGGACGCAATATCTTTATTTTATTTATTTATTTTTATGTGGTGCTGAGGATCCAACCCAGTGTCTCACGCATGCGAAGCAAGCACTCTACCACTGAGCTACAATCCCAGCTGCAGTTGTGATTTAAATGTATACGTGATAATGAAAAATCGTAATAATAAAACATCAGGCCAAGAAGCAGAGTCAAATTTCAATATATTTTACAATTTTTTAAAATGAAAGAACTACTTTATTCCATACTAAATTGTAATAAATTCTGCTTTTTTAACATAAAGGAAATTGTAAGATAATTACTACAATATCTTCAGGTATATTCTTAAAGCAGATTTTTATGTTGAAAATAACCACATTTATTTTATTTTAGGATTACTAGTAACTCTAAGGAATTAATCAATCAAATGGAGTCCTTGAATTTTTATGTTTTTGGTGGATATAAGCATTACTTTGTAGCTCTGCCTCAAAATTTCCATATCTTACTTCATTATCATTTTGTTTTTAAAATTAGTCAGTAATTCCTATTATTATTTTTCACTGATAAATTGAATTAGTTTAAATTGGAAAAAAATTCATATGTTTATATGGATTATGACTAACAGCTGATGATAAATATATAGATAATTATTACTCTATTTCACAGCAACTCCATGTTGGAAAGATTGATTTACTCTCTGGTTAGCAGATTGATATTCTGTCTCAATTAATAAGTATATTAGCTTCACAGTGAACTTTTCAAAGTTTGTTTGCCTTTGAAAATTCTGTTTTACTTACAACATTTCCTTTTTCTTGGCCATGTTAATGACGATTCCCATTTTGTTTATTCTCCAGTACTAATTCCAGTTTTTTTTTATTCCATTACTCTTCTCATATTTCAAAAAGCTCCTACTATTTCAAGTCTTTGTAGATACAATTATGTTGTTGCCCAAAAATATATACATTTTTCAAGTTTTATTGTCTTTATAATCCTAACATTGTTTCAGATGTTCATTGCAATAATAGTTGTTGAATACCTACCTGGTGCAAATTAATGTTCTCATAAATTCACTGTAATTGCTTAAGTCATTTCTAGAATTTCTTCTCTTATTTAATATGAGTTTTGGCATTCTTAAAGTATGTGTCCAATATTGACAACTGAGTAAGTGTTGGAAAAAAGCCACCATTCCCTATCTATTTATCTTGCTGTGTTTTTAAGGGACTTCCCATCTGTTTATCAAACTTTCTATAGTATATTTGTGATTGTGTGTCCTGAATCCAAATTTTTATCCAAATATTTACCAGCAATATATTCATGTATCAAAGTATTCAAAATGTATTTTTGTATTATTAATGAAAGTTGTTGATTATATAAGCCCTTTATATATATATATATATATGACTTGTTACTAATGTAGCTTTATAATGTGCTTTCTTATATAATGTTTACATTTGAAATGATTATTTGAGTACTTCAATAGCTCATGTTGTTGGTGTTTTTCAAGGTCTATCCATTACTAATATTACTGGAAATTTATAACTCCAAATTCTTTTTTTTTTAGTCCCTTCCCACCCAGTATTATATATAACATATTTAATGTGGTTACTTTACTGATTTAAAGTTTATACACATATGAATAAATATGGAGACCCAAATCAGATAACATTGTTATATTTAAAGACCTAAATGTCTAGGTAGAACAAAATATGCTTCTAATTTTTCTTTTGAAGAGTTTGGTTATGAGACTTTGTCTTTAAGAAAGATGAGCCTTTGGGATTGCTATCCTTCACAATGTATACAGATTCTTTTTTTCAGCAAAACTTTAATGTTGCAACAGTGTGATTATGGTTGAGAATATTATAAAATTCACCATTAATTTATGCATAACTAAGAAGAAAAGATATAATAGCTCTTTATTTCTGGTCCTTATGTATTTTTTTTTTTGACTGAGCTGATTTCTGATACTGGCATGTCAAACAGTGATTTTTAAGACATATTCCAGTTTAGAGGTTTAAAATTTGAAAACAAAATTCCTAAGAATTGTTGAAACTTAGTAATGAATATTAAATTCTAAGAACAATGCCTGATATAAAATAAATATATAACAAATATTAGAGTAATGTTATTGAAAACAAGGAAACACAAATTGGTAATATATTTATTTTCCATTGCTTGCATACTATATGTTTGTTTTGGTAATACTGAATTTATTTACAGTGTTTTCAAAAATTTAGGCTTGCTAATTAGAACTATGTAGTTTAAATTATTCACTCTGGTTCAGCTTTATTTATTCATTTATTTTTGTGGTATTGGGGATATAACCCAAGACCTTGCTCATGGTATGCAAGCGCTCTGCCACTGAGTCATATCCCTAGTCCAGCTTTACCTATGAGTAACTTAAATGTTATTGAGAAATAGATTCACTTGAACAATTTATCATCCAACTTACGAAGGATTTTTAATGTCATATTTCATCTTACAGGAGGTCTTGATAAATAACCTTTGGAAAATAAGAAGCAATAACTTAACTGAAAGTTTTCAAAGTATAGTGTTTCTCTGACTATACTACATAGCTGTGTAGAATACAAAATTATGATGGTTAATTTCACTGAATTGACTGAAACATGGTATACTTCAATTAATATAAAAATTCTCTATGCACTTATTTTAAAAAATTTATTTACAGTAGAATGCATTTTGACATATTGTACACAAAATGGAGCATTACTTCTCATTCCTCTGGCTGTGCATGGTGCAGAGTCACTCTACTAGTGTAATTATACATGTATATAGGGTAATAATGTCTGTCTCATTCTAACTTCTTTCCCATCCCCACAACCCCATCTTTATGTACTTATAAGCAATTATATTATTTAAACAATTCATTATGGAACATAAAACAGAGAGAAAACCCATTTTGTAACTGTTTGTGTAATTATATAACTTCCCTCCATAAACACATATAACAGAACCCATCAAGATACTCAATATTATGTTTTTTTCTGTATCATACATGAAAGTTTCAGAAATGGATAGTTTTCCTTAGATCAGTATTTTTCTTTTAAATTCAGCTTAAGTAAGTTAATTATCTAGTTTCAATATCTTGGTTTTAGCATAAAAAAATTATTTTATAATGACATTTTGAAAAATCAACTCAAGAACATTAGATACCATAAAAAACAAATATTTTCTGTATTTTTAGAATCATATACTCAGCTGTGTAATGAATCACAAGGGGATGAAAACTTTAGTCCCTAGAATATCAGTGTATGCTTTATATATTTTGACTGAATAGGTAATGATGTCTTTTATGTTGTGAAATTTTCCAAATACGGACTCTTTCAATTTACCAAGTAATCATGTTTTTCATTATAAATGTGCTGAATTGAAAACCATCAGGTAAAATAAAGTGAAAAAAAGACAGTAGGAAGAGAAGGAGGAGAAGGAGAAGAAGAAAAGATGGAGGAAAGAGAAGGGAGAAAAAAATCCAATATTTTTAATTAAGGATAATAAATATATTTGAAAATAAACTCCCAAAGAATTTTAGAAGATTTTGGAATATTCCAGTTTCCACTGGGAATAAGACATACATTGCCCTAGAAAGAGTCATAGTTTAAAAGGAGACTAATTACCAGCATAAATTATAATAAGGAAAGGTATCCATAAGGAGTACATGTGTTCTTAGAAATGGAAGCCAGAAACCAGCAATTCTGTTCATGTGAGAATAGGATAGATTTGAAGATGTCTTCACAAAAGAGGTAATACTTTTTCTGAGTTACATAGAATAAATAGTTGTTTATGATAGTGATAAAGGAAGAGAGTATATTTCAGATAAAACACTGAGAAGTATCTGAGTATGTAATGTTCTGAATATATTATGAGTACCTGTATATATTATCTGAGTATTTTATAGTGTAAAGTATGAAAGAGCATGGCATACATTGGGGACTGAACCCCAGGATCATTATGACATATATGGGACATTTTATGCAAAGATTTCTATAAAAGATAGATTATGATAAGTTTTATTATAATAATCCAAAACATTATTTTATATTAAGACAAAGAAAGAAGTGGAGTATAGTATTTGTAGAGCATGTAGCTTTCACAAGGCCCAGGGTGTAGCTTTCACAAGGCCCTGTGTTCAATTCACGCCACACATACCAAAACAAAAACCCCCACAAAACCCAAAATCAAACATCATGACAAAGGCAAACATATTATTGAGTAGAGAATAATATTTATGTGAATTCAAATAAATTTTGTACTTGTAAATGACCTCTTTGCTCATGATATTAGCCTCAAACCTTTTGTTAAATTAAACTTTTCTTTGTAGTTATGGAAACTTTGTCATAAGACTTTAAGAGGCTCAAATGTAGGTGGGAAAAGTCAGTGTCCAAATATTAGAGAAATCACTATTTCACCTAGGATCAGTAATATTCATGGGCCAGAGTGTGGTCAAGATATATAAAAGGTGTCCACAAAAAGCTTAAAATTTTCATGCTTGGGGAAGGTTTGCTCCATGGAGTCACAGTGTATTCTCATTTTAATTATCTCCACATTAACTAGAGGAAAGGGTACATAAATATATATTCAGAGATTATTTCTCAGCTGATATTTCACTGTAGCTAGTATACACACATAGACTATTTATCCACAAAAGAGCCTTTTAATTGCAAGATTCTTGTGCCTCAAAAGAAAGAAAGAATAGAGGTTTGGTTGATACCTTACATTCATCCACCTCTAATTGATGCAATGACAAAAATTCCTACCTGGATTATTTTACTTTAAGTATAAGTAGTCCTGTTTGTTGTAGCTAGATTTATTCAAGTATGTATATCAGAATTGTCATTACTTTCCATTGAAAGATATAGAGCTGATTTTCTAAGATGCTTATTATATTCATCTGTTTGGCTGCCATAACAAAATACCTCAGACTATGTACCTTAAACAACAGAAATTTATTTTCTCACAGTTTTTGACATGAAAAGTTCAAGATCGAGGTTCTGTAAATTTGATTTCTGGCAGAGACTTTCTCTATGGCTAGCAAATGGTTGTCTTCTCAACTAAGGCCTCACAAGACTTTACCTTATACATGTGCAAGGGAAGAGAGTGAGAGTGATATCTCTGTATTAGTTGTCTTATAAAGACATCAGTCCTATCAGATTGGGGTCCTATAACCTCATTTAACTTTAGTTACCTTCTGTAGACCCTGTTTCTAAATATTGTTATGTTGGGGGTTAGGGTTTCAATATATGAATTTTAAGGTGGCATAGGTCATTCCATATATAATTCATTGTTTTTACCCACAGAACGGACTTCTCCCTTACTTTTCATAATTGTTCTAATACCAGTTTTAAAATTCCATTTTATGTAGAAAGAATGTTTATACTTGGTCACTGTAAGTAATTCATGAGACCAGAAAGGATATATTTTAACTCTTAAACTAAGCCAACTATATAATGAAGAGGCTTTTTGGAGTTAGAATGAGAAAAAAATATATTAAAGACTTGTCTTTTTTCACTCATTAAATTTTCATAGCAGTGCATAATTATAGATTAGTACACCAAAATAATGTTTTTGAAAAATCAAACATCACAAATAAGGAATTTTCTTGCAATACCTACTACTCTAGTCAAGCAATACTTATTAAGATTTTATGTGTGATAATTATTGTTCACAGCATTAAGAATATAACTTCAAAACCTATCTTCATGGAACTTTAATTCTTGTGCATAAAATGGTATGTGAACAGGAAATTACAAAATGTAATGAAGACTGTCTGTGAAAAGTATAAGGCATTTTAGCAGTACACAGGAAGGGAAAAAGACCTGAACTTTAAGGCATGTGGAAGAAATGCTTCTTGAAATGGTTCACACCTTGTAAAGGGAAAATATTTAGTCTGGATATCATGTATGTTGGGTGTGGGGGTATGCAGTTTGTGCCTTGGGAAAAAGAGATAAGAGTAACATCATTCCTGTCAGAGAAACAGCAAGTCCTGGTGGTGAGAAAAAACAAAAAAACAAAAAAAATGGAAAATATGTTAAAATATCTTCCTGCCAACCCTGAAACCAAAACATATACTAGCTCCATAATAATTATCATATCATGTATAAATTTTTCAAAAATTTTAGAACCTCTTTATGTTAGGAACTATAAAGAGTTTGATATTTTACTTAGAAACTAACAAATTAGCCTGCTACAATTCTATACATGTTGGTGAAAGATTCAAAATACCTGAATCTAAGACTTAAGACCATTTATTACTCACAGCAATAGCAGTAGCAGTAGTCAGAGTGTAAGTATTTTCATCATTTCCTACAGAAATTAGGTTCCATAGGGTGGTATAAAGAAGGCCAGGTGATGACTGCATATAGTTAGTTTCATTACAGAAGAGGAGTATCAAAATAATGGAATTTGAATATTTTATAAAGTACAATATACTTACCTGGACTTTGCTTCAGATGTAGACATTATTTTTATTCCACTAAACAGTAAACAAATTTTACCTTTGCTTTTGATGAGTATACTAAATCTGTCAAGGCTATTGATTCTATAAACATCTTTAAAAAATTAGTATACAAACAATAATTGCCTCTGCTTGCAAGAAGTGAAAGAGTCCCATGGAAATGTATTAACAATTTTAAGGCCCTCTATAACCATGTTTTTCTCTGAACATGCAATTTATTTATTTATTTTTCCCAATAAGAGTCCAATTTTAGCTTGTTGTCCTTGTCTAGAATGCATCTCACCTTTCTCCTTGCTAATCTACACCTCTACTAAAATAAATAAGTTTGAAGAAAGCTTTTTTTCTATATTAGGAATTATGTAGAGCTGGAGACATTTCCTTACTTTCAAGATGATATTTCAGTCTGTTAACTATTTCATTTATACTGAGAAAAGACATGACACTCCTTGTCAGAGACAAAGGACAATATTAGTTTCAGCAAAAGCAGTCAGAACTTCATGTTTGTTTTCATGGTTCTCATGCTTCTCATATTCCTTGGACATATACTTAATAAAAATATAAGATACCCAATTGAATTTGAATTTTAGTTAAATATTTTCTCATTATTTACATAATCCATGCAATATTTAAAACATAATAAAAATTACTTTTTATCTGAAATTCAAATTTAACTTGACATCTTATATTTTGTCTGGTAACCATACATGAGGCTATGAAGGCTTTAGTATAGAAGCATTAACACTCAATGGGCTATACCACAGGAGAGAAAACCTGAGCCTTGGAGTTTGATTGCTTTTATAAGAAAGGTTACTCTTGTGAAGAAATGTTACTTCAGTGTTGCTCACTGCAAACAAAACCCTAAAAGATTATCAGGTAAAGAGTGGTCAGGGCCTTGAATTTTTCACATACCAGAACAAATATGCAGGAATTCTTCTAGTTTATGGTGAATTTTCTCTACCAGTATTCTGGAACCTATAATTTAAATCACCACTCTGTTGATGATTGTCAAGTAATAACACATAACAATGAAGACTTACTATTAATGGATACCATTGCTTTAATTCTACTTACCTGACAACAAATGAGAATATAAAATATACAGTAAAACAGCCACCATGGAATGAGTCCTCCAATTGAGTCTAGCAAGTAAACTCCTTATAGTGAATGAACCACTTGATTAATAAGAAAATAGCATTCTACTGAAAAACATAGTGCATCATGTATCTATATACAGGTCACTCATTCATGATATTAAAATTTTATGGATGAGCTGTGCTCTGAATGAGCTGGAGCCATGAATGGATTCATTTATTCAATGTTTTATCATTCCCTGAAATTCTTTACATTCTTAATGAGTTAAAAGCACTTCATTCCCATGTCTTTTATTTATTGCTATTTTATCAAGCTACTCAAATGGTTAGTAGCTTTGAAACATTTTTTTTCTTTCTCATGATCCTGTGATCATGAGATCTATTTGAGCTGGAATGTTTTTCACTGGTGTCTCCCATTGAGTTTCACTAGGATGTTAGCTATATCTGCCATAATCTAAAAGCCTGATGGAGCTGACTGTCCAGGAAGGATCACGCTTACTAGAAGAAGTTGACACTGGCTCTTTATTGTTCTTTTTTTTTCTTTTTTTAATTTTTTTATTAGTTGTTCAAAACATTACAAAGCTCATGACATATCATCTTCCATACATTTGATTCAAGTGGGTTATGAACTCCCATTTTTTACCCCAAATACAAGTTGCATATAGCTTGGCAGCTGAGTTCCCAGAGGAAGTTTTCTAAAAAGAAGAATTCTAAGAAACTTAGGAAAAGCTGGATGATTCTTAGACCCTAGCTTCGTAAATCTCAAAATATTTCTACTGCCATGTTCTGTAGGTAATGCAAGTCATGAAAGCCAACCCTGACTCAAGGGCAAATGAAAAAAGTTCCAATTCTTGTTGGAAGAGTAGCAAGGCTATACTGCAGAAGAGCATGTTGGATAATACAGCCTCCTATGTAGGGTTACTCACTTTCACTTAATAATCAAGTCTAGATTTTTATAGTAAAGATTACTTGCTACCAGAAGCAAGCTGAACCTTATAGTCTAAAGGAGGGATTAAGTTTATACATATATGATATGTTTAAATTAATATATATTTAAGATCTATATTTTCAAACTAAACAAGCTGTTTTATCCTTCACCTTCTTCTTCAGAAGGAACTGATATGGAAAATTTTGAATAGTAAGTTTTATAAACCAATATATTTAAACAATATGGTATTCAAAAAACTTTTAAAACCTGAGAAAATGTAGTAGAGTTATTAATTGTATTTATAATGTTTTAAATATTCATGTATTTAATGTAATGTGTCCTTTTGCTTCCTGCAAATGAAAATCATTCTTACCTCTTGATTATTTTATAATCTAGTAAGAGTCTTTAGAGGAAAAATATAAATTGGCATGCACTGGTCACATTTTGCTAAGAAATAAGTCTCTAAAATGTAACCTTTCTCATTATACAAATGTAAATCACTCAAGGAGGATGGGAATTTAGAGGTAACACATAGTTGAGCCTCAGATAGCAAATGCTATTCCTCAAGCCATACTGATATGTTTTTGACAAAAACAAATTAAACAATTAGTCCTCATTCAGTTCTGTGCTCAGGAATAAATAGAGTAGAAAGAAATCAATAATGCCAAATAGAAAAAGACAAAAACAATAATAAAATAAAAATAATTTCCTAGTCTCCTGAGAATGTTACAAATACTGGAAAGAAGACTCATATGTGTAACTCTAAAGTGTTCTCTTTCTAGATAGGTGGAAAATCATTTTCTTTTTCAAAATTTTTATGGATGTTTACTTTTCTGTTGCTACTCTGCCTGTGAAAATAGGACTATAAAAATCGAAGCCTTAGTGAGACGAGAAAATGAAAAGTTAGGACTGTATTGATCCATTTCTTTCCTTACTAATTAAGGTTGTATTGCTTAATATTTTTTTCTTCCTGATCTCACTGAAAGGATGTAGAAAATAATATGGAATGTTTCCAGAACCAAAGAATTAACTGGGTATTTTAATCATCATGACTTTTTAAGAAACCTTCATATTTCTCTGTGGTTTTCCAAGTGATCTCATCTTTATATCATCTTCCACTAAAAGTACTCATAAAATGGGTTGATTTTGTCTTACTATTGAAGGGATATTAAAAATCCTTTTTATGCCAGCTCAATAATACAAAGTATGTCATTGCATAATTCACTACCTATGACAACATTTCTTAACATATGAGCAGAAATCTTGAGATATCAATAAAAATATGCAGTTTAACTTCCACCTGGTATACTATGGTAATGTTGAGAATTTAAAAGATACTATGAGTGAGTTAAACAGTGAATAACTACAAATTAAAAATGATATAAATTATTATACCAAAGGAATTATCAACATATTATCAAATCAAGGATTAGTCCTTATATAAAAATATGTTTACATACAGTACACCCTCATTTCAAGGTGATAAATTATCATTGATGTAGCATTTTCTGTCATGATAATTATCAGTAACAAGCCTTTATTAGTGGTAGCTGTAAATGAAGGCAGGCTAAGGCACAGATCTTGTTTCCCACATTCCATTTTTCAATAAAGTAAACAAGAGCTCCTTGGAATAATTGATTATATGAGCATGACAAGATTAAACTGGGAGCAGTGCTACATGCCTGTAATCCCAGCTGTTCAGGAGGCTGAGTCAGGAGGATCAAGATTTTAAAGCCAGCCTCAGTAACTTAGTGAGACCCTATCTTGAAATAAAAAATGAAAAAGGGCTGGGGATGTGGCTTAGTGGTTAAGTGCCACTGGGTGCAATTCTCAGTACAGGGGGAAAATAAAGGAGTAAAGGAATAAACTTACATGACTGTAGGACAGCTTATATTAACCAGAAAATAAAAGAATGCTGAAAAAGTCTGAAAAGGATAAAAGCATCCCAGTGGTCCAAAATCAGCAATTTGAGGAACAAAACAAAGATGATTGGGTTGTATTAGATTAAAATCCACAGTATAAAATGAATATATATCAGTCCAGGACAAAATTTAATGACTGAATAAATGAGAGATAAGGGACAAATCTTCCTTAGATCCATGCTTAAATATTCTCATATAGATACTCCCCCCTCCTGGAGATAGATCATAAACTGATTACTTTCAATGCTACAACACATGCACACACATACGCATGCACACCATCAGGCAAAAGCAAACACATGTGCTTTGCCTGAACTTAGTGACTCCTTTTCAAACAGTGAAGTATGGAAAGGGGAAAAAAAAGAACTTTAACCAAGTTATGAAGGTTAGTATCAGTATTGGTTAGGTTATGTTATATCATGTGCTTTCTTACGCGTTGTGATAGGAAGGACATTTTGCCTTTTTGCTATCCTTTCTGTAAACTCATAATCTCAGTTTAATCATGAGAATAGCATCACACCATCACATTACTAAAGGACATTCTACAAAGAAACCTGACAGGTACTCTTCAAAACTCTCCATGATATGAAAAACAAGGAAGGACTGAGAAACTGTGACAGAACAGAGGAAATTAAGGAAACATTACTAAATGCAGTTTGGTACCCTGAATCCATGTATTAGAACAGAAAAAGAACATTAGTGGCAAAACTGGTGGGGAAAAAGTCTGGAATTCAGTTAATAGTGATGTACTAAAGTTAATGTTTTTATTTGTGAATAGTTATATAAAATGCTAACAGTAGGAGAAACTAGGTAAAGCATACATAGGAGCTGTCTGTATACCTTTGCAATTTGCATGCAAATGTAAAATTAGTCCCAGATAAAACACTTATTTAAAAATAGGCATCAAAAAATCCCTTAGTGTTTATTATTAGATAAAAAAATTTAAATCATGAAAATAAATAACTGATACAGTTTGTTATGCCAATATCATGACACAATTTATTATTGTTGCTTTGGAGTCCTCGCACCATTATCTATTTACAACTATACTTTGCTATTGTAATTGGGAAAAATGATGTGGCAGTTTTTTCTTTGTGTTAACTAAAATCTGTTTGATTCACTATGTTAAACATGTCAAACCATTTCCAGTCTTGTATTTTACAATTATTGCATCGTTTCTTCCATTTTTAATATTTTTATTTTTACATTTTAAATAGTAATTCATGTAAAATTACTTTTACTATTGTGAAGTAAAGATTTAGTTTTCTTTCTGGTCCTAAATAACTAAGAGTCTCATAACTAGTTATTGACCAATACTTTCCTCACTAATTGTAATGTCATTTCTGTTGTATATTAGATCTATGTTTTTAAAATCTTTTTTATTTATTTATTTTTATGTGGTATTGAAGATTGAACCCAGTGGCTCACATGTGCTAGGCAAGTGCCCTACCACTGAGCCACAACTCCAGCCCCTGGATCTATATTTTAAAATGCCCAGTTCTTACATTATTATATTTAACCCATTTTACAAAAATTATCATCCATTTTAGTCATTGATTTTGTGTCTTTACTTTTGCCAAATGTAACATTTTGCAATCTATTTAACTAAATACATGGACCTGGTCTAATTATGTTATATATATATATATATATATATATATATATATATATATATATATATATATATATAGTAATATATTTTCTAAAATCTTTCCAAGACATTAATGTTGAAATAAACCAAACTTGCTCATGGATTATTCTTTTATTATTATAAGCCTACACATTTTTTTACTAGCATTTTATTCCTCAAATTAGCACCTTTAAAAAATTAGTTATACATGGGCACAATATCTTTATTTTGTTTGTTTATTTTTATGTGGTGCTGAACCCAGGGTCTCACACGTGCGAGGCAAGCACTCTACCACTGAGCCACAACCCCAAATAAAACTCAATAGCTGAGTTTTATTTCTTTTGTGTGTATGTGTTACTGTTACCAGGTTTTTATATCATGGTTATACTAGTGAAGAAATTTGAAGTATCCCATCTTTATCCATACTGTGGATCTGTGGTCTCTTTGCACACTACATTGTAAGCTCCATGAGGATGGAGATTATGATTTTCTTCCCACACCTTAATCTTGGTGCTTATCAGCACCTATTATGTAAAACTATATAACTGAATTTACTAAGTGTATACTTTACCTATTATTTGGAGATTAAAAACATTCATGGTTAAAATTCTTTTGAGATAAGAACATTTGAAGGCAGGAATTCTGTGGCAATTTAACAAAGAAATCATCATGAATTTTTAAATTTCATTTCACAATTTCATTATTTTCCTAGAATATATTATTTAATTCAAATTTTAAATAGATAAGTACTGATTTATGACATAGTATTATGTATGTAGAAGTATTAACTGATTTCTAAAATTATCTTTACTTGCTATAGTTCATATTATTCAAGAATAATATTCTAATTCCTCCAACTCAGTTGCATTATTCTTCATTTGTATTGTAACTGTCATATTATTTTGTTCTCACAATTGAATGAAAACAATCATATTTTCCAGTCACCACATACATTAGTTTTACTTGCTCTACTTCACTAATATCTAGTGTTGAAAAAAATCTTCCTGCCAAATCTAACATTAAAAGTTTCACTCTTTAGTCATTAATGTAATGAATTTTTCTGGAGTGGGCTGGATCTTTTGTTTCCATTGCCTAATTGGCTATGTGAAAACTATATCCATGGGTATATACTCTTCTCATGTCTATTCTGGCCTTCATATCCCTGCTACTGACTTCTCTCTATAGGATGGCTTGTTGTTTCCAGTCCAATTCTATTGTGATTTCTTCTGACTATTGGATATGTAGTCTCAGTTGTAGTAATGGACAATAGCATGAAATGTCTTTGAGTTGCTTAGAACATTGTTCCTACTCAAAAATTATGATTTTTTGCTGTATTCAGCGATGGTACCATATTCTGGTGGTAAGAATGTGAATAAATATTTGATGGACATAATTTATTTCCTTCTTCCTAAATGATCTCAATGTCTTTATCTAACCTTTATTTATTAGAAATTCTCTCTGAAGTCTGTTAGAGATGCCTGACCATTTATCCTGATTTTCACTATATAGGTCGTTTTGCTTTCTTTATTAGTTTTCAATATATTTATATGGAACAATTCAGGAAGAAAAATTAGGATCTACTAACTAGCCAATATTTATATGTGAGCCTCCTCAGAAAAGTTCTTCTTTTTTCAATTGAGGAAAAATTTCTTTAAATAGTGCTGTATGTATATACACATTTATAATATAAAAATATATGCATATGTTTTGCATATACCTTTTAACTCATTTTTAAGTCATGACAAATCAAGATATAAGAATTATGTGTGATTTTCAATATAAACCCACTTAGGGATAGAGGATATTGGTTATGAAATTAATTAAATATGTAAACAATTTTTTTAGAGAGAGAGAGAATTTTTTTAAATATTTATTTTCTGGTTTTAAGTGGATACAACATCTTTACTTTTATTTGTATGTGGTGCTGAGGATCGAATCCAGCTCCCCGCACATGCCAGGTGAGTGCGCTACCACTTGAGCCACAACCCCAGCCCCTGTAAATAATTTAATTCTAATATAAATTCTATTATGATATAGCATGAATTATACTTCCGATCCCCTAAATTTTTATTGATCTCTTGCTAGAAGAGAAATTTTAATTTTAATTAAGCAGTATATGGAAATTATAAGTGATTTTATTAACTACACTCTTAATAAGGCAATAGAGACATTTCTTAGATGCCATGTGAATGAAAGCCCATAGAAACTGGGTGTAAAAATGCCCTTTTCTTTTTTATGATGAAGACTTCTGAACTTTTAGTTATTCACTGATACACTTAGGGTATTATGATGATATTGTTCCTTCTGCTCATTTGCTGCTTTTGTCTTTCACTTCCTCTACTGTTCTTATGGCAATAGAGTTCCTTTTCCTGAAGGAATAGGAAACTAATCCATCCTTGATCAGAGTACACATCTCTGGCTAGAGCAATTGAGTTGAGGATGATCAAAAGATTTGTAAGGTCTTATCATACATCACACTGAAATTTTTCAAGATAGTAAGAAATATCACATATTTTCATTATGGTAGAAGGTAAACTAAGATGTTCATATGATAAATATGCTAAATAAGCATAATGTGTGGATTTCTTTTCTTTTACCATTCTTTAAACTTTAATCAAGAATGATATTCCCTGGTCTTTGCTTAAAAAAAAAATTAACAAGTTCCATGGCAAGTGCTAAAACTTGGTTTTGAAATCACACTAAGGGCTAGGGTTGTGGCTCAGTGGCAGAATGCTTTCCTCAAACATGTAGCCAATATGGAAAGCAATATAGAGATTCCTTGGAAATCTGGGAATGGAACCACCATTTGACCCAGCTATCCCTCTCCTCGGACTATACCCAAAGGACTTAAAAACAGCATACTACAGGGACACAGCCACATCAATGTTTATAGCAGCACAATTCACATAGCTAAACTGTGGAACCAACCTAGATGCCCTTCACTGGATGAATTCATAAAAATAATGTGGCATATATACACAATCGAATATTACTCAGCACTAAAAAAGAATAAGATCATGGCATTTGAGGTAAATGGATGGTGTTGGAGAAGATAATGGTAAGTGAAGTTAGCCAATCCCAAAAAAACAAATGCCGAATATTTTCTCTGATATCAGGAGACTGACTCATAGTGGGGTAGGGAGGGGAAGCATGGGAGGAATAGATGAACTCTAGATAGGTCAGATGGGTAGGAGGGAAAGGGAGGGGACAGGGGATTAGCAAGGATGGTGGAATGTGATAGACATCATTATCCAAAGTACATGTATGAAGACACAAATTGGGTGTCAACATACTTTACATACAAACAGAGGTATGAAAAATTGTGGCATATTTCTAATAAGAATTGTAATGCAAAAAAAACCCCAAAAGTACATGTATAAAGACATTAATTGGTGAGAACATACTTTATACACAAAGATATGAAAAATTGTGCTCTATATGTGTAATAGAATTGTAATGCATTCTGCTGTCACGTATTTAAAAAAATTAAATCAATTAAAAAAATACATGTGAGGCACTGGGTTTGATCCTCAGCACCACATAAAAATAAAATAAAGATATTGTGTCCATGTAAAAAAAAAAAGAAAACACATTAAAATATATTTGTAAACATATAGATTTGGAATGAAAAAAATGTTCTTTTTTAACTATAGTGATTGAATTTTTGGAGATATAAACAGTGGGGTAAATTCTATTTCATTGAAAATGTTAATAATGCTGTATTATTCTCATGAAACAAAAATTTTGCTATAATTTTAGGGATTTTTATCCATTTCAGGTAAAAAAAATTCTGCTAAACTGAAAGTCATGAGAACCCCATATAGCCAAAGCAGTAATGAACAATTAAAAAATATAAAATAAACACATGCCAGCAATTTAAAACATTGATTATAAGGGAACCAGTAAGATGTTAAGATCAGTTCACAGTTTTTTAGTCAGGTTTTTCACTGATGTGACCAACAGACATGACAAGAACAATTTTAGAGGAGGAAAAGTTTATTTGGGGGCTCACAGTTTCAGAGATCTCAATCCATAGACAGCAGGCTCCATTCCTTAGGGTGTGAGGTGAGGCTGAATGTCATGGTGGAAAAGTGTGGTGAAGGAAAGCAGGTCAGGACATGACCACCAAGAAGTAGAGAGACTACTCACCAGATTTAAAAATATATACTGCAAAGGCATGTATGTCCCTAGTGATTCACCTCCTCCTTCCGCACTACCTGAGTTCAGTTGCCACTCATAAACCAATCATTTCACCTATAAACCTTCTAGCATTGTCTCATACATGAAGTTTTGGGGGACACCTCACATCCAAACCATAATACATGTGTCTGCTTGTTTATTACTTTGTCTATATATCTATCTTTCAAAATCAGAAGTACTGAAATAAATGTGCCCATATATACAAAGTGTTTAGTATACTAAAGGGCAATACAATAATTTTGTGCACATTAGGTGTCTAAAATGGTTAGATTGCTACCAGACAAAATTAGTTTGCTGTGGAGTGAAGTTATTACATCATTGTGTAGTTTTTACCAGTTAATTCCTAACTATAGAGCAGTGAAATAATCTGGTCAGCAGGTTCTCAGACTTTTCGTTCTCAAGAATATTTGACCCTGTCAGAAATATATATATGAAATTTATATTTAAAAAATACATAGCCACAGGAGTCACTCAAATAAAAGGGAAATAATTTTGCATTTCCTCCAAAGGGAAAGATATTGCATGTTAGTATTTTAAATGATGACAACAAATACAAATCACCAAGACCTTTTATTATTTTCTTGACTCATAGCCTTCTCCAGTCACTGGGTAAACCTTATTCTCATTTTGCTGATATCCCGTCACTATTTTAGATAACACTCAACAGAAATTTCATTTGTAGTTTACTGTTTTTCTAATCGAGTCCAAATTTATGAGAATAATTTGTGTATTTCTAGCCCATTTAAAGTCTTGCAGTACAGACCAATCTCATCATCCTACAAAGGAGTCTAATAGGAGTCTAGTAGGAGTCTTCCTACACAGGGAAGACTTTTCAAAAATATGAGTGATTATTTGTTTTTGATTTTCTTTGTTGGTGGGGAGCCGCTGGGTATGGAACCCATGGCAATGCAAATGCTAGGCAAGTGTTCGCTTATTACTCAGCTACATCCCCAGCCCTTCTGAATGTTTTTCTTTTTAAAGCTTTTTTTTTCTAGTTTTCTTAAAAGGATACACCCCTCATACTTCCTCTAAATATGTGGAGTTTGGGAATCACAGCATAGTGCTAGTTTTCTCCATCAATATTTTATTCTCCACTTTGTAATTCCTTCGTTTTTCTTTCATTTAGGCATTGAATCCAAGAACTATGAAACAAGTTTGCTCTTACAAATTCTTCATATCCACAATATGGTACCCAGAAGAGCTTTAAGTCTGGGCTGCTGTGAAAGAGAGACATTTAGATTCAATATAAATGATTAAAATCTGTATTTTAAATAACATAATAGTGTATACTGATATATTATGATTTAAAGGGTATCTTTTGCCAAGTGCATGCCTGTAATCCAGGCAGCTTGGGAGGCTGAGATAGGAGGATTGTGAGTTCAAAGCCAGCTCAGTAAAAGTGAGACACTAAGCTACTCAGTGAAAGCCTGTCTCTAAGTAAAATACAAAATAGGCTGGGGATGTGGCTCAGTGGCCAAGTGCCCTTGAGTTCATTCCCCATTACCTCTCTACCCCACCCCACCCCATATTGAATATCTTTCACAAAAATTGCTATGCTAGGAAAAATACTGCTAGTTCATGAATCAAAATTTTCTTGTTGAAGCACATCTATAAGAGAAAATGACTATAGAATTTATATCTCTGAACTTGATTAATATGTTTATGTGTATTTATGGGACATTTTGCCTTTATCCAATAAAATGTTTTAAAATAACTCATCTATATTTGGCATAATGCAGTTCATTGATAAGACAGTGTTACTTATGTGATTAGCAGAAAATGTACAGTATAGAACAGCCTTACTGGTTATGTTCATATTTAGTAAGGGCATCAGTTAGGTATTAATATTATTTTGAAATAGGAATATTTAAACAAATTTTGATTTAGAAAATAACATCCATCTAGAAAGTTTTCCTCCTCTTAGGAATACATACCATGATGTGATTGCAAAGGCCGTGTAATAAAATCACAGTCAGAAGACCAAAATGCCTCATGTGATGGGAAGTGCAAACATTTAAATATAGACATCATCAACATTCTATATTCTGGAAGATCCTAGACCATTTCAAATCATCCTGAAGAAGGTGAATAGAGCTGAGCTGCTGCTTAAAAGTAATTTGTCTTTCAGTTCTTATCTAGGAATGAAAATTAGATCTAAAAATTCTATAGCAGTAGGCTTTATGACACATATAAAACTCATAGCAGTAAAATTGCCATGGCTTTCAACTGGTTTTTCAAATGATTCTTTGTAGAATATTTTGAGATGAGACTGAGGAAACTTTACTTTCTTTTTTCCATCCTTGTTTTTAACACAATTTATTTTTTCATTTTTGTAGAAATGCAAACAAAATTGTAGTACCTGAATTGCCTCCAATGAATGTCGGAATTAGCTACTAAATATTGAATTTCTCTTAATTTATAAGTATAGTTTCTCATTTTAAAGTAGGAATCATGATGATTCTATTCTTACACATTTTGATTGCTAAATTTTCATTGAAACTATTAAAAGCAATACCTCTATGCAAAACTTCCATCATTCATTTCCAAAATATTAATTTAATTATGAAACAATATTAGTGATTGTGAAAATATTTTATTCAATACAAAAAATGTGGGTTTGAAAGCATTAATTGGATTTTAGTCCCAGGTTCATTAATTAGTAATTTTGCACTTTTTGACAGTTGACAGAAGGTTGTTAGACCTCTGATATTTACTTCTTAAAATGTTTCTGGGAGATGCTTAAGTTTAATGAAATAGTTTGTAATATATTGAAGAGACATTCTAAATTCTAATCTAAATGTTTTCAGCTCTATCAGCTATATTGTTTATTGAAATATTTTGTATATATTTTTGACTGGGTTGAAATTTTCTTATGTTTACTTTTAAAAAGTGTATTTGAGAACCATGCCAGAGCTCAGGTCCTGGCCCAGGAGAGCCCCTGTAGACCTGCGCGGGAGCTTATGGGAGCCCAGGCCTAATCCACCTCCATCTTTGGATGGTGCAGTTATTGCCATAGTCCTCCCCACACAGTAGCCTCCACCTTGCCACAGGGTCTAGAAACAGTTGCATCTCCGAACAGGCAGCTCAAAGCCATTGTAAGGCCCACTCTTTCAGCCTCATCTGTGAAAGAGGTTGCCTCCATCTCAGGAAACCCCCACTGCTATCTCAAGTCACCTCCTATTGCCACCACTACCTATAGTTGCAGTAGCATCCATCATGAGTCATCAGCAGTGTCTGGAAGCCCAACATTAAGGTGAAGTACAGATAATCTGCAGGGAATATATAAGATTATAAGGTAGAAATTGTAATACCTGTGATCCATACTGCAAGAAAGGAAGACACATAGACAACATGAAAAAACAAGGGAGGAAAGTGCTCCAAACAAACCAAGATACTACAATAACAGAATCCTTTTTTTAAACACAATTTATTTTTTGATGAAATGTTTGAGAAGGAGTTCAGAATGTACATAATTAAAATGATCTGTGAATTAAAGAATGACCTAAGTGAGCAAATAGAGGCAATACTTTATCACTCCAACAAAGAGACAAGAGAGCAAATACAAGTAGCAAATGATTACTTCAAGAAAGAGAGATTCTGGGAAAAAAATCAGACATCCTTGAAGTGAAGGAAATAATAAACCAAATAAAAAACTCAATAGAAAGAATCACCAACAGACTATATCACTTGGAAGACAGAACACCAGATAATAAAGGCAAAGTATACAATCTGGAAAATAAAATTGACCACATAGTGAAGATGGTAAGAATATATAAACAGAACATCCAAGAATTATGGAATAACATCAAAAGGCCAAATCTAAGAGTTACTAGGATAGAGGAAGGCACAGAGTTTCAAACCAAAGGAATGAACAATCTCTTCAATGAGAAAATTTCAGAAAATTTTCCAAACATGAAAAATGGAATGGAAAACCAAACACAAGAGGCTTACAGGACACAAAATTACAGCAGATCTATATCTAGGCACATTATAATGAAAATGCCTAGCATACAGAATAAGGTTAGAATCTTAAAGGCCACAGGGAGAGGAATCAGATCACATATAGGGGGAGACCAATTCTCATCTCACCAGATTTTTCAACCCAGACCCTCAAAGTCAGGAGATCCTGGAACAACATATACCAAACTCTGAAAGAAAATGGATGCCAACCAAAAATCTTATATCCAGAAAAATTAAGCTTCATATTTGATGATGAAATAAAAACCTTTCATGATAAACAAAAGTGAAAAGAATTTACAGTGAGAAAGCCCACTCTACAAACCATCCTCAGCAAAATATTCCAGGAGGAGGAAATGAAAAACAATAATGAAAATCAGCAAAGGGATGAAATACACTAAAGGAAAGTCTCATCAAAGGAGAAACCAAGTAACGTTAAATACCCAAAATAAACAAAAATGGCTGGGAATACAAATCATATTTCAATAATAACCCTGATTCTGAATGGCCTAAACTCATCAATCAAGACTCCAACTGACCGATTGGATTAAAAAAAAAAAAAGATCCAACTATACGTTGCTCTCAAGAGACTCATCTCACAGGAAAAGACATCCACAGACTGAAGGTTAAATGGTGGGTAAAAGGTGGTAACTCACATGGACCATGTAAATAAGCAGGGGTTTCCATCCTCATATCAGATAAAGTGAAATTTAAACCAAAGCTAGATAAATAGGGATAAAAACGACATTTCATACTGCTTAAGGGATTTAAACATCAACAAGACATAACAATCATACATATCTGTGCCCCAAACAATGGGGCATCTAGGTATGTCAAACAAACCCTTCTCAGAGACAAGATCCAAATAAACCATAACACAATAATACAGGGTGACTTTAATACACCTCTCTCACCATTGGACAGATCTTCCAAATAAAAACTAAACAAAGAAACTATAGAACTCAATAATACAATCAATAATTTGGACTTTATATATATAATATTCCATCCAACAAAAAGTGAATACACTTTCTTCTCGGCAGCACATGCACCCTTCTCTAAAATAGACCATATGTTATGCCCAAAACAAGTCTTATCAAATACAAAAAAAATTCTATTTTTTATTCTATCTGACCATAATGAAATGAAATTAGAAATCAATGATAAAATTTAAAAAGAAGCTATTCTAACACCTGGAGACTCAACAATATGATATTGAATAATGCATGGATGACAGAAGACATTAGGGATGAGAAAAAAATTCTTAGGGGTAAATGAGAACATTGTGATAGTATGAAGTCAGTGCTAAGAGGAAAGTTCATTGCATGGAGCTCATTCATTAAAAGAAGAAAATGTCTGACATCATACCTCTAAGCCCTAGAAAAAAAAGAATAAATAAACACCAAAAGTAGTGAAAGATAGGAAATAATTAAAATCAGGGCACAATTCAAAAAAATGACAAAACAAAAAGGTGGTTCTTTGCAAAAATAAATAAAATTGACAAACCCTTAGCCAATCTAATAAGAAGAAAGAGGGAGAAAACTCGAGTTACTAAAATTTGTGATGAAAAAGAAAATATAACAACAGACACTATTGAAATATAGAAGACAATTAGGAACTATTTTGAAAATTTATACTCCAATAAAATAGATAACCTCAAAGATATAAAAAAATTTCTAGAGGCATATGATCAACCCAAACTGAGTCAAGAGGATATACAAAATTTAAACAGATCAATTTTAAGCAAGGAAATAGAAGACATCATTCAAAGCCTACCAACCAAGGAAAGACAGAACCAGATGGATTCACAGCTGAGTTCTACAAAATCTACAAAAAAGATTAATACCAATACTCCTCAAATTATTCCATGAATTGAAAAGGAAGGAAGCATTCCAAACTTATTCTACGAAGCCAGTATCCTGATACCAAAACAAGGCAGAGACACATCAAGGAAAGAAAATTTCAGGTCAATATCCCCTATGAACATTGATGCAAAAGTTCTCAATAAAATTCTGGCAAATTGTATACAAAAACATATTAAAAAATAGTGCACCATGATCAAGTGGGGTTCATTTCTGTGATTCAAGGTTCGTTCAACATATGGAAATCAAAAAATATAATTCATCACATCAATAGACTTAAAGATAAGAATCATGATTATATCAATTGATACAGAGAAAGAATTTGACAAAATATAACACCCTTTCATGTTCAAAACACTGGAAAAACTAGGGATAGTAGGAAAATACCCCATTGTAATAGCTATCTATGCTAAACCCAAGGCCAACATCATTCTAAATGGAGAGAAATTGGAAACATTTCTTCTAAACACTGCAATGAAACAGGATGCCCTCTTTCTCCACTTCTATTCAACATAGTCCTTGAAACTCTAGCCATAGCAATTAGACAGACAAAAGAAATTAAAGTGATTCAGATAGGAAAAGAAGAACTCAAGTTCTCATTATTTGATGATGAAATGATTCTATATTTACAGTATCCAAAAAAAAAAAAACTCCACCAGAAGCTTCTAGAATTAATTAATGAATTCAACAAAGTAGCAGGATATAAAATCAATGCCCATAAATAAAATGCATTTCTATACACCAGTGATGAATCCTCTGAAAGACAAATTAGGAAAACTATCCCCATTCACAGTAGCCTCAAATAAAATAAAATACTTGGGAATCAACAAAAGAGGTGGAAGACCTCTACCTTGTAAACTACAGAACACTAAAGAAAGAAATTGAAGAAGACTTTAGAAGATGGAAAGATTGCCTATGCTCTTGGATAGGCAAAATTAATATTGTCAAAATGGCCATACTACCCAAAGTGCTATACATATTCAATGCAATTCCAATTAAAATACCAACGTCATTCCTTATAGAAATAGAAAAAGCAATTATGAAATTCATTTAGAAAAATAACATACCCAGATTAACCAAAGCAATCCTTAACAAGAAGAGTGAAGTAGATGGCATCACAATACCAGACCTTGAACTATACTACAAAGCTATAGTAATGAATGTGGCATGGTATTGGCACCAAAATAGACATGTAGAACAGTGCTATAGAATAGAAGACACAGAGACAAACCCACATAAATACAGTTATCTCATACTAGCAAAGGTTCCAAAAACATACATTGGAGAAAACATAGCCTCTTCAACAAATGGTGCTGAGAGAACTGGAAATCAATATGCAGTAGAATGAAAATAATCCCTATCTCTCATCATACACAAAACCCAACTCAAAGTGAATTAAGTACCTAGGAATTATTCCAGAGACCCTGTGCCTAATAGAGGAAAATGTAGGACCAAATCTTCACCACATCAGATTAAGCCCCAACTTCCTTAACAAGATTCCTAAAGCTCAATCTGTAAAATCCAGAATTTTTCAATGGGATGGATTCAAACTAAAAAGCTTCTTCTCAGCAACATAAACAGTGAGGTAAACAGAGAGCCTACATTTTGAGAGCAAATGTCAGATAGCACACTATTCTCCAGGATATATAAAGAATTCAAAAACCTTAACACCAAGGAAATAAACAGACACTATACAGAAGAAGATATACATTTGGCCAACAAATATATAAAAAAAGTTCAACATTTTTAGTAACTAGAGAAATGCAAATCAAAACTACTTGAAGATTTCATCTTATGCCAGTCAGAATGCAGTTATCAAAAATACAGACAACAAAAAGTGTTGACGAGGATGTGGAGGAAAAGTCACACTCATACATTGCTGGTAGGACTGCAAATTGGTATAAAACCAATCTGGAAAGCAGTGTGGAGATACCTTAGAAAACTTGGAACGGAACCACCATTTGACCCAGCAATCCCACTCCTCAGACTTAAAATCAGCATCCTATAATAACACAGCCACATCAAATGTATATTGCAGCTTGGTTTACAATAGCTAAACTGTGGAAGAAACCTACATGCCATTCAATGAATGGATAAAGAAACTGTGGCATATATATACAATGGAATATTACTCAGCATTAAAAGAGAATAAAATTATGGCATTTTCAGGTAAATGGATGGAGTTGGAGAATATCATGCTAAGCAAAGTAGGCCAATCCCCCAAAATCAAAGGTTGAATGTTTTCTCTGATAAGTGGATGCTGATCCATAACAGGGAGGGAAAAGTGGGAAACTTTGGGCAAAGGGAAGGGAGGGTTAGGGAAGGCACATGGGGGCGGGAAAGATGGTGAATGAGGTGGACAATATTACCCTAGGTGCATGTATGACTGCACATGGTGTGATGCTACATTGTGTACAAGGATAGAAATGTAAAGTTGTGCTGCAATTGTATACAATGAATCAAAATGCATTCTGCTGTCGTATATACCCAATTAAAATAAATAAATTAATAAAAAATTAAAAAGCCAAAAAAGAAAGTTTATTTGATATGGAAGTTCCCTTCACAGTGTCTCTATTAGTACTAAAGCCTATAAAGGTAATAGAATATTATAGTGTAGAACTGGATGATTTATTTATTTATTTATCAAGAAATAAAGAACTCTTGGTATAACTGTAGAGCTAGTTGATTAACATACATCATAAAGTTGTGAATAGCTATTAAAGAGTTATTTTTGTTCTTATAAACAGTATAAATGTTAATGTAAGGTCAGTATAATGGCTTTGGTTTATTTTTGGAAAGAAGTTTGGAAAGAAGCAATATATTCCTAAATTTTGCTTTTTTTTAAAAATCTTTCCTCAAGAAAAGAATGAAAAAGTTAAGAATATGTCCTTTCTGGAGTATTTCTTAAAGACACTATAGAGGTTATCTTGCCTTTAAAATGAAGAAGGGAAAAACATATTAAATATGGTTATTTTCAGATATTTTGTCTGTTTGGTTTAGAATATAACATAAAAATTCAGAAGTAACTTTTACTTGATGTCCTGATCTGGCCATTAAAGTATTTCAGTTGTCTAAGCTATTGAAAAGTTGTTTCCTCTTCCATGCTAAAGTATATCCCTTTGAATGGATCTTGGAAAAAAATGAGTCAATTAATAAATAGCATCCAAATATGAACATCTACTTTTGGCAAGAACTGGTGAAGGTCTGGATTAGCAGAAGGTTAGGGTAGCTCTGAGATTTAGCACATTCAGATGGTATTTGGACTCTCTACAACTAAGTTTTTATTGGCTCTTTTTATTTATATATGACAGAATTCATTTTGATATCAATATAAAAGCATGGAATATATCTTGTTCTAATTCAGTTCCCAGTACCTTTCCTTCCCTTTCCCTCTCATCAGCCCCTACTGCTTTCCCTCTCTTGTTCTTTCTATCATTTACCCATAGGGTTTTTTTTTTAATTAATTTCTTATGGATGTACACAATGGTGAGATTCATTGTGGTATATTTATATACAGAAAAGTAATTGTTAAAGAGGGACAATATGTTATTCAACACTCACATTCCTTCTTAGAGAGTGCTTAGTCTGTCTTTAAACTAGTGATTTGATACTAAAAACCTAAATTACTAGGCCACTACGTCTTTGTCTTTCTAGAATAAATAATATTTATTTTAATTTATTTTCCCTTTTAAATATCTTTTGTCAAGAATCTTCATTTCAATGTGGATCTGAAATAAAAATCTTCAAATATTTTATTTTTGATTAGCATGTGTCCATTATACCTATTAATGACATTCTATGTAATATATCAACATATGTATACAACATGCACTGATCTAATTGAACCTCATATTGTTTGCCCTCCCCCTCCCCCTTCACAGACTACTAATCATGAGTTTTTGATATGTCATTTTTCTCTGGCCAAATTTTTCCTGAAAACTCAGAAGACTTGCAAGATACAGAGCTATTCTTCCAGAATATGGATTATTAGGTCACCTCTAGAGTAAAATTGAGTCCAAAGATCAGTGTAAGAACGTACTCAAATTCCCAGCTTCCACACTTGAGTCTTTTCTATTATGAAAAGTATTTTCCCGTGTGAAGTGCTCATAAAAAATAGTGTAAAATTAATTATTTATATTTTTAACTGTGGCAAAAAATACATTAATAAAATTTACCATCTTAGACCCATTTTGAAATGTATACTTTAGTAATGTTAAGTACACTCACATTGTTATGCAACCAATTTCTAGAACAATTTTCATTTTGCAAAATTGACATTCTGTAACTATTCAACAATTCACTATTCTTTCATCTGGTCAGTCCATGGTAATTACCAATCTATCCTACCTACCTTGTCTCTGGGGATTGAACTCAGGGGCAATGACCACTGAGCAACACCCCCAACCCTGTTTTGTATTGTATTTAGAGACAGGGTCTCACTGAGTTGCTTATCGCCTCGCTTTTTGGCTTTGAACTTGTGATCCTCCTGTCTTAGCCTCCTGAGTTGCTGGGATTACAGGCATGTGCCACTGAGCCCAATACAATATTGCTTTCTTGTGGCTTACTTGTTTAACTTCGAGTGAAGCCCTCAAGGTTCATGTTTGACATAATGTATGTTATAATTTTCTTCCTGAATATAATTGTATCATATGTATGTAACAATTTGTTTATCCATTTATTTGTTGATGAACATTTGTGTTAGTTTCATATTTTAGCTATTGTAAACAATGCTGCAACGGGTGTATTGATATCTCTTCAAAGAATCTACCTTCTTTTATTTGGGATATATAGTCAGAAGTAACATTACTGGATCAGATAGTTCTGCTTTTTATATTTTGAGAAGTGGCCATACTATTTGTGTGTAGTATTGGCTCCATCATACTTTCCTACCAACAATATAGAAGTTTTCAGTTTCCTCTTCTTTGACATCACTTATTATTTTCTATTTTTTGGAGGGGAGGCAGGTAGCAGCCATTCTCTTGAATCTGAGGTGCCATTTTGTTGTAATTTTAATGTTTATTTCCTTGATGATTAGTAACATGGAGTATCTTTTCATGTGTTCTTTGGTCTTTTATATTTTGTTCTTTTATATAACTTATTTGAAGAAATAGTTTAATTCTTTGAATATTTTTGAACTAGGTTGTTTGGCATTTTTGTTATTGTCAAGTTGTAGAATTTTTTTTCAGTGTCAGAGATTGAAACCAGGCCCTTGTACATACTGGAAAAGTGCTCTACAGCCCAGCCTATAGAAGTCATTCATATATTCTGGATATTAACCCTTTATCAGATATATGATATGCAAATATTTTCTCCTATTCCATAGATTACTTTTTCACTGTGTTAATTGTATTCTTTGATGTACCTTTTAAGATTAATTTAAAATAAACTCTTTTTTTCCCCTTGCAATACTGAGACTAGAACCAAAGGGCACTTTACCAATGAGCTATATCCTCAAGCTTTTTATTTTACATTTTGAAACAGGTTCTCACTGAGTTGCTGAGGCTGATCTTGAATTTGTATTCCTCCTGCCTCAGCCTCCCAAGTAGCTGGGATTACAAGTGTGTGACACTTAAACTCTTCAAATAACTATAGCAAAATTCATTATGTCGGTAAAGTTATGTATTTCTCTTTTTTTTCCCGTGTTATTCACATTTTCGGAAATTTCAAAACCACTCATACTTTTTTTACTTAATACATTGCAAATATTTTTCTATAACATTATCTACTTATAGTTATTTAAAATTATATATCTCTATATAATAAATGTATGTATGTATGTATATATATATATATATATATACCGAATCAATATTTGAAATTTAATTAATCATTTTCTTATTTTTGGTCATTCAAATTGCCTTCATAATTTTGTTATCATCACCCATGTTCCTTATATACCCAAATTATGTGCTGGAGTTTTATCTTTTTTCAAAAATTTTTTTTAGTTGTAGATGGACATAATACCTTTGTTTCTTTATGTTTATATGGTGCTGGGGATTGAACCCAGTGCCTCACACATGCGAGGCAAGCACTCTACCACTGAGCCATAACTTTAGCCCCTGGAGTTTTTTCTTAATGGCTTAATTTCTTAAAAGTAGAACATTGATTCAAAGTGTATGTACATTTTTTTTTTTATTTCAATAGAAATGGCTCTATTAGTTTCCAAGCAACTGGTATGAATTTATATATGTCCACCAGAAATGTATGAAAGTGCACATTTTCCCATAATATTACCGGCATTAAATGTTATCAATTTAAAAAATTTTCCTAGTCAAATGTACAATGAAAATACCTTGTTTTAATCACAATTTTCTGAAATTTTGTATCTTTTAAAAATATATATTACTTCTTCGTAATTTCTTCTATAAAGTTACACAAATATGTTTGCCCCTTTTATTTTCTTGCTTTTTGGGTAATACAAATGATAAAGAGCTCATCATACATTAAAGATAAAACATTGATTGTATTTACTGAACACTAAATGATTCTTCTTTTTTATTTTAGAGTCTATTGACATTAAGAATTTTTAATTCTTATGTTTAAATCTAGGTCTGTTACTTCATATTTCCTGAGTTTATTCTCTTTTTAAGAATGACTCTTTCATTCCAAAAGTATGAAAATATTTTTCTAATTTAAATTTTAAAGTTATCAGTTTGTCATATCTTTGCTATTATAAGAAGGAAGTTCATTTTTGTGTGTGGCTTAAGGTCAAAATATTTTTTATTTGAAATATATAAGCAGTTATGCCAAGAGCATTATTAGATAACCTTTCTCTTTACATTTTTTTCATCTTATTTGATTATTATATCTAATATAATCTATTTCTGAAACCTATTCTATACCTCCAAATTATTTCCAGTTCATGTCAGAGTATAGTCCTCTATTCACTCAGATAACTTTCTTTAGTTAGGAATGTGACATAAAGATTTGACCTTTCTCAAAAGAAATAGTAAAATTAAAGGGGGCAGATAAGGGGAGGAAAAAATAAGGAAAAATGAATACTTTTGCCTTATCTTCCCTACCATTTTCCTTGCTTTTTCAGATTTTGCAGTGTATTTACTGTCAAGAGAAGTAGACATTTGTCATTCAACCTTTCACATACTTCGGTGAACATGTGGCATTTTTTTTTGTTGTTGTTGTTGTTTTGTTTTGTTTAAATCCAGGGAAAGAAAACTATGATATAACTGTCTTGAATTTCTGTTGCTTTTCCCTCCATTTGTCCTTTGCTTATTCATTTATATCAGTTTTTTTCCTTTGTCCCTCATGTGTAGTAATTCCTATTACGGAGCAAAAATAACAAGATATTTAATTTATATGCTATACAAGAATTTTTGATGTAGTGTCTATGACCCCTATACAGGAATATATGAATGTTATTGTAACACTTTAATAATATGGCTGCTTCTGTGTTTTTTATGTAGAGAAGGTAGAATATTAATTTTTGAAATATTTTTTAGTTGTAGATGGGCACAATAGCTTTATTTATTTTCATGTGGTGCTGAGGATTGAACCCAGTGCTTCACACATGCTAGGCAAGCCCTCTACCACTGAGCTATAACCTCAACCCAAGAAGGTAGATTATTATTTTGATATTCAAATTTTGATATTCAAATCATTCAGATGTCCTTAGGTTAGAACCCTTATTTGTCCTATCTTTAATAGACAGGAAGAATCTCTTATCTTTAGGTTTTTCTAAAGATTATCCCACACCACATAGCAAGTTTTGTATTTATTCAAGTTATTAAAAAAAAAAAAAAAACTTTAGTTGGTTCTGCATGGATCAATGTTATCCAGGAAATTTTTTCCCCTAAGAATTGAATGGACATGATTATTTCATCATTTAAAAACTTAACTGTGCTGCACTCAACATTGTCTTTATTTTCAGGTTTTCTTTGGCCATGATACCTTTAATAAAGAACTTTGTAAAGTTTTCCTTTTTCTTACCGTAGAGGCCAAAGTCCAAATGATATTACACCAAAAGTTCATTTCATATTATTTTACTCATTTATTTTTTTGTGTTCAGGGTTTCAAAGTTATTTCAAAGTTATTGCTAAGATATCTGAAGCTTTTTGTTAAATGTTCTTGGAAACCAATTGTCATTTCATAGTCAAGCATTAATTCATTTCAAGTGCATGACAAGTTTGGTAAGTTATGGATAACCTACTAGAAAACCTTGATTCTATTCCATCTAATGAAAATATAATAACAAATTAGTCACCATTAATGATTAGTGTGGAATAAGTCACTTTTATTATTTAAAAATTTAAAGATAGAGGCCATCTCATAAGGCCTTTTATTGTTAGCTCTTCAGACATTTCCTAATAAAATGCCTTCCGATGAAGCAAGCCTGGTAATTTAGATGTATACTAATAATCTTTACATATCAATTTATGTTGCTCATATAAACTGTTGAAATGTAAATGCTGTTGCACTCTGATACAACAAATAGTCTTGCTTAGTACAGTCTGAGACACACGTCTTAAAGTTTTCTTTTTGAATAGAAAAATAGTATATACTTTACATGGACATTTTAAAATGGGAAAATAATATAGAAAAAAAAAAGTCATCCATTATCTAATCTCTCAGAATCAATGCATATTTATATTTCACTGTATGTTCCTTTCTCCTTTTTTTCTAAAATGTTTTTATGCAGTAAAGAGCATATTTTTTCATTAAAAATTTTCAGATATTTTATCATTAAAAATAATAGCACAGACCTTCCATTTCATTCTGAAGACTTCATGATGTGAGTAAATTTATTTTTCTTTAGGCTCAATAAGAAATTATGTTCAAACATTATTAAATAAATCACACTAGTCAATATTATAAATTTTTTAAATTTACTGCTTATATATTACTTTCCACATGTTGAACATTTACTTCATTGATAATATTTGTTATTAGTAATAGCACTGCATTGAAGATCATTGTGCATAAAACTTTTCCTATCATTGAAATTGACTGCTTTGTTCAATTTTTAGTATTATAATGTCTGGCTTAGGCCTATATCATTAAGTTGACTTTTTAAAAACTGTTGTCAATTTATGTTCCCACTCATAGTATGAAAAATAATACAACATCAATATATCATCTAATGTTTAAAAAAGAATATTTCTGATTTTATAAATTAAAATCTTTTTAAATAATTTTAATATTAATTAGTATTCACTTTAAAAAGTAGCTTCATAGTCAATCTTTTATTTAATGTTTGCTTGTCTCACATAAACTATCCATACCTGTCAAGTATAGATTTTGTTATCAAGGTCTTAGTCTTTTACTAATGTTGTCACTGAGTCTTCATCATTTTATAAATATCCCTGTATTTCTGATTGAAAATAGCAAATTGATCATATGCACTTTAATTTATCCAACTTTCAAAAATTTGATAAGTAATAGAGGAATAAAAACTTATCGCTGTAATGACTAAGGTAGAGAATTATAAAATACATGAGTGAAATTAATATGTCAACAGATAAAAGGAGGGAATTGTACAATAATATCATTAGGTACAAATAAATACACAATGAGAAAGAGTACTTTAAAATACTCTTTATAAAAAACACTCTCAAAAAAAAATCCTAGCAATTCAAAAAAAGGAAGAAGCTTTGTAATGTGATTAAGAATATTACCCCAAATATGGGGATAAGCATATATTCAGTGTTATCATCTTAGAAGCATTTCATTTAAAATAAGGGAAAAGTTAAGAAAACATCTTATTTCTGCTCCTATTTAAGTAATGGAGGCATGTTTGGAACAATAAGAAAAGGGAAACAGTGTGGATAAATATTAGTATAGAATGGGTCTATCAAAGCCAGATGTGGTGGCATACAACTGTAATCCCAGCAGCTCAGGATGCTAAAGCCAGAGGATTGTAAGTTCAAAGCCAATTTCAGAAACTTAGCAAGGCCCTAAGCAACTGAGTGAGACCCTGTCTCTAAATAAAATACAAAAAAGAAAAATGGGCTGCAGATGTGGCTCAGTGGTTAAGTGCCTCTGGGTTCAATCTCTGGTACCAAAAAAAAAAAAAAAAAAAAGGATCAATCAAGATTTTAGGAGGATGAACAGTGAATGTGATTGACAGTTATAAGATGCATTTTAGAATTCATAGGCATAGACTTGGTGGAAAATGTGGGAAACATTAGTGATAGATACATAGTGAGTAAAATGAAAAAATAAGTCAACAACTGGAATTATTTGAATATATTAGTACTATAAGGGAGGAAAAATAATTTATGTACAAATAATATTTAGATAATCTCCCATAATAAGATCATTGTATAAAAGTTTCATTTCTGTATCATACTATTATTTAGAAAATGTAAAATTATTTAAAAATTACTATATTATTCTATTTTGTTATTGTAACAAAAATAATGGATACTGGTATTTTAAAAAGAAATGAAATTCATTTAGCTCACTGCTTTGGAGGTTAAAAGTCCAAAATCAGGGAGCAACTTTGGTATGGCTCCTAGTGAGAGCATTCTAGTCACATTACTACATGGTCGATGGCATTATGGTAGAAGTATCCCCAAGAGGGCAGGGTCACATGGAAAGACAAGAATTAAGAAGGATTCAGTAGCCAGGCTTGCTCTTTGTATAACAACTCACTCTTGTAGGAACTAACTGGATTCCTATGAAAACTACATTAATCCCTCCAAGAGTGACACCTCCACAGTGTTCTGATCATTTTCTGCTAGGCCCCACCTCATCACATCATCACACTTGGGATCAAATTTTCAGCACACAAATCTGTTGGGAGCATACTCAAATCACATCCAAACCTTAGCAGTTACTATGTAAAGTAAATGGAAAGACATTAAAATGACCTAAATAGATGAGAAATTGTACTATGTTCACAAATAGGAAAAGTCCCAAGTTTCAGTTCTCCCAAACTGATCTATAAATTTAGAAACAATTTTTTTTCTCTCAAAGAACTTGCCAAGATTATTTAAAATTTACTTAAAATAATAAATAATATACAAGATACTCCTAAGGAAGGTCATTTTGAGGGAATCCTGTACCATATAACAAGATTTTATAGTGCAATGGTAATTAAGTCAGTGTAATATAGGTGTGGTGATAAACACACAGGTTAATGAGACAATATCATACCTCAAAATCCAGGTATGTGTATTTGTATACTTGACACGTAAGAGAGGTGGCCTTACAGGTCACTCAGATTGACTTTTTGAAGCAGAAAAAAAATTAATCATTACTATTGTGAAAAAGGAAACTGGATTTATATAACATGCAAAAGTCAATTCTGGTTGAATATTTAACTTAAAAAGCATAATAACTTTTTTCTTTTTTTAATTGATTTTATTTTTTAAATACACAATCACGGGGTGCATTACAATTCTTATTACACATATAGAGCACAGTTTTTCATATCTTTGTATATAAAGTATGTTTACACCAATTCATGTCTTCATACATGTACTCTGTTTTTTTTATTTTTTTGCATTACAATTCTTATTACTCATAGAGTGATAGGGAGTGGGAGCATGGGAGGAATAGATGAATTCTAGATAGGGCAGAGGGTGGGAGGGAAAGGGAGGGGGCAGGGGATTAGCAAGGATGGTGGAATGTGATGAACTTCATTATCCAAAGTACATGTATTAAGACATGAATTGGGTACATACTTTATATACAAACTTTATTTCAAAAATATATAGAAACCACATTTTGTGTGTGCATGTGTATGTGTGTTTTCTTTTTAAACAATTTATAAAAAGCACTTATAAAGAAATCTGGGATGCCAAATGTGTAATTAATAGGAGTTTCAGAAAGAGAGAACAGAGCAAATGAAGGTCAAGAATTTATTAAAGAATATATATGAAAAAAATCTTCATGAATTTAAAGGCATGATGTTTTAGAGTAAAAGGGTCCACTAGTCACTTGCTATAATGAAGAAGCACATGAAAACAAGTACACAAACATAATGGCATATTATTTTGAAGTTCCCAGGACAACTAGAATAATGAAATTATAAAAAATCTTAAGGTCAATTGTTGCTTTATCTCATTCAGCCCATTCCCATCCTTAATCAACATAGATGCTCAGTGTTCTAGGTTCTACTTTTATCATATTTTTCACAGCATTTCTTTCCGTCTATTCTTTCTATGCCATGTTGTTCAAGTTTGTATCCTCACTTACTAGGTTATTTCAATAATGTCCAAATGAATCTTTTCCTAAATTCTCTTTGAATTCTAATCTATCAGTCCTGTGCATCTAAATATTCAGATTAACTCCAATTACTGGAAAAATTCTTATTAATTTACTCATGTTATTTCATCCACATAGAGTATCCTGTTTATATATTGCACTTGGAAGACCTCCTATCTACTCTTTAAAGCCCTATTCAAATGCTATTTCCTTTATGAAATCCTTTCTGAAGCTACACCAATGTGGCATAGGCCATTATTTTTAGAGATCCATATTTATTTGAACACTTTGAAAACATTTACTCTTTTTTTTTGCTTTATGACTATTTACACATTTGTATAATTGACTGTATTTGTTTTTAAGCCCTTTGAAGAAAGGAATTTATCTTACACATATTTATACGTCAGTACCTAGCATGTGTCTGAACAATGGGAGCATTTGATAAACATGTTTTCTATTAAATTAAGTTTTTAACTTTGTTCAATTACACATTTAATATCAAAAATATAAATTTAATTAAAAATACCATAATAAAATAAACTGATATGTGTGAATTAAGTACTTGAGCTTATTGAATTGATATTGCATAGGCCTGAACCAAGGTATTAAATATGTGTATAATCATTGCATTATCCTATTATTTAGCTTTAATGAAGAAACTTTCAAAATGAGCATTATAATATTTTGTTTTTCATTGATTATATTTTAAAATTGGATAACTATATTGTCTTAGATAATGAAACATACTGCTGGTATTAGTTTAGGTTCTGAAGTCCCTTTCTGGTTATTTTACCAATATTTAATGTTATTACTTAAGGTTTAATTGTATTTATTGTAATGATTATTTTTGTTGCCCTTTCCAGTTACTAATTCTTCTGAATTTTATTTTTAATATGTTTCCTTTGGTACTATTCAATTGCTTGAGTTTTAGATATTTTAGTTCAATAAACAATTTTAAGGCACTAGGGTAGTTTTTAAAAATATTTCATCAAAAGGGTAGTACACTCAGGAGATTATTTAAAAGTACACGTATATATCAAGTAGTTAAGAGGATATTTTCAAACATTTCTTAAGATTTACAACAAATTTTACACTGGAAATCTTAATATACATCCTATAAGAGGGAAATATGGATTAACCTTAAGAATCCTGACTGATGACATTCACGGGTTTAATGAGAAGTTTACTGTACACCTTCTGAAAAAAAAAAACATGATTTGGATATTGATATAAGAAGAGAAAACCAATTTGGTTGCAGTGAACCATGGCAGACTGGGATACAACATGTGCTTTCAAGAAGTAAAAGGTACATTGTTCAGAATTTTATCCCCTTATCTCTTATTTCACATCAATTTTTCATCTTCAAGTGTGATGATCTGTGGAAGAATCAGGGTTATCCCAAAAGTGTACCATTTATTTATAACTACAAAAATTTTTCAAACTGCTAAAACTTTGTTTCCTTTAGTTTAAAAAAATCAATCAAGTCATTTATGGTCTGACTTTCATGGGATAATTTAACTTTTTTTTTATTGTAAACAGGTTAACGTTAGAGAAAATGGAAGAGCAAATTTTCATCTATTATTGCCAAAGTTGTATCCCTTCTTTTATGTGTTCAACCACTTTTTTTCTAGTTTGCTACTGGAAATTAATTTATAGGATATAAATGTTACAATTTTATTTAAATTCTTTAAACATTTCTGATAAATAGATTTGCTTTCTTTAGTTTTAAAATGCTTTGTTGTTAGACAGCTGTTCCTTAACTGATCTTTATTACTTCAGCAGCTAAAATCTGTTTATTCTGTCTTTGAACATTTTTATTGTTGTTCTGTGAACGATTTGCAGTATTATTCTCTATGCTTCTGACACTGAGGTATGCAGTTGAAATAAATATTCCAAATATTTAAGTGAGGATAATTCTCAAGGTAATTCTTTAGTGAAGCGTTTTACCTTATAGTTTGATGTGTGATGTCTTGCATTTATCCCAAAATAGCAATGGCCTATTCTGTGATTCATTTTAATTTAAAATCAAACAGAAATTAATTTGCTTTTCACTTCTGTCTCCTATTTCTTTGTGCAAAATTTGACAGAAAAGCTTCATCGTATTTTCTAAATGCTGTTATTTAATATCCCTTAAGTACATTATGATTGATATTATAGAATTTTTTCTTGTTACATCTTCATCTTATTATACTTAAATCAGGTATAACTTTGTTGGCTCTTCCACTGTGTGTGTGTGTGTGTGTGTGTGTGTGTGTGCATGTGTGTATGCGCACTGTGGGCATATATGAATTGTATAGGCAGTTTTACATTACAAATATACATATTTCTGGCATCATAGGCTAAAGATTCTTATACAAACTAAATATTGCTACCTGAGATAGGAGATGTCTGTCAGTGGCCCCTGGGCTTCATCTCATCTGATGCCTATTTTTGTAGACAAATTTAATTAAAACAGTCATAGTCATTTCTTATATATATTATCTGTGGTGCATTTGTACTACAAAGACAGAGTTCAATAGTTGTGACTAAGACCATATGACCCATGGACCTGAAATATTTGTTAGCTAGCCTTTTACAGAAGAAGTTTGTTAACTCCAATCTTAGAAAATGGTTATATGGTTAAGTGCTTAACAAATAAGTAAAAGATGCTTAAATTAATATATCAATGAATATATTTAGTCATTGTTAGTGTAAAAATTACTGATTCATAGTTTACTATTTGCTTTTATTGCTTTAAAATATAACATGTATCTTTAATACATAAAAGTACAAAGATATTGATAAAATAGGATATGATCTTTCCCATTTAATGTCTATTTATATTGCAAAATAAAATTGATACACATAAAATTTAATAACTGGATATCTGTTAAATTCTTTTTATGATTCTTGACAGAACATACAGTCCTTCTATAAAATACATACACAAACACACATGAGAATATACCTTTCAGTACATTTTACATCTTGTTTTTCCTCTTGGAAATTTTTCTATATAAATACATATATATCTATTTTCTACCAATTTAACTATGTAGATTTTAATTGAGTTGAAACTCTGGAATCAGACCACAGGATTTTTTTTAACCTTCCATCTCTACCACTTCATAGTTGTAGAAGCTTGGGCAAGATTTCCTCATGTTTGTGTTTTTCATCTTTAGGGAGATACTACCACTTTTTTGTGTGTGCTTTTGATAAAATCATACAAATTAAGTGCTTCGGTGCATATGTAAGAGAAAATGCTGTTAGATATTTCATTTTTTTCATGTTTTCCAGAATTATAGATTCTTTAGTTGTTCCCAGTATTTTGTCATTATAGTTTTACAAAGGATGTATTTGAAATAATATTTTGGAAAATGTTGATAGTCATATCTATAAGGTAAATTAAGTTATGAGTTTTTTGAGTCAAAGGGGTGTTCATTTCAATTTTTATAAAATAGTATAAGATTATTTTTTGGAAATGGTTCTCCAATTAATAGTTTCACCAATAGCATGAGCTTTCCCCACACTTGTCTGCAGTTGATATCATTAATCTTTTAAATTTGCCAGTGAAATTAGTGAAAATGATACCTTTTTAATTTCCTTATTGTAATGAAGGTGAATATCTTTTTCTCATATTCATTATTGAGGTATATCAGTCTACAAAATACCTATTTGTTGGGAGCAGTGAATGAATTATGGATCTTTGAACTGCCCAGAGACAGAGGCTGACACCTCCCTTGGGAATCTCTCCATGCAAAGGTGCCAAGAAAACCACCCAGTTGTATGGTGATCAGCCCTGTTCAAAGGGCTATTCTGTGGTTGCCATGAAGTTTATCAATTCTTATCTATGGTTTAATTGCCAGCTGCTCTGGGGGAGAACTGTGGATGTAAGCTGATGAGTATAATTGGGCTGTTCAAACTTCTGACCTAGGTTCTGTTTTAAAGTAACTTTCTCACAATCTATCCTTTTGATGTAAAAACCTATTTAATAAATGTGCAGAGCCTGCACATTATCAATCTCTACCAGAGGCAGGCTGAAGCGCCAGGTCCCGATTTCTCTATTTTTATGTTTGTTTGTCTTTTTTCCAATCCCCTCATCATCCTGAGTAAATGGTCACACTGGTAGTGACACCTATTCATATTCTGTATTCAATTTCCATTATGATAGCTTTCCTCCTTCATATTGGATATATGAGCTCTTTTATATGTTAACCAAAATACTTGTGTCTGTCATGTATAATATAAATGTGTTTTCCTTGGATAATGTAAGTTTTTCAGTTGTAGTCAATGTACTTTTCTTTATACGAGACTTTAAATTTTCATCAAATTTATCAAGTTTGTTAAAAACTGGCCCTTATTTACTTCTTACATATGTCCCTTTTTTGTTGTGTTATTGTTCACAACATTATTCATTTGAAACTTGGCTTGAGGAAGAAAATCTCAGGAACGTCTTTTTTTCATAATTCTCAAGAATTTCATATTTTTATATTATTACAAGTAATATTGTTGAAAACAATTTTTGTTCTTTACCTTCATATAGAAATGCAATTGATTTTTATAAGTCAATATGATATGTTGATATTATAATTTACAATTCTGAAGAATAATTTAAAGTAATAGCTTTTCTTACAGATTTTACAAGATTTTCTACTTAAATTATCATGCCTAGTAAAAATTAGTTTTACTATTTTTTCACTATGGGTTGTTATTGTCTGGATATGAGATCTCCCCCAAAGGATTACATATTGAAGACTTGTGCATCAGTGTTCAAAGATGGGGCTTTGGGAAGTGTATATATCATGAAGGTTCTGACTTTATCAGTGGATTAATCCATTAATAGCTGAATAGGCTACTGAGAGGTGGTGGAAACTATAGGCAGGTGATCCGTGGTTGGAGGAAATAGGTCACTGGGGTATACCCTTGGAGAATGAATCTTGTCCCTGGCCTCTTTCTGTTTCCTGGCTACCATAGCTGAACAGTTTCTCAGCCATGCCTTTTCACCTTAATGTTCTGCCTAGGATTAGGCCCAAAGTAATGGACTTGGCCAAATCATGGTCTTTTTTTTTTTTTTTTTTTTGTTAAAGAGAGAGAGATTGTGTGTGTGTGTGTGTGTGTGTGTGTGTGTGTGTGTGTGAGAGAGAGAGAGAGAGAGAGAGAGAGAGAGATTTTTTTTAAATATTTATTATTTAGTTTTCAGCGGACACAACATCTTTGTTTGTATGTGGTGCTGAGGATTGAACCCAGACCACACGCATGCCAGGCGAGCGCGCTACTGCTTGAGCCACATCCCCAGCCCCCAAATCATGGTCTTAAACCTCTGAAGCCAAAATAATATTTTTCTCTTTCCTCATCTCAGTTGTTTTTCTCAAATATTTGTTTGCAGCAACAAAAATCTGACTGACACATGGATTCTGTTTATTTCTCTTAAATTCTTCTTTTAGAATACATGCTTTTATTTATTTTTTTCCAATGAAATAGTCCTAATTGATCCTCTTTACTGAATAAAGTTCTTCCTATACTTTAGCTTTGGAATTCTAGGTTGGTTTCCTACTGGTTTATGTGAAACTAGCAGGAACTCTTTGATTAAAAAAAAAAAAAAAAAAAAAAAAAAAAATTATCCTTCAAGCAAACTTTTGCCCAGTTGAGTTGGCTTGTTTTGTTTAAACAAAAATATTTTTCTAACTTGTAAAATTAAAGCTCAGTATTATTATTTTTAAAATAATTCCTGTCAATAGTCTCTTTGTATACATGCATCTTGATTAGACTCATTCTCTACTTCACTCCAGCAATCTAATGGACCTATTATTTGAGCAATAAGATATAGTTATTATTATTTCACCTTGTTCCAGGTTATCTTAGATAGGCTCTTTCTGTCAGCACTTTACTGTTTTTGTAGCTCATACTAGGATGGAACAGATAGCTGGTCTCTGTAAAAGTGGTGTTCTGGACATTAAATCTCTTCTTCCAGTGGTAGAACTTCCCTGTAATTTTCTTGGTAGGCTTGGCAAGCAAACATGACAACTGAGATCTTAAAGCCTAAATTTGCTTATAAATCTGCAAATGATAAGGACTTAAAAAGGAGCATCACAATAATAAAAGAACATTTCATCAGTAATATAAAATTATAGATTTGTGTCGAAAATATATCACCAGCTTATTTCACTGATAAGCATACTACAGTATCTAAAAAAAATTAAGAGGACTGTCATATTCTTGATATGATTTTTCACTTTGTAGACCTCCTTTTCTCCCAGTGTATGTAGCATTTCAGATAAGCATGACCTCATTTATTTTCATGCTGCAACATAAATAATGCAAAACTTGCTAGTGAGTCAGTTAACCTAAAATTTGTTTTCAGGTCACTTTTAAGTTTATTGTTGGCATTTTGATCGACTTAGTAAATAGAGTAGTTAAAAGTATATTTGTGCCAATAGTTTATTATTCTAAACTATATCTTTTAGTCAGTTATACATACTATCTTTTGATTTAGGCTTTTTCTTTACCTAAAAAACATACCTCAAAAACATTCTTTTCTAAAACATTGTAAGAGGTTTAACTTTTTTTTTTTTTTCCCCTAGTATTGGGAATCAATCCCAGGGCTGTTTTGCATGATAAGCAAGTGCTCTACCATTAAGCTATACCCCTAGTCCCCAGATTAAGTATTTATTAGAGAAAAAGATTTATTGAGGGTTGAGAACATAAATTAATGACATTCATAATTATAATTAGCATATACAAGAGAAAGAATTATGGGCAAGTAAATTTTAATTAGTAAAACAATATATTTATTATTGGATTGGCTCACTTTTTTCGTTGTTCACTATCATTCATTTACCATAAGATTTGTAATTAAAAATATTTTTGTGTGTTGCATTCTCATGTTTACTGTATTTTCAAGGTTATTTTTCACTAAATTGATTTTTTAAATTTCTAACCTAATTCAACCTAAAAATTGACAGATGCACTGAAATAGGCACATGCATATTCTACAGATCTGTGTATTTTGTGACTTAGAAAATTTTGGAGGAATTGCTTGTTCAAAAGTCAATGTTTGGGACTAGGGACATGGCTCAATTGGTAGAGTGCTTGCCTTGCATGTGCAAGGCCCTGGGTTCAATCCCCAGCACGGCTCACCCCCCAAAAAAAGTCAGTGTTTGACTTCTTGTACAGTTAGAAGAAATCTTGTAGCAGAAGTGGGAGCTAGGGTAGAGGGGTTAGGATTCTAGGACCTAATGATTAATGTAACTGCAGAGCCCAGGCAAAATAAAATTATTTTAAGATTCTACTTAAAACAGATAGATCTCATATAATAAAGCCAAATAATAAATAAGGTAGGAACAGAATAAGTGGGATAATTATCTTTCCATATTGAAATCTAAAAAGATTTTTAGAGTTATTCCTAGAGTTATTAGATATAGGGAATAGGAATTTATAAACCAACTGAAAGAGTAATGTGAAGAATTCCAGATTAGGTCAATGACTTTAACTGATTTAACAAATGTATTATAAGATAATCTCATTTTCTAAACATTTTCCAAGCACATTAGAGTTATTTTCAAAAGAATTGCAAGAATTTGGTTTTAGGGTATATAATTTTTTCCACATTTACTTTTCCCATGATAATAAATAAATAATTTTCCACTCAGTGATCTGCAAAATGAGATAAAAATTCAATTTATGAGTTAAATTATAAATATTCTGATAAGATACTACATATTTAGACATTAGAGTAGGGTCAAATTATTTTGTTTATTTTTCTAGTACTAGGGATTAAACACAAGGGCATTTTATTACTGAGTTATATCCCCAGTCATTATAATTTTTAAATTTGAAAGTCTCACTAAATTGCTGTAGTTGGCCTTGAACTTGCAAGATTCTCATTCTTCAGCCTCCCTTGTAACTAGGACTATGGGCATGTGCTGAAGTGCCCACCTTCCAAATACTTTTGAAAGTAAGCTGAATCCAGACTAAACATGAAACTATCATCTTTATTACTTAAGGATAAATTAATCTAAGTTTGCATAGCCTGATCTGCTTTTAAAATATTTCTGCATTGGTCTTTAGTTACTAATTTGAACAAAATATGACTTTTAAAGCATTGTTTCATCACTAGCAACTATAGCATTATCCAAGGTATTTTGGTTAATAGGTACTACTAGTTTTCATTGAGTGGAATAAGCAGAGACTCTAAAAACAAAACTGGGGTTGATTCTTGGCTGCTGTTTTACCTAAGGATTCTAATTGCCTAACCCTTCTAATCTTTTGGTCTTTACTCGTTGTGGCACTTGTAGAGAAGTACTGTTCAAAAGTACTTTCTGAGATAATGAAAATGTTCCACCTTATCTGTAAACTGAACAACTAAAAATGTAGTAAGAATGAGAAAGGAAATAAGTTTTTAATTTAATTCTAATTAATATGAATTTAAAAGGCCATTCATGGCTATTGGCTACTTTAATACCACTGCTTTAGAGTATAAAAGTAAAAAAATAATGACCATTACAATCTCCTCAAAATAAGTAAAATGGAAGGTGAAAAACATCTTAACTGTAATTAGAACTGTTTATAATTCTATTTTTTTTCTGATTCTGAAAATCTATGATATTCCTAATAAGTAAGTGCTAAGGAAAGCCTATTGTTATATTATAATCTTGAAAATGAGCTTTAATGCTTTTTTGAAGTAATCATGACTCCCTGAAAATTAAATTATATTTCACATAATGAATCAGATCCTCCTTCAACATATCTGAAGAATTAGTAGGAATAAACTGTTTCATTAAATGATCAATCCCACAATAATTGTGATTTTCTTACCCTTAAATATTGACATAGTATAATATAGGATTACATTGTTAGATTTCCCTTTTTCTTTAAATCAGTTTATAATTACCTGGATACTGAAGCATTTATTCTTGATTAGGAACTGAAAAAGAATTTTATTGAGAAATTTAAATGACTCTGTCTGTCTGTCTGTCTCTCTCTCTCTCTCTCTCTCTCTCTCTCTCTCTGTGTGTGTGTGTGTGTGTGTGTGTGTGTGTGAGTGACAGTGTCAGAGATTTTTATTATAGCTTCTAATTGTCTACGTAGAAAATTATCAATGACTGGTATTTTTTAAACAGACAAGTAGCAGAAGAATCCTGTCAATTTCTTTTAGGGATAGGTACCCAATATTTATTCTAAGTAATGGTCTATCAGTTAATCTGTATGGCTCATCCTATAATAGTAATTATCAATGATCATATCAGATAATTATAAATTACATGTGTGTCTTACCTGGTGATTCTTTATAGATATAATGAATGAGTTAATGCTGTCTGTGGACTTTAGAGTAATAGGTAATAAGTGCCTTCATTCTGACCACTGCTAAAGAGTTGCATAATTCCTGTATTATGGTTTAGTAACTGCCTAGGTGGAATGATATTAGTGTTGTTTACTACAAACTAGAGTATTAAATACCTATTGAAAAAGTTAACTTACCAGAGTGAAGAAGATTGAGTATGCCCTTCATTCAAACTTGCTTTCACTATTTCCATTTGTTCAGTGAATAGGACATTTATAATTGGTGATTAAAATAACTGCTCATATTGTAAACTATATTTTGATGGCTACACATGTATAAATATATAACTTATGAGGAATAGTGATTTTAAGAAAATTTTGGTTAATTATGAAACATAACTTTTTCAATTATGCAGTTTACCCAGTTGCTCTATAAAATTGTATAAATCTGGTTAAATGAGAGAAAATCAAAATTCATTATTAAGACCAAAGCATGAGTTTAATGTAGATTTCCTTAGTTTGGTAGACTTTAAAGCACAGAGTGATTTATACAAGTAAATAGAGAGAACTAAAATTATTTAATTTTTTTTTTCTTTTATGAAGGTGGCAACAGTTCTCAAGTTTCTACTTAGGAAATGAAGGGCCATAATTTTGAAGTTTTCCCACAAATATTTCATTTTAATCCCTTACCCTGGGATTATTTTAAAATGGTGTTTGAACATAAATAGTGCTTGTAAAGTGAAGCAACAAACTAAGTAACAAAGAAATATTTTAAGCAAAAGATAAATATTTACATTTTATTTATAATCAAACTTTTATTTAAACATATGTTGAATCCTTTTTCTAAGGCATTAAATCTGAAAACTTTCCCCCCAACCCCAATTTAACATTTCACTTTGAATTTTCAAGAGAAAGTAATCAGTGCCTAAAAGAAAAAAACAAGTATTATTTGTTATTTTTCCTTCTGTTTTCCAGAATAGAATAATTAGTAAAAGTAGTTAATATTTTAACTCAAGTAGGAAATGTTTTGTGTTTTCAGGGTGTACATGTATGTGCATGTATTTATTTAATATGATAATACTGAATATCTTTAGTTGTTATTGATGATGTTGGGAATAAACTCAAAGTCTTGTTCATGCTAAAATAAGCACTCAACCCTTGAGCTGCATCTCTAGTTTAGTATCTTAATATGTATACTTTTATTAATAGGAAAGCAACTTTGAAACATGCAAATATTTAGTAGTAGTAAGGATGATTATTACAAACTTATTAAAATGCATACAAGTTTTTTCAGAGAAGTAGGTAATTAGTTTGTTTAGAAGTCAGTTGCATCTTAAAGAGTGTATTTTTAGAAGTCATTTGCATCTTAAAGATAGTGTGTATTTTCTTCTTTTCTCACTTAATCCTGGGTTTTTAACTAAAAACACATTGGTATTTTAATTTTTAGATAATTTATCATATATTTGTTATTATATATTTGATACTAAACAAATAAGAATCTTCCAAATTCATAAATCTTTACTAATTTTTTCCCTCAGACTTTTAGATTTTTAGTTTCTAGGCAGAAGAGGCCATCCATGGCTATGCTTTAGCTCTGAACCTAATATTTACATAGTGAGGTGCTTAATATAGATAAATTCAACTTTGGGTTGAAGTCATACTTTTTCACACCTGTCTATAAAAATAGTTTTTCTGTGTCTTTTGGTCTTCATTTCTCAAGACTTTGTGTTACATAAAACTTATATTAAATAAACATGCATGCTTTTCTCTCGTTAATGAAAGAAGGGATCCTCTCATTATTAGAGTTTATAATTAAATAAATGTTTATTAAAAACTGTTTTAAACTTTGTTGTAAATTGCAAGGAAATTGGTTTTCTATTATCTAGATAAAAGGAAAATCAACACAGATAATTTGTTTTTTTTCCCTCTACTGAATTCATATCAATAATTTTGACCAAAAAATGTTGTTTGTTTGTTTTTTACACCAAGAAATTCTCTAAATCTCCATAGACACCAGCTAGGTATACAATATAATTCAATTTTGATACCGTCTGCTTGGAGTTACTTTAAGATTCTACCACATGAAGGTTCAATTCCAAAGGAGTGCTCCCTACTTCAGATGCCAATAGCAAGTGGTTGATATCCAGATTATCCACAAATTAGAGGTTCCCATGACCTCCTTAAAGCTTGATAATTCTCTCTCTCTCTCTCTCTCTCTCTCTCTCTCTCTCTCTCCTCCCCCTCTCCCCCCCACACACAAACACACCCACAGCTCAGCAAGTGAACCTAGAGAGTTTACATTACATTTCTACTGACTAGTAGTCATAAGATCATACGCATTTACACAAGTATAATATCATTAGCTCAAGCAAGGCATGCTATTTGCTTTTATGTTAACATCCAAAGATTCATTTTTTTTCTTTTTTTTTAATTGGTTGTTCAAAACATTACAAAGCTCTTGACATATCATATTTCATACATTAGATTCAAGTGGGTTATGAACTCCCATTTTTACCCCAAATATAGATTGCAGAATCACATTGGTTACACATCCACATTTTTACATAATGCCATATTAGTGACTGTTGTATTCTGCTACCTTTCCTATCCTCATTTTTAAATATACATAAACATACAAGATGTATTTTAGAAAATGCTTTATATTTTGAAGTATAACATAATATGTTTTGGAAACTTTTTATATGAGATGTTCAATTAAGATATAATATTAGCTATTGCATGATACTTGAAAGAGAAAATCATGTCACATTCAGTGTAACAGGAATAACCAACAAGCAGTGGCTGCTAGAGAAAAAAAAATTTTTTCTTTGTGGAAACTGCTGAATAACTATGAGTCCCTAGAACATGCTACTCCAAAATATATTTCTTTGATTTTGACTGATTTTGAGATGGTTATTCAGAGAAAACTACAGAAACATTTAGCTCTGAAAGGATGCTCTTTTGTAAAAGGAAATTTATAACCATTTACATTAGTGAGGTAGACAGCAGATATAAACAGGTATTCTTTTCAGAGTTCTCTCTTTTGTAGAAACAATCCCTAACACAAGAAGAAAGAGATCAGGGCTAACATAGGGCTCAGTGATTTCCTGTTGTTTAAGAGATTTTTTTAGTGTATAATAAGACAACATTTTTGTTTGTCTAAACATTCCTCTCTTCAGCCTTTAAGAGATTGTCGTCTCTTTCCACCAAAAACCCCAACTTGAAATTTATATATTTTCTGTAACTCAGAATGCCATAGTAGTTTCATCCATCTTAATTTTTGAATCTCATATTTTGTGTATGGCTCCATTTCTGCATGTTAATAAATTTATGCATATTCTCCTGTAAATCTGTCAGTTATCAGATCATTTCATAGACTAAAGTTATCAGGACTTTCATAAAGAAAAACGCAAATTTAAAATGTCCCTTATAACCACTGGTTATGCCTTAATAGTGCAAGTTATTTTTTATATGATTAATCCTTCCCAGATTCTCCTATCATTTGAATCCATGGTCATACTTAAAATGTACATAAAATAAAAGCTAAAATGGGAACAAGTGATCATGTTAAAAAGAAACTAGCACATATAAAAGTATTAGAAATAAAATAAAGCATCAAAAATTCCTTTGTAGAAAACCTCTACTGAATAGTGAAAAAGTATAAGGAATATATGACAGGGATTCAGTGATCAACAGAAGATAAAAGAATGCATGCAATTAATGAAAATATCCATAAAATAAGGAATCTAAGAGCTCCTTGAAATGCATCTGGACATAATGTAATTATCAGGTTATTCCAGTAGTTCCAGATGGTTATAGTAAAAGGATGAAGGTAATCAAAAGTTCACATTACTTAGGCAATAGCTTGAAACATTTATAAGTCTTATTCTCTTAATGCATTTTGATTTCACTTTGAAAACTCTCTCAATGTTGTTTTCATTCTATTTCACATCTATTACTAAATTTGTGAAATAGAAGGAAAGCTCAATGAAAAATTTCACTCACAACTGATATTAGTAAGAAATGATTGTCCCCATACTGTTATGTCACACTTTTTTATAATTACTACTAATAGTGTTAGTAATTTTTTAAATACATAAAATGGGTTTAATTGCATTTCAAATATATTATACCATATGTATATTCACTGTTACATTAAACATCTTAACCTTTAATTTGAAATATTGTTACACATACAGAAAAATTACAAGGAAAGTACAAGTGTTACCAGAGTCCTAGAATAATCCATGGTCCAGGCTCTGGGAATCACAACAGAACAGGCTTGACCACTCTAATAGAGGAGGAGCAGTGTTGAAGGGTAGGAAAGAAGCTTTATCAGCATGGCCATGCTGGGAAGAACACCTATAGGGGTACAATGACTAAATATCTCTCTTCAAGGGGTTGGTAGAAACCTTAAGGTTTTATTATTGGGAGTTTTCATGCCTGGGGCTTTACACAAATAGCTATAGGTCATCTTGGTACCATAGTTTGGTTAATCATCTCAGAACAAGTTCTGTGAATTTCTGGGAAGGTCATCAGTACTTGAGGGGGAATCCAGTTCCCATCATGAGATGATTACTCCTTCTTAGAGGAGCAGCCTTAATTTTATCATGAGGTAATTGCTCTCATTTAGGGGAATATTTCGTCATGGGGTTGTTTGTTCTGTGAGGCTTGCCTTTGCTCTTTGGTAGTTTTGTTTCTCTATTAGAAAGATGCTTTTGAATCACATTTGTTTTCCCTGACACCCAAGGTAACTGCAGAAGAAAGTGGCTTAGAAGGGCTGGGTGAGGGAGGGAGAACAGAAGCAAATGGAGTCAAAAAAGGAACAAAATGGAGTTAATTCAGTAACTGGACCCTCCTTCACAAAGTTTTCTGAACCATTTGAAAATAGATTGTACAACAGAAGAATGATCGCCATGGTGTTTTAATGGGCCCCTCTAATAAAAGACATTATAGCAAGAGGAAAACATAAGTTTTATTAACATTTGTGAGATATATTGACATATACTTGGCAGATACCCAGGAAATGAATAGTTCTCAAGAAGGTTGCTCTAAATTTCAGTTTATATAACATTATCAGAAAAGAATAGCAAACACTTAAACAACAAGACAAAGGTAAATAACTTTAGGTTTGTAGTGACAGAAATGGGAAAAGGCAAACAAATGGCAAATAAAGAGTAGTCACTAAATTTATTTTAATGTAGATTTTCTGGTAGAAGTTCCAGGCCCATACATTTCCAAAGCTGTCCTTAGATGTTAATTTTTTTCTCCTCTAGAAGGGACTTGGGTGGGGGTAGGATACCTTTTGTCCTATAAATCTATATACTGCTTTTAGGCCCTTAGAGAGAAGGCAGAGAGCTTTTATATATCTGCTTCTTAATTTTCCTCAGCTTTACAAACCTTCATATGTTGGAAATGCATGTCCTTGTTTTCCAACTTGTATACACCATTCCTTATAACTTATAATTTTAGTGTGCATTTCCAAAGAATAAGGATATTATTTAGATAATACAGTTTTTATGGCTTGGATCTGGACTACTCCCCCCAAAGCTCAGGTGTTGAAAGCATGGTCTCCAGTGAAGTAAGGTTCTTTTAGGCAATGATTGGGTCATGAGGGCTTTGACCTCATCAGTCGATTAATCCATTGATAAATTAATGGAATATTGATCATTCAGTTATCAATGGATTACGTTTTATCAAAAGATCACATGGGACTTAGTTGGATAAAGTAGGTTAATAGGGACTTGCCCTGGAAGGGTCTCCTTTCCCTGGGCCCACTCTCTACTTCTTATATGCCATGAAGTGAGCAGCTTTCCTCTGCCATGTCTTTCCTTTTGTCATGATATTTCTGCAAGATGGTCAGTTGATTATGGGTCTAACCAGGAGCTAAAATAAATCTTTCTTCCTCTTAGTCATTCTTATTGGTCACAGCAATGAAAAACTAACACATCAGTATAGTTATTAAGTTAAGGAAATTTAACACTGATACAATAACTTTATCTTATTGTAAGTATGGACTAATGAATTGTTATTATATTCAGTTAATTCTAATCCATTACTCTATTTTTTGATGCTTATTCATATAAGTCCAGTGCCTGCCCTTTCAAACAACTCCTAAGATATTTTGACATGTCTTTTACAAGCACTCTTGGACACTTAGTTTTGGTATAACAAATGTTCTGGAATCATTTTATACCTACTTTACTAAAATTCCTGATTCAGAAATTTATCTAAACTCTGGTTTTCTTTTAGTGGGTATTAGTGGATACTAGTGGGCATTAGTGATAATATAGTATATATTTAGAAACTAATATCTGGACACCAAATGTGCTCATTGCTATTGGGGTATGGGTTTGGTAACTATTTCAGCAGAAGGGGAGGGGTGAAGGTAAGAGAGAGAGGTTTGTTTGTAAATTGTAAGTCTATACTCACTTCCAATTTCAGTCACATGATCACTCACCATAGTGTTCCTCTTTGCCTTTCCCCATTGCTCTATTCCAGTCATAACTTGCTGTTTTGAATCTGAGAAGCAGTATCAACATATTTACTGATTTTCTTAACCATCTCTTAACATCAACACATGTACTTACTTGCCCAATAATACTGTCTTGATCTGTTTTTTCTTGCTACAACAGAATACCTGACACTGAAGATTACATAAAGAAAAGATGTTTATTTTGCTCATGATTCTGATGGTTAGAAAATACAAACAGCATGGTACCAGCATCTGGTGGAGGCCCCCAGATGCATTACAGTATGGCATATGGTATCACTTAGTGGGAGTGCATGGGAAAAGATCACATGGAAAGAGATAGGCAAAAACTCAAGAGGAGCCAGGCTCACACTTTTATAACCACCCATTCTCACAGGAAGTAACCCACTCCTAAAGATCTTTATGAGGACAGTCATGGCCCAATTACCTGCCCCTAGGCTTCACTTCCTAAAGATCCCACTACTTTACAATGCCATTATATTGGGAATACTAAGTTTCCAGTACATGAACCTTTGAAGGACAAAGCTTGTCCAAACCATAGCAAGTACCATGAACAATAACAACAAAAAAAGTTTCAGAATTGTAATACACATATCACTGTTACAACAACAACAAACCTATTTAAAAAAGTTTGTAGTTCAAAATTTGTAGTTTTCTTTTTCTTTTGAGTAAATAAAAAATGTATATATATATGTATGTATAGATATACATATATATAAATATGTATGCTCAAGACACTATGGATTAGGTTTTCCCCTCCCCAGTAGAGTTATGTCATTGGTTTTAAATAGAGTTGGATTCATTTGTTTCTGTTTATATTTGATATTTTTTAAATATAAAGAAATTTGATATGCTTCTAAAAGACAAACCTGTGTAATAATAATATGTACTTAATAGAATTAAGACTCCCCTCAACCTTTTCCAGTACATTTAGCATGACCTCTACTCTATTTTTTAAAAATATTTGTTTTGTTCTACATGAACACAATATCTTTATTTATTTATTTTTATGTGGTGCTGAGGACCGAACCCAGTGCCTCACATGTACATGGCAAGTGCTCTACAACTGAGCTACAGCCCCAGTCTAGGACCTTTACTCTTTATAGGTAATTAATTTCATTGACTTTTAGTTTATCATTCTCACCTTCCTTTTTCATAGCAAGCATGTACATTTATATTTTTATTTGTATTTTTTATACAAAATCAATATAATACATGCTGTATATACACAATATTTGTATTTTATCCTTTATCCACGTACAATGTAAAGTATGCCTTTTGTTCTTTGCTTTTAAAAGTTAGTGAAGATCACTCCATATCAATTCATAGAAATCTTCATTTTTATAGCTCTGTGAAAGTTTATGGATCTAACATAGTTAACCCAGCCAATTTTGCAACTATAAAAAAATTCTAAAATTAATGATCTTATATAAATATCTTTTCTTATTGTTGACCAAATATCTTGAGATTTATGGGAGAAGAGGAAAATCTATATGTAGTTTTATTAAATATTATTAAATTCCTCTATTTGGAAATTACAGCAATTTCTGTTCCCATCACAAACCAGCATAATATATCGTCTGTTTTGAATTTTTCAATCTGATGATTGAGAAATGGTTTCTTAGTATAGTTTTAATTAAATGGATATTTATATTTGGCATAGCTATTACAATCTTAAAGTAAAGCTACTATTGTCTTGGGGTTTGTGGAATAAAAAAAATAAAAATAAAAATAAATAATAATAGTGTAAATTGCAGCATGACAACTACATAAGGATTGGCTTAATTTTATAAAATTTCAGGGGAGACATTTATATTTATATTCCTTTTAATGATAAGAATGAGTGAAATATTTCCTAATAGTCTTGTCTTCTGCCTCCCCCAGGCGTTCTTTCCCTATTTATTGTCATCTTCTGTGAATACTGGTATTGGGGTAGGAGTCTCCGATATTTTCTGTCTTGTGTGGGCTCTTCTAAAGCCTCTTCTAGACTATCAGAGGTTCTCTCTCTGGATTTATGCTTTCTATTTTTTTTTATTTTGCTTTGATTATGTACTATGGCAAATTTTTATTCTTTTCTTATAGATGGAAAAACTGGTTGTTTAGAGCTATAGTTCTAATAATACATACTCATCCCTTAATCCAGAGTTAGATTAAAGAGGGACATATTTTCTATAACTATATCATCTTGGATGCCTTCTCTTCTTTTTTATCTCCAAAAAAAAACACCCAGTCCTTCCATTCTCTTAAAGAACATGGAGCTAAGTCTTCAACAATCATGTCTTTCACTTTTTCCTTGTGTATACACTACTAGTACTGTAAGAAGAAAAGGAAGGAAGTCTTTTTGTCATTACAAAAATTTTTGACATATAATGATAAAAGAATCTATCTTTGTTTTCAGACTCTCTAGTAATAAGTCTGTTGAGTATTACTTCATAATTAAGAAACTTGAGTAATTTTCCCCAAGATCTCATAGTTGCAAAATGTTGGAGTTAGAATTTTAACTCAGACTAATCTGCCTCCAAGATCAGTTTCCACTGTAGTGTACTGTTTTGGAAAACAAATTACTCTAGAAATCAGCCACAGAATCAGAAGTCTGGTAGGACATCATCTGTTAAGACCTAGCCAATAGGAATTAACACTGTCTAAATATTATTTCCCTACAATTCAGATTTTTCTGGCAAGGAAATATAGGAATTTTGGAGTGGGAATCATTTAGGTCAACTAAGGGATCTTGCAAAAAGAAGAGCAAAGAAATTAGGGAAATGTTTTGTATATAATAAACTCTTATACTATGTGTGCATCAAGTATTTATTGTGAAATTAAGATTTGGTTGATTTTTCCCCTTTTTGTTGAAACTGCATTAGTTATGGGAAGTAGCATAGGATACTTTTAAGGTAAGATTATTCAAGGAGGAGCTGAAACTGTATCATCAAAACTCCAGACTGAAGCTAGGGGATTGAAGTTGAAGTATACTGAACTAAATGCAAAATAAGTAAAGTTCAGGAAATCAGAAAATCAGGACAAAGGTCTATGAGATCATGCCTTAATTTGCTCAAAGAAATCAGAAAATTAGTTGATATGTAGTGGCTATTGGAGATTTCAGGGGACAAATAAAGAACAAACAGTGATTGTAGAAAGGCAGTGGTTTGAAGAAAATTTCAACAGTGAATAGAAACACCAGATAAGTGTATCTTACCACAGTAGGCTAACCCGAGTCCCACTCATGTTATCCTTTCTGCTACCTGTGTATGAGCATAGGCCACAGGTTATTGCAAGTGAATAAGTGAATGTACAATATTCCTAACTTGAATGAAAAAATTTTAAAAAATATTGGACTTGGAGATAAAATAATTTTTAAAATATTTATAATGACCAGAAATTTATTTCTCACAGTTCTTGAAGCTGAGCAAAAATAAAATGTTGATTGTATTTTAAAAATATATAATTAAATTTTGAATCAAGAAATACAACAGGTTCTCTTATTTTAAAAATGTTGTTTTATTTCATATATTTAATCTCAATTTTATATAAATTACTAGTCTTTAGTTATTTTAAAAAATATATATTAGATTAAATTTCTGGTTGTTTTTTCCTTCTGAGAAAAACAAAGAAAATCTCACTGGTAAAGTGACCACTCATAATGTATCACAAATTTATAGCAAACAACCCCAGTTTTTTTGGAGTTCAGTTGTTTGTTTATCTTTAATAGAGTTTATTATAAAGATAGCAGTAATGAATATATATTTTTACTTGTTCATCCATTTATTTAGACTTCATGATCATGTAACATAATCACAGAGAAATAAACCTGATTGAGATAAAATATTTTAAAGAATGATATTATAGTATTTATCTATCATTGTTTAACACTTTACCCCAGTGTTAGTGGTATCAAACAAGTTTTGTCATCTCAGAATATTTTGTTTACAAATATGGGCATGGTTTTGCTGGTCATCTGGCTCTAATTCTATAGTCCACATGTCTCCTATGCTGCAGTACCAATGAGGTATGACTGGGAAGGAACCATTTCCTATTGGTAGGATTTACTTCCTCATGGGCTGATGGACTAAGGCCTCAATTTCTATATTGCTGTTGGCAGGAGGGTGGCCTCTATACATACAACAAGACTGCTGGACTCCCTCTTGGGAGGTGAGCCAAGAAGAGCCAGATACAGTGTAGGCAAGATACATGATGCAGCCTTTTGTAACATATTCTCAGAAGTGATTTCCCATCACTATCTTCCTTAGAGAAGAGTCACCAGGCCCAGCCCACACACCAGGAGACGATTATACAAGGTTCAGTATATGGATAGGTGACAATCCTTGTGGCCATCTTAGAAGGCTCCCTATTGTATGTTTCCTATACCACACTCACCCCCATTATAAGATTTAGACTAATTATAAGGTAGGATTTACATGATCCACAAAGAATAAGTAATATTTTCCTTACTATTACATTAATTATCAACTTTATTAATTAATAGAACATAAATATTTGTTGACAATATCTGAACTCATACCGTGGAATGACACTGTATATGACATTGTATGGATTTTATCATATAGATTTATATATATATATATATATATATATATATATATATATATATATATATATTATATGGATTTATTAGGAATGTATACCTAAAACCACTCTAAAAGATATATCCTATAGAGTTCTAATATAAAGTTACAACCATTCCTTGTTTAAAAAAATGCAAGAAAGGATAGTTTGACTTTGGAAGTAATCTGTGTTGTGCTTTAATCTGGATTCCTCATTTGTGTCTCCCTTCTATGTCTTTCTTATTTGTGTTGATGTTTCTTGTATCAGAATCCTTATTCTATTTGCAAGAAATTCTCAGTCCCTGCTAATGCAATTGCTCAAAGGTCACTTTAAGTACAGTGTTTATAAATTGATTCCTGCAGAGTCTTTGCTTCTTTTGCTCCAATATGCCCTGCAAAATGGTTGCTGCCTGCGTTAGTTGTTAACCTCAGGAATGACTTTTGTCTGTTTGCTTGGCCCGGTGGCTGCTTCTCTTGCCTGAGAAATCTGTATCTGCCCTTATGTCTTTTCTGCCATTTTATTTCTCTTTCTGATGCTAAGGTTAAAAGAATGTTTTACATTCTATTCCCTTTGGCACAATGAAGCAGTTTTTGGGTGTCTGAGCTGAAATGTGATCCTGCCATGTTTGCAGTACCAGGACACCAGAAGAATATCAAGAGATCCTCTTTACAGCATTTTGTAGTCACTGTTTTTGTATGTCACTTGTGATGATGATAAGATAGAAATAAATGATAGTCTGCTGATTTCATTTGACATATTGTGAAAAATATTTATTATCATAATGGCAAGTGCTTCATTTGACTGCCTTTATTCCAATCTCTGATAGCTGACTAGGGAATTACAAATAAAGAAGCCTTGTTTATAAGTCTTGTTTTCTAAATGAGGAACCATATTCAGTTTATACAATGTAGTTTTATACTGGCACAAACTTCCTAAAGGATATGAGGTTTTTTGTTTTTTTTTTTTAAATAAATGAATATACTCTATTGGAATGTAAATCTTTTCTCTTTGGTCCTGTTATTTAGTAAACTTTAATTTTAAAAAAGGATGGACTTAATAAAATAAATATATACATGATTTTAAGTTCTTGTTTTAGTTTTTATTTTTTAAGGCATACTAAAAAATAACTAGAGATGGGGGAAGGGACATGTAATATTATTCCAAGACAGAGAGAAATGGTTATAGTGTTTTTAAAGTTACTGTTTGTTTCTCAAATAGTGCTAGATGTCGTATCTTTCTGTTTTAGTTCAATGTAGAAAAATCTTTTAAGTTAGTGTTCTGGCTTATTAAAGATTTGAATTTTTGTTGAGGGAACTGCATAAAAATATGCAGATTGTGTGAATTCAGGTGTGTGATGTTTTCAACAGCCTACAAATCATAAATGCAATTTTCCCCTTTTAGTGCCAAGTTCATGATACTAAATGGCTTAGAAAATTGTATTAGGTAATTTTCTCTAGTGCATTTGATGCAAATTGCACTAATATTATGAAGTGCCTTTGTTTAACACATTTTCTTTTAAGTTAGATAAATTAAAATTTCTAAAAGACAGAATTAGATCAAGATGATTATGATTAGGAAGATGGCATATTCCTCTCCAGTAACATTAAATATGGTTAATTCCATGCATTCCTGATGTAAACCTAAGTAACTTCACCATTTACTCTAATGACTACTTTCTTGCATCTCTATTAGAAAATGAAGAGTGCTTTGTCTAATATTTATGTAATAAAGCTTCCTTATTTCTTAGGATTATGTAGGAAATGTTACCAGTAGTTTCCATATACATATTTTTCAACGTGTTATTTTCAGAGATACCTAATAATGATGCCATCCTTTTTAGGGGTTTCAAAAAAATACACTAGAATATGAAGCAAAATAAAATGCTTGTACCTTATTATACTGAGAAAAAAGATGTATTTATGTTGAAAATTTTATGGAAATAAATATCTTTGTGAAATGATATGAAATGATGGAATGATATAGGCAGAAAAGAATAACTTACTCATAGCAAGACTTTGTCTTTGTTGTCTTCTATCTATAAAGATATCTATCTTGGGGCTAAGGTTGTAGCTCAGTGGTAGAGTGCTCATCTCACATGTGAGAGGCACTGGGTTCAATCCTCAGCACCACATACAAATATAAAATAATAAAGGTATTGTGTCTATCTACAAATAAAAATATGTTTTAAAAAGGTGTCTATTTTATCATATATTTCTAGAAGACTATTTTGTTCATGCTGTTCTAAATCTGTTCTATGCTCCCATTTGGGGGGTTCTACTTTGGTAGGACCTAGCATATGTTGAATGCTTAACATACTGTGAACATTCAATTAATAAATGTGGGTTTTTCAAATTAATCTCTGAAAGTATCATCCTCCCTTAGTCTTATGATAGCATAACTGTAAATAATTGTTTTTGTTAATTTTTAGGTTAAAATGACAGATAAGGTGTTATCTACCTCCCTTCTCATCATTATATTTTACACAGTACTTTTATATGAATGAAAACCTATCATGGTAATTAACATTATAGTAATTTCAGCAGTTTTGACAGTCTAAGATTCAGGGAGATCCTACAACTCTCCTCAGTATCACATTACCAAATGTAGGGAAAGAAAAATAAAACTTCCTCCATCCTTCATAAGTTTTTAGCTGGGATTCACAGTTGTTATGGTTTAGAGTAACCATTCATAGAACTAATTGTATAACCTATATCTCAGTTTCACCTGAAGAAATTTTGAAATATTTCATAATGATACAAATGGGATGAATTGCCTTCACTGTATCTATAATAGTCTAGTGATTATATTTTGAGTATTTACAGCAACATATTTTTACATTAAACAAATGAAGTAGCCATGATATACCAATATGGTAGAAAGCAGAAGAAAACAACAACAATTTTGTTTTCTGTCATGACTAGGAATGCTTCCAAGAAAACAATTCATTCCAGATTGAGTCACTTTCTCACAGACCCTTGCTGTTAACATTTATGTTATAATGAAATAGAATGTAAACTATTAACTACATCTGTAATAGAGAAAATTAGCGGTGTACTCAAGAACTGTAGAGAGGAACACTGCTGCCTACTTCCATAATGGGGCTAGATTACCCACAAAAAAGCTTCATTGAAAAGAGTCTTGTGATTGCAGGTATTACTCTAATAGGTAGTCTTGATATGATTTGATTTGCTTTAGAACATAACTTGGTACGACTTGATTTTTCTTAAGACTTAGGGCCCAGTTATCAGTAATGTCAAATAAACTAATTTTGCTGAACTGCTGCTATCTTGATGGAAAGTAACTACTTGTATGTTTTTGAGAACTTGAAACAATACTTTTTATATTACTCCACCATTTGTATTCAAATCTGACAGCTCAGGATCTTCCATTTTTTCTTCCTTAATGTTTTCTCCAAAAGTATAAAGGTTTGATGTATAGTTTTCATGGATTTTAAAAATACAAATTCTAAAAATATTCCAAACTGCAACAGGTATCTTTTTGTTTCCCCTAGTCTATAATTAAACTCATTTTGTATATTTTCTAATTTTGAAAAGAATTCAATTGCAGAAAAACCATATTTTGATAACTTAAGGCTAATCTTTCTTTTGATATGATATTTTATATATGATATTCAGTCAGAGAAAGGAGAATATCTAAGAAATCAGAATCAAAGCAGGTCAAAATGTAGAAGAAAAAGACAGAAGTAAATACCAATTGGCTAGGAAAATCACTGTTTTTTACATTTCTAAACCCACAATGGCTCTAATTGATAACAAAACCCTATTACATAATTATGATTTCTTTAGTGTGTATTCTATGTAAGAACTATTCTAAGTGATTCTCATATGGTTTGTTTACTTCTCATAATTTTATGTGATTTTATTATACATATTTTACAAGTAAGTAAACTGAGACCAAGAGAAGTGAAAAAACTTTTCCGAGTTCACCCTGATATGGCCTGAGCTACTCAGAAAAGAGTAGAATACGTATCAGTCATTATTTGAATATTGGCTACACAAAGTTCCTTCTATTTAAGTAGACTAAAATTAGATTATCTTTCTTGTCTATTAAAGTATATCTCAATTCCAGAAAGGTTTATTGACAAACCCAATCCCCAAGTCTTTTTGATATGAAAGGAACTAATATGGATATTTATTGTGCTTTATTTGTATTTTAAAACTGTGTGTATTTAAATTCATCCCCATTAAATTTATTATCTATCTTCCAAATTTAAAGAAATATTGAGAATGTGGATAATACTATATAACATTAATTAGACATCTGAGGTTTTGGTCTTCTGTTAAATTTATTTAATGAGCATAAAAAGAGCTACTTCAACTTGAAACTGACAGTTAAAGTAGCTATAAGCAAAAACTAGGGTATGAGAGACACACCAATCCTAAGTACAGCCTTGAATTCTTCCTTAAATAAATATCTACATGTTTGAAAACTGTCAAAGACATCTAGTAAAATAATTTTATAGTAGAGTATATGATTAAGAGTTCATCATTTTGAAGTTAAATTTTGCATAGTAATAACTATAATCACATAGTCATTCATGAGGGAGCAGAGAGAAGAATTTAGGTCTCCTATGGAGACATTCAATGGAGATTGAAATTTGTTTTGTCCTAATGCAAATTGAAAAATCAATAGCAGATGCTAAAAAAGGTGATTACAGAACCACATTTTAAGAAGAAATTATAAGTAAAAACTCAGAAATGGTGTAGTGTGGTATTTACTTGTAGCAATGATTGAGCAAATTGAGAGTCTTCTTTCATGTAGCAAAGTGATTGTTTCAAAATTACTCTATTTACTACATTTATTGTACAGTCATAGAAACCTTTGTTAATAACATAGGTAATAATGACTATTCATTTTGTAACATTGTGTACATGGTGGCAAATAGAGAACTATTGCAAGATTTCCCTAAACAAAACATTTTTACTAAACAGAACTTCCAAACCTAAAGCATTCTTCTCTGTAATCCTATCACTCCAAATATGCCCAGGATTTATTTGTAATATATAAACTGTCTTGTTCTAAAAAGAATGCATTTTATTTTTTTCTTTGCTTATTTCTTAGGCATATGAGATCTGTCCCCCACTATATTACAAACATTAAAGCACTATTCTTTCTTTTTTTATATCTTTCTACCACCAAACAATTATTAAAGACATCATACCACAGATTAGAAAGCATCATAAATCTTTAAGAATGAGTAGCAGTCAAAATACTTTTATATACATCATTTCATTTAATCAGTGCATCAACCCTATGTCCCTATGTGACAGGATATACTTTTAGTACTTTATTGAGAAGGAAATTGAAGTTCATATAGGTTAAACTGTAGGTCAAAGTCATAAATATACCATTTTATTTTCTTAGGGATGCTACAATAAATTACCACTAACTTGGTAGCTTAAAACAATAGGAATTTATTCTTTCATAGTTCTAGAGGCCAGAAGTCTGATATCAAGAAGTCAGCAGGTCCACATTCCCACTCAGAGCTTTGAAGAACTTTTTCTTCCTCTTCCGCTTCCTTGACTCTTCCATCTTCTAGTGGCTTTGGAATTCTTTGACTTGAAGAATCTTAATTCCAAACTCCTTCTCCATCTTCACATACATAGCCTTCTTCTCTGTTGGTCTCTACATGGCCTTGTTTTATTATTAATATCATCCTAATCTAAGATTATTTTTACATTCCTAATTTTATCTGCAAAGAACCTTTTTCCATATAAGGTCTGTTCCTAGGTTCTGGATGGACATTGGGGCCCACAATTCAACCCACTCCATCTTCATATACTAATGAGTCATGCTAGGTCTTAAACCTATGTATCCATACTCCAAAGTCAATAATATTTCTTTATATCTAGGGTCTTAAGAGATATTTATTATAAGATAAAAAAGGATATTTTGGAGTTACTTTCATCCACTTTGATATAGTCAAGTTTTAATTTTAGCAAAATATTCACATTTTTGTTCTTGCCTTATTTATTTTTAACTAGCTCTACACATTGTGCTGTTGAACTAAATATATATAGGAAATATAATATTTCATTTAATTCTCATAACTATGGTGATACACACACATATTCTTATACTTTACAGATAGACATTGTGATTGAGATTGGCTAAATAACATACAAAAGTCACAGTTGAAAAATAGCAGTGATTGATTAAACTTATACCCTGATCTCTTCACCATAAAAGTCATCTATGATACCATATTTGAACATATTTTATTTCATATCCTGAGTAAAGTCATATGCTAGATGTCTTATAACCTCTCAATTCAGTTTGTCCAGAGTGATGATCTCTTTAAGCCAACTCAGAGTCTTCTAGTGGTTCCTAGCTCACTCTTCATTCATCCTTGTGTTTTCTGCATTCCATCTCTACAGTTCCCTTTCAGTTTTTTGAGCATATCATGTCCCTCTTACAACAGGTCCTTTTTACCTGATATACATCTCCCTGACTCTCTTTTGTATTCTGTTTGTAAGAATTTAAGGTCTAAATGAATAATGTAAATTATAGATTCAAAATGGATGAAAGACAAATAACAACAAAGAGTTTGTTCTTTAATACCTCATTGTTTATTCTTTTTGGCTCAAACTATTGAGAAGATAGCAGTGAACCAAACAAACTAGATAACTGCTTATTGGAGCCAGTATTATGGTGAAAATCATAAATTTCTCTATCACTGTGGCCATGCTGATATTCCCTCATTTTCATTTTTTGTCTTTTGCTTTCATCACATCAATATCATGTTCTAATAGTTTTTCTCTTATCTGGGTATTTTTTTTCTACTCCATGCTTTAAAGACTTTTCTAATCTACTTTCTTATCTCATTTTGAAAAATTTGCTGAGGAGACTTTACACATATTTCTCATGCTTAATTATGGAATGAAATCTCCTTGACTTTTAGTATCATATATTTAACTGCCCACTAACATCTCTCTTGGGAGTACTTGCTGGAAACTCTAACTCAATATATCTCTGAACCTTTTCTCTCCCCCAAATTTGTCCTCCACTTTGATTTTCTATTTGAGCAAATGATATCAAATTTAAAACTAGAAGTTGGGCGGGGATGTGGCTCAAGCAGTAGCGCACTCGCCTGGCATGCATGTGGCCCGGGTTTGATCCTCAGCACCACATACAAACAAAGATGTTGTGTCCGCCAAGAACTGAAAAATAAATATTAAAAAAATTCTCTCTCTCTCTTTAAAAAAAATAAGAATAAAAATAGAAGTTTTTTGTCCTTTTTATTCACTACCAACCCTACTATTCAATCAATGAAACTTGATGGTTTTACTTACTAAATGTTTCATTAAGCTTCTTTATTCATGCTGATAATCAGCTCTACTCATGATCATTTATCTCACAGAAACTGTACAAACTCCCAGGCTTCAGTCTTTCTCCTCATTTCTATCCCCAGTCTATGTTGCCATTTATAACCAAAGGACTTTCTATAATTAAGATCTATATGTGTGTATGTGTGTGTGTTTTTCAAGACCCCTTATATTAGGAAATGGGTTTTCCAGAAAGTTTTATGATACCCTAAATTTGTTATCTTTTCTATGTGTTCTTATAGTACTATATACTTATATACTTTGTTGTTTCATTTCGAACTTTGTAGTATAACTGCCTGTGGGGTTGGTTTAATGACATCAGAGATGATGTCTTTTCTGTTCATTAGTTTATTTCTAGCACCTAGCACAAGTACTGGCACATAGAATATAATGCTTACTCAATGAGTGCTTATAAATTCTTAGGCTTTTTCAATAATATCTACTTAATTTTAACTTATATTTCCTTTATAATACATGTTAAATGAGTCTTTAAAAGGTCTTATGTTTTTGGACTATATGATGTAAAGAATTAGATAAACCCTACTTGTCATATTGAATACACCAAACATTTCCCCCTTCATCATCCTTGCCTATTCTATACTGCAAAATATAGGAACAGTCAAGAAAAAATATATTCCTACTTATAACTGATCATATTATTTAATGTACTTCATATCATCTTCAGATATACCTACAGGCCATTATTTTTAAATTCCTAATCTTTTTCTGTCATTTTATTTATAATACCACTTATGAAGGGAGTTATAAATTATTACAGTACCCTTTACAATGGAATTTTCATAGAAAGACATTAATAATCAATACACATTTTATCTATAATATTTGTCTACCCTCTAATATAATTGGATTATATTTTTTCTATTACCACAAGATGGTCTTTAGAAACATAGGTAGAGTACCCAATTGGTTTTGTTATTGATATTCATTATCTTATATACTATTACATATCATTTTAATTTTTCCCTTTCTCTATTAAATGTGTCCTTTAACCTTTTATTATAAAGACTGCCTCATTTTCCTTATGAGTGTAATGATTTCTCATTGCTTTGCTTCTTCTGTTTTTCCATATAGCTTCAAAAAGGTGAGCTAAGATGACTACTATAGTACCATATTTAAAATAAAAAGATATTATTGATTCAGAATTTGAGGTATTATACTATGTGTGTCCTATTTCTGGCCTCTTTTAATATGGTTTAATATCTCATTCCATTTTTATTGCCTCTAGGTAGTGAATGAATGTCTTCATTGAATTGTACAAAGAGATACATAAATCTTATTCCTGAGAAAATTACATTTAGTTCAGAGCTCATCAATGTGTATGAGTAATTTGAATTTATTTTTTAAAAGTGTTTTGGCTTTACATATTTTAAATGGATTTTTATCAACCTTTGTGTTTCTTAATTCTCTTATGCTGTTAGAACTTTTTGGAATTCAACCAATTTCCCTAATCTTAAGAAAATTAAAATGAATTTTTTTTCTGCAAATTTTAAACTTCACCTTTTTTTTTTCCAGATCATTAACAAAAGTGTTGAATAAAAGACACAGGGTTCTGGATCCTAGACTAACCATGCTAATTAACCTCTTTGCTTCCTGAGGATTTGAAACTTATTTCCACTCAATTTCTACCACTTAACTTGTTTTTAATGGTTTAGGGCCATCCCTAGGGGGTAGAGTGCCCTGAGTAAATCATTTTGCAATATCACTGCTACATTTCTAATTTTATGAAATTCTGTGAAAGTTAACATCAAGGACATTCTTAAAGTGTAAAATGCCTAGGAATTATGTGTAAAAACAGCTACTGCTTATTGGTGGTAATTCTCTTCCCCAACCCTCCTCTGGTGCTTCTCAAATTTTAGAATTCATGGAGATTTGTATGCCTTCCCTTAAATGTACTGATTCATAGTTTGGTTTACTCTAACTTAGAAAAAAAAGAGTCTCAAATTCCATTTGTCTAAGCTTTCGCTCAAAATGCAGTCCAAGAATCAGAAGAATCAGCATCACCTGGGATTTTGTTTTTTAGAAACAATCTCAGGATCTTCCCCAGGCCACTGAATTAGAAGTCAATTTTTTTTGACAATGCATTTAGTTGAATGTTTGCCCATGAAGATTTGAGAAGCACTCTATAGACCATACTTTAAGTAAGTACTGAATAAGAAAACTCATGTCAATTATGTAAGTTTGCATTGCCAGTTATAAATTCCATTTCTCCCTCAACTCCCTTCTATCCTCCAATATTTACCACTTTATGTAAAGACCTAGGTCCTGGCATTATGTATGGTATGACTGCTTTCTCTTGGATACTGAACTCTAGACTGATCATAAGTATTTCCTGCCTTTTAGAAGTTACCACGTAGGACATTATGTTAATTTCCTGTTATGATTTTTTTTTAAAAATAAAGATTAAACATGATGTGTCCTTTATCCTGGCATTACTTATATATTTTATAGCTTTCAATATATTAACAAATGTTAATATATTTAATTTATATTTCAATAAATTAACAAAAAGCCATGCTAATTTCCTGCTTTTATAATATTCTGACTGCCTGGAAGTCACCTTATCCTCATCTTTCTTGTAAATATTTTTATATAATGATGTTTTACAATTCTAATTGCTTCAGGCTATTTATTTTACACAATTATCCTCCCCCACAACATTCTATTTTTCTAGTTCTCTGGAGCAGTTCATTTGGTTTCTGCATTTTCCCAGTGAATGTCCCATGAATATTTGAAGATAACTAGCTATTCCCATTATCCTTTTTAAAATCACTAATCCATTTAGCTTGACTTTCTTTCAATACACGAATCCCACAGTAAATACTGGAGCATATAAATATAATCTACAAAACCCAAAGAGTTTATGGCACTGTTATCTGAATCTGAGCTCTGTACTTTTATGGAGATTTTCATAGATTCCATTAACTTGGAGATCATGTACTCTGATATACTGACATGTGTTTTAATTAATTGAAATTATATCCTTATCATTTTGTATACATAACACTCTTTTTAAAAATGTGTTTCCTGTTGTATGCAGTGGTTCACACATATAATCCCAGCAGTTTCGGAGGCTAAGGCAGAAAAACAACTGGGGCAGGGGATGTAGCTCAGTGGTTAAGACCTGAAGGATCAATCCCTGGTATGCATAGATAGATAGACAAACAAGTATTTTTTTTTCCAATGAAATAAGTGTATTTGGTTATTTAATTTTATCAAACTTCCCATGACTTCTTTGTAGAATTTCCTTTCTGATAAATCATATTATGGGAAACAACTCCTGAGCTATTTAGCATCTTCACTTGGCCTTGAGCAAGGAGATTTGGTCTAGCATTGTACACTATTTTGTGGTCCCTTCCACTTTTCCACTTGATGGATTACACAATGCATATGACTTCAGTCTTAGCTGACAGTCTTAGCTAAACTGGAAAGACTGGCACTGATCTCCTAGCTCTGGTGTTGGCTGTGACCCAATGGGAACTGGACAGCCCACCTCCTACCTCAACTGGCTAAGAACATTCTAAAGAAAACCCTTTGAAATTCCCCCATATAAATAAAACAAACAGGGTCTCTGGCTGTCTTTCCAGCATGGAACTCTACCCTTAAGGTCAAAGTGCCGTCCTGCCTCTGCTCTTCAAAACTATTTTCTGTGTTATGTGATTTTTTTGCCATATTTCTCAGCCATCAGGGGCTGCAGGGACTTCAGACGAGATCACATTATATTATGATGGGGTGGGGAGTAAGTTCTAAACCTTTTTGGATGATATCCATTGTAGTACACATATATGTGGACAGTAAGTCACATATATCAAGGGACCATTAATAACAAATATTTGAGCCCTAACAGAATCTATGCCTAGCATGTTTACTTATTAAAAATTAAGACAATATAGTTCTAATATTTATTTAAGTTTATCATATTAATACTACATTTAACCTGTATTGTGAGAATTAAAGCAGAAGCTACCTTAGATAAGAAAACTGACTATATACTTATATGCTTTCTCTTTTTATAAATGTATTTTTCAGCTATTCAGTCCCTTTCTTTAATAAGTCAGAAAGATTGATTTCTTTTTTTTCTACAAGTTCTGCCAAAGGGATTTTTTTCTTTATACATTAAGTTTCTGTTTCACTCCCTAGGAACTGAGTCTTCTGTTGTATTTGCCTGGAATAGTAGTGATTAAGTTCAGAAATAAATAATTATTTTTGATTGTTTTCTTTTATCTGAGTAATCTAGAAAAGCAAGGGTAGTACTATACTGAGTTCATATTTGTGTGAAAGAATGAGTATGCTTTCTATTACTAATATAAAAATCAATGCATAGGTAAATGTCTTGATTATTCTTTTAGGGAATTTTTTAAAATAATCACAATAAAGTGGCACTCTAAAATCAGTTGGTATTTAACATTAATTTATGTGTCTGTATGCATAGTTCAATGATTCAGGTACATGTGTATGAGAGAGAGAGAGAGAGAGAGAGAGAGAGAGAGAGAGAGAGAGAGAGAGAGATATGGATGGGGAGAGAGAGAGAAAGAAGAGGGGAGGAGAGGGAAGGCCCCAGTTGGTAGATAAAGAGAATTATTTATTGAAGTATACTTTTACTTTCTCAGTCTTGAGCCAGAAATAGCAAAGATCTAAGAATAATTTATAGAATTTTATTTGCTATGAAATATTATCTAGCTATTTCCTAATAATTTTATAGGTAGTTGCTGGGAGCCATTAGCCAAGTAGGTATGACAATTTCCTTGCCAGCGTACCCCATGTTGCAGTGACATTGAATGTAGGTGACCTTGCTCAAGGACCAGGGCGGATTAGGGTGTTCCGGGTTTAAGATAATCGTGTTTAGGGCGTTCCCAGTTTAGGTTCCAGGTTTAAGGTTTAAGATTATTCCTCCTGGGAATAGGGCGTATCCTGCTGCCTGAGTTCCCCTTGAGTTCTCACGGGATTCAGACAGTATATTTTGGAGATAGAAGCCCAGTGGAGGTGGATTTGGGCAGAGAACGTGGATTTGGGCAGAGAACGTGGATTTCCCCAGAACGTGATTGTAGACGGCTGGTGTGAGTTCGGGAATAAAGAGTTGCTGTTTGAATCTACAAGCTGTGTGGTGGCTCGTGATTGTGTGCCCAGCCAGACTGAGGCAGGTAGTCTTAGCATAAAAATTCTAGCACTCAGATTAGAAAGACATATCATTTAATCCAGTAGTAATATGATTATTTTAGTAGAAATATTTTTTGAATTTTAGTGAGTCAAAATGAAAATGTATTTCAAGAAAATATATTTTATAAATTTCAGATTTCTTAAAATTTCAGTGTGTCTATAATTGCAGTCAAAATATTCATATAACATAAAAATGTGAAATATTTTACTACCAACAAAATCAACATTGTATATGTTCTAGTTTAAAATTTTTTTGTAGGGTTTTAAAATATCATGACTGTATCTTTTCAAGGAAAATAAAATAGAAAGGTTTTCTTTTACTTGATAGCATAAAGCAGTATACAAAAGAAAATGAAATAAAGCTCTGTCGTCAGACACATAACCAAAATAAAAGGTTGCTTTTCTCAAATAAAGAAAACCAGGTGGAAAGAGCACGTTGTGTAACACATGATGAAATAAAATGTAGATTAATTATATTAATTACAGTGTAGGAGGGAAATAGAATGTGCCTTAAAGGGGTGATAGAAATGATTTATTCAGTGAAATAAGCTTGTGCTAGGTTAAATTTGATTGAATATACTTACTATAAAAATGAATAAGAAAACAAGTTCAATTTTTTAGAGATGATAAGCATTAAAAACTCATGTTAGTAATAAAAGTATATGTGACACAGTTGTGACAACTGCTTAGAAATATCTGTTATACTTAGCATATTTTCTTATAGAATATAGGAATTTAGAGATACAAATAATCACATAAAGAGTCACAAAAATGCATATTAGGGATTCACAACACTATTCAGAGAATGCATAAATTCAATCGTGGGATATAAATTCATGTGTTCACTTTAATATCTATAGCCTCCTTGTAATATTCAATTTGTTTTTGAACAAAAATGTATTTTAAAATTTGTTGCATTAATTTTTTTTACTGTTCTTTCTTTTTTCTTAGTTAATTTTATTTAAGTATCTACAAAGTTGACTCATTGGTTTTTATAAATGATTGTGAATATATGGTATTTGTCTTTCTGTGTTCTTTTTTTAATTAATTTTTTAAAATTTCTATATGACAGCAGAATGCATTATAATTCTTATTACACATAAAGAGCAAAATTTTTCATATCTTTGGTTGTATACAAAGTATATTCACACCAATTTGTATCTTCATACATGTACTTTGGACAATAATGTCCATCACATTCCACCATCATTTCTAACCCCATGCCTCCTCCCTTCCCTTTCCACCCCTCTGTCCTATCTAGAATCTGTCTATTCCTCCCATGCTCCCCCTTTTTACCCACTATAAATCAGCCTCCTTATATCAGAGAAAACATTCAGCATTTGATGTTTTGGATTGGCTAACTTCACTTAGCATTATCTTCTCTAACTCCCTCCATTTACCTGCAAATGCCATGATTTTATTTTCTTTTATTGCTGAGTAATATCCCATTGTGTATATATGCCACATTTTTTAAATCCATTCATCTATTGAAGGGCACCTAGGTTGGTTCTAGAGTTTAGCTATTGTAAATTGTGCAACTGTAAACATTGTTGTGGCTATGTTCCTGTAGTATGCGTTTTTTTTTAAAGCTTTTATATTTTATTTATCTAAAACCATATATGACAAAAGTAGTTTTCAAATTTTTTACAAACATTAAGTATTTTTATATTAAATGTTTTAAAATATGTAACTTTTCATGATGTGAAATATTTTCAAGTTATATTTAGTACAATTTAGTCATCTAACATGGGAAATTACAATACTCAGATGTTTTTATCAGGGGTATTACTTGTGGAGGTATTTAATTATAAAAAAAACAAGGCAGGAGCTAAGCACAGTGGTTTATTCTCTAATCCCAGTGACTTGGGAGCTTGAGGCAGGAGGATTGCAAGTTTGAGGCCAGCCTTAGAAACTTAGTGAGACCTTGTCTCAAAAAAATGCATACTTCCTTCCTACTTAAGAAGTATGCGGTTTTTAAGTCCTTTGGGTATAGACCGAGGAGAGGGATAGCTGGGTCAAATGGTGGTTCCATTCCCAATTTTCCAAGAAATCTCCATACTGCTTTCCATATTGGCTGCACCAATTTGCAGTCCCATCAGAAGTGTTTACCGTTTTCCCCACATCCTCACCAACACTTACTGTTTTTTTATCTTCATAATAGCTGCCATTCTTACTGCAGTGAGATGAAATTTTAGAGTGGTTTTGATTTGCATTTCTCTAATTGCTAGAGATGATGAACATGTTTTCATATATTTGTTGATTGACTGTACATCATCTTCTGAGAAGTGTCTGTTCAGGTCCTTGGCCCATTTATTGATTGGATTATTTGTTTTTTTGGTGCTTAGTTTTTCGAGTTCTTTATATAGCCTACTAGAGGTTAGTGCTCTATCTGATGTGTGAGGAGTAAAGATTTGCTCTAAAGATGTAGGCTCGCTATTCACCTCACAGATTGTTTCTTTTGCTGAGAAAAAAACTTTTTAGTTTGAGTCCATCCCATTTATTTGTTCTTGATTTTAATTCTTGTGCCAAAGGAGTCTTATCAAGGAAGTTGGGGCCTAATCCACATGATGGAGATTAGGGCCTACTTTTTTTCTATTAGATGCAGAGTCTTTGGTTTAATTCCTAGATCCTTCGTCCATTTTGAGTTGAGTGTTGTGCATGGTGAGAGATAAGTGTTTAATTTCATTTTGTTGCATATGAATTTCCAGTTTTCCCAGCACCATTTTTTGAAGAGGCTATATTTTCTCCCATGCACATTTTTGGCACCTTTGTCTAATATAGGATAATTGTAATTTTGTGGGTTAGTCTCTGTGTCCTCTATTCTGTACCATTGGGCTACCAGTCTGTTTTGGTGTCAATACCATGCTGTTTTTGTTACTATTGCTGTGTATTATAGTTTAAAGTTTGGTATAGTGATGTCACCTGCTTCACTCTTCCTGCTAAGTATTTCTTTAGCTATACTAGGTCTCTTATTTTTCCAGATGAATTTTATAACTGCTTTTCTATTTCTATGAGGTATGTCATTGGTATTTTGGTCATTTTGATAATATCAGTTCTGCCTATCCAAGAGCAAGATAGATCTTTCCGTCTTCTAAGGTCTTCTTTGACTTCTTTCTTTAGGATTGTGTAATTTTCATTATACAGATCATTCACCTCTTTCATTAAGTTGATTCCCAAGTATTTTATTTTAGTTAAGACTATTGTAAATAGGGTAGTTTTTCTTGTTTCCCTTTTAGAGGATTTGTCACTGATATACAGTAATGCGTTTGATTTATGGGTATTGATTTTATATCCTGCTACTTTGCTGAATTCATTTACTAGTTCTAGAAGTTTTCTGGTGGAACTTTTAGAGTCTTCTAGGCATAGAATCATGTCATCAGCAAATAGTGCCAATTTGAGTTCTTCTTTTCCTATGTGTATCCCTTTCATTTCTTTCATCTGTCTAATTGCTCTGGCCAGTATTTCAAGAACTTTGTTAAATAGAAGTGGTGAAAGAGGGCATCCCTTTCTTCTTTAGTTTTCAGAGGTAATGCTTTCAATTTTTCTCCATTTAGATTGATGTTGGCCTGGCGCTTAGCATAATAGCCTTTATGATGTTGAGGTATGTTCCTGTTATTCCTATTTTTTCTAGTGTTTTGAACATGAAGGAGTGCTGTATTTTGTCAACTTCTTTTTCTGTGTCTATTGAGATGATCATATGATTCTTCTCTTTAAGTCTATTGATGTGATGAATTACATTTATTGATTTCCACATGTCGAACCAACCGTGTATCCCTGGGATGAACCTCACTTGATCATGGTGCATGATATTTTTGATATGTTTTTGTATTAAATTTGCCAGAATTTTATTGATTTTATTGAGAATTTTTGCATCTATGTTCATTAGTGATATTGGTCTGAAGTTTTCTTTCTTTGATGTGTCTTTGCCTGGTTTTGGAATCAGGGTGATATTGGCCTCATAAAATGAGTTTTGAAGTGCTTTCTTTTTTTCTATTTCCTGAAATAAATTGAAGAGTATTGGTATTAGTTCTTCCTTAAAGGTCTTGTAGAACTTGGTTGTGTATCCATTCAGTCCCAGGCTTTTCTTGGTTGGTAGACTTTTGATGACATCTTCTGTTTCATCGCTTAAAATTTATATGTTTAAATTATGTATATCATCATGAGTCAATTTGGGAAAATTATATGACTCTAGAAATATATCAATGCCTTCAATTTTTTTTTATTTTATTGGAGTACAAGTTTTCAAACTAATTTCTACTTATCATCTGTATTTCTGTAATTTCTTGTGATATTTCCTTTTTCATCACATATGTTAGTCTTACTAATTCCCGGCAGGTCTCATTTCAGTGGAATTTTGCTAGAAGTTTTTAAGCAGGTAGAATCTAAGTGTATTAATGCGTCTCTCTGACCCCGTTAATGAGGAGGTACCGAAAGTGCTGCCTCCCCGCCTGCCGCCATGTTGGGTCTCCCATCACATATGTTAGTAATTTGAGTTTTTTCTCTCCTCTTTGTCAGCATGGCTAAGGGTCTGTCAATTTTATTTATTTTTTCAAAGAACCAACTTTTTGTTTTATCAATTTTTTCAATTATTTCTTTTGTTTCAATTTTATTGATTTCAGCCCTGATTTTAATTATTTTCTGTTTTCTACTGCTTTTGTTGTTGATTTGTTTTTCTTTTTCTAGAGCTTTGAGATGTAATGTTAAGTCATTTATTTGTTGACTTTTTCTTCTTTTAAGGAATGAACTCCATGCAATGAACTTTCCTCTTAGAACTGCTTTCATAGTGTTCCAGAGATTTCTATATGTTGAGCAGGGGTTGTGGCTCAGTGGTAGAGCACCTGCCTGGCATTTGTGAGGCACTGAGTTCAATTCTCAGCAACACATATAAACAAACAAATAAATAAAGGATCATCATAACTAATAAAAATATTTTTTTCAAAAAAAAGAGATTTTCATATGTTGTATCTGTGTTCTCATTCACCTCTAAAAATTTTTTTAATCTCATCCTTGATGTCTTTTTCAACCCATTGTTTATTCAGTAGCATATTATTTATTTTCCAGGTGTTGGAGTAGCTTTTATTTCTTATTTTATCATTTATTTCTAATTTCATTCCATTATGATTTAATAGAATACAGGGTGGTATCTCTACTTTTTTATTTGCTAAGAGTTACTTTGTGGCATAGTATATGATCTATTTTAGAGAAGGATCCATGTGCTGCTGGGAAGAAGGTATATTCTTTCATTGAAGAATGAACTATTCTATATATGTCAATTAAGTCTAAGTTATTGATTGTATTATTGAGTTCTATAGTTTCTTTGTTCAGTTTTCTTTGGGAGATCTATCTAGTGATGAAAGAGGTGGGTTAAAGTCACTCAAAATTATTGTGTTGTGGTCTATTTGACTCTTGAACTTGAGAAGACTTTGTTTGGTGAATGTAGATGCTCCATTATTTGGGGGCATTTATATTTATAATTGTTAAGTCTTGTTGGTGTATGGTTCCCTTGGGAAGTACATAGTGTCCTTCTTTATCCTTCTTGATTGACTTTAGCTTGAAGTCTACTTTATTTGATATGAGGTTGGAAACCCCTGCTTGCTTCCACAGTCCATGTAAGTGGTATGATTTTTCCCAACCCTTCACCTGCAGTCTGTGGATGTCTTTTCCTATGATATGAGTCTCTTGGAGGCAGCATATTGTTGTTATATATACAATCTGATAGTCTGTGTCTTTTGATTGGTGATTTTAGGCCATTAATTTTCAGGGTTATTATTGAGACATGTTTTGTATTATTTTGGGTATTTAACATTACTTGGTTTCTCCTCTAAATAGATTTTCCTTTAGTGTAATACCTCCCTCTGGTGTTTTTCATGATTATTTTTCATTTCCTTTTCATGGACTATTTTGTTGAGGATGTTCTTTAGTGCAGGCTTTCTAGTTATAAATTCTTTTAACTTTTGTTTATCATGGTAGGCTTTTATTTCATCATCCTATCTAAAGTTTAGTTTTGCTGGATATAAGATTCTTGGTTGGCATCCATTTTCTTTCAGAGCTTGGTATATTTTGTTCCATGATCTCCTGGCTTTGAGGGTTTGGGTTGAAAAATCTGCTGAGATACGAATTGGTCTCCCCCTATATGTGATCTGATTCCTCTCCCTTGTGGCCTTTAAGATTCTGTTCTTATTCTGTATGGTAGGCATTTTCATTATAATGTGGCTTGGTGTAGATCTCTTGTAATTTTGTACATTTGGTATCCTGTAAGCCACTTGTATTTGGTTTCCCAGTTTGTTCTTCATGCTTGGGAAATATTCTGATATGATCTCATTGAAGAGCTTGTGCATTTCTTTGGTTTGAATCTCTGTGCCCTCCTCTATCTCAATAACTGTTAGATCTGGTCTTTTGATGCTGTGCCATAATTCTTGGATATTCTGTTCATGGTTTCTAACTTTATTCACTGTATGTTCAAATTCATTGTCCAGATTGTATACTTTGTCTTCATTATCTGACGTTCTTTCTTCCAAGTGATCTAGTCTGTTGGTGATGATTTCTGTAGAGTTTTTTATTTGGTTTATTGTATCCTTCATTTCAAGGATTTCTGACTGTTTTTATTTTCAGAGTCTCTACCTCTCTCTTGAAGTAATCTTTTGCTACCTATATTTTCCCTCTTATCTCTTTGTTGCAGTGATCAATTTTTGCCTGTATTTGCTATTTTGGGGTCATTCTTTAATTAACAAATCATTTTAATTATGAATCTTCTGAACTCCTTCTGTGACATTTCATCAACTTTGCTGTCCATAGGTTCTCTTATTATAGTATCTGGGTTCATTTGGGGCACTTTCCTCCCTTGTTTTTTCATGTTGTTTATGTGTCTTTCTTTCTTGCATCATGGATCTGAGATATTACAGTTTCTTCCCTATATTCTTGTAGTATCCATTCAGATTGTCTATACCTCACCTTGATGTTGGGCTTCCATATTCTGCTGGTGTCCCTCATTGTATGCTACTGGATCTAAAGGTGGTGGCAGCAATAGCCAAGTAACTCAAGATAATATTGAAAAAGTGTCCCAAGAAGAAAGCAATATCTTACAGAGATGGGGTGAAAGGGTGGACCTCACACTCTCTTTGGGATGCCTGCTCTGAGATTCAGGTGTTTCTAGGCCCTGTCTACTGTCAAAAAGTTAGGGAGTACTGTGTGGGGAAGGCTATGGTGATGACGGTAGTGTCCCACGATGAAAGTGGGTTACACTTAGGCTCCCAGGTTGGGGGGGCAAACTCAGACCTACTCTGGCCCTGGGTCTTGCACAAGTCAGTGTGTAAGCAGATCTGGGCCAAGCCTGGGCTTCTGCAGTAGTCTTCTGGTTGGAAGATGTGGTCTTGTGCCTGACACTGGGACCTGGTGGGTGTCTGCTTCACCAGTAAAGGGGTGAACCTGGGCTTACTGTGAGCCTGGGTCTTCTGTAGGCTGGTGTGCACAGATCTGGGTTGGACCTGGGTTCCTTCTGTGTTCATCATATATCATTTAACATCATATTCTTCAGATTAAACCATATTGCTGAAAATAACAGTATTTCATTATTTTCATGACAGAGTAGTATTCCCATTGGGTAAACATACCATATTTTCTTTATTTGATTGTACACTAAAAGGCTTCTGGGCCTATTCCATAGATTAAGTATTGTGAATAGTGCAACAGTAATCATGAGGATACAAATATCTTTTTAGTATGATTATTATATCTCCTTTGGGTATATACTGCCTTATGGAATTGTTAGACTATATGATAGTTCTATTTTTATTTTTCATTTTTTCATGAAATATTTCATTAAGTATGTTTTATAGTGCAGCATTTCTGATTATGAATTCCTTAAGCTTCTGTATATCATGGTAGGTTTTTATTTCATCCTCAATTCTGAATCTTAGTTTTCTGAGCATAGTATTCTTGTTTGGCATCCATTTTCTTTCAGAGCTTGGCATATATTATTTCAGGCCCTTCTGTCTTTTAAGGTCTGTGTTGAGATATCAGTTGAAATCCATATTTGCTTCAACTTAGTAAAGGATATATATGACAACCCCCAGGCCAACATTTTACTGAATAGAGAAAAGCCAAAAGCATTTCCTTTAAAAACAGGAGAAAGACAAGAATGTGTATTTTTACTACTTCTCTTCAACGTAGTCCTTGAAACTCTAGCCAGAGCTAGAGGAAGAAAATTAAACTGATACATATAAGAAAAAAAAAGTTCAAACAATCTCTCTTTGCTTATGACATGATCCTATATTTAGATGACCAAAAAACTCCACCAGAAGACTTCTAGAGTTGATAAACAAATTCAGTAAAATAGTAGGACACAAGATCAACACTCATAAATTAATTACTTTCATACCCCAATAATTAATCTGCTAAAAAAAATTAGAAAAACTTTCCCATTCACGATAACCTAAAAAAAAATCCTTTCAGAATCAATCTAACAAAAGAGGTGAAGGACATCTACAATGCAAGCTATAGAACACTAAAGAAAGAAATTGAAGAATACATTAGAAGATGGAAATACCTTCCATATTCTTAGGCAGAATTAATGTTGTCAAAATGGCCATACACCTTGTTAAGTTGCTGAGTCTAGCTTTGAATTTGTGAAACGCCTTCTGCAGCCTCCTAAGTCATTCAGATTACAAGCATGGACCACCAAGCATAGGCTACAGTGCATTTTTACCTATATTTCCATTTTGTATGTAGTTTGTTCCTAAATGAAAGTAAATGTTTGTTACATGTAAAAAAAAATGGACATACAATCATAAGTGCTGTACAGATTCAATACAATCTCCATCAAAATAACAATGCTGTTATTCACAGAACTAGAAAAAAACAGTGCTGAAATTCATTTGGAAAAATAAGAGACCCAGAATACCAAAGCAATCCATATCAAGAAGAGCTGAGCTGCAGGAATCACACTATTGGACCTCAAAGTATACTATAGAGCTTTAGGAACAAAAACAGAATGGTACTGGCACCAAAACGGAAATGAAGATGAATGGAATAAAATAGAAGACACAGAGACAAATCCACAAATACAGTTACCTGTTATTAGACAAAGGTGCCCACCCATGCATTGGAGAAAAGATAGCCTTTTAAACAAATGATGCTGAGGAAAATGGAATCCATTTGTAGTAGAATGAAATTTAACCCCTCTCACTCTGCACAAAAGTCAACTCAACATAGGTCAAATACATAGAAATTAGACCAGAAACTCTACAATTGCTAGAAGAAACTGTAAGACCAACACTCCAGCCTGTCAGTGCAGGAAATAATTTCCTTAAGACTCCTAAAGAATAAGAAGTAAAATAAAAAATTGATAAGTAGGATGGCGTCAAATTTAAAAACTTCTGTATAGCAAAAGAATCAAGTGTGAGTAGAGAGCCTATACAATGGGAGAAGATCTTTGCCACCTGCTCCTCAGATAGGGCATTAATATCCAGGATATACAAAGAACTCAAAAAACATAACATCAAAACAAAACCAAACAACAAACACACACATACACACACACACACACACACAAAATTACCCAATCAATAAGTGGAGAAAAGAACCAGACACTTCTCAAAAGAAGAAATACAAATGGTTAATAAATATATGAAAAAAATATTCAACATCTCTAGAAATTAGGGAAATGCAGATCAAAACTACTTTGAGATTTCATCTCACTCCAGTCAGAATGGTAATTATCAAGGATACAAATAATAATAAATGTTGACGAGGATGTGAAAAAGGTACCCTCACACATTGTTTGTAAGACAGCAAATTAGTGCAACCACTCTGGAAAGCACTATGGAGATTCCTCAAAAGTAGGAATGGAACCAGCATCTGACCCAGTTATCCCACTCCTCGGTATATACCCAAAAGACTTAAAATCAGCATACTACTGTAATGCAGGCACATCGATATTTATAGCAGGAGAATTCACAAAAGCCAAACTATGGAAACAACCCAGGGCACCTTCAACAGATGAACAGATAAAATAATGTCTTCTCTCTCTCTCTCTCTCTCTCTCTCTCTCTCTCTCTCTACACACACACACACACACACACACACACACACACACGAATTACTCAGCCACGGAGAAGTATGACTTTATGGCATTTGCCAGTAAATGGATGGAACTGGAGACTATCATGCTGAGTGAAATAAACTAGTTCCAAAAAATAGCATTTAAATGCTTTTTCTGATATGCAGAGGTAATTTGAAATTATGCTGGGGAGTAGGGGGAGAAAGAGTAAGAGAAAGGAAAACAAAGGGGAGGGTATCTCATTAAAACAGAGGAAACCTCAGTGGAGTAGATGAAGGGGATTGAGGGGAAGGAAGGGCGGGCAGGTAAAGGGAAGAATAGTGAAATGAATCTCACTGAAACTTTGTATGTACATACATGAATATAGCATAGTGAATCTCAAACATCAAGTATTACTACAAGACACAACTTTTAAAAATTATAAATAAATATAGAAAGATTAGGAGGGAGGGAGAGAGAGAGAGAGAGAGGAGAGCAGCCAAAGAGATTGGGTGAGCGCTGGGCATTGAATTAGAGCAAATTATATTCCATGCTTTGGTGATTATATCAAAATGTATCCTAAAGTTATATATAACTAAAAAGAATCAAAATCTTTTAAAAAAATTTAAAACTATAATAGCCTTTACTCTCAGGTTACTATTTCTACTATTGAAGCAGCACATCTCTTCTGCATATTACCAAGTTCACCAGTTGTTCCACAAAGTCTCTATATCTGACTTTTTTGAACTTAAACTTCTCATAGTTCTTTATAAATTCTGGATACTGTTCAGATTATAGATTATAGAGGAATTTGCTGGTAGTTCTTTGCAAAAATCTATGGCATCTTTATAGGCATGCATAATTTACTGTTAAATAACAATGGATGGGACCTTTCTCCAGACTATTGGAGTTTTTCTCTTCACAGATTTTGCTTCTCCTGTTCTATAATTCTCATTTTCTAGCTGCTTCAAATTCTCTATCTGTACTGTGAATGTCCTCAGCTCAGTGAACCCTTAATGTTCTACTTGTATTTCTGTTTCTTGTACTTCAGGAAGAAATCCAGGTAATTACAAGGTTCACTTTGTTTCCCTTCTCTTGTGTCAACTTCCTGTTTGGGCTTTTTTCCAATGTCTCCAAACAGTAGTTTTATATTTTCTTCTCTTTTTCAGTTGTTTAAGTCAGTAGAATTAGAGTGGTATTGGTTGCTGGCAATTAATTTTTATCAAAATATGTCTATACAGGAATTTTAAGAAGTTTTGTTATATTTAGTATATTTTCTCTGTCACAAATCAAATATCAGTTTTATAACTCTTTTTTTAAAGATAGAGGGAGAGGAGAGAGAGAGAGAATTTTTAAATATTTCTTTTTCAGTTTTCGGTGGACACAACATCTTTATTTTATTTTTATGAAATAAAAAGGATCGAATCCAGCACCCTGCGCATGCCAGGCGAGTGTGTTACGGCTTGAGCCACATCCCCAGCCCCTAATTCTTTTTTTTTTTTTTTGCTATCATTATTTATACCCAAATCATAGTCTCCAAAATTTATACATTGTTCTTAAGCCAACATAAGCTTAAACATAATCATGGTATTGCAGGAAAAAAGGATTTATAGATGAGTTGGATGCATGAAAGGCCATATTTGAATAACTTATACTAACCCTTGAAATAGATGCAAGTGATGATATTTTGACCCAAAGTATTTTCAATACTTTGCAATAGTGCAATTGCAGTTTCCTAAAAAAGCAGTGGAAATTGGATATTTTTAAGTAATAGTAAATTATACTAAATTTTAAAATATTCCATATAAAAACACAGATGAACTTAATGTTTATTGTTTTCTCTAAAGCATGTAATAGTGAAATTAAAGCAAAATGCTAATATGGTCCAAATGTTCACCTTTCTATAAATCATATCTTCAAAGAATCACTCTTGTAATTTGAAGAAAAATGGATCATTCAATAATGTGTTTTTACAGAATATAGGAAAATCTCTGATGAAATATAGTTTGCTTTTAATTGTTAAACAGTTCATTTTTATTCAACATGCAAAGTTCTATATTAAGAGGTTTACAATTTAGAAGTCAACTTGTTATTTCACTGAGTTTGAATATTTAAAAAGGAAAATCAACAACATAGCCCTCTATGTAAGAAGAGCAAATAATTCCAGTATAAAGAATCATTCTCAGAATATTAGCTGTTTCATATCAAAAGTTCAGTGATGGTTATAGAAAACTTCTCAGAGAAAACCTGAGAAATGGAGATTAGGATGTCCTTCACTTGGAAAAAATTCAGATTATTCCCTGAAGGAGAGAATTGCTGCAGGATGAGGAATATGTTAGTCGCTCATTAAAGAAAAAAATAATGGGCTGACTTGAAACCTAGAAGAGTAAGAGGCCTGCTGTAACAACATTGCTGATCTTTTGTATTTGAGCAAAATAAGATGTAAGTCATCATTAATATGAATAGAAACAATAAGAAATTACTGAAAGAGAAATGAGGAACTACCTGTATGTTGAGACAAAAAAGTATCATAACACCAAATGGATCTTGCTCATAAAAGAAATTTTAAAATGTTCTCTCAACAAAATCAGCTCTAAAAATTTTGTAATTTTTTGTTTATTTACACTGTGCTGAAAAGGTCAGATTAACAACCAAAAAAGGAACAAATCTAACATAAATATAATGATAAATTCAGAGATTAATTCAAACAGTTCTATCAGAGAGAGAGACAGTGTTTAAATTAAGCATATTAGTAGAGTAGAGAGAAGGGAATAGGGGGAGGGAAGAGAGGAAGGAAAGGGGAAGTACTGGAGACTGAATTAGAACAAATTATATTCCATGCCTTTATAATTATGTCAAAATGAATCCTATTGTCATGTGTAACTAAAAAGAACTATTAAAAAAAGATGTTCTCTCAAAAAACAACAACAACACATTAAACAGTAGTAGCCAAATTTATCTTAATTTCTTTTGTTTTATATTTTTCTGGCTTTCCTAATGTTGAAAAATAAACTTCTTAATATTTTGCCATAGTTCAAGTTTACTAGTATGCTATATCTCCATTGCTTATGCCTATCACCAAAACTTTATCACTTTGTTAAATGCCTATTCAGAAAGGTCTCTTTTTTTCAGAAAGTCTTCCATTTCGACTAAACCCAGGTCTGATTCCTCTGCTAGATATTTAGATTTCTTACCTGTGGCTTTGATCATGTACTCACAATTATGATTATTTTAATCTTCACCATCTTTCTCACTTTCTTATAAATCCTGTGCCCCCTTACAATCTGTATTTATGTTACTGCTTTACCAACATTGAATTGAATATAGTGTCTAACATAACAGACACAAATAAATGAATGGTAAATGATTGACCATACTTTGTTATTGGATGAAATAAGGTAATTAATTTAACCTAGAGAGGACATAGTTACTACCCATTTTTTTCTCTGATGTTAAGCATTTTTTTCTGCACTCTAGTTTAATAATTTGACCTGGTGGAAAACAAATAATTACATAGGGAACTATATTGTTATCTAGTAAACATTTCTTTCTAATAACTCTTCCTTTGAAGAGTGTTGAATCTAATAATGTTTTGAGTATCCATTCTCCCTTTACTGCAACTAGTTTGCTGATAGTTTCATAATTAGTTTCACATATTCTTGCCTTCAGAGGACATGGAAAATGTAGCAGAATAAGATAAATAATACGTTTTGAGCATTATTTTGTGCTTACTAGGTCTTCATATAATAATATTTTACTTACTTATTAAAACTACCCTAGAATGTATAGATATGGTACCTATTTTTATAGATAACTAAAGGAGACTAAATATTTAAAACATTTACCTAGCTTATAAATAGAAGAGGCCTATCTTGTAATATCAATCTATCCAATACCAAAACTGCTGAATGCTCTGTCCACTCCAGCATAGTGAAAAATTTTTGTATTGAAAATTTCAGGTTGTGTATCTAAATCCATAAAATAGTAGGAAAATGTCAAATAACACATGCATTTATACAGTGGATGAAAATGCTTTTAATTACATTAAAGTTGTAACTTTAAAGCAGCATGACATTTTAAATTGTTTGACTAGCTGGCTTCTTTAAAGAGCTACTTCACTGTAGTGGAGGAAATGCCTTTGTTTACCTGTGGTACACATTCTTGTACCACATCTTAGGTGGCACAAGAATACATGATATTTCAAGAATTAAATTATAAAATCATAGCTGAGAGGACTTATGAATGATTAGTCTCTTGAAACCTGTGCCTTGAGACACGAGATTAAGTTATTCAGCAAAGAAGGTGAAACATTGTCCTTAACTTACAATATCCCCACGCCATGTAGGTATTTAATCTATTCATCATCTGTCCAACCACAACTTCTGACAGTCTACTATAAACCTTTTCTTTTTCCATACATGGCACAACTTCCTAAAATTTTTATATGTGTGTGTTTAAACTCCATTCTCTGAGCTAAGACTATTTCTTAAGATGAGACAAAGACCAAGCATCTATCTTCTACAGGATAGTTTGTCAGGTGTGTCTAGTAAAAAATTGTGTTATTATGGAAAATTCATGTTTCTAAAGTGATTCCTTAAAAATGTATATTACCATATTGAATTCAAATAGCTATGTGAATCTTACTTGTGTCATATAATTCTAACAGTTTACAATGATTTCATATTCTACCAAATTTCATTGTAAAACACTGAGGAAATTATTTTGCTCCTTAAAATTATAAAAGTCAAAAACTTATAAAATAAATATCCCAAAATCCACACTAAAATAAAAATAGTAATAGTTTTGTCAAAATTGCAACCTTTTCTTCTTATTCCTAGAAAAATATGGAAATTATAGTACTACAGTTCTGTTAGTTTATGCTTTTCCTGTTTTATTAGCAGCATTAAAGTACTAAATAATAGCATACTAATGATTTGCATGTTATTCAATTAATTAGATATTATTTTAATTTGTTTTTTTTAGTTAAATATGAACACTATATTTATTTTGTTTTGTTTTCCATTTTTATGTGGTGCTGAGGATCAAACCCAGTGCCTCACATTGCTAGGCAAGTGCTCTGCCACTGAGCCACAACCTTAGCCTCAACTAATTAGATACTTAATTATTATTACGTTTTGCTATCCTGTCCCCCCACCATGGAGGTAGGTAGTCATGTCTGAAATATAATGTATCCTTTGATTATAGGAGATAGCTAAATTCAAGCTTTTGTTTGAAAAGATCTTTGCCCCAGTGTTTATTAGTACTGGTAGATATACCATTACAGTGAATATTTTAAATAAAATACAATTAGATTGGATATGTTTTTAGATGATAAATTATACTTAGATATGAATAATACTTTTCTATAATGTTAATTTCAATTCATCCTGTTTTTCATTTTAGGTTTCTGCTCTTGACTGCTCATACATGCATGCTAATATTAGTTCAATTCTTAAACATAATTTTGGTGTAAATTTTATCCAAGAAATTGAATCAAACCTGTGTTTCTGTTGAAAAAGAGATCCTAGTTTAATTTTTTAAAAACCTTTATAGACAGAAAGAAATAATATAAAATAAATAATAAGTCTCTGTTGTTAATAATCATTTCATCATCAAATTCATGTCCTGGTGTCAAAAGTACAATTGTGAATATTGACTTACTAATTTGTCAGTTCTAGATAATGTTTCCAAGGAGTGTACAAATGACCACTGCTCTAGGCATTAGAAACCATTACTTATAATACTAGCTCTGTCTCTATCTCGAACTGGATAATGTATTTAAAAATATATGGAAGGCTTCCAATCTACTAAATTAGTATATTGGCTTAATCAATTTATCAAGTTTCCTTAAACTCTACACTTCTTTGACTCACAGTTATTGATCTGTTGTCCCTGTATGAAACCATTATTTGTTTGGGCAAATGCTATTCTCATTGTGGAATACAAGTTTGAAATGGTATATTTAGTATTATTTTTTTCCTATGTACAGGTTAATAGTGTACAATAATAATAGTAAACCAACAATTTGAGTGTAAAAATCACATCACATGAAATTAAAAAAAAAAACTTTAACAACATAAACATCAAAAGACTATAATATTCGGAAATTGTAGCTGATTATTTAAAAAGCAAACACTATGCTTGTCTTTTCAAACCAAGAACCATCTTATTATTTCTTTTGTTTCATAATTGCTCATACTCTGCAAAAAAAACCCCTACAGCCTTTGTTGTTTTAAATTAAAGTTTACCCTTTAAATTCTAATACATCTGATTTATTACTAGCTTTCTTCTCTGTGTAGGATAACTTCTTAAAATAAAAAGAATATGTGTGCTTCTTCTAAATGCTATAAAGATTAATTAAATTTTACAATAGATCTGTGAAGTGGAAATTAATGAAATCAGTGTTTCTGAAATATTGGCTTGTCCAGAACACAAAGCTAAAACTTTCTTGGCAAGTTGTATAGCATTCCTTAATATCAAAATGAGGAATTTAAAAGGATTCTCTGCTCAATATATACACAGAATAAATTTGCAAGAGTTTAACTGAATTATATGTGAGTAAATATTATGGTAAAATCTCAACATATAGTTTTTTAATTTTTTTAAGTGAAGGATATAAAGGTGATTAGAATTTGAATTTTTCCAACTTGCTCATTTAGTCATGCAGAGTTTTCAAATCGTGATTGATGCAACAAGTTGTACTATTGACTTGTGGATTAGTCAAGGTTAGTACATAGTGCACAATTTAGGGACTTAATATAGACTTATTTTAAATATTTACATAGATGCAAAAATATCTTCAGTATTAAACAGAATGTTTCTTTTATTTTTCTTTCTTTTAATCTATGTAAATCACATTATTTGTGGGTATATAATTTTCACAATGTTATCTTCCTGCTATTTTTTCTGATTTAGAACTCTAATGATAAACTCCTTTCAATTCCAAGTACCTGTATCCTTATCAATATTTTATCATATTATTATGAAAATGTATGTGTACCTTAAAATGTCTGCCCCCTGTTCTCAATATAACTTTGCAGGGTACTCTTCCAAAATCTAGTGATTTTTAAAAAAAAAAATTTTCCTCATATTTGAAAGTCTTCATTAACATCTTACTGTCCATATGTGCATGCACTGATCACATACCTACTTGGCATGGAGAATGTACTAGGCATTGAGAATGAACTAGGCATGTATAGGTGCATGTACTTGCACCTCTCCATATAGAATATAGTATCTAGACCTAAGCCTTTGCCTGCCCTTTTGTACTCCGATTTCCTTCTAGTGCTCATACTCAGCTTGTTTCCTTGTCATTACAATTATTCCATTTCAATCAACCCTCTTCTTGGCTGGAAACACTATGATCATTTAAATGGCCTTGAACAGAATGTCCTCTCCACTTGCTCAAAAGTATTACCATTCTTATTTTTAAACTCTTCAAATGCATTGATTCTTTTAATTTTATAGCATCTTTATGAAGTAGATACTATTTTTTTAAAGATAAAGACATCGAGACAGATTATTAGGTAACTTGTTGAATGTTACACAGCAAATAAGAAAGACTAGAAATTGAACTTTGACATTCTGACTCAACAGAATGTGTTTTCAACTAGTCTACTTCAGTATTTACCCATCCCTCTTCCACTCTTCCCTTTTATCCTTATCTACCTCTTGTCCCCACCCTTTTTTTTCCTTCCCCCCCTTTTTTTTTCTGGAACTCACTTAAGTTTCTAGATGTGTTGTATCCTGTCCACAGATACAAAGTAGTATTTGCTTTACAGCCATCTTCTGTTCAGAGCTATCATTTACTGGGCTAGTACATTTTTGACTGGAGTCATCTATCCATGATAGCATTTGCAGAAGTGTCTGCATCATTTGATACTACTTTCCTCTTCAGCATTTCTCCTATGATAAGGACCCCTCAATGTCTGATGGATCTATGTTTCCTTTTTTCTTCTTCTTCTCCTCCTCCTCCTCCTCTACTTCCTCTCCTTTTAAAATTCTCAGAATAGGGCCATTCCCAGAGGCACTCATCTGTAATCCCAGCAGCTTAGAAGGCTGAGTCAGGAGGACAGCAAGTTTGAAGCCAGCCTCAGCAACTTAATGGGTCTCTAAGCAACTTAGTGAGACCCTGTCTCAAAATAAATAATAATAATAATAATAATAATAATAATAATAATAATAATAATAATAATGGCTTGGGATGTAGTTCAGTGATAATACTCTCTGGGTTCAATCCCCAGTACTAAATAAATACATAATAAAAAAATTTGAAATCCTCAAAAAAATCCTGGAGTTCTGAGCATCTCAATGAACTTGCCTATATCATCTCTCCACATAGCTATTTCAGCTCTGTTTTCCTATTACATGAAATTCTGGAAAATTTTCTGGTCTTGATGCCTCACAAGACAAGAAGATTGGAAAGAGTACTGATATTCTTCACTCTGGTTCCTCACAGTTATCAGAGATGGTAAGGACCCTTCCCCACCATCTTTGAAGGCTTTCCTACAGTAGTGAAAAGCAGTGCAGTGTCCTTATCAGTTTCAAACCCTTTAATTTCTCTAATATTTCTATGCTCTATGGCCTCATTTCTTATCTCTTCTGCATTACAAATTCTTTAAAAATTGTTGTTTTAAATATCTGTCTTAAAGCACTGATTTTTGTTAGCCTGCCATTTGAAATTTTTCAAAGCCAAGATTTAATATCTCTGTTTTGGGTCCATTGTTTCTTTGAGTACCAAAGATCTACAAATAACTGGATCATTTATAGTATATGAAGAAAGTAGGAATGAAAAATACTTCTATGAAAAGATTATGATGTCATTCCCTCACATTTACTTCAGATTAGAAGCAAAATTAGTGTTGCTGGGATTTAGCTAGTAAGGATCCAATATGGCAGAACATTGTTTGAAAGTGAGAAGGTAGATAATAGGAAGGCTTTTAATATTTTTTATAAAAGTAAGGTTAACAGGAAGTTTACTTGGAGAAATTTTGTGCATTTAGCCTGAGACAGGATAAAGTGAAGGAGGAAGGCTAGAGATAAGAGATTATTAAGTACCTTTGTGCCAATAGCCAATTTTTCCTCAGAAGTGTCTCATATTTATTAATTTATATTAATATTTCAGTTTTTCACAGAATAGTGTCTTCCAACTAAAGTTGAAATGATTTTTAAAGATGATTCCACTTTTACAATATTATATACTTCTTAAGTATATACTCATTTATAAAATTGGTAATAACTTATAGGATTTTAATATGTGATTTGTGTTGTCATGTCATAACTTTTAACCTTATTTTATAAAAAGAAAATGAATACTTGAATGTGCCTTTTCTAAGTGACTGTCTCTTTTATTCATGGTTTGTTTCCTCTGACTAGGTTCTTAGCAGACGTTTTTATCTTGATGTTTTTATAGTTTCCTAATTATTCACTGTCATTTTTAAATGGTTGCTTCAGGAATACTGGAGTATTTACATACTCTTTGTCACCTTTCTTAACTTTGCATGTCTCATAGAAGGGTCCTGATAATTATTGTAATAGAACTTGAGAGAAGTTATGTCAGCCTGCCCATACCATTAGTGCATTAATGTGTCAAAATAGCAGTGAATGACACAGCTCTAGGCAGTCTTAAAAGCTACTAATGGCAGACCAACTCTAAGAAATTGATTTGTAAGCAATACTAAAGCTATAAAACTTTCTCCGTGATATATAGTTTCAGAAAGCCTTGTTCTATTATTCACCTTATTTTTAGTAGATGAGTAATAGCTATTTGAATAAGTGAACAATCTATAAAGACAACATAGTTGATGTTCTTTTTGTTAAAGTAGCTATAGAAAACTTCAAATAGGAAAACTAACAAGGTGGCAGCATATTAAAGTTAATTCAGTTGTTAACGTTTAAATTGTAATTTAATCGTGGTTTGAATATTTTGATTATTGTTTTGTGGTTAATAGAAATATATTTGGTAATGCAGTTTGTCAAACTAACAGCTTTTTGACACTTAGAATTATTGAAGAGAAAAATACTTGAAAAGTAAATTTCATTGGTAGGAATTTATGATAAATAATAAAATAAATATAAATGTAGTATATATATGACTTTAAAACTGAAAAAAAAATTAAAACTAAGACCATATAAATTTCAAAAACCATATGAACTGACGTAGTTGATGTTGAGTTATAGGTAAAAACTTACTGGGCATTACTTTTCATACATAAATCAGAGCTTCTTAGGACACTACAGTGTTGTTGTTGGGTCCAAGTGGTCTCTCTCCAAGGAAGTTACATTAACTCTAGATAAAAACACTATAAAAAGACAAATTTGTTGACCATCATGCTTGCCATTGTAGCTTCTAGGCCTAAGCACACTGTCTACAACAAAGTAAGAATTCAAGAATATTTTTAAATAAATAAAGATGTGTTCTTTTAAGGGCCAATTATATCATTTTAGTAAAAGTCAAATTTTAAATAAATGGCACAAAGGAAAATGCAAACTTGAGGAACATTGTTTCATATCTCCTTAAATTCATTCCCAGCAGACAGCTGTTGAAAGAAAAGAGAGTGTTATTGGATACAGCATGCCATTACAATGGCCATTCAAGTTAGACAAAAAAATGGGTGAGATTAGATTAGTTGAAAGGGTCATTTCAGCCCTAAAATTTGCAGCTCTGATTTAGATATGAGTTCATGGTTAAAGTTAATGAAAATGAATAAAATAAATGCTACTGCAAAACACATGATATTTTGAATAATTCTAGAAATAAATTTTCTAGAGCTCAGAATCAGGCAGTTTCATAGCACAGGGATTTTATTCCATTATTGAGTGGCAAGAAGGAGTAATATTAAGAAGGCCTAAAAGAACTTTGAAGCTTCACAGAATGTCCTGGGAGACCATGTTGGCCAAAAACAGCTGACTTGCATCATTTAATTTTATTTCAATCTTTCACTTTTATTTCCGTGTTCCGATTTCATGGTTTTTTGGTAGGTGTTGAAAATACAGTGACTTTTTAAAGCAATTCTTTAATCAAGTTGAAAATATAGTATCAATGTAACAATATTATGTAAGAAATATTTACCAAAACATTTAACATTTTCATGTCAATAACAAATTGTGTTTTTGTGTTTATTAAGTTTGTCTATATAAAGGAAGTAAAAATACATTTCCAACATATTATCCTAACAGGTTGAATTTATAGGGAATGTTACACTCAATATTACAGAAATTAAAAGAAGTAGAATAAAATGACATAATTTCAAAAATTTTCGTATCTTATAATTGCTTAAAAATTCTTTATTCCAATTTTACAATATTTTAACTTTAAAAACTATGCATTCTATTCTAACTTCCTGTTATAAATTGTTCCCTGAACTTATAGTTTACTACTCTAGGGACTGTGGATGACTTTTTATGAGGTGATTGTTTTCTAGTTGTTTCTTCTTTCAATTCCCTTTTCTCCTTTTCCCTTCTAAGCACCTACAAAAACATGTATGGGTCTTTTCTCATTTACTTTATATGCAGTGTTTACAATGAGGCTGTCTTTCTGTGAAAATGAAATTTTATATCTTGTTAGAAATTCCAGAATGCTTAGTCCCAAGTGTATATATATTTATGAATACAAGACCTTAAATCTGGAAAGCCAGAAGGACAAATGGCTTGTTTGTAATATCAATGATTACTTATAATAATGCACGCTTACAGATTTATTTACTAAGGACAATGATTTATAGACATGTAAATTCCTATAAGTAAGGTTTTCATCTCTGAAAGTGTTCTACATCACCACAAAACAGATTTGTTGTTCACTTAATTTTAACTGTATATCTTCATAGCGCTTACTAGTCATGTCTCATATTCACCTTAGGGAGATCATGTTCCAGATAAATTTTTGATTTTGTGAAAAGATCTGATTATTTTGCACTTGGAGTGATTTCACTGAGTCCTTGGGCTTAAAAGCCCATGAATGTTTTTAAAAATTTAATCTCTAAACTCATTTTCCATTTCTTTGAAGTTAGATGATTATTGCCTAATTCATAAGGTTGCTAGGATTAAATTTTTGAAAGAAATATTAAAGTGCCTTGTGATATTGTGATTTCTAGTAAGTTTTACAAATACATGTAAACATACATGTGTATACATGTTTATATAACATATTAGTGTGCATGTATGATTGTGTATGTGTATATATATATATATATATATATATATATATATATATATATATATATATATGAGACAGAGAGAGGAGAAAGAGGACAGAGATCTCATCCTTGTTATCTTTGTCCTGTTTCCTGGCCCATAACTTGGAATCCCAAGTGGCAAGAATGATTTACTATATTTATGAGATGACTGGGGACTGGGGACCCCAAAATAACATCAGGATGGGATCTGGTCACTTGAGAAACTGAAACATGACTATAGGGTTGAACTTTTTGTTTCACCCCATAATCTCCGGAGATAGAGAAACCACTGTACACTGAATTGATCACTAGTGACAAGTGAGTTAATAAATCATGATTATATAATGAAGCTGCGCTAAACCCCCCAAAGGACAGAATTTGGATGGGTTTTTGGATAGTTGAACTTATGGAGGCTCATGGTAGGTGTCATGCCCAGAATGGGCATGAAAGCTTTTGGCCCCCTTTGCTCTTTCTTTCCTTGCTCTCTGCATCTTTTCCATCTGGCTACTCATATATAATTCTTTGTCATATCCTTTATTATAGTTAGGTAAATAGAAGTTAAGTATTTCCTGTTCTGTGATCTACTATAACAAATTAATTTTAACCAATTAAGGAAAAGGTCATGTTAATCCTGATTTATACCCAGTCAGATACAACTGGCATTTGAAACGAGGGTCATTTTTGTGGGATTGAGCCTTCAACCTTTGGGATTTGATAGTATCACAATTTAATCGAATTAGAGGACACCAAGTTGGTGTTGTGGAGAATCATCTGCAAAATTGGTTAGTATGAGTGAGGGCCTTCTCTGGGGACATGGAATTTTTTTGTGTTGTTAGTTTAGTAGGAGAAAACACACTTATTTTCTATATCCTAGCACTGTAGTGTATGCTTAGTCCTTAATAAGTGGTAGCAATTAGTTTTTTAAACCATGAGGACACTATACCCAACCCCCAAGTCTGCCCTTCTCTTCTTTCCTCTTTCACTTCTATTCCTTACCTTTTTTTCCTGCCTTTCCCTCTCTCTGCTCTTCAGTTCTACTCTCTCCTGACTTGTATTCTCTCTTCTCAGTCATCTTCTGTCTTTAGCACCTTCCTGTCCTTCAGTCATGATCATTGTTTTAGCTATTGATAAATCCCAAATCTTTTGGTCATGTTTTCCATGTCCATTCTTGCTTCTCCAGTTCATATTCTTATTATTCTTCACCTAGATTACACAATATAGCTTTCCTACTGACAGTCTGGCACACTTTTTAAATTTCTTTTTTGGTAGCACCAATTTAACCCAAGTACAAAACTTGAAAGTGCAAGTCTAATTTTTCTATATTATCTCATTAATTTTTTGATTGAACCTTATACAATTTCAAAATTTGAAACAAACAAATAAATAAATAAACTCCTCCAAACTTAGCAAGGCATTCAGGGACTTTTATAATGTAATGACTGCTCAGAATTTGACCCTCATCTCTTACCATCTTCCACATGTAACTGCTCAATGCCGATGAAGGACTTGCAGTTCTCAAAATATAGCTCACTTTTCGCACATTTGTCTCTATGCCATGAATGAATGTTCTTTTCTTTCTACCAGTCTGTGGACATTATTTTTTCAATGTTGGAAAATAATCACATTAATCAATTGTTTGTTTTCTCTCTCCCTTTCCTTCCACTTCTCCCCGCCCCGGCATCTCTCCATGTATATATTTGATGGTTACTATTTGTGGTAAATGATTGTCTAGTGATGAATTTTGGTAATAAATCTACATGTGCTTGAAAATATTTTCATCTGCAAGTATTATGTGTAATGTTTTATATATGCCAATTAAATCAAGTTCTTTGTCAGATTGTTTAGATCTTCTATGATGTTACTGTTTTTTAAGTCTGTTTATTATACCAGTTACTGAAAGGGGTTCATTAAAATCTATGATTGCATATGTACATGTTTCTACTTATAGCTCTGTTAACATTTTCTTTATATATTTTACTGTGAGCTACATCAAAACTAAAGATTATTTTACATTCTTGTTAAAAATTATTTTATCAATATTAATTATCCTGCTTTTTAACCCTAGTAATTTTTGTTACCTTAAAGTCTCCTTAGTCAGATTTTAATATAGCCATATCTTTTTATTTTAATTGGTATTTTCTGGCATGTCTTTTTTCATTGTAATTTCATTTTCTGGGTCCTCATATTTTAAGTATAGTTTCTATTAAGAACATGTACTTTGGTCTTTAGTAATATTCATTTTATGTAACCAATAATAAAGTTGTGTTTAAATCTATTTTGCTATGTATTTTCCATATCTTCTATATACTTTTTGTTATAATTTCCCCTTCTCTTTCTTATGTTTAATTTCATATTTTTATTCCATGTTTTGTGCTCTGTTAACATTAAGATATATTGTTGTAGTTTTTTATTTCTTTTTGTATTTCTTTTCAGGAATTATATTTGAGATTTCAATATTCATTCTTGACTTCTTATAATCTACCTAAGGTAGTTCAATTAAAATTATTTACTAAACAATGTTAAAGCCATATAGCTGGCTTAGCTTCTATCTTCCTCCTACCTTTTTACACGATGGTTTTTATACATTTTTCTTCTACCCTTGTTGTATGTCCATAAAATACAAATAATATTGTTCTTCTAAGCATTCATTTTTTTTTCTAATTATCTTCATATTTGCCTTTTCTAGTTACTTTTTCTAGTTCTTATTCCCTTTTGCAGGTTTATCTTTCTGTTTGGAATTGTTTTTCTTTTAGTCCAAAAACTTCCTGTAATATTTGTCACTTAAAAAACAATTATCTCAGCTGTTGACTAATTCTTTTATCTTTTTGCCCAAAAATATTTTTATTGCATACTTTGAAGAATATTTTCACTAGGTTAAAATCTATAGTTTTCTATTGTTTGGAAGTTCTTCAATATCTTTCAGAGCTCAACGCATTTTGTATTGACTTCCATATTTCTATTAATAAGCCAGCCATCAGTTTTACTGTTATTTCTATTAGTCTTTGGATTTTAACAGCTTAACCTTAATGTGATTAGGTGTGGTCTTCATTTATCCTGCTTGCTGTTCTCTGATCTTCTAGAATACATGGAAAATTGAAAAATTCTTTATTATCATCTGTTCTTCTTTTACCAAAATCTCCTATTATTTCCTTTGGGTAATTTAATTACAACTAAGTTAGACTTTCCTTTGTTCTATAGATTTATTGCACTATATTTTGTTCTTTCTATGATTTTTGTCTTTTTATGTTTTAGTTTATAATAGGTTACAATTTTGTGTGTGCGTGTGTGTGTGTGTTACTGGGAATTAAACCCAGGGGTGCTCCGTCACTGACTTACATCCCAACCCTTTTTAATTTTGATACAGGGTCTTGACGTATTGCCCAGGCTGGCCTTGAACTTGTGATCCTCTTGCCACAGCCTCCAGAGACCCTGAAATTAGAATTACTGAGATTCCAGGTCTGCTCTACCAAGCCCTGCTCAGTTTAGAGTTTTTTTATTGAACAGTTTTTTTAGTTTATCAAACCTGTTTTCTTTTCTGTTCTGTTTACTCTTAAACTCATTCCAGTAAAATTCATTGGAATGTAAAATTCACATTTCAAATATTATATTTTTAAAAATGTAAATGTCCACTTGATACTTATTTTTTAGATTCCAACTCCTTATAGAAAGTTTTGATCTTTCATCAGTTTTGTCAGTATTTAAATTTTAATAACATATTGATCTCAGTTATTTTAGTTTTCTTCTTGGATAACCCTCTATTTGGGTCATTGGTTCATGTGCTTCTTTTGCTTCCTTCTTGTCTTGATTGATGGTCACATTTTCCTGTCTCTTTGCATGAGTAGTAACTTTTGATTGTATGTCAGACCTTGTATATAAAATAATTATAAAAGCTTTAGCTTTATAATTTATTGGTAATGGGGAGGGTTCCCCCAGGAGAGGCTAATCCCTTCATCCCAATTCAGAAAAGAGCTGTTTCCAATCTTGGTTATAACTAAATTCCCCTTTGGTCTATTCGTGTTCCTTGGACCTGACCATTGTGACATCTTGATTGAAAGTCTGTGAGATTTATGTTTCATTACCCATGAAAGACAGTGGGAGATTTAACTTTGACTTTTTGCCCTACAATATTTCCAAATATGCCAGATATATGTGTTAATGTGAAGGACTCTTCCCTTAGCAGCACTTTGCTTCACAAACACAGCCATAAGCAAAAGATTTCACTCTTTCAGGCTCAATATCATTCTTGTCTGCTTAGCCACGTAAATTTGACCCATCTAAAACTGACCACATTTTAATGGCTTTTCTCACTTCCAAACTTATCACCTTGGATGCATGTACTCACCAAATTTTCTGTTGTTTTCTCCTTATTTCAGTTAAGTCTGTTTGTGTGATTGTACTCTGATTTTCAGAATACACACAGAATCTAATGTTCTTAGTAAGGAAATCAGATAGTGATTATCAGATCACCCAGAAAAAGCTCATGCCTCTGGAATTTTAACCTATCTATTTTAACTTATTATTGCCTCAGCATTCCAGTATCTTAAAAATAGTCAACTTTTTCAAATTATTCATTTTATTAGTTGTTGCATTATATTAGCTTTCTGAAGCTTATTAAACCTATCCAGAAATGGAAATTCATCATCAATATTTTCCTAAAACCTTCTGTTTGGGTGTTCCTAGAATTCCTGTAACACTGTAATAATCTATTCTTATCTTTGTCATAAAGTTTTCTCATTTGATAGTAATGACTGTGTGTGTATATATGTATGTGTGTGTGCAGGGAACAGGGGCTATTGGTTGTGTATGAAAGCTGTGTTTATTTGTCTCTGCATGTAGACTGTAGAGTTTCCAGGGTCAGTATTACTATCCTTGTGTCGTGATGCACAGAAGGTCAAGCACATGGAATGAATCACTGATTGGCAATTATCTACATACTAGCACACAGAGTATTGAAATTTAGAATCGTGTGTTCCATACTTTTATTCCTTTCAGTCTCCATGATCTCAATACAAGCCTTTATCAGTTTTTTGTCTAAAATATTTTAAATGTCTCATTGCAAAGATTTTTAGTAAACATTCTTTTTCCATGTCATCATATACTTTAGTGCCCAAATGCAATTTTGACTTTGGCAAGAGTTTATCAACTGGGCTGGGGATGTGGCTCAAGCGGTAGCATGCTCACCTGGCATGCGTGCGGACTGGGTTCGATCCTCAGCACCACATACAAAGATGTTGTGTTCGCCAAAAACTAAAAAATAAATATTAAAAAAAATTTCTTTCTTTCTCTCTCTCAAAAAAAATTATTTAAAAAAGAGTTTATCAACTTACCATGATAATGATAACACCTCCAATTTGTATGGTTACAGCGCTATAGCAGAATGCTATGTTCTTGGTAGGTACTTGATGGTATATGTAAAGCAATCATTATGGTTTCAATGTTCTTAAAATTTTCAATTATAATTCTAATAGCCATTGAATAACATTTGTTCCCTGGACTACCTGATTATTATGTCATTTATAATTCTGAGTTACTATTTACTGTTTTTCCCCATCATTTCTCATCTCTTGATAGTGTGACAAAAATGGGGAAAACAATAGCAGTGTAATATATTTTGTATACTCTTATATCACAATGTTAAAAGTGCAGATTTATCTTCATTTAAAGTCAAATTCTGTGAGTAACTTTTCAGTGTTAACACCTAAGAAAGGTATTGTTTTAATTTTTTAATATTATATACTACAAATCCTCATTAAGTTATTCTTTATCACATTATTCTTTCTTATTTGTAACTTCCCTATGATTCCCTGAACAATGTGCTAATGAAATTTCACTGTTCTTTTTTTTTAAGGCAAGACACTGTTGCAATTTCTTGTAAGATTTTTCTGAACTTAATTAAAATTTAGAACATCAATTTTCATTTTTAGATTGGATTCTAAAGCTCATAAGACTGAAAGAAGTTTCATCTTGAAAACTTAAATAGAAACTTTTGCTGTATTATGTACATTTATTCCTGAAGCTGCTTCAAATTTTCTCAAAAATTAGAATTAATTGGTAAATTGTTTTTGGTTTCATATCCTGATGTAGTCAAAGTATACATAATGTCTTAACATTTTTGCTTCTGTGACCAAAAGACCTGACAAGAAAAATTAGAGGGGGAAAAGTTATTTGGGGGCTCGCAGTGTCTAAGATCTTAATCTAAAGACAGCTGCTTCCATTCCTCAGGACTCAAGATGAGGCTGAACATCATGGTGGAAGGGTGTGGTGGAGGAAAGTGACTCAGAAATTACATATGACATGGGGAAGCAGATGGAGAGAACCACCACTTACTAGGTATACAACATAAACCCCAAAGGCACGCCCCCAGTGACTTTCCTCTTTGAGCCATGTTCACTTACCACTCATTTAATTTAACTTCAGTTACCACTCATTTAATCCCTATCAGGGGACTGAGGGAATGATTAGGTTAAGATTCTCATAACCCAATCATTTCACCTCTAAGCTTTCTTGCATTGTCTCACATATAAGCTTTGGGTGACACCTCATATTCAAACTATAACACTTAGTAAACTTTTTTCAACTAAAATTCTTTTGTTAATTTAAATATTAAGAACTTCTCACTAGTTTTTTAGGAAAAGAAAACAAATCCCACTGGTTAAGTGATTAATAATGGGATATTACAAATCTATGAGAAGCTGGGTTCCCAGGGCTTTCTTTTAAGCTTCCTGCCTCCTTCTTATGCAAATGTTACCTTATTTCAATGTAAATAATATTAATAGCCTATAAAATACATTTTAATTTTTATGATAAATTGAAGATAAATGACTTCACAAATGTACATCACAATAAAATCTTAATTCTTGAAGGATGCAATGGATTAAATTTTTCATTGTGTACACTGAAATATTGATAAATGATTTCTTTCTATCCTCCAAAGCAAACAGCTCACTTCATCAGAAACCTTCCACTGTTTTTTAGACAACTTTTAGATGGTGCTATTTCTCTCTATTGACTCTAATACTTTTACTGCTCTACTTCCACAGGAAAGTATCAGGTATTTTTAATTGTTTTGTTCTTTGTACATATTTCTCTTATTTCAATTTTTTACATAAAATTATATTTATTTACCTCTGTCTCCTATAGATACCATTAAAAATATGGATCATTTGTTTTTTGTTCCAATCTTCATACCCTTTCCTTTGCCCTGGTCAAGACAGACAGACACACACACACACACACACACACACACACACACACACCACACACACTTTTATGTCACAAACTCACAAGGAAAACTAAAGCCATTTTAAGGGTTTATATTTCCAGAATCTACAGCAATGATATCATCTTCTCACTCTATTCTCCACAAACTTCTTATTATTCTGTCACACTGACATCTTAAAATTTCTTGGAAAAAGCATCTTTTTCCTCCTTTGGGAAACAGCTATAGATTCTCAGAACTGTAAAGACAGAGGTGAGCCAGGTTCTTGTTTGAACATAGGAATGTGATAAGCCCATAGACTTAGATTGGGTCTAGTTGGCTTCAGAGTAAAGATTATGGTATAGAGTCTAAATTTTTTTCTAAGTACATTGGTAACTTGTTGAAGAGTTTAAATGTACAACAATAGGAAAATGGTTATTTAATTACAGTTAATTTACTAAGAAGAATATTATGCAGACTTTAAAAAGCAAATGAAAATAGTAGAGAAATATGAAGAATCCTTATGATAAAAAAGGATAGAGTATTTTGCTTCTCTATAGTCACAATAATTTGACCCTCTCTTATAATCTAAGCACGCGTGCCCAGACACACACATTACCAGAAATTGAACTCAGAGGTACTTAACCACTGAACCATATCCCCAGTGCATGTGTGTGTGTGTGTGTGTGTGTGTGTGTGTATGTATGTATGTATGTGTGTGTTGGCTTTGAACTCATGATCCTCCTGACTCAGCCCCCTGAGCCTGGGATTACAGGTGTGTGCCACAGCATCTGGCTTTGTGAATTGATAATTAAAATAAAATAAATTTAGTTTATAATGCTGTATTCAAATTTTATATTTTTAATATTTTTAAATGTGAGGTATGTCATATACCGTCATCTATAAAAGACCAGCAATGGCTGACTCTTATGAATATCCTATGTGTGTTTGAAAATACTAGGTATCTTTTTATATTTTTAATTTTTTTGAGATGGATTCCATATTATCAAAATATCAATTATATCAATTTCTTAAATCATGCTTAGATTTTATATGCCCTTACTAATGTATTTTCTCTATTGATTACTGTGGTATAATAGTTTGGTCTTGGTCCCAGGTTCTTGGCATAGAGCTTCAAAAAAGCCTTTGGAATTTTCTGAGTTATAGTAACAAAGTGACTCATGGTAGACTCTAAGATAGGTTCAAGATGGGACTTGGTCACTAGAAAGAAAAACCATGTGACTAGAGGGTGAGACTTTGAGCATATGACATCCAGAGCAAGGAGGGGAACTGAAGACCTGGTTTAATCACTTGATCAATAATTTAATCAATCATCCCTACATAAAGAAACCCCAATAAAATCTCAGACACTGAAGCTTATTTAAATTTCCTGTTGACAAACACATTGATATATAGAAAAGATGATATGTCCTGACCCTTAAGGGAAAGGACATGGATGCTTTACATTCAAGAACTTGCAAGACTTTACCTTAAATCCACATTCACACACACACACACACATATATATATATATATATATATATATATATATATATATATATATATATATATATGCAAGACTTTACCTTAAGCCCACCCTCACATACATATATATATGTATATACACACACACTCACATACATATATATGCATGCGAGATATTTTTATATGATATATCATATGCTTAACATAAGGACTTATGAAGTATTGAATGTAAAGCATCCGTGTCCTTTTGTTTGAATATATGCATGTGTATATATATGTACACACATACAAATATACATATATATATATATATATATGCATATACACACATACATATATTCATATACCTACATATAGGTGAGTGTGTGTGTGTGTGTGTATATATATATATAGAGATATATATAGATATATATGCATGCATATATATACACACATACACATTCATAAACTATAATAATAGGTTTAGCAATTTTCTCAGTTTTAGCCACATATCAAATTTGAGAAGGTTGTGGGAATCCCCAATATAGTGGTTGGCTACAATACAGATGGCATGAGGATCCATTGGGATTTCCAGCCGGTATCTGAAGTAAGTTTAGTCTCATGGAGGATTTTGCCCGTAAGATATGGGGTGTGAACTAACTGACTAGTTGGTGTGACAATTGTATGGTACAATGTCCAGTAGGGTTTATAATAGAATAGATACTGAGAAAGATTTGTTAAAAGCTACAACTTATTGTGGACTTGTTTTTTTAGTTCTTATAATTTGTTCTTTTCACATTGTGAAGCTATGTCATATCTATACAAATTTAGAATTGTATCTTCTTTAAGAAGCGATTCCTTGGTAATTAAGTAAAATTACTGTTCATCACTAATGATAATTCTGGTTTTAAAGTTATATTGATGTTTTGGTTTGTGTTCACATGGTTTAACTTTACTTTCTTTCTTTTTTTTAAATTTCAGCTATGTGTACTTATCTCCTCTGTGTGTATGCATGTACTTGCATTTGTACACATGTGGTACTGGGAATTTGACTCAGAGGCATTTTACCACTGAGCTAAACCACCGGCTCTTTTTATTTATTTATTTATTTATTTATTTTTGAAATTTGAGTCAGTGTCTTGCCAAGTTGCCCAGGCTGGCCTTGAATTTGTGATCCTTCTAATTCTGTTTACCCAATTCCTGGGATTACAAATGTATACCACATTGTCCAGCTCTGCATCCTTGTCTTTAAAATTTATCTCTGGTTAGCAGCATATAGTCATATTGGATTTTTTTTTAAACTCCGATCTGGTGAGTTTTTAATATTTGGATAATTATAGCCTACTAATTATTAATATAATCACTGTTTTATTTGCATTTATATTCTCCTTGCTATTTATAGATCTGTTAATCTCTCAGTTTCATTTTCGTTTCCCTGTTTCTTGTGTTTGAGGTGAACAGTTTTTTTTAAACTATTTTGTTCTTTCCGTCTATTCACTTATTAGTAATACATTTTTTACATTTTTTAGTGATTTATAAATCACAACAAACCTTTGAACTTATTCGAATTTAATATAACTTAACATTTTTACCTCTTGTTGAAAAATGTGGAGAACTTAGAATATTTTATTCTCTTCTAAGATTTTCATTATTTTTGTCAGGCATTCTAATTTTCACATGCATTAATATTTTGTATAGTCATTATTTATTTAGGTTTAACTACATATATACTCTTTCATCTGTGATTTTAACTAAGATTTTATTTTTATGCCTCAATAATTTCTTTTAATTTTTCATTTAGTCAGCTGACATAAAACTTTTCAGTTTTTATTTTCCTGGATTTTTTTTTTATTCTACCTTCATTTTTGAAATATATTTTCTTAGTGTGTACAGTTTTCTAAGTAGAAAGTTTCTTGACTTTGTTTTATTTTTGTTTTCTATTGTCTCTGGCCTCCTCGGGATATTAATTTTTAGTGTGCTGCTAATTTGAAAAGAATATGCTTGTATTCTAACTGTTTTTTTAAAAAATAAACATTTTGAGACAACCTCCAGAGCTCAGGCTCAGGCACAGGACCAACTTTTCCAACCAGCAGACCCCCACTGGAGCTCAGGCCAGGCCCAAATCCACATACACTGACCTGCATGGGACTCAGGCCCAGTGGAGGGCTGGGTGCATCCTGCCACTGGTAGACACCTGCCAGGGCTCAGGCTCCAGCACAAGACTGCCTCCTCTGACCAGAAGACCCCGCCCCAGGCCCAGGGTAGGTCTGAGTCAGCCATCCCCCCCCACACACACCTGGGAACAGGCCTAACTCACTTTTATCTTGGTACATGCAGTTATCTTCATAGCCTTCACCCTGTAGTAGCCTCTACCTTTCGATAACAGACAGGGCCCAGAAGCAACTGTATCTTGGAACAGGCAACCCAAAGACAATGTAAGGCCCACCTTTTCAGCCCCATCTCTGAAAGCTATTTCATCCAACTTGGCGCACCTCCACTGCTATCTCGAGTTACCTGTTATTGACAACACCACCTTTAGATGCAGTAGCATACATCGAGGGACACCTGCAAGGTCTGGAAGCCCAACATCAAGGTGAGGTACAGATAATCTGTAGGGATAATATAAGATTATAGGGTAGAAATGGTAATATCTCAGATCCACACTGCAAGAAAGGAAGACACATCTACAACATGAAAAACAAGGGAGGAAAGTGCCCCAAACAAACCAGGACATTATAATAACAGAATGTATGGACAGTAAAGTTGATGAAACATTCTAATTATGAACCTTCTGAAAGGAGTTCAGAAGGTTCATAATTAGAATGATTTGTGAATTAAAGGTTGACCTAAATGAGCAAATACATGCAAAAATTTATTACTCCAACAAAGAGATAAGAGAGCAAATACAGGGCTGGGGATGTGGCTCAAGCAGTAGCGTGCTCGCCTGGCATGCGCGCGGCCCTGGGTTCAATCCTCAGCACCACGTACAAATAAAGATGTTGTGTCCGCTGAAAACTAAATAATAAATATTATAAAAAAATATCTCTCTCTCTCTCTAAAAAAAAAAAAAAGAGAGCAAATACAGGTGCCAAATGATTACTTCAAGAGAGAGATAGAGACTCTGAAAAAAATATTTGAAATTCCTTAAATGAAGGAAACAATAAACCAAATAAAAAACTCAATATAAATCATCACCAACAGACTAGATCACTTGGAAGGCAGAACATCAGATAATGAAGACAAAGTATACCATCTGGAAAATAAAGTTGGCCACACAGTGAAGATTCATCATCACTAGCAATTAGAGAAATGTAAATCAAAACCACTCTAAGATTTCATCTCACTCCAGTCAGAATGGCAACTATTAAGAATACAAACAACAATAAGTGTTGGTGAGGATGTGGGGAAAAAGGTACACTCATACACTGCTGGTGGGACTGCAAATTGGTGCAGCCAATATGAAAAGCAGTATGGAGATTCCTTGGAAAACTGGGAATGGAGCCACCTTTTGACCCACCTATCCCATTCCTCGGTTTATACCTAAAGGACTTAAAAACAGCATACTACAGGGACACAGCCACATCAATGTTTATACCAGCACAATTCACAATAGCTATACTGTGGAACCAACGTAGATATCCAATAGATGAATGGATACAGAAAATGTGGTATATATACACGTGGAATAATATTTAGCATTAAAAGAGAATAAAATGATGGCATTTGCAGGTAAATGGATGGAGTTGGAGAATATAATGCTAAGTGAAGTTAGCCAATCCCAAAAACCAAATGCTAAATGTTTTCTCTGATATTAATATGCTGATTCATAATGGGCTTTCGGGGAGGATCATGGTAGGATTAGACAAACTCTAGATAGAGCAAGGGGAAAGGAGGGAAATTGAGGGGGCCTGGGGTAGGAAAGACGGTAGAATGAGATGGACATCAATACTCTAATACATGTATGAAGACACAAATGGTGTGACTCTACTTTGTGTACAACTAGAGATATGAAAAAGTGTGCTGTATATGTATAATATGGACTGTAATGCATTCTGCTGTCATACATAACAAATTAGAATTTAAAAACAGAAAAAAAGCTAAAAAAAAAAAAAGAAAAACAGTTGACCATAAAAATAAAAAAAATGAAATAAAATAAACATTTTACTTTCATTTTGTCTTGATCAGACTTATGATGATGTGTCTGGGTTTTCTTCATATGTCTACCACTTAGTGGTCAATGTGCTTCATGAATTGCTGATTTGGTGGTAGGAACATTCTTGGCCAATATCATTTCAAATATTGCTTCAGTCCCACTTTAACTCTTCATCCAAACTCCTATTCCAGTTACATATATTAGATCTTTCACTACATTCCATGTGTCCCTTATGTCCTTTTGCATTTTCTAAACTTATTGTTTGTCATGCTTTAGTTTTTGCATTTTCTACTCATCCATTTTACATTTTCCAGTGTATTTTTCATGTATTTCCAGGCATCTTTTAAACCCATTCATTCAGTTCTTAATTTCAGTAATTTTATTTTTTCAGTTCTACATTTTCCATATTACTTTTTATATATTCTACTCCTTTGGTATAAATCTCCATCTTGTCATTTTTTTTTCTTGGAAATCTTGAGCATCATTTATCTTAACACTCCTGTGTCATTACCTCCATATCCTGGTCAGTTGTAAGTCTGTCTCCATTGTTCCTTTTTCTGTTGAACCTTTTTTCTTGTTCTAACTGGATTTTTTATTAAGATTAGGAATTACACATAAAAGACTATAGTGTCTCTGGCTAAAAATTTTATTTCTCCAGAGAAGATTTACCCTAATTGCAAGCAGCTGAAGTAAGTGTATTAACTTAATACAATCAATAACTGTCTCTAGACTTTGTAAACAAGGCTATGCGTGGTTCATAGCCACTCCTGCTTTTCTGCAGGTCTAACTTAGAGCCTGAAATCTTTTCTTTGTTCCCCCTTTTGTTGCTGTTCTTAAAATCTTGATGACTTTAAGATCAGGAGAGAGTTGGCTGAGACTCTTCTTTGTGCTATAGCTGCTTTCTACTTACTTCATGATTCATTATTCTGAAGAGCTTTAAAATTTATGAATTGTCACAGAGCAAAACTGTCAGATAATAGTGTAAATGTTTAAATGTTTTTGGCCTTTGGTCTCTCAGGAATTTTGACTCTTTGAGCACTGGTTATCTTTCTAACCTTATTTATTATTTTTCTTTCCTAGATTTTTCTTTGAGAGATTGCAGAACGCTGTCTTCTTGTCTCTTAGCAGCTATCTTCTTCCGGGTTTCTTAGCTTTTGTGTGTGTGTGCTAAGAAAAAGCAAAATACTTTGAAAGGGAAAAGCAGTCAGGAGAATGCTGGGCTCATTTTTAGCTAGGTTCTTAGTGTTGGGATATTTTCTCCTTAAGTCTTTGCTGCCTCATATTCTCTCTCTCTCTCTCTCTCTCTCTCTCTCTCTCTCTCTCTCTCTGTCTCTCTCTCTCTCTCTTCCTCTCTTCTTTCTTAGTTACATATAACATTGACTTGTCTGACTTTTCTAATTGCTTTTTGTAAAAGTTGTGATGTGCCATAACAGGAAGTAAAAATTTCTGTTTGTTTTAAAATAACTACTTGATATAATTTTTAGGAACAAACTTTTCATTTAATATCTTTAGAGATGTTTTTATAACTAAATTAGGATATATATATCCATATATGTAACTCTAGTTTACTTATAGTGTAGAATAATTTTGATACTATAGAATAATTTTGATACTATCATTAATTCAGTCATTTGTTTATAATTAGATGTTTAGGTTGTTTTATTTTTTTGTTTTACAATTATAAACATTGCTTCATAAAACATAAACATTTATGTTTATGTAAATCATTAAGACATAACTGCAAGTGAAATTACTAGATCAGAGGGTTTGAAAATTTAAAATATTGATAAATACAAATTATTCTCTACAATTCTTTAATATTTTACTAGTTTTCAATAAGCAGTAAATTTCAGTACCCTGAGGTTTTGCATATATAATGAGCAAAATATGATGCTTACTTTTTATTTAGCATTTTCCTAATTACAAATGAAATTGAACATCTATTTACATGTTATCATTTTTTTATTTTGAAAATTGCCTGATATGCTTTTCCCAATTTTCCAATGTGCTGTTTTTTTTTTTTTTTCAAATTGACTTGTGGGCATTATTTACATATTTTAAATACTACTGCTTTCTTTGTTATGCATAATAAAAATATTTTCTCCTTGTATATTCTCTTAATTTTCTCTTTTAGTATCTTTTAGTGTCTCTTGGTCACATCAATCTTTTTGTGTTGATTCACAATTTATTTCATTATGTTAAATATTGTAGCCTATATGAATGCTTCTTTCTTATTTGCAAATTATTGAGATTTTTATTTGTAATGTATATGTATTGTTGATGTTATGAGTTTTCAATGGTTGTATAAAAAGAATGTGTTTTCTTCTGTTTGCTGATATGTTAGAAAGTTTTCTACAACTACAGTAAAATACTGGATAAAATTAAATAATGAAAAGATTTACTTTGCTTTATTGTTTGGGAGGTTCCAGACTATGACTGAGTGACCTCAAATGCTTTGGGCCTCTGGTAAGGCAGCACATCATCGGAACATGAAATAGAACAAAGCTGCCGAGGCCAGTGTTCCACAATCCTTGGAGGGCATACTGCAACACCCTAGGGATCTCTCACTGGGCCCATCTTCTAAAGATTCTACCATCTGCCAATGGCAACTTGCTGGAGAAAAAGACTTTAACATGTGGACCTTTGGGGGACACTACACATATTCAAATTATACCAGTTGAGAACAGAAAAGAAAACAAAATTCTTTATTCGTCTGCAGTCCTTCTTCTTACTCTGCCTCTGCTTCTAACTGTCTTCTTGGTAATTGCTTTGCACTACCTCTCTTCCAATATTTGCTGTGAGTATATATGTATGTTAAAATTGCATGGGAGCCATACATTAGATCAAATTTACTTATTGTTATAACCCAGAAGATTTACTCAAAATGTTCCTTCACTGTCTCTTGATACACAAAGCCTATATATGTGTTAGCATTCTTAACAGATATCATCTATATCTTCCTAAATGTGTTTTGTTGTCTGCTTTTAGAAGATGGTGTGAAGTATGAGAGTAGACATTCACATTTCTTCATATATTTCTTTTTCTTTTTTTTTAAGAGAGAGAGAATTTTTTAATATTTAGTTTTCTTTAGTTTTCGGCAGACACAACATCTTTATTTGTATGTGGTGCTGAGGATCGAACCCAGCGCTGCGCGCATGCCAGGCAAGCGTGCTACTGCTTGAGACACATCCCCAGCCCTTCTCCATATATTTCTAAAATTTTTTCTTCTGCATATACTTTCAAACACAATTGTTAGGGAAGTACAGTTTAATGTATTTCATGATTGTTGATTCATGCTTTGATAAAAAACAATACATAACATCAACTTCATGCATGATGCCTTGTATTTTGACTGATATTAATATTATAATTTTTTACCTATTTTGTTTCCTTCTTTTTGGTTTACCTTTAAGCAGTGCTTCATATAAATAGTATTTATCTAATTTTAGCATAAACTGAAATATCTTTATCAAGAAAGATTGTATTGACAATACAATTCTCATATTTACTTGGCTTTAAAAAATACAATTTGTATCTTATACATTTATGATGTCTGTAACAGGTTAGGAGAAATGACCTGTTCTTGTGATTATTCAGGTGCCAGACTATAGGGACCTATCATCTGGAGTATTGACAATTACCTGCTAAAAGTAAACAATACTCTGGTGGTCCTTACATCAGACATTTTCACTCAAAACAAGTCACTTACACTCATTGGCAAGAACCTATATGATTCTGCCAATCCAAGATGAGGTGAGGAAGGCATATTATTAAATCCTACTGTGTGTTGGTAGATAGAGACCTAGAGGATTAGGTTATTTGAGTAAAGGTCTATCAAAAAAATATAAATTTTATTAGAAAATTTTGGCACATTCACCTTGGTTATTAATAGTATTTTTGGAGCTAGTCAAGTAGCATTATTTAATATTTACTCTCCACATAGGATTTCTTTCACCTCTTTACCTCTCACTTGATAAATTAAATTGCTATAATAACTACTGGAGAAAAGTAGGCCTAGAATTTTAGATGTTTTGACTCATGAAATATATATAATTTTTATTAATCCAATTTTATTCATTTTAATTGAGATTTAAATATATTTAGAAATTTGTGATGTTTTGATAGTGCATATGTTGTGAAATTATTATAACTATCAACCTAATTAACATATATATCATCTCACATAGTTACTTTGTATATGTAGCAAGAAATCTGCCCTTTTAGAAGTTTTAAAGGATGTATCATTATTAATGATTGTTATAATGATTTATATATTGCAGTACATTCTTACGTCTCCAAAAATTATTAATCTTATAACAGAAGGTTTTTACACGTGGGCCAGTGCTTCCCCTGTTTTCCCATTCCCAAACCACTGTCTGCTTCTATAAATTCAACATTTTTGGGAATTCACATTTAAGTGAAGTCATGACTCATATCACATTGCATATTGTACTCAAATTTTGTTGCTGTTGTCACAAATAATAGGATTTTCTTCTTATTTAAAGCTAAATAATATTTCATTATAATGTTCTATTTTCTTTATCAACTGAAATGCTGACAAACACTTAGGTTGCAGCCAAATAATTCTGCAATAAATATGGAATTGCACACATCTTTTTGAGAGACTGATTTTACTTTCTTTGGATATATACTGAGAAATGAGAGAGACTGATCATATGGTAGTTCTGTTGTTAATTGTTAGGAACCTCCATACTGTTTTCCATAATGGTTTATTAATTTACATTCTATGTTCACACCAACACAAATTTAAACTTTTTGATAATTGTCTTATGGGTATAAGGTAATATCTTATAGTAGTTTTGATTTGCATTTCCCTGATGATTATTATAATAGTCAGTGTTCTCTAGAGACATCAGAAACGATTGGCTGTATGAATTTTTATGTAGGTAGGAGCAAAAGGATTTTTAGAAGAATTAGCTCACACATTTATGAAGTCTACAAGGTAGAGAAACAGAAAGTCCTCCAGTGTAGAAAAGTATGTAACTCTGAGTTTAAATTTGAAGGCTTGTGAGACTGGGAGACAGCTTGTACCGGTCTAAGAGTTCAGAAATTGGAGGACCTGGATTTGCACTGTCCAAAGACAGAAGAATATCAAAGCTCCTGAAGAAAGAGAGGGGATTTGTTTGTTCTCTTTCTTTTAGCTGTATTTGGGCTCTAGGCCAATTTGATTTCGGTGTCCACCTGTACTGCATGAGGGAAATTCTTCCTTATTTAGCCCACTTATTCAAATATAAACACCCTCACAGACATACCCAGAAATAAAGCTTTACCAGCTATCTGGAAATCCTTTAATTTAGTTAAGGTGACACCTAAGATTAACCATGACAATTAATGATGTTAAAAATATGTACCCTTATAACTGCTAGCTGTTTGTATATCTTTTTTTTGGGGGGGGGATGCCTATTTAGGTACTTTGCCTAATTTTAAACTTGTGTGTTTTTGTTTTCTATTTTTGCTATTGAGTTGTATGAGTTCCTTATATATTTTTGTTTTCAACCCTTTTGTGGAAATATGGTTTTCAACTGTGTTCTTCCATTCTGTAAGTTACCTTAGCTTTTTTTGTTGTTGTTGTTGTTGTTGTTTTGTTTTTGTTTGCTTTGCAGAGGGATAATTTTTAGTTGATGTAGCCCTACTTATTTGATTTTTATTTTGTTGTCTTTGCTTTGCAATGACCAATGTCAAGGAGCTTTCCCCATTATTTCATAATTTTATCCTATTTTGGCCTAAGGGTTGTGAGTAGTAGTAGGGTGGGAAGAGGCAAATGGCTGAACCTGTTTTAGTATGAGGTTATTCTAATAAAATGTATTAATATTTAAGGTGAAATACTTCAAATTGTTTAAAACTATGATTTTATATACATGAATTGAAATTGATACAGAAGTTTTAGAATTTAACCAGATATTTTTATTTGCTTATAATAAAATCTATAATTGGTTTGACTAAAGATAGAAGTAGGTTACCTAGGGAAGCCTGGAAGAAGAACTCCCCAAAATTTTAAAATATGGTACAACATTTGGAAATTTATCATTACTCAGGTCCTGAGTCTCAAACATTCTATCTTAGAAATCCTAGTTTTCAGTACACCAATAACAGATAAAAATCATGGACAGTCATGTAGTCAAGCTCAGGAGATTGATATATAACACCCAAATGTCAATTTGCAAGAACAAACTTAATTACTAAAGATACCAAATAAGGCAAGCTATGGAGGAAGTCTAATTATAATCAAGGTGCTATTTTATAAATTTACAATGAGAAATGTAAATATTAAGGAGACTAAACTCTTGAGTCTTCAAATAACCACATTTTCCCTAGGTACAGTGTGAGAAACTACACTAAATCAAAAGATGGTTTGCTGAGCATATAATCAGAAGAAGGCAAATTAGTTATGTGATTTGAAGTTTGATAGCTTCAAGTTAAGTTCCTTCTCAAGGACAGTGAGGGTGCTATTCATTTTTTATCCTTATTGCATGAAACATGCTAGGGGTTAAAAAAGACCAATGGATCAATGAACACTCTATAAAGAATAAATATGTACATATATATCAGGTGCTAAAAATAATGTTTGCTACATCAAAGATTTTGCCTTTAAAAATATATTATTGCTAGCAAAGAGAAAGTATCTATGCAAATAATATTTAATTTTAAATAAAAACCTCTTTAAAGTGAACATAAATATCTACTGCAAAACTAAATATCTATAGTAAATTAATTAGCACCTAATAAGTGTGCTAAAAAAATATATGTTGATTGCACAATTCCAGGAGTACCACTTAGCATACCATGAGCCCTCTGGAGTTGCAAAATATAGTAATCTGTAGTTAGGTTGGTTTTATGTTTTGAAAAGAGGAATAAGAAATGTAGAGTGAATTATTTGAAATATTAACTGTTACACATCAGGTTTTGAGATTACATATGCACAGTAGATAATTCACTATGGTACTATCAGTACACAATTTGAGTACATAGCAGTCAAAATAATGCCATTGAGTATTCAGAACCTTGGCATTCTCCAGCAATTAAATTGAATTTTTCACTGCACATTCTTTTGTGCCTGACTTATTTTTTGCTATTTTGTCATTTGCTTTTCTTACCAACTATCATTCTTTCAATAACCAATGTCCCTGGAAATGTATTGTCAATTTTCTATTTTCATCTTCTGATTTTAAGAAAACTTAATTACTTGAAGATTATGTATTAGTGATATTATTCATTTAGGGGAGGTAGTAAGACAAGAGCATCCGAGGGTAATAATTATTATAGTTGCAAGATCACAGCTTGGGGAAAATGGAATCATTTAAAGTACACGATTTTTTCTTACGGATTAAAAAAAGAGAGAGAGAAAGAGAAAAATTAAAGTTTTAGACCCTTTACATGTCTCCCAGCCCATCTTTCTCTAAAAAATATATTATTTATTTATTCTAATCAGTTATATATGGCAACAGAATCTTCTTAGATTCATTGTATACAAATGGGGCACAATTTTTCACTCCTCTGTATATGAAGTAGAGTCACACCATTTGTGCAATCATACATGTACCTAGCGTAATCTTATTCCACCATCTTTCCTACCCCATGCCCCATCCCTTTCCCTCCCACCCCTTTGCCCTATCCAGAGTTGCACCATTCATCCAATGCTCCTCCCCATTATGGATCAGCATCCACTTATCAGGGAGAACATTTCAGCCTTTGTTTTTTGGGGGATTGGTTTACTTTTCTTAGCATGATATTCTCTAGCTCCATTCATTTACCTGCAAATGTCATAATTTTATTCTCTTTTAGTGCTGAGTAATATTCCATTGTGTATATATACCACAGTTTTTTTTTTTTATCCATTGATCTATTCAAGGACATCTAGGTTGGTTCCATAGTTTACTATTGTGAATTGAGCTATAAACATGAGGCTGTGTCCCTGTAGTATGCTGTTTTTAAGTTCTTTGGGTATAAACTGAGCAGTGGGATACCTGGGTCAAATGGTGATTCTATTCCAAGTGTTCAAAGGAATCCCCATAGTACATTCCAGTTTGGTTGTACCATTTTGCAGTCCCACCAGCAATGTATGAGTGTTCCTTTTCCCCCACATCCTGGCCAACAATTATTGTTGCTTGTATTCTTGATAATTGCCATTCTGACTGGAATGGAGATGAAACCATAGTGTTTAATTTTCATTTCTCTAATTGCTAGTGATGTTGAACATTTTTTCATATATTTGTTGAAAACTCTTATTTCTTATACTGTGAATTATCTGTTCTGTTCATTAGCCCATTTATTGCTTGTTTTTTTGTTTGTTTGTTTGTTTGTTTGTTTTGGTGTTAAGTTTTCTGAGTTCTGGTGATTAGTGCTCTATCTGATGTGTATGTGGTAAAAATTTGCTTCCATTCTGTAGGCTTGCTCTTTACCTCATTTGATTATTTATTTTGCTGAAAAGAAGCTTTTTGGTATGAATCCATCCCATTTATTGATTCTTGATTTTATTTCTTGTGCTATAGAAGTCTTATTATGGAAGTTGGGGCCTAATCCGACATGATGAAGATTTGGGCCTACTTTTCCTCTATTAGGCATAGGGTCTCTGGTTTAATTCCTAGGTCCTTGATCCACTTTGAGTTGAGTGTTGTGCATGGTGAGAGATAGGGGTTTAATTTCATTTTTCTTCATATGGATCTCCAGTTTTCCCAGTACCATTTTTTGAAGAGGTTATCTTTTCACAAATGTATAATTTTGGTACCTTTGTTTAATACAAGATAGCTGTATAAATGCCCCAGCTTATCTTGAGTAAATGCTTTGACATTTAGTTGGATTGGTACTTGAGTACAGTCTTATTTATTTATTTGAGCTTTTTGGGGGACTAAGTATCTGACTCAGATTTTCTAAATGAAGGTATAATCTCTGACTGAACTAGACTACCATTGTGATTGTCCTTGGATCTCAGACTTTCCCTTTTTACCTCTTTTATTTTGGGCAAGCCTAATGCCTATAAATGTCAGTCTTGCCCTGTCTATAACAAGATGATAACAATTACTTCCTTTCAGAATTGTAAAAAGCAAAATGTATTCCATTAGATCAGAGTTACCACTGAATAGTCACTGTGACAAAGTAGGTTTTTCTTTTGACATTCAACTATTTATAAATTAAAAGGAATTCTTTTAATTAAAATGCTAATAACATTTCTTTCTATTTGCGTTCTAACAATCTCAAAGGAAATTCCAAATTAATACTTTATCACCCTACAACATTGTAATTTTAATTGTTGTTTTCCCATATTTCAAATAAATAGTTAAAATAGAATATGCAGACATTAGGTTTTAGAGTAGAAAGTTTATATATATAGTAATAATTGTTCTATGGAACATAGCTTAGAATTTTAAATATATGAAAGGTGTTATTTTTCTCATATTATTTCCCATGGGTGTGATTTATTTTTTTCATTATCTAGTTCTATTCTCCCCGCCCCCCCCATATCCTTTCCCTGCCCCCAACTACTATAAATTTCATTTAAATGCAGAAGTGTAACTTTGATGTCAAAACTAGAATTAGTTGAGTAGTTTTAGCTAGACAAGTTTCAACTATTTAGACACATAGCAGCAATCATTTTGATTATTTTTCTGGGGTGGGGTGGGGTGGTGTGTCCCGGAGATTGAACCCAGGGGCATTTAACCACTGAGCTACATCCCCAGCCTCCAACCACTTTTTAAAATATATTTTATTTACAGACAGGGTCTTGCTGAGTTGCTTATAGCCTTGCTGGACTCATTAAGTTGCTTTGAACTCTGGATCCTCCTCTTGCCTTAGCTTCTGAAGCCACTGGGATTACAGACATGTGCTACTACACCTGGCAGCAATCTTAAAGTTAATATTGCCTTCCCATATAATCTAAAACCCTGAATACATTTTAAAGAAACAACCCTAAAATAGCAGGAATAAGCATAATTGTGAATATTTTGGAAATTTTTAAATATTCCTTAAAGTCTGGAAGATTGATATACTGTTATTTTCATATAGTGGAGTAGCTTATTAAAAGGTTGCTATTGAATAAATGTAGGAAGATATGTATATTAAAGTGCAAACCATGAAAAACAGAATTAAATTTTTTATTTGAATTTTTATAAACATATATATTAAAATCTTATAGAGAAATACACCAAAATATTAGCAGCAATTATAATTAGTTGTTATATTTTGAAATATATTTATTTTTTTCTGCTTTTAAAATATTTTTTCCAATGTGCATTCTTTTTAAGAATAGCTTTGTTCAAGTCTTTTATTTGCTCTGGCTTCATGTGATTAACTTATCCTTGACACATTTTCCACCTTTTCAGAAATTGTTTCTACATTATTGTATTTAAAGGCTAAATATTCTGATCCACACATTTTGTCTAGCTTGCATTTTTGGTACTGTTCATGAACATTTCCTGTACCTCCCTAAGAGCTCATCTCTACTAATATACTAAGTTGGGTCCCTCCTCTTTTAAAGTCATCTCTTCAGAAATTCCCTTCCCCCCTTTTATCGTCAGTATTTTCCTTCCTTAACTTGAGTCTAGTAGCTTGCTTTCCCTTTCTACACTGCACAGAAACTGCTTTTGCCATGGCCAACACTAATTACCATGTGGCTAAATCCAGTGTTCTTTTCTCAGTCCTCATCTAATCTCTAGCATTTAGCACTCATTCTTGCTTGAAATTTTTGAGCTTGTTATCAAGGAGACCATTGTTTCTCACAGAACACTCATTTTCAATTTTTTTTCTGATTTCCTCTGATTTTTTTCAACTTATTAAAGTTGCAGTGTGCTTTGGTTCTGCATTTTATCTTCTTTTCTAACAGCCTTGGTAATAGCTTTAAATGTTGTGTTGACAAGATCTTACTTTTTTCTTTAGTCCAGATCTCTTTACAAAACTCCAAATATTGAATCTTCATGGGATGTTAAATGGGCATTTCAAAATTTAAATATCCAAAGCCAAACTCCTGATTTTCACAAGACCTACTTTTCCCATATTTTTTCATACCTCAACAGCAACTTTATCCTTTTGGTTTTCAGGACACAACTTTCCAGACAAAATTGACCCGTATCTTTCACACCCTCATCCAATAAGTCAGAAAATCCTATTAGCTGCATGCTCCAGGTATAAACAAATTTCAGTTCTTTTTATAACTTCAACTGCCACTATTGTTATCATATTTTCTCTGAATTATAGATATAGTTTCATAACTGGTCCCTGTGCTTCTATACTTGTTGCTTATATTGTCTGTTTTTGTGATCATAGTCAAAAGTATGTCCCAATTAAAATTTATGCATGGTTTGAGATATCACACTCTATCCCATTAATATGTATTATTATTACATGTTAAACAATTTAAAAAAAAGTTAGATCAAGTCCTCAGATCAAAACTCTCCATAGCTTTACTTCTCATTCCACGTAAAAGTCCAAATACAGAATGACAGAATGCCCATGTAGTGTTTCCTATCTCTAGCTCTACCCCCATTTTTTTTAATTTCTATTTTTTATCTTTTCCCTTACTTGCCTTCACCTAGCTCACTCTGTGTAAGTGGCACTATCTAGCTAACTGTTTCTCATTCATGCCTTTGTACCAGCCATTTTTGCTGCCTGGAATCTTCGCCTCCAACTGCTAGTGTAGATTATTCCTTTCTAATCTGCTCATGTATTACTCTCACCTTCCCTGACTACGTGTTAGTTTTCCATTACTGTGAAAAAATACTGGATAAATCCACTTAAAAAAGGAAAGGGCTTTTTGTTTGTTTGTTTGTTTGTTTGTTTCATAATTTCAGAGGTTTCAGTCCAAGGTAGATTAGCTCCATTGCTTTGGACCTGAAGTGAGGCAGAATATCATGATTTTAGAAGTATACAGCAGAGGAGGCTGCTTACCTCATGGCAGCTAGGAAGACAGAGTTGGGGAGTCCAGAGATAAAATATGCTCTTCAGAGGCATGCCCCCAGTGACCCATCTCTTTCAACTATGTCCCACCTCCTAAAGAGTTCACTCCCTCCCAATAGTGCCACCATATGGAGGCCAAGTCTTTAACACATTTGCCTATGGGGAATATTCCGTATCCAAACTTTAATACCAGCCTATTAAAATTGGAATCTTTCTCCTAAGACCTCTTTTTCCTGTCTTTTTTACTCTTTCTTTTCATACCATTTATCATATTAAAAGGTAAACTGTAGATTTATTTGGTTTGCTTTTTAATATCTTCTTCTAACTATTACAGTGTAAATTGTATAAAACTAGAGGTTTCAGTCTGGTTAGTTTACTGCTATTTCTTCAGTGTCTGGAATGATGCTAAATATATAAGAGATTCTCAATAAAGAATGGTTGATTAAATAAATAAATAAATAAATAAATAAATGTACAAATTAATCGTGGAAAAACTTGCCTCAGCTGCATGTGGTTGTCATCTATGCTCTGTGACATGGACTCCATTCCATATTGTTCCATTAATTGCCATGTCGGGGCACACTGCTCCCACTTAAAGGTATGGCACTACTTAAGTATTTTTGTTCTTTTGTTTAACTCAGTATAGTGCACCAGACAATAGAAACCCCTTGTGACATTTTCTTATGTTTCCTGCATCGTGGAAGTTATTTGTACTTCTTGGATTTATCCTGATTTTCCTGACCCATCACTCCCTCAGGCAGCTTTAATCAAAATTAGAAAGTATTGATGAAAATTTAAAGAATTTTCTTGACTAATCATCCCCTGAATATTGTTTTAAGGAGATATAGGGCAAGGAGTGATGCAGATTTTTACTGAGATCATCTGTTTTCTTGCCTTTTTCAGATTGTACATTCCATTGTACCCATTTCTCAAGAATAGGTTCTGCTGATAAGGTTCTTTTCTTTCCCTTTGGTACTGAGAAGTGAATTCAGGGGCGCTTAACCACTGAGCCACATCCTCAGCCCTTTTTTGTATCTAATTTAGAGACAGGATCTCACTGAGTTACTTAAAGCCCCGCTAAGTTGCTGAGGATGGCTTTGAATATGTGATTCCCCTGCCTCACCTCCTGAGCCCCTGGGATTACAGGCATGCACCACCATGCCTGGCTCTACTGATGAATTTTGTTGGTTATATTTTTAATGTTTTTCTTTATGTTTTTAAATATGAAAGAAGAGAAATTTTCAATCTTGTTTCTGTTCTCTGTCTTTGCAAGATGTCCATATATTATTAATTTTAAAAACTGAAAGAACTTGTAAAACTTACTCAGTACTCTGTGCTATTAACATGTTGTTTCTTATATCTGTTCAAATGTGCAACTTTTTATTATTAGGTATTTTTAAATGAAAATTTCTAGGTAACATCTTTCTAAACCATGATTATGCATTTTCTTTTGTTGTATTATGAAAGGACTTGGGTTTTGATTTATAAAAGCCTTTATAATTTAATAACAGCAATATTAAATAATAGTATGTATAATCAAGAACAAAACAGTCTTCTCAAATATTAAAGCAAATCTTTAAGAAAGGGTTTTTCTTAACCTTAGACTTAGAAAAAGTTGAACATGAACCTTTTATTACTAACTTACATGGAAATGGCATATACCATCAAAAATACTTTAGTCACTTAAGCAAATTGTGCCTTGTGAGTATATCCTTTGCTATTTAAAGATAGTCAGTATGGTTTGCTTCAGAAATGACAACTGAGTCATGATTTGACATTTTGCCTAACCCACAGTGGACTGACTTAAGATTAGATTAGTCCTTTCCTTAAATTCCTTCATTTTGCTAAACATATGTCTTAATCATATATTACTATTTTTTTTTTTAAAAGACAAGGTCTGGAAGATCTGAATTTCTGATCTTTCATTAGGGCTCACTTAGTAATGATTGCCTATAACTACATCATTCTACTCTACTTCCTATACACATTCAAAAGAACTGGTTCCGGGTCTGTCAGCATTAAAATTTGTTAAGCCTCAGTATTATTAAGTTCTATTGAGTCAAGAAAAGAAAAGGAATAAATAACAAAAAACAGGGTTAATAAAAAAATGAAGGAATCAGAATATATAAATGAATGCAAAAGTCATAGACATTATAATGGTAATTTATGAATTTGTCTTTCCTTATCAATATTTAAAAATCAAATGCATTTACCTTACAGATATACTCTAACATGTCTCTTTAAGATATAGAAAAAAGAAGGCAAACTAGTGTCATATGGACATTGGGAGTATTATTCTGACATTACTGAAATTCAAAAATTCTAACTCAGTTTATCAATCCTCTAATTATAGTTTCTAAGTAATTATTTTGGATAAAATGTAAGATAACTGAAGTTAATTTAACTGAACAGAAATTGTCAGAAATATATATATGTATTTAAGCTGAAGGCTTTAAATAAAATACCTCTCTATTAATTTGAAATTTTCTATTGGTAGATGATGCCTCGAAAGTTTTAAATTAACTTGGGAAAAATATGATGGGGCAAAAGTTTTTGCCTTTTCATGTCACATTCAGAAATGAACTGGAGTGTTTTTTTATAAATGTTACATAATTTGTTTATTAACCTAATCAATATGGTTAAATTTTTGACCTTATTTCTATTTCCCTTAAACACTCAGTAAGATGATTATAATTGGGAATGGAGTAAAGAATGTGTTCATCAACAGTTTTCTATAATTAATTTCTAGCTTTCTTGAAGACAAATTGGCAAGAAATCAGAATTGTTTGTGTTGCCTGCACATGTTGCTTTCTGATTTGGTTCTCTTTACTACTTGATGAGTAATAGAAGTAAATAAAATTTCAAAATTTTATCCTTATTTTTACTTTAAATAATGCTTATTTATCCTATACAACTCATCTTGAATAATACTTTTTTGTCCTATGTAAAATGGTCACAGAAATATTTGGTTTAAAAGGTGGAATTAAGCATGAAAAATTTGCTTAATTATTTTTTGTAGGACTTAATTTTTAATATTACTATCTTTCCTTTCATGGAGTTATAAACTTCTACCCGAAGTAAAAAAGCAGAAAAACAACTCCTGAAGAAATATGTGGTAATATGTGGTAGACAAAATGAATGCCCCATGGTGAGTCTCACCTTTTCGGAAAGTCAAACAACCAAAGGTATATTTGTAAGAGATTATTAGATAAGAGAAATGATTCACATACTGCTGGGCGACACAGACTTCTCTGTGGGAACTTCCTTTAGACTTCGAATGCTTCTGAGAGAAAGTGCTAAACTGTACAGAAGCCTACACAAGCATAGGGGGCATGCCCATGACTTTCCAACAGAAGATCATTTTATTTTCTTGCTACTGCCTAGATTATGCAATCTATTTTACTGGGAAACCATGGCAGTGCAGTAATTCTCAGGTTAAAGCTATTCATGAAATAAAGCTTACATTTTTTCTAACAGCAAGAAGCATTTGACTGAAAAGTAAATCACAATCTTTTGAGACTAGATGCATGCTGTGTAATTCTGAGTTCAGCATGTGTCTTGGGGGCATGTTTAATATTTTTTTTTCCCCAGGAAGGTATGTTTTGTTTGACTAGAGATACAAAAGACATTCTGTTCGACTGTAAAAACTCCATATTGATCTAGGCAAGAACTTATAATTGTTTAAGTCAAATGAAAAATTGTAAAATTTTTCTACTCTCTTTACAATATATTTTGATTGAAAAGACTTTCGTCTTTTTTAAATATATAAGTAGGTTCTTCTAAGATATTTTCAAGTTTAGGGTAATAGAATTAAAGTAAAAAATTATACTAATAATTTTTTAATCTTTTTAATGTTAGTTGTCTGTAATTTATTTTTTTTTAATTTTTTATTGTTGGCTGTTCAAAACATTACATAGTTCTTGATATATCATATTTCACAATTTGATTCAAGTGGGTTATGAGCTCCCATTTTTACCCCATATACAGATTGCAGAACCACATCAGTTACACATCCATTGATTTACATATTGCCATACTAGTGTCTGTTGTATTCTGCTGCCTCTCCTATCCTCTACTATCACCCCTCCCCTCCCCTCCCCTCCCCTCTTCTCTCTCTGCCCCCTCTACTGACATTCGTTTGTCCCCCTTGTATTATTTTTCCCCTGCCCCTCACTTCCTCTTGTATGAACTTTTATAAAACATGTTTGTTCTTTCTCATTTTTCAACATATGTATGCATATTTTTGAGTATTTATTTAATGTGTCCATGAAATCTGAGGCACACAAAAAACTATTCTTTCCTCTCATGAAAGGAACCTTGAAGAAAAAACACCATAAACATTTAGGCTCATGTAGATAATTTTCACTTACTGACATATATATATTAATTAACTCAATAAAGTAAATCATTTCAGCATTTTTAAAACAAACTCTTGATAGAATTCAATGGAAACTTGCTTATAAATTTTGTTTATAATTCCCTTGTTTCCCTCAATATTACTTTATTCAACAATAATTTTATAATATTGGGTAAAAATGATTTTTTATTTATTTTAAAGTAAAGCAGCTTTATTGCTGAGAGGCTGTTTCCTTTGAACATTGTAAATAAAGATAATTAATACAGTGTCTACCTGTGTTTATGACATTTTTGGGATCTAAATTATATTTCAAACCGAACTTCATAATATATCACTCTCAAAGAAAGGATATTGCTTTACTGAATTTAAACACTAAATACAGAGTTGGAAAGTAAATTCAAAAAATGATATCTTGTCCAATATGATGTATTAATGCACAAAATTTGTGTGACTTGTTTTAAGTTTAATATTTAAATCCTAATATTTAATTTGAGATTTTAGCATTAAAAACTGATGTTTTGGGATTATGTGTCAGATTTTATGTCATATTTTAGGCTAGTAAGAATAATGGAAAACATGGAAACAAGAAGATAAGAAAAAAATAGAAGAACATAAATAAAATTGTGGTTTAAAAAAGGAAATATAGAGAAAAAACTAAATAGGATGAATGAGAGAAAAATACAATTCAGAATAGGAAATATTCTCTGTATAAAAGAAAAAGTATTCAACTAGAAGAAGCATATGACATTTAAAAATTTATTTGCCATTTAAAATGCTTATTATATACATGTATGTTTTCAATTGTTACCAAAACAAAAATATGAATTCTAAAATTATAGAGATTAACTGTATTATAGAGATTAACTGAAACACTGTCCTTTATTAATTATTTTAGAAATATTTGTTAATTGTTTTGTATCCTCTTTTTTTCTCATATATTCTATCAATAATGGGGATGATTTAGGATTAGGGATAAGTTAGTATATAGTGTATATCTATCTATCTATCTATATATATATGCTTGATTTTGCATCATTTAATACATTTAATTATTATGATAGGAGAATGGTAATGTCACAAAATCTCGAGTACTTGGAGAGATTGTTGAAGCTATCCTTTGAAAATACAGTTTAACAGTATCTGTTTTCTGGCCATAAATGTTCAAATCCTTCCCACATTGGCAAGCTTTATTTTACCCCAAGACACAAATCCTGTTATTTCAAGCATTAGCCTGAAGTCTATCATCTCATCATCCATGTCATATCAATTTGTGGATAGGATGTCATATGGATAGTGCAGCTCCTTGGCTATAGCTTTTTTTAATGCAAAGATTTACAAACTAAAAGGACAATTTATTTGCCTTCCATTCATCCAGCATATAATAGGGAAACAAAACAAGTTAGCATTAGTAGATCCACATAAGGGAAAGAAAGGATGGAAGAATATAGAAAACACTGGTTCATAGCAGTTTCAAAATTCAGCTAGTAGTTCTTTAATGGACAAATTTTGAGAGTTCTTTGTTTAGGGCAGTTTTGTTGTCTGGGAATACTTCTTGGTTACTCTTCATTCTGTCCACTGAGTGAGTCTTCCTTTAATGTCAAGAAGGCATTTATTTGAAGTCAAAAAGCTTAGTTAGCTTGAAGGAGTTTAAGAAGTCATACACACACATATTTCAGCATCTCAGCTCATGTATGTACATTAATATATCACTGAACTATGAGAATAAGTTATGAAAAATGCATCATTAGTTTATTTCATCTTTGTGAAAGCATCGTAGAGCATATGTATATAAACCTATATTTTATAGCCTACTAAACATCTAGGCTAGCTGGTGTAGCCTCTTGCTCCTAGGCTACAAATCTGAGTTGAATACTGCAGACAGGTGTAACACAATGTCAAATATCTGACTAAACATATCTAACAGGTTTGTTCACACTAGAATTACCACAAATGTGTGAATAATATATTGTACTATGAGGTTACAATCACTATGACATCACTAAGTTATAAGAAATTTTTAATTTCATTATAATCTTATGGTACCATTGTCATATATGCAGTCCACTGTTGATGGGAATGTTTTTATGTAGTGTGTTACTATATGAATTCTCTTTAAGATGTGTGGGTATCCTATGTTTCAAAATATAAATTCACTCCATTTAACATAGGAAATAAAGAAAATGTTTTATCATTGAATGAGCATTAAGCCAGACTATGAGGCACACCACAGACAATCCCTAAAGATATTGCAAAGAATAAAAGGAATCAAACCTGTTAATTTTATGCAGGTACGTGCAAATTATTGCATACATTTCAAATGCTTTTACCCAAGCTAAAAATAAAACTTGCATGTTTTCAAAAAGTAGGAAGTTACATCTTGAAGTTCAGTATCTAGGCTAAAACTTCCAAGGAGATTGAAAGAAAGGGCATTCCATTTCTTAATGTTCACATTTCAAAAAAGATGGATTCAGAATTTCCCTGTAAGATATTCCTGGAATGCAAAACTGGCAAGAGACTCATTAAGTTTTAAAAAAGGCCAACATATATCCCAAAGAAATAGATATTTCACAATTTCAAGTGTTCAAAAAGAAACAGGGAGTAGTTCTTTAATGAGCGAGAAAGGAGTTCTTTTCTTTTTTGGCATAAGGAAAAATTTTAAATGTAATTATTTTTAGATTTGTATTTACACTTACATTCCTACTATTCTTATGAGATAGTTATCTAGGCATACACTCAGTGCTTTTAAAAAGAAGATTGCTATGGCATTATAAATTGTGCCATTGCTAGATACTAATCATAGGAAAGTATTCTTTACATTAAATAGAAAAGTTATATCAACTTTTATGCATTTATCATTTATTTCCTTCCTTATCTACTTGCTTTCTAATTGCTTGCTTACATTATTGTTTCCTATCAAATTTATCTTCTTCACTGCAACTCTAGAATTCTTTGCAAATCTGATCATGTCACTACCCTTCTCAACTTGTCTATCAGGTCTTCAGTGCTTTCAGAATAAACTCCACACTTCTTTATTTATCACACAGGGACCTTTGTGAGTTTTCCTTTGCCTCCTTCCTCACACTTGTGCAATTCTTTGGTTATAAATTAATATCTTCAGTTCCTCAAGGGTCTCATGCCTTCTTACATTTTTGTGCATTTTCATATACTCTTAGTTTCACATTAAGTATCCCCTTATCCCTTTTCCATTTATCTAATGGCTGTTTATCATTAAAAGATTCAAATGATGCTTTAATCTCCTCTAACAGGCCATTTTCTTACATCTCTAGTTTATATTTAATGGCATGATCCCCTATATTTTTCCTATGTCTTCTGAATCTCTGTAACTCTGGCACCAAGAAAAGCATTTGGTGCACAGATTTACCAAATAAATGTTTGATAACTTAATAAAGAAATAAGTTATTTGAGGTAGGTATTCTGATTCTGTTGGGTGCTGAGATAAGAAGTTATAAATTTATTAGAGGTGTGTTTTAGATTTTAGAGACAGAAATGAAAAATATGAGAACAGTTTATTTCTTCTGGAAAGGGTAAGATCAGGATTGCCAATATTAGGGCTTTATGGGAAAAAATACTTACTAGGATAGTTTTAGATTGATTCATGAAAGAAAAATGTCTGCTGGATATTGAAATGATGGACTTCAAACTCATCCCAGTAAGGTTAATACGCCTCCAGAGTTAGACTACATTAGGAAGATGATAACCTTAAGTATCAAAGTTAAGGAACAAAAAGAACTTATACATTTACAAGTTAGTAAATCAGAAAGGGAATAAGTAATGCATTTTCCAAGCCAGTTGAGATCAAATTAGTTAAATCCCCCATTCTAAAATGGGATTTAGCTACACATTTGCTTGCTTTTTAGTTTTGAGTTTTGACTCATATAAGGGCACGTTTCTGTCACCTCTGTACTGTAAGTTTTCTTTGCAGAGTCCCTTACCTGTAGCAGCCACTATTTTGTTTTCTGAAATTATTTCCTTTCCTAGAAATTAATATAAATGTTATAACACCAAATTTTATCTAGTTTATATTACTTAGTATAATGGTTTTCAGATTAATCTATGTTGTTGTATGAATAGTTTGTTCTTTTTATTGCTCAGTAATTTTCTATTGTGTAGTTATATAGTATTGTGTTAATCCATTCACCAACTGATTAGGCATTAGATTTGCTTTTAATTTTGAATCATTATGACTGAAGCAGTTATGAATATATATGAGGATAAGTCTTTATATAAACATATGTTTTTATTTCTCTTGTGCAAATGAGGAGCAGGGCTGGTGAGTGAATATGTACTTATCAAACAACTGCCAAATTTTTCAACAGTCGTTGAAAAATTGTATATTTTTACTAGAAGAGTGTGTGAATATCAATTGTTTCTTGTCATCAATACTAGATTTTGCCTTTTTTATTTAAACTGTCATGGTAGGTATGTAATATAGTAGTTTTTTTCTTTCTTTCTTTCATCCTTTTGGCACCAGGCTCTTTTCATATTTTGGGAGTGGGTCTCAATAAGTTACATAGGGCGCCACTAAATTGCTGAGGCTGGCTTGGAACTTGCTATTTGATTCTCCTGCTTCAGCCTCTGAGGATGAATAGAATATATACCACATTTTCTTTATCCATTCATCTGTTGAAGGGCAAGTAGGTTGGTTCCATAATTTAGCTATTTTGAATTGTGCTGCTATAAATATTGATGTTGCTGTGTCCCTGTAGTATGCTGATTTTAAGTCCTTTGGGAATAAACTGAGGAGTGGGATAACTGAGTCAAATGGTGGTTCCATTCCAAATTTTCTTAGGAATCTCCATACAGTTTTCCAGAGTGGTTGCACCAATTTGCAATTGTACCTGCAATGTCTGACTGTACCTTTTTTCTCCACATCCTCACCAGCATTTATTACTGCTTATACTCTTGCTAAATGCCATTCTGACTGGAGTGAGATGAAATTTCAGTATAGTTTTATTTTGCAATTCTTTACTTGCCAAAGATGTTGATATTTTTTTCATATATTTATTGATCAATTATATTTCTTCTTCTGTGAAATTTCTGTTCAGTTTTTTTGCACATGTATTGATGATGATGATGATGATGATGATTTTGGTGTTAAGTTTCTTGAGTTCTTTATATATCCTGGAGATTAATGTTCTATCTGAGGTGCAGGTAGCAAAGATTTTCTTCCATTCTGTAGGCTTTCTCTTCATGTTCTTGACTACTTTCTTTTTTGTGAAGAAACTTTTTAGTTTAAAATCATCCCATTTATTGATTCTTGATTTTACTTCTTGTGCTTTAGGGGTCTTATTGAGGAAGTCAGTTTCTAAGCCAACATGATGTAGATTTAGGCCTACTTTTTTTTCTAGTAGGTGTAGTCTCTGATCTAATGCCTAGGTCCTTGATCCACTTTGAGTTGAGTTTTGTGCAGGGTGAGAGATAAGAGTTTAATTTCATTTTGCTACATATGGATTTCCAATTTTCCCAGGACCATTTGTCAAACAGACTATCTTTCCTCCAATGTATATTTTTGGCAATTTTACTGTGAGATAACTGTATTTAGTGTGGGCTTATCTCTGTGTCTTCTATTCTGTACCATTGGTCTTCATTTCTATTTTTGTGCCAATACCATGCTGTTTTGTTACTATAGCTCTATGGTATAATTTAAATTCTGGCATTGTGATACCTCCTGGTTTTGTTTTCTCAGTAAGGTTTGCTTTGGCTATTCTGAGCCTCTTATTTTTCCAAATGAATTTCATGACTGCTTTTTTTTATTTCTCTGAAGAACATCATTGGAATTTTTATAGGAATTGCATTAAATCTGTGTACTGCTTTTGGTAGTATGGCCATTTTGACAATGTTAATTCTGCCTATCCAAAAACATGAGAAATATATTCATTTTCTGAGATCTTCTTCAATTTCTTCCTTTAGTGTTCTGTAGTTTTCAATGTAGAGTTCTTTTACCTCTTTTGTTAGATTGATTCTCAAGTATTTTAGTTTATTTGAGGCAATCAATATGGGATAAATTTTTGAATTTCTCTTTCAGTTGATTCATCATTAATGTATAGGAACCCAATTGATTTATGGGTGTTAATGTTATATCCTGCTACTTTTCTCCTGCTATTAATTCTCTGTTTACATCTTATTTTATCTTCCTGAACATTTCAACTATGAACTTTCTAATTTTTTTTCTTTGACATTTCCTCCACTGTGTATCTATGAAGTCAGTTGTTGAAGTATTGTGGGCTGTTTGGGATATTTTTTTTCCATTACTTTTTTATACTACTTGTATGTTACTCATCTATTGGATGATTTATTGCTTATTCTTTTATGCAAGGGACTATGTAGTGATCTTCTTTCCCTTAAGAGCCCCTGGATAGGTGGTGTTAAAGTAAGCTGTTCTCAGTATTAGTGTTGCTTTGAGAGAAGCCACTAAACTGTATTTATTACAATCACTTCAGAGCAAAGTCATGTATTATTCAATTTTATGAAAAACAAAATAATTGTTGATATTTTGCTCCACAGTTCTTCTAATCCAGGTATAAACTTGAAATAAAGTTCTGGATAGGTGTAAAAATCAGTTACTATATAAAGATAACTTGTTATAATATTATACAGGGGCTTAAAGGAGGAGGAGAGAAAACTTTTTAAAAAAGAAAAAAATATTTTTAAAAGAATAATACACAGCAAAGTGAAAAGGAGGAAAAGATGAATGAGGGAGGATTTTATTCAGTACAGGTAATGTAAGATGGAAAAGATGGGGTAAGTTGAGCAAGTGTAAACCTGAGCTAAGAAAACAAGGATAGAGAGAATGATTCCAATTAATACTTTAAAACATAAGAAATACAATCAATGCTTGAGGGCATAGTGTTGGCTATTAGAGTAACAACTATCATATCAAAATGAGGAGTGATATGTATGTGTGTATGTATATGTGTGTGTGTGTTTGTATGTGTGTGTATATATATAACTTGATATATATCAATCTTGATCATATGTAAATATATGATCAAGACTTATGTAAGAGCTATTTCTAATAAACCATGCCAAGATGAGGAAAATTGTTATTGAATCTTAGTTTAGATTTCATCAGGATTTGAGACTTTAAGAAGATGCCAATCATTCTTTGGCTCTGGATCCCTCCAGAGTTGCTGGGGCACAGGAGCCACTCCCCTAGTTTTGTTTCACTACCCAACCCCACTAGGTGGTTCTTGTTTTTCAGTCTTATAGGCTGAGGCTGAATCTCAGAGGGTGCAGTGTTTTATTTGTTGGTTGTTTCTATCATGTGCAGATAGATGCTTAGGATTCAGGGTTCTAGGCTGCTGCCCTGATTGGTACTACTCACCATGTACATGCTCTCCTTCACAGGATCTTTTCCAAAGTGGCCTAGAGCCTGTGGCTCTCTGCAAGCATGGGTCCTGTGGGGTCTCAGTGGGTGTTCAGTGGTGCAGAAGTGTTCCCCTGATAAACCTATCTTGATAAGATACTATCCCTACTACTGGGTAAAGAGACTCAGATGGTTCATCTGAGTTCTAACTTCCACTGCCCAAGGTTGTTATTGTGAGCATGCTATGTCATTAACACAGACAAAACACATTTGTGTCTTTGTGTCTTTCCACAAAGTCAGAATGCATTGAATAAAATTAAATTCATAGGCCACACCACTTTCATCAGTGGTAGTTCACTGAATATTTGTGGGTCACAGAAAGATAGTCATAAGCTCGACAAATACAATTTCTTTTATTCCAATATTAATTTTAAATATCTATAACAAGTCACCTATACTTTACACAATGATACTTAAATAGTTCACAGAAAGATTAAGCAGCCACAGAGTGACAGGGTTCTTTGCCAAGAGCATAGCCAGAGAGAGATATGAATGCAGAGTCAAAAAGCCACTGCAGGAGGTCAGATATGAATTTTTAAGGAACAAATTCCACAGAGTTGTCAAAGCAGAGGTTCCAGACAGAAAGCGGTTTCAATTTCAGAGTGTCATCTCGAGGTGTAAACTTAGAACAGGCCATGAAAAGTCATCACAGGCAGGAGAAATGGCCCTTTACAGGGATAGGAAATCAGAGGTTCGTTGTAGTGGTGATTTTCCTGATGAGGGTTGTGTTGAGAGACCAGGTGACAAGATTGAAGTGCCAACATGATCAGTCTTGGGGGCTCCTCTTTTCATGGTTATCAAGTGAGAGGTTCTCATCAGGTGAGGTTGATAAGTCTCTATATCTGGTGTTCCTGATATGATTTGGGATGTCTTCCTGTCCAAGTATTTCTTGATTTAATTTGATGTGCCTTATGGTGGTGGTAGGCAGATGGTGGTTATTTACTTTTACAATCAAGGTGTGGAGTACCTTGGCACTTATACTCAAAATGGAGTAGCTCATGTCAAATTATTCCTTTACAAAAATGGAGTAACTAAGGTTTAGGCATAGCCTGAAAACTATAGTTTACTACATCCAAGCAAAATTCAGAGCAGGGCATGGCCTCCCGACCACAGTTGTTAACCATGGGCACTGTTTTCCTCCACTGACTAGTACAAAGCCAGCATCCTGCCCATAGCTGTGGCTGTGGTCCAGGGACCTTCCCTCTTTGCTGCTGGGACAAGATTGCCTTCCCACCTGGATCTGAGCTCTCATTTCCCATTGTGATGAATCTTCAATATCTGTTCTGTCTCTGCCCAGGCTTCTGTGGAGGTTGTGTGCTGTGCAGAGCACTAGGTTAAATTAGCAATTCCCAGGGTAGGTCTACTCCACCTTTCTCCCCTTGTTTTCAAAAAGTGGGAGGTGTTTTAGCAAATTTCAGCTAGTAGTGATTCCTTTACAAGTTCTTTCTAGACATATTATTGAGACTGGAGGTGGGGAGATCCCCTGTTGATTTAATTTCTTCTAGGGCAGTTGGTCTGCTGGAGGCTACACCAAATGGCTGCCATGACTGACATGACTTTCTTTCCATTATTTGGTTAAACTACTTGATCTTCAATGACCCTGATGCTCTTACCACATTTTAATTTGGTCTGTTTTTCTTTCCAGCTGTTGTTAAGGGAATTAGCTTATATGCCTTCATCTCTCCCTCTTTCTTTCTCTGTTGCCACTCCTCCTGCCCGCACCCTAGACCAGGTTTAGGTTGAGGAACTCTGTCCACTTTCTGCTCTGGTAACAAACATTAAGTCTTTCAAGGTATCAGACTAATATTTAGTCTTAGACCATTTATTCCATCACCCACCCCTCCAGTTTGCTGTTCCTTTACTGCCTCCTTTCTATGCTGTGGTAAGATCTGGTATCATCATTTAGCTCAACTCTTCCAAAGTCCTCTGTATAAATTTTAGAATCAACTTGTTTATTTTTATAAAGAGGACTCCTGGTATTTCTAATCTGTTCCATCTACAGATGAATTCAGGGAGAATTAACATTTCATCTTCCACCCTATAAATATTTTTTAGGACTTTTAAAGTTTTTCTCATTGTAGTATACATGTTTTATACACCTTGTTAATTTATCCCTAACTGTTTTATATATTTTAATGCTAATATTTATAATATTATTTCATCATCAAATATTTCCTGGCTAGTGTTAAGAGACACAATTGATTTTTGTGTATCAACCTTCTATCCTGTTTATTAATAGATAATAAACTTATCTATTAATTTTGGTGTTCTTTTAATTATTATGCATGAACTTTCATTTTTGTTTATGAAAAATATTTTAGTTATTAATTTTAAGTCAGCATGTTTATTTTTTCTTGCCTTATAACAGTGTCTAGGAATTCCAGTGCTGTATTCAATAGAAGACATCCTTATCTTGCTCCTTATTTGGGAGAAAATACCATAAAAGATGATGAATTTGGATGACTAGTAAAAAGAGAATCCATGTAGGGCCATACACACATGTATGTGTTAGATTGTATTAAGATTTTTTTCTAATATCATTTTGTTTAAGCAGTGAAAATCTCTAGTATAAAAAATTCTCAAAACATCTAATATACACTTATGTGATTTACTGGAAGAAGGTTAAATGAACATAATCATAACTTCAAATTCCTTAACAGATAAATATAAATCAAAACAAAAGTCTATTATTTTCATCAGATTTGGGCAAAATGACAAACAATACAAGCATTCAGTATAATAATATTTTTGGAGAAACTATATATTTTCTTCAACAAAACCTATTTTAGAAAGTATCCCAAGAAACACATTGTATGTAAGGATTATTTGAAAGACTTTTTAAAATATTTTTGTAAAGCAACACAAAATAGCCTATACATCTACCCATTGGCACAATGTATACCTATCCATTTGCTTAAATGGATAGTAATGTATGTATACTAAGAATATACTTTAAGAATGAAGGAATAGATTAAGAAAATTAATTGGTGCTTTATGAAATGACATGCTGAGGGGTCTATTAACAAATCTAAGTTAACAAATTATGTATAATTTATAATGAGATATATATCTCATTATAGATGTCCATCTATTTGAGCAAGAGAAAAAACTAAGGGTAGGTCCTCATGAAAAATTTATTATGTGCTACCTGCTAGAGAAGAGTTAGCTATTAAAGAATATTCAGTGATTAATTATTTTTTATAATGCAAACTTGTTTTATTTTACTTGTTCCAATGAATTTTCATTACTTAATATTTTATTAAAAAATTAATAAATGAAAGTAAAGAGAAACATAATGACATCAAGGCTTTTTATCTTTAAAAGTCATAAACGGCTCTGGGTAAGCTTCATATTTCCATTACCCTAATATATATAGTACGAGGTATTGTGAAGTTGCCCTACTTGGAAGTAATAGGGAAGTATATTATAGAAAAAAAATTAAAATAATTATCTAATCCAGTAAAAGTAGGTGAATTAGTTTTATTTACAATTAAGAGCCCTTTGTCTGTAAAATCAAATGTTTGCTTCTATAAAAACTTTGGTTTGTATCATATGTTAATTTAAAAAAATAACCTCACTCAGGTAAATCAATAAACACTCAAAAATGTTTTGTTCAAATTCTAATGATATTATATTTAACATATTAAGCCTTAACTGACATGAACATCTTCTTAGAATATTAGTTATCATTTTTCCCAATGATATTTTAATAAGATTCCAAATAGGATAAAAAGATACAATTGCAGTTGTTCTGAAAGAAAGTTGAGTGCTGATCTAAATGTCACACTTCTTTTCAGTTACCCCATACAAGATCATCCCTAAAGTAGCTTCTCAAATTTATGATGGATACCCAGAGCATTCTTTTAGTATTTCACTGTGGATGAAATGTGATTCCTATATCGCTTCAATGACTGGAAATATCCTGAGGATTTTTTTAAATGAAAATAATAGTGGCATTATTCTAATATGAATATGACTCTTTGCATCATTTCAATGAGAGACTGTGGTCAGGATACTTTCACTCAGATAAATGACATTAATGTTTTACCTATGGGATAATCTACATATTTTACATTATATAATTGTATATAATAATTCTATAAAGATGCACTGTGTACCATAAATCAATTATATTAAGAATTATATATTTCTTAATATATATTATAAAACAATATAATTAAGTTATGTAACATACAAATTCTCCTTTGCAAAATAATATATTTTTTCTGTCATTATATTCCACAGAACATGTTTAATGAAAAACTTTGACAAAGTAGCACAAATAAGAAAAGCAAATGAGACTTATGTCTCAGTCTATCATCTGTATTTTAAAATTATCTAGCTTTCATTAATTATAATTTCATTAATTAAATTTTTTAAATTATAATTTTTCCATAATCTCCTTACCCCATATTTTGTTTCATTATTAATTATTTATCCCCTAAAGGAAAATATGTTAACAAATTATGTATAATTTATAATTAGATATCTATCTCATTGTAGATATCCATCTACCTGAGCAAGAGAAAAAACTAAGGGTAGGTCCTCATGAAAAATTTCAAAATAATTTCAAAGAGTGATCCAAAATCACAAAATAATTATATTAAATTTTATTTTAATTTTATTTTATTTTATAATATTAAAACATGTCATTTTATAAGTACAAAGCATTCTCAATCATAGCTTATTGTATACAGTGGTTCTTGTAGTATCTGATGCTATAATAGGTATTTGTCATCCAGATGTCAAATTCTATTTCTGTATAGACTAACCCGTGGCCTAGAAATATGACATTCTAGAACCTCCTTAATTATCTATTTTTTATTGTTATTGGACCTTTAAATTCTGTCAGATAATTCTTGTATGGTTCTCTGACCTGCATTTAAAAGTAGACAATGATTAACAAAACCTGTTTTAAGTATTTTTGCTGGAACCTGACTTCCTGACATAGAGATCTCTGCCTCTCTGTTTTAACCTCTGTATCTAAGTCTTTCTGTAGCATTTCCTCAGATTTCCTTTTTGGCACTTTGAAATTGGTTTAATTGATTTCGTTTGGGTCTCTGTCATTTCATCTTCCTTGCAGGCACAAATCATAAACAACTATTTCACTTCTCCTGAATTCTAAAATGAAATGTATAACTGCTATTGTCTTCCTTGTCCTAGTTCTCCTCCAGATGTTTCATACTCAAGATGTCTAGAACTGAATCTAGTCTCCTCCTGATTTTGCTCTCTATTGTACTGTCTCTATTAGTGAATTCTAGCAACATGTTATGCATTATATTTGGTTCCTTTCTCTATATAATTGCTATATCTAAGTGGACAACTGAATTTTTCTGTCAAGCCTGTTCCCATCATTCTCTTCTATTTGTTACATATTATCATTGGTACATCATTTCAGGTTTTGGTTCATTTTATCCCACAATAAGTGGGAAATGACCTATTATTCCAAATCAGATTCTTTAGAGTAAACTCAGTTCCTTAATATAATATAGTAACCTTTTTATAAATGCTAATAAGTTGATATTACAGAAAACTGAAGAGTCACTTAAGCCAATAAACACACAGACTTTTAATAGAACTGTTGGAATATCATGCTGATATATGTTTGCCTGGGTTTTAAAAAATATTTACAAAAATATTTTCAACCTATTTTTCTGACACATATTGCCTAGAAAGGTGGAAGCTAATTCAGTTGCTTGACCTACGATTATAATATTTTGAAGGTACTAAATGTTGGTTATGTGTGGTCTTTCTTTTGATTCTATTATAGTTTTTGTTAATGTGTAGAAAGAGAAGCTAAATAATAGAGAGAAGGAAGTTTGTGGTTTTTAGTTATCTGTGAGAAACCTGAAAGTAGCTTGACTAAACAAAATATTTTTCTCAAATATCTTTTTCTTCATTCCCCAGTTCCACTGAATAGGCCAAATTACTACAAGTCTATTTGATATATGGAAGAGCTTTCTCTGCCTAAGGGGAAGGAAACAGGAATCAATTGGACTAAGATGGAGTTGATTTGCTGCCTTATAGTGTTTATAGGGCAGAGGGCAGAAGAAAAAAAATGATCAGTCTAGGGATAATGTGTATAATGACTACCTCCAGAGAAACTGTTTGAACTATTATTACCACTTTTATGTATCATTTCTTCTAAAGAACTTGAAGGTAAGAGATATAGAACTTTAGATAGTAGTGCATGCTATACATTTAGAAATTTGAGACAGAAAAATGGCATAAAGCATGAAAAAGACACGCATTTAGGGAACTCTCATTCTAGATGATGTCAATGATAGCAAATGATCCAACTACATTCTCATTTCCAGATAATACAGGAGTCACGGGAGTTTTTCTTTCTTCTTAGTCCCTTATTGTCAATTATAAAAGGGGGGGGGGAGCGTTTAACATTGATAAAATAAACAAATAAAAAAAAACCCTGGTAGGATATAAATATGAATTTTGAAAACCCAAAGAAATAACTTTCCATTATTGTTTTCAAATATTTTTTAAAAAATTTATTAATTTTCACAAGTTTGTCCCTAACAGAAATTTTTAAAGAAATCATTAAATCAGAAAAAAGTTTGACAGAAATATTTTATATTTTGTGGAATAACTTCTTAAAGTCTTATAAAAATTTATCTAGAAGTTTTTCCTTCAGTCTTCATTGGTTATACAAGAAATCAATAACAGGTAGTTATAGTATAATTTGATCACAGGATTAATCTTAAAGAAGATATATAGTAAAATCATTTAAATATGCTACTGTCTTTTTGCCTATTATTTTATTCCAGTTTTATGGATAATATAGTGCTCACTCTCTGTAGTGGATAGCATTTCATGTAGATGCCTTATAGATGCTGTACCAAGTAGAAAATCCATTCATCTGGAAGTAAATGGAGTCTTGTCTTTAAAAACCAATTGCAAAAGCAGTTTCAACAACTCCATCAGCCATATTCTGACTCAAACTGTGGGCTGACTTTTATTTAGTCTGGATTTCCTGGCAGTGTTCCTTTCTCACAATTTAATTATTTTGCATTAGTCTATTCTGAGTTTGCATTTATCTCCTGACCCAGTCAACAAATAGTCTAAAAATTTTAACCTATTTGCCTGCTTTTTTCATTATTTTTTTCTCTAATTCTATTTTTTGTATAATCAGTTAACAGACTGAAATCCTTTAATAGGTTTTTAAAAAATCACTTTATTATTAATATGCTTAGTGGTTCATATAACATGAATACTGTATGAATGTAAGATGAAATCTTGAACTCATTATACATGTAATTTATTTTCAAGTTGAAAACTTCTGTTGAGTCATCATATGGTTATTCTGTTTTACTTTTGCCATTAGAATTGAATGATGATGCTTTTGGATATTTTTAAATAAGAATAAAGGAAGAAGTGTATTCAATTATGATAATATACAATTAAGAATTTATATGCTTTTACCATTTAAAATATTAAAATCATCAAAGTAAAATCTTATACTTTTAACATTTTAAAGAAATAAAGAAAACCTCTTACATTTGCCATAAAAACTAAAAATTATCATATTGTAAGTTTTTGACTGTAAGCAATGAATCTGGCTCATTTCCTGCACCTGTAATAATGTCAAAGTAGGGTCTGATAATTTCTTCCCTGGAAGATCAGGTTAAATTCAGTGGCTAGGCAAATCTTATGACCTTTTCAGATGCTGGAGATAACTTAGTCATTTTCTATTTCTCAGCTATAGTATTTCCTTTGAATGTTGTGAACTTTTAAAAAATGTCACTAAAATGTTAACTATTTTTTTTCTTCACACATTTGTGGGTTTTAACTATACTAGTATGAGTACCAGAAAGTCTATTGCAAATATCTTTAGCAAACTCTATAACTATTACTGAACTTACAGGTAATCCTATTTCACACTTGAATGCATGATTAATGCCATAAAACCATCTATTATGTAGTCTTCTGAAAAGACCTGAAAAATGATCACCAGTTTCCTTTTTATATTTATTAATTTAACAACTTTATTTTAAGTACATCATTATTTATTCTAACATTTTTACTATATTTATATATTTTGTATGGTTTGATAAAATAAATCCTGGAAGAATATAAAAATATACTGATAAATGCAATAGAAAAATTGAACAGAGAAATATACTTATCTAGCTAAAAAGTAAAATCTTTTGAATGAAGAATAAGCAAATACACTTAAATAGAAAGAAATAGAAAACTGTCATTAGCAAGTTGTACTGATAAGTAATAGATATAGATCACTTACCGTGTTCTAAGTTCTTTTCTAAGAACTCATTCCCATTATTAGAAAATTAAAATGAGCACCTAGAATCATTTGCAAAACCATTAAGAGGTGGACCTTGGCTCTAAAAATAGCCAGCACAACTCCAGAAAAACACTCTTCTTAACCACTCCAGTAAGAGTCAAAATAGTTTACAATGATTTCCATGACTATTAAACTAAACAAATTATTTAAAAGAACTAGATAACAATGCATTTTAATCAAGTTAGTAAAAAATATTTTCAAAAAGATACATAGTAACAAGAAGTATAAGAAAACAACAGTGTGAATCAGGTCTTCTAACAAATTCAAAATATTCACTCTGATTGAATAATTCTTTGTTCTATGATCTATCTTAAAAGGGAAAAACTTAAAACAATATAAATCATATTAGGTAATAGTTGAAGTAATATATGATATGACCACACAGTGGCATATTATGCAATCCTAAAATATGTTTCTGAAGAGTTTGAAGAGCCTTGTGGAAAACTTTGCATTGTACATATGTACAGTATAATCATTATTATATAACACAAAAAATAAACAAGGAACAGTAACAAAAATCCATAAAGGAATGCACAGAATAATAATTAGGGAAGATCTGTATGTTAACAAATTAAACTGATACAGATGAATCTTAACATCTATCAACTATACTACTCAGTAAGGCTCTAAAAGAAATGTTTTATCAAAGACATAGGCTCTGTGGCCTGGCTGCTGGAGACTAGATATAGTTGGGTATTTATCAGAAGGAATTGATGTGATAGTACTAAATCATAGGTTTGGATACAGTTTTTATTATATTTTGCTATAATAATAAATAGATACAACTATTTTAAAACCCTGAAATCTTATAGAATAAAACAATGCTTTTTTGTAGGACTACTTTCAATTTTGAACAGTCTTTTCTTCTGTAACCATTGTTGAAAATAAACTAACAATAAAAAAATTCACAAAGTTCTCTAAAGGAAAATAAATATACATAAACACTTTGAGAATCAACACTCAAGACAGTATGTAACAAAATGATCTGATAAAAGACTAAAATTTTCATGATTTATATGATTAAATGAGATAATGGAACTCAGGATAAAAAGCCTAGAAAACATCCACCCATTCAAAAAGAGCAGAATTTTTAAATAAGTAAATAAATGTTTGCCTTCAGCTATAATATGTGGAAAGCTTAGAAGTTGTCTTTGTTGCCTTTACAAGAAAAAGTTGGACAAACTGAAAACTAATGACTTTCCTTGAACCCATCTAAAAATTAAAGTTATAGTGATATAAACCACTTTGAAATGTGGAGAGAGAGGCAAATGCACAGTTATCCAAGTGAGAACTGGAGCTGGAGTCAGTGGAGTAAAACTGGAAGAAGTATTTATATGGTAATTTTGACAAATTACTGGTGGTCGAGTATGGACTAGCCTAAAATGAGAGAGTTAAAGAGGCCGCACACTTAGTGGGTCCCCACACATCCAAGTGTTCTCTCTCCTGTAGCTGAATACAAGGTTCTCCTACTGAGAATACCAGAAGTATCACTTTAAAGAACCTGCCTGGCGAGAACAATTATCATTGTAATGCCCATAGTCTTCTCCATAATAAAAGTCTACTCTCTAGGAGAAAGAACATTGCTAAAATGATTCTGAAGCTTCATATCAGGTGAAGAAAACTGAAGCACCAGAAAATTAAGTGATTTTTAAGGATGTGTTAAACTCACAAAATTTTTGAATTGACCTAGATATAATAAATATGCCTTTTTTGATTATTGTTATATAACTATAAAATAATGTGTTTAGGTTTCTTTCAAATATTCTGTTAAAAACTTCAGTTTATCCGCTGTTTATTACCATTTATTCATGATGACAAGTATCAGGCACAATAACTGGGCAAATATACATTTCAAAAAAGATTAACATTATTATTAGAATATGCAAATTAAAACAGTGATAAGATTCTACTGCATATCAATAAAAAATCACTAAGAACCTAAGAACCTATGATACAGATTGCTGGTGAGAATGCACAGCAACAAATCCAGGAACTCATTCTTGTTAGGAGTCCACACCACTACAACTAGTTTGGAAAATCATATTTAGATATAATCATAAATAAAGTCTGGCAATCATGCCTACAGATATTTACCCAACTGATCTGATCCCATACAGAATCTTCAAGCAAATATTATAGCAGTTTTTTGCTTAATGACCAAAGAGTAGACTGGAAGAAAATATGTATAAACAACTAAGATATTGTTCAGCAGATAAATAGAAAAACAAATTGTGTCACATCTATGTAATGGAATAATATATAGTAATAAATAGGAATGAAGTATGAAGCTACAGAAAAATATAGCTATGAAATGTCTTATGATATCAAGATGAGACCCTGAAATAGAAAAGAATATTAGGTTAAAAATGAAGAAAAACTGAATAAAATGTTGAATTTGTCAAAAATAATGCATATGTTATGATTTGGATAAGTGTCTCCCAAAGGCCCATGTGGTGAAAATTTGGTTTCTAGCCAGTGATGCTCTTATGAGGTGGTAGATCTCTTAGGAGGCAGGACCTAATGGAAGGAAGTTAGGCCACTGGGGACATGCCCTAGAAAAGGGTATTGTTTTCCCAGTCCCTGATTTCCTTCTTTGTTTCCCAGCTGTGGTGTACTGCCTTGCTATAGGTTCAAAGCAATAGGAACTGTCAGTCATGGACTAAAATCTCTGAAACTATAAGACAAAATAGACCTATCCTATTTTTAAGTTGAGTATCTCAGGAATTTTGTTTCAGGAATGGAAATCTGACTAATTGCATTAATATTGATATATTAATTACAACAAAAATACTGTAATATTAAAAAATATTAATAATGAAGAAGGTAGGGGTTTTGTATATGGGAACTCTAGGTAACATCTTTGCAATTTTTCAGTAAACCTAAAACTATACTTAAACAAACTATTTATTTAAAAGACAATACAGGAGTGGGAAGATGGCGGCGAGGGGAGTGCATTGCCCCCGTGTGCTGCTTCACTGTGTGGGAGTATGACAAGTCAGGACGGCTAAAGGATATCTTGTTAGGAATTTCCAGCAATAGTGGGGTGCTCCGGAACCTGGAGGAAGGATTTCCATCGCACGAGGATCAGCTACGGGGACTCAAACGCGAGAGGTTTGTCGCACGGAGGGTAACACTGCTTATTCAGCAAATCGCCCCGCGGCTAGAATCTGCAGCGTGCGCTGGGATAGAGACGCAGGGTTATAGCGCTGCAGTTTCTGCCAGCCGCGCAAGCACCGTACTCAGGGCTGAATTCTGGGTTCGAGACGGGGGAAGGAAGCGGTCCATCTCGGTTCTCCACACCGGTCAGACCACAGAGGAGGCCAGCAGCCACCATGTTGGTAAACTGACGTCACCACCCCTGTTTTCGACTGACCGCAGCTCATTCAGCCATAGAACAGGTAATTTCAGGCTGCAATTCGCCTGCGGCTTGCAGACAGATTGCTAGGGCTCAGCGCCTGGGTGCTTCTTAGAACCTGATCTTATCGGAGTGAATACCGAGCGCGGGGCGGCCGAGTTCCGGCTCCCGGAACCGCCCTGGCCCAGGGCTGCTGAGCCTGCGGAGGCTGCTTTTTGGACCCTGCTCCTACCAGAGCATACAACAAGCACTAAGCAGCCGAATTACAGCTCCCAGAACTGAGCCCGCGGGGACTGCTTCTTGGAGCTTACATTTATAGGAGCTTACACCGAGCACGGAGCGGCCGAGTTCCGGCTCCCGGAACTTCCCTGGCCCGGGGCCAGGAGCCCGCGGAAACTGCTTCTCGGTCCGGGTCCTGCTGAGGGCCGGTCAGGACTCACCCGGTGCTTTGGTTGCCCGGCAAGGGGAACGAAATGCTGCCATTCGCATAGGATACCAACATGGCAGAGATCTGATGTCTGCAGAAAGCGGCGGAGGAGGGAACTTCATCAATACCAGTGGTGACATAAGCAGTTGGTCTCCTGGTGGGGGGGTGAGGCACAGACACCCGAGTCTCCTCAATTTGTCGTCCAGCCAGAGGGAAGGAGCCGGGCCGCCGCCAGCGCCCGGAGCAGGCCCAGCGGCTCGCCAGCGTGGTGACCGCGTGACCCCAATTGGAGAGGGGGCGGAGCGGAGCCGCCACCCACAACCGCAAGGTGGGCAGACCCGCGACCCAGTGGTAGATGGGCGTGGTAGGAGGGGCAGGGCAGAGCCGCGATTCTCGCTGTGACGAATGAGCGTGCAAGGTAAACAGACCTGTGACAGCCTGGCGGGTCAGGCCCAGTGGCCTGCCAGTGTGGTACACACGTCACCCCAACTGGAGTAGGGGCAGAGCAAATCCTTCTCCCACGCCCGGATCAGGCCCTGCCGGTGTGGTGGTCACGTGACCCCAATTGGAGTGGGGGCGGAGCGGAACCGCCACCCGTGCCCGCAGGGTGAGCAGACCAGTGATCAACCTGCAGATCAGGCCCAGGGGTCTGCAGGCGTGGTAGGAGGGGCAGGGCAGATCCGCCGCCCGCGCCTCCAAGGTAGGCAGACCTACAACAGACCGGCGGATCAGGCCCAGGAGCCTGCCGGCGTGGTACACACACCACCATAATTTGAGTAGTGGCAGAGCACAGTCGCCGCCCGTGCCAGGAACAGGCCCAGCGTCCTGCAGGAGGGGTAGTCACGACACCCCAATTGGAGTAGGGGCAGAGCAGAGCCTCCACCCGTGCCCGAAAGGTGGGCAGATCTGCGACCGACCAGCGGGACAGGCCCAGTGGCCTGCCGGTACGACAGACACGTCCCCCCATTTGCAGTAGGGGCAGAGTAGAGCCGCCGCCCGCGCCTGCAGGGTAGGCAAACCTGCAACCGACCGGCGGATCAGGCCCAGTGGCCTGCCGGCGTGGTACACTCGTCACCCCAATTGGAGTAGGGGCAGAACAGAGCCACCGCCAGCTCCCAGAACAGGCCCAGTGACCTGCCGGCGTGGTAGCCACGACACCCCAATTGGAATAAGGAGAGAGCAGAGCCGCCGCCCGCACCTGCAGGAAAGATACGCAAGCAGTATGAAAAGACAAGGAAAGAAAGGACCACAAGCAATGCAGGTCAACGCAACTTTAGAAGAGGTAACAGCTGCAGCAGATGGAATGTCAGATAAAGAATTCAGGATATACATGCTTCAGATGATCTGGAGTATCAAGGAAGACATTGAACAGCAAAATCAGACAATGAAAGATCACTTTGACAACGAATTACGCAAACAAATCCAGGAAGCAAAGGATCAACTATACAGGGAGATGGAAGTTATAAAAAACAAACAAACAGAAATCCTAGAAATGCAGGAAGCAATAAACCAACTTAAAAACTCAATGGAGAATACTACCAGCAGAGTAGAACACTTAGAAGATAGAACATCAGACAATGAAGACAAAGTATTTCAACTGGAAAAGAACATAGACAGCTCAGCAAGACTGTTAAGAAACCATGAGCAGAACATCCAAGAAATATGGGATAACATTAAGAGACCAAACTTAAGAGTCATTGGGATACAGGAAGGTACAGAGCTCCAAACCAAAGGAATGAGCAGTCTATTCAATGAAATAATACAAGAAAACTTCCCAGACTTGAAGAATGAGACAGAATCCCAAATCCTAGAAGCCTACAGGACGCCGAATGTGCAAAATCATAAGAGACCCACACCTAGACACATTATAATGAAGATGCCCAACATACAGAATAAGGAGAGAATTTTAAAAGCTACAAGAGAAAGGAAGCAGATTACATTTAGGGGTAAGCCAATCAGGATAACAGCTGATCTTTCAACACAGACTCTGAAAGCTAGAAGATCCTGGAATAACATATTTCAAACACTGAAAGAAAATGGGTTCCAACCAAGAATTGTGTATCCAGCGAAATTAAGCTTCAGGATGGAGGATGAAATTAAAACCTTCCACGATAAACAAAAGTTTAAAGAATTCGCAGCTAGAAAACCATCTCTTCAAAACATCCTCGCCAAAGCATTACAGGAAGAGGAAATGGAAAATAACAATGAAAACCAACAGTGGGAGGTAGGACAGTAAAGGGGGGGGCGAATAATCAAAGAGGAAAACAAACCATGTTTAGTAACAGAAATAAACACATATGGCTGGAAGAACAACCCATATCTCAATAGTAACCCTAAATGTTAATGGCTTAAACTCACCAATTAAGAGACACAGGCTAGTAGAATGGATCACAAAACAAGACCCAACAATATGCTGCCTACAGGAGACGCATTTGATAGGAAAAGACATACATAGGCTGAAGGTGAAAGGTTGGGAAAAATCATATCACTCATATGGACTTCGGAAACAAGCAGGAGTGTCCATACTCATATCAAATAAAATAGATTTCAAGCCAAAGTTAATCAAAAGAGATAAAGAGGGACACTACATACTGCTTAAGGGAACCATACACCAACAAGACATAACAATCATAAATATTTATGCCCCAAACAATGGTGCAGCTATGTTCGTCAAACAAACTCTTCTCAAGTTCAAGAGTCTAATAGACCACCATACCATAATCATGGGAGACTTCAACACACCTCTCTCGCCACTGGACAGATCTTCCAAACAAAAGTTGAATAAGGAAACTATAGAACTCAATAACACTATTAATAACCTAGACCTAATTGACATATATAGAATATACCACCCAACATCAAGCAGTTACACTTTTTTCTCAGCAGCACATGGATCCTTCTCAAAAATAGATCATATATTATGTCACAGGGCAACTCTTAGACAATATAAAGGAGTAGAGATAATACCATGCATCTTATCTGATCATAATGGAATGAAACTGAAAATCAACGATAAAAGAAGGAAGGAAAAAGCATACATCACTTGGAGAATGAACAATAGGTTACTGAATGATCAATGGGTTATAGAAGACATAAAGAAGGAAATTAAAAAATTCTTAGAGATAAATGAAAACACAGACACAACATATCGAAATCTATGGGACACATTGAAAGCAGTTCTAAGAGGAAAATTCATTGCTTGGAGTTCATTCCTTAAAAAAAGAAAAAAACAACAAATAAATGATCTCATACTTCATCTCAAAATCCTTGAAAAAGAAGAGCAAAACAACAGCAAAAGAAGTAGAAGGCAAGAAATAATTAAAATCAGAGCTGAAATTAATGAAATCGAAACAAAAGAAACAATTGAAAAAATTGACAAAACTAAAAGTTGGTTCTTTGAAAAAATAAACAAAATCGACAGACCCTTAGCGATGCTAGCGAAGAGAAGAAGAGAGAGAACTCAAATTACTAGCATACGGGATGAAAAAGGCAATATCACAACAGACACTTCAGAAATACAGAAGATAATCAAAAACTATTTTGAATCCTTATACTCCAACAAATTAGAAGATAGTGAAGGCATAGATAAATTTCTTAAGTCATATGATCTGCCCAGATTGAGTCAGGAGGATATAGAAAACCTAAACAGACCAATATCAATTGAGGAAATAGAAGAAACCATAAAAAGACTACCAACTAAGAAAAGCCCAGGTCCAGATGGGTATACAGCAGAATTTTACAAAACCTTTAAAGAAGAACTAATACCAATACTTTTCAAGCTACTTCAGGAAATAGAAAAGGAGGGAGAACTTCCAAATTCATTCTATGAGGCCAACATCACCCTGATACCTAAACCAGACAAAGACACTTCAAAGAAAGAAAACTACAGACCAATATCTCTAATGAACCTAGATGCAAAAATCCTCAATAAAATTCTGGCGAATCGGATACAAAAACATATCAAAAAAATTGTACACCATGATCAAGTAGGATTCATCCCTGGGATGCAAGGTTGGTTCAATATACAGAAATCAATAAATGTTATTCACCACATCAATAGACTTAAAAATAAGAACCATATGATCATCTCGATAGATGCGGAAAAAGCATTCGACAAAATACAGCATCCCTTTATGTTCAAAACTCTAGAAAAACTAGGGATAACAGGAACATACCTCAATATTGTAAAAGCAATCTATGCTAAGCCTCAGGCTAGCATCATTCTGAATGGGGAAAAACTGAAGGCATTCCCTCTAAAATCTGGAACTAGACAGGGATGCCCTCTCTCTCCACTTCTGTTCAACATAGTTATCGAAACACTGGCCAGAGCAATTAGACAGACGAAAGAAATTAAAGGCATAAAAATAGGAAAAGAAGAACTTAAATTATCACTATTTGCAGATGATATGATTCTATACCTAGCAGACCCAAAAGGCTCTACAAAGAAACTATTAGAGCTAATAAATGAATTCAGCAAAGTGGCAGGATATAAAATCAACACGCATAAATCAAAGGCATTCCTGTATATCAGCGACAAATCCTCTGAAATGGAAATGAGGACAACCACTCCATTCAAAATATCTTCAAAAAAAATAAAATACTTGGGAATCAACCTAACAAAAGAGGTGAAAGACTTATACAATGAAAACTACAGAACCCTAAAGAGAGAAATAGAAGAAGATCTTAGAAGATGGAAAAATATACCCTGTTCATGGATAGGCAGAACTAATATCATCAAAATGGCGATATTACCAAAAGTTCTCTATAGGTTTAATGCAATGCCAATCAAAATCCCAACGGCATTTCTTGTAGAAATAGAGAAAGCAATCATGAAATTCATATGGAAAAATAAAAGACCCAGAATAGCAAAAACAATGCTAAGCAGGAAGTGTGAATCAGGCGGTATAGCGATACCAGACTTCAAACTATACTACAGAGCAATAGTAACAAAAACAGCATGGTACTGGTACCAAAACAGGCGGGTGGACCAATGGTACAGAATAGAGGACACAGAAACCAATCCACAAAACTACAACTATCTTATATTTGATAAAGGGGCTAAAAGCATGCAATGGAGGAAGGATAGCATCTTCAACAAATGGTGCTGGGAAAACTGGAAATCCATATGCAACAAAATGAAACTGAATCCCTTTCTCTCGCCATGCACAAAAGTAAATTCAAAATGGATCAAGGAGCTTGATATCAAATCAGAGACGCGCCATCTGATAGAAGAAAAAGTTGGCTACGATCTACAGTCGGTGGGGTCGGGTTCCAAATTCCTCAATAGGACACCCATAGCACAAAAGTTAATAACTAGAATCAACAAATGGGACTTACTCAAACTAAAAAGTTTTTTCTCAGCAAAAGAAACAATAAGAGAGGTAAATAGGGAGCCTACATCCTGGGAACAAATCTTTACTCCTCACACTTCAGATAGAGCCCTAATATCCAGAGTATACAAAGAACTCAAAAAATTAGACAATAAGAAAACAAACAACCCAATCAACAAATGGGCCAAGGACCTGAACAGACACTTCTCAGAGGAGGACATACAGTCAATCAACAAGTACATGAAAAAATGCTCAACATCTCTAGCTGTCAGAGAAATGCAAATCAAAACCACCCTAAGATACCATCTCACTCCAGTAAGATTGGCAGCCATTAGGAAGTCAAACAACAACAAGTGCTGGCGAGGATGTGGGGAAAAGGGTACACTTGTACATTGCTGGTGGGACTGCAGATTGGTGCAGCCAATTTGGAAAGCAGTATGGAGATTTCTTGGAAATCTGGGAATGGAGCCACCATTTGACCCAGCTATTCCCCTTCTTGGTCTATTCCCTAAAGACCTAAAAAGAGCATGCTACAGGGACACTGCTACATCGATGTTCATAGCAGCACAGTTCACAATAGCAAGACTGTGGAACCAACCTAGATGCCCTTCAATAGACGAATGGATAAAAAAAAATGTGGCATTTATACACAGTGGAGTATTACTCTGCATTAAAAAATGACAAAATCATAGAATTTACAGGGAAATGGATGGCATTAGAGCAGATTATGCTAAGTGAAGCTAGCCAATCCCTAAAAAACAAATGCCAAATGTCTTCTTTGATATAAGGAGAGTAATTAAGAACAGTGTAGGGACGAAGAACAGGAGAAGAAGATTAACATTTAACAGGGATGAGAGGTGGGAGGGAAAGGGAGAGAGAAGGAAAATTGCATGGTAATGGAGGGAGACCCTCAGGGTTATACAGTGGAGGAGGTAGAGAGAGGGGGGGGATGGGAGGGGAGAGGTGGGGAGGGGGGAGGGTGGAGGATGGGAAAGGCAGTGGAGCACAAAAAAAAAAAAAGACAATACAACTTCTGGAACTTATATACACATCTATGAAAAAGTGTACTTAAATAAAAAAATTATGGAGGCTATGTACAATTGAGGGATGAATTGAAGCTACATGTGAGGAATCAGAATATAATTCAAAGAGGCAAAGAATGAAAAGTATAAAAGACTCCTTTAAAACATGAAGAAAAATAAGAGTAACAAAAATAAAATATTCAAAATCATAATTTACCACATTTATAAATTGAATAAAGATAAAAAACTATGTGTTCATTTCAATAGATTCGGGAGGGATAAAATTCCTGCTCACTCTTCTAGTTTAGATTTTAAATGCCCCCAAAAGCCAGATGTTGAAAATTTGGCTTCCAACCTGTGCCAAGATAGAAGATGGAGATTGTACAAGAGTGTTCACTTTTTGAAAATTTATTATGTCATATTTGCATAAATTTCTATAATGTATGTTATAATTTGAATAAATATTTACTTAAATACATGATTAATTTTAGAAGGTTAAATATGTAATAGCAGCTGCTGGGAGAAATGGTACATGCTTGTAATCCCAGTAACCCAGGAGGCTAAGGCAGGAGAATCTGGTTCAAGTCTTTCCCTGGAAACCACATTAAAGATTTTCAGATTGCTCTCCAAATCCAGCTTGTAATAGCTTCCTTCTCTTACTTTTCTACTTATTACGAGCTTGTGTACTATGTATTGGGTTATTTTTTTATTTTGCTTTATTTCTCCTCTAGTGAACCAGAAGCTCCTTTTTTCTATTCTATATTACTTAGAACTATGCCTAATGTAGACATATGACTCTATTTTTTCCTTCAAATGGAAGACTTTGGCCTTAATTCATTTCTAGAAAATTCTCAGTTAAGATTATTTTGTGTAATACTTATCCATTTTCTTTATTTCTTTCTAATTATTTGAAAGACTGAAATGTCAGAGGAAGATATTATATAATAACACAAGGAAAAAAATAGAACATGTGTCCCTTCAGTACCTGTAAGAGAGTGTTGGGTAGAATTTTTCCAAATAGACTAGATGAATGGAAAGACCAAAACAGCTCAATAATACAAATTTTATAAAACATTAGGTGAAAAATAAATTTGAAGCCCTTTAACATCAAGGCTAACATTGTTGGGAGTGCAGTATAGTTCAGTGATATAGCATGTGCTTAGCATGCATGAGGCCCTGGGTTAAAGTCCCAGAATTTTTTTTAAAAGCCTGACTTCTTTGTTTTTAAAGAGGCTTACATTTCATTGCTTGGTGCTAGACTGAGTAGAGGACTTTTTTCAGGGGAAGATGATTTGCAACCATAGAAGTGAAAGGGCAGTTTAACACATGATAGTCATAGAGAAGAGTCTTAATTTTGAGGTTACATTTCATTTCAACATTTATTTTGAAAAAAATTCAAATGTTGAATTTCACTTTTAAACACTGCAGTTTTTTTTTACCTAACAATGAAGATATTCTCTTGTGTAACCAAAAGCTATTATTAAATACAAGAAATTTTAAATTGTTACAATACTATTATTGATCTTTCTAATATGCATTCAGAATCATCCATTACATTCAATTACCACGTACTTTTAATCTCCTTTAACCTAGGACAAGTCTTCAGTCTTTGTTTTTTATTATAGTGACTTTTAAAAAACTATCTGGTAAGCTTTGTTTTAATATTTATTTATACTGTCTTCTAAAATTTGTACTTCTAATCACTAGGACAAAAGTTAACAGGTCACTGTCCTCTCATTTTTCTCAGGGAACAATGTTTTGAATTATTTTTTTCCTTACTATACTTTGAAAAGGCATTAATCACCCCACAGTTGTCAGGGGGGAGCGGGGAATATATATGGTTTTATCCTAAAAACATAGAAATAAAAAATGCCCTAATAACCTGTGACTAGAATGTTTTAAGTAGTGTAATTTACTGCACGATATACACTATGTTATAATTTCAGTGAAAACTATAAATGATGGCAAATTAGAATATATTCTAATATATTTCATTATGAGTTGGAGCCAGAAACATAGCTTTTAACATTGTATTGATTTTACCTCAATTGTAATTCATATTTCAAACACATTTATCATAATTTCAATGAAATGGCATATATAAATTGTTCTTTAGCTCTGATTAATTTTAAATCAGTTTTGCAAACCATAGAACACAGAATATAAAAAGCCTAAGTGGACATTAGACTGCTCTTTGCTGCAGTCAAGTACTTTCAGATACTTTGGTATTCTGAAAGCTACAATCTGAACATGATTTCAATGCACATCAAATACACTGAAGACCCATCTCATATTCATTCCTATCTTCAGGTGGAAAATGCTTTGAATTTAAAATAACTATTTTCATCTCTCTAGTAAGAATGCCACTTTTTTTTTTTTACTTCAGCCACTTTCATATGATTTCAGAGGAAGCAAGTTGTTAATTAGATGTTTTTGCATAGTTAAGAACTTATGATTATGTGCTGTCATCCATATCACTTCATTTTTTTTTCACTCAATGTAATAATCTTAAAGTTTAGCTTTTTGGTCATTGCCACATATTCATCATGGTTATTTATGTCATTAAATATTAATTCTGTATAGCTTCCTGTTGATATTGCCTAAAGACTATCTTTATGCTCTAATTATTGCCTCTGCTCCTTTGTCAAAGGTCAGTTGAATATATTTGGGTAGGTATATTCCTGGGCTCTGTGTTCTGTTTCATTGATCTATTTGTTGTTCTTTCACCAATACCATAGTGTCTTAATTGCTTTAGCTTTATCATAAGTCTTGAATTAGAGCACATAAATTTTGATATTAAATAGTAGCCTTGTTTTCAAATCAGATATTCTAACTGTATAAAATAGCTTCATATTTTAGGAATAATTTCTAAAACATTGTCAAAAGTTCTTTTTTAGAAAATTTGAAAGACTTTACTAGAGTTCTTATTATGTAAAAGGAGCAATATAATAAATACTATTTCAGGTACCTTCCAGAGAAGAATCAAAATAATTTCCTAAAATAAATTCTAAATCGAATATGCATTAGCATTTTATTCTAGGTATTCTAATATTCCATTTTTCAAACATTTAAACATTTACATTTGCACGAGCCTTTAATGTCTAGAAATAATAATCATTTATTTCTTTAGAAATATGAAATTGACATTCCAGTACTTGTGACCTTTGAATATATCCTTTCCGATTGAAATATCAATTTTATTATACACTAAATGCCTACATGCATATTACCCTAGAAAACTACTTTCTACTGAATTTACCACCTGTTTGGGGGATTTAGCCACATTTTAAAAAAATTTTAAAATATATGATACCATCTTAGTCTCCTAATCTTTCTCATATGAACTTTCAATATCAGACCTCTTTAGAGCCAGGAGCCTTTGGGGAAGGATATAGAAAGAACTCATGTGGTGCATAGCCACAGGAATAATTTAATTTGTTGCCTCTACTATAGACGAAACCTCACACTTCCATTCTACTTCGATTTCCCTGGTGTCCAGCTTCAGACATGCTAGTATCTCAGCTTGATCTTGATCCTATGCCAGAAACAAAGTTGACTATGCTTATTTCTATGATTGTGCAGAGTGTTGAGTCAGGACTTAAAGTTGCAGCCTCTCAATATTATATTAACTCTGATATTTCACTCCCAATTACATTACTTGATTTATTCATTTCTAAAGAACAACCAATTTTCAACTTTCTGAAGTCAGCATTTCTGCTTGGAAGAAAGTTTTGGGAATGGTAGATAGGAGTGCTGAATTGGTTCTCTAACTCTCCCTTCAGGACATTGCCATCTTCATTACATCTTTCAGTAATTCTTTAAAAATCTCAATTGATCAGTATTCTATCCCTGTTTTTCAAATTAGGATTTTCCCTAATACATATTTCTTGGGTCATTTATTTCTATGATAATTTGAGTGAAAAAGAAAAGCAAACAAGAAGACAAAATGGAAATTCCCTCAGTATCTTTTATTTATTTCAAAACATAATGGTTTTATCCTATAATCCTTTCAACAAAAGACAACACTTTTTACCAATGCCAATACCTCCAAATATCTTATGCTGTTGGAAATAATATTCTTTCTAATTTTACTTTAGGGGTATGCTTGGGTAATCTATCTCAATGAACATTCAGTATTGTGTACATTGCTGAGCTCAGGTCTCATTTTACCTTGCCAGTTATTTTTCTCTATCTACAAGAATGAAATTTGTTTTTAAATAACTTAATACAAATATTTACTCTCAGGAGGATACTATGCAAGATATTAATAGTTGCATAACAGTTTTGGTACAATAGATTGATATGCTTTACACTTATTTGTTTGTTTGTTTATTTTTGGTACCAGGGAACCCCTAGAGGCTTTATTTATTTATTTATTTTTGATATCTTTGAACCCCTAGGGGGCTAGCCAATGAACCCCATCACCAGCCCTTTGTATTTTTATTTTGAGACAGAGTCTCTAAGTTGCTTAGGGCCTTGCTAAATTGCAGAGGTTGGCTTTGAACTTTCAATCCTCTTGCCTTGGCCTCCTGAGCCTCTGGGGTCACAGGTATGTGCCACTATGCTGGGCTCACATACTCACTCATTGAATCCTCATAACAATACTAAAAGATAGGTATTATTTTATCATTCTTATTTCCAAACAAAACACAGAGAGGTTAAGAGGTTACTCATGAAGACACAGAAAAATTTCAAGCTGTTATCTACTAAATCATATTGTTTCTAAACCCAGGAATACTTTATATATTTTAATTCAATTAGTATACCTACAAAACATATATAAAGTAGGTAGCATTGAGTCCTTTTGAAAAATGAGGACATTGAAGTTCAGGAAGTAGTGGCAACCTTCCTGAGGTCACAGATAATTGGAAGTGTCCAAGAGTCTAAATTTGTACTGAGAGCTGTTAATTTTACTTCTTCAAAAAACTGACTTTAAACCTGTAGCTATCATCTTATAACATGCAGGCAACAGTGGAAAACTATAAACCTAACATGTACTTGGAAACTTAATCTCAGTTCTCAACTTCTTCATGTATCCTACTGTATATGTTCTTGGGGAAGGGAGTGTGAATCAGAAAGAAAAGTTATTGTCCTCAGAGATATTTATAAGTGCACCATTTAATTTTGCTGTAGTTGAGAAGTGGGGATGGGGTTCTGAATTCTTAAGGTGATTGATTTCTAAGGTAATAAATCCATGCAGGTAACACAGTCTGTTAAAAAAGTAAAAACAAAACAAAAAAAAAAAAACTTTTCATATTGATTGTATTAGTTACATATATGTCAAAACTCATCAAATTGCATGGTTCAAATATGTGCATTTTATTGTACTTCAATTTTACCTCATTAAATCTATAGAAAAGAAAAAGAAAAAAAAAAGAAAGGGAGGTGTTGATAGAGTTATGTTAAGGACTGGTACTGGTCACAAAGAAGGCACTCAAGTAAATATTGGCTAAATGAAAACTCAATTATTTTAATATTGTCTTTAATTCTTGTTTTATCTCAATGTTCTCATTGGTATGTTAAATAGTTGAAGGTAAATACACTCATATTAGTACTGCATGTCCACAGTACTAAAAAAGTTTGGACATATGTATATAGTAAATACTTGTTGAAAGGATCAATGTTGAGAGAAAATTAGTATATGACTTTATTGGAAACAAAATGTATTTTAAGAATAGCAATTGTTGATATTAATATATAAAAAATGCACATTTAAAAAAATATTATAGGTTTCACCAAATTCCTAAAATATTATTATGACTTTTGTTAAGACTATTAATATACTTTAGTTAAATTTATGGCTAATAACATTTTATATTTTCAAATGTATTTATAACTATTAACCCTAGGAATCCATATGTAAGATATTAATGAGTGGTGTTGATAAGTTAGTTTACATTAATGAGCTCATTATTCATTATGAAAAACAATTTTTCAAAGTTTATGAGTTGTATGATTAAAATATGCTTTTGTTGTGTTTGAATCTCCACAGCTCAGTCCATTTATAAGACATTCTGTCCTGAAGAGAACATTCAATGTTACTCTGCTAAATTCTTTCCTGACTAAGAGAGAAAATTCTCCTACTACAGAACAAAAAGCCAAAAAAAGAACAACCAGGAGGCAAATAGAAGCTTCTAATGGTGAGTGTGCCTATACTCACTGAATCATATAGTTGCTATGTATTTACAATACTAAATTAACTGTCATTCATATAATTTTTCTGTTTTCCAAATAGTATATTTACATCCCTATTCGAGATATTGGCTATGTTTATGACCCTGAGAAGTAACTAACACATTTTAACAAAGGATAATTTACATAATTCTAGAAATAAGTGCTGATCTGATATTTATAAAGTCTGTTTTTCATTTTGCCTTTGATCCCAAGATGGAAGAGTTACCTTAATGAGGTGTGACAGCCTTTTAATCAACATACTTTTTGAATATAAACAAATAAAAATTTTATGTTATGCTTTCATTAATTATTCTGGAATTGCATCACATTGTAATATTTAGGCACTTTTTTTTGCCAAATTATTCGATCAAGAAAATTTGGACTAAGGGTAGATATTTTCATATAAAGAACTAATAGATACTGAACTATGAGTTAAACATTAAGTATATCATAATGACTTTAGGTTTTGATTTTTTTTTTGGAAGATGGTATGGAACTTAAACAATATGATGCTATTGTATTCCAGAGATTCCTTCTCATTTCAGTTATCTAATCAATGAAATAGTATTGAATTTTTGTAATCTACCATGATTAGATTAATTACTAGAGAACTAGATTCTAAACAAAATTATACATTAAAGCAATAAAATATGTTTTGTGTCTTATATATCATTAAACTATTTATTGGAATAATAGATCAACTTTATATACTGGAGATGCCATCTAAGTTTATTCTTGCTACAGATAAGAACCACTGTTATTAACAATAGTAGTCACTAGCCATGTAAGACCACTGAGTAATTAAAATGTGAGTATATTTCAAATTGACATATGCTCTAAGTCACCAGATTTTGAAGATGGAGTTTTATAAAAAGATATAAAATATCTTATTAGTAATATTTTGTATTTATTACATGTTAAAAAATATTTCTGACATACTGGGTTAAATAATTTTTTTATTAAGATTATATACATTTAGCTGGGCATGGTAGCACATGCCTAGAATCCCAGCTGCTCAGGAGGCTGAGTCAGGAGAATTTCAAATTCAAAACCAGTCTCAGCAATTTAGCAAGACCCTTAGCAACTTAGTGAGAACCCTGTCCCAAAATTTTAAAAAATCAAATAAAAAGGAGGGAGGCTCTAGGGATATGGCTCAGTGATTAAGCATCCCTTGGTTTAATCCCTGGTACCAAAAAAATAAATAAATAAACGTTTATATATACTTTTTATTCTGTATGATCATTAGAAAGCATAACATTTTTCTATGGCTAAAATCATATTTTTGTTAGTCAGTGACAGTCTAGAACTACCAAGTTTAGGAGTAGTGAATTTATCAATAAATTCGATAGAAAAACAATGTCTTTACTTCCTTTCCTTTCCCTTCCTTCCTTCCTTCCTTCCTTCCTGCCTTCCTTCCTTCCTTCCTTCCTTCCTTCCTTTCTTTCTGGATATTTTTGCTAGATAAATAATTCCAGGTTGGCACCAATTGTCTTTCAGCATTTTTTAGATATTAGTGTATTATGTCCTGCTTTCTGATGAAATATTTTTTTCTTTAAAGATTGTGTTTTTATTATCTGTTTGTATAACTTTTCTTTATAAATTAAAAAAATAAGTTTGCACTAATGTTCTAGGTTTTTGCCTTCTGTCTCAGTGCTCCCCAATGTTTGTTAATATTCTGACTCATGTGGGTTGATGTCTTTTTATCAGTCATGGAAAATTCTCACTTATTTTCTTTTAAAACTTTTTTTTATAATACCCTTCCCTCCTAGTATGAAAATGCAGTTACAGGTTCTAAATCCTTTACCATGTCCTATGTATCTCATGTTCTTTTGTATATTGTCACTCTACTTTTCTGTTTGTATTTCAATCTTTTTATTCTCCTCCTGACATGCCTAATAAATTTGATCAAATGTTGCACATTGCTTATGAAAAATTACAATTTGATTCTTTGCCTCACACTGCCTCCAGACAGGATATCCTTTTGCTGTCTCTCAGGTACCTTAAATGTGACAGATCCATTTTTCTAGAGTTGGATTGTGTTTACTGAGAGCTAGATTTCCCATTTTTTTAGAGCTGATGTAATTCTCATTACCCCTATTCCTAGGTTGTAATCTTTGTAGATTCTATCAAAAAGTCAGGGATAGTCACTAGAGCATCTCTTGCAATTTCTTTTTCGTCACCCTTTGAAACTCTAAGTACTCTGTCAGGCTGCCCAAATCTTTAGCTGCCACTTACGATGCTACAAGTTAGCTTTTTGACCTCATACCAAATAACATTTGGCAAATACCTTGAGGATCCCAAATGATACAATGTCAAGTTCCCTCCATGTTTTCCCCTTCTCTGTAATCTGGCCTGCTCAAATCTTACTTTCTTTTTGTCTCTATTCATCCTGAGCATGCCAAAATGTCAGGTTAGATTTCTACCAACTTTGTGTTTGTCTCATACTTTTCATATTGTACTATTTAGGAAGTTATTCCTCAAGCACAAAATAAGGCTCACTTCAGTGTTGTTCCCTCCTCACCTTTCTCACCAGGTTCCTGACCTTTCAAGACCAGGCATGCTGATGGCATGCTGAAACACCCATTCACTTAAATAGATTTAGGCAGAAATCATTTCTCTAATTTTTTCAGTAATATACTCTGCAATATATTACCCTCTGCTACATCTGAAATTCCCTCTTTATCACAATTTATCAAACTCTTTTCTTTTATCTATCAAATAATTCCTAAAAATCTTATATCTTCAGTGAACATTTTCAACTGGAGCAGAATATCTTCTAGACAATGTATCCTGACACATAACCACTTACTCATCATCCCACTGAAAGCACTTGTCCTTTTTATAAGTGCTACTGTTACCGCTGTTGACCGGTGACGAGTTCTTGCTTCCCCAATGTTGAAGAATAACACCAAAGAAGCACGCCGAGGCAAGGTCAGAGTAGAAATTAGAAGTTTATTAAAGGACAGCAGAAAAGACTTCTCCCGGAGGAAGAAGGGGACCCAAGAGGTGGAATCCGTGGAAGGGATGTTGTCTCCCCTTTTTATAGTTCTTTCAGTGATGGAATGTAGGTGAGAAGGACGGAGGGGTGGGACACAGTTGGGCCAAAGAAGTAATCTGGTCAGGAAGGACTTCTGAGTCAGCACCTTTTTGCTGGGGGCTGTTCATTAACATTTCTTTGAGGTGGACTTTGGCCTAGGGCCTTTTTGGGACTTCATTAACATTCCATGAGTTGTCCTGCATTTCCCGGAATCATTGCCAGCATGGCCTCCATTTTAGATTTCACTCGGCATTAGACCCGATTTACCTAACTACACTGACTACCTAACTTTAAATCTGGCTTCACTACTGGGAATGGAATCCAGGGCCTCATGCATACTGGAGCAAGCACGTGTACTTCATAAGGAAATACATTTACTTGTTAAACTTATTTGCATATTTATTAGTTCTAAGAATTATTATTGTCACATTATAAACCAAAGCAATACATCAAGGCTATGTGTTTAATTATTTAACTATTTTTACATGGTGTTATACAAAAACAGTTCCTTCCAAAAGGGTTTAGCATTCCAGATATGCCCACATCCTGAACTCTCTGTGAAGAAAGGCTTCAGAAGGCAAAGCCCTCTATTTAATTTTTCCATTATACATGACAGAGACACCTTTCTATCTTTTCTATATGTACACATGCCTATCATTACTATTGGAGACTCAAAAAAAAAAAAAACCTACTAGATTTGCATTCATAATTGTTCTGCATTTCAGTAAATATAGTGCCGTTTTTGAGGCTCCCTATTTTAATTAACTTTCATGAGAAACAATTTTATTCCACAATTAGCAGTTTAATGCTTGGCTGAGCTACTATACTAACTCAAAATGAAAGTAAATGAGTTGACATGTTCAGATGACTGCTATCAGCTTAACTCAAGTTTGCATGAATGAAGAGGGAAAAAGATAACAGAAGAGTGTGTGTTGCATGATTGAAAATGGGGAGAATCACCATCTGAACAGGAAAATCATGTCAGATAGCAACAGTGATGTCACCAGAACAAATTCTCTAGACTATGTAGGTCTACCTTGTGTCAAGTCAAATTTTCTTCAATGTTCCTATTCACAGAAGAAACCAGCATAAACTATTTTTTTCATATGCATGAAGCTTGGTGAAAAAAAAATTGATATAATTTTTTCACCAAGCTAAGGTAGAAAATAGTAGAGCCTCTTATATGTTACAAGTGCATCTTATAAGTAACTTCATTATAAAAAGAACCTCATTCCTAAAATATTTATCAATGATCAGGTCAATGTATTAATTTATGTTCTGACAGATTTAATAGCTCATTTTGTTGGTATTTTTTTTTGCTCTCTCAGTCAACACATCATCTTATTAGGTACCCTACTATCATGATATAATGTCTACACAATTTCAGGTATAATTGTAGTTATTACTTTAATATTCATTTTTAACAAGCTCAAGTCCCCAGCACAGTCATTAAAACAAACTAAATGGCAGGATTATGACATAGTATGAGTTACCTGATTATGCTTAATTAATTTACTTAGTAGAAAGGGGCATTTTATAAAATGTGCCTTTTATTTCAGGTAATTAACTAGAGGAGAAATCTGAAAGACTATTTTGGCTTTGGTAGATAAGTACAATAGAAATACCATTTACTAAAAACCTTTTCTTTCCCTACAGATATATTATGAAGGTAATATCTATTAATATAAAGGTAAGCTGACAGTTCTCTTATAAAGAAATACTTCTAGTTTGATGATGTCCTCCATCACTTGCTCAAAGGGACATAATTGCTCTTCTAACCTCTAGAGATAGAAAAATCTGTTCTTATAAGATTTAATTCTTTTTCCCCTCAAAAATTTTCCTGTTATAAAAGCATTATATATATTCATTGCCTTTTTTCTAAAAACAAACTACTGATGTTTCAGTATAAAATACAATGCTAAATAAAGACATGTGATGAAAAAATTTTCAGTTTTAGAATTTCAATCTCTAAGCATAGAATGAAGTTACTTTTCAAATTCCAGGCATGCTGAAACAAAGTAAATGATGCTATTATGTGTATGGGCCTTTCACCTGACTTATTTTCTTATGCTTTCTTTCTGAAAACTTTAAAACTAGATTATTCAATTATGAAAAGAATATTCAATATGTTTTATTTATGTAAATTTTATGTGCAAATAACATAACAAGGAAAATGAGATTTATATGAAACAACAATAAATTTTCTTTAATAACCTACATATTTGGTGTATAAAAATGCTACTTTTTTAATATGTATCCTATGACTTCTGAATTTGTTCAGCAGTTTAAACAGCTTTTTTTGTAGAGTATTTAGATTTTTATGTGTATAAAGTCATGTCTTCTGCAAACAAGGATAATTTAGTTTCTTCCTTTCCAACTTTGATGGCTTTTATTTCTTTCTCTTGTCTGATTGTTCGTGCTAAGACATCCAGTATTATATTAAATAGAAGTAGTGAAAGTGGACATCTTAGTCTTGTTCCTGGTCTTAGGGGAAATATTTTTAGTTTTTCCCGTGCAGTGTGATATTGGCTATGGGTTTTTCATATATACACTTAGGTATTTAGAGCTTTATTCCTTTTACATCTAATTGTTGAGTTTTTATTATGAAGATATACTGAATCTATCAAATGCTTTTGTTGCACCTATTGAAATGACCAGGATTTATCCTTCATTCTGTGAATGTGTTTGTCACATTTATTGATTTGTGTATGTTGAATCATCCTTTTATCCCTGGAATGAATCCTATTTGATCATGGTATATGATATTTTTGATGTGATGCTGAATTTGTTTGTATTTTTTATTGGAAATTTGTGCATCTATGGACACCTATGATATGGATATTTCATTTTTTTTAGTTGTATTTTTGTCTGATTTTGGTATCAGAGTACCACTGACCTCATAAAGAGTTTGGCAGAGTTCCTTCCATTTCAACTTTTGGAACAGTTTAAGAAGAATTGGAATTAGAAATTCTATAATGTTTTATAAAATTTATCAGTAAATTCTTCAGGTCTGAACTTTTTTTTTGATGGAAGACTTTGAATTGCTGCTTTATTTTCATTGCTCATTATTGGTCTGTTTAGATCTTCTATTTCTTCTTAATTCAGTTTTGGTAAGTTGTGTATTTTCAGGAATTTATTAATTTCTTCTAGGTTTTCTAAGTTTTTAGCATGTAATTGTTCATAATAGTTTCTTATGATCCTTTGCATTTCTTTTTTTTTTCAGTTCAAAGTCCTTTATTTTCTACTGGTAATCTAATAGCTAAAAATATGATGTTTAACATGTCAATTGTTATTCTGAATGCTTTTCATTTATTAACTACCTTATCCCCACAATGACCTAAGGCAGAAGTAACATTGACACATAATTTTACAGAATGCATTACATTTTTATGCCCAAGACCCACGACATAAAATAAACAAATAGTAAAAAGAGACTACTTACAGTAAAATGATTCCAGTAATGAACAATTTCCTCAACATTTCTGACAGGTTTAAATAGGAAATGCTTCTTCCATTCATCCCAGTCCACTGTCATTGACCCATCAAGATCTGTGCTGTACATTTTTTTTTTTTAAAAATATGCTCAAATAGAAATTGTGCTTCATAAGTTTCAGAAACATCAAAATGAAATCGAGTCAGAAAATCTGGATTATAGTAAATCTCTGTCCATTGTTACTTTTGTGATATGGAGGCCACCTAACAGCCCTGATCTCCAATTTGTGTGGGAATAATTCCTACAATAAGGAACTATTCAGAATATTAAATGAGATGATATATACAATGTCACCATAAATCATAAAGAATTTCAAAAAATGATCCTTTGTATTTCTGTACTATCAGTTGTAGTCTTTTCTTTTTCATCCCTAGTTTTTATTTTGGGTCTTTATTTTTTTTCTTGGTTAGTCTAGCTAAAGCTTTGTAAATTTTATCCCTCTCAAAAAATAACTCTTGGTTTCATTGATCTTTATAGTGCTTTTTCAGATTCAGTTTATTTCAGTTTTGATATCTGCTATTATTTCTTTCCTTATATCAACTTGGGTTTTGATTTGTTCTTGCAGTTCTCAGTCCTTAAACTGTATTATTAGATCTGTTATCTGAGACTAATTTTTGTTGTATTTGTTGCTATAAATTACTTTATCTGTGGTGCTTTTATTGTATTCTGCAAATTCTTTGCTGTTTTGTCATTTTCTTTATTTCTACATTTTTTTTTACTTCCCTTTTTATTTCTTCTGTTACCCATTGGTCATTTAAGATTATGTTATTCAATTTTCATATATTTCTATACTTTCCATTCTTTTTGTCATTGATTTATAATTTTGTTCCATTTTGGTCTGAGAAGATAAATAGTATGATTTCAATTTTAAAAATTTGTTGAGACTATTATAGCCTAATAAATGATCTATGCTGGAGAATGTTATATGAACTGATGAAAAAAATTCTCATGTATTCTGCTACTGTTGGATGAAATGTTTCTTAAGTATCTATTAGGTTCATTTGCTCTACAGTTTGGTTCAACTCAGGTGTTTGTTGATTTTCTGTCAGGAAAATTTGTTGAGGAAATTGGGGTATTGAAGTCCTCACTATTATTGTGGTGAAGTCCATATCTCCCTTTAGATCTAATATTATTTGTCTTCCATATTTGGGTTCCATGTTGGGGGCATATATATAATTGCTATATCTTTTGCCAAATTGAACTTTTATCAATATATATGATATTTTTAGTCTCATTTTGTTTTTAATTTGAAGTCTGTTCACTTTCTGTTTCCAATTGCATGATATATCTTTTTCCAACTCTTCACTCTTAGACTCTGGGTGACTTTTTCAGTAAAATGAGTTTCTTTCAGGTAGTATGTAGTTTGGTATTTAAAGAAAAAATCTTATCAGCCTATATCTTTTGATTGAATTTAATTTATTTATAGTCAAGTGTATTATACATAGGTATAAACTTCCTCCATTCATTTTGTTAATTATTTTTTCCTTGATTTTAACATTTTTGTTCCTTTCTACCTTTCTCATGTTTTTTTTTTATGATTTGATAGGTTTGATTCTCTTTATTTTCTCTTTGGAGTATCTATTTTTCTAGTTAGTTTTATATATTTATGTCTGTCCATAATGATGGTTATTATCCTTCTATCTCTAGGACTCTGTTAAGTATTTCTTATAGGTCTTATCTGATGGTGACATATTTTCTCAGTTTCAGCTTATCTGGGAAAGACTATTTCTCCTTTATTGTTTTGAAAAGTAGTTTTGCTGGGTATAATATTCTTAGATGGCAGGGTTTTTATTTTTTTTTTCTTTTATTACTTTGAAGAGATCATCCAATTTTTTCTCTGGTCAGTAAAGATCTGCTGAGATTTCTGGTGTATATCTAATGGGTACCCTCTTATATGTGGCTTGACACATTTCTCTTGCTATTTTTAGGATTCTCTCTTTGTCTAATACTTTTGATATTTTGACTATGATATGCCTTGATGAAGGTTTAGTTTGGATAAATATGATTGGGATTCTTTGACATTCATGTATATGGACATCCATATCTCTGAAAATTTGGGAGGTTTTCAGTTATTATTTCATGAAGTAGGTTTTCAGTGCCTTTCTCTCCATGTTCTGAAATCTCTATAGTGCAAACATTTGTTTAGTTAGTGTTTCATAAATCTCATAGGCCTTATTCATTCTTTTAAATTATCTTCCCCTCCTCTTCCTTCTTTTTCTTCTCTTCTTCTTCCCCTCCTTCTTCTTGTTTTCCTACTTCTTCTTTCTGACTGGATTAATTCTAAAATCTGTCTTCAAGTGTAGAAATGTATTCTTCTACTTAGTCTAATCTTTTTTGAAAGCTCATCATCATATTTTTATTGTTATTGATTTAAGTTTCAACTCCATGTTTTTATATACTTTTTAATGATTTCTATTTCTTAGTGAATTTCTCATTTACATTTTGAATTGTTTTTTCTTATTTCTTAGTATAGCATTCTCTTGTATCTTACTTAGTTTCCTTGAGATTAATATTTTGAATTTTTCAGGCATTTCATAGATTTCCTTCAAATTGTGATCTATTCCTGCAGAATTATTGCTCTTCATTGGAGGTATCATTTCCTTTCATGTCTCTTGTGGTCCTATATTGATGTATGAACATCTGTCATAACATCTGCCTCTTCTAGTGTTATGGAGTAACTTTTGTAAGACAAAATTTATTTATTTATTCATTTAGATGGAATATAGGATGTCAACTGGAATGGTACTAATACTTTAGTTACAAAGGAACTCAAAATTGTAGTAAGTATGTGATTTATTCATCTTTATTGTTGTCATTGGTGTATTTGTATACCTCAGTGATCTAGTGCAGCAGTGCGTGAAGGTAGTTGTACAACTCTGCAGTGGTGTAGACTTGCAAAGGTGCTTATCCTCAGCTTCCACAGAGTAAAGCACTGATGGCACTTGAACTTGAATAGCATTTCTCATAGTCTAATTAGTGAATATTATGGAGAGAACTGTTTTCAGGTCCCTGTTTTCAGGAAAAGTTGATGCCAGGATTGTGGCACAATCAGCCACAGTTTTGAAGCCATAGAATGACATGGGACATTCTTCATATTCCACAGGATGAGAACAGGTAATGTTGAAGTCTATGGTATCAAAAACTTTAGATTTGAGGTTGTAGATCAAAAAGATAATATACTTTTTGATCTGTATACTGTATACTGTGGGTCCAGTGACATTGATGTTGATCACACTATAAGCTGATTTTTTGAAGTTGTGGTAAACAAATGATTATCAGTACTGTCAGGGGTTTTTATACCAGAAATTGTGGTTTGAAGTCCAAGAGCTTGTGAAGGAAGCCTTTCCTACTTTCCCAGGGCATGCACAGGTAGTGTTTGGACTTGCAGCACTGGCACTGATATCCATGATCCTGAAGGTGTAGGATGTGAAGGAGACCTTTCCTAGATCCCTCAGGTCAAGTTCTGAAACTTGTAGCACTGATATTTGCAGTTCTGGATCTGAAGGATATGGATGGGAATATCCCTAGGTAACACAGGCAAGCTCCAGTAGGAATAAGGTTTGTGGCATTGGTAGTCTGTCCTAGGATGTCAGGATATGTATGGGACCTTTCATTGAGCTCCAGAGACACTTTGGGTGATGCCATGGCTTTTTGCACAAGCATCTGTAGCTTTAAGGTCATGCAATGAGAAGGATGAGAAGGAGACTTTCCCTAGCTCCCACCAAGATGAGCACAGGTGGTACAGCAGTTGGGGCCACTAGTAGCCATGATTTTGGAGCTGCAGGATGCTGCTGGAACCCTTCTAACCTCCTGATGCCTGAGCATGGCAGGAGTCTGCACCAGTAGCCACAATAGCAAGGCTGTGGACTAGGGAGGAACATTTCCCTGGTTGTCATAATGTGACAAGGTGGATAGAACTCAGATTTGTGGCTGTGGTGACTGCTGGTTCTGAAGCTATGGGACACTGAAATGGACTGTCTTATGCCTAGTAAGGCACACACCAGCCCAAGGCTTCTGGCAGCACTGGGGCTAGCTGCTGGCTCTCTAGGCAAAATGGCAACTAGCAGTGGATTTTGTAGCAGTTTGGGTTCTAGGGTTGAGTTAGTTCTTTCTTTGAAGGACAACAGTCATTTTCAGACCATCTAGCTCCTCAAAGTGGATTTAAAGCCTGTGAAGACTGTAGAATCCTGCAGTTAGGACTGCTGGTATATCGCTATGACTGGGGTTGTAGCCAGTTTTTCACTGACCTTATAAGCCCCAGCAGTGTGGGGTAGCTCCTTTCTCCCTGGATAGGGGAGTTGAAGTTATAATTTCCTTTCTTCTTTTCTCTATCTAGGTTGCCTTTCTGGCTCTCCTTGCTGGTTTAGGTTTCTGTCATTTTCTTGCTGATTTCTAGGGCTCTCCCTCATTCACTCTCCTTGAAATACATTTTTCTCCTGTGTTGTCCTTGTTCTTCTCTGTGACAGATTCATGTTCAGGGAATTTTTATGCAGTCACCTTCGCCACAGTAAGTTTAGATATTAAATATGAAAACTTAAGTGTTAATGCTCTTCTTCTATTTTGGCTTCAAAGACAAATCCATCACAGATAAGGATTTAGATCATTGGTTCATGTTTTAGGAGGGTTATAGCCTCTTCAAAAATCTGACAAAAGCTATGGAAAATTTATTGATGAAAATAGTTTTGTACAAATAATCTAAAATTATTATAATTTCAAAAGATTTAAGTACTCCAGAAATCTTTCAATGTATTCTGATTTTAGAATTTTGTTTTAAAATATCTCCATTAATGTACTTAAAATTAATCATCAAAGATGATAACAATAAACTCCAGAGTAAATGGTCAGTGAATACTCACTTGTCCATTAGACTAAATAAATTGAATAGAATTAAATTCAGAAAACAACACAGATCTGTTGGATGGTGAATACTGAGCTCCTGTCCTAGCTATAGAATTCTGAGTAAATTACTTAATTAAATAGTTCTTTGTTCTATTGCTATAAAATAAATCAGTGTTATAGGTCAATCATTTTCAAACACATAGGCTGTTTCACATTCACTAAGTGATTTTGTTAAACAGCTTTCCAACCTCTAATCCCTTACTTACTATGGTGTGTATCCTGGGATTGGTCACAAAATCATGTTTTTCCTCTGGGTATTCACATGTATGATTAGGATATAGCTATTTCATTAATAAGGTTTCTCTCAATCTTATGGTTTTTCTTTCAGAATTAGCTATTTTTATGTCATGTGGACCATGTAAAACACATTTCTTTTTACAAAACCTTCAAACAACCAAGAATATTTGAAATACATTATATAGATTTTTAACACCTTTGCATCTATTTTTTTAATTTTTTAAAGTCAAACTTTGTAGAATGATTTTATTATCTTTTTCTTAATTCTATTCCTTTATATTGAATCATATAACATGTACGTCTATTCATAAATGAATAGAAAAGTGAAAATCCTAAATGGGGGAGAACATTGCCAGTCAAATTTTAAGGTAATGTTTTAATTGTTCAAAGGATACGTTTTATGTCCATAATATCATTTAAAAATTTTTTAGACCAGACACACATCCTACTACCATAACAAAACAATATAAACCTCTTGTCACCTAAAAGCAAATAAAGTTGAGAATAAAATATATAAATATTTCATGTGAAGCATCAGTATTTTGACATTTTTTGGAAAGGAAAATTGTGTCTTCAAAGTACTAGCCTTTTAAAACTCTTTCAAAATAATAACATTGTGAGGACTACAGAAGAGATAAGCAGAAAATGTAGAATAGTAAAATAGAACAGGCATAGGTACACACACGTGTCTTTAGAAAGGTGTAAAAATGTCAACATCAAACAAAATTGGAGATTATGAAGAAGTTATGTATCATTAAAAATGTAAATAAAACAGAAGGTCTTGGAAAATTTATCTGCCTCAAACACTTACTACAAGAACTAAGGAATTATTCAGAAATATAGATGATTCTTGTCTTACAATAGTTCAGTTTACCACAAAAAATGTGTTTGTTGTAGGATTTAAATGAATTTTGACAATATATTTTAACATAATCTGTTTATTGGGAAGTAACCTCACTGCAAGTCAAGGAGCATCTGATATCTGCTTTGAGGCTCTAAAATATTTGAAGAATTCTCTTCTATTAAAGAAAAGTAAGCAGTTTTTGAGATGGGACAAGCTAAAGTGAAGTAAAAACTCAAGATAGTCAGAATAAACACAACATTATGGACAAGGCATTTAGCAATTCAAAAAATTAAATTGATATTCAGCTTTAAGCCAGGTATTATGGAGTACAACCATAGTTCCAGCTACTTGGGAGGCTGAGGCAAGAAAATTGCTCAAGCCTGAGAGTTGGGGGCTAGACTGGGAATATAGTAAGGCCCTGTCTCTAAAAAGTAAATAAATAGATAGATAAAAATTCATTTTAATAGTGCTTACTATATTCACAGGAAAACAGTAATAAAAATAATGAGTAAATTAGGTTGCTTAGGGGATCCCAAGTTTGCCTCCTTCTGCATTCTTAACCATTTCAGTGGTTATTAACTCTAGGGAAATAGATTTTTCTTTTTCAAAAGTTTAGACCAGAAGTCTCAAGAGGAAGATATTTAGGCCATTTTCTGAGAATATATTATGCAGAACATAGCAAATGTTTCAAATTAGAAAGGTCAAAAGGAATGGCTAATCTCTATAATTTAGACTAAAAATGTATATATTAGAAAACAAAACAGCTGTTTTTTTTAGCCCTAATATCAACACAACTGGAGTATCATACTGATTGATCAATATCTTTCACATCCAGCTTTTAAAAGTATGTGTAAGTACTCATTTTCTCTTTTACAGCTATAGTAAGATGAACATCTAGGCTACTTCCTGTGTAAGTGATTGTATGAATAAAGATTGAATATTTTCAAGAATAATGTTTAGTTTATAAAGTTTTATGACTGTAGAAAGTTTTATTTTCTCCTTATGGTACCACCTGGCCCTTGTTAATCAGATCAGTTTCTCTTTTTACCTGATAATTATCTGCAGAAACATGACTGAACTGTGGCCAATGAACTATGGAAAGAAATGACAGATATACCACTTCCAACTTTAAACCATAAACAACTTCTCAGTTAAGGCTTCCTTTCCTCTCTTCCACCTGGAGGCAAAAGAATTCATGGAGAGCAACAAGGAAGCACTGAGAAGAAAGAAGAGGAAAGGAGGGTGGATTATGAGTGACCATCTGGATTACCCACAGTGGACTTTACAAGAATAAGAAATAAAGTTGCTGAGTTACTAAGATTTCAGGATTTTTTGATTATAGCCTTACCTTAACTAATGTACTCTAATGTACTCTTGTCCCATACACACATATATAACAGAATAGATCTCTCCATATTTAGGGCATCCAAACTTAGATGGTGACCACTACCCACAGGAATCAAATAAAATAAATATAGGGACAGTGTTCTGGAAGAGCAGACACCAAATTTAATCATTAGTTCAGAATCCTTTGCCTTAGAGCCAGGTATTGGATTTGAAATTTTCTATTTCCAAGTACCTTATATAGGTTATGACACCCTCTATTCTTAAAAAAAAAAATGCTTACAGGTCACACAAATTTTAATTTCCTATAATTGTCATGATTGAAATCAGCTGTCAGAATTGTATCTTATCTCAACTTAAAGAGGAAGTTTACCAAAAATTAGTAATAATAGTAAAATATTTATAAAATGAAATTTAAATTGTTGATCAAATTGATCATTTTGTGGAGTTTTACTAGTTTCCACTTACACATTCCCTTCATTTTTAATAACTGAGTAGGTTGGTTAGTCTCACATATGTGAATGCTGTCAATCCTCCCAAAATGAAGCCATATGTTAGGAAACCATGTGGGTCTAAGATTTTAAATTATGTTCACACTTGTATTTGTTGTTTGGATCAAAATTTATTCTATGTTATATTTTCTATTGAATTTATATTTACTTAAAAATTATCTATATGTATTTAAATATTTCTGATATATTATATATAAATATATAACACATAAATATATGTTATATATTATTTATATCATATAGTTTGCTTTGTAAGTGAAAGATTATTTATTGTTGCTATTGTTTTTGACTAATCAACACACCCTTATGCTTACCCCACCTCCTCTTGCCTTTATTCTCTTCTCTCTTTTACACATAGGTTTGTGTGTACACACCCCCGTGTGTGCATATACAGGTCCTCTGGGAAAGGGTTTCCCCCATTATCACAGGCTCAAACAAAGCAGATGGCATATGATTCAAGCCTTTTAGCTTAAAAATATCTAAGACCTTGTATAAAGTGGATGAACATATGATCCAGAAAAAAATCAAATTTATTCTTTTCTCAGGGACTTATTTTTATTCTATTGGAAGAATGTAATTCTGAGTCTGCTAGAAACCTTCTTTTGGTTGGAGATTATTCCTAGCAAAATGAGGGAACCATCAAGAGGCAGGGAGGGAAGGAGGAAGTAAGGGAGAAAGGGTGGTGGGCAAGAAACAGAAACAGAAAATTGATGGGAGCCTTTTCTCATTCCCAAGAGATTCTTTCTAATAATGTCCTCTAAGAAATCTCTTAATTTATTTTAGTCTGCTTTCCTTTCTTTCAACTTAATTAATACTATCATTTAACATTAGATTTTCTTTAAAAATGCATCTTTTTTTGATAATTACAGAGCTCATTTTGATGAGGCAGCTCTATTGTCAAGTTATATACTTTTTTCTCCTGTGCTGTTTTTTTTTTCTATTATCTCTATGGAGGTAAAATTGATAAATACCAATTGTGGTCTATGTTTATGAAGTGCAGTGCAATGTTTTGATATATTATTACATTGTAAAATGATTAATATGCTCAAGTCAATTTACATATCCTTCATTTCACATAACTAACATTGTGTGTGAAGAGAAACTTAAATTCCAATCTTTGCAATTTTCAAGTAACATTATGAAGTATAGTCACCATCTTGTACAATAGATCTCTGAAATTTATACCTCTTGTCTAATTTAAACTCTGTTATTTTTGCTCAACTTTTCTTCATTCCTATTCCACTGACCAACCCTTGACAATCACCATTCTTTTTTTTTAAACAGTCAATTAAATTGACAAAAATTATCTATACTTATTATGGTCAACACAATATTTTGAATGTGTCACTGTGGTTAAATAGAACAAATTAACATATCTTTTCTTGGGGTGAAACACTTAAACCTGCTCTTTCAGTGATTTTTAGGAAGACAAAGCATTGTTATTAATTATAGTCACCATGTTGTATAGATATCTTGAACTAATTCCTCCCTGAATGAAATTTGTATGCTTTAACCCACATCTCCCCAAAACAATCTGATCTCAGCCCCTGATAATTAACAGTCTCTGAGATATTTTTTTAACATAACTGAGATTATATGGTGTGTCTTTGAATGACTGATTTATTTCACTTAGTGTCATGTCTTTGTGTTAGTCAACTTTCTGTTTCTATAAAAAATGAAGTAATCAACTGATAAAGGAAAAGTTTATCTTAGCTCACATAGGAGAAGTCCATGATCAATTGCCTCCATTGTTTTGGGGCCTGTGGCAAGGCAGTGCATCATGGTGGGAGTGTGTGATGGAAAAAACATGGCTTACCTCTGGCTCAGAAGTAAAAAGGGAGAAAGAGGAAGGGGATAGGGTCTCACTCTCCCCTTCAAGGGCATACTCTAATAACTGGAAGAACTCCCCAAAGGGTCTACCTCTTAAAGTTCCCACCATACCTCTGAAAAATATAGGAATTTGGGAAATGTTTCACAGCCAAACTGTAGCAGTTCGCTGGATTCGCCTTGTTCGCATAAATGACAAGATTTTATTTTGTAAGGCTGAATACTATTCCACTGTAGTGTGTGTGTGTATATATAGAGACATACAAACACACACAAATAAATATGTGTGAGTGTGTGTGTGTGTGTGTATATATTTATATATATAATTTTCTTTATCTTTTCATCCATTTATGGATGCTTAGGTTGCCTCTCACCTCTTGGCTATTGTGATTAATACTATAATGAACATGAGAGTGCAAACCTCTCTTCAACATACTGGTTTCATTTTCTCTGAATATAATCTCAGTAGGAGATTTTATGGTAGTGCTGTATTTGATTTTTGGGGAACTCTCCATGCTGTTTTTCATAATGGCTGAACCAATATACATTACCACTGAGAATGAGAAAAGAGTCCCTTTTTCATATTTTTCATTATCAACACTCATTTTTATTTTTAAATAATAGCTATTCTAACCAGTATGCAGTTATATCTCGTTATGGTTTTAATTTGCATTTATTTGATAATTTATGCTATGGTCTAAATGTGGTTTGTCTTTTCTGGAATTCAAGTTAAAATTTAATACCCATATGGATTCATACTAAAAAGCTTCTTCTCAGCAGAATGAACAATCAGTGAGGTAAATAGAAAACCAGCTTGGGAGCAAATTTTTACCACTTGCACATCAGATACAGCACTAATTTCTAGGATATATAAAGAACTCAAAAAGCTAAACTCCAAAAAAACAAATAACACAATAAAAAATGGGCCGAAGACTGAACCACACTTCTCAGAAGGTGATACACAATCAATCAATAAATATATGAAAAAATGTTCACATCTCTACCAATTAGAGAAATGCAAATCAAAACTACTCTAAGATTTCATCTCACCCCAGTCAGAATGACAGCTATTAAGAATACAAACAACAATAAGTGTTGTGGAGAAAGTGGGGGAAAAGGTACACTCACACATTGCTGGTGGGTCTGCAAAATAGTGCAGCCAATATGGAAAGCAGTATGGAGATTCCTTGGAAAACTAGGAATAGAACCACTTTTTGACCCAGTTATCCCGCTTCTCAGTCTATACTCAAAGGACTTAAAAACAGCATACTACAGGGACACAGCCACATCATTGTTTATAGCAGCACAATTCACAATAGCTAAACTGTGGAACCATCCTAGTTGGATAATGAAAATTATATATATATATATATATATATATATATATATATATATATATATATACACATACACACACACACAATTGAATATTTCTCAGCAATTAAAGAGAATAAAATCATGGCATTTTTTAGGTAAATGGATGAAGTTGGAGAATATAGTGCTAAGTGAAGTAAGTCAATCCCCCAAAACCAAATGTTGAATGTTTTCTGTGATATAAGGAGGCTGATTCATAGGGGGGGTTGGGAGGGGGACAATTGATGATTAGACAAACTGTAGATAGGGAAAAGTAAGGGAGAAAGGAGGTAAAAAAAGATGGTGGAATGAGATGGACATCACTACCCTAAATACATATATGAAAAAGACACGAATGGTGTGAATATACTTTGTATATACAAGTAGAGAGATGAAAAATTGTGCTCTATATATGTAACATGAATTGTAATGCATTCTGCTGTCATATATAGCAAATTAGAATAAAAAAATTTTAAAAAAAGGAAAAGAGAAATCAATCATATAATTGCCAATATGGACTTAGTATAAAGTAATAAGATTAATTTCTATGTAAGAAACATTAGCAAGAGTTACATAACATAAATTGGAGGATCAAAGAAAGCCCATTTAAGGAAATGTAATATAAATTTAAATTTTAAAAAATAAATTGTCAATTGTTTTTCTCCTCTTAAAAAAAAAAATCCCCATTGTGAGATATAAAGAGTTGGGACCTTTAAATGATGATTAGGGTTCTGCCCTAGTAAATACATTCATACATCCCTTCAGTTATTTAATTAATTTATTAATAGGTTACCTAAAGAGTGTGTCTGTTATAAAAGCCAGATTGACTAGGTCTCTCTAATTCTCCCCATCTCTCACCATGTGATGTCCTGCCCTGTCTCAGTCTGCTAGCAAGAATGCCATCACCAAATTTGGCCCATTGACCTTGGTCCAGAATTGTGAGCAAAAATAAACCTCTCTTCTTATAACTTAGCTGGTTTATGGTACTGTGTTATTAGCAGTGGAATATGGGCCAAAGAAATTAGTGATGTTGAACATTTTTTTTTTCATGTACCTGTTACCCATTTATATGACTTCTTTTGAGAAATGTATATTCAGGTTCTTTAAGAGTTTTTAGTCTAGTTGTTTTTCTTTCTTGATTTGTTTGAATAGGTATATTTTTAATCATATCTTATCCATTAATGTTGTTGACCAATAATCTTTTCTTAAGGTGTTATTGTTTGAACACTGTTATTATGAAAGGGATTTCATGTGCAGGAAAATCCATCAGGCATGTAGTATCAAGATTCATATTGTTAACTGGTACTCTGTTAGGCTTTCCCCATGTTGCCAGGGTTGTATTAAACATGTAACAAATAAATGTGTGCTCTTACACTTGAGTATGTTACCCAGAAATTCCTTTATGAGACAGTTAAATTGACAACAGGACCTATAATTTTAATAATCTTCTCTAGTGACTTCTATTTCCAATTTCAAACACACTGTGTTTTCCCACTCTATAGCATATTAATTGTAGTGATATGTGTCTCTCTCTTCTGCCGCAGTCTGTCTGGGCACAAAATCACGAGCCACTCAAGCAGGAACAAAGTTTATTTTTTGAAACTGCCGCCAATGTCCGGTACCGCCCGGGAAGAATTTTTTCTTCCACCCACGCGGCCTCCTCTCGGACCGCAGAGAGCTCCTCCCCCGGAACTCCCTCCTACTGTACTTCCCCAACCAATGGGAACTCTCCAGGAGTCCCATAGCCGGCCTAGGTGAACAGCAGGAGTCCAATATCCATATGAATGCAAATCTTAACATAATCATATCATCTCAATGGCTAGCTGGCATCACCTTTCGACCAAAAATGCCATGCATCATATACTTGGCTCTTAGCACTCTTCCTTTTCCATCCATCCTCACCAACACTTATTTTTCATCATTTTAATAATAGTTATTCTAACAAGTAATAAGGTAATATCTCATTATGGTTTTAAATTGAATTTACCTAATAATTAGTGCTATTTAAAAACTTGTACTGTACCTCAGTTTTAGCAGTTATAAAAATGACTCCCTTTATCTTTGAGAGGTAGCCAAGGTTGATTAATGTATGTGCGCGCGCACACATGGGCGCACTGCTGGGAATTGAACCCCTGGACCTGTACATGTGAGGCAAGCACTCTACCAACTGAGCTATATCCCCAGCCCAATCAAAGTATATTTTATATGTCCCATTTTCCATTATTTTAAATCAGGCCTTCTCAGTGATTACTGCTAAATTTGGAGGAAAATCCATTGAGTGGTTTTTATGGGAATTGGTAATAAACCCCCAGAAATTAAAAATATATCTATGGGATGATTTTGTTCCCCAGGCTAAAGAAGTGTTCTGAACATGTTTAAGGGAAGATAGGATAAATCATGATGTCCAGCAGATTAAGTATATTAAATGTATTTTTGACTTCAGGTGTTTCATTTCACAATGGGACAAAACATCAGTTGTAAAGCATCTGTATATTCTATATATTCATGTCTTTGTAGATATATGCTTTTCAAATATTTTATTCTATTCTGTGACCTGCCTTTTACTTTGTTAGTGTTATTTGATTCACGAAATTTTAACATTTTCATGAAGTCAATTGTTTTAGTCAGATTTTTCGATGCTGCAACTTAAAGATCTGCCCAGAACAGTTTTAAGGAAGGAAAAGTTTATTTGAGGAGTCACTGTTTCAGAGATCTCAATCCATAGACATCTGGCACCATTTCTCAGGTCTCGAGGTGAGGCTGAACATCATGGTAGAAGAGTGTAGCAGAGGAAAGTGGCTCCTGTGATAATCAGGAAGCAGAGAGAGACAGCAACTCTTCCCCAGATACAAAATATACACCCCAAAGCCATGCCTCCATGGAACCAATTCCTCCTGCCACACCCCCACCTGCCTCCAGCTACCACCCAGTTAATCCTATCAGGGATAAATTTGTTGATTAGATTAATGCTACAGCCCAATCATTTTTCCCCCATACCTTCTGGCATCATCTCACACAAGAGCTTTGGGTGAGGGGGGGGAGCACTTCACATCCAAACCATAACATCAATTTACCTAATATTTTTGGCTGTTGGTGCCTTTGGTGGGATATCAAAGAAATCATTGCCAAATATAAAACATTTGTCCTATTAAAACTTTTGGAGTCTTCTCTCTAGAATTACGTCATGAATACACAAACACAGAATAGAATTTATAGCAAGCTATCTCTAATTCTTTAAAACTACTTTAAAAAATGAGAAATATATTTATGTGATATTGAAAGCAAGGTAATTCAGAGGAGAAAGGATAAAAGTTTTTCAGAGTGCTCAGTTGGAGATGTTCAAAACTTTGAATGATGTTGATGAACTAGGGAAGAATAAGTTTTTCTGGACAACATAAAAGTCACACAAGAGAAGATAAATTCCATCAACTCATGTTTTATCAATTAAAATTGGTGTGTTTTTTTTCACAAGGCATCTTTTGTTGAAAGACAGCAGATAATTTGAAAAGCAAAATTTAGACCTACATCTTGATCATAGACCTCTCAGAATTAAATGTCTTCATTACATATCCTAAACTCATGTTTTCTTATATTAAATAACAAATATTACATAAGGATGATTGATGTGTCTAGAAAGTTTTACTAGACTCTACTTAATATGGTAGTAAAAGAACACAATATATTTACGACAAGTAGACATTAAAAACAATGAAAAAATTTAATAGTAGCTATAGCTCTATCTATATAATTTGGATATCCAGAATGATGCATACTTTAAGGATTTTGATTTAACTTCATTTTTGTGAGGTGGGTCTTATTAATCAACTATCTTCATTCACTTTGGTGCCAATATATATGATTTTCTCTACAGACAGTAATAAAAGGTCTGTAGTTTTGTTTAACACCATTCTTGGCAGATGGTATCACAGGAGATAGATAAATTCATTGCTGAAGTTTATCTTCCTTTTCCTGGGTGTTAGTATGTCTTATATCTTGTAGCAAAATGATTTATAAAAGGAAGTCTATATTTCAAAATACAAATTGTTTCAATTTAAATTTAATCTTATAAATGGCTTCGGAAGCAAAATATAATCTATAGAATTGTGTGCAACTTGACTTTTAAACCCATTTTCTTACTTGCCTCATTTCTTATTCTTTTTAAAATAATAGTAAGATAAATAAATCAGAGGTAACATTAGTTATTTTTTAAATATACAAATAATAATGTATTGCTTATTGTTTTGCTAAATGGCCACAAGCAGTTTTAGAAGAGGAAAGATGACTTTCCCAAATCTTCTACCTAAAGTTGTTGCCCTCACCTAAAGCCATGAAATTAATACCTAAGGTTAATTTCTTATATTAGTCAAATAAATATAAACTGCCAATCTTAAATCAACAAGGAATTCTATCAGTTCAAAATTTTGTTTTTATTTTGATTATTATTTTGTCCAACAACAAAAATGCTTTAAATTTTCTTTAATGATTGATAAGTTCTTGTTCTATTTTAATCCTTCCCAACATAATTAATTTAAAAAAAATTACAGAATTTCAAGATTCAAGTACTTTTAACAATTTCCAGAGTTCAGAGTAAAACCCAAATATAACAATAATGAAATGTGTGCATAACTGAAGAACTATATAATATTTTTCTTAAACTACAAAGAGTAAACTTTATTTTCTTTGTGGCATTTTTACAAACACAAGAATATAAACTTTCAAAATCATCAATTTGTATGTCTTCTCATCACCCAAAAAACATACGAAAATATTTTGTATGTAACGGGCAATCAATTATATGTTGACATACTAAGATGAATTCTGCCCATGCCAGATATATGCTAACATAAGAAAGTAAGCAAAACAAAGTAAGGTGTTTTTTTTTTTTTTTTTTTTTTTTTTTTAAATCAGGCTAACTGTTACAGCAATGTGATCATAAGGATTAGGCTACCCACAATGTACATGTCTTCTAGAACTTGTAGTTTTTCCATATGAAAAATAATCTTTTTAAGCATGTGTGATTTGAATGGTGAATCTAAAAAAAAAAAAAGAAAAGAAAAGAAAATGGCTTCCTGACTTCTAGTATCAATGAATGTGAACTTCATGCAAAAAGATGTTTGCAGATAATTAAATATGTGATCATTAGAGTGACTGTGTAAGGGTTTAGTATAGCTGTGCCCATATGACAAGGGGAAATGTGGACACAGAAATACATACTCAGAGAGAACACTGTGAAAATGAAGCTGATGCAGCAGAAGCTAAGGAATGCCACATATTGCCTGCCACCAGAAAAGAGACAGAGGCACAGAACAGTTTCTGCTCCCCCACCAGTAAGAAACCAGTCCTGCCTATAATTTGACTATAATTCAGACTTCTGGCCTCCAGAACCATAAGACAATAAACTTCTGTTGTTTATGTCTCTCAGTTTGTGACAATTCTGAATATGTACAAATCATGAACAACTAAAATTTAGATACAGCTACTGAGGCTTTCTTAGAATGAATTCAGTAATTAGCTTTTACAATGGGTTTCTTGAGGCAAGAGAGACCATTTGTGATTCAAAGTCAACCAAAATCTTTTGCAACACCATATTTTTAAAAAAAAAATGTGTATAGACCAGTGTTGGAAGTAAAAATCAAAAAGAGCCATAGATGAACTAGTACTGTAAATTGATCAACAAATTCATCCCTTTTTCCATTCCATTTTTTTCCTCTTTAAAAGTTTGTTAATATTTCTTATTTTGCATGTCAACAATAAAATGTAAGCAAATTCTATTTCCTTATTCATGGTGGAGTAGAAGAGAATTATCTTTTTACTTTCAGTAATTTTCATTTTAAAAGTTGAAAGACATATTATTCAAAGTATATTCCCATATATTTCCTCTAACCACTATATTTAAATATCCTGAGACTTAACCCTCTATTGCATATTATCTAAGTCCTTAAAATTTTTAAAAATAATTTCCCCTAGACCTGTATTTTCTTCTATGTGTTTTCCATAATGTGATATGTTGGACTTCTTGGAAAATAGTCTCAGATGTGGAATTTAACATGGTGAAAGCTTTTTAAGCATCTTTGGAATCTACATTGATGTAGGGAGAAGTAGGAAGGGGGATGGATCAGAGGGAGAAGTGGGGCTGCCATCCAAATTCTGCAGTAGCCCTAGTCAACTCCCCAGAGTGCTCTGGAGGTAGAATGGACCTTCAGGGCTGTATTAAATTGGGTTAATTGGCTGACCTTAATATCCCAGTATGGATTAGCCCTAGATATGGGGTACCTCAGGAACAAGTGTGTCCTTATATGAGGTGACTTTCTGGCTGAGTCAATTCTTTGAAAGGTTGATCATTCAGACTGTCTGTTAACTAAGCAGCTGACGTAGTGAGTCCTTCACTGAAAGGAAACTGAGTACTAAATTACAACATCTACTACATAGAAGACCAAGTATCCCTAGGAGTTTATCTTACCTTAGTATAAAAATTTTCTAATACTCTATAGTAACTGACGTTTTTAAAAGGTTGAAATCTTTTTTTTTTTTTCTTTTTTCCTTTTTGGTACCAGGGATTAAGCCACTCAACCTCTGAGCCACATCCCCAGCCCTTTTTTGTATTTTATTTAGAGACAGGGTCTCACTGAGTTGCTTAGGGTCTCACTAAGTTGCTGAGGCCAGCTTTGAACTTGCAATCCCCATGCCTCAATCTCCTGAGCCACTGGGATTAAAGGCGAGCACCATTGTGCCCAGCTAAAGGATTGAAATCTTTTTGATTACTAGTTCTTTATGAATGAACATCTATTTATTTCATGAAGGTATCCCATCCACAAATCTTCATTTTTAGTTTTAAGTTGACTAGTATATTCATACAGTGATCTTGCTGGAGGCCAAGATTACCTGTATATACAAATTCCCTATTAAATTTTGAGAGCCAAGTTACTCCATACACTGATAGATGCTGACGTGAACTTTCAAATGCTACTAAATTCACATTCTCAGTGTTCTAAATATGCTTAGAGCAACCCCTAGAATAGTTCCCCCTGTTATTTTGCCACCAGTCACCTGTTACTACTATTGTTCAAGGGAATATAGGATGCACCCTTAACAAGAAATTACTTTAAGTAACATGCTATTTTTTATATTTTTTATTCTAATTTGTTATATATGACAACAGAATGCATTACAATTCATGTAGCATATAGAACACAATGTTTTATATTTCTGGTTGTTTACGGGCTAGGGTTGTGGCTCAGCAGTGGAGCACTCGCCTAGCACATGCGAGGTGCTGGGTTCAATCCTCAGCACCATTTAAAAATTAATAAATAAAATAAAGGTATTGTGTCCAACTACAACTTAAAAAATATTAAAAAAACAAAGTATATTCACACCATTCATGACTTCATACATGTACTTAGAGTAATAATGCCATCTCATTCCACCATCTTTTCTACACTCATGCCCCCTCCTTTCCCTATCTAGAGTTGTCTAATTCTCCCATGATCCCCCTCCCAACCCCTCTATAAATCAGCCTCCTTATATCAGAAAAAAAACCAACATTCAGCATTTGTTTTTTGGGGATTGGCTTACTTCACTTAGCATTATATTCTCCAACTCCATCCATTTACTTAAAAATGCCATGATTTTATTCTCTTTAATTGCCAAGTAATATTCCATTATGTATATATTCCACATTTTCTTTAATCCATTTATCTACTCAGGGGCATCTAGGTTGGCTCCACAGTTTAGCTATTGTGAATTGTGCTGCTATAAACATTGATGTAGCTGTGTCCCTGTAATATGCTATTTTTAAGTCTTTTGGTTATACACTGAGGAGAGGGGTAGCTGGGTTAAAAGGTGGTTCCATTCTCAGTTTTCCAAGGAATCTCCATACTGCTTTCCATATGGGCTTCACCAATTTGCAGTCCTGCTAGCAATGTGTGAGTGTGCCTTTTTCCCCACATTCTCGCCAATATTTATTATTGTTTGTATTCTTAATAGTTGCATTCTGACTGGAATGAGATGAAATTTTAGAGTAGTTTTGATTTGCATTTCTCTAATTGCTAGAGATGTTGAACATTTTTTCATATATTTATTGCTTTTTTGAGTTTAGCTTTTTGATTTTTTTATATACCCTAGAGATTAGTGCTCTATCTGATGTGCAAGTGGTAAAAATTTGCTCCCAAAATGTAGGCTCTCTATTTACCTCACTGTTTCTTTTGCTGAGAAAAAGCTTTTTGCTTGAATGCATCCCATTTATTGATTCTTGATTATAATTCTTGCACTACAGGAACTTATTTATTTATCCCTAAACTTATTTATGCCTTGAGCTCTTATTAAGGAAGTCGAGGCCTAATCCGACATGATGGAAATTTGAGCCTACTTTTTTTTCTATTAGACGCAGGGTCTCTGGTTTAATTCCTGGGTCCTTGATCCACTTTGAGTTGAGTTTTGTGCACAGTGAGAGATAGGAGTTTAATTTCATTTTGTTTCATATGGATTTCCAGCTTTCCCAGCACAATTTGTTGAAGAGGCTATCTTTTCTCCAATGTATGTTTTTGGTGCCTTTATCTAATATAAGATAACTGTAGTTATGTGGTTAGTCTCTGTGTCCTCTATTCTGTATCATTTGTCTACAAGTCTATTTTGTTGTCAGTACTATGCTGTTTTTGTTACTATTGCTCTGTGCTATAGTTTAAGGTCTGGTATGGTGATGCCACCTGCTTCACTCTTCTTGTTAAGGATTGCTTTAGCCATTCTGGGTCTCATTTTTCCAGATGAATTTCATGACTTCTTCTACTATTTCTATGAGGATTGTCATTAGGATTTTGATTGGAATTGCATTAAATCTGTATAGTTCTTTTAGTAGTATGGTCATTTTGACAATATTAATTCTGCCTATCCAAGAACAAAGGAAATCTTTTCATCTTCTAACATCTTCTTTAATTTCTTTAGTGAGTAACATGCTATTGTCCATATAAACTTTGTTCATTTTACTCTACTGACTTTAAAGTATTTTTAGCCAATTACTTCACACTTCAGCCTAGAGACCTCAAGTACTAGAAGTTTGATAGACAAGTGTATTATAGGTTCATAATTATATTGCTAAAGCTCTCTATACATTGTTTACTTAGTTCATGGAAATCTGATTGAACTTGCAGTTCTTCCTCAGATTTTTATCTCCTGTATTTGTCCACGAGTCATCTAGCTCCATCAGTGTTTCCTTGTTATCAGTCTCATCTCTGAACTTATTTATGCCTTGAGCTCTTTTTATTTATTGCTATAAAATTAGATTCTTACTCCTACCCTTTCTGGTAATAAACTTATCTCAGAGTTAGATTTTTGCCATAGCATTAAGTCTTTTCTCTTTTGTCATCTTTAAGCTTTTAAATGATTATAAATCCTTCTTGCTTACTGATTAAATTTGCTTAACCCTTTATGACATGAATTTTGGGTATTTATTTTCTGTGTAGTCATAGATTTTCTGGTGGTCTGGTTTAAATTAGTCTGTTGTAAGTACTATGATTTTTTTTAAACCAATAAATGCAAACATAGGAGTTATGATCCTACCATATCTGAAGTGCCATTTAAGATAAATTTTCCCAAGAAATATCTACCAGTCTGAGAGGATTATAATAACATTTCTTTGTATTCAAATGTATTTTGCTAAACTACAAGTTTCTCTTTATTTCTCCAAAGGTTCATAAGTCTTGACCTAGCAGGCTTATTATTTACAAACTATAGTTTTGCAACCATAAATAATAGTCATTCTGAAAGTCAGCTTACATTATGATTCTTTTGGATACAGGTCAGAAGGGTTTATCTTAAATCAATTCTTATTTTATAGATAAAGTATATTATGATAACCATTGCTAACTTCTGGATCTTCAATGTACCCTAAGGCCTATGTGTTCAAAGCTTGATTACAAGCTTGGTGCTATTGGGAGGTGATGGCAGCTTTAAGAGATGGGATCTAGGGAGAGGTTTTATGTCACTGGGGCTGTGCCCTCAAAGGAGATTGTGGGATGCCCTTTGTCTTTCTCTTTTTCTCTCTTTGCTCCCTGACTGCCATGAAGTGAACAACTTATTTCACCATATGCTCTGGAAGGAATGGGCCAAGAAAACAAGCAACTGAAACTTCTGCAAAAGAATAAAACTTTCATCCTCAGACACTAATTATATCAGGTATTTGTTACAGTAACAGCCAACTAACATACTCATAATATCAATTAAATAGAATCATTGAAAGAAAATATCACTTTTTTTAAAAGAATTTTTTCTTTAATAGTTTGCTATCCTCAAGTTATGAAGCTCTTCTCTGGTTTTTTTTTTTTTTTTGGTACTGTAACAAAAATTGATTGATAAAATGAATTAAAGTTGTAGGATATAAGATCAACATGCAAAACTGAGTTTTATTTCTATATTCTAGCAATTGGCAATGATGTGGAGAAATTCAAACTCTAATATATGGATTGCTGATATGAATGTAAAATGGTGCAACTACTATGGAAAACATTTTGGTGGTTAAATATAAATGACTATTTGGATCCAGCTATTCTACTTCTAAGTATATCCTCCAAACAATTAAAAACTCAAACTTAATTCTGTGTGTGAATGTTCATAGCAGCATATTCATATTCAGTCAAAAGAGGAAATATCTCCGATATCAATGAAGGTTGAATACATAAGCAAAATATGTTACATCCATACAGTAGTTTATTTTCTAGCCATAAAAAGGAATAAAGCATTGGCACATGTCATAGCATGCTTGCTGGTTATGAGATTTCCTTTTGAGATGATGTAAGTGTTCAGAAACCAATTAATGATGATTGTTGAGCAGCATTGTAAATACTCTAAATGTCACTGAATTGTATGTTTTAAAATAGTTATGATGGTGAGTAATTCAACATTTTAGTCTCTACTGGAATTGTAGGCATTAGGCTACGATGTCAAGGTGAATGGCTGATACAAATTGTGCCTCAATTAAAAAAAATGTTTAATGAAAAAAGGTCTTACAATTTAAATGGATTATTTACATTCTTTTGAAATTTAGTTTCTCCTTAAAATAGGCACTTCTTCTCAAATATTTGTAAGGTGTAGGATTTTGTCTGTAATCCAAGTGAAAGAATATTTGAGGACTATTCCCCATTTATTGTATATAATAACCTTTAAGGTAATCAATCTACTTGTTCTATCAGAAAGTTATTTAGCTCAGTAGATACCATGAGCCACCACCAAACCAGATACTGTATATATTAAAAGAATGATTTTTATCATACAATTAACTTTAAATATGTGTTCTTTGTACTAAATTCTAAGTTAACTAAAAGAAAGTGTGTATTCTGTATCATAGATTTGTGGCAATTTTTTCTCTACTTGTTACTAAACAAACTATAACTTCAATATCTAAGTGTGTATGCTAATAGACCCTTCAACCTGAGTGTCTTCATTATAAATAGATTATTGAATTGATTCTCAACTGTACTGCATCTTTGTGGTAGAAAATTGAAACAAATTTAGAAAGACCACATTTACCCAGCAGCTTGTTTGTGTTTTTATACTTTATTCAAATTTGTTATATAGGACATAATATGAATTGAAATGCATTCAACAGCTTGTTTTGAAAGAGCAATCATGCTTTCTAAGCATGGGCAGCATAATCATTGATTTTAGATTCAGTGAGACATCAGGGCTAACACCCAGTCTCTGATTGGCAGAATGAAAATGGGTTAGAACATTTCAAACTATATGAAAGAAAAGCAAGTAAACATTATGTTACATAAAATTACATCTGTTTTGTCTGCTTATATCTTAGGCTTTACCTTGAAATATACATGATATGTGCAACATTCAGCTTTAGAAATTAGAAATTCAGTCATCTACCTTGACTTTAGAGCCTAATGCCTAAGATTCCAGTTGAAACTCAATTCTTGATTTATTCTGAAGTACTCTTTCAGATATCTCAGTTGAAATTTTTATCAGTTTTTGAAGATCTGGAATATTAGAATGTAGACTTGAATATGAATTTTTCCCCCAAAACATTCACAACAAAAATTCAGCATTGTTTTATAAGTAATAACCTCACAAATGCTGAGTTTATATGCTACAAAAAACAGGTCATAATTGCTTATTTGAATAAACATCAAGTCATAGATCTCACAAGTAAGTGACAAAGTAAAAATAGTGATTCTTTTTCAAGTTTATATGTATTTTTAGATAAAATTATATGGAGTAATGGAAAAATTTGTTGTTTTATCTTTTTTCCTAAGCATCTCTTTGTCCTCTACATGCCCTTGTTCTGATGCTTTTAACTAGATTCAGTTGTAAAAATAATGACCAATGGGAAAATATATTTGTCCTTAGTCCTCCTTACATAGTTTTAGAGAGTCAACACTAAGTTATCATGCATTTCATTTTAATTTTGCAGGCATTTTTGATCTTGAATATCTAAAATTCCAACACACTGTACATGATTTATTCTTAACTTTCTTTGTACCTTTAGTGTTTGACAGATGGCTGCTGCCAAAAATCAGCTTGGGTGGGGAGCTAAAGTTCCAAGAAACACAAGAATTTGTATGCATAGCTAATATCCCTTAGGTTTATTCCTGCACTTCACATGATAAACAGAGACCTGAGCCAGAGTTCCTGCCTGCTGGGATGGCCCTTGCCAATGATGGCTTTGTCTCTTGTTTGAGTCTCAGTTCCCAAGTCTGTAAATCAGACGTAATTGTGTTTGTCATCCCTTTTACTTCACTGGGGGATTTTAAGGATTGCAAAAACACATAGCACTTGACAATATAAAATACTAAGGTAATGGTTAAAATGAAGAATGACCTTGTCCTGCCAATGAGCAATCTACTCCCAGGGAGGAAGTTAGGCATCTGGGATATGAATTAACTCTCTCTGGCCATCAGGGCACCATTTTTAGCTGAGTGCTGGAGGGCATGAAAGAATATACTATTTCCATGTGAATTCAGAGTACTTCTGCCTTCCCACTATGCCTGCATTTTTAAAGTAACTAAAAATATACAAGGAGATATTAGATGATCTTAGGAAATTCTAAAAATTAAATCTGAAAAATTATTCTCTTCATAATTATTAAAGTAATTAATCTCCAATGATTGTCCCTTTAAAATAAAGAACTAAAATCTTAGCATGCTTTCTATCAAGTTCTCCCTGAAATCAGTCTCAGCCTAGAAGCAATATTGCAATTGATGAATTATTATCACTCTGCAGTAATATGTATTTTTAAGTTTATAACTTATTTTTGAAGTTAACAATCAATTTATATTAATCTGTTAGTTTATTATAATAAAGAACCACAAGGTAGGCAGTTTGAACAAAATAAAATATTATATATGGTTCTGGAGACTAGAAAACAGTTAAGTAACTGGCAGGATTGTTTCCTTCTGAGGGCTGCTTGATATCTATTTCATGCCTCTCCCACTTTCTGGTCCTTTACCTACACTCTCTGGAGTTCCCAAATTTCTGCTGCACCACCCTGAACTCTGTCTTCATCTTCACATAGTGTTTTTTGTACAAGTCTGTTTCAGATTTCTCTTTCGTAAAGATACCCATTCCAATGTGTTAGGAGCCTACCTTACTCCAATATGACCTCATTTTAAATTAGCTAATTACCTCTGTAATAACCTTATTTTCAAATAAGGCTGTCTTCTGAGGCACTAGAGGTTAGAATCTTAACCTCTGAATTTGGCAGGGTTGGGGAGCAGACATAATTCATCCCATAACACAGTTTTATTAAATCTACATTAAGCAATAAGAATTAGTAACTCAGTAATGTCTATACTTGAGGCCATGTATTTTTTTCATATATTTTATTAATTTTGAGATTTCAATAATATTTCCCTTCAGTTTTTATTTTCCATCTTTATAGTATTCCAAATGGTTTCACTCAGGAAACTTACAGATACACTTTCCTACCCTTCCTAGAGTCATTTCTGCAGTAATAGGGCCCTCAGATCTGTTACCATTGTTTGCATTAGCTCTTAGTACATATGTTAAGTATGAACTATGCATTGTGAAATTCATAAATGCTTGAAAGCAGGCACTTGAAACCCAGGTTTTAATTTGCTTGGTAATAGATATATAACCTTGAGGAAGTAAGTTTCATTACCTGTGAAGGAATTAATAATATTTTAAGTAGAATGTTAGAGAGGACTAAATGAGGTACTGAAAAATGCAGTAAAAAAACCTCTTAGCATAATGCTTAGTAAATTCTCATGTAATTTACTTATTTTGTGTTCAAAATTGCTTAGTTTTATCTGAATATTAAAAGGAAAACTATGCAGCTCATTCTGTAGAACATTCAACAAAATTTACATAAGACTGTGTCAGCTTTTTGCAATGTTAGATTGCTATGAACCTCTCCAACTGGACTCAAGTAACTTGTAAGAACAGTGGTTATTGGTTTTGTCTTTTAGGCCCTGGTTCATGTTCTGTATTAGCTGTTTGACAGTAGTAGTTCTACTTCTGCCCCACATTGCTTCCTTTTTCCAGAATCCAGGATGAAAATAGAGCCTGGAGTCCCCAAATCAGATGTGCTGTTCTTATATCAGAATAAAAGATACCAAACCAAAGAATGCAATGTACCTTAAGCCTTTTGCTCACAATTGACATATTGTCATGTCTACTCACATTTCATTGGCCAAAGCAAATCATTTGGATAAACATGGGACCATGGAGATTGGCAAGTATTCCCCTTCCATAGGAAGACACTGCAAGTCACAGATGAAAGGTAGGAACGTATAATCTTTCAACAGGAAGGATGGAGAAAATAATTTGAAACATAATACTTAAAAGACATCAACAGTATTTTTCTCTTCAGTGGTATACCCTTTAATTTCTATATTAGTTCGCCCTTATCTTCAGCTTCACTTTCTGTGGTATAAGTTACCTTTTGGTCAACCATGGTCTAAAATATTAAGTGGAAAATTCCAGAAATAATTCAAAAAGTTTTAAATTATGTTATTTTCTGCACAGCATGATGAAATCTCACACTCTCTTGCTCTATCCCCATCTGCATCTGGCATATACACACTGTACTTGCTATCCACCCATTTTGGTTATCATACCAACTCCATGGCTCCATAGTGCTTATGTTCAATAACCTTTATCTCACTAAGTAATGGCCTCCAAGAACAAGAGTAGTGATGTTGACAATTTGAATATGCCAAAGAGTAACCATAAAGTGCTTCTTTTAGGTGGAAAGGTAGAAGTATGATAAGATATCTTGAAAGAGAAAAAGAGACCACATCATACAACTTTTATTACTATATATTATTATAGTTATATTTTATTAATAGTTATTGCTATAAATCTCTTAGTTGCTAGTTTATAAATTAATGTTATTATTGTTATTTATTATATATAGGATAAACACAGTTTACATGGGATTTGGTACAATTCTCACTCTCAGGCATTCATTGAAGGTCTTAGAAACAATGACCCTCAGATAAAGAGAGAAATAATATATCTATGTTTTATTTATTATTGTTTCTTATCTCATAGAAAAATGCAGCAATTGTAATCTTTGAGATGATTAATATAGTTCTCATCAAAGATTTTTTGAAAATCATCTAATAAACATACTTTCATTCACACACATTTTATCTTCAAATCCTCAAAACCAACATAGTGTTTCTTTACATGGAGATTTGTATTGCCTTTTTCATAATTCATATCCAAATATTTAGAGGTCTATTACATATTATGATTTTCCTACTCAGGAAAATTTCCTCACTTTTCATAATAGTATCCAATTTTATTTTGGAAAAATTCCCTCTTAATCAATTTCAATCCCCATATCTCATTTGAGTATTCTGCATGTTAAAGTGTCACAATGATTGTTTATTCAGTGGGCATGTGACTTAAACTGGGCCAATCAGAAAAAAAAAGGTCTGAGTCTGATAACTTTTATGGGAACTATGGGAATAGATAATCTCTGTTTTTATGGGGTTCATGACTACTAATATTCATTCCTAGAGCTAGTGGAGACTTAGCATATAGAGCTTATATGAAAATTTTCCACACCAGAGGCAGGAAACAATTATAGAATTGCTAGCATCTAAAGATAAAATACAAGTATTATCAGTATTGTTTAAATACCCAGATACTCCTGAAGTGAAGCTCAACTTCTCCACTGGATTGAGTTGTTGTTATTGTTTTCTTCAAGCTAATTTGAGTTAAATTTTCTGTTATTTGCAACCAAAATAGTCTTGCCTCACATATATGATTTTATATCATTTTCTGAATCAGCAGTGATGTGAACATGCTTTCTTTTCTGTTTCCTTTCCAATCTCCTTTCTTCTGTAAAATTTTTTATTTGGTCAGAGTTGTACAGAACCATATTCTTTTTTTTTACCCATTTGACATCAGATTCAAATAATCAAAGATTAATAAATAAGTTTACTCTATGATAAGAAAATATTATTGTTGAGTTCCAGGATGGCAGAAAACAAAAAATGTTTTAACAACAAATGAATTTCTAGATATTATTTTTAAGATTCAAGAAAGGCACTTGACAATATGATGTCAAGGAAAAGAATAGAACTGGGAATTAGTGGACCCGAGTTGGAAAGCTGGCTCTGCTACAGACTAGAAGTGACTATGGAAAATCATTTAAAATTCCTACATATCCTTCTTTATTTTTAAAATGGGGACAATACTAGAAATCTAATAGAGATATTCTAGGGATCAAACTAAATCATATTTGTCAAAAGCATATGTAAAATTTTATAGAAATTGCCATTATTTTTACTATTGTGTAAAAGTGTAGTACCAGGATTATCAGTCTTTGCTTCACCCAAGAGCTTTAAAAAAAATACAGATTCTCAGATCTACTGATTAAGAATTTGTAAGAGTGAGGCCCAGGAACATATGCTTTAAGAAGACCTCCAGGGGATAATTGTGACAGCTGTAGATTGAAAACTATAACTTTAAAATTACTGGAAACAACAGAGGCAAGTTGCCTGGATGTCTATATATCTGAGTGAGCTGGATTTGGTGGGCTATAAGAAGCCCATGTACTGAAAAGTTTCTGATCTAGCCATAAAATGGGTGCTGATTTAATGATCATAAAATAACGGTAAGAGAGATATCTTATAAGGCACTATATTTGTGAAAGGAATGTGTGTTAGTCAGCTTTTTTTTTTCACTGTGACCAAAATACCTGACAAGAACAACTTAGATCAGGAACTGTTCACTTTGGCTCCTGGTTTCAGAGGTCTCAGTCCATTGTCTACTGAACTCATTGATTTGGGCCTGAGATGAGGCAGAACATGATAATGGGAGGATGTAGCAGAAGAAAGCTGCTTAACTAATGGCAACTGGGGAGAGAGAGAGAGAGAGAGAGAGAGAGAGAGAGAGAGAGAGAGAGAGAAAAGGGATCAGGGACAGATTTAATTCAAGGCTACACACCCTCTGACCTGCCTAATCTCTCCTGCCAAGCTCCATCTGCCTGCAATTATCACCCCCTTGTCCATTCAACTATCAGTGGACTAATCCATTGATGAAGTCAAAACCCTAGTCATCATCGCCTGAAATCTCCACCTCTGAACCTTGCTGTCATGGGAATCATGCTTTCAACACATGAGCTTTCTGGGGGATGTTCCAGATCCAAATCATAAAAGAATAATATACAATAGGGTGATATAGCATTAAAAAGAAAGGATTCTTGTATTCTACACTTAGAGAAAAAGATATTTTGAGAATAAATTCTCCAGAATATTAAAAGAATTTGGGTAAGTTAAGTGAATAAGAAGAATTCCAGATGAAATAGTTATGGTGGAAAATAAGATGGACAAGATCAGGAATAAGTTCAGTACAAATGGAGTGCAGAGTGCTTTGAGGGAGAAAAAGAAAAAAATATGAAAAAGGAGCTTGGGACTGTAAAGAAACACCTGTGGAGGAATACCTGTGAGGAGGTGCACAAAGAACAGACACAGACACAGAAAGTGCAAGAGACAGACAGAGGAGCAGAAAGGAGTGAAGTGAAGTGGTGAAGAAGAGGAGTTTATTAACTCAAAGAACACATACCTCCCATTACCATGACAATATTCTAATTAGTATTTCTGTAACCCAAATAGTAGCTAAACTGAGATAAGGTCCAAGTTAATACAAACACAGAGCCCCTTTTCTCCAAGGACATTGCTAAGGGAACCAGATAGTGGCTGCATAGTTGTCAAATTAACTCAGAGGGAGGAGGCTGATCATTCCAATCCTGGGAATCAGGTCACCAGTCCACCCCTACCCCTGGAGTTTGCTCACAGGGGGAATGCTTTCCTGTCTATTTCCATGGTCAGAATACCTACATAGGACAAAATAAAAATGATTTCGGTGACAAGAAAAGGGATTTGGACTTCTTATTTATAGGATTTGTATGGGGGAAATTGAGTAGAGAAAGGGCGTGAACTTTTTCCACAGTGATTAAAAGCATGGTTTTAGTTCTGTCTGGATTGAATCCTAAAGTTCTACTTACAACTTAGATAAATTTAAGAGCAATTTAACTACTCTGGCTCAGATACATGGATATGTATTTAGTCCTCAGCAGTTAGCATAATACACTTTGCCTAGTTTATTATTATTATTATTATTTAATTTATATATGACAGTGGAATGCATTATAATTTTTATTACACATATAGAGCACAATTTTTCATATCTCTGGTTATATACAAAGTATATTCACACCAATTCATGTCTTCATACATGTACTTTGGATGATAATGGTCATCACATTCCACCATCATTTATAACCATATGCCCCCTCCTTCCCCTCCAATCCCTCTGTCCTATCTAGAGTTCATCTATTCCTCCCATACTCCCTCTCCCTACCCAACTATGAATCAGCCTCCCTATGTCAAAGAAAACATTCGACACTTGGTTTTTTGGGGATTGGCTAACTTCACTTAGCATTATCTTCTCTAACTCCATCCATTTACCTGCAAATGCCATGATTTCATTTTCTTTTTTTACTGAGTAATATTCCATTGTGTATATATGCCACATTTTTTAAGCCTTTATCTTGGGAACAAATCTTTACCCCTCACACATCAGATAGCACACTATCTCTAGGGTATATAAAGAACTCAAAAAGCTAAAAACAAACAAACAAACAAATAAACAAAAAAAAAAACAAATAACCCAATCAATAAATGGGCCAAGAATCAGAACAAACACTTCTCAGAAGATGATATACAATCAATCAACAATTATATGAAAACATGTTCATTATCTCTAGCAATCAGAGAAATGCAAATCAAAGCCACTCTAAGATTTTATCTCAATCCAGTCAGAATGGCAGCTATTATGAAGACAAACAACAATAAGTGTTGGTGAGGATGTGGGGAAAAAGGTACACTCATACACTGCTGGTAGGCCTACAAATTGGTGTAGCCAATATGGAAAGCAGTATGGAGATTTCTTGGAAAATTGGGACTGGAACCACCATTTGACCCAGCTATCCCTCTCCTTTGTCTATACTCAAAAATAGCATACTATAGGGACACAGCCACATCCATGTTTATAGCAGCACAATTCACAATAGCTAACCTGTAGAACCAACTTAGATGCCCTTCAATAGATGAATGGATTAAAAAATGTGGCATATATACACTTTGCCTAGTTTAAGCATGGCAAGAATTACCATAGAATCTTAAATGATCTTAGGAAGCATTGACTGGATGGAAGAAAATAGTTTTAATACTGAAATTTTTAAATAATGTCCAAAGCCACACCATAGAACCAGACCCCCATGAAAACACCTGTTCCTGTCACAATCAGGATGTTCCTACCAAAAGTCACCATTATATCATTTTCATCCAGAATCACAGAAACTTTGCTATAGTTTACAACAGAAATATAGGCACTTCCATTTAGTATCTTTCTAGACTTTATTCAGTTCTGGTTATTTTGCATAAAGCATGTGGACAATGCACTGAATAATGTCTGAAATTTTAGTTGGTTTCTAATCTGAGGGATGTGGCATATGGATTGTCTATCTGAAACGCACACAAAGAAGAATTAAGAATAAAGGGTAAAAGAGCCATCTAAATTATCACCTCTTAACTCTCAACATGACTAAGGATTAGATGATATTTTCACCTAATTCAAAATGATGATGTCTAGCATATAGTAAATCCTCAACAGATGGTACTTTAAGGATTATGGATTTGAATAAAGAGAAAAAAGAAGAAAATGGAGCCATTTGTGAAATAATTTCTATAGTTTAGAATAAAAGAAATAATGCCACAAAATGAAAATAAAAGTTTTGAGTATAAACAAATTAATAGGTATCTATGTTATGTCAGAGTTATCATGGACAGGAATCAATGACAGAAAACGATAGTGTCAAAGTTAGTTATTCAGATAGTTCATGATTTTCAATGTAACACTACTTGTTTTATTTCAAGAAGTATACTAGAAAGGAAAGCAAATCAGTTTCAGATAGGAAAATTGATTATGCATAGGCTTTTTGTGTTCTTAAACTCAAATATTTTTGGCACAGAGATCTGAAAAGTTTGTGGTAATTTATTCTCTCAAAAAGAGTAAATCTTAATAAATATATTAATGATGTCAATGGTAGATGTATGGAATATCTAGGATTTACTAGGAAGAACCTAGAAAGATGTTTACCTGGAACCAGAAATGAAATTAACATGCTGTTTTCTTATTTCAAAAATTCAAAACATTTTAAGGTAGAAACTATTTGCACAAAGTACTTTGAGCTATTTTAAACCCCAATAAATTATTTCTTTGAAAAATGATTCCTCAAAGACCAAAGAATGTATTGAATCCAAATGCTCAGTAGGATGTCTAGTTTAACTATAAAGCCAGTGGCAGATTTTGTAGTAATTTCTTACAGTTTGGAAGGGAAACCTATCATTCACTTAGCACCTTTTTTCATGTACTTAGAACTTGAATAGTGGCCTTTTTCTCTGATCTCTTGTCAGGGCCTTTGGCTCTCAACCTTCTGCTGGCGTCTGTTCCTGGCCCTCCCCCTCCCCCTTTCTTCTGTTTACTTGAAAGCAAAGCAGACTAGTTAATTTAACTAATGCCTTTTTACAGATCACTATTTTATCTGCTTCACTGGTTTGTTTAGCTAGTGCAAAGTGACACAGTGTTTCGAGTTACCCTGATTAATCCTCTGAGGGATGCTGATTCTTCAAGTAATAAACTCAATATTTACTTAATATTGTTCTAATCTCTAAGCCCTGATATTATAGCAGATTAGAGGAATATTGCACCCTTTCTCTTAAGAACATTCACTGTTAATTTTCCTACGTACAGGAAGAAAATGCACAAGTTTAATGATGAAAAGTTTAGATATGATGTGAAAGATTAGAACATGTTTATAGTAAATAAGTAGATCATTATTCAATGTAGTTATAGAAAAAAATATAATACAAACCAGAAAAATGAACACTTATTGAACATCTCTTCTGTACCCTTTACTGAGAGGAACACTTTATATATATTCTTCTAATTATTCCTTTGAAAATTATACGTGTTATAGACTAGTATGGCCATTTTACAGACGGCAAACTGGGACTTGGAGGGATCAAGACTTACCCAATGTCACACCCATACAGTTAGGAAAGAGCAGTGAAGGTATTCAAATCAAACAGCCTGATTCCAGGGGAAGAGTGTGTGTGTGTGTGTGTGTGTGTGTGTGTGTGTACCCGTGCACGCACGTAAGAGTATAAAGTGAACTAAGATCTTAATTTCTTAATGCTAATATGAAATTGATTAACTAAGCAGTTTCTCAGGGAAAGCAAAAAGCAAATACTAAATGTCACAACAGATGGAGAGCTCATTTGTTGTCTTATTCTACCCTTTGGATGTTTCATACTGCTGCTTCCTCCTTCAAAATTTCGAAGAGGAAAGTCAAAATTAGGAAAAGTAGATGAGAAAGAATAGAACCATAAGGGACCGATCTATCAGAAAAACACATTCAGGAAGTTCTTCAATAAGGAAATGAAAACAGAATACTGCTTATTTCTAAAATCCTTTTTAAAGAACAAGAGTTTTGGGAAAATTTTAGAGGAACAACAAGGAAATGAAATTTTATGTTAAAAGTTCCACATACTTTTCCAGGCCTGCACTCCCTAAGCCAGTCTCTTTCCCAGGCCTGTTACTTAAAAGTCTCTGGGAAATCTATAAATCTACCTCTGAACTGTTAATTAAGACCCAATAAATAAATTACATGAAGAAATGTATGGTATCCCCAGGAGCCTATAATTTTAGGGATTTTCTAGCATTATCTTGATCAGATAATGAAGACCACATCAGTCTAAGGATCCTGAGATTGACCAGACTACTAAAAACTGTCTTGAGATCACCAGACTGTTTGGAGAGCCTACATACTTTCCTATACCCACCCTTCACCAAGTTACACATTCCCCTTGAATGTGTAACCGCTTTCCTAAATCATCTTCTTTGTATCCACCTGATGTATCCACCTGATAGGTGCTGAGAAATTCTTTTCCATCACATGGGCCTAGGACCCCACTGTCCTAGATTTCCCCCTTCTCTCTAGGAATTCCCTGGACCAGGGTACTGAGAACTCTTTTTTTTTCTCCTGTGACTTGCTTTGCTTTACTTGTTTGAATATTTCATCACACATAATGAGAAAGCTGTAATTGTAGCCAATGAAATGTCCATTCCAAAGCCTCTGGACAAGCAGAGTGGTTTTCAGTATGTTTACTTCTCCTGAAAGTCATTTGGACACTGCAAGCAAAGACACATGAGCTATTGGCCTGCATTTTAGGTTTCATCCCACCAAACTAATCTCATAAATTTAGTGGTCACTATCAGAGAAGGTGTTCATGCAATTTCCCTTTGATTTCTTACTATTTCCAGATTTTACAATAGCTGATGGCCACTGAGCTAGCTAAAGGCTTTGTTTGATTAAATCCCAAGAATCTTTCTGTCTTTCTTTGGCCCAACTTATGACAGTGAAATCAGCCTGAAGGGCCTAGCCTGGCAAGGTATATCCTCAGTGATTTATGTAATGTCACTGTCTTGATGATTAACCTGAATAAATCATGCTGGTATTTTCAGCAGTGATATAGCCGGCCTTTATATTCTTATCAATTTTCAGAGCAAGAAGAAATTAGCCTGGTCCTCCCATTGATCTTGTGAGGAAAATTGTACTTCACAAAAGGGGTTCTACTGATAAACAATGAACTCTACAAATAACTCGCTGGTTTACTTTTAATCAATAAAATTTCTTGAGATGCATAATGCTAGTAATTGACTTAAATCATTGTGCCTATAACTGTTGTTTTTCAAAACCTTTTAATCTAATTGGAAAATCTTCCTTTGCACTAATAATAAACACCCACTAGACTGTCTGCACCTAATTGAGCTATACTAATTTATGGGTGTTCCCCACTGTTGTTCCCCTCTTTAATCAGACAGACTGCTTTATGTCTTTACCTAATGAAACCTAAGAATCCACCTAGAAGATCTGATCAAATGTCACTAGTGAATAAATCTTCATTAACACTGGTCCATACTGACTCAATTATGGTCTCACAACTGTACTTTTGTCAGATGGCAAATACTTTTTCCCCATTTTTTCAAATAGCGCCTTCATCTGGAAGCAAAAGTCTGTGATGGCCTGATGACCGGAAGCAGAGACCATTAGCTGGTATGATCAAGCCCATGTCACCTGACTGTGGTCATCGCAATTGCTCTTTCCACTTGCTGTGCGACTATTCTGCTTCTGACCTTTGCCAATGCAAAAACATACTTCTACCAATTCACATAAGTGAAATGGGAAACAAATGTTTGATCCCCAAATTTACAAAAGAACAATATATATATACCAAAATACTATTAGGTGAAAGAATATCCCAGAGTTGGTTCTTATCCCAGTAGAAAAGTTTCTTGGAATATCAGGTTGATTTCTTAAATGTGTCTGTGTAATCTAAGATCAGTGCAAATGGAGTTAGATAGTACTAAGCTTGTGATAGTTATAAAACTGGCATCTGTGATCAAATAGGCCCCCTTGGAGGACTTAATTAACTATATTCATAATAAACTGACTGGGAACTTACTTATTTCCCTACACTGTTCTCAGAAATACTGATAGATGAAATTAATTTTGAGGGTTCCTTTTTATCCCCCCTACTTCATTTTGAAATATGCCCTTATTCATATCATTCATATAATTCCAAAGAACTATCTACTCACTAATGACTTGGGTACATACAATTAATAAAAAGAAATACACACAGACAAGCAGGAACTGGATCCTAACATAACACAATAATAGTAGCTATGAAAATGAGTTTAATTCTTATTTAACAAATGCTTTCATAGTATTTACTATGTTCCAGATACTGTTCTAAATACTTCACAAATTTTATTCTTCAAAACAATGCTAAGATATTGCTCTTCTTTAAAAACCACATTTTCCAATCATGGGAACAGGGACACAGAGCATTCAGTTTGTTGCTAGAGTCCCATAACTAAAAAGTGGTAGAACTGGGATTGGAGTCCAGATAGACAGGTTTTGGAGTTATTGCCTTTTCTCCTACATTATGCTCTCTCTTTGCACAAGTGAATAGTTAACTTGATTTTTATTTCTAATATATAGGGAAAAACATAGAGCATAATGATACCTCAGGATATCTGATATTTAATTATAAAATGATATCCTATACCTATTCCAGAGAACCCTTGTGTTATGATTTAGATGCCTTTTGTCCCTGTAAAGTTTCATGTATTTATAGGTTTGCTCTCCAGAATGGTGGTGTCTGGAGATGTTAGATAATTTTAAGAGGATTAGCCTAGGAAGAAGTCCTTTGGTCATTGGGGGATGTGCTCCCAGAAGCAATTAAGGAATATTTTTCTTTTATACTGGTCAGTTCTTAAAAGAGGGTTGATACAAAAGCCTGATCCCAGGCCCAGATTCTTGGATTTCTTCTCTGACGAATGATCATCTGCACTGACATACTCTCCTGATGTTGCCATCAACCATGGAGTGATATAGTCAACGGGGTTGTCATCAGAGCTGAAAAGATATTTGTGCCATAATCTTAAATCTTCATTTATAGCAACCAAAACTGGATTAATATATCTAGTCTCTCATAATGATCATCTATAAAAGATGCCATGAATTTCTTGAACATTTCTTCTATTATAACTCCCTTGGAAATTCACAAAGCAAGTTAAAGTCTTTTGAGAAGATGTATAATGAAAACATTAATATACGGAGGTGTAATCTAGTTTTTGCAGACCTATTTAACAGATCCACATTTTCTTCAAGATTTACTATGATCTTGCAGAACTTGTGTCTCACCATGAATCCTATTTATGAAAAAGTCTATTACTTTCTTGTTTTATGTGGGTTCTTTGAGGGACACTGAATGATACCTTCAACATTTGCTTTATACAACTCCAAAAATCAAATGCCAAACATCCCCCCCACCCCCACCCATGGACTAGCTATCTTCAACTTCCCACCTTCCTTGAGTTAAGTTTTTGGCACTAAAATACAATGTGTTAAAGATGGCACTAAAGAGAAGCTAAACTACATGTACTCTTCAAATGGTCACTAGATAGAATAAAGAAGGAATACAGGAGCCACTTGCTACAATTTCTAAGATTATGGATGATAAATTTATGTGCCAGATTACTTGCTTTCCAATTGAAATTTTGGAATGCACTTGTTAACATAATCTTAAATCATGTTTTAAAATAGGCACACCTTCTTTATTCCACAGTGTAGAAGTTCTTGTTTCCATATGGAGGTCATTTTTTCTCAGCATTGACTCTCAGACCCCCCCTTTTTTTTTGCAAAGATTCTATAACCTTCTTTGAGTTATAGTTAACATTCTATTATCTGTACTGTGTATCCATACAAAATTAGGGAAGTTCTTCTTCTTTTTTTTGTTATTAAATATTCTTCAGTAGTTAAAAATATGAGTGTCACACTGGTCAGAATGGAATTGGAAACCCAGTTACTGTTTGTCATCTCAGTGACTTTGACCAAGTTATTTGGTATGGACAAATTTCTGATTTCTGACCTATACAATAGAGATAATAATAAAGCTTTTTTTTTTGCATGGTTATTGTGATGATTAACTAACATAATGCTTGTGGAAGATCTAGTATATAGTTCATGACATGATCCAGTAACTGCTATCAATTTCTAATATCATTACTAAACTTCAGTTTTCATAAGAAATATTGGATGCTTATTAAAACACAAATTTTTGACACTTGTACCCATAGTTTCCGATTCAGTGGATCTGGGGTGAGGCCTGAGAATCTGCATTTCTAATAACTTTGTGGGTTGTGCTAAAGCTGCTGTTTTGGGGTTACATGATGAAAATTACTGCTGTGAGTAACTGACAAATGCTTTATACAAGAGAAGCTATCAAAGTCATCAATTTGTATCAGGGATATTTTTCAGGGGTTTTGATCAGATGTGTATTTCAGAGGCATTTAAGAGAATTTTAGAAATAATTATTATCTTCCCTAGAGCTGGCTGAGTATGTCTAGTGAAGATGTATAAAAACAAAAACAAAAACAAAAAAACTTCATTGCTCAGCACTCGTCTTACACTGGCCTGGGTTGGTGTCCTTCTTCCAAATAGCATGGCATTCAAGATGGATACTTAGCAGTAGTATTTTGCTTCACTGTTGTTTTGCATCAAATTGCCTTGCTATGACATAATGGTCATCTGACATTTCGGAGCCCATTTTTCTTTCTCCCAGGTCTGTCTCATTTGCTTAGTTAGGATGGCTGTCTCCTAAAAGTTATCCAACAAGAAGTAGGATTCATGAGTCATTGGGGGCCCCTGAGTGTGCAACCTGGACTAGAATCATAGAATAGTTCATCTTTTCACCTTAGAACAGATGGAAGCAGCTTGAGTAAATGATAGACAGAAGGGGAACAGACTTCATTATACCCTCTGAGTTAATATTGACCTGGGAAAAATATGATGATTTCGAAGTTTGTCCTGATAGCTGAGAAAGTCTTCTTAATTAGAAGTAATGTTGAAAAGGTGGCTATTCCCAAAAATTCCCGCTCACCTGCCATCTGCTGCTGATAAAGATATGTCAATTAAGGAATGTTAAGAATAAGTTCTAATTACCTTCCTACTCTTGTATTTGTTCCCTTGATGCTCTTTGATGGCCTTAATTGAAGCTCACATGTGAATCACATCTTCTGCTACATGCCAACTCCCACCTGGATATGCAGAAATCATCATAAATCGAGTTGCCCTCTGCTAAATGTCTGATATTTTAAGAACATAGTCTTAGATTTCTCCTTTTGTGGCTACTAATTATATTTTACCTGAATTATTCTAAATCATGTAATGTTGACAGCAGTTCAAATCGAATGTCCTAGGAATGACACTCATCAGTTGTCCTAAATCTCTTTGGTGAACATGATGACACAGTAGAAGTGGCAGCCTTTCTCATCAATCCATACATATTGAGATTTGTGTGGTCACATATTATTGGTAGCAATTCTTGTTTCAAAAGTCACTGAAACAAATTAGAGAATCTCCATTTTCACAGGGAAACTTTGCTTCCTGTACTTTGAGAACAGCCAAAAAAGAACAGAGAAAAGAGCAACAATATTTTGGAAGTAATTTAAGGCTGCTGAGTCTCTGGTTGTATAGGAAAAAAGCTTGTTTGTTCCCCTAGTTCCAGATAAAAATGATGACATTCTGATTCTGTGTTGTTTTGGAGTTTGGGGGAGAGAGTCACCTCATTGCACTGACCTGGAAAAGTACAAAACAATTGTTTGACTGAGGCACTCATGAACATTTCTCCAAAGTGGTGCCTAGAATCCATAGAAAATCTCTAAATATCTGAGTTTATAAAATTTATCTATATTGAGCATCTGTTCAATTTTTTCAGTAATTATTTTAACAAGAGCTGGGGAGCCAGATTCTGATAGTTTTCCACTTTATCACACAATCAAAAAAATGCAGCAACATGCAGGCAGTTATTTTTCATGGAGCACTTATAGAAGCAAAACCATATGCTGTACTTGTTTGGGATAATTGTAAATCTTTAAAAATCTAAATGTCGTTGTCTTTAAAATGTTGTTAACTCCAAAACAAACAATTTAATGTGAACAACTCAACACCTAGAATGTCATTGTGCAAACAGTTAATTAGGTTTATGCATGTATTAATGCAGACAAGTACAAATGGCTTTTATGTGCTTACATAAATAATCATGGTAGAGCTATAAATTAATACATTTAAAATTTCCACCAGAACTTTAAGTCATTGAATTTTAGAATTAAGCCTTCAAGATTATCTAGTTCAGTTGTTGTCAAGATTGACAAGGCATTATAGACTTTGGAGTTAAGTTTGCATATATCTCAGCCCCACATTTGAGACTTTCATTCATTAAGTCTTTTCAATAGGAATTTTGTACACATGGATATTTTTAGATGTAGATCATCTATTGGAACCTGTAATTTAATAGAGTTACCATTACAAATTACCACAAGCTGTGTGGATTGAAAAAAAAAAGTTATTATCTCACAGTTCTGAATGCTAGAAGTCCATAATCAAGGCTCTGTCAGAGCCATACTCCTTCTGAAAGCATTAGGGGTTATTTTTTTCCCCTTGGTTCTTCCTAGTCCCTCTAGTTGCTGGCAATCCTTGGCATTAGTTGATTTACAGCTGTGTAAGTCCCATCCTGTCCCTGACTTTGTTGTCACGTGGCCTTCCTCCCTGTGCATTTCTGTCTCTACACCTCTCCTTACATGTACATTTTCATTATATTTAGAGACTAACCTGATCCAGAATGATTTCATATAAATTTGTCAATATTTCCAAAAAAGGTCACATTCCTGTTTACTAAGGGCTAGCAATTGAACTTATTTCTGTGGTAGGGATGGAGTGACAATTCAATCCAAAGTGAAAATGGCATCCAAAGCAAAAAAATTGGTGATACAAATTCTTTGTAACTCACTGGTATTATTGAGTTTGAAATAGAGAAGTTAAGCAACTTACATTGGTTCTCTGTTAACCAAGAGTGTCACCCAAGTTAAAATAATAGTTTTCTTGTCCAGTAGTTCCTGAAGAGCATCTTAGTTGGGTGATTATAGCTCTGGTTCTCTCATAAGTTTACCTGGAAAGTCTTTGAATGTCATTGGAGGATCCACTTTCAATCTAACTTTGTTCCTCACCCTCATTTGGCAACAGTCCTCAGTTGATTATCATGTTGGTGTCTTCATGGGAATGTTACTTATATGACTGTTAGCGTCCACCAGAGTATGTTATCTGAAATAGAAAAAGAGATAAAGAAAGGCAGAAACCACAGTATATTTGGTAACCCAATCTTGGATGTGACATACCATCACTTCTGCCAAATTTGCTTAATCATACAGAATAACTATGGTGCAGTACTTGTTTATATATAATATAAACAATGGGTCAATGGAGCCATCCTGGGATTTACCCACCATAATAAGAAGGGCTAGGAGAATAAACCATTATTATTCAAAATATAATCCAAAGGTGGACATAACTTGGAAGCTCCATAGAAATGCAAAATCTCAGGCCTCACTCCACACTTATTGAATCAGAACCTATACTTTTAATAATATTCTAGGGGATGTGTATACCTATTGTATTTTCAGAAGCATAAGACCATAATAAGTTGCTGATTATATTGTTCTTTTCAAAGTAATTGCCTTAGGTGGCAGCACCTAGCCCAAAGAGACTTGTCATTGCTTAAAATCCACCATGAACTTTGATTCATATCATGACACATGAGGAAATCAGTATCTTTCCATTGTGTCCATACTACTTTACTGTACTGGTAGTAGTATTTCTTATCTATTGTATTAACTTTAACAGAGTTGACACAAAAGGTTTTCTTATTTTTAAAACACCTTTAGTACATGTGAAGAGTAAGAATTCATTTTACAATAAGAATGTTAAAAGTATATTGCATCTTCAGAGCTCTTCTACAAATCATAATGCTATTTTCATAAACAACACCATGCATTTCTAGCTCTTCAGTTTATTCTGAAAGAAAGATTATAATCATCTTGCACTCAAATAACTTGAAGCAAGTGGTTAATTGAACCTAATTAGAAGTACAATAAAACTCATACCCAAATCAAATGCAAGTTACATTAATTCAGGCCACTATACTAGCAACCTAGTGGAAAAAAGAAATAAGCTTTTCTGAGTGAAAAATAATATTTAAATTATTTAATTTCATATTGTTTTTGAGTGAATTTACATACAGTAATTATCATATGATCAAAATTTCTATGACATTTTAAGAAGGAGAACAAAGACATATAGTTATAAGAGTAAAGTGTCAATGAAAATTTAGAGATGGCCCAGATGTTGACACTTTTAGTTAGTATTTAAAATAACTATTAGAAGTATATCACATCTTCTAGAGAAAAGTTTAAAAACATATGATAACAACAAGAAAGAGAAAAACTAAGGGAATTCCTAAGGGGGGGGGGAAGATCTAAAACTTAAAGAATTTAGTTGATGACTTAGTGTAATATAGGTGCAAATAGGAAAGAGTCAGTACACATAAACTGATATCAGTAGAACATATCAAATCTGAAAATTGAACCTAGACACAAATTTTTCAACAAAACATTAGCAAATAAAATTAGGCAATATATAAGAAGGATAATACATCATAATCAAGCAGAGTTTATCTCAGGAATACTAAATTTGTCCAGCACTAAAATATTTATCAATTTTATTCACCATGTTAAAAAGAAAATATAAAATAACTTCAATAGTATCAGAATAGACTCAGCACCCATTTTAATAAGAACTTTCAGAAAATGAGAGGTAAAATTCCTTACTTCCATTGATTTAGAGCATCTATGATAACCCTATAGCCAACATCATAGTTAATGATGAGACCAGGAACAATGCAAGGATGTCAACTCTGATCATAAGGTGATAGAATAATGCTGTTAATATATTGTAACCACAGGTTCTCACCAAGTAGTATTACACATTCTTATTCAGGGAGGTCTTGTCCTATAGTTGTTCCTCCTCTCCCAACTTAGCAATTTGAGGATAAGTATAGTATAATGATAATCTCAATCTTTGATTTCCTTCAAGGTCTCAAGACTTCATTCATTTTATTAATTCATAATTCACTATTTAGCAGACACTGTGCAAGTGTAGGGGGCAAAATAATAAACAAGAATTCATAGTACAGGTTGCATGCTACTAGAGAGACAAGCAGAGGCTACCAAGTAGCACAAAGAAAGTGGAAAGGGTGCGGGGAAAGGAAGGAATGTTTTCTATGACTGGGTGAATATTAATCTTGATTTGGCCTCCAGCTAGCAGTTTCCTGCTGTAAGATCCAAATCACAAGTACCAAACCCAGTATAACCAGAAGATTTTCCCAGAGACCCTATGTGCACTTAGTCTTCTTCATTGGCTATAAGCCAGAGACAATATGGGAAATATATTAGTTTATCCCCACTTGAGAGCAAGGGAACCAAGCCCAGCAAGACTCAATGGTACAGTAAAACAGACTGTCAGATTTTCTCTCAAACCTGGGTATTGTATGTGACTACTCATGCTGATCAGATCTTCCTTGTGATGATACTATTCCTTCCTTGTCTGGAACCATCTAACTTACTCATATTTTCGTTTTCATTGTGCCCAATTCATGCACATTTATATGTTTCCACAGAAGAAAGGGGAAGTCTAGAGGTATATTGACAGAAGGAATCACAAGAGCAAAGTTTTGGAGTTAAAAAAAAAGAGGATGGCTCTTTCCAAAGACTGTACATGCTTCAGAGTAGCTTGAATTAAGTAATACATGCAGGAGACAAGCAAAAGAGGTAGGGTGGAGCTGGAGGGGGTAGCAGGAGCTGGGTCATAAAAGGGCATGGATTTCACACTAGGGAGTTTACACTTTTATTTCCCTGAGGCCAATGGGCAGCTATTGAAGGGCTTTAAGAAGGGAATTGTGTCACTGTATGATTCACTTTCATTTTAAGAAATATTACTCTAGTGACAATGTCAAAAGTGAACTTAAGGGGCAAGATAGGAGTCTTGGAAACCATTTAGGAAATTGTTACTATGGTGGACTGCAAAATGATGATGGCATAATTCAAGGTGCTGGGGCTCTGGTGGAGAAAAAAGGACAGATTCAGAGATTGAATAGATGGCACTTAGTGGTTAATTGGACATGAGAAGTGACATAGGATAATTGTGTTTTAGCCCTTCCTCCCTCATCATTCATCAAAGGACATTTTTGTAATGCTGTATGTAACCCTCCTACATTTTATACTTCTTCCCGAAGGATGTGTTTCTTCTCAATTACCTTGTTAAAAGCCTGAAAATGTTCATCCATTTATAATGTTTTTTATTGTCAGTTCTTCAGAGAGCAAAAATAAAATGTATCTTCGAACAAACTATCATACCACTTTCAGCACAAAACCTTGAATGTAATATTCAAAAATTTATAAGATAAATAAAAGAAGCAATTTTCATCTACTGTGAGACAGCTTTACATGTTTATTTCAGTGGAACTTGAACTAAAAGAAGTATAAGGAAAGAGATATTTCAAATTATTTCCTGGTTAGCCTAAATCACCTAGCATTCTCTCTTTACATTAATATCTATTATTGAAAATCTTTAAAAAATTAAGTTGTTGTTCCCTGCCTTACTAATTATACCAAACATAATCTAATTTACAATGAGTCAAAGATATTTTCAGACTCTTAAGTCATTATTATAAATATCAATGATTAATCACCCTTCAACCCACTTTATATTCAATAATGACTTGATCCATTAAGCATACCAAAGGAAGAGTGAGACAAAATTTTTTTAAGAAACTAATGACATTGTATGACATAGTACAGAACATAACATAATTTCAAGGGAGAATTTTAGATTTAGCTTTCAGGATCACTGCTGAATACAGACAGTGTGTATTGGGGGAGAGAAGGGAACATTTGAATTATGGGACTAGCGTAAAACAGTAGTATAAAGGCCTAAGGAAAGAGCATGCCTGTTGTGTTCCAGGGACAGCAAGGAGGTAAGTAGGACCTGATTGAGCAAGGAGAGGAAAAGGAAATAAGGTCTGAGAAGTAACCAGTTACAGTGGTTTTGAAATGTGACTCCCAAGTTATTTGACACTTTTCCATTTGAGAAAGAAGGCTCAGAGCCTGTTCCTTAGAAAAGACTCAGTGGCTGACAAGTACTGTACGGCAGGAGTGGTGCCCTACCATTGTGCAGGTCTAGAACCAGGGAAAATGGCAACTTCTTCTTTCTACACCTTAAGATGCTTGCTCTTGAAACATAGCTGCCAGGCTATTGGGAGTGCAGTCCACATGGAGAGGCTACCTATGGGTTGTGTCTAACAACCCACTGATAGCCAACATCAACTGTTAGACTTGTAATTAAGCAAACCTCCCAGGTGATTCCAGCCCCATCAGCCACCATCAGATGAAATGCAAGAGAAAACCTGAGTGGAAATCACCTAACTGAACTCAATCAACTCCGGAATCCTGAGGTGAAATAATAAAGTATTGCTGAAGCTTTTGTCCATTGGGGTGATTTGTCACACAGCAAGAGATGACTAATTACAATAGACAGATCTGCACATAGCAAGGATCTTTAGGCCATTGTGAGGCCTTGACTTTGACTTTGAGTGAAAGACTGTCAAGTTTGGGCTGAAAATTGCTTGAATTTGATTTATATTTTAAAAGAAAACTATAATGCTGATATGACAAAAACACTTTGAGAGTAATACGTGGAAGAAAAGAAAATTAGTCCATGGATGTAACTGAGATGTAAATTCAGTGTTATGGACCAAAGTGGTGAACACTAGTCACCACCAAGATATATTTAAAGAAGGGTTTAACAAGATTTCCTGGAAATATTGATGTGACTGTATCCCATTTGTATATCTGTGGTCTCCTGGAAGTGATCTTTATTTGTAAACATTCTCTCTTTGCACAGAGTATATGCTCACATTTATGGCTTTTGTCTTTCTTTTTATTTGCGTTTTTAAGGGGTATGTTGTTTTTCAAGAACTTGCTTTTTCTATATATTCTGTGGAACCTATTTTACCTGGTCCCTGGTGCCCACTTTTATAGCTTTCTATAAACTTTTACAAATAACTAGTCCCTCTTCCCTCTTTGCTTAAAGTAAGACAAATTAAAATTAGAGAAAGAGTGGACTAGATGCTACCTGGAGCCCACCTAAATGTTTCCACCTGATATCTAGCACCTAGGGGAGAGTTTTAATTAGATGGCTACTATTCTCACAATAACACTGGGAAACTTTTATTTGAGCAGATCACTTTGTTCAATAAAAAAGAAATATATAATTAAGGCCTCTGGGAAACTATGATATTTGATAGGAGTTTCCATATTTGTTACACTCTTATAAAAATGCAGCAGGTCAATGCAACTGCATTAAATTATAGTTTTGCTTCTATGAGTACTTTGTTCAAAAATGGAAAATAGAATGAGTAAGAGCAGGGCCTAGGAGGTGAAAAAAAAACACAATAAAACAAAAAGAAGTAGTAGTAAAATGAATGTAAAAGTAATACAAGAAAACAGAAAGGAAAGATTCTGTGATTTCATGTACAGAAAGAAAGGCTAATAAAAATATGAGCTGTCATCACAAAGACAAGTAAACTCTCTGAGTTGAGCTGCTCACAAGCTTTCCTGTGACACTGAAAGGTGAGCATACGGCTTGAGATATGTGTCATATCAAATCAGAGCCTGATTGTTGAATCACATCAATCATCATTTACAGGAATTTCAAGCACAACTTCTCAACCAGGAGAACAACCAGTCCACCAAGTAATGCTTAATTTTTCTAGATGAGATTTCAAAATTCAATCTATGAGTCGTGAAATGAGAGATCCAATACTTGAATCTGAAAATATTTATTATGGAAAATGGAAAAGTAATATTTTTACTTTGACTTTGCATTTAAAGATAAGATGACTAAGTCATAATTTCTATAAAATGGTAAAAAGGAAAATTTGATGTCTGGTTAAAACAGCTGATGGACCATGTGGGGAGGCATGTAGGAAACGAAGCATGAAAATATATTAGAGTCACCATCCAAGAGCCACTTGAAGAACCTTTTGAAATTATAACCTAATTAGGCCTCTGGGAAGAGGCTGCCTTGCCAAATGCAGGTATTTATTTGTCACATTCAGAAATATCATTTTCTTCTCTTCATTATTCAAATGTATGTATTGAGAATAAGTGTTGGAATACTTGCTGTCAATTAGGAAAAAAAGTGAAGCACCATATGGTGAGAAGAATTTTTAGAGTTCTAGAACTTCCTTTATAATTAACATAAAAACCTGGGCTATTCATGACCTGTCTGGTTGTAGTTTTCCCCACTTCAATTTAAACACCTTTTCCCATATTTCTCCCCAGTCCCCTGTTTGTTGAGGCTGGACTGTGGTGGGGAAATGTGAGTGTTGGACCTTGACTGATTTGACTTGCACAATACCCAGCCAGCATCTCTGGGCCTCCACTTGACAATGCTGGCCACCTTGCAGACTCCTCTCTGTCATACAGCCTGCTGTCCAGGAGTTACTGCAAAACTTCAGGTAAACCAGACCTTCGTTCCTCTTTGTTATTTATGTCCTTCAAATAAAATCAAGACCAGAAGGGAGCAGAGTCAAAGAACTGTTTCACTGAAGAACTGGGGTACATTGAAAGGGTAATTATTATAAAGGAGGGCAAAAGTGAATATTATTCATTCAATAATATCTTTTCCAGAGTAAGTACTGCTCAGGGAGAAAATATAGCCACCCTCACCCACCGTCCATGTTTCACCTTCCACAGTTTTAGCTACCTGTAGTCAATTACAGTCTAAAAATATTAAATAGAAATTTCCAGAAATAAACAATTCATAAATTTCAAATTGTTTGAGGTCAGAGTAATGTTAAATCCCATGACAGCCCATTCTGTCTTGCCTGGGACTGGGAATCATCCCTTTTCCAGCATATCCATTCTGTTGATGTTACCTTATCATGAGGTGGCCAGCACCTCGTCAGGGTGATTTTTCCTGCTCAGAAGGAGATGAGCAACCTGAGAAAAATAAAGTCTGAGATAGTTAGTGAAGAATTAAGAGACAGAACCAAAAATTAGTTTTAAAAGCAGAGCGCCTAATAGTTTCTTCCAGCCCATACAGGAACTGGGACAGAACAGCCAAAAAAAAAATGGCTCTAGTTCTTTATTTAAGGAGTACATCAAAGGCTGAGATAAGGTTTAAGTGGGTGGAATCTTGCTTCATGGTGTGTTGCAGTCAATAGGTTGATTGGCATCTTGGCAAGCCACATCTATCTCTGAGAGGCTGTATGTCTATGTGGCTGCAGCAGTCACCCCATCTCCAAGTTGTATGGGAACTTTGACAAGCTGGGTGGGCGTTCACATGTATTTGGACCATCTCACCAGCAGGAGTGCTGCTGTGAATTCCTAGATCCTAGACTTTCCTACTCGATGGCTTCTATGCCGATCTGATTCACACACATTTCATGGATGGCTGTTGACACTACCTGCCTGTGAGTCACCTAATAGCTGCCTGATTATCATCTCAATATGAGCAGGCTCAGTTGTGCATTAGCCCATGTGCATTAGACAAACAGGACACCTGCACCATCCACCTCACTTCATCTCATCATGTAGGCATTGTACCATCTCACATGGTCACAGACAGAAGAGTGTGTACAGTAAGATATTTTAAAAGAGAGAGAGACCACATACACATACTTTTATTACGTTATACTATTATAATTGCTCTATTTTATAATTAGTTACTATTGTTAATCTCTTTCTGTGCCCAATCTATGAAGTAGATTTTATCATAGATATATATGTAAAGGATAAAACAGTATATGTAGTGTTCAGAACTATCTTCAGTTTCAGGCATCTACTGGGGGTCTTAGAAAGTAATCAGGGTGTTACAATAGCACTCAGGAGTGCATCTTTTTTCTTTAGACTGGCTTCACAGCTCTTAGGCTCCTTAGGACATTGGATGTGGTAGCCAGGAAAGTGTTTGAACATTAGGTCTCTTCAGCAGGTGTAGAAATGCCTCTTTCAGGTTCTGATGCTTTTTGTAGTGGTGTAAACTACAGTAACAGCCATCTCTGGAGTTTTTATTTTTAAATTACTAATGGTTACATTGTGTGTGATTATCACATCTACTCACTAGAGCAGATTATGCTAAGTGAAGCTAGCCAATCCCTGAAAAACAAATGCCAAATGTCTTCTTTGATATAAGGAGAGTAACTAAGAACAGAGTAGGGACGAAGAGCATGAGAAGAAGATTAACATTAAACAGGGATAAGAGGTGGGAGGCAAAGGGAGAGAGAAGGGAAATTGCATGGAAATGGAAGGAGACCCTCAGGGTTATATAAAATTACATACAAGAGGAAGTGAGGGGAAAGGGAAAAATAATACAAGGGGGAGAAATGAATGACAGTAGAGGGGGTAGAGAGAGAAGAGGGGAGGGGAGGGGAGGGGAGGGGGGATAGTAGAGGATAGGAAAGGCAGCAGAATATAACAGACACTAGTATGGCAATATGTAAATCAATGGATCTGTAACTGATGTGATTCTGCAATCTGTATACGGGGTAAAAATGGGAGTTCATAACCCACTTGAATCAAAGTGTGAAATATGATATATCAAGAACTATGTAATGTTTTGAACAACCAACAATAAAAATTAAAAAAAAAAACAAGTTCTGCTTATTCGTTTATCCATTCATTCATCAAGTATTGCATGAGAGCCTACTCTCTGCCAGGTTAATAGGGAAATGGAGACAAGTCATTTAAGCAAGGTGCTTTTGATTAGTGCTCTTTAAGATATTAAACAGAGCAGTGAAAGTTGCATAGAGATGCTGTTTTAGGTAAGATGATTAAGAATGATCTCTCTGAGAAAATGATATCTGATATAAAATTCTGTCCATAAAATCAGGGTAATAATATTATCTTCCTTGAAGATTTGGTGAGTATTAAATGACATAATGTGTGCAAAGTGATAACTGCTATGTGACTCATAGCACTCAATAAATACCACCATTATGCATAATATTATCATTAGTCTCCATAACTTCCTGGCAAGACAGGCAGAGTAGAAATTATTGATTCTATTTTATAGATGAGGAAATTCTAACTCAGAGAAGTTAAAAGACTTTCTGTGTCTGCACCAATAGTAAATGTAAAGCCAGGACTTAAATCCCAGTCTTTTGTTTATTATCCCAATACTCTTTCAGCACATGAACTCCAATCACTTGGAAGCAACCTTAATTTATCTATCTATCTATCTCCCCATCCACATTCATTCACCTCTCTGTCCATCTATCTAACATGTATTTTTAAAAATTGACTAGCACAACTACGGGGCTAGCAAGTCTGAAATTTTTTAAGGCATGCTGGGAGGAGGCTGGGTATGAGTTCATGTCATGGTCTTCAGTCCAAAGTTTGTCAGGATTGCCCTCTTTTACAGGGGATCTCAGTCTTTCAGTTTAAGGTCTGCTGTGGCTTGAATGTTTGTGTCCCTTGCAAATTCATACCTTGAAATCTAGTCCTCAATGTGATGGTATTAGAAGGTGGGCCCTTGGAAGGTGATTAGGTCATGAAGGTTCTGCCTCATTGCTTGTTACAGTTTAGATGTGATGTCTGAAAAAAGCTCATGTGTGAGACAATGCAAGAATGCTCAGAGAAGAAATCATCAGGCTGTGAGAGTCTTAATCCAATCAGTGAACTGATTTCTTGATGGGATTAATGGGGTTGTGACTTAAGTAGTTAGGTGTGGCTGAAGGAGGTTAGGATGTGACTTTGGGGTATATATTTGCATCTGACAAATGGAGGTTTCTCTGTTTTCTTATCACCATGTGAACTGTTTCTATCTGCCACACTCTTCCACCATGGTATTCTGCCTCAACCTGGAAACCTGAGGAATAAACCTGGCTGTCTTTGTTTTGAGACCTCTGAAACCACGTGCCCTTAAATGAACTTTTTTTTTTCTACAATTGTTCTGGTCAGGTTTTTAAGTCACAGCAGTGAAAAAGCTGAATAAAGTATTGCCTTTATAAAAACAAAAAGACCAAAGAGAATTAGCTAATCTTTTTGCCACATGAGGACATTACCAGACAGCGTCATTTATGTGAAAGAGGATCTTCATCAGATAGAATCTGCCAACATCATGATCTTCAACTTCTCAGAACTATGTGAAATAAACTTATGTTGTTATAAGCTACCCAATCTAAGGTATTTTGTTCTATTAGCACAAAAAGGCCACAAGGCCTTCAATTGATTGGATAAGCCTGATCATATTATGGAGGGTAATCTGCTCACTTAGTCTATGAATTTCAAAATGTTATGTCTAAAAATACCTTTACAAAAACATCTAGAGTGTTCTTTGACTAAACAACTGGACAGCCTTAGCCTAGCTAACTTGATACAGAAGATTAAATTACTCTCTCTACCTGTTAATCAATAAAATCAATCAATGGCTCCATTAATCAATGCATATTGCACTTTGTCATGGAATTTACATTAAACTTTTGAATAAAAGGAAACTTGCTTTAGTTTCAGCTTTGGGTTTAGGAGGCAGAAGCACTCAGATTTCTGACAATGCATCTTCCATGGATGCTTCTTGACAGAATGTACTTTTTGTTCTAAATGCTATCATAAATCATATTTTATTTTAGCTGTATGCATCACTATGGATATGCACCACTGTTTCAGGTATCTACTCTGATTCTGTTTCTTCAGCTCAATTGAACAAAAGAAGTGCTTTCACAAAATGATTTTTTCACCAACTTGATCTAACATTATAATACCAAAGAGACTCCCCCACGAGAAAACTAGCCTTCCTTTTCTATGTAAGGTAGTAATGGTTTGCTTCTTATCCATTTATTAAATTATATAAAACAATGTTCTGGGGGGTTTGTTAAAGAAGTTAGTTGTTAAAATAAAATAAAACATATCAAATGCATTAATTGATACTATAGTATAATTCATAGAACCTTATTATAAGATAATAAGATGAAATAATAAGATGATTTAAGCACATACATAGTATTTAGAAGTTGAAAATAAATACAAACTGAATATTTAATAATTGGAAAATGGCTAAATATATTAGAATATGTTTTAAAGCTCCAGTTTGTTTTATGAGACTCTCAAGGATATGGAAATTTCTTATACATTTATGTAATGAAAGAGAATTCTCTCTATATTTTTCTAATTGTAATATTTCAGTTGTGTAAAAAGTGCATAGACTAGAAGGAATTTTACCCCCTGAAAACTATGATCTATAGTGGCTATTATCTTTGTATGAAGTAGTGTGAATGACTATTTTTTAAAAAAATAAGAATTACAACATAATAGCCAGCATGCATGAGGTAGAAGAGTCTGTCTAGCTGTGTTCCCATTACTGTCATATTTGTATATTCTGAGACAAATACATATGTATAAAACAGTGAGAATTTGATTAAATTGTTAATTCTTTAGCCTATCCAAAAAATAATTTTTATACCATATATGTTTGCTTCTATAACAATTAAAAGTAAAAATAAAATTAGCCTATAATTAAAATAAAAGTAAATTAAATAAACTTAGTTATCTTTGTGTGGTGGGTTTCAGTGGCATAGTTTGTGGCATGTGTTCTTCCCTTTTGGATTCTGTTTTATAGAATAATATAAGAAGAACAACATGGCAAAGTGCCATAGTCCATTCCATTGTCTATCTAACTCTTATACATTAATTTAACTTAGTTTAAAACTCTTATAGATAAATTCTAGAAAAAATGGAATCATTTCTCAGTTGCTGTTTGTACCTCCACATCCTCACTTGAAGTTTCACTGAAAATTGATGAGCAGCTGTGTGACTGTCTTGCATTGGTTCCCTGCCTGGAATTGAGCATTGTACTATGACTCGAATGAACTTGATCTTCCTTCAAGGTTCTGAACAAGCCTTGATACCTCTAAAAATGCTCTTAGATTCCTCTAGCCTCTAGTAATCTTTCTTTTTCACATTCAGCACATCATGTGTTCACCTAAATTTTGAGACTCTGTACTTGAGCCCTTGATTCCATCTCAACTCCTTCATGTGTTGTCCTTTATTTCCATTAATAAGTCCTTATATTTCTTAAAAGTCGGGCCCTTTTCTGTAATTCAGACTTGAAGCTTCTCATCCAGTGACCTTTCAGCAAGCAGTCCTGCTTCTCCTGGTCTTCTCAGCCAGGCCAGACCATGGTGCTACTATTACTCTATCTTCAAGTCATAGAGGCAGGTTTTGACATCATGATGTGGCTGTATAACTGAAGGCTACCCAAACCTTCTAATTCTTAAATCAATTGGCAATTTTCAGCATGTCCTATATGACTTTTAATTTATATTGTCATTTACTACTTTGTGCACAGTCTTTTATTTGACTGCTGCCCTACACTTCGTCTACTATTTAGGTGTACTTTATAAATCTTCTTTACTGGATTCTCTCTTCCTTCTCATTTAAAGCTACATTTCCTTGGGAGTATAGGGTTTTTTTTGTTGTTGTTGTTGTGTTTTTTTTTTTTTTTTAGTCCTATTTTTTATAGTTATCACTGTTCTTGACTCAGGCTCCAAGATTAAGTTCCAGTTTCTCAGAAGGGCAAAGGAGAACTTTCTTGATTGAACTTCTCCAAACTCAATGGGTTTAACTCTTGCTTTATGGTTAGATACTGCCCTGCTAGTTCCTATATTTGTTTTATTTTGTTTCAATCTGCTTCTGTTCTTGAAACATAACACACTTTGTTACAAATATACTGCCACGATTTGCCTATAAACTCACTATGTATTTCCTTCTTGAAAATAATCTATGGAAAAAAATCTTTCTTGAAATACTTGTTCATTAAGAACTAGTGAATCTCAGGTGTTTCTGAGATTCTGTTCATTTTCTTCATCTTTTATATCTGAATGAAATTATATATATATATATATTTATATTCCATTCACATATGTATAATATATATATATATATATATATATATATATATATATATATATTCTACCTAAATTTATCTTTATTACTAAAATGTGAAAATGTATATTAAAATACATAATGCAATTATTATAAGCATAATTATATATAATATAAACATAATTGTAAGATTCATGAAGATAGTCTGATTCTGAAAGCCCTGCTATTTTCATGTTGTCTGTCTTAAGAGGAATGAGTTTAGGAAGACTTTCTTACAAAAAGAAACAAATATGCATTGAATCTTATAGGGATTTTGAGACTACCTGTTCTTAATTCAAAATGCATTGTTACCTTCAGGCAAAATGATTAAGTTGGTGATTTGCCCTGTTTGTACTCTCACTGTGTTCTTTTAACATTTTGTCCCATCTTTCTACAATCTCATTTTTTTTATTTAGAACTCCAGAATATATGATGCCTTCTAGCATCATGAAAACCCAAATCTGAAAATTTTCTGTGTACTATCCTTTCTTGAAACTATTCTTCACATTGTGATTACAAGTTGCTTTTATTCATCTTACAGAATAAACAACCTAGACATAGGTAATTAACAACACTATGATGTGTTTCCAATCACAGATATATTTGGATTTTAAAAGACATATCTGAAGATACAGGACTTTAAATTGCATCTCTTTGATGTAATTTCAGTTGCTTGACTTTCGGGGTTGAGGCACCAGGAAATTCTGGCCTCTGATTACCTAGTTATTTCCTTTGTAATACAGTATTTGAATAGGTACTAGGATCTGGCATGTTATGGTTTGAATGTGAGGTGTCCCCCAAAATCTCATGTGTGAGACAATGCAAGAAAGTTCAGAGGAGAAATGATTGAGTTGTGAGAGTCTTAACTCATCAGGGAATTAATCCTGATAGAGATTAACTGATAAGGGGCTGTGGTTGTGGCTCAGTGGTAGAGTGCTTGCCTAGCATCCATGAGGCACTGGGTTCAATCCTTGGCACCACATAAAATAAAATAAAATAAAATAAAGGTATTGTGTCCTTCTACAACTAAAATAATAATAATAATAATAAAGAGATAAACTGAATGATAACTGAAGTGGTAGGGTGTGGCTGGAGGAGGTGGGAATTGGGGCATGGCTTGTGGGTATATATTTGTATCTCGCAAGTAGAGTATGTTTCTGTTTTCTGATCATGATGTGGGCTGCTTCTCTCTGCCATACTTTCCCACCATGATGTTCAGCCTCACCTTGAGCCCTGAAAAATAGAGCTGGCCTTCTATAGACCCAGGCCTCTGAAACCACAAACCCTTAAATAAACATTTTTTTTCTCTATTATTGTGCTGATTGGGTCCTTTAGTCACAGCAGTGAAAAAGCTGACTAAAACATGGTGAAACTAGAATAGAAGGGCACAGACCTCCACCATACTGCCCTTACTTCAGATATTGGCTACATGTTGGCGGATTCTGAGAGCCACCTTCAATTCTGACCCACTGTCTCTGGGGTTCCCATGACTGCTTTTAGTTAAATAATTTATGGAAAAGGCTTACAGAACTTACTGAAAACCCCATACATGTGGTTCTAGGTTTAATGTTGAAACAGAATACCAACTAGAACCAACCAGAAGAAGAGATGCATAGGGTTTGGGAGAGTTTCAAATGCAAAGCTTCTACTGTCCTCAGAAATGTTTTATCCTTTCAGTATTAAGATATAATGTTTCTTGACTTGTGATAGGGTTACATTGAAATAAAGTCATCATAAATCATAAGTAAAAGTGCATTTAACACAACTTATCAACCCAGCACCACAATTTGGCCTAGTCTACCTTAAACATGCTCAGAAATTTACATTAGCCTACACTTGGGCAAAAATCATCTAAAACGGGGCTGGGGATATAGCTCAGTTATTAAAGTGCTTGCCTCCCAGGTGCAAGGTCCTGGGTTCAATCCACAGTACCACACACACAAAAAATCATCTAACAAAATTTTTTTCATGACAAAGTGTTAAATACTCATGTAATTTATTGAATACTGTACTTAAAATGAAAAACAGAGTGGTTATATAATCATGCTTTCAAACTACTGTAAAGTTGAAAACTCATTAAGTAAAACTTTTATTAGGTTGAGAAATGTCTGTGTAAACAATCAAGTTTCAGTGTACAGTTATTTTGGGCTTCATTATGTAGACATTTTTCACTGAAAATTTGATCATGTGGTTGAACTCAATTTCGGATCTCCCTCCTCTTCCTATGTGTAGGACTAATATCATGTGGTTCAAAGCCCAACCCCCTAATTACAAGGTTAGTTTCTATGACAAGACCAGCTCCCATCCCAAGTAATCTCATTAGCATAAAGTATCCATGGGTGATCCATTAGTCACTTCATTAGCACAAACTATAAAATGTAATCCAGAGACCCTCTATAGATAACAAAAAAAAAAAAAAAAAAAAAAAAAAAAAGAAAGAAAGAAAACTTGTTACACAAATTCCAATTCTTAAAAGATTACTGTTATGGTTTGGATGAGTGTTCCCCCAAAATCCATGTGATAAAGGCTTAGTTTTCTGGGTAGTGCTGTTGGAATGGGGTGAAAACTTTCAGATGTGGGGCCTAGTGGGAGGTCCTTAGGTCACTCCCCAGAGGATTACTGTGGAAACTAGATCTCTTCCTCTCTTTTCTTTGCTCCCTGGATCATGAGGTGAGATATTTGCTCCACCATGCATTCCTTCTATGATGTCCTACCATCACCAGAAGCCCAAAGCAATGGGGCCACTCCATCTTGAACTAGAAACTCTACTACCAAAATAATTCTTTTCTCTTTATAAGTTAGTTTCTTCACATTATTTCATTATTGTAATTGGAAACTGACTGATACAGTTACCTTGGATGTGAGGTCAGACAATTTTTTTTTTTTTTTTTGTACTGGGGATTGAACTCAGGGGCACTCAACCACTGAACCACATCCCCAGTCCTATTTTGTATTCTATTTAGAGACAGGATATCACTGAGTTGCTTAGCACCTCACTTTTGCTGAGGCTGGATTTGAACTCAAGATCCTACTGCCTCAGCCTCCCCAGATGCTGGGATTACAGGCGTGCACCACTATGCCCAAATTTCCTATTAAGCAGAAGAAAATTTAGCTCCCTAGAGTTCTCTTTGTGTATCTTGAAACCATACAAGGAAAAGTCAGGCATCTATAATTTATAAATTGTCAATATCTTCATTCTGTACTACTTTTATTAAAACAAATAAAACACAATATCAAGTAACCAAATATTATTTGTTCCCTAGATTTCCTTTTGAAACAGAAGAAGGGGGTTTCTTTCTTGTGACAATCTATTACAAATAATAATAATGTGAACACTTTTTATCTGAATTGAAATATTAAAATATGGAATAGTAAACTGTTTTAGTCAGCTTTTTCACCACTGTGACTAAAAGACCAAACCAGATCAATTATAGAGGAGGAAAAGTTTATTTGAGGGCTTGTGTTTTCAGAGGTTATCCATAGAAGACCAGCTCCATTCATCAGGGCCCAAGGTGAAGCAGAACATCATGGTGAAAGAGTGTGGTAGAAGGAAGTGGCTCACATGATGATCAAGAAGCAGAGAGAGAGAGGTTTCCACTTGTCAGATACAAATATATACCCCAAAGCCATGTCCCAATTCCCACCTCCTCCAGCCACACCCTACCACTTCAATTATCACTGGGTTAATCCCAATCAGGGGATAAATGCGCTGATTATTTTAAGACTCTCACAACTCAATCATTTCTCCTCTGAACCTTCTGGCATTTTCTCACACATGAGATTTGGGGGACAATTCACATCTCTACCATAGCATAAACTGTAAGCTTGATAGTCATGAAAACTCAAAATACATCAAAGACTTAAATTGTAGAGTTGAAACTATAAAACTTGTAGGAAAACAAAAAGAGAGATAATTAATCTTCACGTCCTTGAATGTGGCAATAGTTTTTTCAAATATGGCACCAGGAATGTGCACAACAAAAGAAAAACTAGATAAATTGGACTTCTTTAAATCAAAGACATTTGCATATCAGAGGACATTATAAAGAGAAAGATAACTCAGAGGAGAAAAAATGTTTTCAAGTAATATATATGCATAGGTTTAATATTAAGAATAGATGAAGAACTCCTAGAATTCAATAAAAATATAAGCAAAATAAAAATAATAAAAAATATAAGCAAAGGATTTGAATAGATATTTTTCTAAATAAAATATCCAGAGAGAAAATAAACACATAACAAGACATTCAACAATTCAACATCACTAATTATCCCATTCTTTTTAGTTTGTTGTAACAAAGTACCTTAGGCTACATAATTTATAAATAATAAATTTTTTTTTCTCCCACTTGTGGAGATTGAGAGGTCCAAGATTAAGGCATCAGCAAATCCAGTTACTGATGGAAGTGCTTATGGGAGCTCTCTACTTCATAAATGGTACTTTCTGTGTGTTCTTTCAAAGTGAAGGAGCAAACAGGCTCTTTGGTCCTCTCCTTCTGGGCACTTATCCCATTTATAAGGGTGAAGCCCTTACAATTTAATCATCCCATTAAAGCCTACTTCTTAATAATATCACATTTTTTATATGGTTTCAATTCATGAATTTTGGGGTATATTCAGTATATAGTACTAATAATTAGGCAAATGCAAATCAAAAGCACGGAAATATATCATTTCACCCTGTAGCAAACTTCAATTAAGTTGAGAATGTCTGTGTTAACTATTCAAAAAAAAAAATGTATAAGATAACAAGTGTTCAAGTACTGGCAAGAATGTGGAGAAATTGGAATCCTTGTATATTGGTGGTGAAAATGTAGGAAGGTCCATTCTAAGGGTGGGAAAAAAAAAGTTCCTTAGAAAATAAAAAATAAAATTTACCACATTATCCAGAAAATTTACTTCTGCTTGTATACTTCCAGAAAATAAAGCAAGGTCTCAAAGATCTATTTGTACACTCATGTTTGTAGCATTATTCACTATAAAGAAAATGTTAAATTGATCCAAGTATTTACAGACAAATGATCAAGAAAATGTGGTATAAACATATTATGAAATTTTATTTAGCAATGAAAAGAGATTAAGTCCAACAATAGCAATGGATCTTGAAAACATTATGCTAACCAAAATATCCAAAAACAAAAGCAAAATTATTGCATGATTCCACTTAAAGAGGTTTCTAAAAGGGAAAATTTTAGAGACATAAGGTTACTAGAGTTGAAGAATAGGGGTGGAAATTGGGATAGTTTTTTTTTCCAACTTTTTTTTAATCAGCAGCAAATCTCTGTCAGCTCCTCTTCTATTCTTCCTGTGATTTTTTTTACTTCTAGTTTCTCTCTTCCTCCCTCACAAATATCATATACTAGACTACCTCTATTCTCTCATCCACCAGTTGAAATTATGAACCGTTTTAACAAATTTTCTGTTTATACTATAAATAGTTATTTAACTCATCATTTTGGTTTAATACAAAAAAGGAGTACATGCCTTAGTGGGAGCTATTAGGTTTAAAGCTATATAGTGTGTACACTGGGTGCTATTGATATTGGTCTCACCATTAAAGGTGAGATGCTGGAAACATTCAGGGACACTATAGATCTACAGGGTAGAATTTATGCTGCCTTAGATCCATATTTCTAGATGGGAAAACACACTAACAACATGAAAAAACAAGGGAATAAATCATCCTAAACAAACCAAGATGCTTCAACAACATAAGCCACTGATAACACAATAGAAGAAATGTACAAGAAGGAGTTTAGATTGTACATAAATTGATATGTGAAGTAAAGGATAGTATAAGGAGTGAAATCAAATAAAAAATACAGGAAGTGAAAGATCAATTCAATAAAGAGTTAGAGATTGTGAAAACAAACAAACAGAAATCCTTGAAATGAAGGAATCAATAAACCAAATTATAAATTCAATAGAATCATAAATTCACTAGACCACTTGGAAGATAGAACCTCAAACAATGAAGAAAAAATATACAATCTTGAAAGTAGAGTTGATCATGTAGAGAAGGTGATAAGAAACCATGAACAGAACATTCAAGAATTATGGGATAACATGAAAAGTCAAATTTAAGAGTTATCAGAATAAATGAAGGAGCAGAAATACAAACCAAAGGAATGAACAACCTTTTCAATGATATAATAGCATAAAATTTCCCAAACCTAATGAAGGGAATGGTAAATCAAATACAAGAGGCTTACAGGACTCCAAATGCACAAAATTACAGCAGACCCACACCAAGACACATTATAATGAGAATGACTTACACACAGAATACAGATAAAATCTTAAAGACTGGGTGAGAGAAAAAAATCAAATTACATATAGGGGGAAACTAATTCAGATCTCAACTCATTTCTCAGCCCAGACCCTCAAAGCTAGGAGGTCCTGGAATAATATATTTCAAATTCTGAAAGAAAATGATGCCAACCAAGAATTTTATATCCAGTAAAATTAAGTTTCAGATTTGAAGATGAAATTAAAACCTTCCATGATAAACAAAAAATAAAAGAATTCACAACTAGAAAACCTTCTTAACAAAGCATTATTAACAAAATATTTCATGAGGATGAAGTGTGAAAAAAAGTGAAAACCAGAAAAGGAAGGATCTACACTAAAGGGACATTCAACCAAATGAGAAACAAAGACAAATCAAAAACCAGAAATGAATCAAAATGTCAGGGACTACAAAACATATCTCAATAATAACCTTGAATGTTAATGGCCTAAACTTTTCAATCAAGGCATAGATTGGCAGATTAGATTAAAAAGCAAGAGCCAACAATATGCTGTCTTCAAAAGACTCACCTCGTGGGCAAAAACATCCACGGACTGAAGGTGAATGGATGGGAAAAAATTTATCACTTGTGTGAACTTGTATGAACAAGCAGGGGTTTTCATTCTCATCTCAGATAAAGTAGACTTCAAACCAAAGTTAATCAGAAGAGACAAAGAAGAACACTTTATACTTCATAAGAGAAGTATATATAAGCAGGACATAACAGTTACAAATATTTATGCCCCAACCAATGGAGCATCTATGTACATCAAACAAACCCTTCTCAATTCAAGAGTCAAATAGACCACAATACAATAATACTGGGTGACTTTAACACAACTCTCTTACTACTGACAGATCTTCCAAACAAAAACTAAATAAGAAAACTATAGAACTAAATAACACAATCAATAATTTAAACTTAACAGACATCTATAGAATGTTTCATCCATCAATGAGCAAATATAATTTCTTCTTAGCCGCACATGGCTCCTTCTCTAAAATAGACCATATCTTACGCCACAAAGCAACTCTTAGTAAAAAAAAAAAAAAAATAGAGATAATACCCTGTATTCTATCAGACCACAATGAATGAAGTTAGAAATCAATGATATAATAAAAAATACAAGGTATTGTAACAAATTGAGACTAAATAACACACTATTGAATGATGACTGGATAGTAGAAGAAGTCAAGAATGAAATAAAAAAAATATTAGAGTTAAATGAGAATGAGAACACTGCTACAACATGTCAAAATCTCTGGGACACTTTGAAGGCAGTACTAAGAGAAAAGTGTATTGCATTGAGCACATTTATGAAAAGAATAAAAAGTCAACAAATAAATGACCTAACAGTACATCTCAAAGCCCTAGAAAAAGAAGAAAAACTCAACACCAAAAGCAGTAGAAGACAGGAAATAATTAAAATCAGAGCTGAAATCAATGAAATTGAAACAAAAGAAACAATTGAAAAAATTTACAAAACAAAAAGTTAGTTCTTTGAAAAAATAATTAAAATAGATAAACCCCTGGTCATGTTAACAAAGAGAACAAGAGACAAAACTCAAAATATTAAAATATAAGATAAGAAGAAAATATCACAACAGACATGTCTGAAATACAGAAGATAATTAGAAATTATATTTATATTTATATTACAATAAAATAGAAAATATGAAGACATTGACAAATTTCTAGACATAGGACCTACCCAAACTGAATGAGGAGGTCACACATGATTTAAATAGATCAATTTCAAGTAATTAAATAGAAAATGTCATCAAAAGCTTACCAACCAAGAAAAGCCCAGGACCAGATGAATTCTCAGCCAAGTTGTACAAGAATTTCAAAGAAGAATTAACACCAATACTTCTCAAAGTATTCCCTGAAATAGAAAAGGAAGGAACTCTTCCAAACTCATTCTACGAGGCTAACATCACCCTGATACCAAAACCAGACAAAGAAACATCAAGGAAAGAAAACTTCAGGCTAATATTCCTAATGAACATACATGCAAAAATTCTCAATATAATTCTGGCAAATCACATACAGAAGCATATTGAAAAGCTAGTACACCATGATCAATTGGGGTTCATACCAGGAATGCAGGGTTGGTTCAAGATATGGAAATCAATAAACATAATTCATCATATTAATAGACTTAAAAACAAGAATCATATGATCATCTCAAAAGATGCAAAAAAAAGCATTTGACAAAATACAGTAAATCTTCATGATGTCTCATTTTAAAACAAAAAATCATATGGTTTTCTGCTATGAATTTTTGTTATTATGTATAATCAAAATTGTCTGCCCTACTCAAGACTGACTTCATCAATTCTAAATCAAGATTAGGAAGTGTGCACCCAGTACTCCTTTGAGATACAATTTCCTCCAATTTAAAGAGGTTTCTGGATTTATATGTATTTCTATAATTTATGTTGCCAAGTTAAATCTCAATTTACCTGAAGAATAATAAGGTAGACAGAATAATGGCCCTCCAAAACTGTCTACTCTCTGATTCACCAAACCTTTGAACCTGCTGTTTATATTGCAGATATTAGTCAAGTTCCAGTGCTTCAGAAGGGAAAGTAATCATGGTATATCAGGTATACACAATGTGATCATCTGAGCACTTGAAAACGGAAATTTCTCTGACTATATCCAGAGAGATGCAGCAGAAGAGAATGCCAAGGAAGAGGTGAAACAGAGGGATTGGAACTGTGAGAAGGGCTTGAGCCATCTTGCTAACTTTAAAGATGGAGGGCAGTGTTCCTGAGTCAGGAAATACAGTTAGCTACTAGACTGAAAACTGCATTCTCATTCAACAGCCAGCAAGGAAAGAGGAGCCTGTGTAGGACAATCCTGAAGGACTGAATTCTGCCAATGGGTGGGATTCTAAATGAGCCAGGTAATAGTTTCTCCCCTAGGATTTCCAGGGAAAACAGCCTTGATGACACCCTGATTTGGCTTTGTGGGACTCAGAACAAAAGCCTACTGGATTTCTTACCTACAGCAGTGTGATAATAAATTTGTGATGTTTTAAGGTGCTAGCTTTCTGGTTTATTATGGCAGTGATAGAAACAGCACAGATAATAAATCAGGAAACACTACATTGCCAGTCTTTACATCTAGCTAAATTTCTCTGAAATACTATTCACAATTTAGCAACCAAAGAAATATAATTTTCTAATATTTTTAAACTTCCTATCAGATAATTCTCTGACATTTAATAGTCTCTGAAATTAAGTATTATGAGTCTAAAGTCTCTGATATTCAGTTCATTTTCCCTTGGTATGTCTTGACTTTTTATAAAGGGCACCCAAGAAAATCAAGGGAAAATAATAAAAATAAAAGAATATTGTTATTTTTTTCTAATGAGCTGGCAAAATCTCAGTTCAAATATTGCATATTTGATGTTGAATAATAATGACTCAGGAGATGATTTCTCATTTTCAGAATAAAAAAATACTTTGGAGAAAAAGAAAACTTCTGCATTCTATCCATGATGGTACCTTGGGTACTATTCATGTTGGAATTTGCTCCAAACCTCAAGGCCAAAACTGTTGTGGTAACCCCAGAAGTCTAGAGTAAATTTCTCAGGATGGAGAAAGTACACAAATATGATTCAGATGCAGAAATCTGAAATAGAGATGTCTTCTTTTCCTTCTGAAATGTTCCTGCCAATTCTGTTTCCCATACAGAAAATTAGTTTTATATTACTTCATGCAAATTAATATAAATGGTTAAAACAAAAGATGTTTATTTCCTCATAAACTCGATAGGGCAGGAGTCCCAACTCAGACATATGGGTTCAACAGGCTCCAGTCAAGGCATTCACTGAATACCTTTCATCTGCAAGCTCAAGTGGGAAAATATCTGCTTTTAAGCTCAGAAAAGTTGCAGAATTCATTTCCTTGTGACTGTGTGACTGAAGGCCCCAACTTTTTCTGGCTGTCAGCTATCAATGTAGACTGCCCTCAGATCCTATAGGCCATCAGCTTGGCCTTGTGTCCTTTCCCAATATGACCACTTCATTGATCCAGCCAGCAGCTGATCTAAAAAAAGTTAGCTAGTTTATACAATGTGATTCATCCTAAGGGGAACATTTCATCACTTTTTATATACTATTAGTTGAAAACAAGGTGCAGGTCCCACCCACACTCAAGAGGAGGGGATTATGCAAGGTGCATATACCAACAGGCAGGAATTTTACAGTGAGGGTAGAGTCACCAGTGGAGTCCATCTGTCAGACAAATGTCATGATTCTATGTTGCTTTCTATGCTTAAAACATAGACTTGGGTTGCTTAAAAACAAAAACAACAACAAGAACAATATATATATATATATATATATATATATATATATATATATATATATATATGTATATATGTATATTTACACATATACTCATTTAGAAAAAATATAGCGATCTAGCAAGCATGGGTTAGGAGTACTGTTGTTGAACTATTTACATAGACCTGGGTTCTAATGTGGGATTTGGGAATAGTTTAATTAATCTAAATGTTGACTTACTTGTATGGAAAGTGCAGATAAATTATCTATTTATTAGGTGTTTTTGATGAGAATTGCATGATAGAATACATGTAACATATTTAGTAAAGTGAGAAAATAAAAAATTATTTCATATGTTTTCTTTTCATAAAAAATGATTTCCTCCTGATTCTTAGGCAAGGATCAAAATTAGTAAAATGACACATGTTTTTCATAGTATCTGTAGCATAATCCAGTCTGTCAATAAGGATGCAATATGTGCTATGTTAAAAGATTTTATTGAGAATATATTGAATTTTAAGTCATTTTTATTCATTAATACAAGGTTTTGGAAATTTGAATTTTATAAATTTCAATCTTAAAAAATACCAAAATTCAAACTTACATTTTAAATGATGTCATTTTTAAATTGGTTTGAAATTAAATGACTTAATATTTATTTAGTAGATATACAAAATAATTGAACTTTGAAGGAGTTTTATTGTTCTTTCTTCATTAACCCCTCCACTTTAAGTAATGAGTTTGTCTGCATGAAGTATGAAATCATACAAATCCTTAAATATACAAATCAAGTGACAGGGATGGGTACAATTTTCCTAAAATCCACTGTTTCATTATGCCATGTGGGTCCCATTCAGTTTCACATAAATTGTTGAAATATAAAGCTTGGTTCATGGTATGAGTTCATGTGCCAGCTGAATTTATTTTTGTCAATTAACAGCTGCATATGCTGATGAGATTTTTTGGCAAATATACTGCATTTTGTTTTTATTACAGCATCCAAATCACATCACACCAGGCTAAGGCTGTCTTACAGAGAAAAAATTTATTGTATTCATTTTTGTGGTCAGAGAATATTTCCTTTAAGCTTTTGATTCTTGTGCTGTGCTCAAAGGAGATATAGAGATAACTAGACAGGTAGATAGGCAAATAGATGTTTCTCACGAGTAATTCATACTGGATCCTTTACATACTTGAGCAATATTAAAAGTTCTCTACTGACAAAATTTATTGCAATAAATTTTTATAAATCAGAAAAATTATATGTTAGAATTAGGAAAGAACGTCATTTCCTGATTTGTTGATTAGGTACCTTATTGTCTATGTTTCAACCACCTTTTTCTTATGATTCTTTGTCCATCATGAAAAAGAAGCAAACATGAAATTCAAGATTTAGATATGCAGTTCAAAGACCTGGTACTGGGTCTCACATTTAATAACTCATTCTTCTATGGTAACCACCAAATTCATTTTCACTTCCTCTCTCTAAAAACGGGATTGCTAAATCTGCCCTAACTACCACACAGTCTTAGAATGATTAAAGTGATATAAATAACACATTTAGTGGATCACATGGTTTTCTACTTTAGTATGTCTCAAGCTTCTATGGATGTAGACATGTCATTCCGGGAGTGGGTGGCTAAGTCTGAATCAGTCACACAAATACAACACTTCTTTATTTTTTTACAAAAAATAGATATAACTTTTTAATTCTACCACCTATTACACTGCATTGCATTGCTTTAATAAAAATGTTTTCTATTCACTTCTGAGTAAAATTGAAGTTATGCAAAGAGGTGCTTTGACTTTAAGAATGTTCTGACATATGGTTGCTTTGTAAATATAATTGCTTTATAAATTATAAATATTTTACATATCTGAATTATTATTATAGATAAAGGAAGATTGATATCACAGACTTTCTCTGAGAAATAAGATATTGCTAATTTTATCTCTCTAATAAAATAATGTGTATGGGTGAAATTTAGGAAGACCAAAAATATGCAATAAAGGGATAAATATGAATATTTTATAATGGTTACTAAAAGCACACTCAAAGTAGTTACTCACAGCCGACGGAACATCTTAAAATTGTAAGTCAGATCTTAGAAGATAAATATCTTTTAAGCAAGGTAATACTAAATGCTTCCTACATCTCTTTGTGCAATAGCATTAGACACCATCTTATGAAGTGTAGTGAGCCTTTCACTGATCATGACAAAGTAATTGAAAGGGGCAATTTAGTGTCAATTTAAGTAATTCAGTCTTATCAACAGTTAAAATGGCTATTTCTAAGGCCGGTGGGTATATTAACCACCTTAATTTGACACTCAAGATGAAGAATGGGTTCAAGGTACAATGTGACTGACTTTTGGTTGGGAGTCCACCACATTATTCGTGACTCATACTGGCAGCCCTGTGAAATAGCTAGGGCTATATTGCTTTCCAAATGTGTACATTTTCCAGACTCCTTCTTTACCCAAGAAAAATCTTAGGTTAGTGAACATTTAAAAGTCATCATTTGACTGATGTCCAAAGGGCTTCTTTGCATTTCAAAATGATGGAAGAATCATGGAAGGTCATCTGGAGCATATATGAGGTCACGTATTCTTATGTTCCTCCTCTGGAGTTACATAGCTGTATCACTGGCACTATACTTATAAAAATGGGTTTCCAAGGAAGCAGAATCATTTGATATATGGTACAATAAATAGAGGAGAGAGCATAAATATGAAATCAAGAAAATTTACAAGGTGACTAAAGTCTTTCAATTTTTATGCTTCTACATTATATCATTACAATTCTGTTCAGCAGTTCATTCTTTTAAAGTTGGTTAAACTGCCCCATTTAAAGATTTATGTACTAGATTTCTTACAAATATGGAACATAATTGTCTGTGAATTATATTCTGAATATGGCACTTCTGAATCATTGTCACGTAGGCCTCAGAGAAAGAAACAGAAGGTCATATTTATGTTTGCTTGAGACTACTACAGCTAACAGATGATTCTTATTAAATATGGCTAAAAAAATCCTATCAGGTGATCTTGTTGAAATACAAAACTAAGTCTAACTTTTAATACCTCATTTTCTAATTATTCATCCCCATTTTACAGCCTCAAACTGGATACACAGAGTATTTTCCAAAAGAATTTCCAGCTAATTAAAAGAATTGCAAATGTAAATGCTCTGATGATTGTGTTTATCATCTTCAATATATTAACTCCTTTAAGGTAAATTCTGACACTGAAAAGTGTACCCTTCATTTCTAGATATTGTTGGAAAGTCTCCTTTCTAATTCTTCATTATCTGGGAGGAGGGTGCTATAAGAACATTTTGGTTGTAGAAAAACTACCAGAAGCTACCAGTACAAAGCAATTCAGTCTCTAAAGACTTGGCTGGTAAGTAGAGCAGATAAATGTAAAATTGGTTAATAGTAATTTATTTCAGCACCCATTAAGCCATTTGATGGGAAAAAATTATACCATATTCTCCAGATGTTCTTAACAAGCTCTTTTGCTTCCTACATTCCTTCCTTTCTTTCTCTCACCTTCCCTCCCTCTTTGCACGATATTAAGATTTCCATCCAGGTTACCATCATCATTTCATGTGTCATTTATTAATTCAACAAATATTTGTTGTATATCAACTATGTGTCAGCCATCTCTATTATGCATTTGGGTGTGGCAATAAACCAAACAAGTGAAAATAAGCTGCCTTCATGATGCTTATCTAGGTGGGGTGAGGTACTAGGTATAAAAATAATAATAGGTGCTAGAAGAAAAGCAGAGCTGAGAAGATGGTTAGGAAATTTCAGTGTGGGGTAGGGATTGTGATATGGGACAGGTATGGTCTCACGAAGATGAGGGTGTTTGAGGGAAAATAGAAAGAATAGTAGGGGTGAGACATGTGATGATTAGAAATGAACCTTGGGCACAGTACAAATACCCTTTGAAGTCAGAGTCTGCTGTTGAAAAGAATTATGATTACAGCCGCAAACCAGACCAGAGTGAACTAGCAAGAAGAGGAAATGAAATCAGAGAGGTCATGGGAAAGGCAAATCACAGGAAGAGTTGAATGGCATTGTCAGGGCTTCAACTTTTGCTCAGAGTGATGTACAAAACCAGTGAAGAATGTTGCACAATGATGAGACATTTGACTTATGTTTTAAAATGATCACTCTGATTTGAGAAGAGAACGAGGATAGGCTAAATGGAAACCACATTTTAAGTGAGAGATAACAGCAGAGGAGATAGAACTGGTTACATTCAGGACACATTTTAAAGGTAGATCCAATAGGATTTGCTAACATATTAGGTATGAATGGGAAGGACACACACACACACACACACACTCCAATAAAAAGAGAAAATAGAAGTGAATCTTAGGATATGGGCTTGAGCCTTTGGGATAATAGAATTAAAGTTAAATTAAATTAAATAGATTACCTAATCTATTACTCTTCCCTAGCTCCCTCTCCATTGTGAATTAGCATCCACATACTGAGAAAACATTCAGCTTTTGTTTTTTTGGGATTGGCTTATTTCACTTAGCATGATATTCTCCAGCTCCATTCATTTACCTGCAAATGCCACATTTCATTCTTCTTTAAGGCTGAGTAATATATATGATGTATCAAAGCACATTCTACTGTCATGTATAACTAATCAAAACAAATTAAAAATTTTTAAATGAAGTAAAAAAGGAGATATTTGTGATTCTAGGTCTGGTGTTCTGAATAACATCTAGCACATTACATTGTATTAAATGTAGGATGTGCTTATTGAATGTTAATTGAATGAACATCTATGTGTATGCTAAATTAATTTGTACATGAGATATTTGAAGAAGAAATTTTATTAATAGAATTGAAAAATATAGCTTCCCAATTACTCCTTATGGTAAGAATATTAAAGTTTTTTTTTTAATTTTGAAAGTTATGTAATTATAAAAGTATGGTTAAAACCATGTGTAAAAAAAGAAAAAGAAAAAAATTAACCCAGTCTCAAGAATACTACACCACTACTATTATCATCCTGCTACATTATTTTCCACATATGCTTTTAAAAATAGTTATGATTTTTTTTATATATAATTCATTTAGTATTTACTGCTTTAGCAACATAATAACTTAAAATGTTTTCTGATTATTTTTTAAGGCTATAGTGATTTCATTAAACCATTACTCTCTTTAAAGGATACTATTGATAGTTCTAATTTTTCATTACAAAAATCAATGCTCTATGAATATCATTCCATATAAATTTCTTTTCTGAAATAAAAATTATTTCCTTGAGCTGGGGTTGTAGCTCAGTGTAAGAGCACTTGCCTAGCATGTATGAGGCACTGGGTTCAATTTTCAGCACCCCATATAAATAAAAAAAAAAATAAAGGTCCAAAAACAACTAAAAAATATATTAAAAATATTTTCTTAGGAGATATTCTAGACTTAGAATATAATACAATTTAAAAGGTATTTTAAACTATTTTAGAGTCTCAATATCAGGATCTATCTGTTCATACAGTATATGTCATATTGTAATAGTCCTCAAAAATAAAGTCTAATATTCTGATTGAATGTTTAAACTTATATGTTGAACATATCCATGCCTATATCTCTCTATACTATCTATAATTTGATATATGTGCAAGGTAACACAAACATTTTAATGCTTTAAAGAGAAAGTGATAAGTAAGATATTGTGCCAGGTGCACTGGTGCAAACTAGTGATCCTAGAGACATGGGAGACCAAGCAGGAGGATCATAAGTTCACAGTCAGCCTCAGCAACTTTGAGAGATCCTCAACAATTTAGCAAGACCCTATATCAAAATAAAAAAGACTGTGGTGTAGCTCAGTGGTAAAGCACCTCTGGGAACAATCCCCAGTACCAAAATATAAAAATAAAAATAAAACAAAAGATATTTTAAAATAAGTAATGATTTAAAATACCATAGAAATCTTGGATACTTGTTGAAGTAATCACTCTTCAGTGATAGTCAGAAATCAGGTGAATAAAACATGACTGTCCTTGTGAAGAAGACTAGAAAGAAAGAAATACTAATAGAGTATTATAGCCCATAACTTCTGAGGTATTGCTGATGTGCACTTACAGGATCACATTTAGAGAATGTGATACCACTGTTCAATGACCTATGGAAGTAAAAAAAACTTTCATGTATAAACATATATCCTGAAGAATCCAGGCCTACACATCTCAAATGCCCCATTCATCTACCATAACTGATATGGAAACTCATATCCCCAATCATTCTTTCCATTTTGAGTTTTCTTCTTCTCAGTTTCTCCCATTACTCCAGTTGATTTAGCCCTTGTAATCAAGTTTTTCATCTTGCCTCCATTCTTTCTTGGAATCTTGTTCCTTCAGTTCATAATTATCCAAGAAGTTTTATTTTTCCCTTGGGAAAGGGGGAAATAAAGCAGACCATGGAGCAGAAACATTCATATGGTAATAAGTCTAGTTCCTGTGTCATATTTCTTCCATCATTATTTGAAATTTATATAAAAAGGCTCAGTATTTAATTGTGCCACTAAAAGCACAAGTCTTTTTTTTCTAGAGTAAATGGAATTTCACACGGTCATTTCTGGAGGTGCTACCAAGCCTTGATCTATTTGTGGCAGTCAAGATTCTTTCTCTGGGGTTTTGGAGATGGGTGTCAGGTGGGAAGGGAGAGGAACCCAGTTATCAGGATTTGAGTATAGGAGTTCTTCAGAAGAGTGATCTATCCTTACAAATCCCTCCTGGTTAAAATCAAATACACACAACTTTGGGGGTGTGGATTTGGATATTTTATATACCCATCCCCCAAAGGAGACTTCTTTCCTAAGCCACACTAACACATGGGAAGCAAATGAACTGCAAATGACTGACCCTGAGAACCCCCGATTGGGCTTCCTTTTCTTTTTATTACCCATGTGTACCTTAACAAAGTCCAAACTCGTGTCCTAAATCTAAACTGTATAAGAATCCTATATACCAGCAGATTCCTTCTCCAATTACTAGCATTCAGATAAACTATTGGTAGAACAAAACTGGATAAAAAAAATTCTTGGATTCCTGCTTTTTGGTTTTATTTTATCATAAGTATTTTCCCTACTGGTTAAATTCTAGATGCTTAGATTTTGTGCACATGAAAGCAACCATATGAAAATTTCAAGAGTGAATTTAAAGAGGCCAAAAAGAGACACAGAGGTGTGAAAATTTGTAGAATATTTGTGAAAAGTAAAAAGGAAATTCAGTAATCAAAAAATGGAAATGGAAGATAATTGATAGACCCAGTGGGTTTTGACCGTGTGATGAGATATTACATAGCTTGCCCTGGAATTCAATACATATTACTTTAGTAAATGAACCGATCTCCTGTCAAAACTTTAAACAAAAAAATCTTAGTTTAGAGAGTTACATCAATAGAAACGTCAAATCCTCTGTGAAGAATTTGATATAACTTTTCCTGAAGGGGAAAAAATAAATAAAAATACTCATCTTGAATTCTCATTCAGCCTCATGATTTTATGTATAACTTCATCTTTCTTTCTTTATTAGCATGTCTGAGTAACTTTCTAGGAGCAGATGTTGATTTGTCAGAATTTTTTTTTAAGTCTCAAAATAATTTGCAAAGTTGATTCCCATTTGCATTTGTTATCAACTATGAATTTTTCATATTTGTTTTTAATGTACAATTTTCTAACAAATAGTTTGTTTCAAAATAATAACAAAAAAATAATAGTTATGAGCACATAGAAATAACTTTCATTTTCTTTCTGTATCATTTCTCTAAGAATTAACAGGATTTAAATTTTTTTTTTTAGATGTTGATGGACCTTTATTTTATTCATTTATTTATATGGGGTGCTGAGAATTGAACCCAGTGCCTCACACATGCCAGGCAAGCACTCTACCACTGAGCCACAACCCCAGCCCCAGGATTTTAATATTGATAAATATCTCAGAATCCTGTCCAATCACATACAGCAGTGCAAAAGCTGGAAATGCTGTTAATTGTTCCATACACAGGCCATCATGAATTGATTACCCTAGCACCAAGATTTGATACCCAGAGGGTGTTCAATAAACATTTGTGAATTTAAGTGAATTGACTCAATAAACTTGAATTGAGCCTCTTGTGGTTTGTTCATTTCTTTACATAATTCTGAATTTTATAAAGAAAGCCACCAATTCACTAAGGAAAGAGGATGGTATTTTCTCATGTTATCGAAGTTACATATAACACCTCTTGGAAAGGTATTGTAAGATACACACACAAATATTTATGTATGTATACATATATTTTTAAAATCATCTAGGATTCAACAAGAATGATGATACTATAATAATTCCATTTTGCTTTCCCTACTTTCTTTCTATTCTGTATATGAGTAATGGAAATGCTATCATTGTAAACTTTTTAACAATATTTAAATCAAATCTAGTAGTCACAAGATTATTAGTTGAAAATGAAGAATAAAAGAGAAAAAGAAAAAAATGCCACTAAATGAGTTTAAAGTTATATGATCCCTAGATAAAAATATTTTTTATCTTCAAGTTGCTTACTGCATAGTGTCTTATGATGATAAGAGAGAAAAATAATGGAATTAGCATTTTTTTTCTTTACCAAGTTCTTTTGATCATTGGTAAGAGTTACTTTTAGACATCAACTTATATATATATAGTTCTTTTACATTTAGGCTTCACTTTTGGGTCTGTGCCTGATACAGTAGATGCTTCATCAACATTTGACAATAAATGGAAATGTGAGTTAGCATTAATTTTATTATTCACTTATTTAGTTTGCTATTTGATGAAAAAAATAAGGTAGAAAATTTTAGCAAAATAATTGAGATAAGCTTTTACTGTTTGCAGCCTAATGATATGTCTTGAAACACTTTACAAAACATAAGGAATTGCAGAATAATTTTAAAGGGTAGAGTTAGAAGAGACTTCAGATTTCAGAAACAGTTTTTTCCTTCATTGCTCACCCTACCCATGACAGGGAGAATAGAACTTAAGAACTTACTCAGAGGGCTAGATGTATAACTCAGTGGTAGAGTGTGCTCAGCATCCACAGGGCTCTGGCTTCTGTTCCTAGCAACACACACATGCTCACACAAACTTACAAAGAAATAAATAGTTTAGTAAGATTTAATTTGCCTGTCAGGGAATTATATGACCCATGTAAATAGTATAGGGAAATGCACTTTCCCTCTGGAGACTTGATAATTGAGTCTCTGAAACAAACTGAAAATAGATTAGCAGGAGAAAAGACATACAAATTTATTAACGTACACGGGAGCCACCTAAAATATGAAACTCAAAGAAGAGTATGTTAGCTTTTCATTGCCATGACAAAATGCCTAAGATAAACAACTTAATGGAATAAAGTTTTATTTTGGCCCATAATTTCAGAAGTTTCAGTCCCTGGTTGCTTGGTTTCATTGCTTTGGGGCTGTGGCAGCACAATAAATCCTGGTAGAAGTGTATGGCAGAGGAAACTGTTCACCTCATGGTTGAGATGCATCAAAAGAAAGAGGAAGAGACAGGCATCCCCAAATCCCTCTGAAGGCTTGCCCACAATGACTTAACTTCCTTCAAATATGCCCCACCTCTTAAAGGTTCTACCCTTTCCCAAAATTCCACAGGCTGGTGACCCAGCCTTTAACACACAGGCCTTTAGGGAATATCTTAGATCAAAACTAGAGCAAAGAGTCAAATAGTTGTGGTTTAAATAATCTTTTTGTAGGGAAGAGGGACATGGGGAATTTGGGCTACTTTAGAGGGTTAGTGAATGATTTTAGAGGACATGAATGGGTCCAATGTACAGACATTTGCTTTAGACAATATGATTCTAGGGTATAGGTGTGATGTTTGATTTTTAGTGTCTTCCTCTCTGACATGAATATAATCTTTCTTGGTTAATGAAACTACAGTAAGAAGACTGAATAAATTGTGTTTCTCTATGGTGAATCCTGTCTTTAATTAGATAAGGGAACTTCAGATAAAGGCTTTATCCAGCATCTTCTGAACCCCTAATCACCTTTAAAATAATCAGCACACCAAGATGCTATATTTGGGGTGTTGTTCTCGGACTTCCAACAATATGCATTAACATGTACCCCTTGACATGGTGAAAGGTGTTATTTTTATAATCAGGAGATATATACAGATGCTCCTTGACTTATGATGGGGTTATGTTTTGATAAACCCTTTCAGGTTGACAATATCACAGGTTGGCAGTGCATGAATACACCTACACTTCCAAACAATGGTGGCTGAGCAACATAATACGCTATGGAATATCAGTTGTTTATTCTCATGATTGTGTAGCTAACAGAGACCTGTGGCTCTCTGCCACTGCCCCCGATCCCACCATTGCAAGAAAGTATAATATCACATATCACTTGCCTGGAAACAATCAAAATTCAAAATTTGAAGTCTGATTTCTACTGAATATGCATTGTTTCCATGATTCGAGGACTTTTTGTATGATGTGGAATGTTTATTTCTTTCTCAAGATCATGCAAACATTGAGTAGAATCATTTAAACCTTTGACTTAATAATAACTGAAATTATCATTGTTATTTTAATGATCATTTTTACAGTAGCTAGCAGTTTTTGAATTCTGGTCATGTGTCAGCCAACAATGTATTCATCAAGTGATTCTCAGAGAACCCTGTGAGGTAAGAACTAACACTGGTTTTCTTTTATGAAAGAGAGAGAGAGAGAGAGAGAGAGAGAGAGAGAGAGAGAGAGAGAGAGAGAGAATGCCTTATGTCTCTTGCTGTGGACTTTGCTCATTCTAGAGCTATGCTCTCAACAGGAAGCCATTGGCCTCTCCTCCTGAAAATAAACATTCACAAACTCATGTCCTTGTTGCTGGTATATTATAATACCTGTTTCTTATTTCCTCTGAATTGTCTATAAATTTTCTTGCTGATTTGAAAGATATTTAAATCTAAGGCAATAATTCAGTCCTACCATATTTTGGTTTGCTTTTGAATCTTATTCACCATTAGGCAATAATTTGGTATATCCAAAGGATTCTGCAAGATTTCCATATATTAGAAATAACTGATATAGATTGTTCAGAATTTGTGACTTCAGATGAAGTAAAACACAGCTTGAGTTGAAATGGTTTAACATAAATTCCTTCTAAAGAATTTCAACTATCATCTATTTTTTAAATTTGTTTTAATTAGATACACATGACACTACAATGATCTTGACATATCATACATTTGAATCAAATGGTATCAGCTATTTTTAACGATATTCCAAATTATAATCCAGGCATTAAACAACTAAATTTATCTTCCATAGTTTTCCTTCTATGAATAGTAAAGTTCATGACTGGCTTCTTAAATCTTTCCAGATAAAATGTATGTTATTCTTTAAAGTGCTAACACAACAACCACCATCATCACTAAGTAAGGGTAACATTTAGTTTTAAAAAATGTATTTGTAAGGCATCATTTTAGACAGAGAAATTATCATCATTTTTAAATTAAATGGAAAAATGGACCATATATATATATATATATCAATGTGTGTACACACACACATATATATATATATATATATATATATATATATATATATATATATATATATATATTTATATTTATATAAAATTAGCAAGTAAAGAGGTTATAAATTGTGCTGATAAAATGGCTCACATGAAGGGCGAATGCTTGACAGCAAGGGTCTTAAAAACTGCTTAGCCTCCCTGTGAGTTTTTGAATGCAATTTCTAGATAGAATTAAGTTTTTCCATGATGGAGTACTACCTTAAATTTATTGGAAAGCTTCCTGAAGTTATTCAGCAGGAGTTCTATAAAATGTATCTTTAACCCCATTTTTCCTTCTTTTCTCTCATCTAAAAACAGCTTGAGGATACTTGCCCAGTTGGTTGTTACTTTGAGAGGGTCCTTTAGTAAACATGTGCTGTGCAGGAACTCTGACTCTTGTAAGAGACAGCTGGCTCTTATTAACAAACTTTGCATTACAAAAACAGTCAAGGATATCACACTTGGGGGCTCATGCATCTATTTTTCTTGCATCCCAGGCAGGTGTTCTTCCCACAGAGGCCAACTTCCAGGCACTTTCATTTTAACTACAGATGAGTTATAGGGAGCATGTGCTCTCCTTTTGACAGTACTGGGTAGCCCAGAAACATAGTTACCTATCTTATACCTTAGAGGTGGAATGATAGTCCACCAGAGCAAAGATAAAATAGGACTCAATATTCTTGGAAAAGAAAAAAAAAGCTAATAAACTATATAAAAAGATGTAACAAAACAATAATAAAAGCGATAGTTTGAGGGGTTTTGTGAAGTTTTTTAAATTTCATTTATTTTTATTTTTTTGCAAAAATCATTGGTAAGAGTATATAAGAAGAAATATTCTCATGTGTGTTTGCAAGATTTTTATTTGCAAAGATCACTAAGTGACAGCACAAAGAAATTATGTAATTGAAAAAATATTTTTTTTACTCATATTTCCTAGAGAGAAAGGGAGATACCATTCATGTCATAGAGGGTCATCGAGAAAACACTAGAAGAGTGGTGCCAGCAGGAGTAGATCAGAACCTTTCTTGAATTTTCCAGACAAGGTGGGCGGGGGTGGAAGGGCATTCCAGGATAGTCTAGTTTAACTAATTCTAGAAAGATTTGGAATATGGTTGTGATTTTTAGTTGCCTGGTATCCAGCCCTGGGATGGATGATCTAGAATAGGGGATATACTAGCTTAGTGTTTGAGAAGTACCATAAGTGTGTGAGAGTTGGGGCTATAGAGTCCTCAATGTTTGATTTGCAACTAAAATTCTCCCAGTAAATTGTTTACTATCTTTATTGTTAGGTCTTCATCCTTCCCTCTCCCCTCCCACTTCATGACCACTGTGGGCAGGGACTTTCCATCTGGCTGAGGAGAAGCCAAATGGTCAATCAGAAGCTGACATGGCAACAGACCCCAACCACCACAGGTTCCCAAGTTGAAGCAATCTACCTGTCATCTCACAACAGACGCCATCCCCCTAAACTTAGCCTAGGCCCTCCTACCTCCGGTTTCCCTTATTAGCATTGTTCTTGCCTTTCCTGCCTGAGACTTCCCTGGCCTTCACCCTTTGAGGTCTGGTGAAATCCCTCCCCCACTCCGAAGGCCTCCCAATAAACCTTCTTTTGGTGCCTCATTCTTATTCCTTGGTTCCTGATCTCCCGCACCCCTTTCTGCTTTACATTTAGGAATTAGGATATCCTTGATACCACCTGTCATCGGTGATGAGTCCTGCTTCCCCACATGTTGAAGTCTGAACATTAGAGAAGCATGCTGAGGCAAGCATATAAAGCAGGGTTTATTAAAAAACACGTAACATAGATTTCTCCCGGGAGGGAGGAGGGGGCTATAGCTTGCATTCTGGTATTCCAAGAAGCCAGGTGTTCGGCCCTATTTATATGTCCTAGGCTTCCTTTTCTCTCCTGCCTTCTTATCTTTCTCCTTCTTGAGTACTGACTAGGCCCAGGAACGCTAGGAGGGATGGCCAAAAAGTGGGAAGCAGGTGGGCTGAAGGGGGAAGGGCAGGATGGAGCAGCCTAGGACACATTAATTAACAACCTTATAGCTTCCTGTAGGGAGGAGCAATTCCTGGAACAGGTTACTTTAGCAACAGTTTGGAGCAGGGGCAGGTTCTGTATATAAGGGTGGAGGAATAAAGGAATTCACATTTCAATCCCTCAGGGGACAGTCTCCAACTTGCTGGAAGCACTCAGAATTGGCCTCCTCGATCTGACCTGACTCGATTTACCCCTCTATACTGACTTCCTGTCTAATTCTGGCTTCATCCTTAGGAATTAGCTAATCCTGATGGTCTTTCCTAGGTCTATAAGGTTCCCAAATGCCATAGAATAAAAAATGCTTACTGTAACATTTACCATCATAATAAAACTAGCTTAAATGATCATTCGTGTGGGATTAATTAAAGAGGTCAAATCACATTTCCTAGCTGATGTTCAAGAGGATGAGGGCCTCTGTTAGTGATGTAACCTTAGACAATTTTCCTGACCTCTTTGCACTTCATTTTTCTCATGTGTAAACAAAGATAATACTTGTATCTAACACAGTGGTTATTGTAAAAATAAAATTAGTTAATTTCTGTCAAGGACTGAGAAAGATGTCCAACATATAGCTTTTATAAATGCCAGATTTTATTATCTGTGATATATTTTAAAATACAGTTGCATTGTGCAGTTGGTACTGTGGATAAATCACAGTACAGGACAGCCCATGATTGTATATGCATATACATGTATAATTACATGCATGCACAATGAATATTTTATACACATATGCAAATATAAGTCCTTTTTAATTTATATACATAAACAAAACTGAATAGATATTTGCTGACTCTTAAATGCAATGGTCTCTAGGATGATCTAAGGAGCAAATTCAGTTTTTCCTTTACACATTTTTTCAGTTTAGAATTTTCCACATATGATATCTTTAGTAAGTTTTTTATAAACAAAACAAGGTCATTTTGACAATAGACTATAGTCTGGAGAGCAAAAACATCTTCCAAATATGGGATAAAATTAAATCTTACAAAATAGGCCCAATATTTACTAGTAATTTAAAATAAAATATTTGCGGTAAGATGTTATTCTGCAGACTCAAGTATTATGATAAGATATACAATCTTTTCATTTTTATATACTTTACTAATTTCCATCAAGTATTTTTTTCTTTTTTAATTTATTCTAATTAGTTACACATGGCAGTGGAATGCACTATGATACATCATACATAAATGGAGTGTAATTTCTCATTCTTCTGGGTGTACATGATATAGAATTCCACTGGTTTTGTAGTTACGTGTGTACATAGGGCAATAATGTCTGATTTGTTCTTCCTACTCTTGTACCTACTCCCCTCACTTCACTCCCCTCTATCCAGTCTCAAGTAACTCTGTTCTTCCCTAGTCCCCCCACCCCTTTAGTGTAAGTTAGCATCCACACATCAGAGAGGACATTTGGCATTTGTTTTTTGGGGAATGGCTTATTTTGCTTAGCATGATATTCTCCAGCTCCTTCCATTTACCAGCAAATGCCATAATTTTATTCTTCCTTAAGGCTGAGTAATATTCCATTGTATATTTATTTATACCACATTTTCTGAATCCATTTTTCTGTTGAAGGGTTGCTAGGTTGGTTCTATGGTTTAGCTATCATGAATTGAACTGCTATAAACATTGATGTGGCTGCATCACTGTAATATGCTGCTTTTAAATCCTTTGGGTATTAACTGAGCAATAGGGTAGCCAGGTCAAATGGTAGTTCCATTTCAGGTTTTCTAAGGACTCTCCATACTGCTTTCCATAATGCACCAATTTGCAGTCCCACTAGCAACATATGAGTGTACCTTTTTCACCACATCCTTGCCAACACTTATTATTGCTCCAACAAATATTCATATGGAAGTCAAAGTAAAATATTTTATACACATTTGTTTCATAAGCAATTCATCTTGGTTTTTATGATCAGCCCACTTAGTTTGATGCATTTATGAATATGGTTGTCATCTTCAAGTTTGTTTTATTTTTGTCCTATTTGGTTTTTGTAAATTCTCTTTTTTGTCTTCCTTAATATAAGTTAAATATTTTTTATTATGCCATTTTATCATCTTCAACAGCGTTATATAGTTATATATACAACTTCATATGTTAAAATATGTGTCTTTAATTTACCACAGAATATCTTCAAATATTTTGCAATTTCATTAGCAATGTAAAAATATATAACAGTATAATATGCTGTTATTGTCATATATTTTACATCTACATAATATGTATATGTATATACAATATTATAAACATGATATAATATGCTATTTCTTTTTTGGTACTGGGGATTGAACTCAGGGGCACTCAACCACTGAGCCATACCCCCAGCTCTATTTTTTATTTTATTTAGAGTCAGGGTCTCACTGAGTTGTTTAGTGGCTCGCCATTGCTGAGGCTGGCTTTGAACTTGAAATTCTCCGGCCTCAGCCTCCCGAACTACTGGCACTACATGTGTGTGCCACCACACCTGGTTTAATATGCTCTTACTATCATATATTTTCTTCTATATATGATACAAAATTATTTAATGTCAATAAATTTTTAAAATATTTAAAAATAAAATTGTATTGTAAAATAAAACAAAAGTTTATTTTACATTTATTCATATTTTTACCCTATCTGGTCCCTTTATGTATTTGTTCATTTACTCTGGCCAAATGCTGTCAATTTCTGAAGAATATTTTTTAGCACTACATATAATGCATGCCTGTTAGAGACAGATTTTCTCAGCTTATATTGGTCTGAAAATGTTCTATTTTGCTTATATTTTTGAAGACTTTTCACTTGGTATGGAATTCCAATTTGACAGTTCTTTTTTTTTTTTTTTTTTCTATCAGCACTTTAAAAATGTCATTCAGTTGTACTTAGTCTTCATTATTTCTGGTGAGAAGTCAGCCTCAAATTCAGCTCTACATGAGTACTCTATTTTCTTTAGCTGTTTCTGATTTTTTTCTGTCTGTTTAGTTTTTACCAGTTTGATTATAATGAAACAAGTTAGGGTTTTCTTTTCACTTATGCTGATTGGGGATTATTCAGTTTTTTTCTGGATTATATGTTATCATAATATCTTCAGATATATCTGGCCCATTTTTTATTTTCTATCTTTCTGGAATCTCAGTGACCCATATATCATTTGATACTGTTCCATGGATTTCACTCAGGTGTTATAGTCCTTTGTAATTTTTTCTTTCTTTCTTGGGTTTACTCTTTGGACAATTTCTATTGATAATGCCCTTCCAATTCACTGAGTCTTCTGTTGCGACTGATCGGTTGTTAATTTCATGGAAAAATTTAATACCGTATTTTCCCTTTCTAGATCTTTCCATTTTGTTTGTTTTCATGGTATCCACATCTCTGCTGAAATTCTCCATCTGTGCATGCAAGTTATCCTTCTCTTTCAGGCTTTTTCCTTCTGTTTAAGTTCTTATCTGATAATTCCAGCATCAGAGCCAAAGCTAGTTGTTTCCCATTATTTCCTCTCTTCCCCAAAGGTCACATTTCTTGTTTCTTTTTCTCTCATCATTATTTTTAAATGACAGACATTGTATTGTAAGTAAGAGGCCAAATAAATAGCAGTTGTTTCCAGAAAGTTTATTTTTTCAGTCCTTAGTGATATGACTAAATCAGTGTACTCTGTATTTGACCTCCATCTGGACTTTCTTGCAGCTTTAGTTAAATTCAGTTCATCACTGGCTTAAAATATGTTGAAGAACCAACTTCAGATGCCTTCCTCTGGCAAGGCTCCGAAGGACCACTGGCAAGAGGCTAGTAATCTCCTTCCAGCTGTCTGGTCACAGGGAAGATCTCTTTGTTGTCCAGTCCTGCTCCCTGGGAGAGCTTTCTCCATCCAGCAGTTCAGCCTCCAGATTTGGGGAGGCCTGCTGCTGTACCCTTGGTGAAAGTCCAGAATTTCTCAAAGGGACTTCGTTCTGTTCTATGGCCTTGTCTTAAGCCTTTGGCATGCTATAGTGCAGTCAGCAAAATTCCAGAAATGCTATAGATTTTACTTCTTGTGGCCAGATCTACTTTTAGGGGTACTGCTTTGCACTTGGAAAAGTCCCATACACTTTTGAGGGTATCTCTCTCAGCTTTCTTCTGTCTCCAGGCTTGGGCATAACCTATTTTAGTATCCCAAGATTTGGCAAGTAGGTACAAAGTGTGGCTGAAACTCCACATGATTCTCATCAGTCATAGCTGTCTAACTGCTGCTGTGACAGTTCAATAATGATTGGTCAAGTGTCTGTATACCTTACTCTTATCTCTGCAAAATTCCTCTTCTTTTTATCTCTCCGTCAGTGGTGAAAGCAGCTGCCCAGATGTTCTTAACTTTCTGGATCTTAATTCATTTTAATTTCTTTGCATGCTGTGATACTTTTTAAACTATTATTTTTTAGCTTACCTCGTTGTTCTTGTTGTTTGGTGGATTAATATTCACTTGTGATTTCCTACATTCTAACTTCAGCTGATGATTTTAGGGGATCGAGCCTTAAAAAGTACTATTAATTTGAACTCTGTTACTCTGTAACACTGTGAAATTCACAGCCAACCTCAGGAAAATATCAAACATACAAATTTGTCTATTCCTTATCTCTTCCTTTGTCTTGCTTCAGGTTCCTGTTTCATACTCAATGTTTGCTCTGATGAATTCCAGCTCATTTCTTCAGTATTTTGCTTTGTGTTGACTTCCTCAATTGATTTGAATTCAGTTTCTTTCTTTAAGGCAATATATATATATATATATATATATATATATATATATATATATATATACACACACACACACAAATTGTCTTCTCTTTAACCTCCTTCCCATCTCTTAGTGACTTAATGTAATTAGACATTCAGCAGACTTACTATTCATATTTTTTTGTATATTATGCTTTAAATAAAGCATGCCCCTATGAATCTATCATATAAGTATGCTGCTATGCTTAATTCACAATATTTTCTCAATTGTTTTTACCTGATTTAATTCTATTTGTTAAGAATCATAATAAATAGGGTGATCCATTCTATGAAATTTCTCTTTTCTTAAGATATTTTTTAGTGTTTATTTTATTTGTTTATTTTTCTATGTAGTGCTAAGAATCAAACCCAATGCCTCACACATACTAGGCAAACACTCTACCACTGAGCCAGAACCCCAGGCCTGGAATTTCTTTTTATCTACTGTTATATTTTTATATGTTCCTAAATTTCATAAATATGTGATATGGATGAGCACAGATTATTTGATGATTTATAAACACATTTTTTTAATTTTCAAAATTATTGAAGTAATTGAACATTTGCTTCAACTCTATGTAAGTGCAAATGTTTATTTCAACTATTATAGTTAAATTAAGGTGGATTTATGAAAACTAATATGAAAAAAATGAATTCTTCTTTTCATTAAAGTTAAACTGTTATGCTGGAGAGTTTACTCCACCATATGGAAAAATCCAGTTTCTAAAATATAGTGGGAAGATTTACAGATTAAACCGCATATAGTCAGTAATGCTGCCTAAATATGTGATGTACTTAGACAATTTTAAGTTTAAAAAATTGGCTTTGATTAGGAAATAAAAATCTATATAATTTCATTGATTAAAACATCACTTAGCTAATTCTGACTCTAATTAAATGTTGAAATTCCTGTGTTCAGTTCTTCTGTAAATCCCATTATTACACATTTGCTCAAGGCATATAATCCAAACTGGATATATTTAAATTTGAAAAACATTTGGTAAAAATTTGAAATTTGACTGAAGTCCAGATGTTTGAGTTTCCCTGATTACTATTCAAATAGATATTTGAATGTCTATATATGTTTTAGTCACATGATGGTCCTGAGCTAATCAGAGTGGGATGTCTTGTATAGTTGCTGTAACACTTTTCAATTCCTCAATTTTCAGAGGAAGGGAGAAAACTGTCATTCTTTTGTATTGATTAGAATATTTTGAGATAAAAATCTTAATGAAGACTGGAATGAGAGTTGCTTTGCATTATCATCTAGGGAAATTTTCTAGCTAGGAAAATAAAAGTTGTAGGAACATCTGGATTGGATTTTTGGCATAAGAAACCAAACATTATGCTCATGAGGAACAAACCTTCCCAAAGAAAACACCACTGAAGCTGTCTGCTTTTATTAATGTGCCTCACTGGTGAATCTCCACTGGTGACGGATCACCCTCATTTAAGGAATGATGTGCTGGAACAATGCATTATTTTCAAGAGTAAGAGAGTGGATTAATGCAAGTGTGTACAGAAAAAGAAACTCAAGACTCTCATGATATGTGCTGATTTTGGGGTGTTTCCCATTTGCACGGCTGTTTAAGCAAGCACTCTAAATGGAAATGCACTTGACATTTTTGCAACTGGATCTGATCAAACAACATTAGAATTTAGCTGATTTTTCAGAAAATTATTAAACCAATTTCTTCCTCATTTTCAATACTTGCAAGGGAAAATAGATGAATGAAAGAAATATTAATAAAATAGACCTTATAAATGAAAAACTGCCTGGAAACATGTAAGGTTTGATATCTTTTTTTGCCCCCCATACCCTCCCTTCCTTCTTCTGTCACAATAGTACTGAGCTGCATGCATCATCAGAGGAAAATGTTGATCACCTGTTTCCAGGCCTTGGTAAAGCAATTCAGGATAAATGTTCCATAAGGTACCTTGAGACTGAATTATGCTTTCCATTAATGTTTATGTCACAAGGACTTGTTAATACAGAAATATTCTTAAGCATTTTATAATAAATGACTTTGGCCTTGCAGTGCCACAGAGTAGACAACTGAGCATTAAATTCTGCCAGGGAAGTAAGAGAGAACACAATAAGATCACTTTGTCTGCCCCACAAGACAACCAGTCACAACTGCTTATTCAAGGACTCAGTACAACAAGGTAAGTTGGCTTCTGAAGCAGGAGGATAAGGTAAGCATGATTGTTAGGCCTCTTTGTAGCTTTTACCTACAAAAGGATTCTTGTTGCATTGAAATGCAAGTGGTCAAATTACTGCTTAGTTGTTCATTGCTGCATAAAAAATGATCACAAATGCAGTGGCTTAACCAACCCATATTTATTACCTAGCCATTCCTGTGATCAGGAATCAGGGCTTGGTTTATCTGGGGCCTCTGTTTTAGGTTCTCTCTCTAGGCTGCAGTCAAGGTGTCCATCTTGCTGGGGATGGGATTTCAGCAGAGATTTGACTGAGGAAAGATCCTCATCCAAGCTCATATGGTTATTGGAAGGATTCAGTCACTTTCTGGCTGCTGGTTAAAGGTCTCCTTCACTTCCTTTCCATGTAGCCTTTCCATATGGCAGTTTGTTCCATTAATGCCAGCAAGAAAGAGAGCCAATAATAAAAGCCTGCCAGAAAATGGAAATTATAGTCTCATGTAATGTAATAATGGACTTGACATCTATCATCTTTGCTGTATTTGTTGGACAGAAGCAAGTCATAGGTCCTTTCCAAACTCAAAGGAAAGGGCTCAGACAAGGCAGGGAACATTGGGAGGCATCTTAGGATCTGCCCACCCCAATTACTAAGCCCTGAAGTATTTCTCTATTTTTGGAATCCAGTTATGTATAAATAACTTCATATTCCTACAAAGTTTTATATAAATATTTCTGTGAAAAAGAATTTGTAGGCTTGAGGAATTCTAAGTGATGTATTACTAAAACAGTCTAGAAATCAGAGACCATAGTGTTTTGAACAAATAAGTTGCCTATAATTGTAATATATATGCACAGGTAATCTGCATTTCAGAAGTTTCACTAGTCTGAGACCTCATGTACAGTAATGATTGGAAGCAATTTTGAATTATATCTCACAAGTTCACACCCCCTCTAGAAAATTTCCTTCTTGAGTTTTTCTGTGCATTTTCACTTCTCATATTCCCATAAACATTCTCAGTCAGTTGTCAAAAGCCATCTAGTGTTCCTCCCATCCTGGCCTCCTCTTTGTGATCCTGGGCAGCTTCTAGGTCCATTGTCTTCCCTAGGAACCATCCTTGGAGTTTCAGAAGGTGCAAAATTGTAAGCTGTGGGTTTATGCACTTTGCACTCCCCACCCCCCAGTTCAAAAATAGAAACAGGTGTTTGGTATAAAACTAGCATATCAACTCTATTGTAATGGAGATAGATTACTAAACATAGCTTGGGTTGTGATGGTGCAGGGACATCCTCATAGCCTTTGCCTGAATTGTAATATTGGAAAACCCTCTTCAGTGATACAGGGTAGGCAGGTTGTTTACAAAGATAGGGTATAAGGGGAAATCATATTCTCATACCCAGCAAGTCCTGGGACAGAGCGAGTAGGGTCTTAGGACAAAGGCCTTGCTAACCAGTTGAGGATCATGAATTCAGTACTGTCAGATCCTCCTCATCTCACTGATCAAGTCAGTCAATCTTTTTCTGTGCAGAGAAGCAACTAAAGGAAGGACAGATTGTCTGGACAAGCAAACTCATGTAAAGTTGGGCTAGCACATCCCCTAATGCTAGGAAGTGCTCTAGGTAAAGGTGGAGGCTGATTAGTCTCCCTTGCATTTGGTTGCCCTAAGATAGAAGGTACTAATAGTGCTACTCTTGTCCTGGTGAGGAGTCTGAGAGGCGTGAGCCAGCCAGGGTCTAGCTCTGCTACCCATATGTAATAGAATTGAACATTTCCAGTATGTCCCAGGCTCTTTACTTACTCTCTGTGGAATGGACCAGGACCTGGACTAAAAGGTGCAGCAACAGCAGCAACTCTTTCTAACACAGATCTCCTCTTGTTGATCGTTTTTATAAATCAACACCTCAATCGATTGAAAGTCAGTGGTCACAGTTAACTGAAAACCTGAATCCAATAATACATGGTATGGTGCTGTTAAGTGGGAGTAATGTTCTTCTTTTATTATCGAAGTTTAATGTGCCTTTCAAGAAGTTTTGGAAAATCATAGTAGAACAAAGAAGAACAAGTTCTAACAAAGGTGAGATGGTTTTGCAAGCCATTTTCAAAATACCAGGTCTGACTCAGTGGAAAAGAAATACTAAATGAATTCATTTTTAAACAATGTAAAGAAAAAAATCAATTTATTTTCCCCCCTTTAGTGTACACTGAATGGAAAAATATATTAAAGCTGTTTGAAGAAGCATCGAATAAAATCAGTCCAGGGAACTCATAGTCTTACTTTGGTCTCACTGTGTCTTATCATCTTATCAAGTTCTTAGTCAAGCAGATTTTTTGGCTTTTATTTTTTGGACATTCAACTTAACAACATATCCATTGGGTAATCTCAGTAACTGCCTCTTTTTGCTCTTTTCCTTCAAAGAATAGTGCTTGTCTCCAAGCCTGAATTATTTCCAAGGAAATTTTTAGTGGTTTCACTGCTCTTCAAGTTTCCTAGTTATGACCAAGAATTTTAACAGCTTATGTTAAATCCAGAACTTCTGCTATTTCCACATTACTCTACTTTACCTATTTCTAGTAATAATTGGGAATGTGATGGTAGACACAAAACTGGAATTAGGAGACAGGAATAAAATGTGCTTACTCAGCAATTTTTTCTATCAATGGGGGTGAGGTTCTGTCATTTTGATTAGATAAATTTCTCAAATTCTGAATGTAAGCAAGTTGGGATCACCATATGCTAAGAGTTTGTCATAACTTGGCATATTTTCAGCCTGTGATTTCTGGCCCTGTGTGTTTTGTTCCCTAGTTACACAATGGCTGCACAAAGCCCAAGGTGGAGTCTAATGCAGCATTTTTCACTCCTTGGTTCAGGGTGATCTTGCCTTTGAGATTTAAAATGCATTATATTGCAGGTGTTGACCCAACCCTTGCTAATGTAGAGGAAAGTGCACCCCCATGACAGGAAAGGGAACTAAAAATGTTTCCTGCTGTGCTTATAGCTCTGTCATCACTGTCCATTAGTCTTTGTAGATGGTTTTATTGGCTGCTTTGCCCCATAACTCTTCCGCTAAGCAGTTCTTATCTCAAAAACAACTCAATCATTCACCTGTCCATCACCCATCATGAGGCCCATTGTGTCATGACTAGATGGAAAATTGCTGAATAAAGTACCTCACTTTTAATATAGAACCAGAGCATGACAATAAAGATTGTGTTTTGATCTTTGCATAAAACAGATAGAGCCTCTAAGAATGGATGTTGCCACAGCTAAGCATATTTATGTTCATAGTATAGCTCCTCGGATTGGAGCACTAATTTATACCTCTTCCCCAAATGCTGGCAGGACATTAACAAGAGGAAGGTCTTTCATAGAGTGAAGAGAATGTCTTGTCTTAGGGTTTCAGAGTTTTGACTTGTTTCTTGTCACCTAAAGTTACTTGGTGTTTTGTCACATAAAATGACCTGAGCCAGGAGGGTTTGTAAGAGACTGTTAAATATCATGTTATATAAAATCAGTCATGTTGTGATTTTATTTTTGATTAAGTAAGTGTATTTTGGACATTTAAATGAAATTGCTAAAAAAGAAAAAAAGTAGATTTTCAATAATACCGAAAAACGAATAAAAAACGAACCACCCATTCATTCTGTTTTTTTTTTTTTTTCCAGATTTCAAGTCAGAGAATTATATTTGTGTGTTATATACTCTTCTTTTGCAATGGTTTCTTTCCTGTAAAGGACTCAAATTAAAACCAGGCAGAGTTGTGGAAGTTGGGACAGCAGCCAGGGTCTCCATGCCCCCTCAATTCTTATGTTAATGTTAGTCATTTATGGTTTTGTTTTTTTTTTCATTGAGGTTGAAACTGTTGAGATATGTTAGATAATGTACTCAGAGCACAACTCTGATTAGTTATAGGCTCTAGGATATTAATTTATTTGTTCAAACTAGAGAGAATACTTTGATTGAAATGGGCCTATAAATCCTGAACCACAGAATCTTATAACTGATCATATTTTCTTTGTTACCACTTGGAAACAGAAAGACACTTCTGAAAAGTTCTGTGTTGTGTTTTTTTCAGATTCAAAGTAGCCTGACTTTATTGTGTATTTGGGTGTATGTTGTGTTTGCACCCACACCACATATGTATTTTGCATGTTTTGCATATTAGAAATGTGTTTTGTATTAAACTGGACAATTATTAATTTATTAATTGGCTAATTAATTAAGGACTGGAGTCACACCAACAGCATAAATCACCCTCCCAGTTAGATTAAGTCTTTGTTTCACTGCCTTGTTTCAAATCTCCTGATAGATGGTGCCGGTGCTTTATTTTGTCATGCTAAAAAAGGATCAGATATTTCTTTGTTTTTTCTTTTCTTCCCCACTCCAAATCTCATGGGTTTGATTTTGTTTAATAGATTCTTTCAAAAAGGTGGGATCTTGCCCTTGGTTTCTAAGGAAGTCTTTTGTTAAGTTCGAGCCCAGTAATCACAGACAATGTAGAAAGTAATGGAGTGTGGTAGACATAGTTTGCTCTCCTAAGGATTTCAACTGCACTTCAGTTTTTATATTCAGCAAATGAGAATGCCTTTAAAACCTCTCATCTGTATGTAAAAGTGAGTAAAAAATGAAAAGAATAGGCAGTTTGGCCACGGAATTTGTGAAAGAAATACAGAAAGCATTGATCCATGAAAGAAAGAGAACAGCATCTTTAATATTTTCATAAGCAAGAAACCTCTCTGGATTACAATTTGCATCACATGTTTAATATAGTTAATTTAAGTGATGTTTGATAGTGGTGATATCATAATCAGCTTGTGCTTGGGCAGAAGGAGAAGGGGAGGAAACAATCTGACTATGCAGACACTCATTCCTTCACCCTCCGCTACCCTACATCAGGTAGCCTGCCACCATCTGAGGTCCCTCCATCCTCCAGCACCCAAAGCACAGACAGTTCTCTTCAGCTGGGTGTTGTATATTCAGGTACTCTGTTTGACTAACCTGGGCTTATTGCTCACACATGGATAGTTTCCTCCTACCACACAAGGGCTATATTGGGTACGTAGGTTTCAAAGTTCTGATTAAACTCCTCTCCTTTTTTGCATCCTTCCTCTGTCTCTTTCTCTTTTTTCCCTTCCCTTTTCTTCCTCTCTTCTTTCTTTCTTCTCTTCCTCCCTCCCTCTGTCCCTTTCTTTTTCTTTCCTTCAGTTCTATCTCCCTTCCCACCCTCCCTGGCTTCACGATGGCTATTGTTTAGTGCCTTGTGCACACTAAACCTGTACTCTATGACTGAACTATACCCTAAGCTCAACTGCAGATTTTTTTTTCCTAAACTACAAAGCTCATTAGAAAATAACTGAGGCAAAGAAAATTTGAGCTGATTTAAACTATTTTCATTCTTCCTTCTGAAAAGCAAAGAGAAATAAAGGAGGAGGACAAGCATAGAGCTACTAGCCTGTCATTCCCCTCCTTAAGACTTGAAGGTGAAATCTGTGCTTCAGTTCTTCAATGAATGTGGCAGCCACCTATTGCAAAGTGTGCTCATGAGATAATTCCATGTAGCTGTAGGGTGCTAGACACAGAATGAAGGTCCTATTGCCTGTTTTTCTGTTGAACCCTGTACCCATCCTTCTGGTCTCTAGGTTAAAGGGATCCAGAGTTTGCCACTGTGGCATAAAAGTTATTTTGAGCTGAAGGCATTTGATTTCCTGAAATCCCCTATCTGTCCAAAAGCAAAGTCCCTCAAAAGAATATAAGAGATTCAATTATCATAAATTCCTGTCCCTGATAGCAGCCAGGGAAGATAGACTCTAGTCATGAAAGACCATCAGAAGTTGGCACTGCACCTAAGCAGACATGTCACAAAATGGTACTGTCTCCCATCTGTTCTCCTAAGTGTCAATTTATATTTTCAAAATGTAATTTGTTTTCCCATAAGTGTGCCCATTTTCCCTGCTTCTCACCTTCTTTGAAGTCATTTGGTTTTTCAGAAGTGTCCTTCACATACTAAGAGGGTATATAAACCCTGAACTCTAACCACCCAGGCTGAGTCACATTTCTTTGTAAACTCTCTTATGCACATGTATGGTCAAATGTACATGTATGTTTTTTCTCTTACTAATCTGTTCTTTTGTCAGTTTAATGCACAGGCCCCCAATTTAAGAATCTGAGAGTATAGAGAAAAGTATTTTCTTCCTTACAGGTCTTCTTGTTTACATCTAACAATTTTAGCAAAATTTTCTTTGTCAATTTTTTAATTGGTTTCATAAATTCATACATATATATACATATTCACATATATGCTTAATTCCCATATATATATATATATATATATATATATATATATATATATATATATATAAAGTTATTCCATGTATGAATATATGAATGCATACATTTTATTTTATAAAGTTTTCACAAATATCCACCCATATAAAACTCATTCTGATATAACCTTGAAACAAAAGGCAGATCATAAAATCAATGTTCTTATTGGAAACTGTGCTCTCTTGTTAATGAAGATTTTCTTCAAATCATTTTTTACTATAGAGCCCAGTGATTCAAAGGGAGATCATTTTATTTCAAATGCATAGAAACTTTAAATTTGAGCTTATGTTAATAAAGAATATTTGAGGGGCTGTGGCTGTGGCTCAGTGGTAGAGCACTCGCCTAGCATGTGCAAGACACTGGTTCGAACCTCAGCACCACATAAAAATAAATAAATAAAATAAAGGTATTGTGTCCGACTACAACTAAAAAAAAAAATTAAATTTTTTTAAAAGAATATTTGATACTTTCCCTTTCTACATTTTTACAGTTGGATGCGCATAGGAAGGATAGAAACGTGGCTCTCCTTATTTGTTTGCTATCACTTGTTTAGTGGCTAAATTATGGATGGTGATAAAAAGCAGAACATGGAAGTAATGCCTTTCAAAGGACATATGGATATGGATGCATGAAAATATGGACTTAAAATGAGAAAATGATTGGCATTGCCCTGTCTGAAGTACTCTCCATTCTTCAATAATGTGCTCTACAGGAATCTTTTTTACTAATAATGTCTAATCATTTCACTTCCCTGTGTACTTGTCTTTATGGTATTTCCATGTCACTTAACATGGTCTTCAGGCTTAATTGTTTCTCTTCATCTGCTCATTAATAGCTCCATCGTAGTAGTTATCACATTCTATTATGATTATCTGCTTACTTTTCTGTTTTCCTTGCTAAATTAACATTCCATCAAGACAGGAGCATACAATGTCTGTATCCCCAGACACCAACACAAATTATATCTGTATGCCAGCTCCTAACTCTTATGTTTAGCACACAGCAGGTGCCCAATATATGCGTGTTAAATGGACTTGTATTTGGAATGTCTCATCTGATCTTTCTGCCTGGATACTCTTATACTCCATCAGAATTAAGTTCAAATTTGTCTTGTAATGCTTTGTGTGATCTCACTGGCTGAATTAATCACACTTCAATCTGTACTCCCAGGGCATTCTGCTTTTACCACTAGTATCACACTTGAAGGTGATATTTTAATGCATTTGTTTCCATATGTCTTTATAGGTAAGAAATAGGACTAGTTTATTTATTTTTTCACTCAGAATATAGTATTGTGTCTAAAGTTACTAAATAAATGACTTCTAAATAAATAAAGGAGCAACCTCCAATGGCAGGAAGTTTAGAAGATTTTATATCCCTAGTATATGAGTTTAATTGTGTCACCCAATATTTTGAAATTCTGAGTCCTAGTACCTCAGAATGCGACCTTATTTGGAAATAAGGTTTTCGCAAGTATAATTTCATTAAATGAGATCAAGATGTAAGGGTGTGAGCTCATAATTATATTTCACTGGTGTCCTTACAAGAAATGAGAGATAGACACAAAGATGGTCAGTGGAAAAGAGATAAAGATCAAAATTATACTACCACATGCCAAGGAATACCTGGGACTACCAGAAGCTAGAAAAGGCCAGAAAAGGGCTTCTGGGGCTATAGAGGGAGGAAGGCCTTGCCAATATCTTGACTTCAGACTTACGGTTTCCAGAACTGTGAATGAATATATTTGTGTTTTCTAAAACTTCCTAATTTCTTAATTTCTGGGGCTTTTTAAAGGCAATATTAGGAAACAAACACAGGTAGTGTATTGAAACCATCTTACTTTTATTACTCATGGTTATCTCTAAATTAAAACTGATTGAAGCAAGAGAATAAAAGAAAATGTCATATTTAAGGATTGTCCATGATCTGAAAGGTGTTCAGTGTTGTTATTGATCCCTAAACATGGTGTCCATTTGGAAGGCAAGTTCTTTGAAGTGAACAAATGAATGAACTCAAAAGTATACAACACAACGTGTAGCATGTGATGACCTTTGTTTCCACATGTGTCAAAACTGGGAGCAAACTCTCTTTAGAACCATGAAAATGTAAGGATTCTTAAGTGCATTTTTACTTGGATTCTACAGTAAAGGGTAAAACAGAAGTGGGGATAATATATTCATCTACCCAACTATATTCATCTATTTGTTCATTCACCTCTGTTTCAGGGTGATAACAATGGAAAAAAAAGAGTCAAGATCTCTTCTCGCGGAGATTCCATTCCATTGAAATAGAGCAGAAAAACAACAACAACACACAATCCTTGGGACAGATTGCAGGATGTTGTAAAAAAAATAAAATAGGATAAGAAGATGAATAATATTTGAGATGGGTTATACTTTTACTTGGGATTGTCATATGAGGTGTAATTCATAAGGTGGCATTTGAATATAGTGAGGGAATGAACCCTATGGATGTATGTATCTGTCTAGCTATCTATCTGTCATTTATGTATCACCTACTAGGGATTCAGATCACACCACCCCAAAATATGACACTTTGACATATTGATTATTTTAGATTAAAGGCACTTAAACAGCACATGCAAGAGTTTTCTGGCTTCCCTATTTCTTCCTAAGATTAGGTGATGAAACTCCCACATGAAAAGTTCTCTCCTGGTATCAGAAGGAAAGAAGACATCCTTAATACTAAAGATGAGGAGCACAGTCTGGGAAACATCTTTACAAGCAAATTTTGTCACGTTAACTCTGACTTTCCTTGTCCCTTTTCCACAAATAACTGCCTTAGCCCAAACCTTTTATTTTGTCATGTTTCTACAATTTACTACTCTTTGTCCAGCCTAGTGTTAAGATTTCAGATCCAACTACATCTTTGGATCCTCATTGTTCTTTTTTTACAGAAAGCTCCCAAGTACATAAAAGTCTTATTTTAAAAGGCACATACACTTTTTTTTTTCTTTTTTTCCTGTTAACCTGTCTTATGTCAGTTTAATTCTTAGGCCTTGTCAAAGGATACAGGAGAAATTTTATCTTCCCTAGAATATATAGTTAAGTCTATCAATATATGTATACATGAGCTATAAGCTATATAGGTAGGAGTGGGGGATACGGAGTGGGCAGAGGGGGAAAGTGCTAAGGCATAATTGTGTTGCTGGAAGAGCAAAGGAACCAGTATTGCAGATGTAATATGAAGGCTGAGAAGAAGCGTGACATGAGACCAGAAAGGTAATTGGGCATCAGATCATGTGGACTGTGTAGACTTTGTAAGGATTTAGATTTTGAGCTCAATTATTGGTTATAAGCAGAGAAGAATAGCAGTCTCCATTTGTCTGTAGTTTTGCCTCCTATGGTTTTAGTTACGCATGGTCAATTGTGGTTTAAAAATATTAAACGAAAAATTCCAGAAATAAACAATTCATTAAGTTTTAAATTACATGCTGTTCTGAGCAGCATCATGAAATTTCACTCTGTTCTGGGACATGAATCATGCCAGAGTCTGGCATATCTATGCTGCATATGCCAACTCTCTGGTAGCATCTTAACAGCTATCTTTGTCATCAGGTTAACTGTCATAATATTGTATTTACATTTCAGTAACCTTTATTTTACTTCATAATGGCCATAAAGTTAAAAAAACAAAAAACAAAATAAAACAAACAAACAAAAAACCCCAAACCTAATGATGCTGGCAATTTCTCCATGTGCAAGAGAAACCACACAATGCTTCTTTTAAGTGAAAAGATAAAACCATAATAATATATTTTGAGAGAAAGAGAGCAAGCTCATTCATATAACTTTTATTAGAGTGTGTTGTTTTATTATAATATGTTGTTTTAATTGTCCTAGTTTATACTTTGTTAACATCATTAATCTCTTTCTATGCCTTACTTATAAATTGAACTTTATCATTGGTATATATGTATGGTAAAAAATACAGTATATTTTGGATTTGGTACTATCTGCAGTTTCAAGCATCCACTTCAGTTCTTGGAGTATGTCTTCCATGGATAAAGGGAGACTACTGTAATCTGACAGGATTTTTAAGGGCTCTTCTATCTGCTGCTTGTGAGAGGAATACATCTGGGGCTGATCAAGGGTAGAAGTCAATGGAATAGCTAGATAAATATTACAGTCATTTCATTTGAAAGTTCATGGTGACTTCAATTCAGCTGTTAGAAGAGTTGGTGAGGAAATGGTTGAAGTCTGAATGTGCTCTGAAGATGGAATCTGTAAGGTTGATGTATGGTGCATGGGGATAGATACCAGCGGAGTTTGGGCAGATAATTAAACATCATGATGAAGGTGGGATTGAAAATGAAAAACATTCTACACATGTTAGAAGGCACAGATGATTACACAGAGAGCTATGCTTGAAGAATTAGAAATCCTTCAAGCATTAGAAATGAGAAGAAGTCAGTATGCTGGTACCTATAATTCCAGCTGCTCAGGAGCTGAAGCAGGAGGATAGGAGGTTCAAAGTGAACCTCGACAACTTAGCCAGATGCTGTCTCAAAATAAAACATAAAAAAGGTTGGGAATGTGGCTCAATGGTTAAGTGCTCTTTGGTTAAATCCCTGGTACACCCCCCCCCCCAAAAAAAAAGAGAGAGAGAGAGAAAAGGAAAAAGAAATGATAAATGGAGAAAGGTAGCATCATGTTTATATTTTGTGATATTCATGATGATAGTTGAATGTAGAATTATCTTGAGAAAATGAACAGTGTGAGGTTAGAGACTGGGTTGAAGACTTACAGTTGTTTATCTGAGAGATAATAGGTGGCAACAGCATTTGAATTAGAGAAGAATGTATAGATAAAATATATTTAATGAGGAGAAATGGCTAGACTTAATCTTATGTTGAGTATAGGTTATAAGTCAGAAAAATGGTAAAGAAAATACCAAATATTACAACTTGGGTAATTGGGTTGTGGTGGGCCATGGCTAGGATTGTCCATAAATAGCTCTTAAGCGCACATAAATGATACATAAATGGTAACAGAGACATAGAATAAGGAATATAGCTGAAGTGCTGGTACAATAATAATATCAAATCTGGGGGTTACACAGGAACCTTATGTGATAATTTTTATCAGGGTGCTGATGTAGCAATAGTGAAGAGCTAGTGAGCCCAGGGCTTTATTATTTTCTTACCTGGCTGTTATCTCTCTCCTTGTGGGTTAATAAGAACACCAAATTTTGAATAATTTTTCTCATAAGAAAAGGGAAGCTAGGGAGCATATCTACCATTTTTATCCTTTTTATTTCTTATTATCACTTCATGAATAGACAGAGAAAAGTACACTTGAGCCAAGGTGAAGTCATTACTATGTCTAGTCTTTCAGTGTAACCAGACTTCAGTATGCCCTATCTCCTGGGTGGATAAAGATGCTATTAATCACAGTTGTGACTATTAAAGAAGGAACATGCTAGTTTGTAAGCATGGAAGGTGGGGAGAGAGGACAGGATATTCACAGAGATTTCCCAGGTGTGTCATTCAAGTGGAAAACCTGTGTGAGGACCTCAAAAGTGAGTCCTAGCTTCAAGAATGAGGGGATACCATTAGGGGACATGGAGAGAGACCCCAAAGAGGTTAACATTAGGAGAGAAAAAAATCAAGGATTAATTTTAGGAAAAAACAGAATTCAAGCTCTCAAGGCAGAAAGAACATTCTAGAAGAAGAGACAAAGATGGAATGACTATCAAGAAAAGGAAGCAAAGAGAGAGTGAATCTTGGCACCCAAAGGGACAAGAAATATGTGTGAAGTTGCAAACACTGAGGTAAAGAGTGAAGACTCTCCATCTCCATAGGTGATGTTAGGTATAGAAAGTGAGGCATGAGACATAAAAATCAGAGTTTGATAGGTACATTATAGGGCAGGTGAAGTCCTGGAGACAGTGTGTACTACTGTTCCTGAGATACAGGCTTTGAAAAGAAAGAAGAGATTAAATGATGGTAACATGAGGTCAAAGATTTATCAGAAATGGTAAAAACTGGAGAGTGTTTATATGTTCAAAGAAGCAAGTCTTAAGTGTGTATAGAGGCATCATTTGAAAATGCAATGTTAAGGTCTGTAAACAAGTCTGGATGGCGCCTGGCATTTTGCCAGAGGGAGTGGTTTGTGAAGTAAAGCCAGCGAGCCATTAAGTGTGGAGATTCCTTATTGGTTGACTGCTGTATCTAGTTTATGTTAATTAAGATAAGCTGTGTGGAATGTATAAATACCTCTGTTGTCCTACAATAAACGGCTCTCACTCCTGCTGTATCAATCTACACAAGTTGCTCTGGTCACCCCCTGGTTATTTTGCTGCAGCCGGACTGTGGCAATGCAACAGATGGGATGAGCTATAGAATGAAGTAATGGAGAATGCAGATAGTTACATTGTTTTGAGATTTGGGTTTGCCTGTGATTTTGATGAGAAAATATTTGTATTGGGTGTTAGAGATGTGGAAGAGGAAGAGGTGAGAGGTTGAGATCTGTTTTTTTATTTTTTATTTTTTTTCACAGAATACCAAATTTCTGCAAGTTAGAACTAAAACGTGACCTCCGTGTTGTCAATGCTACTTGGTGACTAATAAAGAGGATTAACTAAAATCATCCTTTCATCCAACATATACTGGGAGGCTATAGTTGGAAAACAATATTATGGCACATAGTATACTTTTAATTAATATTATTTTCTTTTATGAATATTCAGAATAGATAAAAGAACAGGAGATGCCAAAAGGTGTTAAAATTGGAACTCATTATGAACTCCAAGCAAACTGTCTTAAATCAGATGCTGTAGAAATAGGACAGAGGAGACTTAACAAAGGCAAATCAGTTATGCACAGCCCAGTCATGCACCTTAATGAAGGTAAATGCTTGAGGAAATCCAAGATAAAATGGCACATGATTCAGACAGCTTATCAAGAGTTTATGAAATGCTGCATTTGTGAGTCCTCTTCCAGTAGATACTATAAATGCTAGATTCTTAGGAGAAGAAGAAGTACTAGAAATATATCAAGTAATCTCTGAGAGAAATGGGGCAGAACAGTTATGTGACTGATTTAGGCCTATTTCCCTCTCAAGGTAGATGCCACTAAGTGTGGACCCATTTGCAGTTGAACTTTTCTCATCATGTATGCATTTTAAAATAGACTTTTCTTTTTTTGCTCATCTTTACATCTCATACTTTCATTTTTTTTTCTTTACCTTTTCCCAAAAGGCTTTGAAGAAAGATTCTTTGCTGAAAGAACCTAGATTTCAAATCACCCATCTCTCTTCTCCAGTTTGGTATTTCTTTCCCTTCGTTGTCCTTTCCTAGTTTTTTAATGACTTGCTCAGGTCAGTCAATGAACCTTGCTCTTTGCACTTCTCAGGGCATCATTAGTTCTTTCAAAATATTACATAGAAATGATAAAAGAAACAGTCATTTGAAGGATTTAAGGCTCTTTGTTATTATTATTTTGACCCTTGGTAATGAAGACTTCAAAAAGACTTCATTGAGATCTAAGAAAGGAATAGTGGGAAAGTTAATTACCTGGAGCCCAAAATCCTACTTTCACTTTAACAACCCAGGGCTGCACTTTAAAGGCAATCAAATGCAGTGCTGTTTGGCAAATAGTCAGCCTTCTTGACATGCTGAGTGTAATTAGATGCTCTCTTGTCTGTCATTAAAGACAAATTGTTTGTAAATGGTTAACATTTTAGTACTGCTCTGTGTCTTCAACCTTTATCATAATTATATTTCCAATATTGAACGGAATATTCTAAACTAAGAAATGGGAGCTTATTACAAGGCTAATTGCTTGATAATGAATTAGTGCTGCTCTTAAGAAAACTCGCACTATTTATGTATTATTTTGGCTTCGTTTTCTTTAGGGATTTTGACATTTGCAATTCAAATACACTCAGAAGAAGTCTTCTGTGACAAGAATCATCTATCCTGTGATAGTGGCTAATTTTGTTCCTAATTGGGGCTATGAACCATTCAAAGACAAAACTCTCAACCCTGTCCAAAAGCCACTGACTTGAAAGAAACCCAGATGTCATTAGGGTTGTCAATGCTCCTTGGTGACAGATAAAGAGGAATAAAGCAGTTTTGACTTTTAGGGAATGTTTTGAGGCTGTGATGTCATCATCAACTTCTCCCATGCTTCATGGCAATTTATTTCATTACATTATGACCTAATTATTTTAGTGCACATGATTCAGTTAGTAGTCACCCTACATAGAGCTAGGAAGTCCAAACAAAAGGACACTAGATCACAACTGCTGACTATACTATGGTTATTCAAAAGTAAACTCTGTTGTATCTTAATAATGACAGCTTTTCAACAGCTATTTGTGCCTATTTTATCTTACTTACTACAGAATTATGAACAGAATAGGAAGGACCTGCTCCTAGTTATAGAATACATTGTTTAAATTCTTAGCCTCACCTATTGTCTTCAAGTATGGTTATCATTAAAACAGTATGTTCTAAGGTGCAGATATCAAGTCTATTACAGGGACATTAGAGCCTAAATTCATACTTATCCATTGTCTGAACTTTAAAAGCATTTAATAAAAATAAAGTGTAAACAATAATTTATTCATTAATGATTTAGTAGTTACTAATGCTAGAAAATATGTTAACTATTTTTATTTGTTTCCCATTAGTTTTCACAGTGACTGTATGAAGTAGATTTTTTAAAATATAATTAACAAAGAAAGTGAACTCTGGAGACATTATTTCCCCTGTAATTGTAGAGAGTAGGTGGTTTCCAGCAATGAGAGCCCAGAGAGCTGTATCTTGTCTAAAGGAAGTATATCACTGTTGCAAAAGTTCCTTCTACCAAATGTGCCTAATTCAAATTCCAATCTGATCTACAGTGTGTATATAGCACAATAAATACTTAGTGGTTTGTGTTGAAAAATCACTATATTCTATATTTTAATTTAGTTCATTTAATGCTTAGTCAAGCATGCTTCCTCATCCATTAATGTTCTGGTCAATGACATATGCACAGGTGAATATTTATTTTACTATTGAATGCTCCTTTTGTATAAAAAATTATTTTTTTAAACTAATAACATCTGTGTTTCCATATGTATGTACAAATATTTATTTAGATATTTGTGCATTTAGAAATACTTAGCCTATCCTATAATTTTTTGTTATATTTTCTTATGATATATTTAAAATTTTTCAATTAGTTCTAACCATGTGCCATTGATGAAATGTGTTGAGGACTGGAGAGTTGGTAGAAATTCTAAGGAGAAGATGAGAGGAAATAGAGGGTTCAGTGAATTTTGAAGAAAGCAGTAGGTCAATGTGATGCTATTTTCTTCACCTTTTGCAGAACTATGAGATGCTTAAAGTCACTGATTTTATTATTTTGCAAATCAATTCAGGCCTCATAATGTGACATCTAAATATAAGAGACATAATGAAAATCAACAAAAGTGGTGGAAAAACAAGATCTCATCTCGTACTTCTGGGTCATTGGAGTAGAAAAACAATGAAGAGTGTCCTCAGTTTTTGTTTTGCTTTTTACATCTCAGACTTGGAGCAGAAGAGGTTGTCAACCCAGAAATATCTGGACCAAAACCCAAAACTTAACACACTTGAAATAATTAAATTTATACAGTGTGTATTTTATGACCACTATAAAATTAAACTAGAAATCAATAAGAAAAAGATAATGAGAACAATCTCCAAACACTTGGAAACTAGACAACACACTTCAAAGAAACACATAGGTCAATACATATATGGAAATTAAAATGAAATGTTAAAATTAGTATGATACAGCTGAAGCAGTATAGCCATATAACCAAAAGGCAAATATAATTCAACATTGAAAAATTCCCCCCAAAGAAATTTATATGTCTAGATGGTTTCATTGGAAAATTCTATAAAAGTTTAAAGAAGAATTAACATCAGTTCCATACGATTTCTTCCAGAAAATACCAAAGGAAGTAACACTTCATTTTTATGAAGATAGTATTTTCCTTATACCAAAACCAGATAATAACAATATTTTTAAAAATTTCCCAAACAGAAAAAGAAAGAAAACTGTAGGTAAATATTCCTCATGAAAACAAATAAAAAAATCTTTTAAAATGTTTTCAAATAAAATATAACAATGTAAAACATATACATCATGACCAACTGAAGCTTATTCTAGGAATAAAACAATTGTTCTATATGGAGAATGCAATATTATCCACTAACTTGAGAAATTTAAAAAGAAAAAATAAATCATTAGATAAAATGCAAGCTTATTCATGATTAAAAACTTCTTAAGAGTAAGTAAATAGGGAAACTTTCTTAACTTGATAATAACTATCTATGAAACAAACAAACAAAAATTCCCTATAGCTACCCTTATATTGAATGCTTTTGCTCAGAGATCAGGAATAAGGGAAAGAGGCCTGCTTTTTGCTTTTATTTAACATAGTGTTTGAAGTGCTAGTATAAAAAAGTAAGAAAAGTAAACAATAAAGATTGGAATGGAAGAAACAAAACTGTTCCTATTTTCAGATGACATGATTGTCTATATAGAAAACTCCAAGTAATCTACCAAAAAACTCCTAGAAATAATAAATGATTTAAGTAAGGTCAAAAGACAAAAGATAAACAAAGTTCACTAGTTCCTTCATTTATCAGTACATAGATTTCAAAATTAATAAAATATCACCATTAGCAATCACTCAAAAAAATTAAATTCTTAGGTGTGAATCTAGAAAATCTTGTGCAGTACCTGAATGCTGAAGACTATACAAGATTGATGAAAGAAATCAAGGTAAATCTAAATATATAAGTGAATGACTATATTCAGTTCATGGATTGGAAGACTCAACACAGTAATATGTCAATTCTTCCCAAATTAATTTCCAGATTTAATGTAATTTCTATCAAAATTCTGACAAGTTTATTTTTGTACACAATGGCAAGATTGTTCTAAAAATATATATGAAAAGGCAAAGACATTATAATAAAGCAATTTTGAAAAAGAGAAATAAAGTGAGTGGTATTGACTTACTTAATTTCAAGGTACTATATGGCTACAATAATCAAGACTGCATGGTATTGTCAGAGATGAATAGGAAAGACAAGAGAACCAAGAAATAACCCTTCATAAACATGCTTATGATATTATGATATAGATCTCTGTCCTTGGTTCCTGGCATACAGTTCCTAAATCCCTTAGAATTTACTGGGTGATGTAAATTTTTTTTGTTCTAATAAAGTGACTCTTGGTGGGCTTCTAGATGGTTCCAGGATGAGGGCTAGCTGCCACAAGATCCACCCATGTTGTTAGAGCATTACAACTTCAGCTCCACTCTTGATCTTTGAAGAGAGGAGAGGAACTGAGGTTGAATAGAGGTGAAAAATGCTTTGATTTTTTTTTTTTTATTCTGAAATGCCAAGTGACATTTGACAATTTTGCAAGAATAATCCATTGGAGCAAAAATATGGCATGTAAAAAAATGGTGCTGTGGTAATTGGACGTTCTTAGATGCATGCAGAGCAATCAGCACAACAAAAATGCCTCAACCCAAGTTTCCCATCTCATGCAAAAAATGAACTCAAAATGCATCATGGACCTAAATGTGAAACCTGAAACTATTTTTAAGAAAGTCTGGGGCTAGGTAAAGAGTTCTTAGGTTTGACACCAAAAGCATAACACGTATAGAAAAAAAAAATGAACTTCATCTAAATTAAGTGAACAAGTGATCTTTGTTCATCTTTTGTCTTTTGACCTTACTTAAATCATTTATTATTTCTAGGAGGTTTTTTTTTTGTAGATTACTTGGAGTTTTCTTTATAGACAACCATGTCATCTCCACAGAAGACCCTTTTGACTTGATGAAATGACAAGATTCAGACCTGGTAAAAATATTTGCAAACCATATATTGTCAAAGGACTAGTACACAGAACACATAAGACTGTCTGAAATCTCAAAAGTGAAAACCACAGAAAATTTTTAAAAAGGGAAAGGGACACTCCAATTTCAAAATTAGCCAAAGACATAAGATGCATTTTATCAGAGGATATACAAATGACACATAAGAAGAGCAAAAGCTGTTGGACCATAAATAATCATTAGGGAGATACATATTAAAACCACAGTGAGATATAATAATATCTGTCAGAAAGGCTAAAAGAATAATAATTTTAAAAGTGAAAACATACTGGCAAGGAGGTGGGAAAACTGGATCATTCATACTTGTTGATGGGAATACAAAATAGTATAGACTTACTTTAAAACAATTTATAAGTTTCTTAATAAATAAAATGTATAATTACTATGTGATACTAATACGGTCACTAATCTCAGAGAAATGAAGACTTACGTGCAGACAAAGAACTATACACAAATATTTACAGCACTGTTATTCATAATATCCCTGAACTGGAAACAACCCAGTTGAATTCATTAAATAAATAATTAAGAACCTGAGGTAAATGCATGCTATAGCATATTATTAAAAAATGGAACACATTTTTGAAACACACAACAACCTAGATGAATTCCTGAAAATGATTCTGAGTAAAAAAAAGCCAGTTCAGGTATATAACTGAATGTGTTCTATTTATATAACACTTTTGAAAGACAAACTTCTAGAAATTATAGTAGAATACTGGTTGCTAGGGAATGTGAACACAAAGTTGTACTATAGGTGCTTGCAATCTATGGTGAGAGACAGAGATGTGCAGGAATAAATATTCTATGGCAAATAATGGCAAATGTAGTGGTGGAAATCTGAGGAAAAACAAAATGTAATGAGAAGGATAGATAAGCCACATTTGAGAGAAATGACATAGGAATTGGGTATAGAAGAGAGTAGATGGTATGATCTGAACAGGTTTCCGATGATAGGCATGATTTCCTTAATAGATTACACAAATATTTGCATTTCCTTTAACTGGCTAATATAGATGCTTCAAGAAAATCTGGATTGTGCTGAAATTCTGTGATGCTTGTTTACCAATTTCTCTTCAGTGCAACAGCAAACGTGGTGATGATAGTGTATTCTAATTCTCCTTCAAATGTTTGCAGAAAGGAGGCTGCATCCTCTTTTCAACTTTTAGGATAAATTCAGTGTACAAAATCCACATCAGTGGCTGTTGTGATTTCGGGTATCCCCGTAGTCACTGATGAGCCAAACTGAAATTAATGATCACATCTTTATTCACTTACTGCAATAGTGGGAATAAAAGGCAAGAAGCATACATAGATAAAAACATCACATTGTACGCCATAAACTTACAGTTATGATTTGTCAATTAAAACTGAATTTAAAAAAGGAGAGAGGCCCCGGTTCCCTATTGTTTGTTTTTTCTCCACAAGAAGGGCTCAGGGTGAGTGTCAGGTGGATGCGGCACAGACAGAGGGAATCATCTTACACCTGAGCATCCCCAAAGGAGTTTCCTTCCTTCTGATGGACTTGTGGGCCCAGTGACAGAAACAGGGAAGATCTAGAAGTGAAAGAGTATTGAGTCAAATGGATAAAATAATCTCAGCGGGAGGCCCCTAAAGGAAGCGGCATCTGAATGAAGGACCATGGTTAGGATGCTGATATGGCTGTGAGAGTGTAAGTGTGCCTGGCTTAGGAAGGTGGGCGGGGCTCAGACCTTGACTACAACTCCCTCCATAACACTGCAGTGCTCTGGTTATGGTGCAGGGTGGACAGTTTCCTCCTATTTGGCCTACCAGACAAAACCTTGAAATTGCCTAAATCTGAAGAATCGCACGTAAGTTTTTGGCTTAGAGCTCAACTTCTCCAAAGCCAAGCAATGTTTTGACTTTGGAAAAATATCCTGTAGTCACATCTGTACGTTTTTAGTGAATCTTTCATCAGAAACATATTTTTTTTTTGTTTCTTGTGTAAAGTATTAAGCTAGTTCTGCAAATGATTAAGAATTTAGCAATACTATGGGATGATTCATTTACTTTCTTTTCTTATCAATGTTTTAAGTAATTTAGAATTTAATTTTGATAAATAGGAGAGCTTCGGATTATATCAGAAACTCTAATTTAACAAACTATCCTGACAGAATTACAATGAACATCAGAAGTTGCCACATTGAGCAACATTAAAGGTGCCTCCTATCCTAATTTTGACACTTTCAATTCTTTGTTGTACCCTAATATAGACAATTTCAATATGGCCAACCAATAATTGTAGATAATGTATATTTCATTAGTGCTGTTTTATAAGAATGTAAATCTATAGTAGGAATATATATAAAATGTACATATATGTATATATATATATATATATATAGTAGGAATATATATATATAATGTACATATATGTATATATATATACATATAGTAGGAATATATATATATATATATATATATATATATATATATATACATATAGTAGGAATATATATATATATATATATATATATATATATATATATATACACATGTACATATATATGTGTGACACACATATACATGTATAAAGCTATATCAATACATAGGTAGATATATCACATGCTTGTCTCTTAATAAATATGGTTTTAAAGAAAAGAGCTTGACAGTTGAAAGATTACCCCTTTGGCACATTTGTGCTGGACTTTCTGGTTTTTTAACTGTTGATCTCCTTGTCCAGTCTTGGGTGTCTGTGCTGTCAGATTTCATACTGGCTTCAGATGATGCATGCCTTCTGACAGCAAAAACCTAGGAAATAAATTCATGGATGAGCACACATGAAGGAAATGGTGCAAGTACAATCAATCACTCCGATTTGCATAGTCCTACCTCCCAAGTATATAATAAAGACTAAGAGGACAGTAAAGATAATTAAAGAAACTTCATAATAGGTTTCTTTTGATGTATTTGGGTTTAAAATTTTTGTTTTGTATTTTATTTTGTTTTTATATTTTACAACTATGGAATACTTAGAAAATCAACAGACAATATATAAGCATCATAGGAAAAGTTGATAAATAAAATGGGTCATTCTAAATTCAAAGAATTCTGATAAGAAAGTACATTGTAATGAGTCAAAGCAGTTTTCTGAGTTTAATGAGATTAAATTTATATTCAAAATTTCTAATATTGTCCTACAAGTAGCAATAGTTATCTCAAATCTAATGTATGAAATATGATATGTCAAGAGCTTTGTAATGTTTTGAACAACCAATAAAAAATAAAAAAAATAGTTATCTCATTTATTATAAGATAATTATAACATTAGTTTATTTCCTCATGAAACCAGAAAAATTTAAGAGTGGATGGTTAAGTTATATGTGATTATGTCTGGGCAACATGCACATGGCTCCAAATGAACATATATCATCATGCCCTGATGGTATTCTATAACTATGAGATTAATTACAGAATTCAACCCATATTTCAAGGCTTTGTGGGCTTATTTTCCTCTTATTTGTTCTTGTCTTTCCTATGGCTTGGAGTGTGTGTTCCCTCATATCTTCAAATGATGACTATTATTCAAATTTGTTTCTAGAGAGCCTTTTCCTAGATATCTTTATTTAAAGACATTTTCTCCCTTGCCTACCTACAGGACTCTGTCATTCCATTGCTGTCTTTATTTTATAGTTTCAGTCATGATCTGAAGTTATTTGATTTATTTAGTTAGTTGTTAGTTCTTTTGCAAATGCAACCTCCATGAAAAGGGGATTACTCTCATACACAGCTACATCTTTAGAACATGGGAGAACTTCTGACTCAATGAAAATATGTCCAGTTCAAGAACAAAGAACAAAGCAGCATAACTAATTTATATGGTGTTTAGTTCTGGAACTAGGAAGATTGAGAAATAACTTGAACTGATTGTATAGATGACTTGAGGTTTGTACACTATTTGATTGTGGTTTTGAAAAATTTCAAATTGTTTCTATGTTAACAGGATCTGAAGTTTAAATTAATCTGAATGAAAGACACAGGTTTTGGTTTGGAATAGAACATAATGATGTTATTTTCAAACTGTTCAGATTATAATTTACCTTTGTGGAAGATGTAAATAACACATGAAGTATTCCAGGATGAGTGCCTTCCACATGGAAGTCTTGATAATAAATCAAAGTCATTTCATGTTGTTAGGAAAGTATAGAAATAACTAAATAAATGCTAATCAAGGGGGAGATTTAACATTTGCTTGCAAACTCCAGGATATTTCTAAGTTAGTATTATTAATATGCAATTACAACCCAAAAGTCATCTATCATCCATGTTAGGAAAAACAACTTGAAATCCTAAGTGGTATATTCTGCTGTCTTCTTGGACATGGGACATACTAACTTTTCAAAAGTGCTCCTATTATCTTAATATTAATTAAATCAAAATTCCTTGATAAATACATTACATGCCATTGAAAGAAAGGGAAAAATTTCTGAAATTTTCTGATGACTTTACTATTTTTTTTTCAAATTAAGTAACTTGTTAAAATAATAAATTCATAAATAATACTTAAAAGTTGAGGAAGAGAATTGTGATTCTTCAAGTTTTACAGGTTTCAAGATTCTTAAAATAAAAGAAAGATAACTGAAAATGAACTTAATCTTTATAAGACACAATTGTCTAGCTGGGTCTAAATCCAGTAACAGTACTAGACACTGCATAAATAGAGCCAGCAGCACTCTACATCTTTAGGACATTGGAAGGTCAACCTGTCTAAAAATCTCTTAAGTGTTATTGTCCTTATCCCCCCGCCTTTTTTTAATTTTGCTCTTAAAATATTACCTCAAGTTAAGATTTTTATCTACAATGTCTTTGATAAGACATTGTCTTTTTGTTCTTTTTCACTGTGTTTTTCTCTCAGCTCCTTCCATCTCACATTTTCTTATGTTATTAATAAGAGTATTTTAAGTTGTAAGTCTGCCATGAATCCCTGGTGACATCTTTGTAAACAATATTTTAAAGGTTATTTCTAGAT